>NC_133536.1:103387387-104686137 GCF_048544455.1 Silene latifolia | reverse complement strand
TTTAATGTTAGAATGAATGAATGAATTACACTAATATTTTGAAGTAGTGTATAAGGTAAATTATAGAGCAAAACCCATGGCTTTTCTCTATAACAAAACCGGGTAGGGGGAGGGGTGGTGATGGCCAATGCATGAGCAAGGTGTTCTTCACAAGAGTAACTAGGTATGCATGGCTAGGTTTAGGTAAAATTATTATGTTTTCCACTTAATTAATCAACACAATATTTATCCTAAATCACCCCATATTTCGGTCCATTTAAGATAAAATGAATTCCATTTTATCTTTGTCAATTTGTCACATGTCACAAGTCATGTAAAATTGTTATGCATTTTTAACATATTAAAAATTAACGCATTAATAAAAATACGTCATGTACAAAATCGACTTAGTAATTCATAATTACTTGTACCAAAATAATTTACCAATTATAAATCACAACATGTTGTATTTATAATAAATAATTCATTCAAATGCAATTGTTTCTTTAAACAATAATTTCATCTAAGTAATAAAACAATTCGATCACTTAGACCGTATCTTATTTAATCAAATTATAATGAGATACGTAAATATTACTTCCAAAATCGTCCGTCAATTTTAAGTGATTTAATTAACCCGTATCGTCATACGATTAATTAAATAATCAATTAAGAGTGTTACCCTTTAGGTATGACCTAAGGGGATCAACTTATCACCACCGTAGCACGACAGAAATGTCAAACTATAGTCAGCCAATCATTACCGATATGGGTGGACCAGTTGACAGTAAAATATTACTTCCCAATTGTATTCTTTAAAATGAGACTTAAACATGTCATCATCACGATCGACAGTTGTGATCGCATTATTGTCGGAGGACACATATTCCAACAGCTTATGGTCTGTATCAATATTAGATGCTTCCCGACTGGTGTTATGACAATCTTACTGATCATCCAGTCATGCTCAGATTGTATTTATCACTTATTTGTTAAATGTTGGTGTGTAGATATGTATCGGAGAAAGAGCGAGAGCAAGAGCATGATCGGTACTTTGTTCCGAGCTCTTATGATAAAGTCGTTAGGACTGACCACCGAGCCGAAATCAACTTTCTGAGTCCTAGTTTGTTCCTCTCGGCTATTCATCTGGATTATGACACTCCTATTATTGATCATGCGTTACCTAAGCTAAGGTATGAAGACGGGCTATAAGTTTTTCTTATACGACTTTGAAAAATATGATCTCTAGTATATTAAGTTGTTTGCACGGGTTTGCTTTATTTTGTTCATTAGGAGGTTAAGCTAATTTTGGTTTGAATTAAGCTTTGAGAATGACTAGAAACTGATGGCTACTACTATAGCTTGAGCAAGAATTGTTGGCTGTAAAATGAAATTGATTTAATGTCAGTGGCCTTAAACACTTTTGTTAGAAATTGGAACGACCAAAAATCAAGCTCTACTTGTGCAAAATAATGTTCAGTAGTAATGTCAACGGTCTCATCTTGCATTTTATACTAGTAATGTTAATGGTCTCTACCTGTACAAAATAGTGATCACTAGAAATTTATTCAATAGGCGGACCAAGATAATTAAAGGGAAATGTTCCTTCTGTATAGTCAGTTTCCAGCATAATTTTCTTTTTATGGCACTCTTAACTCCTCTAAAGTATCTCCTATAATGCTTCTCTGTAATTTTGTGTTTGCCGATATATGTTGGAGCTTATCAAAGGAAGATATATTAATATATTACCCCAAATGTATGTTTTTTTCTTCATTTCAATCATTTTCATTTCTTTGTTTTTTCTCATTTTGATCTTAGTAATTGTTTTACTTTACACGTCATATATAGTGTATTAACTAAATTTTTGGGTGTCCTATGTATATAGTTCATGCTTAACGCTCCAAATACATATATTGTTGAGCAAATTGATGAGGTGCGGAATATTTGGGCTGAATTTACACTCCATTTTAAGCCCAAAAGTAATGGTGGATGAAACGATGATACAATTTCTTAGTGTTCAATTATTGCACTTGGATACGATTAAGTGATGAAGATTCAGGGATATTTATTTATGTTTTGCAAGTATTTTCTATATTTGTAACATATAGGCTCTTAAAAACATGATAGGACTTTGTATATTTTTTCAAGGATTTATCCTAATGAATTCAAATTAAATTTGAAGGTTTTTGTTGGGTAAAACATGCTGGATTTTTTGAACTGTAATGCAAATTTAATTCTTATGAGCTATACGATTCAATCGTGTAGGGGTTACGATAAAAATAGAAATTTTTTTTTAATAATGTCAGGTTCAAAGAGAACGGTTACTTGTAAAAACTGTTCTTTTTGAAATTAACAAACATGACGGTTGACAACTATATCAAAGAGACCGGTTCTCATATGCAACCGTTCTCTGTGATATATCAACGAGCATGGTTATGGAGCGCAACCGTTCTGATTGTTGTTACAAAGAGAACGGGTTGACTTTTTTTCAACCGTGCTCTTAAGTAAAAGAGAACGCTTGGCCACGGGACGGTCCAAAATGGCATTAAGAACGGTGTTTAACCGTTCTCTTTGATCAAAATTGTAGTAGTGGTGCTCTCTTAGAAGGACAATCCTTCCTGAAGTGGCCATATCCCTGACATTGAAAGCATTTGATCTTTCCCTCAGTTACAGGTGGGTTAGTTTTCTGGTTCAATGGGGCTTTCCCTTTATCTAGTGTAGGTGGTACAACTAGTTTAGGTGTACTACCAATCCTGACACCAGTGAAAGGTCTGAATGCAGGTCTAGTGGTAGTTTTAGACACTGCAGGCTTAGCCTTTCCCATATTTTCCACTCTCAAAGATAGGTTAACGACATCATCATAAGACGACATGGGTTGTATCCTAACCTTTGTAGCAATAGTCTTATCAAGAGCCTCCAGAAACCTAGCTATCCTTTGCTCAGGTTTTTCATTAATCTCACATTGCAGGGTTAACTGCTCAAACTGCCTCAGGTAGGTCTCAACTGGTCTCTCATCTTGCCTAAGTTTGGACAGTTTAATGAAGAGATCTTGAGTGTAATCCTTGGTGACAAATTTACTCAACATCTTTTTCTTAAGCTTAGACCAAGACCTAAGTAGTTCTTTTCCTTTCCTAATCCTTTGGTGTTTCAGGTTATCATACCAAAGAGAAGCATATCCCTTTAGTTTCAAGACATCAACTTTAAAGGCCTTAACATCAGTGTAACCTTTATACTAAAAAATTTTCTCAATATCCCTAATCCATTCTAATAAATCATCAAGATTTAGGCTACCATAAAATTCAGGGATTTCTACCTTTAAATGCTTGTCTGTGTGCTCAGGAACCTCCTCTTGTGTTCTGATGCTCTCCTCAGATTCTGATTTATACCCAGGTGGGGGTTGTCCTCTCCCTGCTCCCACAAAGAAGCCTATGCCTCTACCTCTTCCTCTGGGAGGTGGTTGTCTTCTTGGATCATGATTTGGAATCCTCTCCATCACTACATGAACAACATTGAGTAGTGTGTCCACATTTCCTACAAGAGTTTCTATTCTGGTTTCAATACCAGCAAGTCTCTCTTCACTCATGGTTGTTTTTGTGTTTTTGTTGTAGGTAGGGATAATGAACTCACAGTTTCTCTCAACCCAAGGCTAACACAAAGGTGTAATTGTGTTAAACCTTGCTCTAATACCAAAATTGCAGTGTCAAACCCCAGGCCTGACACAAAGACTGAGACTTTAATTTAGCCTGACTGACCTGATGTTCTCAGGATGCAATGAACTCTCAGAATTGACTAAATACCAAATGGCTTGCTAAAATCATGAAATTTGGTGACAGGCTAGTTAAATGGATAAACTAACTCTGATTAAATTTTAAAGAAAATTGAAGCACTCTAAGTAATTTTGACAACTTAATTAACACTGCCTGACAGAAGGATTCAAGCAATCTGGACAGAAGATTGATATTTGAGACTAAACAAGGAACAAGGGATATAATTATCAACTTAAATCCCACAGAATATTCACAGGGAAGCAAGCTAACAATTTGGACAACTTAAACTGGAATTTATCACAGCCAAGCACAGATAAAAACCAACTTAAGTTAACAGCAAGACCAAACAACCCACAGTCCGAGCACAGGATTGAATGAACCTCACTAACAGACTTTGTTCAACACCTACAGTCTAAGCACAAGATGTTAACAGTCCTGACTCTTAACTACAGACTAACGACAAGTTATAGAGATTTAAATTTGAGAGAAAACTCAGGTTTAATATTCATCAAAAGCTGCCTCAATGCAATTGGAGGAGAGGTCCTTATATAGGCATTCCTCTTAGAATTCTGTTACAAACTTTAACCTAGAAATCTCATCCAAGGTCCAGGATTCGTTCTTAGGACATAAATAAAGTACTGGAAATATTTTACAATTATGACAAAATGATTTAAAGGAAACTGCAATAAAACAACAGAAATCTTTCACTGATAGTGACATGCTGCTTCCTAGGCTGTTGTGTTGCTTTGGCTGGGAGTATAAGGATGAATGGTTGCAGTAGAGGCCTTGACTTTGGCTCTTAAGTGGTATCTGAATTATGGAGAGACAAGCAAAAGCTTCCCAGCAACAACTCCTTATTTGTTTAGCCAAAAATGGCAATTTGCTTTATGCTTTATGTCCCTTTCAGCAGCTTGACTTTCAGTTTAATTTTCTCTTGATTGTAGGGTGAATTAGGTCTGGCTCCTTAGGACTTTTCTGATCTTAGTTGGTCAAGGTTTCAGCTGGCCAAGGTGGTAGCTGGTGGTTGAGCTTGTACTGATACTTGAGACCTCCTAAAGTAGGCCTGGCAGGGCTGTTAACAGGATAGTGTAACAAGAATTTTTGCCTGTTACCTAATCAGTGTTGCCATGGTCCCTAACAAGAATCTAGGTCCCTAATTCACGTGGTATCCCTAAACTTCGCCATTTTGTACGTGGTATCCAACTTTTTAAGTTTGTGCACAGGGTACCCTTAAGCTTTGATTTTCAAGTATGACGTGTCCTTTTTATCGTTCTTAAAATCTTCAATTGAGCATAAACCATAGACCGGAAATCGGAATTGAACAATTTTTTTTTCAAACTTGATTATCTTTTCGAGATCTATAATTTTATAAAACGAAAAACGGTCATTCATAAATTTAAGATCGAAATTACGGTTGATTTAAGGTTGTCGGATAAATAAAACTCTATAAAATGCCCGTCGACAATTTTTTTATCTCAAATCGTAGATTATGAAAAGAAAATCATTTTAGGACAAAAAAGGCCGATTCCGAATTTTGATGTAGGAGTTACGCTCAATTGAAAGTTTTTGTAGCGACAAAAAGGGCATATTGTGCATGAAAATGAAATGTAAAGGGTGTCGTGTACACAAACTTAAAATATTGGACACCATGTGAAAAGTGGCAAAGTTGAAGAGTACCACGTGAATTTTCCGTTAAAAGAAATGTCTAAGTGTGAAATGTATTGAAAAGAGGAGTGAAAAATTTCCATAAAACTCACATATTCTCTCGAAAACTCAATTCCTCCTTCTTTTTTCTGTCTATTACATAAAACTCACATATTCTCTCGAAAAATTTCCAAAATTATGGATGCCTTTGGAAACCGTCTGACGGAATGCACGAATGAGTTTACAAATATTGAGAAACACGACATGGGTGCTTTTAATTTAGGATCGATCATAAGTCTCAAGTTAGTAAAAGTGGTGAAGCCCTTCTTGGATGCTTGTCTTGAGTATTGGGACCCAGATTTTCACGTATTCGACTTTCCGGGAGGCGAAATTTGTCCTTTTCCTGAACAAATAGCTGCTATTGGAGGATTGGATGCAGAAAATGTACCGGCTATACCCCTAGCTCTCAAGGCTATAAAAATAAATTCAGGGACATGCTTGGATTGACCGAGGCTGAGGTGGACCGTCTTGTGACTTCAAAAGGTGTCCGCATGTTTGACTTTGTCGATCGATTTATAAATAGGGAGGGCCTTCGAGTTTTGTCTACTTCATTGCTATGTCTTTCAAGGGCATGTTGATAAGGAAATGAGGGGTGATCCTCATTTTCCGAGCCTAGTGGAACAATTGGAGCTGCGCAAGAGCCGAACATGCCTAGTCTTAGGGGAGACCATCCTTGGGTTGGATAATAGAAAGGCCAACCGCGAGCTTCCTTATCTGGGATGTCCCATCATTCTGCAGGTAAGAACCCAATTTTATCCGACCGTTTTTTTTTCTTTTTTTTTGGTTTTTTGGTTTTTTGGCTTTTTTTTCGGTCGATATATAGGTATTAATTCCGGTCCCCTTTTTGCAGGTTTGGCTGATGGAACGGCTGCGGCTGATCGAGCCCCCAGTTAATGTGCAAGGATATCATGCTCTATCAATTGCAATGCGAACTAGGCTATACATGGTGGACTTCACTCGGGTATGCAACTACTGGGACAATAAGTTGAAAAGTGAAGGTGGCCCCTTGATTTGATGGATTGTGCAATGGTGGCACCTCAGATCAGTTACTGGAGTCTCATCTTTGGATCCGACACAGTCAGTTCGTGTCCCTGGCTTGGAATTCATGGTTTGCATTTTTCTGGAGAGATTGATGAGGCAAGTGGGCCTTAGGCAGAAAATTTCGAAGCTGGATATCGTTCCTCAAAATCCCTTGGCACATACTTCGGAGTTTTATCGAGAGTGGGTAATTCGGTGGGCCCAGAGGAACATGTGATTCATACCAGTTCCTGTTGGCTCCCTATGGGTATCTGACTCATATTTGCAATGGAGAAAGGCTAGTACTCTGAAGAGCGTGAGAAGCTGAGGAAGCACGAGCCTGTGGATTATAAAATCCGCGAAGTAGCAAAGGAGAACCAAAAGTACTTGACTGAGGAGGAAGAAGAGGCCGGATTGCTAGTCGCTCGTCCGTCGAAGAAACTGAAAGCTGCTTCTGCCGTGGAGATGGTGATGGATCAAAATAGTAAGGCTAGATCGCGAGAACGACCATTGGTGATTAGGTCGGAGATAACGCAAGAGCGCCCGACTCGTGGTCGAGGCAAGAAATATGACAAAGGTGACAAAGGCAAAGGGAAAATGGAAGAATAGCCTTAGTCATTTATTATAGTATTATTTATTATTATTTAAGTTGTAATAAATGGCGGGATTTTAGAATCCTAGACTAGCATTTATTTTCAGCATTGTTATTTTATATGTATTTGGCATATTATTACTATTTATGGAACAATGAATAAAAGATTTATTAGTTAAGAAACCATTATGATTTTTCCTTTGTTATTCTTGTCGAATTTCAGAAGCAAATGGACCAGAAGCAACTGCTGATAAGATTAGACTGAGTTATGCTAGGGTTTTAGTTGAACTTCATATGGACTAGAAACTACCTAACAAAGTGATTTTCCTGGATGAGAAAGGCATGAAAGTTGTTGTTAATGTGGAGTATGAATGGAGGCCTATATCATGCACTAGTTATAATGGTATAGGGAATGATATATCTCAGTGCAAGAAGCCACAGAAGAAGGATATTCAGGGGGGTAGGAAGAACAAAGTACCTAAAACTACAAACCCTCCCCAGAAAGTTTGGAAACCTGTCCAGAAACCTAAACCTTCTGCTGATTTATCTCCACCTATCTTTACCCCTGACCTTTTCCCCCCTCTTGAGCAGGTTAGAGCTACTCCTGTAGTCAAATCTACCCCTGCTAAGCAGATTATAAGGATGAATATGCAAGGTGGTATGGTTGGTATAAGGTTGTCTGGCAAGTTTAGTCAATATACTTTTGTTGATGCTCTAAAAAGTAATACTACTCCTGGAGGAGGGGTAGTGGAGAGTGGGAAGGATCCTCCTGATTCCAGTACCAATGCATAGCATTGGTTTCTGGAATGTTAGGGGTCTTAATGACCTGAATAAGCAGAAAGTAGTCAAATGGTTTATGCACAATCAGCAAGTTGGTCTCTTTGGTCTGTTGGAAACTAAGCTTAAATCTAGTACTTTAATCAAGAGGGATACTTCTATTTGTGATGGTTGGAGTGTGACTACTAACTGCAGATGGCACAAAGGAGGTAGAATATGGATTTTTTGGAAACCTCAATGTTTTGATATTCAATTTCTTGCATATGATGCTCAATTTATACATATGATGGTGCATTCTAAGTCTGATGGGAAGAATTTTATGCTCACTATGATTTATGCCTTTAATGGTTTATATGAAAGAATCTCCTTGTGGAATTTCCTGAAGGGAGTGGCTACTCATTGTAATGTACCGTGGCTGTGGTTGGGTGATTTCAACACTGTGCTATCCCCTATTGAAAGGCTTGGAGGGAATACAACTGATGCTGAAATGGAACACTTCCAGGAGTGTGTTTCCTTATGTTGTATGGAAGATCTCAGAGCTACAGGTGCACTTTTTACCTGGACCAACAAGCAAGATACTACTAATAGAGTCTATAGTAGACTGGATAGAGCTATGGGAAATTTGGAATGGATGGATTTATTTGGGGATTACATTGCTCATTTTCACCCTGAAGGTCTATTTGATCACTGTCCCTGCACTTTGGTGGACAAACGTTTTGATGTAGGTGGTAGGAAGAGCTTTAAATATTTTAACATGTGGGGATCTGCTGACTGTTTCAAGGACAGTTTTAAGGGTATCTGGGATCAAGCTTATCATGGCACTAAAATGTTTTGTGTGGTTAAGAAGTTGAAAGCCCTTAAACCTGTACTTAAAGACATCAATAAAGACTGTTTCTCTGATATTGAAAACAATACTAATATTGCCAGTCTTGCTCTGGAACAGATTCAGAAGGATCTTGTGAGTAATCCTGGTAATTGTGATCTTATTCAGAAGGAAATGGACTTGGCCTGCAATCTTAGGGAGCTTCTTAATGCAAGAAATAGCTTCTTATCTCAGAAGGCTAAAGTTCAATGGTCTCTTGAGGGGGATTTAAACACCTCTTTCTTTCATCATACAATTAAAAAGAGACTAATGCTCAACAAAGTGTTTCAGATTGAGGATCAGGATGGCATCTTATGTACTGAGGGTGATGCTATACAGCAAGCTTTCCTTAGGTATTATCAGGAGCTCTTGGGGACTCAAATGGAGGTAACTGAGGTCCATGCCCATGTTGTTGGTAGGGGTCCTTGCTGTACTGAAGCTCATTGGGCAATCTTGACTGCGCCTTTCTCTGCAGCTGAGATTAAACATAGCATCTTTAGTATACCTAATGGCAAGTCACCTGGGCCAGATGGATTTACTAGCCAATTCTACAAGGATGCTTGGGATATTGTTGGGGATGAGATTTGTGGAGCTATTTCTAATTTCTTTGATACTGGTCAACTTTTAACTCAAATCAATGCTACCAATATTACTCTGATTCCTAAGATAGATAGGCCAACTAGTGTTAAACACTTTAGGCCTATCTCCTGTTGCAATGTGCTTTATAAAGCTATCTCTAAGCTCATGTGCACTAGAGTGGCAGTTATTTTGCCTGATATTGTGAGTAGGAACCAGGGAGCTTTTGTGAAAGGGAGATCTATTCTTGAGAACATCTTAATCTGTCAAGATCTTATTAGACTTTATAATAGGGGGATGGCCTCCCCTAGATGTATGTTCAAATTGGATTTGCAAAAGGCTGATGATTCTATTGAATGGTCTTTTGTGGATCATATGCTACAAGCATTAAACTTTCCTGACAAGTTTAGGCATTTGCTTATGGTTTGCATTACCTCTCCTACCTATACCCTTAGTTTGAATGGGGCTCAATTTGGTTTCTTTAAGGGGAAGTGGGGATTGAGACAAGGGGATCCAATATCTCCACTCATTTTTTGCATCTGTATGGAATACCTAACTAGGATTATGGCCTATGCTACTGATAAATGGTACTTCAGATATCACCCTTATGTAAAAGTCTGAAGTTGACACATCTTCTGTTTGCTGATGACCTCCTCATGTTCTGTAAGGGTGATTCTAAATCTATTATTTTGGTGCTTAGGGTCATGGCAACTTTCTCTGCTGCCTCTGGTTTAAAGGTGAATGCAGCTAAATCCGAGGTTGTGTTCAATGGAGTATCTCAGGATTTAAAGCAGGATATTACTTCTATTTCCGGCTTTCAGGAAGGTACTCTACCTTTCAAATACTTGGGGATTCTTATCCAACCAGGGAGATTGACAAGGCATGACTGCAACATCCTTATTGAAAAGGTTACTGCTAGGTTCAGAAGTATGGGAGTTAGGAAACTTAGCTATGCTGGCAGATTGGTACTCATCAATTCTATCCTCAATACCCTCCATAATTACTGGTCTTCCATCTTTTTAATTCCTAAATGTGTTATCAAAAGAATAGAAGCCATTTGCAACAATTTTATATGGAGTGGTGATAATGAGTATCACAGGTGTCCTCTAGTAGCCTGGGACAAGGTCTGCTGTAGTAAGAAAGAAGGAGGCTTGAATATCAAAGAGGCTGGGGTGTGGAACATTGAAACTGTTGGAAAGTTGGTTAATTGGATTTATACCAAGGCAGATAGGCTTTGGGTGCTCTGGATTGATCATGTTTATATGAAAGGAGCTGATTGGCATTCTTATTCTCCTCCTCCTGATTCTAATTGGAATTGGAGGAATATTTGTAGAGTTAAAAATACTTTAAAAGCTGGTTTTGTGGATGGTCAATGGGTACCTAGTTCTAAAGGGTACTCTGTTGGGTATGGATATCACTAGCTACAGGGACCACACCCCTCTATCCAGTGGTATAAAACTGTTTGGGATAATTGGCGCTTGCCTAAGCACTCATTCAATGGTTGGTTAATTATGCAGAGGGGATTGCAGACCAGGGAGAAGCTGAAGCATCTGGGGATTTGTACTAATGACAGCTGTGTCTTATGTGACCAAGCTGTTGAGACTCACAACCACTTGTTTAGGTTCTGCAGTTATAGCTCTCAAATTGTTACTGGAATTGAGCAGTGGCTGCACCTGCATTTCCATCACCAGAATAGCTACTCTAAGTTGCAGAAAGCTGTGTGCAGGATGGCTTGTATGGCCTGCTGGTACTACATTTGGTAGGAAAGGAACAATTGCAGATTGAACCTCGCTCTTACATTACCTGCTAAGAAGATAACTGATCTTAAGCATTGCATTAGGGCTCGTCTGTTGCAAAAGCTTAGTCCTAGAATGCCTAATAGGGATAAAGATTGGCTGCAGCAATTAGATATCCATTTGTAATCATTTAGTCTGTTGCCGTTTGTAATAGCACTAAAAATTGTACTCAATGCTCTTTTTTTTTTGTTTAATAAAAGCTTACATTATACCAAAAAAAAAATTTCAGAAGCAAATGCAAATATCCTTCTATTTACATTTAAAATAATGGGTTGTATCCTGTGAAGGATTGCCTACGTATCCATTAGAAAAAACGAAATCAAACCCTGTGCGTAGTTCGAGTAATTGTAAAAGAATAATTGTTCGAAGCAAGAGCTTGTAATGAGCTTTATAAAAATAAGCATGTGCTTTACTTACTCCTAAGGAAAGTACAATTCAATTTATTTGATGATATGAGGATGTCGAAATGTCAAAATGCAAGAGCATAATGACGAAAGTTTTTAGCTGGCCAGGGGCCGATTTTATTTCGTGTCACATGACCGGCACGTGGGTCACGCGAGGCGCGTTTTTTATATATATATCCTATTTCTAAGGGTAGTACCGTTTTAATTGGTCTAGGTTGGTAGGGTTAGAAAATTCATTCCCATCTAGGTCTGTAATTCTAACCGCACCCCCCAAGAGTATGGACTTGACTAAAAAAGGTCCGGCCCAGCTAGGTTTAAACTTTCCTCGTGGATCGACGGGTAGGAGAGCTTTGACTGATTTGAGCACCAAATCTCCTTCTTTGATGTTTCTGGGCTTAACCCGTTTATTAAAGGCTCGTTTGATACGTGCCTGATATGTCTGCACATTATGTAATGCGCGCAACCGTCGTACATCCAAGAGGATGAGTTCCTCATATCTATCCCTATTCCTTTCTTCTTAACTTACGGCATGGAAGCTGCGTTATTTGTTACCTCGAAGTCGAGTTTGACATAAAGTGGTGTATGCTCGCCTTCAGGAGAAATGAGCAATACTCCTATTCCAAATCCTTTTAAATTCGATGCCCCATGAAAATAAAGATCCCAAGTTTCTACACTGGTCTATAGGATGTCCTCGTCTGGAAATGATCACGTGTCTATTGCTTGGGTATCGTTAATAGGATTATCTGCGAAAAATTTGGCAACGGCGCGCCCTTTTATGACTTTCAAAGGTACGTACTTGAGATCAAATTCTGAGAGCATTAAGGTCCATCTTGCCAAACGTCCATTTAGAACGGCTTTCTTGAAGAGGTATTTGACGGGATCCATTTTAGAATACACCTTGACAGAGTAGCTAAGTATGTAGTGGCGTAGCTTCTTTGTTGCCCACATAAGAGCGAGGCATGTCTTCTCGAGAGGTGTGTACTTACACTCTTATTCTAAGAACTTCTTACTAACGTAGTAGATAGCTCTTTCATCTTTTCCAACAGTTTGTGCGAGCATAGCTCCCATGGCTGTTTCGGTGACTGTGAGATTGATGTAGAGCGAGTCGTTGTTCACTCCATCAAACATATTTATATTTCTCAACAAACAACTAGTTAGTGGTTAAGTCGAGGTCGATCCACGGGACGATGTGCTGTGGATTCTAAGTCTATCTATCTCGATTTATGCAAGCGTCACAATGGATTTGGGTTTATAGTTGTGTTCTAGACTAATGCAAGCAGTAAAACAAGCAATAAAAGGAAAGATGTAAACAAATGACTAAAAGTGCTAGGATATCATGGGTTCATAGGGGATTCATGGGAGTAAATCATACAAACATGTTCTCAATTAGATGCAAGCACTTATTGTTGTGATGGGATCGAGTTAGTGTATATCTTACAATCCCTAAGAAGGTTTGGGTCCCGGAGCCGAATCGATTAGATTGTACAACACCTACAAGTCGACTTAATCCTTCCTATCCAACTATATGCATGCTCAAATGAGGCTAGAGTTGGTGTATAAGCTTACAAGCCTCATTGAAGAGATAGGAGATGGGTAAAAAATGCAAGGATTCATAGGCTCGCATTTCATCAAACATGACATGTGCGTAAGTTGAAATTACAACAAGCAAGCAAAATAATTATGAGACCATATTAGATTAAGCATAGATCAATCCCCATGTTTGTTTCTCCTAATTCCCCATTAATCCTAGATAAAGGACTACTCACTCATGATCATGTTTAACATGTTAATAAAGTTGTCAATCATACTAACAAAGCAAAACATGATGAATAAATTATGTGATTAACAATAATTAAACAAGGGTAAAAGAGATTATACCTATTTGAGATGATCCAAATAATAAAGCAAAGAATAATAGAAGAAAACTTGATTGATTGATGGAGTATTGTCAATTCTCCAATAATAACCCAATAGTCTTCAATTACCCAATAAGAAACTTTGAACAATAATTAAGGAAAGATTAATGTGTAATTTTGTGGAATGATTGAGATTAATCTATTTTAATCTACTCCTAAACTAATCTAAGGAATGCTTGCCTCTACTAAGAGGGCTCTCCCTTTTTTATTATTACAAATAGAGTATATATAGTGGTACATCATTAGGTAAAGCAAGGGTGGATTAGTAAATAGCAATGCTAAGTTCTAAATAGGGAATCGCAAGTCCCGAGGGAGATGCGTAGATCATGTTGCTACTCCTAAGACGATCCGCTCGTCTTGTCTAGAAGCACGGCCAGTCTGTCTGGAGATCCGCTCGGATCACAAGGAATACGACCGGATCTTAGCTCCCAGATCCGCTCGTCTCATGCTCAGGCCGCTCGGATCAGGATGTGGCAATCCGCTCGTCTTGTGCTTAGGACGCCTGGATCTGGGCATAGTGTTCCACCTTCTTGCTTCAAAGCCTATGATCTATGTCTACTCTTTATTCTTTTTTCGTTGGTCGTCGTTCTTGCCTCCTCTTAATACTAGTCCATCTAAGATCGTCACCAAGCTTCCGAATACGCGCGAGAGACGGGAATTCCGCCTCATTATCGCCTTTCCTACAAGACATATACAATGCAATAGGAAAGCGAAAATGGAAAGGATTTGAAGAATAAAATGGCCATGAAATGTTATAATAGTATGCAAAATAGATTCAATTAGGGGACTAAATGGGCGCAATTAAGAGTCACATCAAACATCCCCAAACCGAACCTTTACTCGTCCCGAGTAAAGAGGTGACTAGAACTAGACCTTTATTTAAACTATCCTAATAATATAACCGATGTGAGACAATTAGCGGGTCTCACTCCGCCCCTTCAACTCAAAACAAGACATCCATGAGGTAAGATGCCTTCTTGTAAGGCAAAGTGGGGCTTGCCAAAATGGCGATACATCCAAGCATTAAGCACACAAAACAAGTAATGGATGCATCTACAAAAGAATAGCCACTTTCCTCATCTAAGTGGCGGAAATCATCTACAAGGAAAGCAATTTAAGGGTACACACTCCATCATAGATATTGTTTCTCCAAGCTAATAAGTCTAAAAGGATACCAACAAATCACCTCCAAGTTGTGTCAAACTAGGGTACCTTTGTCCTCAATCGTTAAATGCTTTTGTCAAGAGCCAAGTCCCTTATGGTGTTAGAAACACTGTAGGATCGCGGAATTCCCCCTCTTGCCTAGACAAGAAGAAGGCTCGTCCCCTCTCCACCATGCAACAAAAATGAGATCAATGGATAAAAAGGATTCAAAGTGTATGAGTTTCACGATGGTAGTTTGCTTTTGTTTTGTTTTTCCCCCCAATTTGTGGCTTTTGACATTTGAGAACATTTCTTGCAATTTTTAACGTTTGGCGTTTTCATACTTGGCAATTTCTTTGTATTCTTTTTGAACATTTTCAAAGTAACCCCATTTTGTAGCAAGGCTACTTTTATTGAAGCATAGGATTTTATTTTTATACTCCTCTTTTCTTTGATGCATTTTGCAAACTTTTGATTTCGATTTTGGTACTTGAACTCAATTTGAAGATTTTTGTGCCCATTCCCTTTTTGTTTGGCAAAACATGATGATAGAAGTGTAAGAACGGTTGCATGGTTTCAAAGGTCACCTTGGAATAGACGGTAGCCAAGGAGTTATCACATCACAAGGTACTCTTGACTAGGCCTTAGTCCAGGGGTCAAAAGATACTAGTAAGACACATCCTAGGTTGTCTTGAGGGTATTCTAGCAAACAAAGTCTCAAGCAGAAAAATTATCTACAAGGGCCTTATATACACTTGTCAAGCTTCCCAAATAGGCATTTTCACAAAATTTTCTAACCATGCAACTACATGCCATGATACAACTAACATATATACAACTCTAATGCATATGCTTCTATCAACTAAAATGCCATATAAACTAAATGCAAACTCCTAACAACACATAGATACACAAACTGCAACAACAAAATACATCACATCCTCCTTGACATGTAAGTCCATCCTACTCATATGAATAATGAAAAAGAAATGGAAGGGAAATAGGGATTAGAGCGAACATACCAAGCGGTCTTCACGTCTCCTTGCCAATGTCTCAAATGTAGTGTTGTATCTATGTGACAAGAGAACAAAAACACAAGTATATACAATTCTACACTACTAAATTAAATAACATGTTTTTGGTTTTTGAATTTTTCAAATTTTTATAGATTTTGTTTTTATGAAATTAAAGAACATATTTTTGGGATTTTTCGAAATTTTTCAATTTTTATGTATTTTGGAATATAAATTCCCACCCCCCACTTTATTTTGGACATTGTCCTCAATGTACATGTAGGAGTAGGAATGAAAAATAAATACATGTTTTTGGATTTTGAATTTATGGAAATAAGTGCAATGATATGAATGAATGCATGCTCTAACTAAATGCAATGCTAAATGACATATATAACAAATGAATGCAATCTAAACTATACTATATGATGCATGTTTTAACCTATGATAAAACCTCCCCAAACCGATTTAAACACTATTTCTAGTGTGGAAATGAATAGGTTTGGTCATTATTGATTAAATGAATGCAACTAACTATATGAAATATATCACAATGCAAACTAATCTATATGAGATATTTTACAATGCAACTAAACTATATGAACTAACTAATGTAATATGAAATATAATACAAATGCAACTAAATGCAAGATGATTGAAAATGCAATGCAACTATACATGAGAGATAGGGAAAGGGTATCATACAAGTGTAGGTGGTGTGGTAGACACCTTTTGCCATTTCACTCATCATCATCATCATTGCGGTACCCATGTCAGCTAGAACCTCCTTGGTCATATCCTCCTCCTTGGCCAAAGAATTCTCCACCTTGGCCGTCAAAGTTCTCTTCTTGGTTCCCTTGGTTAGGGAACAAAAGGTGCGGTTGAGCTCGAGATGGGTGAGGGCCTCTAGGGTTGATATACCCTTGTTGAGCCATATTGTAGTAGGAAGGGTATTGGGCCAATTAGTTGTCGACCCTCCCATCGCACACTGCAATATCGACACGTTGCATGAGCTTCATTAAATCATTCATGTTTGGAGCTCTTAGATCTTGGGGAGTGAATTGTACATGTGGTGTCGGGTAGGGTGGAATGGGTACATAGGATGGTGGTGCATTACCCCATTCCGGAAACTCACGAGGTTGACGAGGTGCTTCTTCTCTTTGTAGTGGGTTGTGATTAATATCAATGGGGAAGAGGTAGCTCGGCCTAGGTAAATATTGACTCAACCGTGGCTCGGTGGGTGGCATGTTGATGTGAACATTATTTGCGCATATTTAGTCCCCTAATTGAGCCTATTTTGCATACTATTATAGCATTTCATGGCCATTTTATCCGTCAAAACCTTCCTATTTGCTTTCCTAGTGCATTTCGTATGTTTTGTAGGAAAGAAGATAATTAGGCGGAAATTCCCATCTTTCGTGCATATTTGGAAGCTTATTGACGATATTTGATGGACTAGTATGAAGAGGAAGCAAGAACTAAAGACCAATCCTACAAGAATAAAAAGAAAGTGAAGAAAAGGATTCTGAAGCAGAACCCGAGCGGCCAACCAGGCAAGACGCCCGTCCAGAATGACAATCCGAGCGTGCAAGCATGAAAGACGCTCGGATTCCTCTACTACAGCCCGAGCGGATTTGCAGAAAAACGCCCATGCACCCCCTCAAGAATCCGAGCATCTTCCGTTCCTGGAAGCACGGATTAAGGCGTCTTCAGCCGAGATGCTCATCTTTCCAAAAAGACTAGCATTTCCTTGCTTAAAACTCAAAAATGTAATTACTAATTTAACCTTAGTTAACCTAATGAAGCTCGAGCTACTATATATATACCCCACTTGTAAAAAATGAAGGCATCAATGTTTTTAGAGTAGAGAGCCTCCATATTAGAAATTCCTCTTAGATTAGATTAGGAATAGATTAGAATATATTACTCTTTAATCTTTCCACAAATCTCATATTAATCTTTCCTTAATTATTATTCAAGTTCATCACTTTTGGGTAATTGAAGATTATTGGGTTATTATTGGAGGATTGACAACCCTTCATCAATCATCAAGTTCTTCTATTATTCTTTGCTTTATTATTTGGATCATCTTAAGTTGGTATAATTCCTTTACTCTTTACTTTTTATTGTTCATTTCTTCATTCCATTATCATGTTATACTTGTTGTGATGATTGACACCATTAATGACATGTTTCCCATGATAATAAGTGAGTAGTTACATAGCTAGGATTAATGGGTAATTAGGGAAACCAACATGGGATTGATTGATGCTTAATCTAATATGTTTTCATAATTGAATTGCTTGCTTGTTGTGATGTCAACTTTATGCACATGTTATGTTTGATGAAATGCTAAGCCCATGAATCCTTGCAATTACAACCATCTCTTATCCACTCAACTTGACTTGTAAGATATAAACCAACTCGAGTCTTGTTAGACCATGCATAGAAGTTGAATAGGAGGAAACTAAGTCGACTTGTAGGTGTTGTACAATCTAAACGATTCGGCTCTGGGACCCAACTCTTCCTATGAACCGTAAGACATAAACCAACTCGGTTCCTCCACAACATTAATTGCTTACAACATTGTAAACATGTTTGTATGATTAATACCATGAATCCCCTATGACCCCATGACATCCTAGTGCTTTTAATCAATTATTTACATCCTTCCTTTTATTTCTTGCTTTACTTTATTGCTTTCATTAGTCTAGAACACAACTACAAACCCAAATCAATTGTGACACTAGCATAAATTGAGATAGATAGACTTAGAATCCAAAGCACACCGTCCCATGGATCGACCTCGACTTACCGCTAACTAGTTGTATGTTGAGTATTATAAATATGTTTGATTGGATGTGCGACGACCAACTCTTGTCCTGATCAAAATGGCGCCGTTGCCGGGGATGGTGCTATGTGATTAAGTTCTTACTTGTTTGTCTATTTTGATTTTGCTTTCACCTTGAGGAACTTGTTCCTCAAGGATTGTTCTTACCGTTTTTGTGTAATTTCCATGCTTGTAGTTGTTTCCTTGTCTTAGCTATGATGGCCCAAGACTTGACATATGGAGTATGTGGTGGAACTTTTGAGTATGACTATGGGTATGGGGAGTTTGAGGAGCAAGTCAACACAAACCTACATCACTATTTGTACAATGAAAATCCTAACCACTACCCCAACTTTTCCCAACAAAATCCCCACATCCAATATCCACAACAACCACCCACTCAATACCCACTTCACAATGAATTTCAATTGCCACAATACGACCACTTTCACACCTACCCACAACAAGAAGATGAACCCATTGAAAATGTGATTCTCCAAATGATGGGAGATCAACAAAACTTCTTCAAACAAATGCTAGAGGAGAGCCAAAAGAGGGACAATGTTCTTCGAGGCATTGTTGCCCAAGGTGAGGAATTGGAGATTCAAATCACCCAATTGAAAGAATCCCAAGCAACCACCCCACACCGTTCTTTGGACATTGATCATGAATGTGAGTTTGAGGTAGTAACTTTTGACATGAAAAATGAAGAATGGGAAGAGCCAATCTCCGTGAGCTCTTGTGAGTATGAAAGTGTTGTGTTCGATGAGGAAGACATGAGGTTGAGTAAGCCAAATACTCTTAGCCTTTGTGAGTATGAGGGTGTGTCCTTTGAAGTGAATGTTGAGACGTTGGAGAAAGGGTTGAATGACGTCCCCCATTCATGATTCATATGAAGATAGCTACGATTACGATGAGCCTAAAGGATGGACTTGTAATATCACTTTGCTTGAGGAGCCTATCCTTGAGACATTTGAGATATCCTATCATAAAGATGAATGTCCCTTCCCTATTGACCATGAAGACCTTTTCGCATCTACCATGGAACCTATGATTGTTGAAGAGGATATGATGGACCTTCTTCAAAAGGTCAAGGCATCATACAAAAGCTACTTGGTAGAGAAGCTCAAAGAAAAACTTGCACGTGAAGCCACTTGTGGAAATTTGGCACCCACAATGTCTACTTCTAAGGAACTCGATCATCAAAGTCATAACAATTCTCCTTTCACCTTGGAGGGATTGAAAAATCAAAGTGCTATCACCGTCACCAAAATTGAAGAAGAAGTCGGTGAGTGGAAGTCTACGGATGAAAATGAACCATACTTCATGCCTAGTGTTGACAAGAATCATGGGCTTGTTTATTGGAAGCATTTGGAAAGCTCTAGTGCCGAGGACAAAGTGAAAAAAAGAACGTATTACAAGCTTCCTTGGCCAAATTTCATGTTCAAATGGAGCAACCCATACTTGTGTTTATTTGGAGCTTGTTCACAAGCTTTTGATCTCCTATTAAGATCCTTGAGCTCTATGGACAATGATTTCTACAATTTGAACTAGTTTGGTAGAGTCCTATCTTAAACCACCATTTGTAAGATATTTTCTTGGAATCCTTACTTTGTATAAGGTTGTACATTTTTGCATTTGTATTTGATTTCTTGCATGAGAGTAGTGAGAGAGAGTCTTCTTACATTTTTATTGAGCAAATTTCAGAAAAAGATAAGGAGGAATAACAAATCGGTGAAAGGGTATGATTGTGCAAGGAAAAGAAAGAAAAACAGCCAAAGACGGCCGTCCCGAGGGCTGGACGCCCGTCCAGGACCCTCATCGCATTACTGTTTAACACTGTCTCAAAATCCGAGCGGATTCAGCTCAAGACGCCCGTCTTCCCCTCACGACGCTCGTATTCTCCACGGGACGCCCGTCTTGGAAGGCACCTGAGACAAAGTTTTGAAACTGCCAGAAAATCCGAGCGGACTTTTGAGAAAACGCCCGTCCCGAGTAAGACGCCCGTCCTAAAACAGAAGACGCTCGTCTTCTGCCTGCTCCTGAAATTGCTTAGGTTCTGTCCCAAAATCCAAGCGGATTTAAAGGAAGACGCTCGGATTCAACATGCTAAAGACGTCTGTCCCGCATGAAAGAAGCTCGGATTGGGGTCTTTTTCTCGAACAATCCGGCCAGGCCCCACTCTTATCCGCTCGGCTTCCCCTCTTCTTCTATAAAATCACCCCCTTTCTCCCTCATTTATTCACCTTATCTAACCCTAAAACACTCATCTTCATCCCCACAAACACTCCCCTCACATCAAAAGCCAACAAAAACCCCATTTCTCAACTTCAAGATGATGAACGTCAAGGGCAAGGCTAAGAAGTTTGTTGAATCCGCCGGAAGGAAGCGCAAGGGATCATCCTCTTCAACCCCTCAAGAGGTAGTGCCACCAAGGAACTTCCGTCCCATCATAAGAGGAGGAATAGAGCAACTTGAGTACTTCCCAGAGATATTTTTCGAATCCGATGCCCACCGCAAGAACTTTGTCAAATTGCTAGGTAAGAACTATGAACCCACTAAATTCATAGATACTAAGGTGTTGGAAGTCCTTGGGATAAGGTACCACACAGAGATGTTCTTTGATGGCTTAGGGATTGGAAAACTTTTCCATGCCCATGAGGAGACGTATCTTAGTCTCACCCTAGAATTTTTGAGTAGCCTTCGTATTGTCACGAACACTCGAACCAATGTGGGCATGGAGTTTAGGTTGTGCAACCTAGACCATAGCCTTACACTTGATCAATTTGCCCACATTTTCGGTCTTGATGTGCCAACCGACTATACCGATAAACCCGATGACTTCGATGTGGACCTACTTTGGAGGGCTATTTCCGGGAGGAATTTTACCAGTTTAAAGCAATGCTATACCTTCGCCATCCAACATCCGGTGATTCGGATCACCGAACACTTTGTGGCCGGTACCATCAATGGGAGGTACGAACAAGATAGGTGTACTCTCATTGATTTAACATTTCTTGAGTCCTATTTAAATGTTCGGGGGATGAGGCGCTATAACTTCAACATCCCCCATGACATACTTACAAGGTTTTATGATTTTGCTCAAGGGACCACCCAACTCAAGACCTTCGTAATGGGAGGTCTAGTTACTATTTTGGCCAATTTCCTTTGCCCCGGGTTCAACTCCCGCGGGATTTATGCTCCCCTTGAGGGGAGTACTTTGATTGATGAACACGCTGTCTTCACCCACCACCGGTGGTGCAACTACACTCAAGAAGGGCGTGTAGAATGGCTCACAAAAGGGTGCACCCCCATCATCCTTTCGGGTTGGAATATACCGGGCACCGACCCAAGATTGAGCCCATATTCACCTACACCAAGCTACCTCCTTGATATTTAAGTCCTCGACAATCCCCCTCAAAGGGAAGAGGCACCCCGCCAACAACAAGTACCTCGTGGGGTACCGGCAAGGTCTACTCGCCCACCTTCCTATGTGCCTATCCCACCATACCCCACTCCTTATACCGAATTCCGACCGGAAATCCCCAATACCCCGGGTATTAATGATTTGATGAAACTCATGAATAGAGTGGACCCCGGGGTACATGAAGGGAGGGTCGACAACTACTTGGCCCTTTATCCCCAATACTATAACATGGCTCAACAAGGGTATATTGACCCCAATGGTCCTAAGCCCTCTTGGGCCCAACCACAACATTTATTCCCTAATCAAGGGTACCAAGCTTGGAATCTCGGTGGTGGAGGGTACTCGGGCCAAGTAGGAGGGTACGACCAAGGAGAGTTTGACCAAGGAGGGTATTGGGGCCAAAAAGGAGGGTATGATCAAGGAGGGAGTTCTAACCGGTATGGCTACCCCCAAGATGAGGATGATGACGAGTGAAAGAGGCCTACATCATCACCTCTATTTGTATGATACTTTTCTCTCTCTCTCTTTTGTATATACATTGCATTTAGTGTAGCTTTCGCATGCATTTGTATCATATTGCATTTGCATTAGTTAGTTCATATACTATAGTTGCATTGTATTTATCTCACATGATTCATGTAGTTAGTTGCATATAGACTAGAATTCATGCATAGTCATTAATGACCAATCCTATTCTTTTCTACACTAGAAATAGTGTTTAAATCGGTTTGGGGAGGTTTGATCATAGGTGACTTAAGCATTAATCAAGCATCATATAATATAGTTTAGATTGCATTCATTTGTTATATATGTCATATAGAATTGCATTTAGTTAGAGCATGCATTCATTCATATCATATCATTGCATTTGCCCTTCAATTTCCACAAAACTTTAAAAATCAAAAAACCATGTACTTTCTTTTTCATTCCTACTCCTACATGTACATTGAGGACAATGTCCAAAATAAAGTGGGGGATGGGAATTTATATTCCAAAAATGCATAAAAATTGAAAAATTTCGAAAAAATCACAAAAATATGTCTTTTAATTTCATAAAACAAAAACCCATACAAATTTGAATAATTGAAAAACCAAAAACATGTTCTTTAATTTAGTAGTGTAGAATTGTATATACTTGTGTTTTTGTTCTCTTCTCACATAGATACAACACTACATTTGAGGCATTAGCAAGGGAAAATGAAGACCGCTTGGTATGATCGGTCTCATCACTATTTCCCTTCCATTTCTTTTTCATTATTCATATGAGGAGGATGGTCTTACATGTTAAGGAGGATGTGGTGTATTTTGTTGTTGCGGTTTGTGTATCTATGTGTTGTTAGGAGTTGCATTTAGTTTACTTGGCATACTAGTTGGTAGAAGCATATGCATTAGGATGTAGAAATGTTAGTTACATCATGGCATGTAGTTTGCATGGTTAGAAAATTTTGTGAAACCATCTATTTGGGAAGCTTGACAAGTGTATATAGGCCCTAGTATATGCTTTTTCTTCTTAAGACTTTGCTTGTTAGAATACTTGTAAAACACCCTAAGATGTGTCATGCTAGTATCCTTTGACCCATGGATTAAGGCCTAGTCAAGAGTACCATGTGGTGTGATAACTCCTTGGCTACCGTTTATTCCAAGGTGACCCTTGAAACCATGCATCCATCATCCATGTTCTACCACATTTTTGTCATCAAAGGGAATGAGCACAAAAAGAAATTGTTCAAAAATTTGAGTTCAAGAAATGAAAAGAAAAGAAAAGAAAAAGTTTGCAAAATGCATCAAAACAAAAAAGGAGCAAAAATAGAACTCCTATGCTTCAAATATAAGGCACCCTCACTACATATGGGGTGACTTTGAAAATGTTCAAAAAGAAATTCAAAGAAAAGTTGAAAAGTTGTCAAGTATTGAAATGTCAAACATCAAAGAAATGGCAAAAGAAAGTGTTCTCAAATGTTATATGCCACAAGAAATTGGGAGGAAAAACAACAACAAAGCAAACCCCAAAATGAAACTCAAATATCTATCGATCCCTTTATCCATCGTATCCATTTTTGTGCATGGTAGAGAGGGGACGGCCCTTCTTCTTGTCTAGGCAAGAAGGGGAATTCCGCGATCCTCCAGTGTTTCTAACACCATAGGGAGTCTATTCTTGACAAAAGCATTTAACGATTGAGGACAAAGTTAACCTTGCTTGACACAATTTGGAGGTGATTTGTTGGTATCCTTCTAGGCTTAGTAGTTTGAAGAAATTGCATCTATGAAGGAGTGTGTACCCTTGAATTGCTTCCCTTGAAGATAATTTCCGCCACTTAGATGAGGAAAGTGGCTATTCTTTTGTAGATGCATCCCTTACTTGTTTTGTGTGCTTTAATGCTTGGATGTATCGCCATTTTGGCAAGACCCACCTTGCCTTGCAAGAAGACATCCTACCTCATGGTTGTCTTGTTGTGAGTTGAAGGGGCGGAGTGAGACCCGCTAATTGTCTCACATCGGCTATATTATTAGGATAGTTTAAATAAAGGTCTAGTTTTTGTCACCTCTTTACTCGGGACGAGTAAAGGTTCGGTTTGGGGATATTTGATGTGAACATTATTTGCGCATATTTAGTCCCCTAATTGAGCCTATTTTGCATACTATTATAGCATTTCATGGCCATTTTATCCATCAAAACCTTCCTATTTGCTTTCCTAGTGCATTTCGTATGTTTTGTAGGAAAGAAGATAATTAGGCGGAAATTCCCATCTTTCGTGCATATTTGGAAGCTTATTGACGATATTTGATGGACTAGTATGAAGAGGAAGCAAGAACTAAAGACCAATCCTACAAGAATAAAAAGAAAGTGAAGAAAAGGATTCTGAAGCAGAACCCGAGCGGCCAACCAGGCAAGACGCCCGTCCAGAATGACAATCCGAGCGTGCAAGCATGAAAGACGCTCGGATTCCTCTACTACAGCCCGAGCGGATTTGCAGAAAAACGCCCATGCACCCCCTCAAGAATCCGAGCATCTTCCGTTCCTGGAAGCACGGATTAAGGCGTCTTCAGCCGAGATGCTCATCTTTCCAAAAAGACTAGCATTTCCTTGCTTAAAACTCAAAAATGTAATTACTAATTTAACCTTAGTTAACCTAATGAAGCTCGAGCTACTATATATATACCCCACTTGTAAAAAATGAAGGCATCAATGTTTTTAGAGTAGAGAGCCTCCATATTAGAAATTCCTCTTAGATTAGATTAGGAATAGATTAGAATAGATTACTCTTTAATCTTTCCACAAATCTCATATTAATCTTTCCTTAATTATTATTCAAGTTCATCACTTTTGGGTAATTGAAGATTATTGGGTTATTATTGGAGGATTGACAACCCTTCATCAATCATCAAGTTCTTCTATTATTCTTTGCTTTATTATTTGGATCATCTTAAGTTGGTATAATTCCTTTACTCTTTACTCTTTATTGTTCATTTCTTCATTCCATTATCATGTTTATACTTGTTGTGATGATTGACACCATTAATGACATGTTTCCCATGATAATAAGTGAGTAGTTACTTAGCTAGGATTATTGGGTAATTAGGGAAACCAACATGGGATTGATTGATGCTTAATCTAATATGTTTTCATAATTGAATTGCTTGCTTGTTGTGATGTCAACTTTATGCACATGTTATGTTTGATGAAATGCTAAGCCTATGAATCCTTGCATTTACAACCATCTCTTATCCACTCAACTTGACTTGTAAGATATAAACCAACTCGAGTCTTGTTAGACCATGCATAGAAGTTGAATAGGAGGAAACTAAGTCGACTTGTAGGTGTTGTACAATCTAATCGATTCGGCTCTGGGTCCCAACTCTTCCTATGAACCGTAAGACATAAACCAACTCGGTTCCTCCACAACATTAATTTCTGGCAACATTGTAAACATGTTTGAATGATCAATACCATGAATCCCCTATGACCCCATGACATCCTAGTGCTTTTAATCAATTGTTTACATCCTTTCTTTTATTGCTTGCTTTACTTTATTGCTTTCATTAGTCTAGAACACAACTACAAACCCAAATCAATTGTGACACTAGCATAAATTGAGATAGATAGACTTAGAACCCAAAGCACACCATCCCATGGATCGACCTCGACTTACCGCTAACTAGTTGTATGTTGAGTATTATAAATATGTTTGATTGGATGTGTGACGACCAACTCTTATCCTGATCACATGTTCCACCCCAAAAGAATAACTGAAGAGCATCCCCTTGTGAACCACTCCACACTTCCGGCTTGGTTGTAAGCGCACCACCGGTGGTGGTTGAAGATAGCATCCTCATCAATCAAAGTGCCCGCTTGGAGATTTTCATAGCTCCCATGAAGGTTAAACCCGGGACAAAGTTCGTTTTCCAATATTGTGATTAGGCCACCCATCACAAAGGTCTTGGTTTTAGAATTCCCTTGAGCAAAGTCATTGAGCCTTGTAAGTATCTCAAGGGGCGTGTTGAAATTGTAAGGTCAAGTCAAGTAGGGTGCACCTATCTTGTTCAAGCCTCCCATTGACGGTTCCGTCTATGAAGCGCTCGGTGATCCGAATTACCGGATGTTGGATGGCAAAGGTATAGCATTGTTTAAGGGAATAGAGTTCCCTCCCCGAAATGGCTCTCCATATGTGGTTAACGGTGAAGTCGGGGGCTTATCGGTGTTGTCCCTCGGCACTTCAAGACCAAAAATGTTTGCAAATTGGTCTAAGGTTAACCTATGGTCTTGATTACAAAGACAGAACTCCAAACATACATTTCTCCAGGTATTAGGGACAATGTGGAGACTACACAAAAACTCGAGGGTAAGACTTAAGTAGGTATCCTCATGAGTATAGAATAACTTCCCCAGGCCCAAACCATTGAAGAACATCTCGGTTTAATACCTAATGCCAAGAACTTCTAAAACATCGGTATCAATAAATTGAGTAGGCTCGTAATGCTGACCTAGCAAATGTTCAAATTTTGGGCGGTGCTCATCGCTAGTGAAGACTACCTCGGGGAAGTATTCAAGTTGTCTAACACCGTGTATCTATACATTTTGACGGTCCCTTGCGTCCCTTGGGGTGGATGAAGTAGCACCCTTGCGCCTTTTAGGTGCGGCATCGGTGGATTTCTTGCCCTTGCCTCTTAGGTTCATCATTTTGTTGATGGAAAAGTTAGGGTTTTGGTTGTTTTTGTGATGGGGATTGTTTGGAGATGATGATATGAGATTTTTAGGAGATAAGATAAGGAAAATGAGGGATGGTGGGGGTGTTTATAACAAGGAAATGGGTGGGAGACGGGTGGATTTGGGCTGGGCTCGGGCGGATAAATCGAGAACCCGGCTAAAAACTGTGTCAATCCGAGCGTCCCGTTGGTGCTCCGAGCGTCTTGCAGCTCCAGCCCGAGCATCCTGCTGTGGAGACGCACGGATTCATGGTCAGTGAGCCGTGTGTTTTTGCAATCGGCTGAGGTTGAGCGGATCCTTGAGAAGACGGGCGTTTCTGCTGGGATGAGCGAATTCTGAGGAATCCGAGCAGATTCTCAGTCAGTGCATAATGTTTCTCAAAACGTTGTCCAGGACGAGCGTCTTAGGGACAGGTCGAGCAGATTCTTTCTCGGACGGGCGTCTTCTTGACAATCCGGGCAGATTCATAGGCAGTGTGGATTTGTGCCCGTGGCAAGGCTCAGGACGAGCGTCTTGTTGCCTAAATGAGCGTCTTGTGTTGCCTGTCGCCAATCCCTCATTTCTTTCATATGAATTATTTCTCTTGCACCCTTTTGTGATTCCTTCTTATCATTTTTCTGAAAATAAACTCAATGAATGGGTAAGCAACCCTCTCTCACTACTCTCATGTAAGGAAAATGTAAGAAAATTAAAGGTATATACAATATTATTCAATGCGAAAATTATGGGAAGGCATATATTACAAATAGTGGTTTGAGATAGGACTCCACCAAACTAGTTTGAATTGTCGAAATCCTTTGTCCATAGAGCTCAAGGCTCTTAGAAGAAGGTCAAAGTCTTGTGAACAAGCTCCAAATAAACATAAGTACGGTTTGCTCCAATTTAATATGAAATTTGGCCAATGAAGCTTGTCATTAATTCTCTCTTTCACCTTGTCCTTGGCACTTGAGCCTTTGCAATGCTTCCAAACAATAAGCCCATGATTCTTGTCAACACGAGGAATGAAGTATGGCTCATTTTCGTCCGGAGACTTCCACTTACAACCTTCCCCTCCCAATTTTGGTGATGATGATAGCACTTGGATTTGTCAATCCTTCAAGAGTAGAAGGAGAATTCTCATAGCATTGATGACCGGATACTTTAGGAGTTGAAATTGTGGGTGCTAAGTCCCCACAAGTAAGTTCATTTGCAAGTTTGTTCTTGAGCTTTTCCACCAAGTACCCTTTATACGATGATTTGACTTTTTGGAGAAGATCCACCATATCATCTCCAACAATCATAGGTTCCATGGTGGGTGTGTAATGGTCTTTATTGGCAATAAGAGAGAGACATTCATTTTCTTCATGATATGATACCTCAAATTTCTCAAGGATGGGCTCCTCAAGTAAGGTGATTTCACAAGTCCATTCTTCTTCCCTATTCCAAAGGTCCTTGCAAGACACATATTCTTCAAAAGCTTATTTCACGATCTCGTCATCATGGCTATCTTCATAAGAATCATAAATAGGGACTTCATTCTTCTTCGATAATTCTTCCTCCACTATCTCAATATTCACATCAAAGGATAAACCCTCATACTCACAAAGGCTAAGAGTATTTGGCTTACTCAACCTCGTATCTTCCTCATCAAATACCACGATTTCATACTCATAAGAGCTCAAGGAGATTTGCTCTTCCCATTTCACCTCTTCTTCATTGAAGGTCATTACCTCAAATTCACATTCATGATCAATGCTTAAGAATTCTTGAGGAGTGGTTGCTTGGGTTGCCTTTATTTGGGCAATTCGAATTTCCAACTCCTCACCTTGGGTAACAATGCCTTGAAGAACATTGTCCCTATTTTGGCTCTCCTCTAGCATTTGTTTGAAGAAATTTTGTTGATCTTCCATCATTTAGAGAATCATATTTTGAATGGGCTCATCTTCTTTTTGTGGGTGGGTGTGAAAGTGGTTGTATTGTGGTACTTGGAATTAGTTGCAAAGCGGGTATTGGGAGGGTGGTTGTTGTGGATAATGCATGTGGGGATTTTGGTGGGAAACGTTGGGGTAGTAGTTAGGATTTTCATTGTATGAGTTGTAAGGTACGTTTGTGTTGACTTGCTCCTCAAACTCCCCATACCCATATTCATAATCAAAAGATCCACCACATACTCCATATGTCAAGTCTTGGGCCATCATAGGTAAGACAAGGAAACAACTACAACCAAGGAAACTACACAAAAACGGTAAAAACGAACCTTGAGGAACAAGTCCCTCAAGGTTAAAGCACAATTAAAATAGACAAACAAGTAAGAACTTAATCACATAACACCGTCCCCGGTAACGGCGCCATTTTGATGTAGAGCGAGTCGTTGTTCACTCCATTAAACACATTTATATTTCTTAACAAACAACTAGTTAGTGGCTAAGTCGAGGTCGATCCACGGGACGGTGTGCTTTAGGTTCTAAGTCTATCTATCTCGATTTATGCAAGCGTCAAAATGGATTTGGGTTTGTAGTCGTGTTCTAGACTAATGCAAGCAGTAAAACAAGCAATAAAAGGAAAGGTGTAAACAAATGACTAAAAGTGCTAGGATATCATGGGTTCATAGGGGATTCATGGGAGTAAATCATACAAACATGTTCTCAATTAGATGCAAGCATTTATTGTTGTGATGGGATCGAGTTAGTGTATATCTTACAATCCCTAAGAAGGTTTGGGTCCCAGAGCCGAATCGATTAGATTGTACAACCCCTACAAGTCGACTTAATCCTTCCTATCCAACTATATGCATGGTATAATGAGGCTCGAGTTGGTGTATAAGCTTATAAGCCTCATTGAAGAGATAGGATATGGGTAAAAAATGCAAGGATTCATAGGCTCGCATTTCATCAAACATGACATGTGCATAAGTTGAAATCACAACAAGAAAGCAAATTAATTATGAGAACATATTAGATTAAGCATAGATCAATCCCCATGTTTGTTTCCCCTAATTCCCCATTAATCCTAACTAAAGGACTACTCACTCATGATCATGTTTAACATGTTAATAAGGTTGTCAATCATACTAACAAAGCAAAACATGATGAATAAATGATGTGATTAACAATAATTAAACAAGGGTAAAAGAGATTATACCTATTTGAGATGATCCAAATAATAAAGCAAAGAATAATAGAAGAAAACTTGATTGATTGATGAAGAGTTGTCAGTTCTCCAATAATAACCCAATAGTCTTCAATTACCCAATAATAAACTTTGAACAATAATTAAGGAAAGATTAATGTGCAATTTTGTGGAATGATTAATATTAATCTATTCTAATCTACTCCGAATCTAATCTAAGGAATGCTTGCCTCTACTAAGAGGGATCTCCCTTTTTGATTATTACAAATAGAGTATATATAGTGGTACATCATTAGGTTAAGCAAGGGTGGTTTAGTAAATAGCAATGCTAAGTTCTAAATAGGGAATCGCAAGTCCCGAGGGAGATGCGTAGATCATGTTGCTACTCCTAACACGATCCGCTCGTCTTGGCTAGAGGCACGGCCAGTCTGTCTGGAGATCCGCTCGGATCACAAGGAAGACACCCGGATCTTAGCTCCCGGATCCGCTCGTCTCGTGCTCGGGCCGCTCGGATCAGGATGTGGCAATCCGCTCGTTTTGTGCTTAGGACGCCCGGATCTGGGCATAGTGTTCCACCTTCTTGCTTCAAAGCCTACGATCTATGTATACTCTTTATTCTTTCTTTGTTCGTCGTCGTTCTTGCCTCCTCTTCATACTAGTCTATATAAGATCATCACCAAGCTTCCGAATACGCGCGAGAGACGGGAATTCCGCCTCATTATCTCCTTTCCTACAAGACATATACAATGCAATAGAAAAGCGAAAATGGAAAGGATTTGGCGGATAAAATGGCCATGAAATGTTATAATAGTATACAAAATAGGTTTAATTAGGGGACTAAATGGGCGCAATTAAGAGTCATATCAGATATATAAACAAAGTGGTTGATCTCGTTGGGGAAGCATTAGCACTGGTGGCTTAGTCAGTATCTCCTTAATCCTGTCAAACGCCTTTTGACAGTCGTCGTCCCATATAGTATGATCTGTTTTCTTTAGCTTTTTGAAAATAGGTTCGCAGATCATAGTGAACTTCGATATGAATCGACTTATGTATTGCACTTTGCTTAGAAATTCTCAACCTCCTTCTCTGTTTCGGGTTGCGGCATTTCGATTAAAGCTTTGATCTTGGATGGATCAATTTCTATTGCCCTCTGGCTGACGGCGTATCCCAGAAGCTTGCCTCACATTACTCCGAATGCACATTTATGAGGATTGAGCCTCATGTTGTACTTGCATAGTCTTAGGAAGAATTTGCGAAGGTTATCGATATGCCCCTTCCTATCTTTGGATTTGACAATCATATCATCCACGTACAAATCAACTTCTTTATGCATCATGTCATGTAGAAAAGTGGTCGCAGTGCGTTGGTATGTAGCTCCAGCATTGATTAGCCCGAATGGCATAATAGTATAACAATATGTGCCCCACTGAGTGACGAAGGCTGTCTTATGCATATCTTCTATGGCCATTTTGATCTGATTATACCCTGCATACCCGTCCATGAAGAATAACAACGTGTGATCTGCTGTATTATCTACCAATATATCGATGTGTGGTAGAGGGAAGTTGTCCTTGGGACTCGCTTTGTTTAAGTCTTTGAAATCAACATAAACCCGGATTTGCCCATCCTGTTTTGGTACGGGGACTATGTTAGCCACCTAGTCTGAATACTCGGAAACTTTGATGAACCCGGCTTTGAATTGCTTATCGACTTCTTTGATCTTAAGAGCCCACTCTGTTCTCATCCGACGAAGCTTCTGTTTTACAGGTTTGAAAACTGGCTTGATTGGAATGCGATGTTCTGCAATATCCCTGTCCATCCCTGGCATGTCCTTGTAATACCAAGCGAAAAGGTCTTTGAACTCGTGTAGAATATCGATGAAATTGGCCCTTTCAGTTGAGTTTAGGTCGTCCCTATCCTAAGTTCTTGGGGTTCTAGTTCGGTTCCTACATTGATGGGTTCGGTGTTCTCTATAACTGGTGCCCCTTCCACCCTCTTGTAGTATCTCTTTAATTATATAGGGAGGTAATTCGAATGAGTCTGGGTTAGGATCATCCAATTTATCATCGTAAATAGAATTGCATTCAGAAAAACACAAGGAGTAAGCAGAATCAGATTTATTCATATTAAATTTTGAAAAGAGCTGAAACAAAGAAGCCATCTGTTCAGTAGTCAGTGGTGGTAAAGGGATAGCTGCTGGGACATTTCCCAACATGGTGTTACTATGTGATGATATGCTAGGAGAAACAACGGGATGGGGAGTGACGACAGAAGAAGACTCTCTAGCGACTTCTCTAGACTCAGACTCTGATTCCGACTCTGACTCCGACTCTGATTCGAATTCGTTGTCTTTGGGTTCTCCTTTGAACATCTCTAATTCTCCAGTAGTGACCTTGAAGAGCTTTCCTTGGTTGTTGGTCCATTTGATCGATTTTCTCCATCCTTTCTGCAGATTTGAGCTAGTGCCAGTAATTAGCGCTGTTGGGTTAAAATGGTCATAGTGAAGTATCATGGTAATGATCTCCTCCTGCGCTGCTCTGACGAATCGGTCTTCTCCAAACAGAAGGCTAACGGCTTGTTCGTTTAGACAAGGTGTTTGACGAGTTTTGACGGTAGGAACCGTTTCTGAAGGGATGAAGTAGCAATCATGTAAGACCTCGATTCCAGCTAGTTGTGTTCCCTTATAATGCCAAGGTTCGGGAAATCCGTGAAAGTATTCATGACACCTCTCCCTGACGAAGTATCTATTTAGGGTAGGGAGATATGATCGCATCTGGATTCCTTTGTTTTTACGGTTTTGGAACTGATTAAGCGTTTCTAAGGCTTCTGCTTTCGTGGGCTTGTATCCCAAACCTAATGGTATCCTTTGAGAATTTCCTTTTTTATAAGGTGCAAAGGTATTCTTCTTGATAGGGTTTATTGGCATTCCCGGGAAGTATCCCTGGGACATGAGTATGTGGTTGACCACTAAATTGGAGTATGGGTTGAAGTATAGAGGCGACAGTTCGCTCTCTATAAAATTTATGCTCTGAAATCCCCCAAGCTCGTATACTGGGTCTGTGACTACTTGGTTGCTTGACACTTTCTCTATCACAGCCTTGATAGGTGACGAAGTCATCGTCACTACTTTGCCATCTAGAGGAATCTTGATCTTCTGGTGTAAGGTGGATGTTACCGCTTTAGAAGCGTGAATCCAAGGCCTTTCTAGAAGTATATTGAAGGATGCCTCGATGTCCACTGTCTGAAAATTAACCTTTCGCTCGATTGGCCATGTGGCTATAGTAAGGATAATTAGCCCTACTACTTTACGTCGTGTTCCATCGTATGCTCGAACATCTTGGTTGGTAGGAGTCCAATCTGATTCTTTCACGCCCAACATGTATGCTGTCTTTAGTGGTATGACGTTAACTGCGGAGCCATCATCCACCAAAGTCATTGGTATGTTCTTCTTTACGCATGTGACTGTAATGTATAAAACGAGGTTATGACTGGCGCCGAAAGGAGGCAAATCCTCATCTGAAAAAGTAACTGGGTTACTTAGCTTAACTGAGTCTTGGAAGACTAGGTTGACTACGTCATTAGGTGTAGAATCGTACGCTACGATCAGTTTAGCCAATGCTTGCAGTAAAGCTTGACGATGGGGAAAACTCGCAACTAATTGCCAGACTGAAAAATCAGTCTTTCTTTTCTCTAGTTGTTTTAGTAAATGGTCAGCAGATGTATCTTCACCATCATTTGGTGTGATGACATTAGTGTTAGTAAGTGGACCATTAACAGTATGACCGTTTTGAGAGACATTTTGATATGGACGTCCTAAGCGAGTAAGGTGGTCTATATCTTGAGCTTCGCTAGCCTTGAGTATATCCTCACTAACCTTAACTAGATAGTGTTCTGTGAGGTATTCGTCTTCATCGTCGTCTGCCCATATTCCGTTGACGATACTGAGCTCTCTCAACCTGATGATTTCAGTTTCTAGACTGATTATTTGCTCGACTAGATTTTTGACTACTGCGATTACCTCTTGCATTGTGGATTCTTGAGATAGAGTTGGAGCCAATGACACGTTTGTCTTAGGCACAATGCTTGGATTTCGTAGGGATGCCACTACAGCTTCTAGCTCTGAAACTTGCCTACTTACATTCTTTGCCCATGCGATAAAATCAACAATGGTAGGAGAGATGGTGGAATGACTCCCCTCATTTTCTAGTGCATGAATCTCGTCCTCGACTGGAGAAATGAGTTGCGAACAATCCAAGGTGGATTCTTCATCTTTGATTGTCAGAACTCCAAGAGGCTTCTGAGTATTGTTAGGCTTGCTTGCGGAAGGTATGGGTAAACGACCATCTTCAATCATATCTTGAATGACATATTTCAATTTGAAGCATTGCTCCGCATCGTGTCCCTTGCCTCTGTGATATTCGCAGTATGCGTTCTCATCCCAGAATTTAGACTTCTTCTCTAGGTCAGGTGTAGGTCCTATGGGTTGGAGCTTACCTTGTTTCATTTTCCTTTTCAGAGCAGCGGAATATGATTCACCAACATAGGTAAATTTCCTGTGTGGGTTATTCTTCGTAGCAAATGATTCGGCAAGGTTAACCTCACCAGTCTTGCTAGTGGAGCCATAAGAATGACTCGTTGAACCCTGATATCCGCGACCTACCGTTTTGGACAAGATCCCTTTACAGATGTCGTCTTCAATTCTCGTTCCTAGCACAGTCAAGTATTTTAAAGACTTTATATTTTAGTACCTCAAATGGTTTGCATAAATGGGTCTCAAATTATCCACGAACGTTTCTACAAGAGTGGCTTCGTCTGGGAGTTCAACAAGTTGTGTGCTAGTGTTTCTCGACCTACTTAAGAAGTCGGTGAAGCCTTCTTTCTCATTTTGGGTAAGAACCTCTAGAGTGCACATATTGACTTGGATTTCGGCATTATCCGCGTATTGCTTAGTGAACTCAATTGCGGCATCGTCCCAGGTAGCAATTTTCTTTTGTTCCAAAGAGTAAAACCACTGCCTAGGGATGGTATCAAGAGATGAAGGAAAGATCCTTAAGAACATCTCTGGTTTAATGCCTTTGATAGACATGTAATCTTTGAAGGCACGAATGTGGTTCAAAGGGTTTTCATGCCCCTTGAACTTTGGAATGTCGGTCATGTTGAAGTTTGTTGGTAGTTGAGCGCTTATTGCTTCATATTTGCGATTGTTCTCCCTGTAGATGTTATCTCCCTTAAGGTACATTAGATGCTCCTCCAAGTATTAAGGTCGCTTTTCAGCTTCAGTGAGACCTGGAGTGGTTTCTGGTTGTCCAACAAAAGGTGGAGGATTGTCAATTAAAGGCATCTCTGGAACAGGACCCTCTGCAAGAGCAAGTCTAACTTCTACAGCAACAATGCGGCCTTCCTTCAATGGCGTTGAGGCGAGCATAAGCTTGGTCTTGGCTTGTTTGGAGACGAATGAACGCGGCTGGGATTTGATCATTACCATTTACGGGTTGTTCAGATCGACCATTAACGCTTCCGTGACTAGTTCCCACCATCTTGGAAACTGGGAATAAGAGATCAATGACGAATCAAAACACGATCGACCATTTTAGCACACTTACACAAAAGGATACTCGACTCGTGAAGTGGGCGTGTGCCACTGTGTTAAGTGACGTTTGAAAATGACAAATTTTTAAATGTTTGTCCTAGGCAACTGTAGTGTAGCTGTAGGAGTGCTGACTCGAAATGAGGTTTAAAATGGGTTTTAAGGCCCGAATTTGTTGGAGTGAGTGTCCTCCACAATAGTGCGTTTACATCATAAATCTCATTTAAGGAATATCATCAGGATATTTATTTTATGATTCTCGTCAGTTGATTAACGTAAATCGATAACGGTTGGCTGACTAGAGTTTGACGTTATTGTCGTGTGACGGCAGTGATCAACTGACCCCTTTCGGTCACACCTAAAGGAACAAACCCCAATTGACAACTAATTAATTGTATGAGATACACTTTATTTAGTCCCTTGATTTATTGACTAAAATGTTAGTCGATCTTTTTAGAGAGATTTCGAGTTACGAACTCGAGGCGCGACTGTTATTATTTAATTATGCGATAATTGAACAATAAATTTTATGAAACGGGTTTTAGTTAATTAACTGTTAATTCACTAAAATTGTACTAATCAATTAAGGTGATTAATATTAGTACATAAATAATATGTGTAGCTGTACACGTATATTTACGGAGTGTTTTAGACGAAATTAATCAGGAAGTATTTAAGAATAAAACGATGTTTAAAGTAAAATTACACGTATTTGTGCGACAAATATAAAAACCATAATGGACCCGATTACGTAACATCGGATCATGTGTACATCAATTGTTGTGCATGAACACAATGATTATGCACCTCATTGTTTTATTGGTTGTGCAACTTCCCACAACATTTGTCCTCCACATGCAAATATTATTGGACATAAAAATTGCAAAAAGCACTCCACTCTCCATCAACACCTACCCGGCCTCCCTCCTCTTTACACACCCACATTTGTTCATTTTTCTAACTGCTTGAACTTGGTGTGTAAAAAAAGAAAATAAATTTCTCTCTCTAAAATAACAAAAAACCTTACACTAATTGTTAGTAAATAAAAAGATTAAAAATACTAAGAGTGTTAGTGTTATTCTTATTTTAGCAATGGTATTTCTAATAGAATATCTAGTTAGTATTTGTTAGAAATTTGGGGTTTTTTGTTCTTGGGTGCTACTAGAAGGAGATCTTCTATTTGGAGATTTGTGTAAGGAGGATCTTCCATCATTTTAAGCACAAGAACAATCAAGATAAGTGATCTAGATTATGCCCCAATTTTTCCATGCCCAATGTAAGGAGATTCGATTTCCTTCTTCTAAATCTTTTGTTAAAATGCTTTTATATTGCATGCATGTTACATAGATCACCTAAACACAAATTATGAGATAATTTGACTTTTAATTAGAGAGTATAATTAGGATCTATGATATTTCAAGTGGTATCAGAGCATAGGCTTGTAATTTGCGTGTTAACTTTTAGCATATTTAACAAATTATGAGATAATTTGGAAAAATAAAAAATGGTGTTAAAAGAGGTTTTAGCACAAAAATTTATGCATACCTACTGATATCAAAGAGGTTTTGGTAAAATTTGGTGGCTTGTGAAGTTATTTTGCTAGTTTTACCGATTTTTGTAGAAAACCGAGTTGAAAATATCGTATTTTGGTTAAGAGTTAACTAAAAATAGTTAAAGGTTGATTCAGGTCTTGAAATTTTTATATTATTTCATTTATAATTTCTACAGATTGTATGTAGAATTTTGATGATTGGTTTGGAGTTTTGCATGTTTATTGATTTTTATGAGATAAAAGTCGATAAAAGTGAATTATTTTAATCATATATTTGAAACGAATGTGTTATTCCCTTGATAAATTTATGTGCATTCAATAATATATTTTAAAAGTTAAAATTGGAATTTAAAATGTAATTTCACCTTGTTTTGATGTTTATTTGTTTTAATGGTTAAAAACCGATAAATATTGATCTTTTTGTTCATAAAATTTATCCAAAATTTTTGGGAAATATTTTTGACCTTTTGGTGTTCCTGGGAGTGTTCCAGAATACTAATAGTTCAATTATTTTGGATTTATTACTTAAGAGATATGATTTTACCGATTAAAATTAGCAAATAACACCAAATTAAACTAATTATTCATCATCAAATTAGTGAGAACTAATTTTTGAGGTTCAAAACAGTTTGGACAATTAGTTTGGACTTAAATGAGATTTAAGTGTTGATTATTGATTTTTAACAAGTTAAAAATCGACTAAATCCACAAAACCGAGCAAGATACCAACGATTGTGCGATAGGGCGATTTTGGCATATTTTACAGCATTTTTAAGCATATTATTTATGTTGAATGAATGAATGTCATTTATTTAAAGTATTTATTTTGTTGTACCTAGTATGACCTAGTTATTTTTTAATCGTTATTTCCCGAAATGTATGGGAATAGCGATTTGTTTGTAATTTAAATACGATCTCGTATCGTCGATTTGTAATTAATTAATAGTTTTTATTTATTTTTATTAATTAATGTATAATAGGAATAGCAATGAAATTTGATTGTAATAGTTATTTTTACCGACGTTTCCAAAAGACGGATTTACATCGAGACGGAGTCTATTTTTGGAAAGGTGTTCCAAATCCCACAAGAAAGAGCCACTTTTGGAAAATGTTCTTATGAAGAGGCAAGGGACTAAGGAGTTGGTTTCCGATATGTAATAGTCTAGTTATTGTTTAACTAGGAGGCCATACTAGGATTATTCATATGCTTGTTTGCTTTTATTTTTCCGCGCACGCCAAAATCGCCATTCACATGCATTTTATTTTCGCGGTTTTCAATTCACGTCATTTACATTCACCGACTTAGTTCACTTATAGGGAATTTATGACTAAATTGACAAGATCTCTCACATAACTAAAATTGAGATTAGCCTTACCAATTAATAACACCTATGAATCCCTTGTTTATTAGAGCCACGCTCGCCCAAGCGGGGTGTTCTCTTTTTACCTCGGGTAAGTAGGGTGATAAAAGGTTATCATGCGCCAAACTTGGTTGGACTCAATGGGATATTAAGACGGTCTTGTGTTCCGGGGTTAGTAGATGGATTTAAGGAAATCCGTCGACCGAGAGTTCTATAGGTAGAATCCGTCGACCGAGAGTTCTATAGGTTAGTAGATGGTTTTAAGGAAATCCGTCGACCGAATTTACACGATTATGGGATGTTTCGCCCAAGCGATGCTCATTTTTGTTTAAAAACGGATCTTGGAATCATTTATATAATTTAGTGGGAGATCATTATATAAATGTTAAAACTTGTTAAAAATGTTTCACAAGTAAATTTAAAACAGTGAATATTAATATTTCCTTGTTTTGTTGTAGCATTTTAATTCACAATGGCATCTTCATCAACTTCATCGACTACTCCACTAGGCAAAGATTCATGGCTAAGGTCCGTAATGGACAAATATACTTTAAAAGATGACGGTAGTAACTTTCTTGAATGGGAATCCAACATCAAAAGCGCCGCGTTGTCCGACAACGTACTCGCTTACTTGACTGATGCCCCTCCTATCGAGCCCGGCCCAAGGGCTTCATCGGCGGTGCGGACCGCCTATGATGACTATATGAGGATGTCCAATTATATCAAAAATGTTTTGATATGGTCGATGTCCCCAAGTCCCAAGCTTTCATGCATCTCATTGAATGCATACGAGATATTCACTCGTATGACTATTATGTTTCACAAACCCCCAAAGTCCGCCAATACGAAGCGGCGGCACGCTTCTTTGAAGCAAAGCTTGAGAGGGGCCAAAAGGTTGGTCCCCATGTACTAAAAATGGTCGAACATGTCGACACCCTAGAGCGTCTAGGGTGTAACATTCCTAAAACTCTTGTGGTGGATCGAATCCTCCACTCACTTCCTACCAAGTTTGCCCACTTTAGGGTAAACTATAACATGAATGGCATGGATAAGAGTTATCATGAAATTCATGCGCTCCTCACCCAAGCTGAGAGGGATATGGAAGCAAGTGGGAGTGGCAAAGGGGATGTTCTCACTATGAAATTAAAGAACATGTCCCTTGTAGTTAGGAAGGGAAAGGGGAAAGAAAAGTCCCAATTTAAGAAATCGCCAAAGAAACAAGACACGGAAAAGGGGAAAGCCATTGAGAATGGCAAACCCAAGACAAAGATTGTCAAGCACTCTGAGGCCGAATGTTTCCATTGAAATGGAAAGGGGCATTATAGGAGAAGTTGCCCCAAATAATTGGAGGACCTCAAGGAAGGGCGTGTGACGCCTATTGGTATGATCTCCTCTCTCTATGTGATAGACATTAATTATGCTTGCACTTCAACTTGGGTATTAGATACCGGATGTGGGTCTCACCTTTGTAATTATTTGCAGGGTTTAAGGGACGTGTGAGCTCTAGCAAAAGGTGATGTGGATCTGCGCATGGAGAATGGAGCTAAAGTAGCGGCCATTTCCGTGGGGGACCTATGTGCTAACTTTAGCTAGTGGTTTAGATTTGTTTTTAAATAAGTGTTATTTTGTACCAACTTTAACCATGAACATCATCTCCATTTCCACGTTAGACGCAGAAGGTTTTTGTTTTATGATTAAGAACAATAGTTGTAATTTTTCGTTGAATGATTTGGATTATGGCAAGGCCATTTCAATTGGAGGAATTTATGTTTAAATGATGTTAACGACATTTATCATGTGGAAACCAAAAAGCTCAAAACGGGTGATCCAAATGAATCCTACCTTTGGCATTGTCGTTTAGGTCACATAAACGAAAGACGCATTAAGAGACTTGCTTCATCAAAAGTGCTCAAACCATTTGATTTCGAATCTTATGGTATATGCGAGTCTTGCCTTTTAGGCAAGATGACTAGTGCACCTTTTGTGGAAAAAGGGACAAGAGCAAATGAGGTTTTGGCTCTCATACATACGGATATGTGTGGACCATTAACCATCACAGCTAGAGGAGGTTTTCACTACTTCATTACTTTTACTGACGACTTGAGTAGATATGGGTATATCTACTTGATGAAGAACAAAAGTGAAGCTTTTGACAAGTTCAAAGAGTTTCAGAATGAAGTAGAGAACCAACTGGATAAAAGGATTAAGACCCTACGATCATATCGTGGAGGTGAATACCTAAATTTTGAATTTGATTCACACCTAAAATATTGTGGTATAGTATCACAATGGACTCCTCCTGGTACACCACAATTAAATGGTGTGGACGAAAGGAGAAACCGAACTTTATTAGATATGGTTCGGTCTATGATGAGTCTAACCAAGCTTCCTGGTTCATTTTGGGGTTTTGCCCTCTTGCCTGCAATATTTTTACTAAATCGAAGCCCGACTAAAGCGGCCGATAAGACTCCAAATGAGATATGGACATGGAAAGTCCCTCATTTGTCATTCATGCGTATTTGCGGTTCCGAAGCTTATGTCAAGATCAAGTCTGACAATAAACTTGCACCCAGGTCTGACAAATGTCATTTTGTAGGATATCCAAAGGAAACACGTGGCTATTACTTTTACAATAAAAACGAGAACAAAGTGTTTATGGCTCGTGATGCTATCTTCCTAGAAAAAGAGTTTATTTCTAGAAGACAGAGTGGGAGAAAATTTGAACTTGACGAAGTTCGAGAGCCATAAACCGAGAATGAGGTAGAGGAGAACGTGGAGGATAACGTTCCCTCCTCCTCTGAAACGGTAATCGTTTCTAGAAAGTCAGGTAGGATGGTAATATCGAAGAGGATGGTATTTTGTTACTTTTGGAAAGTAACGAACCGACTACCTAAAAATCAGCCATGTCTAGTCCCGACTCCTCGCATTGGCTAGAAGCCATGCGGTCCGAAATGGATTCCATGTACGAGAACCAAGTATGGGACTTGTTGCATTTACCTGAGGGAGTGCGACCCCTTCAGTGTAAATGGATATATAAAATTAAGCTCGGCGTGGATAAACATATAGATGTTTACAAAGCTAGATTGGTGGCAAAAGGTTTCACCCAAGTTCATGGTCTACACTATGACGAAACCTTCGCTCCAGTCGCTATGCTTCGGTTTATTAGGATAATCATAGCGGTTGCCGCGTTTCATGATTATGAGATTTGGCAAATGGATGTCAAAAACGCCTTCTTGAATGGGATTCTAGAAGAGGAAGTGTACATGACATAACCTGAAGGTTTTGTTGATACATCTAACCCTAATAAGGTATGTAAGCTCAAGAAGTCCATTTATGGTCTTAAGCAAGCATCTCAGAGTTGGAATCATCGCCTTGATCATGTTATTAAACAATACGGTTTCACTAGAAGTGTTGAAGAACCGTGCTTGTACATGAAGTTTAGTGGGAGTAAGGTTGCATTCCTTGTCCTATATGTGGATGACAGACTGCTCATCGGGAATGATATTCCATCGCTCACTTCCGTTAAGGAGTGGCTAGGGAATCGTCTCCAGATGAAGGACTTGGGAGAGGCACAACGAATCTTGGGTATCCGGATCAATAGATATAGGTCCAAGAGGATACTAGCATTGAGTCAAGAAGCTTATATTGACAAAGTTCTTGACTGTTTCAATATGAAAGACTCTAAGAAAGGATTTCTACCTATGGGCCAAGGGATCACTTTGAGCAAGTCACAGTCTCCCTCTACCCCTAAGGATATTGAACACATGAAGACCATCTCTTATGCTTCTGCTGTTAGGTCTATCATGTATGGTATGAATTGCACTCGTCCCGACGTCACGTATGCCTTGAGCATGACAAGCAGTTATCAAGCCAAGCTCGGTGAGTTACTGGATAGCCGTAAAGAACATCCTTAAGTACTTGAGAAGAACTAAGGATTCGTTCTTAGTGTTTGGAGGAGAAACTGAGTTGCGTGTAAGAGGTTACACGGACGCAAGTTTCCAAACCGATCGGGATAATATGAAATCCCAATCCAGCTATGTGTTTATGCTAAATGGAGGAGCTGTTTGCTAGAAGAGCTTCAAGCAAAGCGTTACCGCGGATTCTACAACACAGGCTGAGTACCTTGCAGCGTCTGAGACTGCAAAGGATGTTTTTTGGATTCGGCAATTCATGGAGGGACTAGGAGTAGTCCATTACGCCAAAGATCCAATCACTCTATAGTTTGATAACAGTGGGGCTATTTTTCAAGCTAAAGAGCCGAAGTCTAGTAATAAATCTAGACACATTGAAAGGAAATACCATGTAATTAGAGATTATGTAGAAAGGAAGGAAATTGACATTTGTAAGGTTGGGACAGACGATAATATTGCTGATCCTTTAACCAAGCCTTTATCAAAGGCTAAGCATGATGGTCATGTCATCGCAATGGGATTGAGATGAGTACCAGACTTTCTTTAGATTATGGATATGTAATAATTGGATAGTGTATCACTTTTATATATATGATAATCGCATTCATTGTTTAAGCATTCATTTATGAATTCTTTCATTTAGTGTGACTAAATTAATAATACCTTGTTTATCTGAATAAGTTGTGGAGACAATGTTGAACACTATTCAAGTGAATAAGATGAACATTGTATTTAGTCCCTAGTCACATAATAAGATGACGTCTTGGAGTGACTAGATTGTAAGTTGATTGATGGTTGATTCAACATCAAGAGGCCATACGTGATGACTAGTCGATTACATAGGCAGAGTGTGTGACACTTTGCCGGACAGTGACCATTTAGAGAGTCCCTTTGTTCTATTATAGATGCTTGGTCGTGGCAGGGATCTCTAAGATGTTCCAATGAGTCGATTTTTTTGACTGGAGACTATTATCCAAAGTCAGTGCAGTTTTTGAGTGACTTTGGTTTTTGTCCTAGGTCGTGCCGTGAAAGGAGGCCAAAGGGCATCTTCTGAGTCATGGTGATCTGTATTGAGCAAATATAGATAGGGCATATAGGAATTGTCCACCCACGTTGGGTTACTATATCTCAAGGACACTCGAGGAGTTGTGACTGTAAATGCGTGGCCACGCTCGGATGTAATCTATGGTAGATTTTTCCGGTCTTGTAGTCACACTCCCGATCGAGAAAACCACTCGCGATATGTTCATGTGCAAGTGCGACCTGAAAGACACCTTGCATTGTGTGGGAGATTAAAACGGACAAGAGAATTGATAGCTCACACCTTGTGTCGGACAAGTGGGAGATTGTTGGAGTGAGTTTCCTCCACAATAGTGCGTTTACATCATAAATCTTATTCAAGGAATATCATCAGGATATTTATTTTATGATCCTTGTCAGTTGATTAACGTAAATCGATAACGGTTGGCTGACTAGAGTTTGACGTTATTGTCGTGTGACGGCGGTGATCAATTGACCCCTTTCGGTCCGACCTAAACGAACAAACCCCAATTGACAACTAATTAGTTATATGAGATACAATTTATTTAGTCCCTTGATTTATTGACTAAAACGTTAGTCGATCTTTTTAGAGAGATTTCGAGTTACGAACTCGAGGCGCGGCAGTTATTATTTAATTATGCGATAATTGAATAATAAATTTTATGAGACGGATTTTAGTTATATAACTGTTAATTCACTAAAATTGTACAAATCAATTAATGTGATTAATATTAGTACGTAAATAATATGTGTAGCTGCATACGTATATTTACGGATTATTTTAGACGAAATTAATCGGGAAATATTTAAACATAAAACAATGTTTAAAGAAAAATTACAAGTATTTGTACGACAAATATAAGAACCATAATGAACCCGATTACGTAACATCGGACCGTGTGTACATCAATTATTGTGCATGAACACAATGATTATGCACCTCATTGTTTTATTGGTTGTGCAACTTCCCACAACATTTGTCTTCCACATGCAAATATTATTGGACTTAAAAATTGCAAAAAGCACTCCACTCCCCATCACCACCTACCCGGCCTCCCTCCTCTTTACACACCCACATTTGTTCATTTTTCTAACTACTTGAACTTGGTGTGTAAAAAAAAAAAAAAAAAATTCTCTCTCTAAAATAACAAAAAACCTTACTAATTGTTAGTAAATAAAAAGAATAAAAATACTAAGAGTGTTAGTATTATTCTTGTTTTAGCAAGGGTATTTCTAATAGAATATCTAGTTAGTATTTGTTAGAAATTTGGGGTTTTTGTTCTTGGGTGCTACTAGAAGGAGATCTTCTATTTGGAGATTTGTGTAAGGAGGATCTTCCATCATTTTAAGCACAGGAACAATCTAGATAGGTGATCTAGATTGTGCCCTAATTTTTCCATACCCAATGTAAGGAGACTCGATTTCCTTCTTCTAAATCTTTTATTAAAATGCTTTTATAATGCTTGCATGTTACATAGATCACCTAAACACAAATTATGAGATAATTTGACTTTTAATTAGAGAGTCTAATTAGGATCTATGATCTTTCAGAATTTTGGCTGGACATTTGGATAGAGTTTCGACTCATTTTGTGCTATCTTAGGCCACTTTTGAAAATATTTACATTTTGAAAAGGATTTTATTTTACAAAATTTCGTCATGGTTTTGTTTACAAAATGGTGATCACGTACATGCTACAAACATTCATACATGCATTATAACGGTATGCTGAGTGCATTTAAAGGGTTTTTGCTTAAAAGGTGGGTTGCCATACTAAGCAATCAAACCCTGGTCTGTTGAGAGGTCCGTGCCAAACAAGAGTATGGTCGGTTCCTAGTCCATTACCTCGAATAGTGAAAGCCCTTGATACAAAGAAGAGTATGTACCACGGTATGCTTGACATCAATCGCTATCTATCTTTAGGCCTAGATAAGAATTTGGACCGTCCAGACGGGACGATTGTTCGTATGGGTTAGGTTAAGCCTAGGAAGGCCGAATAAAACGACCTAAGAAGGTCGAGTATTGAAAACCGACAACTATCTCATATAAAATATTCCCTAACCTCATTCAAGTTTCACCCTGGGTAACACGTAAGTGTATCATCCCCAGCGGAGTCGCCAAACTGTGGACATGGGCCACCCGGGCCGCGCGCGCCCGCGCGTTATGTGTTTGAGGCAGCGGCATTTCTCCCACAGAACATTGGTTTGCCAAAGCACGTCATGGGTTAAGCAAGGGCGGTTTAGTAAATAGCAATGCTATGTTCTAAATAGGGAATTGCAAGTCCCGAGTGAGATGCGTAGATTATGTTGCTACTCCTAACACGATCCGCTCATCTTGGCTAGAGGCACGGCCAGTCTGTCTGGAGATCCGCTCGGATCACAAGGAAGACACCTGGAACAAAGCTCCAGGATCCGATCGTCTCGTGCACGGGCCGCTCGGATCTGGGCATGGCAATCCGCTCATCTGGTGCTTAAGACGCATGGATCTTGGCACAATTTCCATCCTATTGCTTTAAAACCTACTATCCATGTATACCCTTTATTCTTTCTTTGTTGGTCGTCGTTCTTGCCTCCTCTTCATACTATTCCATCTAAGATCGTCACCAAGCTTCCGAATATGCACAAGAGACGGGAATTCCGCCTCATTATCTTCTTTCCTACAAGACATATACAATGCAATAGGAAAGCAAAATAGGAAGGAATTGACGGACAAAATGGTCATGAAATGCTATATTAGTATGCAAAATAGGTTCAATTAGGGGACTAAATATGCGCAATTAAGAGTAACATCAAACATCCCCAAACCGAACCTTTACTCGTCCCGAGTAAAGAGGTGACTAGAACTAGACCTTTATTTAAACTATCCTAGTAATATAACCAATGTTAGACAATTAGCGGGTCTCACTCCGCCCCTTCAACTCACAATAAGACATCTATGAGGTAAGATGCTTTCTTGCAAGGCAAGGTGAGGCTTGCCAAAATGGCGATACACCCAAGAACTAAGCACACACAACAAGTAATGGATGCATCTACAAAAGAATAGCCACTTTCCTCATCTAAGTGGCGGAAATCATCTAAAGGGGAAGCATTTTAAGGGTACACACTCCATTGTCGATATCATTTCTCCAAGCTACTAAGTCTAAAAGGATACCAACAAATCACCTCCAAGTTGTGTTAAACTAGCGTACTTTTGTCCTCAATCGCTAAATGCTTTTGTCAAGAGTAGGCTCCCTATGGTGTTAGAAACACTGTAGGATCGCGGAATTCCCCTTTTTGCCTAGACAAGAAGAAGGGTCGTCCCCTTTCCACCATGCAACAAAAATGAGATCAATGGATAAAAGGGATCAAGATGTTTTGAGTTTCACATTTGTAGCTTGCTTTTTGATTTGTTTTTCCCCCCAATTTCTTGTGGTATTTGACTTTTGAGAATATTTCTTTGCCATTTCTTTGATGTTTAGCATTTTTTATACTTGGCAAAATTTTCAATATTTGCATTTTTGAACATTTTCAAAGTCACCCTAATTTGTAACGAGGATGCTTTTATTGAAGCATAGGAGTTCTCATTTTCGTACTCCTCTTTTCTTTGATGCAATTTGTGCAAACTTTTGATTTTGATTTTGTACTTGAACTCAATTTGATGTTTTTGTGTCCATTCCCTTTTTGTTGGCAAAATATGATGATAGAAGTGAAAGAACGGTTCCATGGCTCCAAAGGTCACCTTGGAATAAACGGTAGCCAAGGAGTTATCACACCACAAGGTACTCTTGACTAGACCTTTGTCCATGGGTCAAAAGATACTAGTATGACACATCCTAGGGTGTCTTGAGGGTATTCTAGCAAACAAAGTCTCAAGCAGAAAAATTATCTACAAGGGCCTTATATACACTTGTCAAGCTTCCCAAATATGCATTTTCACAAAATTTTCGAACCATGCACTACATGCCATGATGCAACTAACATAAATACAATTCTAATGCATATGCTTCTATCAACTATTATGCCATATAAACTAGATGCGAACTCTTAACAACACATAGATACACAGACCGCAACAACAAAATGCACCACACCCTCCTTGACATGTAAGCCCATCCTCCGCATATGAATAATGAAAATAAATGGAAGGGAAATAAAGATTAGAGCGATCATACCAAGCGGTCTTCATTTTCTCTTTCTAATGCCTCAAATGTAGTGTTGTATCTATGCGAAAAGAGAACAAAAAAAAACACAAGTATATACAATTCTACACTACTAAATTAAATAACATGTTTTTGGTTTTTGAAATTTTCAAATTTTTTCGGATTTTGTTTTTATGAAATTAAAGAACATATTTTTGGGAATTTTTTCAATTTTTATGTGTTTTGGAATATAGATTCCCATCCCCGACTTTATTTTGGACATTGTCCTCAATGTACATGTAGGAGTAGGAATGAAAAAGAAATACATATTTTTTAGATTTTTAATTTATGGAAATAAATGCAATGATATGAATGAATGCATGCTCTAACTAAATGCAATTCTATATGACATATATAATAAATGAATGCAATCTAAACTATACTATACGATGCACGTTTAGGTCACCTATGATCAAACCTCCCCAAACCGATTTAAACACTATTTTCAGTGCAGAAATGAATAGGTTTGGTCATTAGTGATTAAATGAATGCAACTAACTATATGAAATATATCACAATGCAAACTAATCTATTCATATGAGATAAATTACAAAGAAATTATACTATATGAACTAACTAATGTAATATGAAATATAATACAAATGCAACTAAATGCAAGATGATTGAAAATGCAATGCAAATATACATGAGAGATAGGAAGAAATAGTATCATACAAGTGGAGGTGGTGTGGTAGACACCTCATGCCATTTCACTCGTCATCATCACCATCATTGCGGTATCCATGTCCGCTAGAACCTCCTTGGTTATATCCTCCTCCTTGGCCAAAGAATCGTCCACCTTGGCCGCCAAAGTTCTCTTATTGGTTCCCTTGGTTAGGGAACAAAAGGTGCGGTTGAGACCAAGATGGGTGAGGGCCTCTAGGGTTGATATACCCTTGTTGAGCCATGTTGTAATAGGAGGGGTATTGAGCCAAGTAGTTGTCAACCCTCCCATCGTGCACTCCAAGATCGACACGTTGCATGAGCTTCATTAAGTCATTCATGTTTGGAGCTTTTAGATCTTGGGGAGTGAATTGTACATGTGGTGTCGGGTAGGGTGGAATGGGTACATAGGATGGTGGTGCATTACCCCATTCCGGCAACTCACGAGGTTGACGAGGTGCTTCTTCTCTTTATGGTGGGTTGTGATTAATCTCAATGGGGAGGAGGTAGCTCGGCCTAGGTGAATACCGACTCAACCATGGCTCGGTAGGCGGTATGTTCCATCCCAAAAGAATAAGTGATGATAGCATCCTCATCTATAAGTACACCACCGGTGGTGGTTGAAGATAGCATCCTCATCTATCAAAGTGCCCCCTTGGAGCTTTTCATAGCTCCCATGAAGGTTAAACCCGGGGCAAAGTTCATTGGCCAATATTGTGATTAGGCCTCCCATCACAAAAGTCTTGATATTAGAATTCCCTTGAGCAAATTCATTGAGCCTTGTATGTGGGTATACATCCGTATAATACCCTTTAAATTTAGGACTATAACGTAAATTTAAACATGTGATTATGGTCATAAAACATAAATACAATAGAAACGATAAGGAACAAGAAATAACCTCGGGTCCTTTGATGCACGGCGTAAAGAACAGAAATCAAACGAGATTCCCTCCTAATTGTTGCACCCAAGACTTGTCCGAGATATGCCCTTGTGCTAGAACGTGTTCTCCGATTGCCTTGCAATATTGGGAGAACTTGTTGTGAGGTTTTCGAGATGTGAGATCTGAGTTTCAGAGAGAAAGTGTCTCCAAAACCCTAGTTTTCTGTAAAATGAAAAATGTCTAGGTCAAAAGGAGAGGGAGTCTCTCCTTTTGTTAACCTCGGCCAGCCGTGGGTTTGCATGGGGAAGTGGGCTTCCACTTCCTCTTAATTTTACCTCGTGGTCCGGCTCATAAATTGCTAAATGTATATGACGCGGTTTATTATAAACTGTTATCGGTTATCGGAAATTAAGGCATCGCTAATAAATACGGGTTAGTTGAATTATTAATACGTGTCCGACAAAACAGTATTGTATAATTATATTCAATATACATTTAATTAAATATAAAACGCTTATATTTAATTTTACGAATTAACTGGTTAATTCGCCTTAGCCCATGATATTTAATCCGTATTAAATATAATATCTCAACATCACATATTTGACTAATTACTAGTCAAATAACTCGGACTAACTGGTTAGTCAGATTTGGCATCTACATGACTGTATTTTCATACCGTCACATCTCTCGAACGTATCCTATAGGTGTGACTTTTAGGGACCAGTTGATCACCGCCATCTGTATGACAATAACGTCAAACTTATCTAGCAAGCCAACCGTTATTGATAAACGTGGATCAACTGATAATAATACCAAAGTATGCCCTTTGATCCTTTTAGAGGTTTATGAGTCCTTGCACTAACTGTTAAGGACACCAACCCCAACATTGTATGCATCTCAAGGGGCGTGTTGAAATTGTAAGCCCTTGTCCCTTGTAAATTCAGGTAGGACTCTAAGAAGGTCAAGTCAAGTAGGGTGCACCTATCTTGTTATAGCCTCCCATTGACGGTTCCTGATATGAAGCCCTCGGTGATCCGAATCACCGGATGTTGGATGGAAAAGGTATACCATTGTTTAAGGGAATAGAGTTCCCACCCCGAAATGGCTCTCCATATGTGGTTAACGGTGAAGTCGGAGGGCTTATCAGTGTTGTCCCTCGGCACTTCAAGACCAAAAATGTTTGCAAATTAGTCTAAGGTTAACCTATGGTCTTGATTACAAAGACGGAACTCCAAACAAACATTTCTCCGTGTATTAGTGACAATGTGGAGACTACACAAAAACACGAGGGTAAGACTTAAGTAGGTATCCTCATGAGCAAAGAATAACTTCCCAAGACCCAAACCATTGAAGAACATCTCGGTTTGATATCTAATGCCAAGAACTTCTAGAACATCGGTATCAATAAATTGAGTAGGCTCGTAGTGCTTACCTAGCAAACGTTCAAATTTTTGGCGGTGGTCATCGTTAGTGAAGACTACCTTGGGGAAGTATTCAAGTTGTCTAATGCCGTGTATCTCTACATTTTGATGGTCCCTTGCCTCCCTTGGGGTGGATGAAGTAGCACCCTTGCGCCTTTTAGGTGCGGCATCGGTGGAATTCATGCCCTTGCCTCTTAGGTTCATCATTTTGTTGATGGGAAAGTTAGGGTTTTGGTTGTTTTTGTGATGGGGAGTGTTTGGAGATGATGATATGAGATTTTTAGGAGATAAGATAAGGAAAAGAGGGATGGTGGGGGTGTTTATTACAAGGAAATGAGTGGGAGACGGGTGGATTTGGGCTGGGCTCGGGCGGATAAATCAAGAACCCGGCTAAAAAATGTGCCAACCCGAGCGTCCCGTTGTTGATCTGGGAGTCTTGCAGCTGTAGCCCGAGCGTCCTGCTGTGGAGACGCACGGATTCATAGTCAGTGAGCCGTGTGTTTTTGCAATCGGCTGAGGACGAGCGGATCGTTGAGGAGACGGGCGTCTCTGCTGAGACGAGCGGGCTCAGGAGGATCCGAGCGGATTCTCAGTCAGTGCGTAAAGTTTCTCAAAACGTTGTCCAGGACGAGCGTCTTAGGGACAGGTCGAGCGGATTCTTTCTGGGACGAGCGTCTTCTTGACAATCCGGGCAGATTCATAGGCAGCATGGATTTGTTCTCGGGCAAGGCTCAGGACGAGCGTCGTGTTGCCTGGACGGGCGTCTTGTGCTGCCTTTCGTCAACCCCTCATTTCTTTCACTTAAATTATTTCCCTTGCACCCTTTTGTGATTCCTTCTTATCATTTTTCTGAAAAATATACTCAATGAATGGGTAAGAAACCCTCTCTCACTACTCTCTTGTAAGAAAATGCAAGAAACATAAAGGTATATACAATATTGTACAATGCAAAAATTATGGGAAGGTATATATTACAAATAGTGGTTTGAGATAGGACTCCACCAAACTAGTTTAAATTGTCGAAAGTGTTTGTCCATAGAGCTCAAGGCTCTTAGAAGAAGGTCAAAGGCTTGTGAACAAGCTCCAAATAAGCATAAGTACGGTTTGCTCCAATTTTTATATGAAATTCGGCCAAGGAAGCTTGTCATTCATTCTCTCTTTCACCTTACCCTTAGTACTTGAGCCTTTGCAATGCTTCTAATCAATAAGCCCATGATTCTTGTCAACACGAGGAATGAAGTATGGCTCGTTTTCGTCCGAAGACTTCCACTTACCACCTTCTTCTTCAATTTTGGTGATGATGATAGCACTTGGATTTGTCAATCCTTCAATAGTAGAAGGAGAATTCTCATAGCATTGATGACCAGATACTTTAGGAGTTAAAATTGTGAGTGCCAAATCTCCATGAGTAAGTTCATTTGCAAGTTTGTTCTTGAGCTTTTCCACCAAGTACCCTTTAGATGATGATTTGACTTTTTGGAGAAGGTCCACCATATCATCTCCAACAATCATAGGTTCCACGGTGGGTGTGAAATGGTCTTCATAGGCAATAGGAGAGAGACATTCACTTTCTTCATGATAGGATACCTCAAATTTCTCAAGGATGGGGTCCTCAAATAAGGTGATCTCACAAGTCCATTCTTCTCCCTCATTCCATAAGTCCTTGAAAGACACATATTCCTCATAAGCTTCTTTCACGATCTCGTCATCATGGCTATCTTCATAAGAATCATAAATGGGGGCTTCATTCTTCTTCAATAATACCTGCTCCACCATCTCATGTCTTCTTCATCAAACACCACGCTTTCATACTCACAAGAGCTCAAGGAGATTGGCTCTTCCCACTTTTCATCAAAGGTAACTCCTTCAAACTCGCATTCATGATCTAAGGAATGGTGAGGGGTAGTTATTTGGGCTTCCTTCATTTGGGCAATTTGAATTTCCAACTCCTCACCTTGGGTAACAATGCCTTGAAGAACATTGTGCCTACTTTGGCTCTCCTCTAGCATTTGTTTGAAGAAGTTTTGTTGGTCTCCCATCATTTGGAGAATCACATTTTGAATGGGTTCATCCTCTTGTTGTGGGTGGGTGTAAAAATGGTTGTATTGTGGCAATTGAACTTCATTGTGAAGTGGGTATTGGGTGGGTGGTTGTTGTGGATATTCGATGTGGGGATTTTGGTGGGAAAAATTGGTGCAGTAGTTCAGATTTTCATTGTATGAAGTGTAAGGTAGGTTTGTGTTGACTTGCTCCTCAAACTACCCATACCCATAGTCATACTCAAAAGATCCAACATATACTCCATATGTCAAGTCTTGACCCATCATAGCTAAGACAAGGAAACAACTACAACCAAGGAAACTACACAAAAATGGTAAGAATGAACCTTGAGGAACAAGTTCCTCATAGTTAAAGCACAATAAAAATAGACAAACAAGTAAGAACTTAATCACATAACACCGTCCCCGGCAACGGCGCCATTTTGATGGTGGAACGCGGTCGTCACACGCCCAATCAAACACATTTATATTTCTCAACAAACAACTAGTTAGTGGTTAAGTCGAGGTCGATCCACGGGACGGTGTGCTTTGGGTTCTAAGTCTATCTATCTCAATTTATGCTATTGTCACAATTGATTTGGGTTGGAGTTGTGTTCTAGACTAATGCAAGCAATAAAGTAAAACAAGCAATAAAAGGAAGGATGCAAATAATTGACTAAAAGTGCTAGGATATCATGGGTTCATAGGGGATTCATGGGAGTAAACCATACAAACATGTTCTCAATTATATAGCAAGCACTTATTGTTGTGATGGGATCGAGTTGGTGTATAAGCTTACAATCCCTAAAAAGGTTTGGGTCCCGGTGTAACACCCCCATACTCCAAGTGCCTTACCAGGACCACTCAGGTATGAAGACATTACCATCTCGGTTACCCGAGGCAATGATAATCAAACAACAATAACGAAACAACGTTTATTATAAATAGTTTAACGAATAGTTACAATCCATGAAACCAACTAAAAGTGCAATACATTATTCTCAAACGACTGTCTAACTGAAATGTAAACAAACTAAGGCTACAGCGGAAGACTCCTATCATCATGTCGTGGCATCCCAGCTATTTTCCAGTACTCATCTCAATACCTGCTCAATATCTGCTCACCATCCCTGAATGGATCACCGCAGGTTTACAAAACAACACCGGGGTCAGTACTAAACACACAATTAATATAGATAACAATAATAAGATAAACAGACAAATTGAACCGTCACACACACACACACACACACACACCAACTCCCATCATCTCAATACCGACCGTCCACTAGACCACCACGCCAGGGGGGACCGCAGCCGTTCCCACCTAAGCCCCGCTCATCATACGAGCGATAACCCTGTCCCATTAATGTGCACATCCCCTTCCGTGGCGGGTTCCACGAAGGGCGAAACTAGGGCATGAAGTCACTCCCGCAAGTGACCCCACTCAGCCGAGAACGCATCTCGAGAACCATCAACAGCAATCACAACCACCAACACAGTACAATCATCATATCAAACAACTAACTACAGCACATCACCAATATCCCATTATGGGACTAATACTGAGTAGGAAATCCTACCTGGAAAGCACAACAAGTAGACGGTATCTACAGCTGTATCAAAACGCCTCTTCTACGAATCCTCCTCCTATCATATAACACATATAGGCTATACATCACATACTACACAGGGTTTTAGGTTTTGTAAAAGTGATTTAAAACAATGACGATTATGTTTAAATACCTTAATCGCATAATTAACAAAACCCGAGAAAACTCCCCGTAAAACCGGACACTCGATCGAGTACCCAAGGTACTCGATCGAGTACCCCCTTACTCGATCGAGTACCCCAGCTACTCGATCGAGTACCCAACAGGTCAGAAACTATTTTATTTCGCAACTTACGCTTACTCGACAGAGTAAGGGCTACTCGATAGAGTACCCCAAGACTTATAAATACGGAGTATTACAGTCTTCCCTCCTTAAAAGGAACTTCGTCCCCGAAGTTCAAACCACTACTAAACAAAGGTACTCCCATAAGCTTCCCGACTCGAAGGTCAAACAAAAATTCAACGTAAAACATGATACTAACCCAACTTATCCCGACAAACATACCGACACAACATATAAAAGGTGTATAAAACTCTTAAAAACTCTCGCGATCATCTCCTACCCCCCTAAAAGAAACGAGGTTACGTCCTCGTAACCATACATACCTGATCAAAGAGGAAAGGGTAACGCTCTTTCATAGCTTCCTCTGGCTCCCATGTAGCTCCCTCGGTCTCGTGGTTAGACCAAAGGATCTTAAGCAAAACTGTCTCACCACTCCTAGTCTTTCTAACCTTTCGGTCTAGAATCTGCTTAGGCACCTCAATATATGATAAGGACTCATCTAGCTCTAAGCTCTCTGCCTCCAACACATGTGACGGGTCACTCACATACTTCCGCAGCTGCGATACATGAAACACATTATGCACTCTCTCCAACGCAATTTGGTAAAGCCGACGATAAGCAACTTCCCAACTCGCTCTAAGATCTCATAAGGCCCTATAAACTTCTGACTTAGCTTGCCTTTCTTCCCAAATCTCATAACTCCACGCATCGGAGACACTTTCAGAAGAACCTTGTCCCCAACTTGAAACTCTATGTCCCGACGATGTAGATCTACATAACTCTTTTGTCGATCCTGGGCCGCTCTCATCCGTTCCCCGATCATCTTAATCTGTTCCACCATCTCATGCACCATCTCTGGTCCTAAAACCATCGCCTCAAGACTGCTTGTCGTCCCAACAGATTGGACTCCTACATCTTCTCCCATACAAAGCCTCAAACGGTGCCATACCAATACTTTGGTGTGATAGGCGTTGTTGTAAGAAAACTCTATCAAGTCCAACCTCTGCTCCCGACTACCACCAAAATCCATCACACAAGCTCGCAACATATCCTCAAGAGTCTTGATTGTTCTCTCGTCTCCTTCTGTCGCAGGATGAAATGTTGTACTCATCTTCAAAGCTGTTCCCAACGATTCCTGCAACTCCTTCCAAAACCTTGATATAAACCTCGCATCTCTGTCAGACACTATGTCCTTAGGGACTCCATGTAACTTAAGCACGTTCTTTCGATAGGCCATAGCCAATTGTGCCTTAGTCCATGTATCTTTCATTGAACAAAGTGAGTGACTTGGTCGACGATCCACTATCACCCAAATCATGTTGTTACCTTGTTGACTCTTAGGCAAACCCACAATGAAATCCATGGAAATGGATTCCCACTTCCACTCAGGCACCTCTAAAGACTGAATTCTACCTTGTGGTCTTCTCTGTTCCCCTTTAACTCTCTGGCATGTCAAACAACGGGACACAAACTCAGCTGTCTCTTTCTTCATCCCAGGCCACCAAAACGTTTTCTTCAAATCCTTGTATAGCTTGTCTCCACCTGGATGAACTGAATATGGTGTGCAATGCGCTTCTGTCATGATCGTCTTTTTCAACTCCTCATCATTAGGAACACACCACCTACCATCCAACCTCAAACTACCATCCGTATGAATAGAAAACCGGACACTTTGTCCATTTCTCTACTCCAGCTCTCCACTCCACTATCTTAGGATCCAAAGCCTGCTTATCCCGAATATCATCATAAAACTCCAGATGTACTATCATATCACCCATGGCATCTCCTTTCTGCATCATATGTATCCCAAAGCTCGCTACCTCATCCCTCAGCCTCATCAAAGATAGAGCTGTACACAAGGAATGTACACTCTTCCTACTCAAAGCATCAGCAACAACATTGGCCTTCCCTTCATGGTAGATAATCTCCATGTCGTAATTGCCAATCAGCTCCATCCACCTCCTCTGTCTCATGTTCAACTCCTTCTGTGTGAAGATGTACTTAAGACTCTTGTGATCAGAAAATACCTTAAAGATTGCTCCATAAAGGTAATGTCTCCAAATCTTCGAGCAAACACCACAAAGACCCAACTCCGGATCATGAGTAGGGTAGTTCTCCTCATAAGGCTTCAACTGCCTAGAAGCATAGGCAATCACTTTACCATTATGCATCAACACACATCCCAACCCATTCTTCGAGGCATCTCAGTATAAACCTCGAAATTCTCGCTCCCTTCAGTAATGCGAGGACAGGGAGCCGTGGTCAAACGCTCCTTTAATGTTTGGAACGCCGTCTCACAACTCTCATCCCAACGAAACCTGTTCTCTTTCCTCATCAATGCTGTCATCGGTCTAGCTATCTTGGAGAAATCTTTCACGAACCGTCTGTAGTATCCAGCTAAACCCAAGAAATTTCTAACCTCAGCAACATTCTTTGGTGCTTCCCACTTTGTCACTACCTCAATCTTCGCCGGATCCACAGCTACCCCATCTTTAGAGATTACATGCCCCAGAAAAGCAACTTTCTCTAACCAGAACTCACACTTGGCCAGCTTAGCATACAACTCATGATCCCTCAAAGTCTGCAACACGATCCTCAGATGCTCCTCATGCTCCTTCTTAGTCTTAGAGTAGACTAAGATATCATCGATAAACACTACTACAAACTGGTCCAAGAACTGTCTGAAGATTCTATTCATCAAATCCATAAACACTGCCGGCGCATTAGACAACCCAAACGGCATCCCCACATACTCATAATGGCCATACCTTGACGTGAAAGCTGTCTTTGGTATGTCCACCTCTCTAATCTTCACGTGATGGTACCCCGACTTCAAATCAATCTTAGAAAAGACTGTTGCACCGCTCAACTGATCAAACAGGTCATCTATCCTTGGCAAAGGATACTTGTTCTTTATCGTCACACGGTTCAGCTCCCTGTAATCTATACAAAGCCTCGAACTCCCATCTTTCTTCTTCACGAACAGAACTGGTGCTCCCCAAGGCGATACACTTGGTCTAATATATCCCTTCTCTATCAAATCATCCAACTGCTTCCTAAGTTCCTCCATCTCCTTAGGACCCATACGGTACGGTGCCTTAGAGATTGGCCCCGTCCCTGGCTTCAACTCTACGGTGAAATCTATCTCCCTCTTCGGTGGCAACCCCGGAATCTCCTCTGGAAAAACAACTGCAAACTCTCCCACCACTGGTATCTCATCAACTGTCGGACTCTCTATCCGGTCATCTCTCACATGGCACAAAATCAGAGGACATCCCTTCCTCAGATAAGACTTCAAGGTAACAGCTGCAATTAACTTAACTTTGGGTTTGACTAGAAACCCACGATAAGACACACTAACACCCTTTGGACCTCTTAAGGACACTTTCTTTTGATGACAGTCTATCTTAGCTTTATACTTTCCTAACCAATCCATCCCAACTATCATCTCAAAACCATTAAAAGGAAACTCTAGCAAGTCTACAGGGAAATCAACTTGCCCAACTATCAAAGATACATCTCTAAACAACCTCCCACACGATACAGACTCACCCGAAGGTATGAAAACTTGCTCACTAACAGACTCATATACTCTCAAACCCAACTGTTTTACATGACTCGAAGACACAAACGACTGAGAAGCCCCCGAATCAAACAAAACAAACGTAGGAATACCATTAACAAGGAATGTACCGGTGATAACATGCGCATCTTCCTCCGCTGCCTTCTTCTCCATCATGAACAACTTGCCACTGGTCTTCTGTCCACCTCCCTGGACAGTACTGGCTGATGCGGTCGACTTAGCACCCGACCCTTGATTGTTGTTGTTGTTCGTCGGTGTCTTCTGATAAGAATTACCGTCGTTGCGGTTGCCTCCACTCTGTAACTCGACTTCCCGGTTTGGCCATGATCCAGCCCGGTCATTGCTCGCGAAGCTCACGCAGTCTCTGGTAAGATCCCGGTGCACTCGTGCACTCATGTCTCTTGTGGCCTACACCACCACAACCAAAGCAGTCACCCCCAACTATTACTCACACTCCCACGGCCACGCCCAAAGGAAGCTCCAAAGATCGAACCCGACCCCGGAAGAAAACCCCTTAGACTGATTGTGGTTGCCTTTCTTGTGATTAGATTGGCCACCACCCTCGCTCTCAGACTTCCTCTTCTCACCACCAGACCTCTCCTGAGCCATCTCCACCAGCCTCTCCGCTCTCCCAGCCCTCTCATAGGCTTCCTTAACATCAGTAAGGATCCCCACGGGTAACTTATCCATAATCGTGGTAGTCAACCCTCTCTCAAACCTCAATGCCAGGTTCTCCTCGCTCAAACCCATATCCTCAGCATACCTGGACTTCTCATTGAACTGTCTGTAGTACTCGGCTACCGACATCTCAGCGGTCATCTTAAACTTATCGAACTTTTCCCTCAACTTACTCCTCACATGCTCCGGTACAAACTCCTTCCTCACAGCCCTACGAAACTCCTCCCAAGGTATAGCAGGTAAGCCTTGGTTGGTGTATATCTCCTTAGCACTCACCTTCACTGAATCCCACCACTTGCCTACTGCCTCCCTCAGATAGAACGCAGCCTGTTCCACTCTCATTTCATCAGGACAATGAACCAAGTCTAAGATGTTCTCCATCTCTCTCAGCCAACTATCAAGAAGGTTAGGTTCCCCAACCTCCTTGTATTCCTTCGGGTTAAACCTCGCAATGTAGAGGCTGATTTTAGAATGATCAACCTCCTTCTCCTTACTCTTATCCTTGTCCTCATTCACTCTCTTTAGGGTCTCAGTAAGAGCATCCTGGTGCTCTAACATCTTAACGATGTCATCCACGGTCATAAGCTCAGCTCTCGCGTACAAAGCAGTTCTCTTGGGCGGCATATTGAAGCTATATAAGAAAGGGGTAAACATAAACACGCGTACTAAACCTCAAAACACGAAAACACGATGCCCAGAACCCACTCGATCGAGTTCCCAAACACACTCGATCGAGTAACGGGCTACTCGATCGAGTACCCCACGTACTCGATCGAGTACCCAAACTCCAGAACCAAACAGACCTTCTGATCTCTTTCCTACTCGATCGAGTATCTAGGCTACTCGATCGAGTGATCCCCTACTCGATCGAGTACCCCTAGTTACTCGATCGAGTGCCCCAAAACTCGATTCTGGATTCAAAATCGCCAAAAACCCACCCGATCGATTAAGTCCCACTCGATCGAGTAACACTAATACATAAGAGTTACCCGCATGTTACGTTATATGCTAACATGCTAACTTTATAAACCACATTATATCATAAAAATCATGCTATTAATTGCCACGTTGTAAAACATTCAACATGCTATCATTTCATCAACAGTTTCTATATATATCATCACTTTTCTTTCACCTTCTCAACTTCCAACTTCGAACATCCAACAATCAACACATTCTATCACATTGGTAAACAAGTCAACCATACACACATACGACTTGACAAACACTTCCCCCATGTGACCGGTTCAAAGTTGTAGGGCGACCCCTGCGACTTTAGGACGTCTCCCAAGCCTTTGCACTAGCTCCTACAACTTTTACCCCGGGTTCATTTTAATTGACTCCCTATGTTCATTAAGTTCATTGGTTACAGGTTTCAGGATCGTCGCTCTGATACCATTTGTAACACCCCCATACTCCAAGTGCCTTACCAGGACCACTCAGGTATGAAGACATTACCATCTCGGTTACCCGAGGCAATGATAATCAAACAACAATAACGAAACAACGTTTATTATAAATAGTTTAACGAATAGTTACAATCCATGAAACCAACTAAAAGTGCAATACATTATTCTCAAACGATCTGTCTAATCGAAATGTAAACAAACTAAGGCTACAATGGAAGACTCCTATCATCATGTCGTGGCATCCCAGCTATCCCAATACTCATCTCAATACCTGCTCAATATCTGCTCACCATCCCCGAATGGATCACCGCAGTTTACAAAACAACACCGGGTCAAGACTAATCACACAATCAATATAGATAACAATAATAAGATAAACAGACAAACACACACACACACACACACCACCAACTCCCATCATCTCAATCTCGACCTCCCTTCCTGGACCCACCACCGCGATGGGGGACCGCAGCCGTTCCCACCTAAGCCCCGCTCATCATACGAGCGATAACCCCGTCCCATTAATGTGCACATCCCCTTCCGTGGCGGGTTCCACGAAGGGCGAAACTAGGGCGTGAAGTCACTCCCGCAAGTGACCCCACTCACCGAGAACGCATCTCGAGAACCATCAACAAAGAATCACAACCACCAACACAAGACAATCATCATATCAAACAACTAACTACAAAGACATCACCAATATCCCATTATGGGACTAATACTGAGTAGGAAATCCTACCTGGAAAGCACAACAAGCAGACGGTATCTAAAGCTGTATCAAAACGCCTCTTCTACGAATCCTCCTCTTATCATATAACACATATAGGCTATACATCACACACTACACACAAAAACCCCAAATCCCTAAATTAGGGTTTAACCAAACTTAGCAAAACATTATAAAAATTATATTAAAAGCTTACCCTCGACGCAAGGAACTCAACGACACGAATTACGACAAGAACTGACCGTCTGAACTCCGGGAATTGCTAAGAATGCGATCAGGAAGATGAACTGGCTGCTTTCTCTCTTAAACAGGGTTTTAGGTTTTGTAAAAGTGATTTAAAACAATGACGATTATGTTTAAATACCTTAATCGCATAATTAACAAAACCCGAGAAAACTCCCCGTAAAACCGGACACTCGATCGAGTACCCAAGGTACTCGATCGAGTACCCCCTTACTCGATCGAGTACCCCAGCTACTCGATCGAGTACCCAACAGGTCAGAAACTATTTTATTTCGCAACTTACCCTTACTCGACAGAGTAAGGGCTACTCGATAGAGTACCCCAAGACTTATAAATACGGAGTATTACACCCGGAGCCGAATCGATTATATTGTACAACACCTACAAGTCGACTTAATCCTTCCTATTCAACTCTATGCATGGTCTAATGAGGCTCGAGTTTGTTTATATGCTTACAAGCCTCATTGAATAGATGGGTGATGGATCAAAAAATGCAAGGATTCATAGGCTCACATTTCATCGAACATAACATGTGCATAAGTTGAAATCACAACAAGCAAGCAATTTAATTATGAAAACATATTAGATTAAGCATGAATCATTCCCCATGTTTGTTTCCTCTAATTCCCCATTAATCCTAGCTAAAGGACTACTCACTCATGATCAAGTCTAAAATGTTAATAAGGTTGTCAATCATACTAACAAAGCAAAACATGACGAATAAATAATGTGATTAACAATAATTAAACAAGAGTAAAAGGGATTATACCTATATGGGATGATCCAAATAATAAAGCAAAGAATAATAGAAGAAAACTTTATTGATTGATGAAGAGTTTTCAATTCTCCAATAATAACCCAATAATCTTCAATTACCCAATAATAATAAAGTTGAACAATGATTAAGGGAAGATTAAATTGTAATTTTGTGGAATGATTGAGATTAATCTATTCTAGTCTATTCCTAATCTAATCTAGGGAATGCTTGACTCCACTAAGAGGGCTTTCTCCTCCTAAGGGAACTTAATTCTCTTCATTATTACAAATGGAGTATATATAGTAGTGCATCATTAGGTTAAGCAAGGGCGGTTTAGTAAATAGCAATGCTAAGTTCTAAATAGGGAATTGTAAGTCCCGAGGGAGATGCGTAGATCATGTTGCTACTCCTAACACGATCCGCTCATCTTGGCTAGAGGCACAGCCACTCTGTCTGGAGATCCGCTCGCATCACAAGGAAGACGATTGGATCAAAGCTCCAGGATCCGCTCGTCTCGTGCTCGGGCCGCTTGGATCTGGGCATGGCAATCCGCTCGTCTGGTGCTTAAGACGCACGGATCTTGGCACAGTTTCCATCCTCTTGCTTCAAAGCCTACGATCCATGTATACCCTTTATTCTTTCTTCGTTGGTCGTCGTTCTTGCCTCCTCTTCATAATAGTCCATCTAAGATCGTCACTACGCTTACGAATATGCACAAAAGACGGGAATTCCGCCTCATTATCTTCTTTCATACAAGACATATACAATGCAATAGGAAAGCAAAATAGGAAGGAATTGATGGATAAAATGGTCATGAAATGATATATTAGTATGCAAAATAGGTTCAATTAGGGGACTAAATGTGCGCAATTAAGAGTCATATCATGATGTCATGTGTAGGTATAAATATTTCAGATTTATTAAGCGCGTTGTGGACATAGCCACCTGTGCCCAACCGATCTATGGACATGCAGCGGTCTCTTGAAAGCCACGCTCGGCGGCGTAAAAATGCTTTCGACCGGATAGTTTTAGATCGGTCGGTTTCGTCTCGGCAAGGGTCTCGAAACGATGCAAGAGACGTTCGGAGTCGCCACCAAGCATTTACGGGATTCTTAGAACCCGTTCGAATCCACTTTATACCTAGGTCAATCAAGGCAAAAAGCGGTGTTTGACATAGGTACTAAAGATAAGAAATCGTCCATCTTTAGCATCTTATTTCTAGAATGACTCTCGTACGCCCTGGATAAGGTCGTTCACTATCTAAAGTTTTTGAGTAAGAGGTGAAGGTACGTATTGAAAAGCCCTTTAATCGGACACCCAATCACGCCAGTGTTAGCGGTCTCTACTGATCAATCTTGGTTGGTTAAATGGAGAAATTGATAAAACGGGTAAATGCATGAATGCGCATCCACAAGTTTGAACCTAACGTGTGATCTTTCTATGTCGGTTATTTAATCCAAGTATCAAGTATTTGATGTCGAGTTGGATTTAATGTTGATTTGCATGCAAGACAGGAATTAAACATCCATTTACCGAGTTAGGTTTATGGTACATAACGTGATCCGTTTGTCTTAGTAAGGTGTTTTGTAAATACGATGTAAAATGGGCAGATTCGTCATCTGATCCATCCTGTATTCGGGTTAACCGAACTCGGGATCATCCTAGACAAGTGCTGGAAGGAAACAGGGTCTGCATCAGGCAACCTATATAGGCGCGAGTCATCAGGCGATGCAAACAGGCCTGTCCTGGTTTTAAAATTGGAAAATGAGTGGCCTGTTTAGGCGCGGGTCAACAAACGATTGAAAGGACGTCTTCTGACCATTAAAGGGTTTGTAAAATGGTTTGAAAAGAGGGTGTTTAAACCCGTCTTGGTTTGAAAAAGTCGTCTAGACCGCTTTTGTGTTGATGTGAAGAATGAGACTTGAATAATCGTCATTGTATTGATAACATTCGATGTCGGGTTCGGTTTTGCAAGCTTGACATGAATAGTTTTGAAAATGATTATGAACTAATTGTTTTAAGTTCGTTTGTTTCTGATTAGTCAATGTTTATCATCGTACACGGGTTAAAATCCGACATGGTATGTAGAACCAAGGATGATTTTGTATTTGTGACTAATATGCTTGGTTTTGAAATGTAAAGAAATGAAAATAAAGGTTTTAAAATACCTTTTAAAATGTTATTAACCAAATATTATCACCGAAACACGGATTAAACCGTCATGGTATTAGGAACCAAGGGTGAAAAATGTTTTATGGTTAAAAGTTTATCATGAAAATGATTTGAAATATTTGAAATGGTAAAAAACGATTTCAAATAAGAAATGAATTAAAGAGGAAAATGAGACCAAACACGGCTGGATTAAGGCCTGAGAGGGGGTTTAGGCGCGAGCCTGTCTGCTATACAAGAAGCCCCTGTCTCCGACTAAAATCTGGTTTTGGCTCAATTAACCCATATTTAAATCATGTTATGCATGTTTTAGCATGTTATAGTAAAAAACAGATGAAAAACATGATAGAAGAGGATTTTTACACCCTCAAATTTACATGCTAGGCTTAATACGAGAAATCGACGAAAGTGTATCAGCTTGTTTGGTCGAAAAACTCGGTTTGAAAACCGTTTTAGAAATGTAAAAGAGTGTTTTAAGTTTAGTGGTGGTGTAGTTGGTCGAGATGGTCACTCAAGTGATTTAATGCACGATGACGGTACCAAACAATGTGTAAGGCTTGTATTTTCTATCGGTAGGTCGAAAACATGTGTCGGTTTGTGTGTTGAGAAGTCGAGTCCAGAATTTTAAGGGAGAAATGAGGGGCCGGACACTCGCATACCTTCAAATGGTGGCATTTGATGGGTATTTATAGAAAAATGGGTGGTTGTGTGCGTTTTGAGCGACGTGGCCGCATGGGCTGCTCGAAGAGGCGCGAGCCATTTCGCGGGTCTTTCAGGTATCTTGGCACTATCACGCAATTGTAATCATGATTTGTTCTATCCTATGTTTTGGTTGACATGATTTGTACTTGACAATGAAGCATTCGGGGAATACTTAACATGGAATTCTTGAAAAGTTTTGTTTTTTGTGTTTGACTCGGTTTGACTCGTTGTTGGAGTCGGGATTTGAATTTTGAGTCGGTTTTTGGTCCAGTGTCGTTTTTGACTCTAGTTAGTGTCATTGTGACCCCGTCATCATGCATTAAACACTTCAGGTACTTTTGAAAAGTTTTGAAATGTTTTATTTTCGAAATCGTTTTATGTTTTCCGACGTATAGTTGTACACAAACTGTCGATCAAACGCTGTGATTCCTAAGCATGTTGTCGTCCGATAATCATCGGGTGTTTGTTGGAGACTTGACCGATACTGGGTATCTACAGAGCCCCCACTTTTACTGAGGCTTAGACAGGGCAAAAGTCAAAGTATAGCCCCCAGGTCAATCGAAGATTACAACCTAGAGACCGACGCGACGTCGAGGCGGCTCGAAAGAGTTCGGGCCAAGGACATGCTGTCGGGAAGGGCGACGCCAAGGCGACTCGGGGATACGAGTCAAGGACCTGTCGTTGGGAACAGTTTAGAGTCTGCTGACTATCCGCGCGGGTCGTTTAAAGTCCGTTAGACTACGTATAAAGGCTCGCCAGCCATAAGAAGGAGTCATACATAAGGCATCTTCGGGATATGTCCTTTATTCGTTTCTTGTTTGCGGGTAAAGGCTCGCCCGCCAAGTTGCGGATATGAAGGCGCTCGCTAGCCGCTTGCGGATATGATGAGGCTAGCCAGCCGCATTGCGAATATAATGGGGCTCGTCAGCCGCGTTGTGGATATAAAAGGGCTCGCCAGCCGCGTGTTGCGGACATGAAGGGGCTCGCCAACCGCGTTGAGGATATGAAGGGGCTCCGCATCCGCGTTCCAGATATGAAGTTGCTCACCAGCCGTATTGAGTGCGATGCATTTTAAGGCTCGCCAGCCACGTTGAATGTCGATTGATCGACTGTGGGAAATAGTCGTGTTGGACGGGCCTATTTCGAGAGATCATCGTGTTAGTGGGCTCCGTGGGGATGTCTCCGATATCCTGTTGGGGGAATCTTGGTATTTGTATTGGATGTTTGTGGTGCCGGAAAGGGATAGGCTTGTGAGCCTGGCTCCCGCGGTCGACGGGGATTTTGAATCTCGAAGGGAGGTAATGGTTTTTATTGCCGTTTGTTGGAAGTTTGTAGAGAAGGGGTAGTTGTGTATTCTGCCATTTGATGTATGTTTCAGGATAACGGTTTTTGGTTTCGTCTTCCCATGATTTGAGATTTATGAGGGGTAGTGAATTTCACTATCCTGTTTGAAGGTGTGAAGGTTTTTAATGCAGTTTGCTTGAGATTTGAAAATAGCGAGTTCCGCTATGTGATTTGAAAATGTCGTCGAGAATTTTGTGAAAACGGGGAATTTGAATTTTTCCTATTTACTTTCGTTTGAAAATGACAGTTTTTAATGCCGTCGTTTGGAAACTTGTGACTTGTAGAAATAGCGAATTTTGAATTTCACTATTTTGTTTTTGCATTTGAAAAATGACCGTTTTTAATTCCGCCGTTGAAAATTTGTGAAAATAGCGAATTTGAAGTTCAGTATTTTGTTTTTGTATTTGAAAATGACGTTTTTTAATTCCGCCTTTGAAGTTTTGTGAAAATAGCGAATTTGAATTTCACTATTTTGTTTTTGTATTTGAAAAATGACGGTTTTTAATTCCGCCGTTGAAAATTTGTGAAAATAGCGAATTTGAATTTCACTATTTTGTTTTTGTATTTGAAAAATGACGGTTTTTATTGCCGGCGTTGAAAATTTGGTGATTTGTGTGGGGGAATTGGGCCAAAGCCCAAAATTCCGCTGAATGCATAGGGAACGCCTGATTGAGGCGCGAGCAATTTTGCGAAGGAAGGGAGCTTCCCTTTTTTCTGTAAAAAGACGCGATAATTGGAAGCTCCATATTCCCATTGTCTTCTTCGACATAACAACAAAAAACCACGAAAAAATGACGCCATTTTCGACTTTGCTTGTTGCTTGTTTTCGTGCCCTTATCATCATGTCATCTCAAGGTATGTAAATCCTCTTGAATCCAATTGAATTTGTTTGTCTTTTTATCAATTTTGTTAGGGCGAAACCATAACCTTTCGAAAATTGATTTGGGCATTTTTGTTTAGCCCATTTTTGAGTGAAATTGATGATTGCATTAGGTTAGAAACCTGTTTAGGAGTATAGAGGTGCTTTTAGTTTGCATTTTGGTCACCGTTCCCGCTCCCTAGGCTCGAAAAACGCCAATGAGACGAGAAAACTGTCTTATTTCACAATGCCAAGTTTGTCTGCTTGAGTCGTGTGCCCCACTATGTAACACCCCATATTTTTTGCTAAATTTAAAACTTACATTTACATACAAAACTGGCCAAAATACGGGATATTATAATTAATATACAAAGTCTCTTATTACAAATCCTTTTAAAAATAACCAAGGAACCAAAATTTTTTACAAGCTTTAATACAAATCTTGACATGAAAACAAATCCCTATGAACAGCAGCGAAAGTCTCCTGAAAATAAAATCAGAAGACAGAAAGGAACTACCCCCATGACGAGTAGCCCAGAAGGGAGAAAACACGTCAGCCCGGGAGCTGAGTAACACATAATACCTCAATATAAGCAGCTTAGTTTTTGGTCATGGCATGGAAACACAGACACGTAAAAATAAAAATAAACACGGAAAATAATAAAAACACTCCCCCATAAACTAATGTAAAGCTCAAATCTACTCCACAATATAATAGACACCCTCATTCCCAATAATTAGCTCAATCTCAACTCATTACTCCATCTCACTCATTACTCCGTCTTACAATATAATACTCCCAAGTAACCAAGTATCGTATTCTCATCGTCGAACTTAAGCCAAGGATAAGGGGTGAGTGAACTGGCGGATAAAACCGCGAAATAATATATCCATCTCAATGTCAATTCCAATCTCATAATATAACTCAATAACCAGGGTCACTCGAGACCGTAAACACAATATGGCACAATGGCCTCATAACTCAATACCAGTAACCAATTTCAATCTCAATATCAATATTGTCAAATGTTCAAAGAACCGTGCTCAACACTTAAAGTACAAGACTTTAAGCTACTCACTCACGAGTCAAGGTCAAAGGAAACAACAATTAAAAATTACAATACGGAAATCCAAAATCACAAATGGACAACTCAAAAGACCAATGTCCCAACTTAATATCATTAGCTGTACATCATAAACTTAATGAACTAATTCTCATCTCATTGAAACCAAAGTCCAACCCATAAAAAAAACAAATCACCTTGTCCACTTACGTATTCCTTGATTATTAACTTGTCATCAATACACCAGAACTTTCTCGTTCTCGGTACCCATGACGTAATTATAAGCCGCAAAATTATACACACCCATGTGAAATAAGAGCTATTAATAAAATTACTCGCAAACCTCATCTCACGAGAAAATCACTAAATATAAAATACATACTTACATAATCTAATAATATATTTCGCATAGCCAACAACAATAACTAACTTCACGGTAAATTTCAACACGAAATCTCAATAAATCAATTAAGAAATATAACATACAACCTCAAACAATAATAATAATATTAGGATCGGTAGAATCGTGTTACCTGAATCAAACTAATCTATAAGTGTACTCGGCTTGGCTAATGCTCACAATTCGCAGTTTGCAATTAAAGGAAGAAAGCTTTAGTCAAAGAAGATGCAAAAACCTGTAACATGATGATTCTTTTTATACAAATAGACAATAGGGCTTTTTATGGAGGCAAAATACTTATTTGGGTGTACATGATTAGGTTTAGGTAATGATTATATGGTAAATTGAGGAGGAATGGAAGACGCTAATGGGCTTTTCACATAATAGCTCAAGATGTATACCTTTACCAACTCCAAATTCAAAATAAATTATATTTGTTTAAAGCGGTCTCTAAAAATAAAATATTATGAAATAAAAGTTTCGGAACAAAGATATAAATATTGAAATATTTTGGGTATTACAATCTTCCCCTCTTAAAAGGAACTTCGTCACGAAATCCGAGTTTGAAAATAAAAACAATTCAAAATTTGAGTGGTATTACACTCAACCCACCTTAAAAACAAAGTTCGTCCCTGAACTTAAAATAAAACGTTAAATCGAAATTAGAAATAGTAGAAAATGTTAGCCAAAAATGACTCAAACAATAGTTTAAGAAAATACTTTGGAAAAGTTAAAAGTTGGCGTCAAGATATGAGGATCTCAACACCTGACCAAGAAAGAACCCGCTCTGATACCAATTGTAACACCCCATATTTTTTTTGCTAAATTTAAAACTTACATTTACATACAAAACTGGCCAAAATACGGGATATTATAATTAATATACAAAGTCTCTTATTACAAATCCTTTTAAAAATAAACAAGGAACCAAAATTTTTTACAAGCTTTAATAAAAATCTTGACATGAAAACAAATCCCTTTGAACAGCAGCGGAAGTCACCTGAAAATAAAATCAGAAGACGGAAAGGAACTACCCTCATGACGAGTAGCCCAGAAGGGAGAAAACACGTCAGCCCAGGAGCCGAGTAACAGATAATACCTCAATATAAGCAGCTTAGTTTTTGGTCATGGGATGGAAACACAGACACGTAAAAATAAAAATAAACACGGAAAATAATAAAAACACTCCCCCATAAACTAATGTAAAGCTCAAATCTACTCCACAATATAATAGACACCCTCATTCCCAATAATTAGCTCAATCTCAACTCATTACTCCATCCCACTCATTACTCCGTCTTACAATACAATACTCCCAAGTAACCAAGTATCGTATTCTCATCGTCGAACTTAAGCCAAGGACAAGGGGTGAGTGAACTGGCGGATAAAACCGCAAAATAATATATCCATCTCAATGTCAATCCCAATCTCATAATATAACTCAATAACCAGGGTCACTCGGGACCGTAAACACAATATGGCACAATGGCCTCATAACTCAATACCAGTAACCAATTTCAATCTCAATATCAATATTGTCAAATGTTCAAAGAACCGTGCTCAACACTTAAAGTACAAGACTTTAAGCTACTCACTCACCAGTCAAGGTCAAAGGAAACAACAATTAAAAATTACAATACGGAAATCCAAAATCAGAAATGGACAACTCAAAAGACCAATGTCCCAACTTAATATCATTAGCTGTACATCATAAACTTAATGAACTAATTCCCATCTCATTGAAACCAAAGTCCAACCCATAAAAAAAAACAAATCACCTTGTCCACTTATGTATTCCTTGATTATCAACTTCTCATCAATACACCAGAACTTTCTCGTTCTCGGTACCCATGAATTAATTATAAGCCGCAAAATTATACACACCCATGTGAAATAAGAGCTATTAATAAAATTACTCGCAAACCCCATCTCACGAGAAAATCACTAAATATAAAATACATACTTACATAATCTAATAATATATTTCGCATAGCCAACAACAATAATTAACTTCACGGTAAATTTCAACACGAAATCTCAATAAATCAATTAGGAAATATAACATACAACCTCAAACAATAATAATAATATTAGGATCGGTAGAATTGTGTTACCTGAATCAAACTAATCTATAAGTGTACTCGGCTTGGCTAATGCTCACAATTCGCAGTTTGCAATTAAAGGAAGAAAGCTTTGGTCAAAGAAGATGCAAAAAGCTGTAACATGATGATTCGTTTTATACAAATAGACAATAGGGTTTTTTATGGAGGCAAAATACTTATTTCGGTGTACATGATTAGGTTTAGATAATGATTATTTGGTAAATTGAGGAGGAATGGAAGACGCTAATGGGCTTTTCACATAATAGCTCAAGATGTATAACTTTACCAACTCCAAATTCAAAATAAATTATATTTGTTTAAAGCGGTCTCTAAAAATAAAATATTATGAAATAAAAGTTTTGGAACAAAGATATAAATATTGAAATATTTTGGGTATTACAATCTTCCCCTCTTAAAAGGAACTTCGTCCCGAAGTCCGAGTTTGAAAATAAAAACAATTCAAAATTTGAGAGGTATTACACACTAGGTTATATTGTAGTCGGAGAAGATTGTCTTTGCCATATTGGACCTTCGTTGGGTGTTGTGGGCAAAATTTGAGTTTTTGCCTTTTTGTGACGATCTTATGTCTGATGAAATAAACGTCTGTTTGAGCTCAAATTGGGCCAGTTTGTCTTGAAATGGACCTTAATGGTAGTTTAGGTCACTTTGAGACGTGATAAAATGATGTTGCTTTGTTGTGGTCGTATTTTGAAATTTTGACCTGTTTGTGCCCGAATTGGCGTAAAATTGCCTTTTTTAGCTGTGAAAAATACCCCGTTGTGTCGGGAATTTTTATTTTTTTTTTATTTGCGGGCCTTGTGCGGACCTTGAGGTGTTGGGTGGTTTTTGAAAACTTTTGTTGTTGCTTTGACTCGTCTTTTGCTTGAAAGGATTGGCGAGTCATTTTTTGTGCGATTTTTGTGAAGTGTTTTTGTTGGTTGGGTTTGGACGAGCTTGCCCTTGTTTTTGTTTTGCATTTGCAGGAGTGTTTTTTCTGGATTTGTCCATTTTGTGCCGTCGTAATGCCGAAATTTTGGCTGACGTTTTTGTTTTGTCCCGATTGCAGGGGAGTATTCTGGACATACTAGGTCTGTTGCTGAGACCCTAGAGTAGGAGGATGATCCTAGAGGAGGAGAAATGGTTGTTGCCTTGTCCTTGTCGAGTTGTGTTTCTCCCTGGCGGCCTTTGTCCAGCCTTTGATCAAGTATCGATCATTAGCTGTTGTCTACAGAGGTTCAGACGTCTGATGATTGGGGGTCAAGACGGGTGCATTGTTCTACGTTGTCGTCTTCGATCGTTGTTCAGTTTTGATGATTGGGGTTCAACATCGGGGTAGCGCCCTATGTCATGGCTCCTTATCATCGCCGAATTCCGACGATTGGGGGTTAACGTCGGGGTGATGCACTGAGTCCCAATTCCTGATTGTCATGTCGTCCGAAATCTGCCACGCATTGTTTCGCTTTTGGTCATGGAGTAGGGATGAGGTATTACCGTCATGGTAACCACCTCTGCTTCCGCGGTTACTCCTTTCTTTTTCATGTTGCTTCTTTTCTTTTCCGATTAGAAGGACAGGGAGTGCTTAGTTCGGTAGGTGGTGGATAGCCCCGAGTTCGTTGTTTTAGGCCAGTGTCTGTACGATAAATACTTCTACCGGATCCTGTTTGTATGGTCAGGCATTTGTATCAAACGTGTGTCGATGTATTTTGCGTGAGGCGGTTTGTATATATGTGTTTTTGGTTTGTAGTTTATTTTGTTTGGCTTGTTTTTTGTGTTGTGTTTCGGAGAAGAACGGTCAGCTGCTGATTCCCCTTTTGCTTTGTATTTGTTCCTGCATTGTTAGTGTAGAAAACAGGCTACAGGTAGCACGTACGCATAGACATAAACACGCAAAAGCATTTGGTGAAAACAAAAATAACCGCGATGATTCGAAGAAAAAATTTGAAAATTCGGCGACATGTCGTCACGTTTGGATTTTTCAAAAGAAAAGGATTTGAAAATTCGAGAAATTAATTTGTGTTTGAATTAAATTGCATCGAATTTTGCCACAATTGATTTGTAACTCGAAAAACTAAAACTCAAACCGTCACGGATGAATTTCAAAAGAGATTTTTGCGAGTGTGTTTGATTTAATTTTTGTGAGATCAAGACTTGGATTTGTAAGACCTTGATTTTTTGAAGAAAATTAACGTCGTGTTATCAATTTTCGAATTTGTCGAAAAAGCGAAAAAAATTCCGTGACCAATTTTCGACTGACATGGAAATGATCCGTCGCGTTGCCCTTCCCCCCTAAAAAAAGAGAAAAACCCGTATGTTTAAAGTTGCGCCATGGAAACCGTGTCGAATTTCGTAAAACGCGAAAACAAAGAAATGTGAGTATGAGAAAACACAAGAATTCTTGGATAGGCCCGAAGAGGCGCGAGCCCTGTTGCGAGAGGATTTAGGTGTCAGGAAGAAACACAATTTGATAGGGACAAACCAAGGTGCGGATCCTGAGGAACAGCCCAAGAAAGCGCGAGGCCATAGGCGATGGAAGTGAGCTTCCCCTTTTTTTCGGAAAAAAGCGCTGATTGTTTTGTATAAATAAGGACATTTGTGCTTCATTGTTTCATCATCCGAAACACGAAAAACATCTCTACGAAAACCTTTCTTCTTCTTCCACAAAATAATTCATGGATGCTTTCGAAAACAGGTTGCGACATTGGTGTCGGGATTTGTCACCTCCCAAGAAGTATCAACTCGTTGTAATGGGAGTTGGTCAATTGTTGGTGCTTCGTCAAGTCAAGGTGCAATCCTCATTCTTTGAAGCATGCTCTCAGTTTTGGGATTTAAAACATCATGTTTTCGTATTCCCGAAGGGTAAAATTTGTCCTCTTGCCGAAGAAGTGGGTGCCATTGGTGGATGTTCGGGTTGTATTCCGGTGCTTCCCCCGACTCGGTTGTGTTACAAAGAGACGTTTCGATCAATGTTGGGCTTGTCAACGAGCCAAGTAAACTCTCTCGTTGCTCCCCATGGTGTGTATATATTGGCTCTTATCAACATTTTCTCAAACCGGTTGGATGTTAATGTTTCGGAGGTGGCTAGGAGAAGGACTCTTGCCTTTTGCCTAGTGCATGCGTACCTCCTTGTTGATGCCTTGAAGGAGGGACCAAAGTGTTATGGTAGTATGACCCTTGTGCATGTGGTTGAGTATATGGAACATGGTTGGGATACATCATGGTTGGTGCTTGGCGAGATCATCCAAGCTTTGGACAGGAAGGGCTCTTGCGGAGAAGCTCCCTTGTTCGGATCTCCAAGGATACTCCAAGTGTGGTTATTGGATAGGCTAAGGTATGTAAAGCCTCCGGCCGATTCTTCTTCTTACTCCCTCCGTAACCTTACTATGAGGAAGAAGTTGTACTCGGATAGTTTTGCATCCACCGAGGCCTATTGGACATCGAGATTGGTGGAGGAGTATGGTCCTCATATCCATTGGGTGGTGCTATGGTGGCACTTGAGGTCCTTCACGGGACTGCCCACTTCGACCGCTAGTTCTTGTTCTTTGATGGTGGTGGGCGTGAAGGTTACTTCCTTCATCTATCCCGAAATGCTTATGAGGCAAATGGGGCTTCAACAAAAGGTGCCCGCTCAAGATACTCTCGTCTAAGAGAGTTTTTTCGGAACTCCGTGCTTGTGGAGATCTTCGAAAGGTGGTGGTCTACTCGGCCGATTTGGGAGGTACCAAACCCCGTTTCCACGACATGGGTGACTCCCGGTTATGTCAAGTGGTCAAGAGCTCAAACCTTGGAGGAGAGGTCTAAATCTCGTAAGGACGAGGTCGTCGATTTGATGTATAGAGAGGTTGGCAAGGCCAACCGTGCCTTCTTTAACGACTTTGTTGATGGAGCTAGCCCGGATGTGATGAGGCCAACAAAGAGGAGAAGCTCGGGTCCCAAAGAGGTAATGGGTCGTGTATGGGCTCGACTTGGGCCGAGTATGGGATCATGCAACAGACCAGAGGCCGTCGCCGTTGTAGATCCATTGAGGATCCGCTCCGAAGAGGACATTCATGCTAGGCGGACCAACAAGAAGAATAAGGGGAAGATGTACCCCGAGGGAAAAGGCAAGGGTAGAATGGAAGAATGAAGACCTCCATTACCCGTTTTACTATTATGGTGTAATAGTGCTGTGAGTTTTTATTATGTTGTACTAACTAGGTATTGTGTATTTTTTGCTAGTCTTACTATGTGAGATGTCTTAGTGGACATTCTGGCTTTGGCAAGTTGTAGACTTGCTTAGCTTTATTTGTTGTCAAGATTGTAATCTTTCTCATTATTAAATAAATAAGAGGATTGCTTGTGTCAAAAGGAATTCTGAACGCTTGTTGTTTTTTCCATCCGTTTTGTAAAGGCAATTCGGTTTGAATTATCCTAAACATTGCACTTCGGAAATGGGATTTTTGTGGGAAGGGAGAAAGGCTTCTTTTTGTATTTTTGTGGAGAAGGGAATGTTGTTCCCCTTTCTGTTTTGAAGTTAATATGGGTGATTTTTTTTAGATTTGTGGGGATGGTTATATCCTTCTTGTGTAAGAAAGGACTGCCTACGTATCCACCTGAAAAAAGTAAAATCAAACCATGATCGTAGTTCGAAAAGTTTTGTTAATTTTATTTGGGTTATTTTGGTTGTATCCTTCTTGTGTAAGAAAGGATTGCGTACGTATCCACCTGAAAAAGGTGAAATCAAATCATGCTCGTAGTTCAGGTCTTTTTGTTTGAGTGCAAATGGATGTTGCCTTTGACAGATCAAAGGGCGTTTGAAATGTAGCAAGGTGCCGCAACTTAGACTCGATAAAACATGCAATTTCAAATCAGAACGCGTTGAGGAACTTGACTGGGAAGGGAGATTGTGTTCACTAGTTGTGAAACTAGGGTAAGGTTTGTTGGTTGCTAGGGTTCAAGGGTAGTATTTCTTGAGTTGGTCTAGGTTGGTCGGGTTTGTGAAATCCTCCCCGTCTAGCTCACTCAGTCTCACTGCGCCCCTCGAAAGTATATTCTTGACTAGGTATGGCCCGGCCCAATTGGGTTTGAATTTCCCCCTCGCATCAACGGGTAATGGTGCTCGAACTGACTTTAGGACCAAGTCGCCTTCTTTGATATTTCTGGGTTTGACCTTTTTGTTGAATGTCTGTTGTATACGTGGTTGGTATAGCTGGACGTTGTGCAAGGCGTTGAGTCGCCGTTCGTCTAGAAGCATGACTTGTTCGAACCTTCGACGGGTCCATTCCGCCTCAGGAACTTGACTCTTCAGTAGGATACGTAGAGATGGGACCTCCAACTCTACCGGTTGAACCGCCGCTATACCATATGCTTGGCGGAATTGTGTGACTCATTTGGGTGTTCGAATGGAGGTTCGGTATGCCTAGAGTGCGAATGGGAGTTTGCTCGGCCAATTGCGGTAATTAACTTGCATCTTCTTCATGATGGTGACAAGAGTTTTGTTTGCTACCTCTACCGCTCCGTTGGTTTGGGGACGATAGGGGGATGATCGATGTCGCTTGACTTTGTACTTATCCAGCAAGGCTTGTGTTTCCGCCCGGAAGTGAGAGCCTTGGTCGCTGATGATTTCATGGGGTACCCCATATCTGGAGACGATGTTGTCCTGGATGAACCTGGCCACCTTTTTGGCGGTCAAGATTTCATAGGACTGTGCTTCTACCCACTTGGTGAATTAGTCGATCGCGACAAGGACGAAGCAATGCCCTTTGGTGCCCACCGGGTTGACCTTCCGATGATGTCGATGCCCCAGGTCGAGAAAGGCCAGGGTGATGTCATGGTGTATAGAAGGGATGGTGGTATGTGTTGTATGTTGGCGAAGATTTGGCGATTGTGGCAATGTTTGACATAGTTTCTGCAGTCGGCTTCTATGGTGGTCCAGTAGTAGCCTAACCGTATGATTTTTTCGGTCAGCATCATTGCGCTCATGTGAGGGCTGCATTCTCCGTCGTGGACCTCTCCCATGACTTTTTTGGCTTTGTGGTGGTCAATGCAAAGGAGGAGGATCCCTTGGGGTGTTCTTCTGTATAGTTGTTCTTGGTTTATCACGAATTGTGATGCAAGTAAACGGATGGTTCTTTGTCCTCTTGTATCAGAGTTGGGAGGGAATTCGTTTTTGGCTTTGTAGTTGAGGATGGCTTGGTACCAAGGTTTGACATGGCTTTCCTCAACGTTGTTGATGGCGCAGATGTGAGCGGGCTCGCTCCTTCTCTCGACACACAGGGGCATCGATGTCATGTCGCCAGGTATTTTGACGAGCGCCGAAAGTTTTGCCAGGCCATCAGCAAATTGATTTTCCTCCCGAGGCAGGTGGAAGTAGTCGACTTGGAGGAAGAATTCAGCCTCCTGATTGATTTTTGCTCGGTAGGGTGCTAAGTTGTTGCTTCGAATTTTCCATGATCCAGACACCTGATTGATGATGAGTGAGGAATTGCCCTGGACCCTCAGTCTCTTGATGCCAATTAGTGTTATGGCTGCTTGTAGGCCGATGAGGCATGCTTCGTATTTGGCGGCATTGTTGGTGACGCCGAAGTCTAGCTTGACTCAGATTGCAAAATGTTCTCCCTATGGTGATATTTGAAGGATTCATACCCCAAAGCCTCTCAGATTTGATGCACCGTCAAAGTATAGGTCCCATGCGTCGGAGTCGACACAAAGGATGTCTTCGTCAGGAAGTGACCATGTGTCGGTCGTTGTATCCTCGTTGACGGGATTTACTGCTAGGAAATCGGCCACTGCCCTTCCCTTGATAACCTTGAGGGGTACGAATTTGAGATTAAATTCAGATAGCATGAGTGTCCATCTAGACATCCTTCTGTTTAGTACGGGTTTTTCGAAGATGTATTTGACCGGGTCCATCTTAGAGTAGATGTGAATCGTGTAGCTGAGCATTTAATGTCGCACCGGGTCCATCTTAGAGTACGGGTTTTTCGAAGATGTATTTGACCGGGTCCATCTTAGAGTAGATGTATTTGACTGGGTCCATCTTAATGCTCAGCGGTGTTGTCCACCAAGATGTCAACATGTGGTCGAGGGAAGTCGTCTTTTGTACTTGCTCTATTTAGATCCATAAAGTCGAGGCAAACCCGAATTCTCCCGTCTTTCTTGGGTACAGGAAAAATGTTGCCCACCCAGTCAGAGTATTCGAACACTTTGATGAATCCGATTTTGAACTACTTGTCTACCTCTTCCTTGATTTTCAGGGCCTATTCAGGGCGCATTCGGCGCAACGTTTGTTTCACGGGTTTAGCTCCTGGTTTAACGGGTATCCTCTGCTCTGCAATCTCTCTGTCGATCCCAGGCATGTCTTTGTAGGACCAAGCGAATACGTCCTTATATTCGTGTAGGAGGTTGATGAACTGTTATCTTTCCGAGGGGTCAAGGGTGGTCCTATCCTAAGGTCTTGAGGTGTGTTATCGGTCCCTACGTTAATAGGTTCGGTCTCCTCAATAATGGAGGTCATATCTTCTCGTTTGTTAAGTTCTTTAGCTAGGTGAGGTAGGTAGTCACTCAAGTCAAATTCCTCATGTTCGTTCAGAATTGCATTGCAGTTAAAGTGAGACGAGTCATAAGCAAACTTAGCATTCATTAAGTCGACTTGAGCGAAAAGCTCGGATAGGACAGACATCTCATAGGAAGTCAGAGGCGACACGGCAGAGGAGGTGGCCCCTGGAACAAGCTCCAGGTTGCTGCCTTCTCCGGAAGTGGGGATAGCCTTAGTTCACCCGGCCTCTGAAGCAGCCACAAGTTTATAATAAAACAGTGGAAAGGGGACTTTGACCGGGGCGTCAGGAGTTCTAGGAGCTAAGACAGACTTTGACTCTTACTCAGATTCAGACTCTTCTTCACTTTCCTCTTTGAACATAGGGCCTTCTCTAGTTGTGACTTTGAGAATGCGACCTTGATGATCGGTCCACTTGACAGTTTTCCTCCAGCCTTGTGTAGCTTTCTCTGGGTCAGTAGCAGAGATTAAGGCAGTGGGATTGAAATGGTTGTCATTTAGAGCAATGTTGATGATGTCTTCATAGTCGAGGTGCTTGATGTTGTCTTCTGCGAAAAGGAGACTGGCGGATTGTCCATCTAGACATGAGGTCGACTCAGATTTGATCGACGCAGCTTTGGTGTTGTCGGGGCTAAAGTAGCATTCTTGAAAGACCTCTACGCCTGGGTGTTTGACCTTAGCTACGGAGTCATAGATTGGCTCAGGAAAGCCGTTGTAGAGCTCAGATTCTCCCTCGGAGACGAAGTATCCATTGAGAGTCAGATGGTAGGGATAGAGGATGACTCCGTGCTTTTTGCGCTTCCGTATTAGGAGGTTCATCTCCTGGATGTCTTCATCGATAGGCTCGTAGCCTAGCCCGAAGGGAATGCTTGGGACCTTAGCCTGTTTCAAGGGAGGCAAGGTGCTCTTTAGTAGGTTAAGAGGCAGGCCCGGGAAATAATCTTGGCGCATCAAAATGCGGTTAACTTTGAGATTGGAGAACAGGTAACAATCAAAGGATGTCGATTCATCGGTTAGGGCATTCACAGCTTGGAATCCCCACATCTCGATGTCGTCCACTTCAATGACTTGAGAGGCTATTCCCTTCTTCATAATAGCCTTGATCGGGGAAGCATGGATTGTGATCGTCTTCCTGTTGAAAGGGACCCTGATTTTCTGATGGAGGGTTGAGGTGACGGACTTGACGGCGTGAATCCAGGGATGCCCCATAAGCATGTTGAAAGAGGCGTCGATGTCGAGCACCTGAAAACTGGCTTGTCTTTCCAAGGTTCCAGTTGCAATGGTCAAGGTAAAAAGCCCCGCAATCTTGCGACGAGTGCCGTCATAGGCGCATATCCCTTGGTTAGTCGGGACCAAATCAGCTTCTTTGATACCCATATTATGAGCTGTTTTGAGGGAAATGACATTAACCGCAGATCCGTCATCTACCAGGACCATAGGCACATTCCTTTTGAGGCATTGTACGGTGATGTATAGGGCAAGGTTATGGTTGGCTCCTAATGGAGGGATATCTTCGTCAGAGAAGATGACCGGGTTGCTCAGGTCAGGGACATCCCTTGTCATGTGTGCTACCACTTCTTCTGCAGAGGAGGTAGAGGGAACTGTCAACTTTCCTAAGGCTTGTAGCAAAGTTTGCCGATGTTCGAAGGATGTAGCGATCAATTGCAAAATACAGATCTCGGCCTTTGCTTTTTGCAGTTATTTAAGGATCGAGTTTTTGGGAACTTTGGGTTGAGTGTCCACGTCCGGAAAAACTTGGTCATTCGTTGTTGGAACGACTGTAGTATTGTTTGAGTTTTGGTTGTGGCGTCCGAACGGGGTAAGATGACCGATCTCTTTTGCTTGTTTTTCCTTTCCCGGAACAATATAGACATATTCTGCGTCATCTCTCCAGATGTCGTTGATTTCGGGATCTCGAGGGTACCTTGGAGGTTTATTCCTCGGTGGATTGTTTTTGTAGGAGAAGTTTTTGTGAGGGAAATTTTTATGGGGGTAACTTTTGTGGGGTTGATTATTCTGGGGTGCATGCCAGAATGGTCGCGGGAGCAATCCTTTCTGGTGAGGGTAGTTTTGGGCATTTGGAGGACCCTCCCTCGGATGCGGTGTTGGTGTTGGTGGGTTGAAAATCAACCGGTGGTAGGCGTCCTCAAGTCGGGTAATCCTTTCCGAGAGACTAGTTATGGCCTCCTTAACTTTTTGGAACATGGCGAGCATGGTCGTGGCGATGAATACAAATATCCCGTCTGAGGGTATCCTTCTCCAAGGCATTCACCTCGTCATGAATTGGCAAGATGAGGTGTGAGCAATACAAGGTTGGTTCGTCATCAGAGATGGCATGGATTCCCAAGGGGTTTGTTTTGTTGTTTGGCTTGGTGGGTAGAGGTAGAGGTAGTTCCCCTTTCTTGATCATATCTTGGATGGCGTGATTTAGTCTAAAGCAGGCTTCTGTGTCATGACCCTTTCCCCGATGATACTAGCAATAGGCATTGGGATTCCAGAAACGGGTTTTGTTAGCCTCGGATGGGTCCGGAGTGGGCCCAATTGGTTTTAGTTTCCCTTGGTCCATGAGTCTTTTTAAGGCACTGGCAGAGGTTGACCCCAAGTTTGTGAACACCCTTTGAGGACGCTCAGCTTTCTTTGTGATTGGTTCGGGGACATTGACCTCATCAATTTTGTTCGTTTGATCATAGGGCGATATCTGGTTGATGTAGATCCCTGATAGCCTCGACCAGTGGTTTTGGCTAGGACACCCTTGCGGAGGTCGTCTTCTATGCGGGTCCCGAGGATCTGTAGGTCCTGTAATGTGTTGATGTATTGATATCTCAGCAGGTTGGCATAAACCGGGCGGAGGTTGTTGACATATTTTTCCACCAGAGTTGATTCACTCGGCTTACTGACCAATTGAGTGCTTACCCTCCTCCAACGGTTTAGGAATTCCGTGAAACCTTCCTTATCATTCTGAGTCAGAACCTAAGTAGTGCGGGTATTGACTTGGATTTCGACACTGTCGGCGTATTGTTTAGCAAATTCAACGGCGACTTCGTCCCAGATAGTAAGTGTAATACTACGGTTTTATGAGTCTCTGGGTACTCTATCGAGTGGGCCTTACTCTGTCGAGTAAAGGTGTTTTAGATTTTAAAACAGTAGTCTACCTGTAGGATACTCGATCGAGCATCCTGGGTACTCGATCGAGTAAGTGGCACTCGATCGAGTACGTCAGCTACTCGATCGAGTAGCTCGGTTTACGGGTAATGTTTTGTCGCGTTTTGTTAATAATGCAAAGAGGTATATAAAGCTTTCCGTCATCATCACTAAACACTTTTATCAAACCTAATTACTTCAAAAGAGATTTCAACTACGTACTTTGCATCTTTCGCATTATTGACAAATCCCGGAGCTTAGGAGGTCGGAATTCGTCGTTCTTTACATCCTTGTGATCCTTGCGTCGAGGGTAAGATCTACGAACCGATTTTATAGTATTTATTAAGTTTGTTTAAACCCTAATTTGGGGATTTGGGGGTTTTGTTGGCTTTTATGATTGTTAGTAATCATGTGATCATATGTTAGGAGGAGGATTCGTAGAGGAGGCTTTTTGATAACAGCTGTGAGATCGTCTAATTGTATTGCATTCCAGGTAGGGTTTCCCTACTCAGTATTAGTCACATATGTATTGGTTGTGATTTATGATTGTTGAATATTATCATACGAGTATTGTGACGGTTGTTGGAATTGATTACTGCTGGTAGTTGTGTTTGATTGTATCTGTCTGTGATCTTCGGGGTGCGTCCCTGGCTGAGTGGGGTCACTTGCGGGAGTGGCTTCACGCCCATTATTCGCCTTCTGTGGAACCCGCCACAGAAGGGATGTGCACATTAATGGATTTGGGTTGTTCGCTCTATGGTATACGCGGGGCTTAGGTGGGAACGGCTGCGGTCCCTCACTGGCGGAGTGGAGTAACCTGTTTATTGTTTGGGTTATGTGACGGTTGAGATGTGTTTGTTTCTGTCTTATAGTATTTGTATATATGATTGTGTGATTAGTACTGACCCCGTTTATTGTTTTAAAAACTGTGGTGATCCATTCGGGGATGGTGAGCAGTTATTGAGCAGGTATGAGTCGAGACATTTGGGCTAGCTGGGATGTGTCACCTTCAGATGATAGAGTCTTCCGCTGTAGTTTGAGTAGTTTATCAGACATTTGATTAGTTGATTAGACAGTTGGCTTATGTACATGTAATCCGTATTTTGGCAGTTTGGTTTTGGATTGTACTCACTTTAAACTTTATTCTATTTAAATGTTGTTTCTTTATTGTCTTTTGATTATCATTGCCTCGGGTAACCGAGATGGTAGCACTTCCATGCCTTAAGTGGTCCTGGTAAGGCACTTGGAGTATGGGGGTGTTACAAAATGGTATCAGAGCGACGATCCTGAAACCTGTAACTAATGAATCTAATGAACATAGAGAGTCAATTAAAATGAACCCGGGGTAAAAGTTGTAGGAGCTAATGCAAAGGCTTGGGAGATGTCCTAAAGTTGCGAACTTGCCCTGCAATTTTGAACCGGTCACATGGGGGGTAAATGTCAGAGTCGTATGTGTTGTATTTTGGTTTGTATGTGTACGTAACAATATATGTTGAGAATCATTGGATGTTGGAAGTAGAGGAATGGATGTGTGGTTAAAAGTTGAAGAGGTGTGTTTTATATGTGGAATTGAATGAAAGGCATGTTAGTTGTTTACAATGTGGCACTTGATACCATGAAGTGGATTATTTTGTTGATTGTATGAGGAATTGCGTAGATTTGCATGCGTAGTTGTAATTATAATGTTGAGATAATAAGGAATGCATAGTACGTTGGGGTATGTGAGATAACATGCGGGTAGTATTCACGAGTCTGCATGACGCGATCGAGTGAGGGCACTCGATCGAGTAGGTGAGGTGCTCGATCGAGTGGGTCTGACTTAATCGAGTGGTTAAGTTGACATTTTTATGATCATTACATAGGGGCACTCGATCGAGTGGCCTGTCAGCTCGATCGAGTATGTTAGAGATCAGAAGGTATGTTTGGGGTCTCGAGTCGGGGCACTCGATCGAGTATGTTGGGCACTCGATCGAGTAGCCTCCACTCGATCGAGTAGGTTTGGGCACTCGATCGAGTGGGTTCTGGGCAGGCTGTCTTCCTGTTTTGAGTTATAGTACGTATGTTTATATCTACCTTTTCTTATATAGTTTCAAGATGCCGCCAAAGAAAACCGCTTTGTATGCGAGAGTTGAGAGTATGAACGTGGATAACATAGTTAAGATGTTGGAGCATCAAGATGCTCTCACAGAGGCTCTTAAGAGAGTGGGGAAGGATAAGGAGGTTGATCACTCTAAGATCAGCCTTTACATAGCAAGGTTTAACATAAAAGAGTATAAGGGGACCGGGGAGCCAATTCTTCTTGACAATTGGCATCGTGAGATGGAGAACATTCTGGATTTAGTACATTGTCCGGATGAGATGAGGGTAGAACAAGCTGCATTCTACTTGAGGGAGGCAGCAGGAGAGTGGTGGGATAAGGTGAAAGTGAGTGCTAGAGAGATGTATGAGAAGCAGGGGCTGCCTGCTATTCCTTGGGAAGAGTTTAGGAAAGCTATGAAGAGGGAGTTCGTGCTGGAGCATGTGAGAAGTAAGTTGAGGGAGGAGTTCGATGGGTTCAAGATGACCTCTGAGATGTCTGTGGCTGAGTACTATAAGCAGTTTAATGAGAAGTCTAGATATGTAGAGGATATGGGATTGAGTGAGGAGAACCTAGCTTTGAGGTTCGAGAAGGGGTTGACCCCCAAGATAATGGATAAGTTACCCGTAGGAGTCCTTACTGATGTTAAGGAAGCTTATGAGAGGGCTGGGAGAGCTGAGAGGTTGGTAGAGATGGCCCGGGAGAGGGGTGCTGAGAAAAGAAAGGCTGAGAGCGAGGGTGGTGGCCAATCTAACTACAAGAAAAGCAACCACAATCAGGCTAGAGCGTATTCTTCTGGTTCAGGGTTTAGTGCTACGGCTTCATCTGGGCGTGGTCGTGGTAGTAGTGGTGGCAGTTGGGGTATGACTTACTTTAACTGTGGCGGTGTAGGCCACAAGAGACATGAGTGCACCAGTGCGGCGTACGGGGGTTACCAGAGATCGGGACAGGGGAGTTTTTCTCAGGGGTCGGCATAGAGTTTTGCGAGTAACAGACCAGCTGGGTCATGGAGCAACCGGGGAGGTCAAAGCAACAATGGTGGAGGTAACCGCAATGGCGGTAATTCTTATAAGAAACCAGTTACCAACACCAACAACAACCACGGGTCGGGTGCTAAGCCGACTACTTCACCAAGATCTTGTCCGGGGAGGTGGCCGAAGACCAAAGGAAAAAGTCATTTTATGATGGACAAACAAGCAGCTGAGGACGACGCACATGTTATCACTGGTATCTTTCTTGTTAATGGTGTTCACACCTTTGTTTTGTTTGATTCAAGGGCGTCTCAGTCGTTTGTATCTTCGAGTCATGTTAAACAGTTGGGTTTGAGAGAGTATGAGTCTGTATGTGAGAAAGTTTTTATACCTTCGGAAGAGTCTGTAACATATGGGAGGTTGTTTAGAGATGTATCTTTGATAGTTGGGCAAGTTGATCTACATGTAGACTTGCTAGAGTTTCCTTTAAACGGTTTTGAGATGATAGTCGGGATGGATTGGTTACGAAAGTATAAAGCAAAGATAGACTGTCATCAAAAGAAAGTATCTCTGAGAGGTCCTAAGGGCATTAGTGTGTCTTATCGTGGGTTTGTTGTCAAACCCAAAGTTAAGTTGATTGCAGCTGTGACCCTGAAGTCCTATCTGAGGAAGAGGTGCCCGTTGATCTTGTGCCATGTGAGAGATGACCGGATAGAGAGTCCGACAGTTGATCAGACACCAGTTGTGGGGGATTTTTCAGATGTCTTCCCAGAGGAGATTCCGGGGTTGCCGCCGAAAAGGGAGATAGATTTCACGGTTGAGTTGAAACCGGGGACGGGGCCAATCTCTAAGGCACCGTACCGGATGGGTCCTAAGGAGTTGGAGGAGCTCAGGAAGCAGTTGAACGATCTGATAGAGAAGGGATACATTAGACCTAGTGTATCACCGTGGGGAGCAGCAGTTCTTTTCGTGAATAAGAAAGATGGGAGTTTGAGGTTGTGCATAGATTACAGAGAGCTGAACCGAGTGACGGTGAAGAACAAGTATCCTTTGCTAAGGACAGATGACCTATTTGATCAGTTGAATGACGCATCAGTCTTTTCCATGATTTATTTGAGGTCGGGGTACCACCAGGTGAAGATTAGGGAGGTGGACATACCAAAGACAGCTTTCACGCCGAGGTATAGCCATTATGAGTATGTGGTGATGCCTTTTCGGTTATCTAATGCACCGTCTGTGTTTATGGATTTGATGAACAGAGTTTTCAGTCAGTTTCTGGACAAGTTTGTGGTGGTTTTCATCGATGACATATTAGTCTATTCCAAGACTAAGGAGGAACATGGGGAACATCTGAGGATTGTGTTGCAGACCTTGAGGGAACACGAGTTGTATCCTAAGTTGTCTAAGTGTGAGTTCTGGTTAGAGAAAGTTGCTTTTCTGGGGCATGTGATCTCTAAGGATGGGGTAGCTGTGGATCCTGCAAAGATTGAGGCAGTGACCAAGTGGGAAGCACCAAAGAATGTAGCTGAGATTCGGAGTTTCTTGGGTTTGGCTGGATATTACAGACGGTTCGTGAAGGATTTCTCCAAGATTTCTAGACCTATGACAGCTTTGATGAGGAAAGAGAACATGTTTCGTTGGGATGAAAGTTGTGAGACGGCGTTCCAAACATTAAAAGAGCGTTTGACCACAGCTCCAATCTTAGCATTGCTCGAAGGAAGTGAGAACTTTGAGGTTTATACAGATGCCTCAAAGAATGGGTTGGGATGTGTGTTGATGTAGAACGGTAAAGTGATTGCCTATGCTTCTAGGCAATTGAAGCCTTCTGAGGAGAATTATCCTACACACGACCTAGAGTTGGGTGCAGTGGTGTTTGCTCTCAAGATTTGGAGACATTACCTTTATGGGGCGACCTTTAAGATATTTTCAGATCACAAGAGTCTCAAGTACATCTTCACTCAAAAGGAGTTGAACATGAGGCAGAGGAGGTGGATGGAGTTGATTGGCGATTATGACATGGATATTATCTACCATGAAGGGAAAGCCAATGTTGTCGCAGATGCTTTGACCAAGAAGAGTGTACATTCTTTATGTACAGCTATATCTTTGATGAGGTTGAGAGATGAGGTGGGGAAGTTTGGGATACATATGATGCAGAGAGAGGATGCCATGGGAGATTTGACAGTACAACCTGATCTTTATGATGATATACGAGGTAAACAGGCTTTGGATCCTAAGATGGTAGAGTGGAGCGCTGGAGTAAACAAAGGGACAGTGTCTAGATTCTCTATTCATTCAGACGTTAGTTTGAGGTTTGATGGGAGGTGGTGTGTCCCTAATGATGAGGAGCTGAAAAAGACAATCATGACAGAGGCACATTGTACACCGTATTCGGTACATCCAGGTGGTGACAAGCTGTACAAAGATTTAAAGAACACGTTCTGGTGGCCTGAGATGAAGAAAGAAACAGATGAGTTTGTGGCCCGTTGTTTGACATGCCAGAGAGTTAAAGATGGTGAGTTTATATTTTTTGAATCTTCTTTCGAGATTTTTATACCACTAGATGTTTACCCTGCTAAGTTCAAATGTACTTAAAAGACAAACTTTTTGAGCAATATTAGAATCTCCAAAATTGTGAATGATTTTTAAGCACTCACATTAAAAATTAAATTTTCGGAAAATATTAAGAGTTTTCGATTCATAACTTATAAAAAGCTTCTGGCTAAATTAATTTCAATATTAATATAGCATTATGAATTTTAATATCAATAGGTCTACTTGAAAATCACAATTATTAATTAACATAAAAAAGGGTGGATATGAATACACATCTCGTATATCATAGAGAAGACCCCTTCATATAAAATCTTATCAAAATTATTTAACATTTTACCCGCCGTGTAGGTCTCCTGAGAGACGATCTCTCACTAAACTTATTGAGAGACCTATTACAATTTCACGGAGAAGTGGTACAAAACATAATAAAATAGGTATGTATGCTATAAAATCAAGTACTAATAAAAATGGTTACAATATATGATAAAAAGATACGATTGTTATGAAAATATGTACCAAACGAAAGAGGCATTTTGAGTCACGACCTATAATAAAAAGGGTACGAAAAGGATGTAAAGGGGTACGATAAAAGTGGTCTCTTAATAACTTATTATTTACAAATAATAATAGAAGATTTGGCTATTGCATCTTGTACATTACTGTGTATCCTTATGCAGTGTAAGCTATGGGGACATACACTTTTTGAACAAACCCTGAAACAAACAATTAGCACTTCTCAGGGAATGCAATTAACTTGATGAATTTTGTAAAAATAGTAAATAGACTTGGAAAATTATGAAAGTTGGTGAAAATTTAGTTAAAATGGTAAACTTAAACTGTGCCAAATCTCATAATTTTACACACAATCTAAGTATTTTTAATAAATTGAAAACCAGACTGAAATGGGCTAATTCTCAAACAGACTGCTCAATTGGATTGATGGACTCTTTTTGTGACCTAGAAATTAGGATATAATTATCAAATTGACCCTCAATCAAGCACAGAAGGTTAAATTAATTATTTGGGGTAGTTAAGACTGAATTGTTCAAGCAAGCATATAATCAATTCAACTCAACCAGACAATGCACTTAAAACAGCTCAAGGAAGCACATACATGTTCAAAGTAATACCACATATCCTTAATCAATAACTAAGCAACACAACGTATTATCAAGTCTAACTTTTAACTAAGACTCAGCAAAGTTAGAAGATTTGCAATTTTTTGAGAGAAATCTCAAGGATTTCATTAATCAAAGTCTGAATAAAACAGACTGAGGAATGGTCCTTATATAGGCCTTCGTGTGAAGTCTGAGTACATACAAAACTCTAGATAACTCCATCTAAGGGCCAGAATTAAACTTAGGAAGTAACCAAGTGTAGTGGAATTATCTTACAACGGATACAAAAGAAATTAAGGCAAACTGAACAAGAACAAAAGAGTTGTAGGTTGATAGTGACATAATGTCCTTGGCTGTTGTATTTCTTTAGCTGGTTGTTGAAGGTCAAATGGCCTTGGTTCAGGCATATTCTGTGGCTCAAGGCTCTATTTAATGAATGCTGAAATAGGTCAAGATATTCTTTGTTGGGAGTTTTTCCCTTGTTTGGCCAAAAATGGCAACTTTGCTTTATCTAATTTACCTTCCTGCAACTAGCTTTTCAGTTTGAATTTTTGTGCAATGCTTTAGTAATTTGACCTGGCTCCTTAGGATTAATCTGTGATTAGTTGAACAAGGATTCAGCTGGCTAAGGTGGTAGCTGGTGGTTAGCCCGATTGTTGCATTTGTGGCCTGATGATCCTGGACTGACAGTTGAGGTTGCCTGAGTGCTATTGCTGGCTTGATTTGTGTCTGGCATTCCTGGCGAGACAAGGATGAGCTTTGCTTGTGTCTGATCATCCTCTAAAAGATTGTTAACCTAGTTAACAGCTCCTGTTGTAACTCCCCCTGGTTGAACAGGGCTTGACCTCAAGCCTGGACCCTCCTCCTCCTCAGAATCATCATACTATGGACTGAGATCACCCACATTGAATATGCCATGAACTCCATAGTCCTCTGGCAAGTCAAATTTGTAAGCATTTGGACCAATCCTTTCTAAGACCTCAAATGGCCCATCTGCCCTAGGCATGAACTTGATCTTTCTTTTTGATGGGAATCTTTCCTTCCTGAGGTGTAACCAGACCAAATCCCTGTGGGATTTATCTGTATGCATCCCTTTAATTTTAAGGATTATAACGAATTTATAAGACAGTTACGAGTCATAAAACTAAATTGCATAAACAAAAGGTAGAGAATTAAGGAATAACCTTCGGTCCTAGCAAAATCGGCCTAAGAACAATATCGCAATGATATTCGCCTATTAGTTGCACCCAAGACGGTATGAGAAATGCCCTTAACTAGTTGCTAGAATCGATCCCTCAATTTCTGTAAAAATTACTTAGGGTTTTCGTTTTTGTATTTTTAGATGAGAGGCAAGAATGGGTTAGAGAAAATTAGGTTAGAAAAAAATAAACTCCCCTCTCCCTTATAACCGTGTATTAGGGAGAATTAGGGTTTTTTTTGTTTTCTTTTAATTTTCAGCCCAATTACAGAGACAGACATATCAGTCGATCGACTGACACACCCGGTCGATCGACCATGTATATAACGCATTATTTATAAATTGTCATTTATATTATACCGCATTAATTAATACGGGTCAATAATAATTTATTATGACAATATCGTATAATTTATCATTAGCTGATTAAATATAACCGATTACATTTAATTACGAATTAAGATATTAATTCGTCCAAGCTAACATTATATACATTAATTAAATATAACTTATTATATTCAATTTACGAATTTACAGTTAATTCGTCTCAACTAATATTATTTAATCGGCATTAAATAATTGTCTCATCAACACATTGACTAACTGTTTAGTCATATAAGGCATCAATGTGATTGCATTTTTATAACCACATCTCTCAAACACATCCTTTAGGTGTGACTTTTAGGGACCAGTTGATCACCGCCATCTGTATGATAATAACGTCAAACTCTCTAGCAAGTCAACCGTTATTAGGTAATCGTTAATCAACTGATAAAAAATACGAAGTATACCCTTGTGAACCTGTAAGAGATTTACAAATGTTATCACACTAATTTATGGAGGACACAAGCTCCAACAAACTCCCACTTGTCCTCACAAGTGTATGTGCGATAACCGATTCTCATATCCTAAAATTTCTCCCACTCAATGTAAAACAATTTGCAAAATCTGTATTCACAAAGGTCGTATTTTACAAGTGATCTGTATCAAGAGTGGTTTCCCCGACTAGAGAGTAACTTAACTGATAAACGAATCATCATTCGACCATGGCCATGCATTTCAGTTACAACTCCTCGAGTGGCCCTGAGAAATAACTATACCTGATAAAGGTTGGATATTTTCCTCAACTCGAATCCTGCAGATGTAAGCACAATATGAAATGACCCAGAAAAAATCTACTTAGCCTCCAGTTACGGCAGACCGTGAGAAAGAAACCAAAGTCACCCAAAAACTGCCTTAATCTCAAGAGACACTCGATAGTCAAAAGAATCGACTCTAGGAACACAATGGATGTCCTATCCACGACCTGGCACCGAATGTTTTTAAACATTTAGGACTCCATTACGTTGTCACAAAAATTTGTCCTACGAGGTATCGTTATAATCTCGCATTTGTGATCGATCAGTCAACCGTTTGACTTATGGCTCGTTGAACCCACCATCAATCGACTGCACAATATAATAGCCAGAGTTATCAGCACATATGGGCGATTACGGACCAAAACAAAATATAATGTAATTCAGTTCACTTTATGGCGTTGAATGTTGTCAGTACAATCCACATGAAAAACAAAATATTATATAAAAACGATGAAGTTATAAATAGAATATGAAAAAGATAATGTATCAAATCCATAATCAACTACTACAACTCAGGAACACGTTTAATTCCCATGGAAATAACGTGCCCTACATGCTTATCATAATTCAACGGTTTAGTGAGAGGATCCGCGATGTTATCATCCGTCGCAATCTTGTCAATCACTATCTCCTCTTGCTCCATGTAATCACGGATCAGGTGAGTTTTCCGATGTACATGTCTAGATTTGTTGCTAGACTTTGGCTCCTTAGCCTGGAAGATGGCACCTCTATTGTCACAATAGATGGTGATCGGGTCATTCGAACTAGGAATTATCGTAAGTCCTTGTAAGAATTGACGCATCCATATAGCTTCCTTAGCTACTTCCGAAGCGGCATAGTACTCGGATTCAGTAGTAGAATCTGCTACAACACTCTATTTGGAACTCTTCCAGCTGACCGCAGCACCATTAAGAGTGAAGACGAACCCGGACTGAGATTTTGATTCATCTCGATCCGTTTGGATGCTAGCATCTGCGTAACCGATTGCGCATAGCTCAGTATCTCCTCCATAAGTCAATACCCAATCCTTAGTCCTCCGTAGGTACTTGAGGATGTTTTTAACAGCTATCCAGTGTGTTTCACCTGGATTCTTTTGGTACCGACTCGTCATACTCAATGCATATGCCACGTATGGACGTGTGCATATCATGGCATACATGATTGATCCTATTGCAGATGCATAAGGAACACGACTCATGCGCTCAATCTCTTCAGGCGTCGTGGGTGACTGAGACTTGCTCAACTGCATCCCAGACGTCATTGGAAGGTTCCCCTTCTTGGAGTTGGTCATCTTTGAACTTCTCAAGAATCTTATCCAAATAAGACTCTCGACTAAGTGATAACGTCCGTCGTGATCTATCTCGGTAGATACGGATTCCCAAAATGCGTTGTACCTCACCCAGATCTTTCATCTGGAAATGGTTCTTCAACCATTCTTTAACCGAAGATAGGAGAGGAATGTCATTCCCAATCAAGAGTATGTCATCGACATACAATATCAAGAATACATTCTTGCTCCCACTCGACTTGATATATAAGCATGGTTCCTCGACCGATCGAGTGAAACCATACTCTTTTATCACCTGGTCGAAACGATGATTCCAACTCCGAGAAGCTTGCTTAAGTCCATAAATGGAACGCTTAAGCTTGCATACTTTCTTAGGATGTTCAGGATCTATGAAACCTTCGGGTTGCACCAAGTACAACTCTTCCTCCAAATAACCGTTTAAGAAGGCGGTTTTCACATCCATTTGCCAAATTCATAGTCATGAAATGCGGCAATCGCTAAGATTATCCGAATGGAACGTAGCATGACTACAGGTGCAAAAATCTCATCATAATGCAATCCGTGCACTTGAGTGAAACCTTTTGCCACTAGTCGTGCCTTATAGGTATCCAGTTGCGCGTCTACAGAACGCTTTATTTTGTAAAGCCATTTGCACTGTAGAGGTGTTACCTTATTAAGTAAATCAACAAGATCCCATACGTCATTCTCATACATAGAGTCCATCTCGGATTGCATGGCTTCGAGCCATAGTTTTGAGTCGGAACAGGTCATTGCACCTTTATAGGTAGCGGGTTCATTACTCTCTAGGAGCAAAACGTCATTCTCCTCGACCATACCAATGTATCTGTCCAGAGGATTAGAGACTCTACCCGACCTCCTAGGTTCCTCAGGAATATTAACCGTATCATCAGTTGGAGGAACAACTTCCTCCATCCATTCCTCGGTTGTTGGTTCTGGAATCTCCGACAGCTCGAAGGTTCTATTACTCGTCTTGTTCTCGAGAAATTCTTTCTCTAAGAACGTCGCACTAGCCGCAACAAAAACTCGATGTTCGGTAGGCGAATAGAAGTAATGACCAAACGTTCCTTTTGGATAACCTATAAAGTATGTCTTGACCGATCGCGGGCGGAGCTTATCCTCGTGTCTCCACTTGACATAAGCCTCGCAGCCCCAAACCCGAATAAAGGACAAGTTAGGGACCGTTCCCTTCCACATTTCATATGGAGTCTTGTCGACAACTTTAGTCGGACTTCGGTTAAGTATAAGAGCAGCTGACAAAAGAGCAAAACCCCATAATGAATTAGGCACTACCGTGTGACTCATCATGGATCAAACCATATCAAGTAAGGTTCGATTTCTCCGTTCGGACACACCATTTAATTGAGGTGTTCCAGGTGGAGTTAACTGTAGAACGATTCCACAGTCTTTAAGGTGTTGATCAAACTCATTTGAAAGATATTCGCCACCCCGATCTGAACGGAGTGCTTTAACCTTTCTACCCAGTTGGTTCTCAACCCTGTTCTGGTATTCCTTGAATTTCTCAAAGGACTCACTTTTATGCTTCATTAAGTAGACATATCCGTATCTACTGAAATCGTCCGTGAAAGTGATAAAATATCTATAGCCATCTCTAGCGGTAATTGACATAGGTCCACAAACAACAGTATGTATGAGTCCTAATAGGTCACTAGCGCGCATTCCAACACCTTTGAAGGAAATTCGAGTCATTTTGCCAATGAGACATAATTCACACGTGCCATATGTAGAAAAATCGAATGCAGGAATAGTCCCATTATCGACGATTTTCTTCACGCGTTTCTCATTTATGTGTCCCATTCTACAATGCCATAGATAGGTTTTATCTTTGTCACCAACCTTTAATTTCTTATTATTCACGTGTAATACTTCCGTGGTTTGATCTAAGATGTAAATTCCATTCATGGAAACTGCTTTGCCATAAATCATTTCAATGAAAGAGAAAATAAAGCTATTATCCTTTATTGAAAATGCAAAACCAGCTTTAGCAAGTACGGAGAAATAATGTTCTTAGACAAACTGGGTACATAGTAACAGTTATATAAAAATAACTCAAAACCACTAGGGAGTTGGATTACGTATGTTCCTTTCGAGACAGCAGCAACTCGTGCTCCATTCCCGACTCGCAGGTCCACATCACCTTTTTCGAGAGGTATGATGTTCTTTAGGCCCTGCAAATGATTACACAGATGAGAACCACAACCAGTATCAAGTACCCAAGTTCTGAAACTTGCATGGTTAATCTCAATCATATGAATATAAGATGATATACCAACAGGAACGACGCGGCCTGCTTTGATGTCCTCACGGTACACGGGACAGTTCCTCCTCCAATGTCCAGTCTTGTGACAATGGTGGCACTCAATGTCACCGCCCTTACTCTTTGCCTTGCCCTGTGAGCCACTAGTCTCACCGGGCCCACTCTTATCGTTTCCTGGTTTTTTAAACTTTGGCTTACCTACAGCTAGGTCGTCATGAGCCTTGCCCTTACCCTTACTTTTATTGGAAATCATGAGAACATCTTGCTTCATGCTCCCACTCAATTTCATATCCTTCTCGGTCTGCACGAGAAGAGAGTGGAGCTCATGAGGACTTTTCTTCATGTCATTCATATAGTAATTTGCCCTGAAAAGGGCAAAACCATCATGAAGTGAATGAAGCATACGGTCAATGACTATGCTCTCACTGATTTTGCAATTAAGTGCCTCCAGCTTCTCGACATTCTCAATCATGTGAAGAATGTGTGGGCTAACCGGTTGGCCCTTCTGGAGTTTTGCATCAAAGAAGCGACAGGTATGCTCATAAGTAACGATTCTCGGTGCTTTTGAGAACTCGTTTGTGAGCGTGATGAAAATCTTGTTTACACCTTGGGCAATGAAGCGTCTCTGCAAATTGGTTTCCATTGCAAAGTGTTGGAATATGTGTCCTCCGACAATAATGCGATCACGACTGTTGATCATGATGATCACATGTTTAAATCTCATTATATAGAATACAATTGGGAAGTAATTTTGTTACTGTCAACTGGTCAACATATATCGGTAATGATTGGCTGACTAGAGTTTGACATTACTTTGTCGTGTGACGGTGGTGATCGATTGACCCCTAGGTCATACCTATAGGGCAACACTCTTAATTGATTATTTAATTAATCGTATAATGTTGCGAGTTAATTAAATTACTTGAAAATTGACGGACGATTTTGGAAGTAAAATTTACGTATCATATTGAAATGTGATTAAATAAGATACGGTCTGAGTAATTGAATTGTATCATTACTCGGATGAAATAATTGTTTAAAGAAACAATCGGAATTGAATGAATTATTATAAATACAATCTGTTGTGATTTATAAATTGGTAAAATTTTTGGCACAAGTAATTATGAAATTACTAAGTCGATTTTTGTATGTGACGTATTTTTATTAATACGTTGATTTTTAATATGATAAAAAAATACATAACAAGTTTATGTGACATGTGACATGTAACATATTGACAATTGACAAAATTAATATGGAATCCATATTAACTATAAGTCTTAAAAATTGGAGGAGTTTTAAGCTAATTAATTGTTTAATTAGTAGCTAAACATAATGATTGTTTTGCTTTAGTAGCCATGCAAGCCTATGGTGCATTGTGAAGACAAATGAGTCCATGCATTGGCTCATCTCCACCTCCTCTTGGCCGGTTTTTTTTAGAGAAGAAAAACCACTTGGTTTTTCCTCTTATTTTTGACATATACACTATAATGTTATGGTTGTATTATTCATTCTACACACAATCTAAAATAAGAGTTTTTAGAGAGATAAAAACTCCCATCTTCTTCCTCCCAAAAACCGAAATATATAAGTGTTTCATAAATATTTTGGTTCAATTTTCTACTTGATTAATATTATACTAGTATTTGTAATATTAATTAAATTAAGAGAAAGCCTTGGGTATAAAGCTTAGGGAGAGATCCTACACTTGGATCTTGTTCTTCCATAAGGAAAAGCTCAAGAACAAGAGAGAAAGGTGATCTCTCTTGTGCCCATTTAACCGAAATCATCAAAGTAAGGACATGATTTCTCCTCTATTTTATTATTGTTTGCATGCATAAAATCCGTTTTATTTTATGACAAATTAATTTAGACATATATGAGTATGTTAGTATGTATATGATTCTACATTTCCTTCAATCGGTATCATGAGCCACGGTTGTTTGCATGCAAATCGGTTAAAAGTTTTTCCGAGTTATAAGAATAACAAATAAAACTTGTAAAATTTGTGTTATTATGATATATCACGAAATTAATCCATGCATGTTAATATTTCTGGTCCTAAAATGTTTTAGGATATTTTGGTTAATTTTTCGGATTTTTATTGTTCATAATTTACAATAATGGCATTTAAATGTGATTTTATGAGTAAAAAAGTCATTTTTGGTCTAAAATTAGCTATACTTCGAATTTTCCATTGATTTTTGGATATGTTGTCACATATATTATTTTGAAATAACCTGTAAATTTTCATAATTGTTGGACTTGTTATGCTCGAAAAATGAATTTTTCATTATTAAATTCGGATTTAGGAGAAAAATAGGTTAATTTGAGTTAAATTTCGAATCTGGTCATAGAAAATTAATATGTTGTCACATGCAATTTTACAAGATGTGTGAAAAATAATTGGCTATAAAGAAGTCTTTTTGCATGATTTATGAATTTTTGAAGAAAAATAGCATAAATAGTGACATTATTAGTGGAAAATTAATAAAACATAATCTATGACTTAGGAAAAACGTCTAATGTTGCATTTTATTATCTTTTTCAGATCTAAAATTGAAAAGTTAGTGAAAATAATTTTTCCATGTTTTTATGATTATTTTATTAAAAATCGATAAACCGCAACATTGTTTTTCCGGTAAATTTTCGAAATTTTTAACCTAAGATTTTGAACATTATGAGTGTCATGGAATTTTTCCAGAATGTTCATGAGTTTAAATTTCAAATTTTGAATTTATTTGATATTTTGTGATTTATTTGAAGTTTAATAGCTTATTTTTGTAATTTTGGTCCATTTATGAACAATTTTGTTAATATGGGTTAATTATGGTCAAATTATTAGTGAAGACTAAATTTTGAGTCCTAAGAGGTTAGGGTAATTAACTTATGCATAAATATGAGTTTATGTATTTTTGTGATTATAAAAATGTTGAAATCACGCAAATCCGTAAAAACCGAGTAATATACGATATTGGCTATTTAAAGGCAATTTAGCATAAAATTGAGCATGTTCATACATATTATAATGCTGCATTTTCTTTATGATTGTCATAATTTTAATTTATGTAATTTTTAAATTATGTAATTTTACTTAGTATGGCCTTAGATTTTAATTGGTATTTCCCGAAATGTATGGGAATATCGATTCGGTTGTAATTTTTATTGTGATCTCGTATCACCATTTTGTAATTTAATAGATTTATTTTATTTTAGTTACAAATGTATAATAGGAAATTATGTAATTTATTATGTAATTTTATTCATTCCGGAGTTCCCAAAGACGGATTTCTTCAAGAATGGCGATACATAAAGACGGTGTTACCTCGAGATGCGTGCCACAACCGAAGTTCAAGGGACCAATGGAGTTGGTTTCCGAATTTGTAATAGTTAAATAGTTTTTCTATTTTAGGAAAGGCCATACTAGGATTTATTTATCTTTATGCTTGCATTTTATTTTATGTCACATGCATCGCTAAATCGCCATAACTAAAACATGCATCCTTATTTTATCGAGTTTATCGACCGTGTCAATTCAAATTATCGTAGTTCACCGCTTTAGTTCACTTAAAACGTGATAGATAATAAATTGACATGACCTCTCGCTAAAACAATTAATTGAGACATAGCCTTACCAAATAGTAGAAACCATGAAAACCTATTTCGCGAGGGAGTGCACTCGGCTACCCCGGGGTACAAACCTTGTTACGTAGTTGAAGTGGGTGATAAATGTCTAATCCACCGAATTCATGTTGATGAGGGTTTCATCGGCTACCCCGTGCCTAAGTTAATGTGGGTTTGGATAATGGACACATTTATTCGAAATTTGGATTGAACTCAACAAAAGTAATCGATAAGGGTTTCATCGGCTACCCCGTGCCCTTGTTGATGTGTTTTGGGCTATAGATAAATATTAGAGTAATTTTATCGACCAAGAGTTCTAAAAGTAGAATCGATTGAAAGTTAATCCACCGAGTTATATTGATAAAGGTTTCATCGGCTACCCCGTGCCTAAGTCGATATGAATTTGGGTCTTGGAATCATTTATCTAGTTGGGTAGAGGTCACTAGAAAAATGCCTAAAACTTGTTTAAATCATACATTTTTACGAGTATTATTAAAACGACATTTGTTTTACTCCTTATATTTTGTTTTGTAGACCACTTCTTTTCATAACAAATGGCAACATCGACACCAACTCCTAATGCTACACCACTCGCTAGTTCGTCTTGGCTCCGATCCTTTATGGATCGATGTAAACTTGAAAAGAATGGGTCAAATTTCTCCGAATGGGATGCCCAACTCAAATTAGCCGCCGAAGGTGACGACAAGCTTCGTTACCTTACCGAGGCCTCTCCACCCGAACCCTCCACTAGGTCCACCGCGGCCACTAGGGAAGCATATGAGGCTTACCAAAAGGAGTCCGCCGCAATGAAAAATGTCTTAATATTTGCGATGGAGGCGGACCTCCAAAGGAGAGCCTTCAAAATGGGCAATGCTAATGAGATTTACTCCAAACTTGTGACCATGTTTTCACAAACTCCGCGGATCGTCCAATATGAGGCGGCCGCGGCATTCTTTGATCCCGACTTCAAAGAGGGCCAAAAGGTTAGCCCTCATGTGCTCAAACTCATGGAGCTTGTCAAGACCTTGAAAATTCAAAAGGTTGAAATCCCCAAAGAACTCATCGTAGATAGGATTCTACACTCCTTGTCCAAAGTCAAGGCATATGTGCAATTCCGGGTGAATTTCAACATGCAAGACAAGGATGTGTCTCTTGAGGAGTTGCACAAGTTACTTGTGCAAGCCGAGAGGGACATGGGGTTAAATGTGAACCCTCCCAAGGATGTGCTTAACATAAGCACAAAGAGTAAGGGGAAGTTCAAGAAGAGTGGAAGAAAGGGTAAAAAGCAAGCTCCCACATTCACCAAAGCTAAGTCTTGTGAAGCTAGCACCTCCAAAGTCAAGAAGGGTCCTCTTGATAAATGCCATTATTGTAATGGCATGGGACATTGGAAAAGAAATTGTTCCAAATACCTTGGTGATATCAAAGCTGGAAAGATCACTCCAGTAGGTAAATGACTAACCTTCTTTCATGTTTCTAAATTCAACTATGGTATTATGATGCAAAGTTGTTATAATGTATCTCCCTTTTTATTGTAAATAGGGCCTCCACCAAGCAAAGACAAAGGAAAAGAAAAACAAGCATGAGAAACCATGGAGAAGCTAAGGATAGCTTTTATGGAGCTTTGTTTTTCATTGTCTTATTTTAAGATTATGCTTTGGATTTTAGAACTTTAAGTTTCCATGTTTGACATGGAAAGGTATTTTGGATAATGGTTTGTATTTTGGATGATGGTGACTTGGTTTGCAACCCAAGTCACCCGTTTTATCATTTATCCTTTATGTTCTAAAATTTCATCTTTAAAATGCTTGCGTTTTGAAACATAAGATTATTCACTTAAGGTGATCTAATAGACAATTATAATGACGGGTTTCATTATATGTCCACATGCTTAAGGCTTGTGTATGATCATTTATAAAGTGATTCTGAGTCTATGAACTCTCTTAAAGGTATGTCAATCACCAAGTACACATATGAATTCAATAACAATTAGTCTACCTATGAGGTAGTTCTCCTTATAATTCAACATCATTAATTTGTGTCTCATATGCTATCTTTGAATGTTTAGTGTATTTATTCTAAAGATAGAGTGGGAGAAAAATGAGGACACAACACACAAGACAAAGATCAAATTGTGTTTTTGTGTATATGAAGATCTACGCAAGAGAGAATGATTTGAATAAAGGTATATCTATTTACATAGTATGCCGAATAGATGAGATCTATGGTCTCAAGTTAGTTATATTTGACTAAAGAGACCAAGTGTAATAATCATAAGAGTATATTCTCAAGATAACTACACGAGGAGACCAAAAGAAGTTTTGGAATAAAATGACTAATGTAAAGTCTTAACAAGTTTTTTGACTAAGTTTATGAAATATTTGACCAATAGTTTCAACCATGAGATTTACTTAAGAGCCTAAATGAATCATAGTAACATACTAGTTATGATCGAGTTGCAAAAATTGATATACCGATATCTTCAATGACCAAAATTTTAACCACGCAAATGTCATTGCTTAACCTCACTATGAAATGGTTAAACCTCCTTCCAAAAGGGTATTTGCGAAGGACGTATTCTAGATATTGTTTATATTTGAATAATGACATTACTACACATCATTATGACATGAGTGCGTCGGAGATTTAAAAATCTCTTTCCGTAAGGTTAAGATGAGACCACTTCAAAATAGGTATTTTGAAAGGATATGATGGGAACATATATGGTTTTATCCTAATAACTTGGCAATGCAATTTATATTTCGATTGAGAAGTCAATTTCGAAATGTGTAGAATTGAGTGGGAGTTAAGAAATTCTCATGTGAAGACATGGAATTTAGTGGGAGCTATCATCCTTGAATGTTTACAACTCATCACTCATTAAAGAATGACGAGCTAATACCTTCTTTCATAAAGAATCTTTTGAGTTTTCAATTCTGGATGAAAATGGACTATGATGAATCCAATTACATCAAGAGATGTTGGATTAGTATTAAGAGATACACATCATATCAACATTCACATAGGTTATTCATGTAGATGAAAATGGAATTACCATTAGCAGTCATGGTCGTTCATTGAACCTATGAACGGTTGATCTCATGATTATTAGTAACTAATGTTTCCGCCATTAGAATAATCATATACATGTCCAATTATGAATCATATGCATAAGAGCATGATGATTGATTGGTAAGCCATAATAGAAACATCATGAATTCTCAAGTAGAATCCGATGAGCGATTTCATGTTTGTCGAATGTTCTATTATGTGATAAGAGGTTGCACATTATAGGAAGTCCGAGCGGATGTAAGGATTTATGAGAATCCCAAATCTTTCAAGCCCAGAAAAGAGAAATGAGAAGTTTTGGAAAGATGCTTGGTTGAATAAGAGGTTATTCAAAAACAATCTTTCCTAGTAAAGCTAGGACTTGTGAGAAGTGCTAAGCTAAATAATCTTGTCAATTGTTACAAGATTCTACAAAACATATACCTAGTGCATTGTGTGTGGATGGAATACTTGATCGGTACAAGTTGTATTATTCATCGCAAATTCGTTCGTTATGAGATGATCGATAAGAAAGTTCTTTCAAGTTAAAGAACCAAAACCAAGGTCGAGAACCTTGATGTGTACTTGGTAAGATTCATGCTATGAGAGAGAACATGAATGTGAAGGAAAATGCAAGTGTAAGAAGTTTGAACACATGGACACATGGGATGTTAAACTTCTATTGCAATCAATAAGTGTTTACACTTATGATAAACATCACAAGGTTGTAATATGATATTGACTACCCGAGTGTGATGTCGACATTTGTCGTTTGAGTTATTATTAACTCACCTTGTACTTTGTTGTATCCAAATGGGTTGTGGAGACAATTGAACCCCGTTAAAGTGAACACGGATTAACATTGTATTTGCCCATAGTTACTTGTATGAGGTGACGTCTCGAAGTGACTAGAGTGTGATGCGATTGATGGCAAGTTCAAGTGCCATAGAGTCATGTGAGATGACTAGTTGATCACATAGGCGGTCAGGAACATTTTGTCGGGCCTAATGACCGCTTATAGAGTTTTCGCAAATTTATATAGCCTGGTCGTGGCGAGAGCTACTATAGTATTCGAATGAGTCGATTCTTTTGACTAAAGACTATTCGCCTAAGATGGCACAGTTTCAGATTAAATTTGATTTGTGTTACTACGACCTTCGTAAATGGGGTCAAATGGGCATATTTTGGGTTATGATGGCTGTGGCTAGTCGAAGGGAATGAGTGCGATAGGAATTGTCCACCCCTAGTCAGGGTTATAACAATATCTCAGGGCCACTCGAGGAGTAATGAACTGGAAATGCGTGGCCACGCTCGGAAAGTATCTATGATAGATAAGTCCGGTCAAACGCTTATTCTCCGGATCGAGGAAACCACTCTCGATATGATCACTTGCAAGTACGACCTGAAAGACACCTTGCATTGAGTGGGAGATAGTAATAGGACAAGAGAATTGGTGACGCACACTTGTCGAGGACAAGTGGGAGATTGTTGGAATATGTGTCCTCCGACAATAATGCGATCACGACTGTTGATCATGATGATCACATGTTTAAATCTCATTATATAGAATACAATTGGGAAGTAATTTTGTTACTGTCAACTGGTCAACATATATCGGTAATGATTAGCTGACTAGAGTTTGACATTACTGTCGTGTGACGGTGGTGATCAGTTGACCCCCTAGGTCATACCTATAGGGCAACACTCTTAATTGATTATTTAATTAATCGTATAATGTTGCGAGTTAATTAAATTACTTGAAAATTGACGGACGATTTTGGAAGTAAAATTTACGTATCATATTGAAATGTGATTAAATAAAATACGGTCTAAGTAATTGAATTGTATCATTACTCGGATGAAATAATTGTTTAAAGAAACAATCGGAATTAAATGAATTATTATAAATACAATCTGTTGTGATTTATAAATTGGTAAAATTTTTGGCACAAGTAATTATGAAATTACTAAGTCGATTTTTGTATGTGACGTATTTTTATTAATACGTTGATTTTTAATATGATAAAAAAATACATAACAAGTTTATGTGACATGTGACATGTAACATATTGACAATTGACAAAATTAATATGGAATCCATATTAACTATAAGTGCCGAAAATTGGAGGAGTTTTAAGCTAATTAATTGTTTAATTAGTAGCTAAACATAATGATTATTTTGCTTTAGTAGTCATGCAAGCCTATGGTGCATTGTGAAGACAAATGAGTCCATGCATTGGCTCATCTCCACCTCCTCTTGGCCGGTTTTTTTTAAAGAGGAAAAACCACTTGGTTTTTCCTCTTATTTTTGACATATACACTATAATGTTATGGTTGTATTATTCATTCTACACACAATCTAAAATAAGAGTTTTTAGAGAGATAAAAACTCCCATCTTCTTCCTCCCAAAAACCGAAATATATAAGTGTTTCATAAATATTTTGGTTCAATTTTCTACTTGATTAATATTATACTAGTATTTGTAATATTAATTAAATTAAGAGAAAGCCTTGGGTATAAAGCTTAGGGAGAGATCCTACACTTGGATCTTGTTCTTCCATAAGGAAAAGCTCAAGAACAAGAGAGAAAGGTGATCTCTCTTGTGCCCATTTAACCGAAATCATCAAAGTAAGGACATGATTTCTCCTCTATTTTATTATTGTTTGCATGCATAAAATCCATTTTATTTTATGACAAATTAATTTAGACATATATGAGTATGTTAGTATGTATATGATTCTACATTTCCTTCACAAAGATGAGTACGTTCTTTATCGCACCCGCTTCCATAACGAAGTCACTATAAGCAACTGTATCGTTGACTCTTGCATTTGGGCCTGGGTTTGGCGGTATTGGCTCAGTTAAGTACTTGAGCTTACCGTCAGCAATGGCAGCATTCCGTAGTGCTGCCTCCCAGTCCGCAAAGTTGGACCCGTCATTTTTTAGACGTGTGAACTGATTCATGTTGTCCATAAAAATTTTAAGCCAGGACTCGCGTCCAAGTGTGGCACTGGGCATAGGGATTTCGTTATTTCCAGCCATTTGTTGTAACAGTAAAATAAACGTGTTCTACACTGCGAAAAGAAGAATAAATAATAAGCATATGCATCGATTTGATTTTAAGTCTAATGAACTAGTCTCATAACGTGAAGACTCAAAACATTTATACAATTGACCTCCCTCAAGAATTATATAAATGATCCAAAGACTCAATTATCTGCAAATTGATAAGCTAACCTTTTAGCTAATTCTACCGTTAGAATTCTTGGTCGATAAATTTCTGTAAATTCTATCTTTAGTCCATCATAATCACGAGAAACTCTTCGGACTATGATGTTGACGTAAACTAAGTCAACACAAACTACTTACCCAACGTAGAAGGGGTCATATTATGCCTATCGACGAAGAAGGGATTCATAGTTGTTTGCACTTATAAAGACTAGTGTCAATTTCCGTTTTAGAGGAAGATCCCATCAACTTTATTTAAATTCATTTTAAGTGAACTAATATCTAGCATGCGAGAATGAATAAACTAAGGTGATGGCTTAATTGATTTGTGACATCTGCATGTCCATGAAAACTAACATACTACCTATATGTGTCAATTTTCATGCATTTTAGTAGGTGGTTTGGTTTTAGGTGGAATATGATGCATTAACTAGCATGTGAATGAAAAGTAATAAGAACGGTAAAACGTAAAACAAAATAAAGTCCTAGTGTGGCCTATCCTATCAAAATGAACATAAATACAACTTTAGAATCCATCCATGGACCCGAGAAGCTTGTCTTGATGTTCCATCTTGATCCATGTAGCGGGAGAGAGCTCCAATCTCCATCTTTAGTCTTCTTTGAAAATTACAATAAATAAATTTACATAATAAACCTATTTATTACATTCTAATTTCAAAACCCAAAAACTAAAGAAAAATAAAGGAGATTCGAGATCTCAAATTACATTAAAAATTATGTTCCCATCATTACGAAAACATAATTTGACTAAGGCCACACTAAGTATTACAAATTACAACTGATTGCAAAAATACGTAAATGAAACCATTCAACGATTCATTCAAGAAAATAAAATGCATCAACTAAAAATTAAACATGCAAGACATAATTCTTTAATTATGTAGATTAATTTTCCAAACCACCTATTTAATTGATCAAATTAAGTGACAATTCCTCAATTAATCACATTAATTTTAATCTTAATTCACATTAAACTTGTAATATGAATTTAATCCATCAATATTTTAAACTGCTTTAAAATAATTAGGTATCTATGAATTATGAACCGCTTCACAATAAATAATTGGCCAAAATCAAAACCAAACAAAAATCTTTTTTTTTCTCTTTTGATCTCGGCAAAACGGAAAAAAAAAAAACAGAAAATTTTTTTTTTCCAGCTTGGCCGATAAAAAACAGAAATCAAAAACAATTTTTCTTTCTTTCGGTAATTCTGCAAAAACCGAATCCAGTCCCTTTTTTTTTCCTCGGCTGGATAAAAAAAACAAAACAATTTTTTTTTATTTCGGCAATACCCAAAAAAAAAACAAAAACAGAAACTTTTTTTTCTTCTTTGGGGCTCTCGGCAAACCCTAATAAAATAGCCGTCATATATTTTTTTCTTGCGGCAAAAATGCCCTAAAACAAAAAAAATTAAGATGAAGAAAATCGTTTATAGTTGCTATTAGAACACGATTAGCATATGAATTAATGAAACAGGATTAACCGTATATGCTAAAAACTATATAGCAAAAACGAATTTTATATCATCAACATGACGAATCCATTTACAATTTAATTTAATCCGAATTAAATCAAAGCATCTACAAATTCATTTTATTATCATCTTAACTGATTAAAACAACAATATGTATGATACAAATGGAAATAAAAATATCAAAAACGAAAAAAAAATCGGTTGAACAGACGAGGCAGTCAGTCGACCAAGGGTACTGGTCGATCGGCCAAACCGTGAAACGAAATCAGCTACGGCTTCAAAAAAATTACAGTCGAAACCCTAATTTTCGAGACCAATTTTTTTGTTTACATCCAATTTTATGAAAATCATCAAAATAAAATTCGTGGCCTTGGCTCTGATACCACTTGTGGGATTTATCTGTATGCATCCCTTTAATTTTAAGGATTATAACGAATTTATAAGACGATTACGAGTTATAAAACTAAATTTCATAAACAAAAGGTAGAGAATTAAGGAATAACCTTCGGTCCTAGCAAAATCGGCCTAAGAACAATATCGCAATGATATTCGCCTATTAGTTGCACCCAAGACGGTATGAGAAATGCCCTTAACTTGTTTCTAGAATCGATCCCTCAATTTCTGTAAAAATGTCTTAGGGTTTTCGTTTTTGTGTTTTTAGATGAGAGGCAAGAATGGGTTAGAGAAAATTAGGTTAGAAAAAAATAAACCCCCCTCTCCCTTATAACCGTGTATTAGGGAGAATTAGGGTGTTTTTTTTTCTTTTAATTTTCAGCCCAATTACCGAGACAGGCATATCAGTCGATCGACTGACACACCCGGTCGATCGACCATGTATATAACGCATTATTTATAAATTGTCATTTATATTATACCGCATTAATTAATACGGGTCAATAATAATTTATTATGACAATATCGTATAATTTATCATTAGCTGATTAAATATAACCGATTACATTTAATTACGAATTAACATATTAATTTGTCCAAGCTAACATTCTATACATTAATTAAATATAACTTATTATATTCAATTTACGATTTTACAGTTAATTCGTCTTAATCGGCATTAAATAATTGTCTCATCAACACATTGACTAACTGTTTAGTCATATAAGGCATCAATGTGATTACATTTTTATAACCACATCTCTTAAACACATCCTTTAGGTGTGACTTTTAGGGACCAGTTGATCACCGCCATCTGTATGATAATAACGTCAAACTCTCTAGCAAGCCAACCGTTATTAGGTAATCGTTAATCAACTGATAAAAAATACGAAGTATACCCTTGTGAACCTGTAAGAGATTTACAAATTTTATCACACTAATTTGTGGAGGACACAAGCTCCAACAATCCCCTTCCTCAAATTCCTTCTTCTTTCTAAGCTTCTTGGACCGCTTCTTGTATAGTTCATTAGACTTCTCAATTTGTTTTTTTTTTTACATTCTCATGTAGCTTCAGCAGCTGTTCAGATGTTCTCTTGGTATCAGGATTAAACTCTTCCCGTGGGACAGAGGACAAGTCCAAGGGCATGAGTGGATTAACCCCATAGACTACCTCAAAAGGACTGTGACCGGTAGCAGTAGATGGTCCTCTATTGAATGCAAATTCAGCTGCATCTAGCTTTAGATCCCAATCCTTCAGAGTCTTGTTAACTAGACACCTTAGTATCCACCCCAAAGTTTTTTTAGTGACCTCAGTTTGGCCATTTGTCTGTGGGTGGTGGCAGGTACTGAACAAGAGCTGTGTCTTCGGCAGCTTTCATAGGGTCTTCCAGAAGTAACTCATGAATTTGGTATCCCTATTTGATACAATTATCTTTGGAATCCCATGGAGTCTCACAATTTCTTTGAGATATAACTCAGCAACACTGGTAGCATCCTCAGTTTTCTTGTAGGCTATAAAGTGAGCCATCTTACTTAATCTATCCACAACCACCATGATTGAGTTCTTGCCTCTCTGTGTCCTAGGTATTGCCATAATGAAATCAAGGTTCATATCTTACCAAGGCTTATTTGAGACCGGCAATGGAGTGTAAGGTCCTGCTTGGAAGGAGCTCTTGGCTTTCTGGCATATGGAGCACCTTTTAAGGACTGCCTGAACATCACCTATCATCCTGGGCCAGTAAAATTGATCCTGTAAGATCTCCATGGTTTTCTGGACCCCCATATGTCCCCCTAGTCCTCCTGAATGGACTTCTCTCATCAGCAAATCCCTGCAGGATCCCTTTGGCACACACAGCCTGTTACCATGAAACAGAAAACCTTCTTGTAGCATATATTTCTTTCCCTGAGCTGGTCCTCCCTCTGTGTGAGTAATCCACTCTTCAGAGAAATCAGCATCTTCCTTATATATTTCTTTAATGGACTCAAACCCAAGTACCTTGTTACTCATGACAGTTAGCAAGGAGTGTCTTCTAGATAGGGATCAGCTACTACATTTTGCTTGCCTTCTTTGTATTTGCTTAAAAATGTGAAAGCTTGCAAAAATTCTACCCATTTAGCATGCCTATGGTTCAGCTTGTGTTGACCATTGATGTATTTCAGAGCCTCATGATCTGAGTGCAGCAGAAATGGCTTGGGTTTTAGGTAATGACCCCAATGTGTAAGAGCTCTGATGATAGCATAGAACTCCCTATCATAAGTGGAGTACCTCAACTTTGCTCCATTCAGTTTCTCACTAAAGAATGCCACTGGTTTTTGGCCTTGGATCAGGACAACTCCTATTCCAACTCCACTTGCATCACACTCTACTTCAAACAATTGTTCAAAGTCAGGTAGCTTCAGAATACGAATCTCACACATTAACTTCTTGATATCCTCAAAGGAATGTTGAGCAGCTTCAGTCCATTGGAATTCTCCCTTTGTCACGCACTCAGTGATTGGTGCAATAACTGTGCTGAAGTTCTTGATGAATCTCCTGTAAAAAGATGCTAGACCATAGAATCCCCTTACTTCTGTGATTGTTTGTGGGACTGGCCATGTTTTCATAGCTTTGATCTTCTCCTGATCAATTGATATCCCTCTTCCAGATATAATATAACCTAGAAATGCTACCTCATTAACCATGAAGGTCCATTTTTCAAGCTTCCCATACAATTTTTGATCCACGAGTACCTTAAAAACTGCTTCCAAATGTGACATATGTTCAGATGGACTGTTGTTGTAGATGAGTATGTCATCAAAGTATACTACAGCAAATTTTCCAAGGTAAGGCCTCAGAACTTCAGTCATTAGCCTCATGAAATTGCTTAGGGCATTAGACAAACCAAATGGCATGACAAGCCACTCATACAATCCATGCTTGGTTTTGAAAGCTGTTTTCCATTCATTACCTTCTCTTATCCTTACTTGATGATATCCCTGCGTGAGATCTATCTTTGAAAAGATCTGAGCCCCACTTAGCTCATCCAACATATCATCCAACCTTGGAATAGGGACCATGTACTTAACTGTGATGTTGTTTATAGCCCTGCTATCAATAAACATCCTCCATGTTCCATCCTTCTTAGGTACCAATAAAGCAGGTACTGCACATGGACTCAATGATTCCCTCACAAACCCCATTGTCATTAACTCTTCAATCTGATGCTACAGTTCCGTGGTTGCTGTGGGATCCCATCTGTAAGCTGGCCTATTAGGAAGCACAGAACCAGGTATGAGGTCTATGTGATGCTCAATTCCTCTCAGGGGTGACAATCCACTAGGCAACTCAGCTGGAAAAACCTCCTTGTATTTCTGAATCAGAGGTTCAACCTCTGCAGGCAAACCAGTACTGTCCTCAGTATTGATTTCCCTTGATAGTAGAAATAGCACAGGCTGCTCTTGCCTTAGCTCTTTGATCATGGCTGCCTCAGATAGAAACAACACTCCATTAACTTCTTCGGGCATCTTAGGACTTCCATATCCTCTTTGATTTGGTGGCAAGGGAGTCAGGGTGACTTTCTTGCCATTGTGCTTGAAACTATAGATATTTTCCTTTCCCTAGTGAGTGGTGTTCCTGTCAAACTCCCATGACCTCCCCAACAGCAGGTGGCAGGCATCTATAGGTGCCACATCACACAATACTTCATCTTTGTACACCTTCCCAGTTGAAAAAGGAACAATGCACTGCTTGTCAACTCTTACTTCAGAACCTTTGTTTAACCACCTCAACCTGTATGGACTTGGGTGCTTTTGGGTGGGCAAACTTAGCTTGCTGACCATAATGGTGGAAGCTACATTGGTACAGCTACCTCCATCAATGATCAGATTACACACCCTTCATTGGACAGTGCATCTACTCCTGAATACCATGGATCTTTGATCAGCTTATAGAGGAGCTGGTTGAGAGTGCATAACCCTCTATAGGACCAACCTGTGCCATGTGTCAGGGTGGGCTACAACTTGTCCTTGATCAGTTTCCCCCTCAGCTTCTATTACTTTTGGGACCAATGTCTCATATTCCTCATACTCAACTAGACCTTCCCTTTCCCACTCTTCAATCTCCATAGCTGTGAAAGCTCTAATAGAAGGACAATCCTTCTTAAAATGGCCAAAGCCTTGGCACTGAAAGCACTTGATCTTATCCCTGGACAAAGGTGGGTTGGTTTTAGGATACATGGGTGCCTTACCTTTGTCTCATGTGGGTAGGGTAGCTGGTGTAGGTGTCTCAGTGATTTTAACATCAGTATAAGGTTTGAATGTTGGCCTTGTTGGAAACTTGGGTGTTATAGGCTTTACTTTCCCCAGTTTCTCAACTCTTAAGGCTAGGTTGACTTCCTCATCAAATGACCAAACCTGCTGCATCCTTACCCTGCTAGCTATCTTAGGATCCAAACCCTCAATGAACCTAACAATCTTTTGCTTAGGTTTCTCCGTAACCTCACATTGTAGGGTTAGCTGTTCAATAAATAATTGTTCTTGTCTCAACTGAGTTAGTTTAATAAACATATCCTGGGTATAGTCTTTGGCTATGAATTTCTCTTTTAGTTTCTTTTTCAACTTAAGCCAAGACCTGACTAGATCATTACCATCTCTAATCCTTTGATGTTTCATACTCTCATACCAAAGAGATGCATATCTCTTGAGTTTTAAGATGGAAACTTTAAAAGCTTTTCTGTCATCATAATCCTTAAACTTAAATGCTCTCTCAACAGATCTAAGCAAATCTAACAAATCCTCAGGATTTAAACTACCATGGAAATCAGGAATGTCTACCTTTAAATATTTGTCTCTGGCATCATAGATTCCTTACTTCATTCTTGAGTCATCTGATTCTGACATGGCTTCCTCATATGGATTATGTTGTGGCTGCCTCCTTCGTGCTCCCATTCCAATCCCTCTCCCCCTTCCTCTTCCTCTGAAAGGTGGTGATTGCCTTATTAGGTCATGGTTTAGAAATCTCTCCATGACAGTATGGACAGCATTGAGCAAAGTATCCACATTTCCTGCTAAATCTTCTATTCTGGTCTCAATACCAGCAAGTCTCTCTTCACTCATTAGGTTGTTTTTTGTAGTTTTGATGTAGCTGGAAAAAATGAACTCACTTTTCTCTCACTCAGGACTAACACAAGATAGGATTGTGTTATAACCTAAGCTCTGATTACCGGAATTTGCAGTGTAAACTATGGGGACAGACACTTTTTGAACAAACCCTGAAACAAACAATGAGCACTTCTCAGGGAATGCAATTAACTTGATGAATTTTGTAAAAATAGTAAATGGATTTGGAAAATAATGAAACTTGGTGACAATTTAGTTAAAATGGTAAACTTAAACTGTGCCAAATCTCATAATTTTACACACATTCTAAGTATTTTAATAAATTGAAAACCAGACTGAAACATGCTAATTCTCAGACAGTCTGCTCAGTTGGATTGATGGACTCTTTTTGTGACATAGAAATCAGGATATAATTATCAAATTGACCCTCAAGCAAGCACAGAAGGTTAACTTAATAATTTGGGGCAGATAAGACTGAATTGTTCAAGCAAGCACAAAATCAGTTCAACTCAACCAGACAATGCACTTAAAACAGCTCAAGCAAGCACATACCTACTCTAAGTAACACCACAGATCCTTAATCAATACCTAAGCAAGCACAAGGTATTATCAAGTCTGACTTATAACTAAGACTCGTCAAAGTTAGAATATTTGCAATTATTTTGAGAGAAATCTCAAGGTTTTCATTAATCAAAGTCTGAGTAAAACAGACTGAGGAATGGTCCTTATATAGGCCTTCCAGTGAAGTCTCAGTACATGCAAAACCCTAGATAACTCCATCTAAGGGCCAGGATTAAACTTAGGAAGCAAACAAGAGTAGTGGAATTATTTTACAACGGATACAAAAGAAATTAATGCAAACTGAACAAGAACAAAAGAGTTGCAGGTTGATAGTGACATGTTGTCCTTGGCTGTTGTATTTCTTTGGCTGGTTATTGAAGGTCAAATGGCCTTGGTTCAGGCATCTTCTATGGCACAAGGCTCTATCTAATGAATGCTGAAATAGGCCAAGAGCGTCTTTGTTGGGAGTTTTTCCCTTGTTTGGCGAAAAATGGCAACTTTGCATTATCTGATTTACCTTCCTTCAACTAGCTTTTCCATCTGCATTTTTGTGCAATGCTTTAGAAATTTAACCTGGCTCCTTAGGATTAATCTGTGATTAGTTGAAAAAAATCAGGCCAAGGTGGCAGCTGGTGGTTAGCCTGATTGCTGCATTTGTGGCCTGATGATCCTGGACTGACAGTTGAGGTTGCCTGAGTGTTGTTGCTGGCTTGATTTGTGTCTGGCATTCCGGGTGAGACAAGGATGAGCTTTTCTTGTGCCAGATCATCCTCTAAAATATTTTTAGCCTGGTTAACAGCTCCTGCTGCACCTTACACTTATAAAAGTTTAGACTTGCTACACTGTAGCTATGAATAGTGGCCATCAATTGTGAGCCCTTGATCTTCTACCTCAACATCCTAACCCTCCCTTCTCACTTTACTCTCTTCTACACTAATAACTCATTCTCTCCTCCATTGTCTCACTATTATATTCTTTCTTGTTGCTCACTTATCATCTCACTCATCGTTCACTCATCGTCTCACTGCGGATCTTCTCTTCACCATGACGGATAATCTACATCAGGGTTTTGATTTGTGAACTTCTACATTAGTGGTATTCATTTCTTCTTCTCATTCTCCCTTTCCTGAAAAAATGACTTTCCTTTTTAAAAATTAGGGGTTCGATTTCGATTTCAATTGCAATTTACCCGTTATTTTTTCTGCAAATTAAAGCGTCGATGATTTTTTGTTAGTGTTAGGGTATTATAGTGATTGCTTGTTTAGTAATTATTTGTTTAGGTAGTGTATGAATTTTGCCTTTTGTAGTTTATTCAGATCCATAATTTGGCGAATTCATTTTTTTTTGTAGCTCCGTAAACATGCATCCGGTTGGGAGTTCACCTAACAAGCTTGTATTTGAAGGTATCTCTTCTAATTATGTTTTGATTTTGGCCCATTATTTTCTCAGACGAGGTAAGTGTTACTGTATTGGTTTTGATTCTTGTCTTATATTATTTGTTATAATTATAATTGTTATTGGTAGTTAATGATTCTTTGGTTGGAAATTAGTTGTTTTGGGTGTGATTCCGTTATTGTTTGGGTATTATAATGATTCATCGGTTGTAAATTACTTGTTTTTTATGTTGTGTGAGAATCACTTTCGTAGTTTATTTAGTTCCCTAATTTGCCGATTTCGTAGTTTTTATTTAGGGTTTAAGAGCTACTAATTATGTCTTCATTTGGCCCAGTATTTTCACAGATCAGTAAACATGTCGTAGTCTTATTGGTGTTGATTTGTCTTGTGTTATTACAATTTCTTGCTTAATTATTACACCCCCTTGTATGGTGTGTGTGGGGGCGTCGTTGGTCCGACACTTGGTTGTGGGATAACATGATTGTTCAGGCATTTGCATTAATGGTATTCTGCTTATTGTGTTTTACGCCATTGTTGTACATCTATCACCTTCTTAGTCTGCTTATACTTGATCTTGTGCTTTAAGAAGCTTGCCGTTGCTGTCCTGCCTGGTCAGCCCCATATTTGTGCTATTTTAATTGCGATAGTAGCTCCTTGGGGTGGAGAAGCCGAATAAAGATAGTTCATCACCGGTTTGCGATCAGAATTGTTTTATTCCCTTTATTGCTTTTATATTTACATTGTCTTTGTTTGGATTGCAGTACAACACTAGTCGCGGGCTGTGGAGATCGGGATTATAAGGAGATGGCAGAACCTGATTTGAATTCCTAGAATAATTTATGATGTGGGGACTGGCATGCAGTCGCCGTTGGTGAGGCTAATCCCTACACTCATAAAAGTTTAAACGTCCTCCTACTGTAGCCATGACTAGGCCTTGCAAACCTCCACCATTGGTCTCTTCTTCTCAATCGTATCCTTCCATTCTTACTCCATGAACAGGTCCTTGCTCTATTTACGTTATTTGTTTAGATCATTATTTTGTTTAGGGTTTAGGATATTGTAATTAGGTCTTGATTCGGAGTTCAGATGTTGTAAGGAGTTATCGTTGATTTTACTTGTGGTGTTTTTGGGCCGCTGGTTGTCTGTTTTAATTTGTTTACTTATGTTTTCCCTTATCTTCGTTGTTTATTACTTTTAACTGAGCTTCCTCGGTTTAATTTAAAGCTATTGAACTGCAAACATTGCACTTATGGTGCAGCTGGGGGCGGCAATTTGAGATCCGCAGCTCGTTAAGGTTGTTGATTGGATAGGTGGTACTAAATCACAGGTAACGATTTTCATTTTACGTCTTTTGCTGCGGTGGTATCTTGTGTGTATGTGGTGATGAGGCATTGGCCTGCCGGGGGGAAGGGCGGTGATTATGTGCTGTACAATTTGTACTAATCATTTTCAAACTGATTTTATCTGTAGGTGTTGAAAAGTGAATATGTTGTCCGCGGTAAGGTTGCTACTCAGGCCGAGATATGACAAATTTGAATCTAATTTTCTTCTGGTTACATTAGCAGATTGAAATAATCTTTTTGCTAGGAGTTTGGTGTTAAAATTACAATAGATATAGTTTATAGGTGATTAAATATGGTGGAAGAAGTTGTAGCGGTAAGATTGACATATTTGAATCTAATTTAAGAAAATGTTAGTAAGTTTATTATCTATTGATTTGTAAACTAAATTCTTAGTTTGATTCTTGTAAGAGTCACATTTAGTTCATTGAGGTTTATCTTTGTCATGGTACATAACTGAAGCAGCAAAAACAGGCACCAAGGACTCCTGATCCAGCAAACGCGGGCTGCATTTGGGGTATAGAACGTGGCAAGTTTGGTTGTTCTTTGTTGCTTAGATTTAATGACTTGTGGTGGTTTTGTTTCTGGGTCTTCGTCCCTCGGATTTCATAGTTTTAGCCGTCGAGTTGCAGACTTGCAGATTTCTCCAGTACAGGCTTCCACATTAGGTAGATCCATTCATACGCCGTCTAAGCCATTGTATTCTGGAGCTTAGCGGTGTTTATGTGACTCATATTTGAGCACATTTAGTCCCCGAATTAACCTCGTTCCTATGCTTTATAGTGCATAATTGGGTCATTTACTATCTTTAGTTTCCCATTTTGCATATTCTTTTAGGTTTTGTCTCCTTGGTAGGACAGGATGGCTAAGCTTGCATTTCCAAGGCGAAATGGAGCTAAATTGATTGCCTCTAATGACCAAGCATCAAAGAGAGGACCAACACTAGAGGCCCAAGTAGATAATAAAGAGAAATGGGCAATGATGAAAGGATCCTTGCATCCCCGAAATGATCCATGCGGATTGTTAAGGGGGAAAAGAAGAGAAGCTGTCGGCCCAGGTATCCGAGCGGATCAGGCACGATCAGGGCGTCTCCCAACAGCATGATCTGGGCGTCTTATGCCCAAGACGAGCGACTTGCAGCATAATGATTCGAGCGTCTTCCCCTAGATCCGAGCGGATCCTAAGTCAGAAGAGCCCGTGCCTTACCTCAAGACGCACGGATCGTGGCAAGACTTGAACGGGAATATGCTCATTTTCTTTGAGTGGAGCATTTCCTCAACTTTTCTTAGGGTCTTAATAGTAATTTAAGCCCTTAGTAACCCTAATCTTTGTACCTAATCTTTAGTATAAATACCCCTTTGTACTACCAAGATTAGAGCCATCTTTAGAACCATCTCCTAATCCATTCTTAATCATATCTTAATTACTCTCAAATTAGTTGTAATACAATTTATCAATATTAATTATATCTTCATCTTTCCTTAATTTCTCTATTGTTCTTCATTTATTTTGGGTAATTAGAATATTATTTGGGTTTATTTGGGACATTGACAATGTTCCATCAATCATCTTCATAGGTATAATTCTCTTTACCCTTGTTTAATTATTGTTAATTACTTTCATTTATTCATCATGTTTAGCTTTGTTAGTTTGATTGAAAATCTTATTAGCATGTTGAACTTGATAATGAGTGAGTAGTCTTCTAGCTAGGGTTAATGGGGAATTAGGGAAAACAAACATGGGGAATGATTCATGCTTAATCTAATATGTTTTCATAATTTATTTGCTTGCTTGTTGTGATTTCAACTTATGCACATGTTATGTTTGATGAAATGCGAGCCTATGAATCCTTGCATTTTTTTTATCCATCACCTATCTCTTCAATGAGGCTTGTAAGCTTATACACCAACTCGAGCCTCATTAGACCATGCATATAGATGAATAGGAAGGATTAAGTCGACTTGTAGGTGTTATACAATCTAATCGATTCGGCTCCGGGACTCAAACCTTCTTAGGGATTGTAAGCTTATACACCAACTCGATCCCATCACAACAATAAGTGCTTGTATATAATTGAAAACATGTTTGTATGATCAACTCCCATGAATCCCCTATGAACCCATGACACCCTAGTGCTTTTTATCAATTGTTTAGATCTCCATTTATTTACCTTGCTTTGTTTTCATTACTTTACTTTTACCTTGTTGATTAGTTTAGTATATCTCCTACCTCAACCCAAATTGCGACACCCTAAGACACAACCATTTGCAATTGAGAATTCTACATCAATACTCGTCGCTTGGGATCCGACCTTTACTTGCCTCTTTGCTAAGAGTAGTTTGTGAAGTTATAAATATTGTTTTGGTTGGTAGCTTTTGACGACGAGTTTGAACCGGACCAAAAATGGCGCCGTTGCCGGGGACGGTGTTAAATTGATTTGATTTTCATTAATTGTTTTTAGTTGTGTCTTTCTTTACGTTGGCAAAGTAAAACTCCTCAAGATTGTTCTAATTGTTTTCAAGTTGTTTTATATTTTGCATGACTAGGAGATCACAAGGTAATCTATTGCCTATTGATTTCGAAATTAAAAGGACCTTAACCAACAATAGAAGAGTTGCTAGAGGTACTTCAAGAGTTGTAGGTATTGGTGAGATTGTGGATATTCAACCAAATAACATTGAGTTTACCAACCCTTTTGCAAGAGAAGGAGAGGATAAACCAATACAAAACCCACCACAAAATCAACCCACAATGCCTAAATTTTCATCACATTCCGTACCAACTGAGGAGAACCTACCAAATGGTACTCCTACACCACAACATCTAACCGGTAATTTCATTGCCAAATCCGCACACATACAATTAGTTGAGAGAAGTCAATTTGGAGGGATGCCTAGTGAAGACCCTCATTCACATATGGAGACTTTTTGTGACTATTGTGATGCGATTTCTCAAACCGGAGTTACTGAAGATCAAATCCGATGGGTATTATTTCCTTTTTCTTTGATTGGTACCGCAAAGCAATGGTTGAAGAGCCTATACAAGGCTACCCTTGGTATTGATTCATGGAAGAATTTGACACTTGCTTTCTACAAGAAATTCTATCCTCCGGAGAAGACCAATATGTTGAGAGCCCAAATCACCGGGTTCAAGCAAAGAGATGAGGAATCATTGTATGAAGCATGGGAGAGATTTAAGGACACTTGTCGTTCTTGTCCACACCATGGGCTTAGCGACTGGTTCCTTGTGCAACAATTTTGGAATGGTCTATATGAAGATTCCGACAATATCCTCAACATGGGATCAAATGGGATGTTTACCGAAGTTGATGACAATCAAACATGGGCCAAAATCGAAGAGATGGCGGTTCTTAATTCACAATATAGTAGACCTCGAAAGGCTACTAGAGGAGGGAAGCATGAGGTAGATTCCATCACACAATTGGCTGCTCAACTAAGTGCTCACATTGACACCAACAATTTGAAGTTTGAGAAGGCCATGGCTAAGCTTGATGAAGCTTCCAAATCACCCAAACAACATGTTAATGCAATGGTGGCATCATCCTCAATTCCAAGTGGAGTATGTGAGAGTTGTGGAACTTTGGGACATGACCAAAGCGAATGTATGGGAACAAGTGAACAAGTAAATTCTTTTCAAGCATGCAAGAATGGTACCCCTTATTCCAACTACTATAATGAGAATACCAAATTCCATCCCAATCTTTCATACAAAAGCCAAAATGTTCAAAACCCTCAACCAAGATACACCCCACCTCCAATGAGAAACCAAGCTCAAAGACCCTTTTACAATCAAAGCCAAAGTTATCAAAATCAACCCTCATACAATCAAACAAAGGACCAAGGCTTTGATGTTCAAAACGCGGTCCTCCAAATGCAAAAGAATCAACAAGAATTTTTTACTCAAATGCAAAAAGATAGCTAAGCCAAAGACATCACCATCAACAACATACTAGCCCACACCAAGATGTTGGAAACCCAAATGTCTCAATTAGAATCTTCTAGCTCTCAAAGACAAAAGGGGAAATTACCACCTCAAAGCAATCCCCCAAGACATGAGTCGGTTAGTGCCATCCATTTAAGGAGTGGTACAAGGTATGAAGGGCCGAAGAAGCCAATTGATGAAGACATTGTGGATACTAGTTAAAAGCAAAGAGTTGTGGAGAACTCCAAGGAAGAAGAAGAACCCACCATCCAAGAAGTTTCAAAGAAGAAGAATGGAGAAAAGGATAAGGAAAGAGAGCCTATTGTGATTAAACTTCCATTCCCAAGTCGTCAAGCTAAGCCTAAGTTTGATGAACAACTTGGAAAGTTCATGGAAATTGTGAAGAACTTAGAAGTCTCAATCCCATTCACGGAATTGATTAATCATGTTCCGGCCTATGCGAAATACATGAAAGATATTCTTACCAAGAAGAAGTTCATCCGAAAGCTAGAGACTATTGCCTTTACCAAAGTGAGTAGTGCTATTCTACAAGGAAGTTCCCCTCCAAAACTCAAAGATCCGGGAAGTTTCTCTATTCCATGCATCATTGGCGACACTACAATCAACAAAGCATTATGTGAACTTGGAGCAAGTGTAAGTGTCATGCCATACTGGGTGTGCAAGAGGCTAGGAATGGGAGAACTCAAATACACTAACATTACGCTTCAAATGGCGGATCGATAAACAAAGATACCTCTAGGGATATGGGAGGATGTGCCCGTGAGAATTGGCAAATTCTTCATCCCGGTAGACTTTGTCATTGTAGACATGGAGGAGGATTCCAACATTCCTATCATTTTAGGAAGACCTTTCTTGCATACCGCGGGAGCGGTAATTGATGTGAAACATGGAGAGCTCACACTTGAAGTGGGAGATGAAACAATCACTTTTAATCTTGACAAGACAATTAGAGCTCCCCGATTACATGAGCCATGTTTCAAGATTGATCACTATAGCCGAGAAAGTGATTGGAAGAAGTTAGCATCTCAATTCAAAGATCAAGCTATGGGTAAAGAATCACCACCCATATGGAAGAAGAAAGAGGATAACCTTCAAGATGCTCTATCCGAAGAGCAAGAAAATTTCCTCAACAATGAGAGCTTGAATAGCTCACCACCAATCACAACAAGAGAAGAAGAAGGCCTCATTGGTCACGATAACAAGAAAGAGGAGTTGTTTCCATCAACTCATGATACCATTGGGAAGCAAGCTAGTGAAGTGTGTGGTCTATGGGATGATGAATTCGATGGATTGGTCAATCCCTACTTTGGCAATGCTATGACATTAGACCAAGGCTTTGGTGACCATCTTGACTCGAATCACCGCTATGAAGAACACAATATGCAAAGGTCTATTGTATATATTTACAATGAAAATGAACAAGGCTTCGACTATTTCTACAAGGTGTTGAGCAACATCAACAACACCTTGGCTATGCCCCCTTGACATCTCATCCAAGAGTGAGAGTTTGGTGGAGTCCTCCCTAAACCACCATTTGTAAATATTCTAACCCTTAACCTGCATTTTACTTCTTGTATTGCATTTTTGTCAATTTTGGGTTTTCAATTTCATACTTTGATCAAGATTTTTATTATGAGAGAAAGTGAGGGAGGGATTTTAATGTGCTTTGATGTGTAGTGTTTGTTTTAGTGTGGGGATAGCAATTGCCTAGGCTAACCGAGCCTTCATAGTGCACCCACAATGATGAAAAAAGGAATGAAGAAAGAATGTTATGGGAAATGGAGATCCCCACGGGTGGAACTGAACTCGTGAGTACAGAAAGTGATCCGAGCGTCCCAGGGGGAATCCGCTCGTCTTGGGAGAAATCCGGGCATCCTGGCTCTAAGACGCTCGTCTTGAGAGTCCCGAAATTGAAAAAAATTAGGACTGTTTACAAATCTAAGCAGATTACACAAAAGACGCCCATCTCAGTCTGAAGTCGCTCGTCGCAGGAGAAATCTGCGCGTCCTGGCTGCTTCAAAAATTTAAGTTGCTTGCTGTTTAAGAATCCGAGCGTCCCCAAGTGAATCAGCTTGTCTTCTGCAGAAATCCTCCCGTCTCCTAAGGAATCCGCGCGTCTCAGCACGGGTTAGAAATTCCTTAGCTCTCTGACTGAAGATTCGAGTGTCCCCGGCCCAAGACGCTCGTCTCCTGCTGTTGAATGGCTATAACACGGAATTAAAACCTCCTTCCCCAAATCATTTCTATCTTATTCAAACACAAACACACACCCTTTCTCCCTCAAAACCCTCAATCCCCTCATCAACAAAACACAAATTCCTCACCCAAATTCACCAAAATCAAACCCAAACTTCCTTAAATCACAGTCAAACTACTGCTTCATCAACAAAACACAAACCAAACATCAAAATCCTCAAAAATTGAGTCGATTTTCTAGGGTTTCAAAGCAATTTCGAAAAAACCCCAAAATTAATTAGGATTAATTGAAGCTTGAGGAGACTAGAAGCATTCAAGCAAAGCTTTGGTTTGTTGATACAATCGTGAAAAGGATAAGACATGGCAAGAACTAAAGGTGGAAGCAAGGCACCCACAACCTCCAATCTTTCCAAAAGGCAACAAGCTCTTTTAGCCTCAAAGGCTATGGTAGTGCATCAAGAAAGGGTGGAAAGTTAAGAAATCGCTACTCCTATGGTGGAAGCTACTCCTACTCCGGTCATTGAACAATTTCAAGAATATCCGGAGGTAACTTTCATAAACTATTCTCATAGGAAAGCATTTGTCTCCCTTACTAGAAAGACTATTTTGCCTACCATGGAATTTGTAAGCTCTTTGAGGGTGACTAAGGTAGAGACTCGGAAAAATATTGAATTCCGCCTTGAAAATAAGGATAGACGAATGTCGATAAGTGAGTTTGGGAAAGTGTTTGGTCTTGAAGAGCATTCCCATTATGTGAAAAAGCCCTTGAAATATGATCCCGCACCTCTATGGAAAGCAATCACCGGGAGAAAATTTGAGTCCTTTCATGAGTGTCATGTTCTTTATGTCCACCATCCGGGCATAAGAGTGTGCTATAAGGTTGTGGGCAACACTTTAATCGCAAGAAAGGGCACTAATCATTTTACCGAGCTCGACTTTGTCTACCTAGAATCCACCAAGAATGTCAACAAAAAGTTCACCAAGGAATACAACATACTTCAACTCTTAATTGACTGGTGGCTTGAAATTGACCATGGGTAAGATGGGGCGGCCTTTATTGTTAACGGAGGCTTAGTAACATGGTTAGCCAAACACTTCAACCCGGATTTTAACAAAGACAAGACATACAAACTGGTTAGAGGTGGCAACCTTCTTGATTTGGCCACTATGATCAACAAGTTCCATTGGCTCAAGAATGATAATCTTGACAACAAATTTGAGTGTCTCACTAAAGAATCTAAGTCCTTCATCTTGCCAAGCAAGATATGCCGCATGAATGTCCGAAGTCGAAGCTACTTACTCCCCGTCTCCGATGAAGCCGAGATGATCATGAAGCAACATAGGGAATCGAATGCCAAGCCCTCCTCCTCCTCTATTGTGACTCCACCATATCCAATCACCTACCAAGAATTCACACCAAGTGGCGCAAATGTTGAGGTAGGCAAAGACTACGTGACTCAATTATTGCAACACATGCATAAGCAATCTTATGAAGATCGGGTCAATGCCTACCGAGCTCAATATCCGCCCCTCCTTCATTTAGCTAGGCAAGGACTCCTTGATCCTAAATGTCCTTTGCCTAGTTGGGCGGATAGGGAGGTATTCTTCCCGAATGCTTCTAGGGATGCCAACATGGATGGTGAAGTCACTAAGGGGAAGGAGATTGTTGTTGAGAGCGGGGAAAGTAGCTACTCTTGCCATGAGGAAGAAGAGGAAGAAGTACAAAGCTCAAGTGATAAAGATGATGGTGAAGCCTCCGGGTCCATGGAGGTAGATGATGATGATGATGATAATGAGGAGGATGATGATGACGATGATAGTGATGAGGATGTCGCAATGAGCGACAATTGAGGTTTGACAAGCTTTTGGAGGATGCCACAATCCATTGTGAGTTTCCTACACCTCCTTTTAACTTTGTTTATATCTCTTGTTTCTAATTTTTAATCTTGATCATTGGCTTTGAGTCCTAGTAACACTTAGAGGACTCTCACCTCGGTTCCATTGAGGAGTCTTATATTGTTCCCACTTTAAACATCCAAAATGACAAATTAGTTTCATGCATTGCATTCTTGTGCATGAACTCCCCCATTTTTACACTAGCAATAGTGTCTTACTTGGTTTGGGGAAGTTCAAGCACAAACATTAGGAGTCAATTCAAATTGCGCTCTCCAACCAACAAATTCATGCATCATATAGTTTAGCATAGAATGCATCACTTGTTTATATGTCATGTAGTTTGCATTTTAGTGTAGAAATCATGCATTCTCATATTAGCTTGCATAATTTCCTATCGTATTGGTCATTGAGGACAATGCCCATACTAGTGTGGGGATGAGAAATTCTAACTTGACTTTTAAAATCAAAAATGATAAAAATTGAAAAATTTTGAAAAATACAAAAACATGTCCTTTATTTTTATAAAAACATAAAAACCATAAAAATTTGAAAAATTTGAAAAATTTGAAAAATTTGAAAAACCAAAAACATGTTCATTCCTCTATAGTGTAGAATTGTATATCCTGTATATATTTGTTTGTTTGTCTATCCTTTTTCACATTAATCGACTACGCCATATCCGAGACATGAGGATTATGAAGACCGCATGGTATGATCTTTCCAATCTCCTTTTTTCTCTTTATGTTAATGACTATGTGGCTTTATTTTGATTGATGCGGTATGAAACAATGTGATTATAGGAATTGCATTTAGTTTATATGACATACTAGTTGGTAGAAGCATATGCATTAGGTTGTATAAATGTTAGTTGCATCATGGCATATAGTTGAATTTTAGAAAAAGTTTGTGAAAACATCTATTTGGGAAACTTGACAAGTGTATATACGGCCCTTGTAGATACTTTTCTTCTTGAGACTTTGCTCACTAGAATGCTTCTAAAACACCCTAGGATGTGTCATGCTAGTATCCTTTGACCCATGGATTAAGGCCTAGTCAAGAGTACCTTGTGTTGTGACAACTCCTTGGCTACCGTTTATTCCAAGGTAACCTTTGAAGCCATGCAACCATCTTCCACATTCTACCACATTTTGTCAACAAAAGGGAATGGACACAAAAGTTGTTCAAATTTGAGTTCAAGCATTAAAATGGAAAATCAAAAAGTTTGCAAAATGCATCAATGAAAAGAGGAGTACAAAAAAAAGAACTTCTATGCTTCAAATAGAAGGCACCCTCCTTACAAATTAGGGTGACTTTGAAAATGTTCAAAAGAAAATGCAAAAAGTTGAAAGTTGTCAAGTTTTGAAATGCCAAACGTCAAAGAAATGGCAAAAAGAAATTGTTCTCAAATATCAAATGCCACAAGAAATTGGGGGGGAAAACAACATCAAAAGCAAACTATCATATGAAACTCAAAACACATTGATCCCTTTATCCATTGAACCCACTTTTAGGAATGGTGGAGAAGGGACGACCCTTCTTTTTCTCTAGGCAAGAAGGGGAATTCCGCGATCCTCCAGTGTTTCTAACCCCATAAGGAGTCTACTCTTGTCAAAAGCATTTAACGATTGAGGACAAAGGTACCCTAGCTTGACACAACTTGGAGGTGATTTATTGGTATCCTCCTAGGCTTAGTAACTTGAAGAAACCGTATCTATAATGGAGTGTATACCCTTAGATTATTTCCCTTGTAGATAATTTCCGCCACTTAGATGAGGAAAGTGGCTATTCATTTTTGTAGATGCATCCATTACTTGCTTTTGTGTGCTTAATGCTTGGATGTATCGCCATTTTGACAAGCCCCACCTTGCCTTGCAAGAAGGCATCCTACCTCATGGTTGTCTTGTTTTGAGTTGAAAGGGTGGAGTGAGACCCGCTCATTGTCTCATATCGGTTATATTAGTAGGTTAGTTTAAATAAAGGTCCTAGTTTTAGTCACCTCTTTACTCGGGACGAGCAAAGGTTCGGTTTGGGGATGTTTGATCTGACTTATATTTGAGCACATTTAGTCCCCGAATTAACCTCGTTCCTATGCTTTATAGTGCATAATTGGGTCATTTACTATGTTTAGTTTCCCATTTTGCATATTCTTTGAGGTTTTGTCTCCTTGGTAGGAAAGGATGGCTAATCTTGCATTTACAAGGCGAAATGGAGCTAAATTGATTGCATCTAATGACCAAGCATCAAAGAGAGGACCAACACTAGAGGCCTAAGTAGATAATAAAGAGAAATGGGCAATGATGAAAGGATCCTTGCATCCCCTAAATGATCCTTGCGGATTGTGTAACACCCCCATTTATTTAGGAGTCTTTAGCTAGACATTCCCAAATAAATAGGACTGTTACCATCTCGGTTTTCCGAGGTAGTGAATAACAAAAACCAACTTACCAAAGTACTTTAAATTAAACCTTAATGATTACATGTTTATTACAACTTAACTAACTAAAACTTAATATAAAATAATATACAACTCGCTGCGGAAATAAATAAAGTGATTTGGTCTAGACTTCTAGGTAGACTGGCCAAATCCTCACGCATTTCCATAAGCTCCCAAGTCAGCTAATCTTTAGTACCTGTCAAATCTGCTCCCCATTATGGTTCACCGCAGGTGTTCACGAATACACAGTCAACCACGAGGTTGAGTAGAATAACTAACAACAGTAAATAACAACGATAATATAACTCCGCAATATATAACTTATTAGCACACTTCAACCAAGCTCTACTCGTTACACTAATCATCCCGCCAATCCCTGGCCTGGGCAGCCTCAACCCGAAGGTGAGTAATCACACACTACATTACCATAAGGTAATGTCTGCCTCAACTCATAGTTGAGTAATATCCATCAGATGGCCTGCAGACCAATCTGGGGCCTGCCTCGAGTAAACACGATAAATATCGTCTGCCAGAATAAATTTGTTGAACCACTCCACCTTACTATAAGTAATATCTGCCAGAATAAATATGTTAATATTACAACAATACTCCACCACAATCACAACCATGCTTATATAAATGCAATGATAAATAATAACAATCAGCCAGAGTAATCAACCATCACCAACCACTACAATATAGCCAATCAACCACAACAATATAACCAACATACTTCAGCCAACACACTCTTGTGAAATACAACAATAACACAGCCAGTTGAGTAGTTATCCTACCTGATATTCAATATCCAATTAAACAGCTCAAGCGATCCAAAAAATTTAAAGCAACTGAACCCGACTATAATTCTTCACAATCGTCACCTAACATAAAATATTATAATTCAATTATTTATTTGTTATTCCATTTATTTTATTAATTATTCAATTATATTCTAATTATATTAATTATATTAATTAATTCCCGTGTAAATTATTATTACGTAAAACCCGTCTTAATAATTAAACAAGTCAACCCAATTTACAAAACCCAAACCCCATGTTAACATGTGAAACACCCCATACCACGACAACCACTATATGACTCCCATAACACCAACAGCGCACCCTAACAACATTATCAACAAACACCCTTGCAGCCCGTACAACCCTAAAAACAACCCCATAAAACACCACAAACGCCACCCTTACTACCAACACTAAACGCCACCCAACTCTCCTATCTAACCTCGACACAACCACCCCAAAGCCTCTCCAATTAGGCCACGGCAACAAGGGTAAAAATCTATCTTAAGAGGTCTTAACACAACACCCATTAATCCCCTGTTTCGCGAATTTCGGCCAACCACCTGCGCAAACCACCACCCTTACCACCCCAACACCCACTAATATGGTCGGCCCAACCCCCCTGACCTATCCCTACCAAACCCAGGTGAGTCACGTCCCGAATAAGGGTCCAAACCCGTGTAAAACACATGGTGCAAGCATACCCAACCACCCACAAAAAACGCCTTCAAACACCCCTCTCCCGTCGGTCAATGGTGGTCAAAAGAGGTCCACAGTGGTCCCTGGTGGTCCACGGTCACAACGTTGGTCACGGCTTGTCCTACGGTGGTCTAGTTTACGAGTTATAGCATAGCAAAGAGTATACATGAGACGGTTTAAAATATTACCTTGAGGCGATAAATTGATTTTACTAAATTCCTCCTTCTTTCCGTCTCTTAAATCTTCTTCTCTATTTTTGTGAATTATTTTTAGATTATGATGTATTTATAGTCTAGGTTTAGGGAGTATAGGATGCCAATTAGGGAACTATTGCCTTTTCTAATTATTATTAGGAATTACCATATTATTATTCTTATTATTCTATTATTAAATCCCGCTTCAAATCCCGACTACAACTCATACTAGGCCTAATATAATCAGCCCATATTTATTTCACTTGGCCCAAGGCTTAATTGGCTTTAAATTAATATCCCGACTCCCTTTCTTACTTTATTATTTAATTAACGTCTTACTTGTAATTATTATTAGAAATGCCTTTAATTAATTATTAAATTACATAAATTATTATCAAAATGCGGGGTATTACAGTCTTCCCCCCTTAAAATGAACTTCGTCCCGAAGTTTGCTCACAACTACTACCACAACCCTTATAACATCCTCATAACTAAGCACCATCAAACACAATTATGCATTTTACGATTATCAATCATGCCAATCTTATCACAAGGTATCACAATAATAACTCAAAACATTCTAGTATTACATTCTTTCCCCCTAAAAATAAACTTCGTCCTCGAAGTTCGGAATATCAAACAATAGGAACAATCAAATCATTGTTGTAACACCACAAAACATGAAACACACATTGTAACATAAGACAACTATTATTTTCAACATTTTAATTGTTGATGATGTAATAAAAGTTACTAAACGGAAATTAAAAAACTAAAACATTGGAATTAAGTTAGATTTATTACTTGCGTGTTTATTTCTTACTAACGACATCTAACTCAAACATGGATGCAACTAATATAAATATTTAGGCTTAGGGCAACACATTCCACATATCACTAGACATGTCATTCTACTTCACATAATTTACAACATCAAAATATCAATGTGCAAAAGATAAGAAACAAAACTTACATTTTTCAAGGCTAAGAAAACATGTTACAACTTCTAAAAGTCATAAATAAATAATAACATAATTACTTCTGGAGAATCTATACTTTTTAGAAAATAAAGAGAGTTAACAATGCTTGAGAGAAATAATTAAGTCAAAGACTCATAAGATCAATTTATAATGCATTTTACAAACTAATTGGTCGAAACAGAAATTTTACAGCAACTTGTCAGAAACTTAGCTCAAATTGTAAAAATCACTATAAAATGTCAAAATATTTTTTTACAACGTGGCTTATTAATTTAGAAATATATACGAATCTTTTAAACAATGGAGTTGGAATCATACCTAATCAATAAGTAGTTTTTAAATGGCAAATTTTACAAAAACATGGCGCGAAAACATCACTGTACAGGAATATTCCGACCACTGTCCACTAAAATATTTATTTCTCCTAAACCGTATATTATTTGAACATAAGACCAGTGGCATACGAAAGCTAACTCACAAAGGTATCACACATAAAAATTGCGTACAAGAATCTTGAACAGGCAATAAATGGCAGCTAAAACAATCAGGGTAAAATTTTGCGAAATCAACCAAAATCACATTCTTCACAATTCGACACAATAATTAATGTTAATCATACTCACACCTCCCACATACAAGCCAACATACTTTTCCCATATCAACATGCCTATAACAATGCTTAAAAGAAATCATATCACATCTCTTCTCTGTAAAAGCAAAGTTAACCGCAATTATAAATAAAAACAATATGCAAGCAAGGCAACAAAACTTCCAAGGGAAAATAAACAATATTCATTTTAAATTACCCCACACTCTCAAGTATTCTTTCAGGGTTCCCGGTTCAAAACTGAGAGGGCCATGGTACGAATTAAGGGCGCCTTCTTAACTGCACTAAGAGGGGCACCTAACAGTTTCTACCCGGGATTCATTTAATTTAGACACATCCTAAGTTCATTATTATTCATTGGTTAGGCCCGAGGATCGTTTTGCTCTGATACCACTTTGTAACACCCCCATTTATTTAGGAGCCTTTAGCTAGACATTCCCAATTAAATTGGACTGTTACCATCTCGGTTTCCCGAGGTAGTGAATAACAAAAACCAACTTACTAAAGTACTTTAAATTAAACCTTAATGATTACATGTTTATTACAACTTAACCAACTATAACTTAATATAAAATAATATACAACTCACAGCGGAAATAAATAAAGTGATTAGATAAACTATGTGGTCTAGACTTCTAGGTAGAATGGCCAAATTCTTACGCATTTCCATAAGCTCCCAAGTCAGCTCATCTTTAGTACCTGTCAAATCTGCTCCCCATTATGGTTCACCGCAGGTGTTCACGAATACACAGTCAACCACGAGATTGAGTAGAATAACTAACAACAGTAAATAACAACAACAATATAACTCCGCAATATATGACTTATTAGCACACTTCAGCCGAGCTCTACGCGTTACACTAATCATCCCGCCAATCCCTGGCCGGGGCAGCCACAACCCGAAGGTGAGTAATCACACACTACATTACCATAAGGTAATGTCTACCTCAACTCATAGTTGAGTAATATCCACCAGATGGCCTGCAGACCAATCTGGGGCCTGCCTCGAGTAAACACGATAAATATCGTCTGCCATAATAAATCTGTTCAACCACTCCACATTACTATAAGAAATATCTGCCAGAATAAATCTGTTAATATTACAACAATACTCCACCACAATCACAACCATGCTTATATAAATGCAATGATAAATAATAACAATGAGCCAGAGTAATCAACCATCACCAACCACTACGATATAGCCAATCAACCACCACAATATAACCAACATACTTCAGCCAACACACTCTTGTGAAATACAACAATAACAATTAGGCCACGGCAACAAGGGTAAAAATCTATTTTAAGAGGTCTTAACACAACACCCATTAATCCCCTGTTTCGCGAATTCCGGCCAACCACCTGCGCAAACCACCACCCTTACCACCCCAACACCCACTAATATGGTCGACCCAACCCCCCGGACGCATCCCTACGAAACCCAGGTGAGTCACGTCCCGAATAAGGGTCCGAACCCGTGTAAAACACATGGTGCAAGCATACCCAACCACCAACGAAAACCGCCTTCAAACACCTCTCTCCCATCGGTCAATGGTGGTCAAAAGAGGTCAACAGTGGTCCCTGGTGGTCCGCAGTCACAACGTTGGTCACGGCTTGTCCTACGGTGGTCTAGTTTACGAGTTATAGCATAGCAAAGAGTATACATGAGATGGTTTAAAATATTACCTTGAGGCGATAAATTGATTTTGCTAAATTCCTCCTTCTTTCCGTCTCTTAAATCTTTTTCTCTATCTTTGTGAATTATTTTCAGATTATGATGTATTTATAGTCTAGGTTTAGGGAGTATAGGATGCCAATTAGGAAACTGTTGCCTTTTCTAATTATTATTAGGAATTACCATATTATTATTCTTATTATTTTATTATTAAATCCCGCTTCAAATCCCGACTACAACTCATACTAGGCCTAATATAATCAGCCCATATTTATTTCACACGGCCAAGGCTTAATTGGCTTTAAATTAAATTCCCGACTCGCTTTCTTACTTTATTATTTAACTAACGTCTTACTTGTAATTATTATTAGAAATGCCTTTAATTAATTATTAAATTACATAATTTATTCTCATAAATTATTATCAAAATGCGGGGTATTACAGTAATCCTCCCTTAAAATGAACTTCGTCCCGAAGTTTGCTCACAACTACTACCACAACCCTTATAACATCCTCATAACTAAGCACTATCAAACACAATTATGCATTTTACGATTATCAATCATGCCAATCTTATCACAAGGTATCACAATAATAACTCACAACATTCGTAGTATTACAGATTGTTAAGGAGGAAAAGAAGAGAAGCTGTTTGCCCAGGTATCCGAGCGGATCAGGCACGATCCGGACGTCCCCCAACAGCAAGATCCGGGCGTATTTTGCCCAAGACGAGCGGCTTGCAGCATAATGATCCGAGCGTCTTCCCCTGGATCCGAGCGGATCCTAAGTTAGAAGAGCCGGTGCCTTACCTCAAGACGCACGGATCGTGGCAAGACTTGCACGAGAATATGCTCATTTCCTTCGAGAAGAGCATTTCCTCAACTTTTCTTAGGGTCTTAATAGTCATTTAAGCCCTTAGTAACCCTAATCTTTGTACCTAATCTTTAGTATAAATATCCCTTTGTACTACCTAGATTAGAACCATCTTTAGAACCATCTCCTAATCCATTCTTAACCATATCTTAATTACTCTCAAATTAGTTGTAATACAATTTATCAATATTAATTATATCTTAATCTTTCCTTAATTTCTCTATTGTTCATCATTTATTTTAGGTAATTAGAAGATTATTTGGGTTTATTTGGGAGATTGACAACCTTCCATCAATCATCAAGTACTTCTATTATTATTTGCTTTATTATTTGGAATCATCTTCATAGGTATAATTCTCTTTATCCTTGTTTAATTATTGTTAATTACTTTCATTTATTCATCATGTTTAGCTTTGTTAGTTTGATTGAGAATCTTATTAGTATGTTGAACATGATAATGAGTGAGTAGTCTTCTAGCTAGGGTTAATGGGGAATTAGGGGAAATAAACATGGGGAATGATTCATGCTTAATCTAATATGTTTTCATAATTTATTTGCTTGCTTGTTGTGATTTCAACTTATGCACATGTTATGTTTGATGAAATGCGAGCCTATGAATCCTCCTTGTATTTTTTGATCCATCACTTATCTCTTCAATGAGGCTTGTAAGCTTATACACCAACTCGAGCCTCATTAGACCATGCATATAGTTGAATAGGAAGGATTAAGTCGACTTGTAGGTGTCATACAATCTAATCGATTCGGCTCCGGGACCCAAACCTTCTTAGGGATTGTAAGCTTATACAACAACTCGATCCCAACATAACAATAAGTGCTTGCATATAATTGAACACATATTTGTATGATCAACTCCCATGAATCCTCTATGAACCCATGACACCCTAGTGCTTTTTATCAATTGTTTACATCTCCATTTATTTACCTTGCTTTGTTTTCAATACTTTACTTTTACCTTGTTGATTAGTTTAGTATATCTCTTACCTCAACCCAAATTGTGACACCCTAAGACACAACCATTTGCAATTGAGAATCCTACATCAATACCCGTCCCTTGGGATCCGACCTTTACTTGCCTCTTTGCTAAGAGTAGTTTGTGAAGTTATAAATATTGTTTTGGTTGGTAGCTTTTGAAGACGAGTTTGAACCGGACCAGGTGTGTACGTGGAAATGAGATGGAGCTTAAGCTATGTGTCTTAGGATTGTTGTAGATGTATTTAACTTCATGATCTTATATTTTCTATAAAGCTAATCTATTACAAGGTAGGCTATGTCCTTCATTAGTGTGTGGTCATGTGTAGTAGCATCATCCTAATTCAAAAGTATTTCTTATTGTTCATCAACTACTATCTTTTTTTCTCCCTAATTTTGGTATCGTCTTGTATTCTGGTGTTTTTAAAATACTGAGCTAACTACTTTTTCATTTAATGACAGGTCTAGTTATTATAGTCACGGTCATCTAAGTGCTTGCAGGACTCACGTTCAGGTTTCTAAATCTGTCCAGGTTAGTGCGGTTGTCGTACATATTTATTATCTTTTGTTGTTGCATAGAATATAGTTCTCTACAATTCTACGAGGTTCTATATGAAAACGAGTATATCAAAATCACCTAAGCTAGATGATCTGTTTTTCTCAGATATCTTCTCTATGGAGACAAGTCAACTAAAGCTGATCACATGCTTTCTAAGCCAGAGGTGGTGGGGCGTGCTGCTCTATATTGTCAGACTCATAAGCTGTTTCAAGTTCTCTTATAAATTGGAAGTTGGTAAGAACTCCTTCAGTCGGCCTACTTTTCGTATTACCCCTGACTTTTGTCTCCTTATCTAGATTTCAGTCTGAATGAAATCTGTAATGTTCTCTTACTTGAATAGTGTACTATAAAGAAAGATCATAATAAGTGTAGTTTAAAAGCTATACATGGTACCACATATACTCATTCGACAAATATTAATGATATCCATGCGCTGAAACCCAAGGTTATCACTTTTGTGATCTTCTCATATCGAATTTTGACCTAATTTTCGCAATTGATAGTCGGAAACCCTAAAATGTTGAAAAATAGAGTCAACCGGCAGTTTGAATATCACTGAAATGAGGTTATTTTAGCGTTGTGTTTGAGATACGAGCAAGTTGGCCCCGGTTAAGCTAACCCTTGTCAACGCACCAATAGTGTACGACTTTGTAATTAGCAAGCCGATTGCCTTTCGTATCGAACTTCGCAACTTGAGGTTCTGTTTAGGTTTGCGTTGTGTGTTCTGGGAGCTACGACCATTATTTATTCCATCTCTTAGTTAGACTCCAAATTAGGCCGTTAGTGTGTTTGATCGTGGTAAATTTTGAATTTCAGGGTTTTTTTTACTGCGTATGGTGACTTCAGCCGTAGTTCAGCCCCCAACGGCAACCCGTGACTAAGGATATTAATAGGTGACAAGGGTTGTAGTCTGATGTGTTGTTGATGTGTGCTCACTTATGTACTGGGCTATTATGCGGCATCTTCGAAGGTGAGGACTTTGTAATTTGTCCTTTATTTTGTTTTAGCGAATTCGCAATTGGTTTTGTCGGTCGCCTGCCAATATACTTATCTATCTTGTCTTTTTATACTTTTCAAAGCATCTTCTGAGCTCTGTTATATTGTGTTTCTTGTATTTCCTGGTATTTGCTCTTTCCGGGATTTGGTGTTCTTTTGTTTGCGGCAGACCAATTCCAGGTTTCTTATTACCAATTCCAGGTGCCCTGTCTTCTTGATCTATCCTCCTTGTTACTTAAAAATATCTTGCGTATTTTCATCGTTGCTTTTGTTGGAGTATGTGTCCTCAACAATAGTGCGATCACATGATTCAATCTCATAAAGAGAATACGGAGGGGATGATTCAATAATATAATCAACTGATCAACATTAATCGATAATGATTGGCTAACTAGAGTTTGATATTACTGTCATTTGACGGTGGTGATCAGTTAATCCCTTAAGGTCAGACCTATAGGAAAATTCCCTTAATAGATTAATTAATTAATTGTATAACGATACAAATTAATTAATTCCTTAAAATTGAACAATTTATGATAGTGAGTGAGAATATATATATCTTATTGTAATTAGATTAAATAAGATTCTTTTTAGTAATTAAAATGTTTTTATTACTAAAATTGATTATTGTTTATGAAACAATTGAGATAAGAATGAATAGTTAATTATAATTACAAAATGTTGTGAATTATATTAACTTGACCAATTTTATACACAAGTAATTATGAATTACTAGCTAATTTGTCATATGTAATTAATTTATTAAGAAATGATATTTATTTGGATAAATAAGCATTAAAAAAAGATATGGGCATGATGTGTGACACATGACCTAACAAATGACATTTGACAAAATCACAAAATAAAATGGAATCCATTCCATATAGGGGCACCGGTTTTATAAGAGGAAAATGAGGTTTATTGTGTTACATGCATAGGATGTTACATGCATAATCGATTTATAATTTTTTCGAGTTATAGTAACTTAAATAAAACTAAAAATTTGTGATTTATTAGATAAAGTCACGAAATCATTTTGCATATTGTATATTATGGTCCTAAAATGTATTTAGGTCATTTTAATGATTTATGGTATTTTATTGCTCATTTTAATGTTTTTTAGTTATTTTATTATATTTTAATAGGTAAAATGGTATTTAAAATGCTAAAAATAGTTAGACTTAGTTTCTGAGCTTGAAACTTTTATATGACCTCACATACATATTTTACTTATTGTAAGTAAAATTTCGTATAAATTTGATTTATTTTGCATGATTTATGATTTTTATGTGATAAAAATGGAATAAATAGAGGTAAAATGGTTAAAAATAGTTACATTTTGAAGCAGGCCAAGAAATTTTAATATGTTGTCGCATGCACATTTTACTCACTGTGTGTAAAATTTAAGATGAACTCGATTCATTTTGCATGATGAATTTTTAGTGTAAAAATGACATAAATAGTGACTATTTTAGCAAAAATAGCTAAAACGAGTTATATGACATGAGAAAATTATTTAAGGTTGTACTTATATCCCACATATCAGATATAAAGTTGAAATATTAATTAGATTAATTTTCGTATGCTTTAGATGATTTATTTGATAAAACCGATTACTCACAATTATATTTTTCTCGAAATAAATTCGAAAATTTTAACCTTAATTTTGACATTATGAGTGTCATGTATATTCCAGATTGTTCAAAAATTTAAAATTCAAAAATTGAAATTATTGTAATTTAATTTGGATTTATTTCATAAAAGTTATGATTTAGGGTCAAATATGAGCATAAATATTAAAACAAGTTGAATTATTGTCAAAAAATGTGTGATGACTAATTTTTGAGTCCTAAGAGAGTTAGGATAATTAACTTGGGCTAAAATTTGATTTTAGTATTATTTTGCGATTTTCATAAGTTAAAAATCGCGAATATCCATAAAATCGGGTTATATGTACGATATAAGTTTTAATAGGGCGATTTGGCACATTACTTGGCATGTTTAGATACATATTATAATGCTTCATATTTCATTGATGAATGTCATATTTTATTTATATAATTTTGAATTATGTAATTTTATCTTAGTATGACCTTAGTTTTTTATTGATATTTCCCGTAATGTAAGGGGATATCGATACAGTTGTAATTTATTATGATCTCGTATCACTTTTATTTTTAATAATTTTTCATATTACAAATGTATAATAGGAATAGCTATGTATTTTATTATTATTTGTAATTCCGAAGTTCCTTCAAGACGGTGTCATTCGGAAAGGTGTTCCGACGAAGACGATGTACTTGGGAGGTGTGCCACTTGAAGGTTCAAGGGACCAAAGGAGTTGGTTTCCGAATTTGTAATAGATTATTTGATTTTCTATTTTAGGAAGGTCATACTAGGAATTTATTATTTGTTTTGCATTTCTTTTAATATGTTGCATGCATTGCCAAATCGCCATAACTTTACTTGCATATCTTTTCTTATCGAGTCATCGACCGTGTCAATTACAATTATCGATAGTTCACCGATTTAGTTCACTAAACGAAATAGATAATAAATTGACATGACCTCTCACTAAATTTAAAAAATTGAGATTAGCCTTACCAAATAGTAGGACACTTGAATCCCCGTGACATTTGGGGTAGGTTCGGTTTTCCCGGGGTGCTTTTATTTTTCAATGGGTAAGTGGGGTAATAAAACGTTATTACACACGAAATTTGGTTGGTCTCAACGGGATATTATGACTAGTCTTATGTCCCAGGGCTAGAGATGGGTTTTATGAAAAACATCGACCGAGAGTTCTAAAGTAGAATCATTTAAAGAGTTAATTCACCAAATTTACATAAGGATGGGACGTATCGGTTTCCTCGTGCCCATATTTGTATAAAGATGGATCTCGGAATCATTTATTATAGTTGGGTAGAGGTCACTATATAAATGCTAAACTTGTTCAAAATGCTTGCGAGATTAATTAAAACGATAATGTTTATAATTCCTTCATTTTCTATTTTGTAGTTAATTTGATTAATTTGCAATGACAACTCCTAATTCATCCGCATCAACTAGCGCAACCGCTCCACCACTCACCAATGCTTCTTGGCTCCGATCCTTAATGGATCGATGTAAACTTGAAAAGAATGGGTTTAATTTCGCCGATTGGGACGTGCAACTCCGCTTGGCCGCAGAAGGTGACGACAAGCTTCGTTACCTTACCGAAGCCGCTCCCGTTGCACCTACTACTAGGTCTACCCTCGCCGTAAGGCAACTCCGCTTGGCCGCAGAATGTCTTGATTTTCTCAATGGAAGCGGATCTCCAAAGGAGTGCTATTAAGATAAGCACAGCCTATGAGATCTACACCAAGCTTGTGACCATGTTTTCGCAAGCTCCAAGGATCATCCAATATGAGGCGGCCTCCACATTTTTCGTATTAACATCAAAGAGGGCCAAAAGGTTAGCCCTCATGTGCTCAAGTTGATTGAGCTTGTTGAGACCCTTAAAATGCAAGGGGTTGACATTCTCGAACAACTCGTTATAGACCGAGTTCTACATTCCTTGAACAAAATCAAAGCATATGTACAGTTTAGGGTAAACTACAATATGCAAAATATGAGGACTACTCTCCATGAATTTCACAAAATGCTTGTGCAAGCCGAGGGAGACATGGGTCTAAATGTTAGCTCAACCAAGGATGTGCTCGTTATTAACAATAAGAGCAAAGGGAAGTTTAAAAAGAGTGCAAGCAAGAGTAAGAAGCCCACTCCCTTCAAGGGAAAAGGAAAAGCTATTGAGAAAAGCTCTTCCAAAGAGGTGCTACTTCTGAGGACAAATGCCATTATTGTAATGGCGTAGGACATTGGAAGAGGAATTGCCCGAAGTATCTTGGAGATCTCAAAACTGGAAAGATTGTTCCAGTAGGGCATCCGAGCAAAGACAAAGGCAAAGACAAGCAAGCCTAAGGAGGCTCTTCAAGGGAAGCTAGAGTAGCCACCCATAGTAGAAGACCTATGGAAGCTTGGCCCTTATTTTGATGATCTTCTCTTTATTGTTGTATTTTGGAATGTTATTTTAGAACTTCTTATAATTTCCTTGTTTGACATGGGAATTAGTTTATTTCCTTTTGTTTTCAAAGACAATGGTTGTATTTGAATTTTAGTGACTTGGTTTTCAACCTAAGTCACTCGTTTTATGGAATTTCTTTGTTCTAAAACTTATCATTATACACTATTTACATCAAAAACATAAATTGTATTGACTTAAATTAATCATAAAAGAGTTACAATGAATGGATCATTGTAATAAGTTCATAAGCCATGAATTTGATTCTCCCTTATACTTTTATGACTAAATATCACATCTTATTTGATATAAGAGAGAACGATTCTAATGTCAAATAGAGTTATTTGAACTCAAAGTAGGGAATTTTATAAACCAATTGGCTACACCACTTATAACTAAGACTTGTAACCACTTATAAGACTCCATACAAGTTATGGGAGGGCTTAAGACCCTAAAATTGTATAAGACATGGATATGAGTCCAATCCTTTACCTTATAAGGACTAGTCTATCTTGAAGCTAGAATACAATGTCTTTACAAAAGGGTCATCAATTAAGGTTATCATGTGCGATATTTTCTTCCTTCACAATCATAAGTATAAAATTATTTGTAGCTCATGAGGCTATCTTTTGAGAAAAATAGATGTATTTTTCAAAAGATAAAGGGGGAGAAAATTAGCAACAAACATAAAACTAGTTAGCAACTAGTGAGGAGACTAAAAGAAAGCGTTCTTAGGTGAAACTCATGACAAGTAAGGACACCAAAAGAAAGCTTTCTTAGGTGAATCTTCAAACTAGTGAGGAGACCAAAAGAAAATGTTCTTCATATAATAAGATTATGAAGTGGTTGTATCAAGTAATTTCAATTCAATGTTTACATAAGAGCCTTAAGAACCAAAGTGAAATCTGTGTAAAAGATAGATTTATTTAGTGTTGCATAGATAGACATAAAGACGTCTACATAGCTAAGTTAATATGTTACTATGCTAAGATCCATGTCATCATTGCCACACCTCATAGTATGTAAGGAAAAGTTAGATGTTAAAACCATTTTCTAAATGGGTATTTGGAAAGGGGTGTGTGTGCGACATAAGCAGAAGGTTTTAATTAACATTGCAATGATCATTTCAATCATGTGATAAGAAAATGGTTTCACTTGAGTTGTCGAGAAGCCATATGTATACATGGATTTGAGTGGGAGTCAAAATTGCCACGTTTAAACATGAAGTTCAGTGGGAGCAATTGACTTCCATATTAATGTCATATTACTCATTGAGGATGACATGCTAACACTACCATCTACGAAGGAGTATTTTGGTTTTCAATTATCGATGAAAGAAGACATGATGCATTCTACAATTCAAAATCTATTATGACATAGGAAATTTTAGATTGGCACTTATATAAGTATCTTATATTGATAAGATTCTTCATCTGTTTAATATCAACAAGGTTGAGGAGGTTATTCATATTGATGAAAGTGGAATTACTATGATAGAGTCATAGTCATTCACTGAATCTAATGAGTTGTTGATCACATGAAATCAATTGCTAATGTTTCTGCCATTAGAACGATCATGTATGCCATTATATGAACATGCCCTGATGAATCATATGATTGGAGCATGATAAGTCAATGACCAGTTAAATTCAAATGAAGGTCATTGGAAAGCCTTCAAGAACATCCATTAAAATTCTTGAGGAGAACTGAGGATTCGTTCTTGTGTTTGGATGACATACTAAGTTGTGTATTAAAGGGTTGCACAAACTCAAGTTTCCAAACTTATAAGTATTTTTCGAAATCCTAGGCTAATTTTATTGACTTAGGAGTAAGTAACTAGAAAAATATTTTAGTATCAACCATTGCAAGTTCTACATGAGTACATTATGAAAGGATGGTTAACACAGGGACTATGAGTAGATCCCTCTACCAAAGATTTCATCACAAGTTATGTGATAACAGTGGGAGCGTCTTTCAAGTTAAAGAGCTCATGTCTAGAATGAAGTTTTGACATGTACTTAGAGAAGATCATGATTGTTAGACATTACATTGATTAGAAGGAATTAAGCAATTCATAAAGTTGGAATGAATGGATACATGGTATATCCACTAACCAAGCTTTTATTGCACTTTGACAAGTGAAAATATACACTTTCAATTATAAGATATGAAGTGGTAATATGGTATTGACTATTCATATATGATAATCGCATTTATCGTTTTAGTTTCTTTAAACTCATCCATTACTTTGTTACATCCTAATGGGTTGTTGAGATAATATTAAACCCCATTAAAGTGAACTGGACTAACATAGTATTCACCCCTAGTCACTTACATGAGGTGACGTCTCCAAGTAACTAGAGTGTGAGTCGATTGATGGCTAGTTCAAATGCCATAGGGTCATGAGGGATGACTAGTCGATCACATAGACAGACTGTATGGGACACTCTGTCGGGCAGTGACCACTTACAGAGTTCTGGCAATTTTTATATTGCCTGGTCGTGGCGAGAGCTACAATAGTATTCTTTTGAGTCGGTTCTTAGACTAAAGACTGTTCGCCCAAGGTGGCACAGTTTCTAAGTGACTTTGATTTTTACTCTACGACTTTCGTAACTGAGGTCAAATGGCATCTTTTGGGTCATGATGAGCTATGGCTAATCGAAGGGAGCAGTGCGATAGGAATTGTCCACCCCTTGTCAGGGTTATTTAAAATCTCAAGGACACTCGAGGAGTAGTGAACTGAAATGCGTGGCCATGCTCGAAAGGTATCTACGGTAGATAATTTCGGTCAGACAGTTACTCTCCAGATCGACGAAACCACTCTAGATATGATCAAATTCAAGTACGACATGCAAGACACCTTGCATTGAGTGGGAGATGATGTAATAGGACAAGAGAATTGGTGACGCACACTTGTTTCGGACAAGTGGGAGATTGTTGGAGTATGTGTCCCCAACAATAGTGCGATCACATGATTAAATCTCATAAGAAGAATACGGAGGGGATGATTCAATAATATAGTCAACTGATCAACATTAATCGGTAATGATTGGCTAATTAGAGTTTGACATTACTGTCGTTTAACGGTGATGATCAGTTGATCCCTTAAGGTTACACCTATAGGACAATTCCCTTAATAGATTAATTAATTAATGTATAACGATACAAATTAATTAATTCCTTAAAATTGAACAATTTATGATAGTGAGTGAGAATATATATATATCTTATTGTAATTTAATTAAATAAGATTTTTTTTAGTAATTAAAATGTTTTTATTACTAAAATTTATTATTGTTTATGAAACAATTGAGATAAGAAAGAATAGTTAATTATAATTATACAATGTTGTGAATTATATTAACTTGACCAATTTTATACACAAGTATTTATGAATTACTAGCTAATTTGTCATATGTAATTAATTTATTATGAAATGATATTTATTTAGATAAATATGCATTAAAAATAGATATGGGCATGATGTGTGACACATGACCTAACAAATGACATTTGACAAAATCACAAAATAAAATGGAATCCATTCCATATAGTGGCACCGGTTTTATAAGAGTAAAATGGGATTTATTGTGTTTGTTAATTTTGAATGGCAAACATAATAATCACCCTAATTACCCTAGCCTTCACCTAGACTATGCTCTACTTTTATGGGTAAGACAAAGGCCATGCATTGGCCCTTTTCCTCCCCCTCTACTCGGCCACCCTTGGCTAAAAATGAGCTTGGCTCTTATTATTCATTTTTAACCTTATGCATAATTGTTGCATACTCTTTTCTCCTCCCTTTCTCTAAATTAGTTTAGATCTCAAAAATTGTTCATCCTAATATTACATAAAGATTACTAGTGTAGTAAAATAATAATATTAGAACTTTTTTTTTAAGGAATACTACTAGTATAATCTAGTTAATTATATTAGTAGTTTTAAGGGTTTGTTTTGGGTGCAACAAGAGGAGAATCTCTACAATTGAGATTTGGTTTGAGGATCATCCATAATCTTTTAGCTCAAGAACAACTAAGGAAAGTGTCCTTATTTGTGCCCAAAATTTCGAACCATTTGCAATGTAAGGAAACTCGATTTTCTTCCTTATTTCATTATTTTGTTATGTATGCAACTAGATCTAGCATCTCTAAATTAATGAGTTAATTTTTACACTATTAGAAGAGTCTAATAGGGGTTTATGAAACTTTCAGCTTTAAGTTTTGGGTTGAGGAAATTTGTAGGAGGGTGAAAGTGGGTGATTTATAAATAACATTGGCTTCTAGGTAAAGTACTCTCATCAATTACTACTAAATTTAGGTTCACTCTGTGTAAATCAAGCTTCAAAATCACCTTTTTTCTCTCTTTTTTGTTTAGGGTGGAAATTCATTCGCGTAAGCCTATCAAAGTACAACCCGGGAGGATATATTTAACTTCCGAACTACTGAGGCTCATTCACTTGGTTGCTTGATGCAGATAGCTGCTATTTGAAGGGTATGGATTACAATTTATAATCCGAGCTTGAAAATTAAGATTAGTTGTTGATATATTGTTCTTACTTTGATTTCTCATTTTGATTGCTTTTAAAAAATTATTGTCCAATTAGTGCATTGGATGTTGGTAACCAAGCCAAATTATCCAAACTATAGTATATTATTTGACCAATTAGTGCATTGGATAGCGGGTAAGTTATGTTCTATGCACTGCCTATGATAATCGTATATTATTTGAGTCTTGGCTTACCGTCTGAAAGATATTAAATATTTACAAAATCCTTTGAGCCTACTTGCTCTTACCTTATGTTCGTCGTTTATAATAATCGGATTGATGCTTAAGATAATTCATGGAGTATGGTAAGGCTTTATTAATTAATTCTATTGGTTAATGTATTTGAGCACTTATGACAACAAATATGATGGTATATATGACAGTAGGAAGGACAACAATTATTAGCAAATAGTTTGTGATGGGCATGTTTTGTTTACTTGTTTATGACACGTTGCTTGTCTGTTTTCTACGTACTATTTAAATGTTAGGGAGTTGCCTCATAAATGATTTTGCCTATAGAAGGCTTGCGTTACAACATTTGTGACACAGTCAGTGATAATGATGATAGGTTCGGCAATGTAGTTAAAGAAAAATATTAATTTTTTTCATTTTGACACTCGGCTTTTGGAGGTGGTGATGAAGATGACTTTTGAAACCGCCGAATGAATCTATGGATCTGACTTGTCCTCGGTTCGAGGTGCTTCTTCTCGAGCAGCATCTCTTTTTCCTATTTGAGGGTTTTTTCTTTGTCCTAACCCTTTTTACTTTACATGTTCTGCATGAATAAGCTGTCATTGTGAAGAAAGAGCACGTCAAAATCCACGGATTCTGTGTTGCCAAGCTGCTTCGAGGGTCGGGGTGTCCCTGCTACATGATTGTGGCTAAGCCAATTTACTGTTAATTTTGAACAATAATCAATTGCTTCGTTTTGGGTTGAAGTTTGTGTGTATGATGTGTTTTGATTCCTAGACTTAACTCCTTGTTATTTTCAATTCATGTCATAATTCTACCATTCCTTCTCTCTGTGTATGTCTGTCCTCTTTACGAATCTATATTAGTAACCTTGTTGGTGTTCTAGCTTAGTTGTATCTTGTCTTCAGCGTGTGTTTGTGGTGGTGTGAGTGTGATGTTGATAGCACATGGAATGTAAGATCAATTTTGCATTCCCTGACTATAATGTTTCATATTATTAGGAGGTTGTAAAATATATTGGTTTGCATGTGTTTTTTCACTTGAAGGTATAAAGAAAGCAGTACTTGTTTTACTTAATATGCTTGTTTATTTGTTTCCTTGACAATAATACTCCGAAATTATTTATGTTTACAGAGTTCGAATAATGTTTTTATTTTAAACGGAATAGTTGAGGAATGGTGATGGGGTAAAGAAGTACTGATAAAATAGAGTGGGATGATATGCGACTTGACAAATACAATAAATGATGTGTGCAATATACCTTCTTAGCGGATAATGGTCATGTGAACAAAAAAAAGAACTCTAAGGATTGTTACCGAGAGTTTGGTAGCTATTAGGGTGGTCGTTTGCGTGTCAATAGTTACTCAAGGTGACGGTTGTAAAATTTATCAATTTTCATTGTATGAACCGGACGCTAAAAGAATTCAATGCTCATGTCGCACTATACTACGAATGCTTTGCGTTACTAACTTGATCTTACTCCAAATAAAGATAAGCTACGTTGTATAGTTGTTATATCATGGGGCTTATAAATTAGATACCTCTTATAATATCATACAAGTTGCTAATACTTACGTGACTTTGAATACTAAGTTAATTCACTTGGGTTATTCAGATATATATAGGGGTGTAGTGGTTATTGAATTTAGCACCACCAATAATCCTTGCACTTTCGTGTTATTCAAGCTTGGACGAATGATTGAAATCAGAAACCATGGCTATACTGACTGGCTAGCCATCAACCATCCTCCAACGGGTACTTGCCCGTAGGCTGCAAAAAAAGATGATGCAGTTTACTTCCTTGAGATTTAAAAAGAATCCAAGTTCTAAATACAATAAGGGTTCATCTCAAACATTGGCTGACCAACAAATAACTAATGTATAAGATTCAATTGTAAGTGTGTTCCAAGTCATGTCCTCGTGAATTGGTAGTAGAGAGTGATTGAGCTATAGAGACAAGTTTAAACCCACTTCCTCTATGTGTGGAACATTGTTTCTTAGGCAGCAGAGGAATAAAATTGTATGGCTAATAAATACTGAGCCATTTCTTACGGTACAAAGTTACATATGTTTGTATAGTACGGAAATTTTATTTCCATTTTGATTATTTCATATACGATTGTTCAAACGGTTTTCCAATTTGCGATCCCGCGCCCGGTAGGGCGCGGAGCAACAACTAGTTAATCTAAAGGGTTTGTTTTAGATAAAGAACTATTATTATTTTAAACATTAAAGTGAGATTATCAGTAAGACTCTCCCAAGTCTTAAGACTCTGTCACATCAGGTTTTCACTAACTTTTATTATTTCTTTATTGTTCAGACCCACCTCAGACTCATCTCAGACTTTATACATTATCCGTCAGACTCACCTCAGACTCTACTTTTCCACTTTACTCCTTTTTTTCACAAAAAAAAAGAAATGACACATGTGATTCACTCATTGGTTAATTTCCCTTTAAGGTGGGCTCAAGACTCACCCAAAGTCTTAAGTTGAGTCTTGGATTTGCAAGACTCAACTTAAGACTTTGTCAAGACTAGGGTATATTATTGGTAGTCTTGAGTGAGTTTTGCCTTAAGACTTACCAAAGTCTTGTCTCAAGACTACCAATAATCTTACCCTTATGCTTAAGATAAAAAAAAACTACTATTAGTCAATTTTCTAGCTTTAATTTATATAAGTAGTTTAGAAAAGTTGGGATTACTATTATTATTATATGTTGCAAAATAGTCTCCTTCGAATTTAAGTAAGACTTTTGCACACACAAAAATGAAGAAGAAAACAACTCCATGGAAACCTTGAATAGTTAGAAGTCGTTGGAAAAGAATGGCCCATTATTTAGTTGCTTGGAGACAACTCGTGTTGTTAATAGTCCCTTGAGTTACATATAGATAATATTATCGTGAACTATTTACCAATAAAGTTGTCGTTAATTTAATAAGAGCAAATTATCACATGATTAAAATTTGAGAGCCTTAGAAACCCGAATCAAGTGGAAAAAGTTTAATTTATCTCATTAATATATTTCAGAGCAGGTGGTTAACTCTTAGAGCTTAAAAACTCCATGTTATTAATTTTTCTCATCATATATGTTACTCCATTTAAGCTGGCAACCGCGTACTTTGCCTTAAAATCAAATCCTCTTTTGATTAACATTAAGGGTAACTTTTGAAAATAATGTTACAATAACATGCACTAAAAAATAAGCAGCAGTTCAAAAGAACCCCTTACAACCAAAATATTTACTCCGTACCATTTAAAAAGTCATATTGACGATTATTGAGGTTACTCGCACGATCACAATCATCTTCATCTCTGTCTATCATCTGAGTTTCACACCTTCAAGATTATTGAAATTGCAGCAGTTCCATCGCATTATACTCCATGCGGCTTAGATGGTTTGATAATTATTCATGATACGTACTACCTACATAACACAACAAATTGGCACGCATTAGAGAATAAAGAAAAAAAAAGTGGAAAAAAAAAAGCAAACATGACAAAAGGTATGGTCTTTATTTTTTTTTTTTTGAAGAGGGGGGGTAGGAGTTAAGTGTGTGTGTGTGTGTGTGTGTGTGTGTGTGTGTGTGTGTGTGTGTGTGTATATATATATATATATATATATATATATATATATATATATATATATATATATATATATATATATATATATATATATATATATATATCTTCAAAATATGGTTGGTTACATCACTTCATATAGTTCACTACAATCACAGCTAACAAAAAAAAATTGGTTACAATGATCTATAACTTTTGAAACCAAATTCTATCCTTCATCACAAGTGAGGTTTCGTTCTGTTTCAAGAACCGAGTTTTGATTTCACTTAGAATCTGGTGCACTAGGATCTCAGGCCTTCTTATATAAAATTTCATCCTGACTTCATTCCGTACTCTCTAGACCCAGTACACAAGAGCCACATGACATGCACCTATGTACTTTTTGTGCAGTTTGGTAACTCCCATGCCCTTAGCATACCAGTTAAAAACTCTTGCATTCGAAACTTACTGTGAAGAGCATGTTGCAGTAAGCTGGTGCACACCTTGATATAATCACAATCATAGAACATATGGGTATGGCTCTCTGGTTGGCTAGCACAAATATCACAGTTCTGATGAATATTTAAACTCATTCTTGCTAGTCTATCCTTAGTAGGGAGTTTCTGATGCATGAATTCCCAGTAACTGAAAGAACATTTGGGAACATTCAATGGATTCCAACACACATATCTCCAATCAATCTTGGGTTTCCTGATTCTCAGCCAATCATATCCTACAGAGACAGTATACTCAGCTGGTATATTAAGCCACATATTTTTGGTGTATGCTTGCTTGAATTTTTCCATGATATGGGTAATCTTTCTCCATGACCAACTACAATCCACAGGGGCCTTATAGTCAGTCCAGTATTTACTTTTCATATAGACATGACTCACCCACCTAACCCATTAATGATTGTTTGGGCTAAAAATAGCACAATAAAGAGAAGGCCCACTTGATAAAATAATGGATTGTGGAAAGAGTGATAAGGAGGAAGAGACCTCGTGGTTAAATAAAGCATGGACAAAGGGAATGGGCCGGCACGCACGCGGGAGAAGATTGAAGCCCATCAGAGGAGACGTCTGGAATTAGGAAAGGGGGAGTCAGGGAGATGTCAGGGAGATCAGGGAGAATTGAGGGAAACGACCAAACATGGAAAGAGTTATTATGGAACTTATATTCCCTTTCCATAATCGAGGTAGGACATGTCTAGTGTTCTTACCCTATAAATAGCCAAGGAAGCAATCAAAGAAGGACATTCATACACACATCCGCATTCTCATCAAGACATCAACACATTCATGTACGCACGATCTTGCGAGTTCGATACCTCATGCTAGTAAGATTAGCATTACACCTCAATTGTAATCATCCTCTCAATCAAGAATAGTGCAATATTCGGCAGGGTACCATCCCTCCCGCGGTTGTTCCCACATTGGGTTTTCCGCGTCACCAAAACTTACGTGTCAATTTATATTTCGCACTTTATTTCCTTATTTACACATCAACATACGAACAATCATATAGTCAACCAACGAGTAAGACCACATTGACCTGAATCAACTAATTCGATAAAAAATACCTAAACAGTTTGGCGCCCACCGTGGGGCATTGTAGTCGTCAATCGTTGATACTCTAAATACACAATGGATAAGCAAGAATCGGACGCCATGTCAGGGAGCAGACAATCGTCGCCACCATACACTTCTACTCAAAGTCCAGCATCAACAGTGGCAACACAGCTCCCGGACACACTTCGAGAACAACACCAACAGCAAAAACCTCTCTACCTCCTAAGACTCCTGCTGTCACAACCCAAGCCAGATCAGATAAGGAGCAAAGAGGCTCGGCCTCACCCCACCACCTAGTCCCACGCAAATCTTGCTCACTGGCGTGGAGAACCTCCAGAAAGCCATGGAAAACATGAGAGAAGACCAGAAGAAAACAGAAGCTGAAGCAAGAAAGAGGGACAGAGAGCTCTGGGCGCAGATAGACTTCTTGAAACAGCAGTCTGCCACCCCAACGAGCAGTACAGGGGAAGGAAGGTCTCCAGTAGTAGATCTGACACAGGGGGCATCAGGCAGCAGGAATCCACTTCGACAGATACCAGCCGAACTGGTAACAACGTTGGATCTAACTACAGTACCGACGGATGGAAGAATAACCCGACAAGGGCTGGGATACCTCACACCAGACACCTGGCCATCAGCCAGCCGTACGGAGGCACGAACGAGTGGCATCCCCGCGCCAGCCAGATTTCGTGATCGTGACACACCGGAGCAGCGGTCTGAGTGGAACCAACAAGTGAACGCGCGGGGGGACAATCGTCACTTAAACCCCTCTAGCTGCCGGAGTACACCAGAACCTTCAAGAGCTCGGGACAGGAGGTAGTATATTGAACCAGCAGGCAGCCGATAGGCGGACCCCAGACTCAGGTAGCATAACAAATCAGCAGTACTTGGAGCTAAAAGAAATACTGAGCAGGGTCCCAGGGCTACCACCCCCACTCGAGAAAGCAGCACTAGACAGCTATGCCGACTCACCATTCGTGGACACCATATCCATCACGGCCATGCCAAAGGGATTCACAAATCCAAATATGCCTCTCTTTGACGGCACAGCAGATCCCTTTGACCATATAAGCCAGTACAAGCAGAAAATGAAGACAGTAACAGTCGTAGGGCAAGTCAAAGAGGCTTGCATGTGCAAAAGATTTGAATCAACCTTAACAGGACCGGCACTTCGATGGTTTGTGAGCCTGCCCAACAGGTCGATATCCACATTTGCTGAATTAGTAAACGCATTCACTCAATAGTTTGCAAGCAGCAGGAAGCCGCAGAAGCATGCAGGAGACCTGTACAGAATCGTCCAGGGGGCAGAAGAGACCATTGGAGAGTACAATACCAGGTTCAACAATGAAAAAGGTAGCAGTACGAGAGTGCGACGTTTCGACAGCAGTAGAAGCCTTCAGAAGAGGCCTCCACCATGACTCCGACCTATACAAGCAGCTGACTATGCATCCCAGCCATAGCTTTGAGGCAAGATACAAGAAAAGCGTGCCCATGAATCGACTAGAAGAAGACATCCTAACCAGAGCCAGCCTACCTAATACACCAAGTGTTTCTAGTACCTCACCCATGTAGAAATCAGGAAGAAACCATACCACCAGCAAGAAGGACGAGAGGTATAGGCCATATGGAAGGGGAGTCAACAGAATCGAAGAAAATCAGCAACTCCCCACTCTGGAAGAATATGGATTCACCACAGGCATCAGAGGAATCTTGAAAGCACTCAGGGAGATGGGAGATAGGGTAAGGTGGCCCAAGCCACCAGTGGAAGAGCAGGCATGGCGAAAAGATAGCAAGAAGAAGTGTGAATTCCATCGAGATGTTGGGCATAACACTGAAGATTGTTACACACTACGAAGAGAGATCAAGCGCCTGTACGAACAAGGAGAACTGAGCCACCTATTACCACGTGGGGCCAAGCAGCAGGATAAGGTAGGCTCCGCGAAGCCTGCAAATCCACCCACGTGCACCAAAATCATAAACGTGATAACAAAAACTCGAGACCTAATCAAGGGTGACATACTCAAGCCTAAGAGACACGCTACCGAGACCAAAGGAGATAGGCCAGCAAATTCTTGCAGAATTTCTCACAGCGACTTACCAGCTGTCAACTTTGATGAAGGAGATACGTACGACGAACGAGAGCATCATGACGCACTTATTATCACTCTATCAATGGCCAATTGCACAGTTAGAAAGGTCCCGGTAGATACAGGCAGCTCGATCAACCTGATCATGCTGAAGACCATAGAAAACATGGGATTCAGCGAGAAGGATTTGCATAAGAAGACTATTCCGCTAGTGGGCTTCAGTGGGGAGACAGCCAACTCACTAGGCGAGATAGTCATACCAACCTATGTAGGAGGAGTCAACAAGCAAGTTAGGTATCTGGTTATAGACGGACCTTCTACCTACAATGTTATTCTAGGAAGGCCGTGGCTACACCAAATGAAAGCAGTTCCCTCAACATATCATCAATGCATAAAGTTCCCCACACCATGGGAGTAGAGACAATAAGAGGAGATCAGGAGGAAGCTAGAGGCTGCTATAAGAAGGCACTAAAGTGCACCGGCAGCCCTCCCGCATAGCAATTACAGAAGCAGCCCGTCCAGGATGAATACATCGAGCCCCCAGCAGAAGAACTAGACCAAATCAACCTGGACAAGCTGCACCCAGAAAGAACTGTGCTAATTGGAGCAGGATGCACAGGAAGCTTGAGACAACAACTAATCAAATTCCTGCAAGATAACATGGATTATTTTGCATGGTCACACGATGACATGATAGGAATAGATCCGTCCATCATAACGCATAAGCTTAGTGTGGACCCAAAGTGTAAACCTATCCAGCAGAGAAGAAGAAAGTTTGCAGCAGAAAGAAACAAGGTGATCAACCAAGAGGTAGATAGTCTGCTGGCAGCAAAGAAAATAAGAGAAGTAAAATATCCAGAATGGTTGTCTAACGTAGTGGTGGTGCCCAAGAAGAATGGAAAATAGAGAGTATGTGTGGACTTCACCGACCTCAATAAGGCATGCCCTAAATATCCCTTCCCACTGCCTCATATTGACGCAATGGTAGATGCGATAGCTGGACATGAGATGTTAACATTCCTGGACGCATGGAGTGGATACAATCAGATCAAGATGGATCCCGCATATCAAGAGAAGACGAAATTTATGTCCGAGAGAGGAATATATTGCTACAACGTCATGCCATTCGGCCTAAAAAATGCAAGCTCCACATAACAAAGGCTGGTTAACCGCATGTTCAAAGAGCTGATAGGAAGAACTATGGAGGTATGTATTGATGACATGGTGGTAAAATCAGAAAAAGCCAAGGACCACATGCGGCACCTGGCAGAAACATTCAGCACCCTGAGGGAATACAAAATGAAGCTAAATCCATCTAAATGTACCTTCGGGGTATCCTCTGGCAAATTCTTAGGCTACATTGTAACTCAAAGAGGAATAAAAGCTAGCGTCGAGCAGATCAAAGCCGCCTTGCAACTAGAGTCACCTGAAAAGCCTAAGGACGTTCAAAAACTAGCTGGAAAGGTAGCAGCCTTAAGCAGGTTCATCTCAAGATCTTCAGACAAGTGTAGGCTGTTTTACGACATACTGAGATCTTCAGACAAGTGTAGACAAGTGTAGGCTGTTTGAGTGGACCACGGATCACGAGCAAGCTTTCAGAGAGCTGAAACGCTACCTCAGCAGCCCACCACTGCTGTCGAAGCCGGAGCCAGGAGAACCACTATTCCTATACCCGCCGTCACGGTGGTGGCAGGAGAGCGCTGTTCAGTCGAGAGCAGGAAAAGGAGCAGAAGCCAGTATACTACGTAAGCAAGTCTCTGCTACCGGCAGAGACCAGGTACACATCTCTTGAAAATTAAGTATTAGCACTGGTAGTAGCGTCTCGCAAACTGCGCCCCTATTTTGAGTCACACATCATACATGTCGTGACTAACTACCCGCTAAAGTCTATCATGAGGAAGCCTGAACTATCAGGTAGAATGTCAAAGTGGTCTGTACACCTCAGTGGATACGATATCCAATATGACCCCAGAACAGTAATCAAATCGCAAACATTGGCCGACTTTGTGTCAGACTTCAGCCCAGCCATCCAAAATCTGGTAGATGAGGAAATCCTCACCTTAGGAGGGAACCAGAAGGCAGAGGTCTGGCAGATGCATATTGACGGAGCCTCCAACCAAAGGGGGGCAGGAGTAGAGCTAATCCTACGGTCACCAAAGGGAGACCTGATAGCACAAGCGGTAAGATATGAATTCAAGGCAACCAACAATGAAACAGAGTACGAGGCCTTGATATTAGGAATGAAGCTAGTTAGAGGTCAGGCACCTGCGCATATCCAGTGACTCCCTAATAATAGTCAATCACGTGAATGATGAGTTTATAGCCAGAGATTCGAAGATGATTGCATACCTAAAAGTAGCAAAGGAATTCAAACAGAAATTTGAAACTTGCAAGCTTAAGCAGATCCCTTAGCAACTCTGGGGCAACATTCAAGCCAACAGAACTATCCAGCATTCCAATAGCACACATGCTAGAGCCTTCCATCCAGAAGGTAGATGAAATAGATAAAGGAGAACTGGAGGATTCACAGAACAGGGAAGGAGTCCAGGCAGTTACAAAGGATGGTGAGAACTCTCAGCCAACCGGACAGCCGCCTGACCAAATAGCCGAACATGCAGGTGACAGGGATTAGCGCACACCTTATCTAGACTGGCTGCGCCATAGCAAGCTACCGGATGACAAGAAAGAAGTGAGAGCTTTCAGAGTGAAGGCCTCCAGGTTCATACTTATTGAAAATCGCTAGCAGGTCCCTACCTACGGTGCCTGGACAAGGAAGAAGCACAGACTGTGTTACATGCTCTCCACAGTGGCGAATGTGGAAACCATGCAGGGGGCAGGAGTCTGGCAAATAAAGCCCTCAGGCAGGGATACTACTGGCCTACAATGAAGGCAAATGCAGCAGAATACGCACGCAAATGTGACGCCTGCCAGCGCTCAGCACCAATGATCCATCAGCCAGCAGAACCCTTGCATCCTATCATTTCTCCCTGGACATTCATGGCATGGGGCATGGACATAGTAGGACCTCTGCCAAGAGCCACAGGAAACAGGACGTGGATGCTAGCGATGACATATTACTTCTCCAAATGGATAGAGGCAGAAGCATTCACAGAAATAAAAGACAAACAAGTCATTTCGTTTATAAAACGAAACATCATTTGCAGGTTTGGTATCCCATCAGAAATCATATGTGACAATGGCTCACAATTCATTTCCAACGACACCGAGGATACTTGTGCCGGTGGAACATCACCCTAAAAAAGTCAGCACCCAGGACTCCAAAGTCCAACGGGCAAGCTGAGTCCAGCAACAAAATCATCATGGACAATCTGAGAAGGAGGTTACAGGAGTTAGGAGGAAAGTGGGCAGATGAATTGCCACTGGTATTATGGTTAGACAGAACGACACCAAAAGTAGCAACAGGTCAAACACCCTTCAGCCTGGTGTTTGGCGCATAAGCAGTCAATCCATCAGAGGTTCTAGTTCCCACTCACAGGTATGAAAATATGACAGGGGAACTGAACAATGCAGAGATGGTCAGAAGCCTGGACACAATTGACGACCTGCGAGCAAGCGCAAAAATACGTCTGGCTGCCTACAAACAGTCAGTGGCCAGGAGTTACAACAAGAATGTGAAAGTTAGGCTCCTGGAGGTAGGAGACCTGGTTCTCCGAGAGGTGTTTCAAAACACTAAGAATCGAAAAGAAAGCAAATTCGCCTACAAATGGGAAGGACCATACCAGGTAGAAGGAGTTGTTGGCCATGGTGCATACAGACTGATGACTATGGACGGTCAAATCATACAACGCCCATGGAACATACTTCACCTGAAGAGATATTAGTTTTAATAATAAGTAGACTTTAGCCTTCAGAATGATGTACTATGAAAAGCCAAATCATTTTGAAATTAAAATAAAAATCCGGTTATAGGCACACTGCCAATTTCACTCCTATTTCTGGTGCCTCTAACTATTTTAAATTTTAAACTGCTATTAGATGGTGTGGTCTGGTAGCGTCCTGGGACCACAATTGCTCTGGTACCCCTTGAGATGGCGATAAGTACTTCACATCATTTTAATAGGTTTTTTCTATTTTCAGGCTTCTCCAGGTACATCACTCTGAATCCTAGTGTCTATGGTACGTTGAAAGGGTATCTAGCAGGACTGTCAACTGCCAACGCGGGGTGATAAGGCATATGGCACTCCAACATGCCTAACCTATTTTCTCCACGAGGAGCACCCTCACCAGACGGACTGTGGAACATACGAAAGGGAGCCTGGTTGACAGCTAAACACGCTTACCCAGCTACCCCTGATACCACCCCCTGGACGTAGCTCGCACTAATCGCAATTAATCAGGGCCCCAGCATGCATGCACATACATGAAACGTAGGGATCTCTGCGCTACCAGAATCCTGCAGTGTCCCATTGGTCCTAGAATCACGATAAACTTGCCTAAATTACGCCCCTGTTGGCTTTAAACGTGATGAACACATCTTGCGTCATGAACAAGGTTAAGTAGTCCAAAACTGCGGCATACGCCTAAATCAGCCATCAGGCTGACACGACAGCTAGCTTAGTCTGGATCAACCTCTTCAGGCTGACCAGACTGGTCTAAATCAGCCTCTTAGGTTGACACGACCACTCCTCCTTACATTGCGACATATGCTTAAATCAGCCATCAGGCTGAAACGCTAGCTAGCTGAATCGGAAAGTCAGCCTTTTCAGAATGACGAGACTCGCCTAAATTAGCCAGCAAGCTGACACGGCAACCTCCTAAACTAAGGAAACCTAAACAAAACGAGCACACAAAATATAAGCTGAACTTGCCAGAAATTAAGGCAAGGGGCATTCCAAAATGTGGCCAAAATACGGCCCCTGAGTTCAATCGCCACCCTGGCGGAGCAACCAAGAAAAAGTTTAAAAACTTACAAGTGTGCCACCTCTGGGCCAGACTACCAAAAACGTTCATTAAAAATAAAAATACTTAATTATCGGCCACATTAATGACCTCCACCTCTGGCACCTCCTCTGTCTGTTGACCCTCTGTTTCAGGTACCGCACCTGCTTGCACATCATCAGCTGCCATAGCTTCCTGAGCTCTGTCAGCAGCATCCTGGGACATTCCAGCAGCTCCCCCAGCAGTTTCCTCAGCCAATGCAGGAGAATTCACCTCCCCAACTTCAGGCATCAGCGCACTCAGATCAGGTTGGGTGGGGTAGAGCATCTCCAGCTGTTTCTCCTCCTCCTTTACAGCCTGCTGGGTGGGAGCCTCCTCAATAGCAGCACGCATCCCGCTGATTTTTCCCCGCCAGGTAGCATAGGCGACAACATTGGTGGCCAGGGAGATCAGCTCACTGATCTTCTCGTCAAACGCTTGAGGAAGTCAGAGAAGGTGCTGCACACCTCCTGAGTACGGGCCAGCTGATCAGCTCCTTCCTTCAGCTTCTTCTTGGTGACAGCAAGCTCAGCCTTCAATTCCACCACGCGTTCCTTCAGATCAGACCGCTGCTGCGCCAAGTCGGCAATTGTCCCCTTCAGCTCTTGATTTTTGGCGTTGGTGGTGTGACTGGTGGTCTGCACTATGTTGATCATCTTCCTATTGTAGAGTGCAGACTGGAGGGTCTGGGGCAGGAACAGTCAGAAGTCAGCAAGAGGAATCAAAGGGTAAAATAAAAAAAAAACAGGTAGAAGACGAAGATCATTCACCATGAAGGCGTTGTGCACGTCATTCTCAGCCATCTCCTCTGGAGAAAACTCTGAGAACGTCTCCTTTAGAGGAGGGAAGAGCAGCTGGTCGATCTCAGGCCAGTACGGTACCTTGTCAACATTCCCAAAACCTTCTGGGAAATGAGCAGTAGTGCCTCCGCTAGCTGAAGCATGAGGACTGACAGGAGGATTAGGCGGATGACGAGACAACGGATCAACTTCCAAGGGCTCAGGTACAGCAGAACTGGAATGCGTAGGAGGAGTCTGGAAGGAGGCAGCATGAGCACTCCTCTTGGAGGCAGATGCCACGTCAGGACTGGCAGAAGGTCTCTTTCTTTTTGCGCTTTGGAGGATGATTTCTAAAGCATCAACTTTTGAGCCTGCAAGCAGATGTAGTCTCAGGCGTCAGGACAACTATAACGTTAACAAAAGCTGCAAACTGAAACGATTGTGGGAAGCTTACCCGAGAAGACATCTTTGTGAGTCGATCAAGAGGGTTGGAAGAGGAAGCAGGTGAAAAACCAGGGAGCAGGTCAGAGAACTTTCTCTTAGATTCAGAGATAATGAACAATTTGCTGCAGGCAGGGATCTTGGCACCAATCCGAGTCAGGTCACAGGGGCCTGCACGAGGACGATGAAGTAAGCTAGTAAGCAGCGAGATAAATAAATCAGGTGACAGGGAGGCTACTTACTCAAAGTTATAACCCATTTCTCGAAGATATAATCAGCAGGCGGCTGGATGGAGTCCTTCCTCACGAAGAAGAAGTCCTCAAACCAGTTCTCATCTCGGGATTTGGACACATGCCTGAAGGGAGCCTCTCCACGGCCCCGGAATGAGAATTGACCCCTAGCCAGGGACCTGATGTTGTACATATGGGCTAGATCGCGCAGGGTGATAGAATTACCAGTGTTTTGACCAGCGGCCAGAGAGTAAAGGAGAACCCTCCAGACGGCAGCAGAAATTTGTGCCATGGCGAAATTATTCGTAAAGATGAAATCTTGGATGAGTTTGGGAAAAGGAAAACGGAGGCCATATTTAAACGGGTACAGATAAAAACAAACTCATCCGGGACGAAGGGCATCAGCTTTCTGACCCGGTTCAGGGATGGCAATATCCACCCCGTCACCAAGACCAAGCAAGTCCTTGATCGTGGGAATGTCAGCAGGAGTCAAGGCGGAGTCGCAGTCGTGGGGATAAGTGAAGAGTCCCCGGGAAGGAAAGATTGGGTCAGGATTACGGTCAGCGGGTGCAGGGGTTGATGAAGATTGTCGGGTTTTACCCATGATGAAGAAAGATAAAATGGAAATTAAAGGAGAAAGGGGGAAGAATACCTGATGAAAGTAACAATGGAGAGCGGAATAGTGAAACCGGCGAGGTGAGAGAAGAGGAAGGTTGAGGGTTTAGAGAGAGTGAGAGTTTTTAGAAATGATTTGGAGTTAATGGAAGTACAAAGTGGGGGTTGGGGTTATAAAGAAGAGAGAGGGAGTAGGATGCGAGAAAAGAGGAAGTGGGCGGCTGACGTGATGGTGTTGCATGAAAAGGAGTGTAAACGACGGCTTAGGGTTTTAGCATTCGATTACGTAAAATTCCTTGCTCGACACCTCGAAGCATACTTCACAAGCAATTTGGGGCAAACTGTTTGGGCTAAAAATAGCACAATAAAGAGAAGGCCCACTTGATAAAATAATGGATTGTGGAAGGAGTTATAAGGAGGAAGAGAGCTCGTGGTTAAATAAAGCATGGACAAAGGGAATGGACCGGCACGCACGCGGGAGAAGACTGAAGCCCATCAGAAGAGGCGTCTGGAATTAGAAAAGGGGGAGTCAGGGAGATGTCAGGGAGATCAGGGAGAATTAAGGGAAACGACCAAACATGGAAAGAGATATTATGGAAGTTATATTCCCTTTCCATAATCGAGGTAGGACATGTCTAGGGTTCTTACCCTATAAATAGTCAAGGAAGCAATCAAAGAAGGACATTCATACACATATCCGCATTCTCATCAAGACATCAACACATTCATGTATGCACGATCTTGCGAGTTCGATACCTCGTGCTAGTAAGATTAGCATTACACCTCAATTGTAATCATCCTCCCAATCAAGAATAGTGCAATATTCGGCAGGGTACCGTCCCTCCCGCGGTTGTTCCCACAATGGGTATTCCGCGTCACCAAAACTTACTGTCAATTTATATTTCGCACTTTATTTCCTTATTTACACATCAACATACGAACAATCATACAGTCAACCAACGAGTAAGACCACATTGACCCGAATCGACTAATTCGGTAAAAAATACCTAAACAATGATCTTTTTTGTTAGCAAGCTAAGCCACCACACATAATTTTCTAGCATTGCCTTGTTCCATGTCTTTGGTAGTTTGGTTCCTTAATACCAATTCTCCTCTCTTCTTTTGGAAGACAACAAGAACTCCAGCATATATTAGAAACTTTCTTGTACACTGAAGACCCATTCCTCAAATAATTTCTGCAAATAGAATTAATTCTATTCATGATGCCACTAGGAATCAGGAACATTGTAGCCCAATACGAATGGAGGGTACTTAAAACAGAATTCACCAGTACTACCCTTCCTGCATATGACAGGTGCTTAGCTCCCCAACCCTTGATCCTAGCCACAATCTTATTATTGAGACTCAGACCTAAAGCAGCTTAAAAAGTAGCAAACCCCATTAACATCCACATAATAGATGCTTCATTCCCTTTGCAAAATAATAATAAATCATCTGCAAAGAGTAGATGATTCATTTTAATATGTCCACATAATGGGTGAAATCTGAAATCCTCTTGTTGAGCAACAATCCCCGGAATTCAGGATAAATACTCCATGCACAATGTGAAAAGCAAGGAAGATAAGGATTATCCTTGCCTTAACCCTCTATTTCAAGGATAGAATCCAAAATGATTGCCATTGACATTAAGAGAATATGTAGGACTAGTAACATAAACCATCACCATATCTATAAACCTTTGAGGAAATTTCAAAGCAGTCATCATTTGTTCCAAGAAGGCCCATTCAACTGAATCATAGGCTTTGAGGCAGCCTTCCTGTTATATAACCTTACTAAGTCCTGTCAAATCAGTACATTTTCTACAATGTAATAAATCCCCCCTGACTGTCACTCACAATATCATGAAACACTCTACACAACCTTTTGCATATTACTTTAGCCAAGGTCTTGTAAGTGGTGTTGCAACATGCAATAGGACGAAATTCCAGTACACTGGTAGGATTTGAAGACTTGGGAATAAGTGTAAGTGATGTAGTGTTCACCTGTTTGAGAAGCTTTCCAGTTTTAAAAAAATCCTGAATAACAGAAATAATATCTACCCTAACAATCTCCTAGGAATCATTGAAAAATTGGCTTGAATATCCATCAGGGTCAGGGGACTTTGTTGAAGGAATAGAGAATAAGCAATCTTTAATTTCTTCTGCAGTCACATGTACCAACAAGATGTTCCTATATCCCTCAGTGATCATTTTCCCAGTCATAACAGTAGGAGCATGAACATGGGCAGTAGGTAAACATGCATGTTCCTAGCAGACTTTAATAATATGCTAGGAAAGCTGCCTCAATTCCATCACAAGTGTTACACATAACCTCATCAGCTCCTCTTATGCTCATAACTCTATTATGAATTTGTCTAACTTGAATCTGATTATGAAAGTATCTTGTGTTCTCATCTCCAAATATGATCCCATCCACTTTGGCTTTTTGGCTAAGAAAGTTGTGTTAAACTTTACAAATATGCCTATAGGATGCAGCTGTTTCCCTTTCAGCAGCACTGAGAGTAAAATCATTAGGGTTAAAATGCATTTGCACCTGAATTTCCTCCAGCAAAGCTCTTGCTACCCCTAACAGCTTTATCCACACAAGAAAAATCATTCCTATTAAGCATTTTAAGAGGGTATTTCAGATTCTTCAATTTTTATACCAGTTTATACATTAGGTTCCTCTCCACTTGATGACACGAAGAGTCTGACCACCCGCTTATATTCAGGGGTCAAACTCCACATATTATTATATCTAAATTGTATTCTTCTTCTCTCTCTAGCAATCCTTCTGTTACACACACATGGATTATGGTCAAAAAGACCCTCAGGCAAAATATGAGCACAACCATCAGGGTAAATATCCATCCATTCTGAATTGACCATGAAGCTATCAATTCTTGAAAACCCTCTAGAAGCAGGTGCCTGTTTATTGTTCCAGGTATAGAATGCCCCTACCCCTTAATGTCAACCAGGCCACAGTAAGAAGCACAGTTCCTAAAATTAGCAATATTTGCTCATGTAACCTCTCTTCCTATCCTCTCATTGAACTCAAGCACATTATTAAAGTGTCCACATACTCCCCAAGGTCCCTTATATTTATCCTTCATCTCCATGAAATGATCCCATAACTCAGTTCCCTCATCATCATCATTTGATCCAAAAACAACTGAGAACATGAAGCTATCAGCAGTAACAATTTCAGATACTTGAACAGTAATAGCTTGAACCACTTTGTGAAGTAACGTAACTGTAAAGATCTGAGGATCCCAAATAACCCAGACTCTACCACCATTATGCAGATTATTATTATTAACACATTTCCAATGCATACCTTAATTATTCAAGATAATACTAAAATCCTTCAATTTTACTTTAGTTTCTACTAAGCCATATAGACCAATATTATTTTGGAATAAATTTTTTTGACATATATTTGTTTATTGGCCCCATTATTCCTCTAACATTTCAGCTATCAATACTATCCATTACCTATACCAGTTGGCTCCTCCTATCTCCCATTCATTTGCCCTTGACTTCTTGGGCTCCCTAGGCTAACTGTAAGTGCCTCAACATAAGACTTAACAGGTGATGCAGTCCCAGACCTAGTGTGTTTCTGTCTGGAGACTTGTTGTATGACAGTTACATGGGTAATCATAGATGAATTATGATGGGTTGGTCCCCCAAAAGGTGTTAGAAATCTATATCTCATTATACAACATATTCTTATATTTTACAATTTAATTTAGTCATAAAATTAATTTAGATCTTATGCATGCAAACATAAATAAATATAGAGAAGAAATCGTCATCCTTACATTGACATTTCGGATCAAAGGGCACAAGTAAGATCTCATTCTTACTTGTTCTTGAGCTCTCCTAATATTGATGAACAAAGATTCAAGGATAGAATCTCTCCCAAGGAATTATACCCAAGATAACCTCCTAAAAGACTAATGTTATTAATACTAGAACAATATTAATCTTAATAAAATTGACCCAAAACTATTGTTTTTATCTCTTGTATTTCGGCCAAGAGAGGAAGATATTTGGAGTTTTATTTCTCTAGTTTTTCTTAGAGAGCTTTTCTATTTCTTACACTAGAAATATTGTATATTGTATGAATGAATAAATTAGAGAGAAAAACTCTCTATTAGCCCCTTCAAAAACCGGTGGGAAGGAGGGATGGGGAGCCAATGCATGGGCAAGTTTTTCTATCCAAGAAAACATAGGCTTGCATGGCTATAGCTAGGTGTAATTATTTTGTTTCCACTCAAATAATTTAACATAATTTAAACATCATACTCCCTCCATATTTCGGTCCATATTAGATAAAATGGGTTCCATTTTATCTTTGTCAATTTATCAATTTGTCACATGTCACAAGTCATGTAAAATTGTCATGTATTTTTAACGTATTAAAAATCAACGTATTAATAAAATACGTCATGTACAAAATCGACTTAGTAATTCACAATTACTTGTACCAAAACGCTTTACCAATTATAAATTACAATATCTTGTATTTATAATAAATTATTCATTCAGTTTCAATTGTTTCCGCAAACAATAATTTCATTTAAGCAATAAAACAATTCGATTACTTAGACCGTATCTTATTTTAATCAAATTACAATGAGACACGTAAATATTACTTCCAAAATCGTCCGTCAATTTTAAGTAATTTAATCATACGACCAATTAAATATTCAATTAAGAGTGTTACCCTTTAGGTATAACCTAAGGGGATCAACTGATCACCACCGTCGCACGACAGTAATGTCAAACTCTAGTCAGCCAATCATTACCGATATGTGTGGACCAGTTGACTGTAAAATATTACATCCCACATGTATTCTTAAAATGAGACTTAAACATGTGATCATCATGATCGACAGTTGTGATCGCATTATTGTCGGAGGACACATATTCCAACAATCTCCCACTTGTCTTCGACAAGTGTGCGTCACCAATTCTCTTGCTCTATTACTATCTCCCACTCAATGCAAGGTGTCTTTCAGGTGGTACTTGCAAGTGATTATATCGAGAGTGGTTTCCTTGATCTGGAGAACAACTGATTGACCGGAATTATCTACCATAGATACCTTCCGAGCGTGGCCACGCATTTCCAGTTCATTTCTCCTCGAGTGGCCCTGAGATATTGTTATAACCCTGACAAGGGGTGGACAATTCCTATTGCACTTGTTCCCTTCGACTAGCCACAGCCATCATAACCCAAAATATGCCCATTTGACCCCATTTACGAAGGTCGTAGTAACATAAATCAAAGCTAATCTGAAACTGTGCCACCTTAGGCGAACAGTCTTTAGTCAAAAGAATCGACTCATTAGAATACTATAGTAGCTCTCGCCACGACCAAGCTATATAAATTTGCCAGAACTCTATAAGCGGTCACAAGGCCCGACAAAGTGTTCCTAACAGTCTGCCTATGTGATCGACTAGTCATTTCACATGACTTCATGGCATTTGAACTTGCCATCAATCGCATCACACTCTAGTCGCTTCGAGACGTCACCTCATACAAGTGACTATGGGCGAATACTATGTTAATCCGTGTTCACTTTAACGGGGGTCAATTTGTCATTACAACCCGTTTGGATGTAACAATGTATAAAGAAAAGATAAAAGACAAATGCGATTATGAACATGAACAAAAACAACACTTTTTTTTCATTTCAAAATCTAACACAAACTTGGTACACGTTTAAGTCCCATGGACGCAACATGTCCATCATGCTTAGCCTGCGATAAAGGCTTGGTGAGCGGATCAGCTATGTTATCATCCGTCCCAACCTTACATATCGCAATTTCCTTTCTTTCAATGAAATCTCTAATTACATGATATTTTCTAAGTACATGTCTAGATATATTACTAGACTTTGGCTCTTTAGCTTGGAAGATTGTCCCACTATTATCACAATAGAGAGTGATGGGATCATTGGCGGTAGGTACTACTCTTAGACCTTCCGTGAATTGCCTGATCCACACAGCTTCCTTGGCGACTTCGATCTTTGCAATGTACTCAGCCTCCGTTGTTGAATCCGCAGTCACAGCTTCCTTGAAGCTTCTCCAGCTAACGGCGCCACCATTGAGCATGAAAACGAAACCAGCTTGTGATTTCATGTCATCTCTATCCGTTTGGAAACTTGAGTCCGTGTAACCATTAACATGGAGCTCGGTGTCTCCTCCAAACACTAAGATAGAATCCTTAGTCTTTCTCAAGTACTTAAGGATGTTCTTGACGGCTATCCAGTGACTCTCACCTAGATTTCCTTGATATCTACTCTTCATGCTCAAGACATACGAGACATCAGGACGTGTGCATATCATGGCGTACATGATTGATCCAACAGCGGAAGCATAAGGGATCATCTTCATGCGTTCAACATCATGAGGTTCGGAGGGAGATTGAGACTTGCTCAATATTGTCCCAGTTACTATAGGTACCAATCCCCTTTTTTATTTGTCCATGCTGAACCGTCGAAGAATCTTATCAACATAAGACTCTTGACTTAGTGCCAATATCCTCTTGGATCTATCTCTATGGATCCGGATACCTAATATGCGTTGTGCCTCTCCTAAATCCTTCATTTGGAAGTGGTTACCTAACCACTTCTTAACAGAAGACAACATCGGAATATCATTTCCAATGAGTAGTATGTCATCGACATACAAGATTAGGAACACAACATTGCTCCCACTAAATTTCATGTATAAACATGGTTCCTCAACACTTCGAGTGAAACCATTCTCTTTTATCACATGATCGAATCGATGATTCCAACTTCTAGATGCTCGCTTAAGTCCATAAATGGATCTCTTAAGTTTGCATACTTTGTTTGGATTTTTAGAATCAACAAAACCTTCGGGTTGTATCATGTACACCTCCTCTTCTAAATGCCCATTTAGAAAAGCGGTTTTGACATCCATTTGCCATATTTCATAATCATGAAATGCGGCAATCGCTAACAAAATCCGTATGGCTCTTAGCATGGCTACCGGGGCGAAGGTTTCATCATAATGGAGACCTTGGACTTGGGTAAATCCTTTTGCCACTAGCCTAGCTTTGTAAACATCATCATGTCCTTCTATGCCATTCTTGACTTTGAAAATCCATTTGCATTGAAGAGGTCTTGCCCCTTTAGGCAAATCCACCAAGTTCCAAACTTGGTTTTCATGCATAGAATCCATTTCGGACTTCATGGCTTCAAGCCATAAGGAGGAATTTGGACTAGAGATTGCGGCCTTGTAGGTGGCGGGCTCATAACTTTCTAAAAGCAACACATCGAGTGTTCCATCTTCTTCGATAAGTCCCACATATCGATCGGGATGGCGAATAACACGGCCCGTTCTTCTAAGTGGAGGAGAGACAACCGCGTTAGATGACGAAGGAACATCTTCTTGCGTCTCTACATCGGTTTGTGGCTCTTGAACTTCATCAAGTTCAAAATTTCTCCCACTCTGTCTCTTAGAAATAAATTGACTTTCTAAGAAGACAGCCTCGCAAAACACAAACACTTTGTTTTCTTGAGGTTTGTAGAAGTAATATCCTCGAGAGGTCATGGGGTAACCTACAAAGATGCATTTTTCGGATCTTGGGGAAAGCTTGTTGTCGGTCTTTGCCTTGACGTAAGCATCACATCCCCAAATTTTCATGTAGGAAAGATTAGGAACTCTTCCTTTCCACATCTCAAATGGAGTCTTTTCGGTTGCCTTTGTGGGACTATTATTCAAAGATATGATTGCAGTTTGGATTGCAAATCCCCAAAACGAGTTCGGTAACTCGGTTTGACTCATCATGGATCGAACCATATCAAGTAGGGTTCGATTTCTCCTTTCGGCAACACCATTGAGTTGTGGCGTTCCGGGTGGAGAAAGTTGTGATATAATACCACAGCCTTTCAAGTGTGAATCGAATTCAAGGCTAAGATATTCTCCACCACGATCGGATCATAGTGCTTTTACCTTTTTGTTTAATTGGTTCTCTACTTCATTTTGAAATTCCTTGAATTTCTCAAAAGCTTCACTCTTATGTTTCATTAAATAGATATACCCATATCTACTCAAGTCATCGGTGAAGGTTATGAAGTAGTCATAATTTCCTCGAGCGGTGATACTCATTGGTCCACACACATCGGTATGTATACGTCCCAATAGTTCACTTGCTCGAGTTCCTTTACCGCTAAAAGGATTACCAGTCATTTTGCCAAGAAGGCAATATTCGCATGTTCCATATGATTGATAATCAAATGGTGTAATCACATTAGTCGAAATTAATATTTTGATGCGATTCTCATTTATGTGACCTAATCGACAATACCAAATGAACGATTCATTTGGGTCACTTGATTTGAGTTTCTTTGATTGAATGTTATAGATATCATTAGTCGGATTCGAGGTTTCTAAAATGTAAATGCCATTAATGGAAGAAGCTTGGCCTATAACCAAGTCGTTCCTTGAAATAGTACAACGATTGTTCTTAATGACAAAACAAAAACCGTCCATGTCTAACATAGCGATTGAAATAATGTTTTTAGAAAGTGTAGGCACATAAAAACAATTATGTAAATACAACTTAAACCCATTAGGCAAAGCCAATACATAAGTTCCCTTGGATTCGGCCGCTACTCGAGCTCCATTTCCAAGGCGTAGATCCACATCTCCTTTGCTAAGCCTCTTCACGTCTCTTAAACCCTGTAAATGATTACAAAGGTGAGAACCACAACCGGTATCCAGTACCCATGTCGTAGTGTAAGTATAATTTATATCAATAACATAAATTTCCTTAGGAATTTTACCTTTTGGAACGATGATTCCATCCCTTATATTTCGCAAATATACGGGACAATTCCTAAGCCAATGTCCCATGCCATAGAAATAATGGCACTCATCTTCAACTTGCTTGAAGTTTTTATCTTTCTTCCCTTCTTCTTAAACTTTTTGCCCTTAGAAGCAAGAGCTTGATTACATGAGCTCCCACTAGTTTCGGCATCCTTCTCTTCCAAAGACAAAGATCCTATAGATTTTATGAGACGGTCTTCCTGAGACCGGCTCACAAGAGATCTAGTAGTAGTAGGTGGTCTAGAAGAATGATGAAGTTAAGGTTTCCATCCGAACCTATCCCAAAATGAAGTTCTCTAGTAGTGTCGAAATCATTGTTGAAGCAAACATCGTCAAAAACATTGTGGCAAGACTCAATAGTTATCGGTGTAGTAGCGTTTGATGGATTCATTGTAATGAACTACAAGTATGGACGAAAAGGAAACATTAACATTTGTCTTTTTAAATCATACTTGTAAATATTTCAACAAGATATGAATATATTTATATAGTGACCTCTACCCAACTATTATAAATGATTCCGAGATCCAAATTCATATTAACTTGGGCACGGGGTAGCCGATGGAACCCTTATCAATATAACTCGGTGGACTAACTCTTTAATCGATTCTACTTTTAGAACTCTCAGTCGATAAAATTACTCTAATATTTATCTATAGCCCGAAACACATGCGACTACGGTCACGAATACTTCCGTTGAAGTCAATCCAAATTTCAAATAAATGTGTCCATGATCCAAATTCACATTAACTTGGGCACGGGGTAGCCGATGAAACCCTCATCAACATGAATTCGGTGGATAGACATTTATCACCCACTTCCCCTGCGTAACAAGGTTTTTTTACCCCGGGGTGGCCGAGTGCACTCCCTCGCGAAATAGATTTTCATGGTTTCTACTTTTTGGTAAGGCTAAGTCTCAATTGTTTATTTTTATCGAGAGGTTATGTCAATTTATTATCTATCACGTTTTAAGTGAACTAAAGCGGTGAACTACGATAATTGTAATTGACACGGTCGATATACTCGATTTAATGATAATGCATGTTTTAGTTATGGCGATTTAGCGATGCATGCGACATATAAATAAAATGCAAAGTATAAATTAAATCCTAGTATGGCCTTCCTAGAATAGTAAATCTAATAAACTATTACAAATTCGGAAACCAACTCCATTGGTCCCTTGAACTTCGGTTTTGGCACGCATCTCGTGGTAACACCGTCTTAATGGATCGCCTTCTTGAGTGGCACCGTCTTCAAGGATCTCCGTAATAAATAAATTAAATAACAAATTACATAATTTCCTATTATACATTTGAAATTAAAATAAAAATAAATCTATTAAATTACAAAACGGTGATACGAGATCACAATAAATTACAACCGAATCGATATTCTCATACATTTCGGGTAATATCAATTAAAAACTAAGGCCATACTAGGTAAAATTACATAATTCAAAAATTACATAAAATAAAATTATGACAATAATAAATAAAATGCAGCATTATAATTTGTATGAACATGCCCAATTTTATGCTAAATCGCCTTTAAGGAGCCAATATCGTATATTAATCGATTTTTACGGATTTGCGTGATTTAAACTTTTAAAATCACAATAAATTACATAAAATCATATTTATGTACTAGTTAATTACCCTAACCATATTAGGACTCAAAATTAGTCTTCACTAACATATTTGACAATGATTAACTTATATTTCTTAAAATTGTTCATAAATGGACTCAAAATTACAATATAAAACCATAAACTTCAAATAAATCATAAAAATTTCAAATAAATTTGAAATTTGAAATTTAAATTCATGAACATTCTGGAAAAATACCATGACACTCATAATGTTCAAAAACTTAGGTTAAAAATTTCGAAATTTATCGAGAAAAACAATGTTGCGGTTTATCGGATTTATCAATTATTACCATAAAAATATGAGAAAAATTATTTTTATTAAATTTTCACTTTTATATCTGAAATAGGTGATAAAATGCAACATGTGACGTTTTTCCTTAGTCATGAAGTATGTTTTAGCAATTTTCACTAATTAAAGTCACTATTTATGTTATTTTTCATCAAAAATTCATAAATCATGCATAAGGACTTCATTATAGCCAAATATTTTACACACATCTTTTAAAATTGCATGTGACAACATACTAAATTTCCATGACCAGATTCGAAATATTATTCATACTAACCTATTTTTCCATTTAAATACGATTTTAACTTGAAAAATCCATATTTCGTGCATAACAACTCATTTTATTATGAAACTTTACAGGTCATCAATAGATAATATATGTGAAAAAATATCCAAAAACCACTGGAAATATCGAAGTTTAGCTTATTTTAGTCCAAATATGACATTTTTATCATAAAATTACATTTTAATGCCATTATAATACAAAATGAACAATAAAAAATCCATAAATTAACCAAAATATCCTAAATACATTTTAGGACCAGAAACTTTAACATACATAATAAATTTCGTGATATATCATAATAAACACAAATTTATAAGTTTTATTTGTTAATCGTATAACTCGGAAAAACTATAACCGATTTGCATGCAAACAACCTAAGGCTCATGATACCGCTTGTTAGAAATCTATATCTCATTATACAACATATTCTTATATGTTACAATTTAATTTAGTCATAAAATTAATTTAGATCTTATGCATGCAAACATAAATAAATATAGAGAAGAAATCGTCATCCTTACATTGAGATTTCGGATCAAAGGGCACAAGTAAGATCTCCTTTTTACTTGTTCTTGAGCTCTCTTAATATGGATGAACAAAGATTCAAGGATAGAATCTCTCCCAAGGAATTATACCCAAGATAACCTCCTAAAAGACTAATATTATTAATACTAGAACAATATTAATCTTAATAAAATTGACCCAAAACTATTGTTTTTATCTCTTGTATTTCGGCCAAGAGAGGAAGATATTTGGAGTTTTATTTCTCTAGTTTTTCTTAGAGAGCTTTTCTATTTCTTACACTAGAAATATTGTATATTGTATGAATGAATAAATTAGAGAGAAAAACTCTCTATTAGCCCCTTCAAAAATCGGTGGGAAGGAGGGATGGGGAGCCAATGCATGGGCAAGTTTTTCTATCCAAGAAAACATAGGCTTGCATGGCTATAGCTAGGTGTAATTATTTTGTTTCCACTCAAATAATTTAACATAATTTAAACACCATACTCCCTCCATATTTCGGTCCATATTAGATAAAATGGATTCCATTTTATCTTTGTTAATTTATCAATTTGTCACATGTCACAAGTCATGTAAAATTGTCATGTATTTTTAACGTATTAAAAATCAACGTATTAATAAAATACGTCATGTACAAAATCGACTTAGTAATTCACAATTACTTGTACCAAAACGCTTTACCAATTATAAATTACAACATCTTGTATTTATAATAAATTATTCATTCAGTTTCAATTGTTTCCGCAAACAATAATTTCATCTAAGCAATAAAACAATTCGATTACTTAGACCGTATCTTATTTTAATCAAATTACAATGAGACACGTAAATATTACTTCCAAAATCGTCCGTCAATTTTAAGTAATTTAATTAACTCGTATCGTCATACGACCAACTAAATATTTAATTAAGAGTGTTACCCTTTAGGTATGACATAAGGGGATCAATCGCACGACAGTAATGTCAAACTCTAATCAGCCAATCATTACCGATATGTGTGGACCAGTTGACTGTAAAATATTACATCCCACATGTATTCTTAAAATGAGACTTAAACATGTGATCATCATGATCGACAGTTGTGATCGCATTATTGTCGAAGGACACATATTCCAACAAAAGGCACCTCGGGAGAGCTCACCTTTGGAGATTGCCTAGCTATAACTGTCACTAGAAGCTTCTGAATTGGTCTTCACACTTGTTGACTCACTGGTTTAGGCAGAGGCCCCGTAACTCGCTTTTTCTTACACATGTCCTTTGTATGACCTATACCTTTACAAACATCATATACAATAGGTTTACATTCGTACTCCACAAATATACTAACATCCAAGCCTTTCTCATCTTTGAAGTATAGTATATCAAAGAATTTTTATCCTATCTCAACTACCACCAAAAGCCTAGCATAGCCCAAACTTGCCTTATCTTCTGTGGCTCCATCTCTCTTAACAAATTTGCCAAGTAATCCAGCAAGTTTTTCAAGATTGGATTTACCCCAAAATTTTAGAGGAAGCCCACAAAGACGGAGCTAAACTGGTACAGCTTTTTCTCTCTCCTTGTGCAAACTACAAGACTCAGTCCAAGATTTGACAACTAAAGTTTTATTATCAAACATCGAGAATCCTTGTTGAAGAACAAGAGAGTGACATTCTTTGGAAGGAAATCTGACAAAAAAAAAACTCCATTAGGGAGAAAAGAAATTTTGTCAATTTTATAAACTCCCCATATCTTCCTGACAAAACCCTCAACCAGTTCCCAGGAAGGATTACCAGCTAGTACATAGCATACTACTGCAGTATCTCAGAATTGCAATTCCGCCTCTACATCTTTATTAATAAGTTATAACAAATTCTTAGCAGTCGATGATTCAATTGGCGTATTCTTACCAGAATTAGTTTTCTTACCTCGCACTTCAGTCCATTCAGTCTCATCCACCTCCCTCGATGGTTGAATCGTCTCTTCTTCATCAACAATTGTGTCCAGATTAAGTACTTAAATCGCAACAATTTCACTTACTTCTCTTGTTTTCTGTGCGTCCCTTGATTGTGGGCCTTGAATACTTTGTGACGACGAAGGTTGATCCATATCAAGATTATGATCAGAGCAATTAGTAAAAGAAAGACGCAATTTTGCTTTAGTTCTTAGTTTGTTTTTAGATTGGGATTTTTTGATGATTTTTCGTGCCATATTGCAGTCTAAAATCCTAAAAAAGCTAGAGCTTTCTCTTTCTAACCCCATTTTTTTTCTTTTTTGTTGACACGAATGTTTATGTATGATATGTTGTACCACCAGTACTGTTTACAATGTGTATATCTACCCTATGAGGTAATTGTGTTTGCTTAGTGTTTCTATTATTATGATTATTTATTTATTTTATATATAGAATCCTAATAATTTTATACACTCTTAATCTTGTATTACAAAGTACGTTTTGTAGCAAATATGAGTTGGATTTTTTGTTTATATGCACGTGGATTAGGTTTATTAAAAACAAAAGTATTTAATTAGTAAAAGCAATATAAGTAGCTAATAAATCATCGACCACTAATATCGCTCCAAAAGTTCCTCTTTTAAGTATATACTAGATTTAATGCCCGTGCGATGCACGGGCCTCATAGTAGAATCTTTATAAAAATAATATATCTTGAGCTAAATAACAACATTCGCCATTATTTTTGTAAGAATGATTTGCTTATGTTATAAGTCCACATAACTTTTGTAAGAGATAAAGAGGCTGCTAAGAGGCGTAAAAACAGAAGGCTATTGTGTATCAGTGTATGTACGCACAAGGATTAATTATTTCTAATGTAATTGATTCACTTTAATGAGTTTGTCGTGATAAGAAATTGCTAATGAGTCGTCTCTCATTATAGCAAATTGTTGATGAGTTTGTTTGGTGATCAATTGGTCTTTCAATTGAGTTTCATCCTTCTCTAGTTCTCCATCTACACTGTTTTATAGCAAATCATCCAATCATTTTTTACTAACATGTGAGTCATGATACGTATATATTGGCATTATGATAAATATGACAAAGTCGTAGACCAATTCTTAATATATTACTTTGCCTTATCTTAAATATATAATCCCTCCATCTTAATTAATAACTATTTAAGTTTAAAATCTCCTTCGAAAAAAAAAAACTGTAGTTAAATTGATTGTCAAATCGTAACACCAATTGCAGAGATAAAAAGGTTGGACTTTCTCATTGGCCAAACTGAAAATATATACATGCGATACCCAAATTATTAGGAGTCTGAATCATGTTCTTCATAACTTTTAATAGTAAATAATAGGAGTTTTTATGACATTCTTATAACATTGAAACTTTTCATTTTTTACATACCCTACATATATTAGGAGTCTTATAATATTGACACTTACTAATAAACTTTTCATTGTTTTAAAAAGCTCATAATACTACGTACATCATCTACTGAGTACTATTTATGATATAATTTGTATTATATATTTTTTATCTTGTCCCAAGGTAGTTAGTAAAATTTGGAGTTTATAATTGTTTGACGCGTTTCTATAACATTGGACTCTCTGTAATCGCTTGAAAAATACTTTAAATGGGAGTTCTTTTATCATTAGTTTAGATGAAATTAGATTTTTAATTTGTTAGAGTAGATATAGTTTACTGCCTCCGTCTATTCTCTTTTCTCCAAAATTTATCCCAATTTTATTGCCCTTTCTTAATTTAGTATGATATAAATTAGTAAACTATTATTCCCTCCGTTCCAGTGATATGTTTACATCACTCTATTTTCTTCTCACAAAATAAAGGAAAAGGGAATACTAATTAATACTCCTAAGTTTGTAACTACTATTCACCATATTAAAATTGTATTATCCCTCTTATTCTTAATTAAAGAGGTAGAATAGTAAGTTCGCATTCTCTAAAGTTAAAATTTAAGATCTTTGCTTTCGGCCATTTCATCAGTTTATGGTAATCGTAACTTGTAATTGTACTATTGGAGTTTTATGACGTACATTATTTTTTGGATCTTGAAGTTTTCCCTTGTTTACATAAACTATATCTAAAATTTGAGATGTTTGCTTCCATGTTTTTTCATCTACATGCTCCAATATTTGAGTATTGTTTATCTATATACGACAACTGATCGAAATGCAAAAAAGATACATCGAAATATATATAAGTACCAAATTGAGATATTTACTTTCATATTTCTTCATCCAATAGTTGAAATAATGATCAATATACCATACATAAAATAAAGAATTCACCCAAACCCAAACAAATACTCCCTAAAATAGTACTCGGTAATGAAGAATGTTAAATAGATAAATTCATTAAAACATTAAACTATTGAAGAAACAAAAAAAAACACTAAAAAAGTAGATCAAAAGAACTTTAACATGGAAAAGTGTGGTAATATTAATAATTTTTTACTCCAATATTGAATACAAAGAAAAGCAATCATGGTTTGTATACTTGTATATACGGTAAGAAGTGTTCATATATACCACACGAATTGAATGCAAAGAAAAGCAAGCATACATTACACGTAAAAATAATCGACCATGGACCATGTAGCGTAAGAATTTCTTGTAGTATTGGTTGTTTAGTTTTCTTTTACTCCGTATTTGTGTATTGTGAAGACCATGAAAACTTCACAATAATGCAATCAATCCTACAAAAAAATAAAAATAAAGAGATCAATATCAATACATTAGTAAATTCTATAATAAAAAAATGCAAACAATAGCAAATAGCCAAATACTCATTTCAAAATTGAAGAGCAAAAAATGTAAGCACAAAAGATCTAATAAGAACGTGGTCTTGTTAAAAGAAGCAAAAAATAGGAGTTATTATAATTATAATTATAATGGTTGTTATGGATAGTTAAGATTATCATTGTCTCTATTTATAGTGGTTATTATGGATGAGTTTAATGCATAATAAGAGTTTGTCTTAGCATCAAAGATAATATGCAATAGGTAAGTGGTTAGTTGTTTTTGGTGTCATAGTCAAATTGATATACCCCATATTATATATTTATTGTCTAACGTGTTTTTATAACATTGGACTCTCTATAATCGCTCGAAAAAAGCTTCCTTTAATAATATAGATAGATATACTAGTGTTCAAGCCCGGGCGTTGCCTGGGTCGTTTCGCTACATAGGCTTTTGATATTCGATAGAACGTTTTAGTTATTACTGATCTTCTTTGGCGACTATATTTCTCTGTGTTTTGCACAGATTATGTGTAATGTAATATTATAGCATTAATCATGGATTTTATTACTTTGTAACTACTTTGTTATAATATTACATTAAACATAATTTGTGCAAATAGATTACTTTGTAACTACATTAATCAAATAGATTACTTTGTAACTACGTTAATCAAATAAAACAGCATTTGATTAATCAAATAGATTACTTTGTAACCATCAAAAAATAAAACAGCATTTGATTAATCATATAGATTACTTTGTAACTACATTAATCATGGATTTTATTACTTTGTAACTACTTGTATCAAATAGATTGAAAAAGTAAATGCACCTGTCCTCAAAAATTGACAAAAACTTAAATATGTCGCAAATAACACAAATTTTAGATACATTTAGAGCTAATTATTGAGTAGTCCTTTATATAATCAGACCGTCTTACAGTGTGAGACCGTTCCACACAAAAGTTACTGGGTGAGTAATCATTATCTATTTAGAATAAATAGTTGATTACTGGTAATGATCTAAGAGATAGCTACTCGGAAGCATAAATTGTGCAACCATGAATTACCATAATTTCAATAACGATCGTCACATTCGACCGGCTATTAGTATGTATATACACAAATTCATATGGATAAGAATGCAACTATATTATACTTTGGAATTTGGAAAGGAGTCAATGGGCAAAAGTACTTTGTGATTAAGAAGACTCCTAAATCATTGGTTTATTTAGGTTCATATATATTTCTATCGAGAGATAATTTTTCTATTAGCTTTAAAAAAACATAAGATAATTTTTAAAGTTGTTTGGTTGACTTGTTTTTTGCAAAAAAGGAAAAGTTGGATAATAGAATGAGAATCATATATCCCATATCTGTGTCTTATTCATTCTCATTTTGCTTCGTACCGTGTTTCTTATATTGATAGGTTAAGATACAATAGCATAGTATTGGAAATGAAACACTAATTAAGATCGGGCACTTATATAGAATAATGGTTTAATTACCAAATAAATGTCAAAGTCTACCCTAGGTTGAATTCTATTGTTATACTTTGTAACCATCAAAAAATAAAACAGCATTTCTTATATAAACCATTTTATATAAACATTCTTGTAAAACTAAGTGAATATTTACTTAAAAAGCCCCACTAAAATAACTTTCATCAATCACAACTTCTCATAATAAGCACATTAAGGTCTTTTATTATATGGTTTTACAATATAATGTTATAAAACCGTTTTATAGGAGACTTGCTCAAAATAAAATACCTCTCAATAAATCTCATTGGACGTGCTACGGAAATTTAGTATATCCTTTTTGAATTATTACTTAGTTAATTGTTCGCTTAGTTAATCATTAAATATGCATAGACGATTTACTATTTATACTATTTACCAACTTAGTTATGTATCCATCTCAACATAAATAGCTCAAGTATCATCTCACTTGTCCATATAAGATAAATCTATTGATTTTTCCTATACATTTTACTTTTGTCTTATTCATATTACTTGACCCGTCTTAAACTTAAGACGAATATACCATCTCTTAAATAAAAATTTGTCTTATTAAAATTATACTCGTAAATCATAATCTTTAGTAGAACTATGACTTGTATTTATAAGTAAGATTAGAACTATGACTTGTATTTATAAGTAAGATATGTACTATGTAGTATGTAGGATCACATTAGAATAAGAGTTGTGTTTGTTTTCCTTTAAAAATCCTTTTGAATTGTGTCGTTAAATAGTAAACCGACTACGCATGATTAGTATTGTTACAATATACAACTCTTAATTAATCAACTAGCCAATTCATTTGCAATGATATATATAGGTACTTCGCCTTTCAATATACGACAAACTACATTATCTATTATGATGTTATCGAATATATGTTGTCATATACTGTCATTGGACGATCTCATTCATATATGTGTTCTAAGAATTAACGCAAATATCCTTTGGTTGGATAATCGTATCTCAACCATATAAATAAAAAGGAGTGTTATTAAACATCAGAGCAAACTCAAAGTCAAAAGTTTATTGTTTACCTTTCCTTAGTCAGGGCCGTCCCTGTGTTTTCGGAGGCCCTGTGCGATATTTAATAATGGGGCCCTCTCCCTAGGTTAGTACTGTTCTAGCTTTTGAAGGTCATGCGCCATATTTTCGTCTTCACCAAATATCACAAATTCTCGTTATATACGGGAGATATCCGTATAAAGTTATAAACGGATTAAATATCCACCCAATTTAAGCATAAGACAAGCAGTAATAAGTAGCAAGTTGCATAGTGGGGCTCAAAAATGTCACCACTTTAAGCATATTTGACTCATCTTTCACTTTAGACGGATATATCCGTTAATAGTCAGACTAATTGGAAAGAAATAGCATGCAATTACTACTTTATCCTTGGAATTAAAGAGAATAAGAATAATATCGTTGAGATTAAGATGCCGGTAGTTAAATTATTTAGGAGCAATATTAGACGGTTTACAACTTTTTCTTACTAAATTTAGAAAGAGGATAATAGTTGTGGGATAAATTTTTGTAGAAAGGGGGACAATAAAAATGGGATGGAGAGAATAATATTTTCTCAGTTGTAATTTATTGAGGAAAAAAAAAAGATAACAACAAATAATACAAGAAAAAAAATTAATCTAAGAACAAAATTGTACTCCGTATAACTTAAAAACAAAAAACAAATTGTATGATTTCAAAAAAAATTATCGTCGAAGTTTAAATGGAGTGAAAGAAAGGTTTCTATTTTCTAGGCATAGATGAAAATTGTAATCATGGTCCACCAGGGGCCCCACAATGTTAAAAAGCTAAAAAATTGTTTGCGGAAAGAATTGAACACGGGATGCATCTTTTCAATGACAATATTTCTACCGTTGCGCTAGTAATGACATAGTGTAACTGTATGTGTTAAAATGTAAATGTTCTTTGCAAGCTAAGTAGAATTGGGCCCCGAAAATTATAAGGCCTTGTGCGACCGCACGGGTTGCACACCCACAAGGCCGGCCCTGTCCTTAGTATTTGTTCTCTCAATCTCAAATTAGGAATATGACGATCTAATTAAATTCTACCGAGGACATTGCACTTGAGTACGCTATATAATAACTTTTACTTTATAATAGTGATCACCTGCATACATAATATAGACGACTTATTAGAAAAAAAAAAAAAAAAAAAGTGAAAGTCAATGAAATCACAAATAAAACATGATATGTGTCGATGGTCAAACTACACAATGGACTATATAGACACAATGAATCCATCACTGCTAAAAAAGTAAAGTAGTTCACAACAAAATGAATTCACAAAGCAACATGCAACGTAAATGATAAAATAATACGAAGTGTATTTATACAACAATTTTAGACATAATTTTTTTTTTTTTTTTTTTTTTTTTTGAAATTGTCATCTCATTAATAATCAACTAAGCGTAGGTTACAATGAAGATAACAAATAGACAAAGGAAAGTCAAGATTGCTAACGTAAAAAATACATTCAAAATAACTATCTAAATACTGGTAATGGCGCTGCCGCTCCAAAATCATAAATTTCTTGAATCTATGAATAATCGATGTCTTTGCATCTTTCTTGATGGAGGGAAACAGTGTAGCCGTCTTGATGTATTCATCCACGAAACAAATCTGATAATCTCCCCGTCGATTAAAACTTATTATATTGATAACAATCCCACGAAAAAATGGAAAAACCCCAAAAGAAGGGACGGAACAACAAATCTCACCAAAAGGGAGACTATTATTGAAAATAAGATAGATCTGCATAATTCTTCAGCCTGAAATGAGTTGGACTTAAATTCGACAAAGGCTGGAGTCGTGATTAGTCTGTCTTGTCTTAGTCTTTGTCTTGTGTTAGGATTTATCTTATAAGTCTATTTATTTTAAATATTGATGTTTACTCAACAAAAGTAATCGCCAATGAAATTGCTGCAAAGTAATAGCCAATGAAATCGATTCAAAAGTTTCTCTTTTAAGTATATATATATATATGTATATATATATATATATATATATATATATGTATATATATATATATATATATATATATATATGTATAGAGGCGGGATCCGGTGAGGACGGCTAAATATTTGAGGATTGAGGACGGGATGAAATAACACACTTTATTCAATACAATACCACTCGCAAAAAATCAAACAACAAAACAAAAAAACGCGCAAAAAATCAAACACAAAAATTAGACGATTCATTTTTCATATTCTACTTCAACTTTCTCTCTCTAAAAACTGAAAAAAAAATCGAAGAAAATACTGATAAATTGTTGAATCAATCAAGATTACGAAGGAATACGAATCATTGCTGCATATCATCGCATTTTTCTTTGAATTCAGGTACAATTTTTGATCTAAATTTTTCCGATTTCCCATTTTAGGTATATTTTGCAGAAATAATTGATCAATTGGTTTAAGTAATCAATATATTTGCTCTGAATCTTTGGTCGGATGTTTTTAGAACATAGACATGCATATAATTTGGGTAAAATACGAAAATGTTCATTCTAGGGTTTCGAAAAATGTTGTGCAATTGTTTTAACATTATCATGCAAAATTTTTCGCATGAACTAATTGATAAAATCGATTATTTTTCATCTACTTTCATATTATTGATCGTGTTTGTGCGTCTTACTGCTTCGCTAAAATTCTCAAATTCATTTAATTTGCGTTTGTATGTAACATCACATATAATAGATGAAGAACACGAGAAAAACGTATTATATTATAATCTGATATTGTATAATGTATTGTAAATCTTGTGATATTGTATTGTAAATGATGTGAGATTTTATTAGTTATACTGTGTAATACTATAACTAGTTGTGATATTGTATTGTAAATGTTGTGATATTGCAACTAGCTGTGATATTGTATTGCAGTCTGATATTGTATAATGTACTGGATGAAATATAAAACTAGTTGTGAAATTGTAATGGATATGTTGTGATATTGTATTCGATATATTGTGATATTGTATTTGTAGACATGCAAAAAAATTCATGTTGTATTGAATTTTTTGTGTTATGCAAAAATGTTTTGTACTTGACGTAAATTGTCTCGCTTTTTGAAGAAATACAATCGTCATGAACACGCTGGCACTCACGAAACTCCAACGAAAAAACCTTGCAAAAAGAGAAAAGCTATGAACGATACTAAGTCCCAAAAAAACTCCACAAAAAAAAACAAACCAACAAAGGGAGCTCCAAATGTGGTGACAGGAGATGCCTCTGATCATAACAAAATGATTGTGCAAAAAGAAAATGAGGATGGTTTAGAAATTATGGACGTGATTGAGCAAAACAGAAAAGGAACTGGTCGACATGAAAGTGAGCACAAATTTGTAACAAAATGTAGGCCAAACAAGCTGTTTGAGCTTATTTGTGAGCTTAATGATGAGCAAAAGAAGGCAGTGGAAGAAATTGGTTTTGGAGGCTTGTTGCATTTAAAACTTATTAAGGAGATTCCTAGAGGGATTGTGGAATTGCTTATAAAAGCTTTCAAGCCTACCAGCTACATGTTTAGGGCGAAAAAAATCGAGTTTTTGTTAAGCAAAGCTGATGTGCATGATGTATTCCTGCTTCCTAGGGTTGGTGCTAGGGTGCAGAAAACTATGACTGGTCATTGCAAAGTGACTGCTGATGACGAATTGAAAGTTGAATGGCGAAGAAAATTTGGATTAGAGAGTAAGGCAGACCCTATTAAGTTGAACATTGTGCATGATAGATTAATGAGCTGCAATGAGTCGGGTGATGATTTCAAGAAGCTGTTTGTTTTATATAGCATGTCTATTTTCTTGGCACCTACAACAAATTACACACTGGATTTCAAACTGCTTAGGGCTGTTGAAGATGTGCCAAACATAAAAAATAGTGACTGGAGTTTGTATGTTTTTGAGCAGTTGGTAGAGGCTGTTGGTAATTTTAAGGAGGGGACCAAAAAGACAAGTACTATTACTGGATGCATACTTGTATTAATGATATGCTATTTCCATAGGGTGAATTTTAAAGGGGATGTGTTAGCCCACAACCTACCACTTATTCGACACTGGGATCATAAGGAGTTGACAAAAAGAGCTAAAAGTGAGTTGGCGACAGGTGCATTGGGGAATGCTGTCCCTTCTCAAATTGTTTACCCTATCTGTGAGCAGCCAGGTTATCAAGAAGATCAGCGACCTCAAACTCAACCTCAGACTGAAACTGAAATACCAAAGGGATACATGTTGATCAAATTGCCTCCTGGGATACAAAGTGACGAAGAAATAAGAGGAAGAGCATTAGATGTAAGACAAACTTTATAACTGTGTTACCTTTTGAGATAATTTTCTGATATTCTTAAACCTTATTAGTATTACTAGTATTACAATATTAATTGATAGATGTGACATTGATATTGTATTATGATTTTTAAAAATGCTAGGAAATTCATGAAATTTTTTTGAGAATGACGAGGGATTCAAAGATTGTTTTACAAAAGATACACCGATAATATGAAAGAGTTCAACTCAAAGATAGCTGGACTGTTGGAAATGATACAAAATCAGATGAACTGGGTAGTGATAAAACCGAAGCAGCTGAATGTCCTCCCAAGGAAGATACTGTAGAAGAGACTGGTGACAAAACTGTTGATGGCAATGATGATAAGGTAGAAGAAAATACAACTGAAAAAGATCAATTTGGCAGCCAAATTCATCAAACACTACCTTTTATGAAAGATCCATTCTACCATAGCTTTATCGACGGTTTGGTAATGAGGGCAAAAGAAATGTATGATTATTCACAAGGGATGCCATCATTCGACGTATGGACCGATATGTTGAAAGCTCGGATAAAGAATTGGACAAGTCCTACGGTGGTTGTACTGATAAAGACCTCCAAACGGATTCTCAAGTGATCATTGATGACATGATTTATGGGGATATGAAACAGTGCCCTAATTTGGATGAGATATTAGCTGATGTGAATGAACAAACTGAAGAAATTAGTGAGGAAGTCGTATATTCCCGGAGAAGAGCTGCACAGGCAAGTGACAAAAATGAAAAAAGCAAAACAACAAATGTTCAAAAAGGAGGAACCACTGAGTCAAGGAGTTTACTTAGTGACTATTTGCTCCACTCAAATACTATACCAGAATGTGCATTGTTGGTATCTCGTAACTTAGGTTGTACCCAACAATGTGGACAACCGGATAAGCAAATGAGACTACTCATCGAATTTTGCCGGGAAATAGACAGTTGTTTGAATCAGTTTTGAAGAAACGGAAAGAGGTCATGGATTATTGTTTCATTCATGATCATACAATTGAGAAATCGTAAGTCCATTTTCAAACATTTTAAAATTTAAAAGGCTTACTGCTATATTAAGCATATTAGTAAATTGATCTTTAATTTGGTTGATAATGTATGACAGAGAAACACTTGCAACATATGGGACTTACCATGTAATTTCAAGATCCGATATAGAATCATTATTGCCTGATGTGAAGATTGAGTCGTCTGTGATTGAATCGTGGTCAATTTTGATGAATGAGTTGTCAATAAAGGAAGAAGAAGCACCAGTACCAAAAAGGATTTTCTTTGGGCTTGCACATGCCGTAAGTTCTAATTCTTAAAAGGGTGATATTTTATTGAAAATCGTGTATTATTGGGTGAAAAATTTAATTCACAAATCGCAAAAGAAATTTAAACCATGACTGATGAAGATTGTTTCAAGAATATGTGATATTGTAATGCAATGTTTGTGATATTGTAATTTAAGTCAATTTTTTCTTCAGTGCAATATTTGTGATATTGTGATATTGTAATGCAATATTTGTGATATTGTAATGCAATATTTGTGATATTGTAATTTAAATCACAAACATTTAATTCAGGACTGCAAAAGAAATTTAAACCATAACTGATAAAAATTGTTTCAAGAATATGTGATATTGTAATTCAATATTTGTGATATTGTAATGCAATATTTGTGATATTGTAATTTAAGTCAATTTGTTCTTCAGTGAAATATTTGTGATATTGTGATATTGTAATGCAATATTTGTGATATTGTAATGCAATATTTGTGATATTGTAATTTAAAGCACAAACATTTAATTCAGACTTTATAAAAGAAATTTAAACCATAACTGATAAAAATTGTTTCAAGAATATGTGATATTGTAATTCAATATTTGTGATATTGTAATGCAATATTTGTGATATTATAATTTAAGTCAATTTTTTCTTCAGTGAAATATTTGTGATATTGTGATATTGTAATGCAATATTTGTGATATTGTAATGCAATATTTGTGATATTGTAATTTAAATCCGTTAGTATGATATTGTATTGAAGAGTTTGTGTTATTGTACTGTATGACAGTTGTTATTGTAATATTGATTAATATTGAAAGGAACCTATTGTGTGATTGCAATGTTACAGACACCTCTAGAACAAATCTTAATGCTAAATGGAGAAGAATTTGAGAAGACAAAAGCACTTACTGAAGAAATAGCTGGAGCATGGGATATATGGCAAAATGTTTGCAGGCAGCCACTAAACTTAAATTCAGATCTGGTAAGACACTAGCATTGTCAAAATTGTTTGTGTTATGCCATTTATTTACTTGATTAAACCGATAAGAATTTTTCATGCAAACTTTATTAGGTGTTCCTCCCTTTGCTGATAAGCGAACATTATTTCTGCATATGCATCAACTTTCAAAACGAGACAGTGGACTACTTAGACAATAGGCTCTATGACAACTTCAAGATTCGAGTTTTTTTACCTTCTTTGAGTTGGTGTAAGTCTTAAACTCAAACTTTATTGCAAAACTACAATTGATGTGTTTTATTAAATTGGAGGAATTTTCTTTACATTAATGAGATTCTTAATTGTTATCAAAACTGTATAGGCAAAGACATTTGGAAGTTACATGTGCAAAGAAAGGTTTAAAGCAAGGAGAAAAAGTGCAAATGTTTCCCTTAGTTAATAAGAAATTCAAGTGGCAATCAAAGGATTTTAACTTAGACTGTGGGGTATTTATGATGCTGCACATGATGTTTTACAATGGGGAAATATTTGATTGTGAGTTGAATGATGTAATGAAGAGGAAATTATATCGAGTGAGATAGCAAAGCAAAGATTGGTTTTCAAAGTGATTATAACCATACGAGGTCGGAAACAATGGATACTGTAACAAACTTCAACACATTAAAGGAATCGTTGGAACCAATCCTGTTGGAAAAAGGAGGTGAAAAGAGAAGAGGAAGAAAAAGAAAAAGCAGACAAGAAAGTTTGTACACCAAAGTCAAAAATCAAAGGTTACTTACTTTTACTTAAGCGCTCATTTTTTTCTTAAACAACATAATTTTATTTGGTAGTAAAACAAACGCATCACCCGAACTGTTCTTTAGGGTTGAAAATACCAGATGACAATGATTGCAATACTAGTGTCTTGGGTAGCCGTAGAAAAGGAAATTCAGATGGTCTTGGGTGCACATACAACTGTGGCAAAGCTGGTGATATTTTGGTTGTATCCAAATTTATGAGGAACAATCAAGCACTTTTAGCAAGCTTGTTGAAAGTAAGAAAAGAAGTACTTGACTACGCTTATTGACGACCACACATTCTCTATAGAGTAAGATTGAAAACTATTATGATATCCTCAACTATTTTAACTGATGTCCATCATTTATTTAGTAGCATATGGAAAGAATATTTCAACTAATGCTCATCCACTACAATTGCTTGTAGTGAATGTGTTCTTGTCTACTGCGAAGAAGCAAAACTCCTCAGAGAAGATATACTATCAATACAACAGACCGTGAATGTCACGAGCAAAATGATTGAATGTTGGGCACACCTACTGAATGACATTGAGTACAAGGACCACAGCACAACAACTTTACTGTTTTTTGGACTTCGTCACATGGTATGCAATATTATTTACAAGTAGTTTAGATATTTGATTTTAAAATATTGTAAATTTAATATTATTACAATGAATATGTGTTGTTATTGATTAACAACTATTTTGCAAACAGGATGCTGTTCACGCATTATATCAACAAGGAGGTGATGAAAGTCAGGATGAAACTCATAAAATGAGGATTTTTGAAGCTTGGGATACTTTTATTACCGCAAACAACGGTACATGCAACTTGACAGCTGAGATTGTTTTTATGCCAATGCTATTTGAAGACCATTACTTTTGTGTTTGTATAAACTTTAACAAAGAAAAGGTTGAAGTCCTAGACAATATATCCTATGATAAATGGGAAGATACAAGTGTTTACAAACCGCGATGTTGTGGTAAGTTGAATGCTTTAGTTGATAATGGAAATCTGATAAATTGTTGGATAATATATGTGGGTTTAATCCGATGGTTGTCTTGAAATGTGTCAGTTGCATGCATGAGTGACTATTTGGAAGCAAAGAAAAGGCCGAAAGTCAAGAAATAATAGGATTTAACATTGTTAACGTAAGCTTCAAATGGCAAAAACCGGAACTAAAGAACAATGAATCCGGCACTTTTCTAATGCTGCACATGATAAGGTATGAGGGAGAAGTATTTGAAGCAGATCTTGATGGAAAGGTTGGCCGCAGATACTATTGGGCACAAATGGCAAAGAAGATTACTCTTGGGCGACATAAATGGAATTAGGGATCAACTCATTCAAAGAGTAGCGAGTTCACAATAAAGGAAGAAGTCCGCCCGAATCAAATCGAAAAGAGATGCATCAATGAACAAAAAACCTGTAAAAGGAGGCAAGGGTGAAGATGTGCAAAAGCCGGTGAATACTGAAATGCCTGTTCTTCGTAGTTCGCCTAAAAGGTAAATTAAAGAAAATTTAAAAATGGCTAATCGGATATAATAATGTCATTACTTTGTAAAGATATTCGTTCTTCGTTTTATTTGAATATGGAGATATTTTAATCGGTGCACATATTTGGGATTGCGGTGGTACTGTCAATGGGCAAAACACAAGTGGTGGTCGAGGGATCAAAACAGTTGCACAATATTCAAGAACAAGAGGTCGAGGTAGAGGTCGAGGACGAGGCACCAATGTAGGAAAATAGAAAGTGTGTAATCTGACTTAGGAATGAATGCATTGACAGATTGATTTGTAATAGGTAGACAAAAATGGTACAATCTAGATCGTTTGATAAGGTTTTGTAATGAAGATATATCAAATTAGTGTTAATGTGCTATTTTAAAAGGGTTCATGCAAATATTTGTTGAGCAATCAAGTTATCTTACAGGTGTGATATTGGAATGAATGCATTGTGAGATTGTATTTTGTAATTCTTGGTATTTAAACTTTAAATCGAACAAGAGGTGAAATTGGTACTTTTACAAAGATTCAAAATGACTGAGAAATAGTCACCCTTGACTAAGAAATCTCTTTTTAGAAACCGTGATATTATGTAGAAGAACAGCTGATATTGTATTGAATAAGTTGAAATTTTGTATAACATGATGCGTCTAATTATGTGGTATTGTATTGAATACCTTTTCTCAGAAACCTCCTTATTAGAAACCGTGATATTGTAATGAAAACAGCTGATATTGTATTGAATAAGTTGAAATATTGTATCACATGACACGTCTAATTATGTGGTATTGTATTGAATACGTTGTGATATTGTAAAGAATACTGTATGATATTAAGAAAAGTATGATATTGTATTCCCTAACTTGTGATATTGTATGGACGTAAAATGTCAGGATAATAATTATTCACACTTGTGATATTAATTTTAGACATGTATGATATTGTATTCGATATCATGTGATATTGTACAAACTGCGAGGATAATAATTATTCCCCAAAAAGTAAAATTTTGAATTGAATATTGTGCGGTATTGTATTGAACAGACCGTGATATTGTAAAGAATAATGAAATTATTGTCAGACGTGTTGTGTTTATTTGATCCAAGTGTGATATTGTATTCGGTATATTGTGATATCACATTATACTCAAATGCAATATCATAGTTCTAACTATGAAATATCACAATATGTCCACCACATTCATTTTAATCTGCAAGTTCAGAACATGGACATTGAAACATCGACTTCGATAATACATTTTGGAATCTTTATTTAAGAAATACCACACACCTGACAATGCAATATCACGACATGTACGGTAAAATATCAGATATCTGATAATACTGTTTCAAAGCACTATGGAAGAAAATAGCACCTGTCTTACTATGAAATATCAGATGTCTAACAATGAAATATCACACTTATATCACTAAGTAAATCCTAACGTATGGAGTGTAATTGCTATAATAGTAATGAAACTATGACATGTATATCCTATATATATTGAGCTTCTTCAACAAAAAATCCTCCAACTATATATATTGAGCTTCATCAACAAAGAATCCTCCAACCAAGAGACGACGACACAAAAAATGTTTTGGATGGCCTTGATGAACATGAATCAAGATACAAGTCAATAATTATCCAACTCCCTTGAAAAATGCAAAATAGAACAAGTAGTTGTCAAGAAATGAACAAGCACAGTTGATACAGTTTTTGGAAATAAGATCATAAACAGGACAGGGAGTAGTCGTCAGCGCTCAATATCAAAAGTATACAATTCCAAAAATAAAACTCATAAACAGAAATCGTATGGCATCTTACTGACAGAATTAATGTAAATAGAATATATTTATTTAGGTAGCATACCTGATTCTCGATGTCGGAACAAAAGGATGAGGGCGATTCGCTTATCATGGTTAGCCAATTGTTTGCAATTTTTGCAAAGCCTTTTTGGCTTCTCTGCTTTGGCAATGCATTGTTGCTTTGTCGATATCATTCTCTTCCCACTACCCTTGTTCTTTGCCTGACGAGGCGGTAGAATCCTCACCTCAGTTGAGGAACTACATCCAAGAAGCATTTCCAACTCCTGCTCTTTTGTCATTGATTGTGCTTGTGGATTGAGTTTGATCCGAAATTGCTTCAATGTGTCAGCAAGGTCAGTGATCTGATTGTTAGGCATAGTTCTCAGCAAACTGATAGTTGAGTAGAACTCTGACCATAATTTGCACATCTCCAGCTTCCTTACATCAGTGGCATCAAAGTCGTCAAGTAACTCACCATGTGAACCATATAGAGGGATTTTTGTGCATTCTTTGTCCAAAGCATAAGTATGTACTTATCATGCAAAGTCCTAACTTGTTTCCCAGAGAAAACCCAAATAATGTGTCTGCAAATAATACCCTTCCTATTAAACAACTTACAAAAACATTCTGCATCAGTGCTTGTGGAATTGAACACTACTTGATAACGCTTCTGCATTCTAGCGTCGAATAACAACGACCTCTCATCACAACAGGTGGTGTGAAGCCACCAACACTAAGAGAACACATGGAGGCAGCAGCCTCTTGTTGAAAATCTTTGAAAATAGCATGGGTATAAACCTTGGACGCATGAGCTTCCAAGTGGAGAGACGTAGCTAATTGGGGCAAAGTATAATCACTGTCTCGATCATGTTGCTTTTGAGTATGGCGTTGTTGATCCATGGCGCTTTGAAAACGCATCCAAAACTCAACAAGTGTACCATGTATATTTTCAAAACGCTTGAAAAAGCTATTCTGGCTCTCCGATCGTTGAGTTGTTCGGAGAAGACATCCCATAGGAATATCACGATAATAAGCCGGGATCCATCTCCTTCTTTTTTTGTACATGTATGACAACCATGAATTTGCTTGCAAGTTATGTTCAAGAATTAAGTCGACCACTTTTGTTCAAATTCGCAGTTCCAAGTCGAGTCCCAAACAACGAAATTCAAACGACTCACAAAATCAGTCTCCTTGGATATTGTAATTCCAATCTTGTCAGGGACCTTTTGCATAATATGCCACATGCAATATCTATGCTTAGCCTTCTTGAAAACTTTGGGTACAAATTTCTTTATTCCCCGGCATTGGTCGGTGATTATACATTGCGGCTCGCGACCGACCCATAGCGTCTAAGAACTTCTCAAAAACCCACTTAAATGAATCGTCATCCTCATGAAACAACAATGCAGCAGCAAAAGTCACAGACCTTTTGTGGTGGTCCACCCCAGTAAAAGGAGTGAAAATCATAGAATATTTATTTGTACCGTAAGTTGGATCAAAACTGACCAAATCACCAAAGGAAGAGTAATTTCGACGTGCCTGTGCATCACACCAAAACACACGAACCAAACATTTGAAAGAATCTACTTCATAAGCAAAGTAGAACCCTGGATTGGTTTGACGGAGGTTCTCGAAATTATCGATAAACAATTGAGCATCTTTATCTCCTATGAAACACTTGATATCCCTTCCAAAGTTCTTAAAATCAATCAATTGAGCACCAACATTCTCATAACCATCTGCATGTTCCTTAGAATATCTATATGCCGATGTAGGACCTAAATTAACTTTTGAATGATCAATAATTGCCTTCTTATGAAAAAGATGAAGGTGTCTCTTTTTTCTTTGAAATTCTTGATTTGTGAGCGAACAAAGTCGATGATTATGCCATTCACGAAACTGAGTTACAACATAAACATCCTTGATAAGGCGAAATTCAATCATAGCATCACAACCAATCCTAGTTAGTTTATTGTTCTTAATATCAAACGGCTTTATAAGTGGCTGCTCCACTACACTATCATGAACAATAGCTTTCCTTTTCTTACCATCTCTAAACCCTTCACGATTACAGACAACAAGTTTATAAAAGATGGCACCATCGCATTTTTTTTTTAGAGGACTTCCTAGGTTCAAAACCACATGCTTCGCATAGACATTATAAAAACGATAGCGTCTTCCAATTTTGCAAAAAACTCACCAAGTTGAGGTTTATACTTGAATTGCAACATTTCTTGACCACAATTCAAGTACCACCAGTGTGTGGATTCCAAAAACAGTTGATGTTCATGAAAAGAAACAGGAGGTTGTTCAATGCGGGGAGTAGAAGTAATCTCAAAGAAAATGATTATCGAGAGACGTAGGTGGGGAGGACTTTCAATGCGTGGAATAGAAGTAATTTGAGACACACTAGTATCGTGAGAGATGAATCCAGAAGAAGGTACACAACTATCAAAGATCTCGAAAAGAATGCAATATAAGAAGCAATTCAAAACATAACAGTAATAAGCAAACAAGAGGGGGACTAAATTTCGTATTGTAATAGTTGTGATATTGTATTGAATCTGTGTGATATTATATTGAACAAATCGTTATTATTGTAATATTGTGAAAGCGGATTCAAGGTCCGCAAACGAAGATAGTTCGATAATGCATTACAACAGCCGAAAACAGATGTAAAGTAAACAATAAGTTACAATGACGGCAAAATCAAGAGAAAAGGGAAAAGATAGGTAGCAAAAACAATATCAAACTTGAAATTTCATTCAGTACACCAATAAAACCGTAAGAAAAGTAAAAATATAGACAAATTCAGAAGAACGAATTAACAAGACTAGCAAATGCAAATATATGTAGGAAAAACAACAAGTAAAATAGAAATAAAGCTGCATATGAGGAAATTAAACATAAAATCGAACACAAAAGCAGGAAGAAGAAGAGAAATTCAAATATCTGTAACAAAAACAACAATTACATAAAAATAAAGCTGAAAATTGTAAATCTAAACATGAATTCATAATAAAAGTAGCGAATATGTTGAAAAAACAACAATAACAACAAAATAAAGCTGGAAATTAACAAATTAAGGAAAATCAGAAGCAGAAAGATGTACCTGACATAGCGAAGCAACGAATGTCGAAAGAAAGAAGAAATAGTAATCAACGATAACAGCAGAAAGAAAGAAGAAATAGTAATCAATGAATCGCGGAAGAAATAAGCAGCAGAAAGAAGGAATCCATGGATGTCGAGGAAGATGAATTTAGAGAGAGAAAGAAATTGATGATTTAAATTAGGCAACTGGTAAAACTGACGAAAATTAGGGAAGCAGGGGGTATATATACAAAGAAACAAAATTACCAAACTACCCTTAATTCTATATGTTAAATATAAGACGTAGGATCTATTACTTTAGATGGCTTAGATTGATCCTCAATCCCTAAATATATGAGTTATACTCATATGATCCTAATTCTATATGTATATATATATGTATATATATATATATATATATATATATATATATATATATATATATATATATATATATATATATATATATATATATATATATATATATATATATATATATATATATATATATATATATTGATACTAGTTTTTGTCCCAAGCAAAACATTCCACGTGTTATGAAACATTAATTAGTATAGATGTCCATTGGGCTTCTATCCAGTATAGTCCATATATATATAACTAGGTTGTAATTCACCCTCCATCTATAAACAATATATACCCCATATGAGATGAATAATATATAACTTTCTTCCCTCTCCATCTATTTGTTTATCTTCCTCTGAGTTCTCTCTACATTTCTTGTCTATTTTCTTATTCTATAACACGTTATCAGCACAAAATCTAGCCGATTGAGCATACGGTAAACATACATTGAAGGTACTGGTTTGTCCTCTACCCTATTTTCCTTAAAAACATACGTTTTCGATTTATTGTTTACTAAACTGCTTGATAAAAACATAATCATTCCATTCCCTTGTTTGTTTTGACTCTTTGAAATCACTAGCATGTAGCCCGTGTGACAGTTGTATCCTGCAATCAAATTGGATCAGATTTTTGTTTATTCGTTAATATAATCCACGCATTGAATTTGATGAATATAATGCAGACATACGAAGATGATCACTCATTAATAATGTTTTTATTAAGGGTTGACCATGTGTGTCAATTCCATCCGAGGGCTAAACTTCATTACTTTGATATATTTGCTTTACTTTGTTTGGAGCTTGCTTTAATTTTCGTTAATCAAATCATGCTATTCTGAGTTTTTGTTATATCATACTCCCTCTATTTTTTTATATATGACTTTCTCACATTTCGAGACACTCTCTTCTCTCTTCAATATCTCTTAAAATATAAGACTAAATATTATGATATGTATACTCATATGAAAGAGTTTTTCGTAAGGAATTTAATGGTACTATTTTTATATTTTTTGAACAAATATATTTTTGTAAATATTAAAGTCAAAGGCTTACCTCGTAAATGTAAAACGTCATATATAAAAAAGTGGAGGGAGTATAATAATTCATGATTGTTCATATGTTAATTGCTCTAGGCCAACTTTGTAATTTAGTGCCTAACTTTTATTGCTACTTCGTTCAATTGGGCATGAGCATTGAATACCTAAGTTGTGTCTCACCTTTTATATAGCTGTATCCCTTATTATTTTTTTGTGAGACACTCTCATATCTATTTAATTGAGACAGTCTCCTATTTATTTAATATAAGACGGTCTCCTATTCATGTGAGACACTCTCATGCTATTATTATGTGAGACAACCTACTATCAATCTAATGTAAGTTGATCTCCTATTGCAATAATGTGAGCCAGTCTCCTATACATTTAATGCAAGACGTTCTCCTATCTATTTATACAAGATAGTTTTCTATCTGTTTAATTGACACGGTCTCCTATCTATCAAATGTGAGATGGCCTCTAATCTTCTTAATTCAAGACGATCTCACATCTATTTAACATGCAACGATCTCCTATCTACTTAATGCGAGATAGCCTTTTGGAATTATAATTTAAGACGATATCCTATCTACTTAAAGCGAGATAGTCTTTTGTCATTAGAATTTAAGACGATCCCTTATTTAGGTTGTTATTATGCGAGACGATCTCTACCAATATTATGTGAGGCAATATATGAATGGTTGTCTTACTTCTGCAAATGCTGTGGTAAATTAGGGCATACCTCCTCTACTTGTAAATGAAACAAGCCTAATAAGGAGGCTCGTGCTACTAGCACAGCTCCTCTAGGTCCTGTTACACCTTTGTCTACTTCTGTTTGTGAGGTTACTTATGACAATGCTTTATCTTTGGGGATCCCACTATCTGATGCTCCTCAAGAGGGGATCCCAACTACTGGCAACTCATTTCAGGCTCTTTCTGAGGATATTTCTTCTCACACTGAGTCTACTATTGAACTAGGTGGTACCTCAACCCAATCTTAGGAAGTTCATGATCCAGTGGAGAGGAATGTAGACTCATAATGTATTTTCCTAGGTCAGAGATCCTCTTCTCTGGTCATTAACTCTCCTCAGACTGTGGTTGTAAAGCACTCAGGAAGTTCAATTAAGAAATCAGCAAAGAAGACTGGAAAAAGTAAAATTACTGATGTTGGCAAACTCTCTAGATCTGTGGTTGCTAAGGCAGGGAATACTATCTCTGTCATGGCTTCCTCTCCTATTAAAGAACTAGGTGGTACCTCAGAAACTGGTCTTTTGGTTCTAGACAACTCTATGAGGCTTGCTGGCTCAGAATGCTCTGTGTTAGGTCAGTCATTCTTACCTGTTGTTCCTAGTCCATCTGTCTGTCTTTCTGAAATGCACTCAGCAAGTTCTTCACCAGTGGCTATCTCTCAGGACTCTATCCCTGCTGATATTAATCAGTCATGAAAATTTCTTCCTGGAATATTAGAGGTTTCAACTGCCCTATTAAGCAAAAGGAGGTTAGATACTTCCTTAGGGATACTAAAGTGGACATGTTAGCCATTATTGAAACTAGGGTGAAAGCTCATAAAGCTGGTCATATTATTAGAAACAATTTTGGTAATTGGCAAGTTATTTGTAACTATGATAACCATTACAATGGCATGATCTGGGTTCTCATCAATCCCCAAACTATTTCTATTAGTGGTCAGGTTGTTCATGATCCGTTGATCTCTCTTAAAGCTCACCATTTTGAAACCTCTAAGGATTTCATGGTCAGTTTCATTTATGGTAGTAATGATGCTACTGATAGACAAAGTTTATGGAATGCTCTTACAGCTGGGAGCACTTCTGAGCCTTGGATTGCCCTTGGAGACTTAAATGTTGTCAGATGCCCCTCTGAGAAATTGAGTTCTACTCCTCCTGTTCTCCAAGAAATAATGGATTTTAATTCTTGTCTGTCTGCCTGTTCCTTAGATGATCTTAATGGTAATGGTGCTGAGATGATTTGGACTAATAAGCAAGACCCTCTTTCTAGAGTGTGGTCTAAATTGGATAGAGTTCTTGTGAATCATTCTTGGCTTACAAATTTCCCCTCTTCTTTTGCCCTCTTTCAAGAAGCTGGTATTTCTGGTCATTCTTCTGTTATTGCTTGTATCTCTGAGGACCAGAAAATTACTAAACGTTTTAGCTTTCTCAATAGCTGGACAACTCATAATAATTTCCTCCCAACTGTTCAGGCTGCCTGGTTTTCTCAAAAGAAAGGCAGTCCTGTCTTTTGTTTCTTTGACAAGTTAAAAAATGTGAAGCATGCTTTGACCGCCTTTCACAGAGATGGATTTAGTGACATTTCTGCAAGAATAAAGTCTGGTAAGCACACTTTATCCCACTGTCAACAGCAGCTCCTCCTTGCTCCTTTTTTTGAGAGTCTTATTCAAGAGGAAAAGAAATTAATTACTGTTTATAGCAATCTTAAGGGTATTGAACTTAAGATGCTGCATCAGAGGTCTAAGATTAAGCACCTTAAGGACGCTGATACCTGTTCTAAATATCTCTTTGCCAAGATTCTGAGAGAAGAACTCAGCAAGTCATTGGTGCCATTAGAACTTGTAATGGTGACCTTAGATCTGGTTTGGATAATGTTGAGGAGGCTTTCACTGATTACTATCAAAGTCTCCTTGGATCCAAAAAGGACATTATTGCTCTCGACTCTCTTCTGAAGGATTCCGTTCATAATCTTTTACTTGAGGATGAAGCTACTCTTATTTCTGAGGTCACAAACCAGGAAATCAAAAATGTTGTTTTTAGTAATTACTCTAACTCCAGTCCTGGGATAGATGGGTTTTCCTCAGGGTTTTTCAAGGCTGCTTGGAGTATTGTTGGAGAGGATTTATGTAAAGTAGTGCATAGTTTTTTCAAGTCTGGGAAGATGGCCAAACAAGCCAACACCACTCTGCTTACTCTCATCCCGAAGAAACGGGTAGTTTCATCAGTCACGGATTTTCGCCCTATTTCTTGTTGCACAGTTTTCTATGAAACTGTAAGTAAAATACTTGCTCAAAGATTGCAAAAAGTTCTCCTTTCCCTTATTGGTGATGAACAAGCTGCTTTCATAAAAGGAAGGTCTATTTTTGAGAATATTATGCTATTACAAACTCTTGTTAAGGGGTATAGCAGGAAAAACATTTCTCCCAGGCGCCTTATTAAAGTTGATATCCAAAAGGCTTTTGACTCATTGCAATGGGACTTTATTTCTGAAATGCTCACTTTTTTGGATTTCCTGAGAAATTTAGGTCTTGGATCATGGGATGTATTACCAATACCTGGTTTTCTTTAAAGATTAATGGGGGGATCACTGGTTTTTTCCAGGGACAGAGTGGAGTTAGACAAGGAGATCCACTTTCTCCATATATTTTTGTCTTAAGTATAGAAATTTTTTCATTATATCTCAGGAAACTGTGTTCACAACATTAGGTCTCCTATCATCCTAAATGTAGCAAATTAAACCTCACCCATCTCATTTTTGCTGATGATCTTATGATCTTTATTAGAGGAGATTGTCCTTCTGTTCAAGCTGTTAAGGAGGTTTTGGCTCGTTTTGCCACTCATTTTGGGCTTTATGTTAATGCTGATAAAACTAGCATTTACTTTGGTGGGGTTTCTCCTGAAGTGAGGCAGCAAATATTGGATATTTCTGGGTTCACCTTGGGTTCCTTCCCATTTCGATACCTAGGGGTTCCCCTGAACACTTCAAGGCTTTCCAATAACATGTTTGATCACTTGATTACCAGAGTTTAGAAATCTGCTCAACACTGGTCTTCTCATCTTCTCTCTTTTGCTGGTAAAGCACGGCTTATTAATTCTGTTATCCTTGGCATGGAAAATTTCTGGTGTTCTAGTGTTCTTCTTCCACATGAGGTGCATCAGAAACTTAATAGATTATGCAAAGATTTTTTCTGGGGAATTCCCAACAATGGTAGGAAACTTGTTTTCAAAAGTTGGAAGAGCATATGTGCTCCTTGGTCTGCAGGAGGGTTTAATATCAAAGATAGTTTTTCCTGTAATATTTCTCTCCTTCTGAAATGCTTATGGAAGCTTCTTGTTCCTCCTGAGGGGCTCTGAGCAAAGTGCCAACATTTGTATACTCTGAAAAACACTGATATCTTGTTACTTCAGAGTAAGGATCAATTCTCATCTAGTCTTATAGGAATCCTTGCTGCTAGGGATGCTCTTTTACTCAGAGCTGGGGGGGATGTCCCATGCTGATCACTGTCTTAAAAGTTGGGTTAAAGGACCAACTCTCCACCTTGGTGATGTTTATTCCTATTTTAGGAATGCAGCGCCAGCTGGTCCTTAGACCAGTGGTCTTTCTCATTCTGCCATTTCCCCCCGCCACGAGATCATATGCTTCCTTGCTGTGCAACACCAGTTAGCTACTCTTCCCAATTTGCAGAAACGGGGATTTCTTTTAGCCAATTGATGTTGTTTGTGTACACAGCAGGAGGAGTCCCGTAATCATCTTTTTTTCTCCTGTCCTTTCTCTAGTGCAGTCTGGCAGTCCATGTTGGGCTGGATGAGAATTGATAGAAGTCCTCAGAACCTTGACAATGAGTTGATTAATGCTGCTGGGGTAAGAGCAACCTGGCGTAGGGTCTGGTTCCAAGTCACTTTAGCTGCTACTACCTATCAGCTTTGGAGGGAAAGAAACTCTAGAGTTTTTCAAAGCCATGCTAAGGATGTTTCATCGATTGTTCAATCCATCAAGCATCAAGTTTTAGTTCGGATCTTTAGTAAAACTAAACCCTCTTCTCATCAGCTTGTAATCTCTACTCTTTTGTCCTAAAATAGGTTTTGTGTTGCTTGGCTGCTTTGCAGTTTAGTCGCCTTGTATTCTAGTGTGATAGTGTAGATACCTCATTTCTGCACCTCCCGCAAGCCACCCAGTGATGATTGGGCCGCATGTTTGGTACACGGAACGATTTATGACAATTCGTAAGTTTATCGTCAAGTTCTAGCTCAAATACTTGTGTCTACCTCTTGGTCGTCATATAGGTGTAATTACGGTCGTTTTGGCAGTAATTAGAGTACATTTGGAGTCCGGGTCAAAAAACCGTCTTCATTTCCTAAAACCGTCAAATCAAGAGTCAAAAAGCAATGTGCTTGTTTACCTAAGGTTAGGATGTCATAAAATGTCATGGGTATATGTCATTTTGAGTCACATGTCACTTCTTTGGGTTAAACTTAAAGTTTACATTACAAAATGTGTATTTCATTTATCTAAAATGATAACCCGACCTTTAGGCCCGTTTTACGAAGTGATAACGACGTTTTTGGGTCAAGCCTATTTCACAGAAAGTTCGAGATCTTTCTCTTAGATTTCCAACGCCACCAAAATCACCTTATTCCGAGTCATGTAGAGAAAGTTATGCCTAAAATACAACAGGCTGTCAAACGCGTTTTCTACGCGCAGAAGGAACCTATCCGAGAAAGGACGCAGTAAGTGCTGCGCCTCTTCTAAGGGACGCAACACCTGCTGCGCCTTTTCTCAGGGCTTTCTTTTTGTCCAAGTTTCCGTATTTAACCTAAGTTGGTTGTTTCCGGATCTTTCCTTCTGTAACCCTAATTCCTCCGTGTGATTAGTATAAATAGAGGCCTTTGCCTCTCATATTTCTCACGCGATTGTCCGCCCTTCTCTTCTCCCTTTGCATTCTAAGACCGCGCTCTTTGCTTATTGACGTCTACGTGCTTGAACGTTCGACCACGTAAGCTCGGATCCTTCTGAGTACCAGTCTCGTTTTGCATGGCCGACCAATTTGACCAACTCCACTCAATTAATCAAATCAGTTCGAGTCGAGTTACCACTAAAAACTGATTTAGTTAAATCTCGCGACGCTAACATGTAAGTCTGAGGGTGTGAAATCCCAACTTTATTTATTTATTTTCTGTATTATAATTAATGTAAGAAGTTATGTCATAAGCATGCTCAAAACCGTCTTTTAAAATCACCTTTTAAAACCTTTTAACGGAAATAACACAGATCTGATGTGGGGAAGAATCGCATCAACTGATGCGCCTTCTGGAAAGGGGCCAGCATCTGCTGCGCCTCTTCCATGGGCTGCTTTCAGTTGCTGCACTTCTTCTTCTTCTTCCTCCTAGGATTTTTGTTCCTTTCGTCTTTTATTTTTCTTTTTTCGTTCTTTCCCTTATTTCACCTAATAATTTTCAAATTAGTCTTTTATAAATCTTTTTAAACCTTTCTCAGCTTAAATCTCTTATAATTCAATATTTGCGGGTTTTCGTCATCTTATTCAAACCCGGATTTAAAGGATTCGATTTCTCCATATCAAGTTGTTTGAATTCGTCCTTTGTACATATTTTCATGTTATGTTTTGTTTCGTTCTTATTTCATCTTTTAAACAAAGTTTTGTAAATAAATCAATTCCGACATCGCAAATAATATCTAACTTATAATAATTCGTTTTTAATTGTTTTCTTTCACTTCATGACGATCCCAGATGCATGTAAATCAATTAATCACTTCTACTCGAGTTACAAATCAATAAATCAATGTAAATTAACCAACGAACATTAACAAACCGCGAGTCTGACTTTCACAGTCAGAACCCAACTCAAGAACAGACGCAAGAAGTGCTGTGCCTCTTCCAGAGGACGCAGCAGATGATGCGCCTGTTCTGAGTTGGCTTCTGCCTCTGAACTCTTCTCGTTTTGACGTAAGGTTTCTAATTAGGATTTTAATTAACTATTATTCTTATTATCACCATAATTCGACATATTTTCCATATAATTCATATTTTCCATATTTTCTATTTTATTTCTTTATTTTTATTTTCCAATTTTCCTTGTTTTCCAAATTTCCTTGTTTTCCAAATTTTCTTGTTTTCCAAATTTCCTTGTTTTCTAATTTTTCTTATTTTCCAATTTCCTTATTTTTCCAATTTTCCAATTTTCCTTATTTTATTTATTCTTTTCTTTTATTTCTAAAACTCTTTTGGGCATGTTTATGACGTAAATCAGTTAAATCATTGTAATTTATTTCTTTATTTACTTATTGAATTTTATCATGAATGTTTGCTTGTTCTCACATGTAATTAATCTAAAGCCTACTTTGACATTAATAAATGCTAATTATTTGTTCACCGACATAGTTTAATTCACATGCTAGGATTAATCTGTGGATGTTGCATTGCATGCATATAATCGACAACATATCAAGTATGAATAACTTCCCTAATCATTAGTAGAGGCCGCTATCGAGGCGAGCGGGATTAGGTGTTCAGTAAAAGGACTTTCTAATACGTACCCTCACCCCTTACTCCAGATCTCTGTGAACATCCGTGTTCATTGGCATCCACAAGAGTCATTCTAGACATAGAATGCTAAGGGTAACGAGTTCTTAGTGTTCATGTCACTACTTTGTGTCTTGACATGACACGAGGTATTCGAGCGGTTCTAATTTCCCATAAAAATTGGTGGCGACTCCACAAATGCAAACGCTTGTTTCCCAAGCGCCCCCGTGGGCCCCCGTGTCCACAGTTTGGCGACTCCGCTGGGGGAGTAATACACTTACGTGTTGCCAAGGGTGAAACTTGAACAAGGTTAGGGAATAGTTTATATGAGACAGTTGTCGGTTTTTATTACTCGACCTTTTTAGGTCGTTTTATTCGGCCTTCCTAGGCCCAACCCAACCCATTCGACCAATCGTCCCGTCTGGACGGTCCAAATACTTATCTGGGCCTAAAGATGGATAACGATTGACGTCAACCATGCCGTGATGCATACTCATGTTTGTATCAAGGGCTTTCACTACTCGAGGAAATGGACTAGGAACCGGCCTTACTCATGTTTGGCACATACCTCTCCACAGACCCGGGTTTGATTGCTTGGTATGGCAACCCACCCTTTTAAGCCAAAACCCTTTAAATGCACTCAGCATACTGTGGACGCGGGCTCACGGGGGCGAAAAGCGAGCAAGCTTTTCTTGTGCATTTGTGGAGTCGCCACCAGTTTATTGTGGAAAATTGGAAACCGTTCGAATACCTCGTGCCATGTCAAGACATAAAGTAGTGACATGAACACCAAGAACTCGTTACCCTTAGCATTCTATGTCTAGAATGACTCTCGTGGATGCCAATGAACACGAATGTTCACAGAGATCTGGAGTAAGGGGTGAGGGTATGTATTAGGAAGCTCTTTTGATCGAACACCTAATCCCGCTGATGTGACCATTATTTGAGCATATTTAGTCCCCGAATTAGCCTCGTTCCAATGCTTTTTAGTGCATATTTGGGTCATTTACTATCTTTAGTCCTTTGTTTTGTATATTCTTTGAGGTTTTATTTCCTTGGTAGGAGAGGAGTGCAAACCTTGCATTTTCATGGCAAAATAAAGCTAAATTGATCGAATTTAATGACCAACCATCAAAGAGAAGACAAGACTAGAAGGCCTTTGTACATATTATAGTAGATGGGCAATGATGAAGAAATCCTTCCATCCCCGACTAAATCCCGGAGGATTATTGGAAGAAGAGAGGAAGAAAAGAAGAAAAGAAAGGCTGGGAGGAGATCCGCTCGTCCAACCAGGCAGGACGCCCGTCCAACACTTCAAGAATCCGAGCGTCTTTGCCATAGGGACGCCCGTCCAACCCCGCCCCAATCCGCTCATCCAAGAATCAATTCGCCCGTCCAACCCCGCCCCAATCCGCTCGGCCAAGCATCAATCCGCCCGTCCAGCCACCCCAGAATCCGCTCGTCCCGACCCTTGGACGCTCGGATTGTCTTACAGGCCCATACGTCCTCTTCTTCCCTCCATTGAAGATGCGCATATTTTCGGAAGACTAGCAAAAAGGAGACTCGCATCTTTTCTAAGAAGAGCGATTCCTCAAGGACTTAATCGTCATTTAAGCCCGTAGTAAACCCTAATTTGTGTACCTAATCCCCACTATAAATACCCCATTAGTCTAATTAGATTAATCATGTTCTTCTTATCAATCTTTAGTATAGTTTATATCATTCTAATCTCTTCTTAATCTTGTAATCAACTTCTAATCAAATATTAATACAAATCTCATTTCCTTAATTTCTCTTTTGTTCATCTTTTATTTTGGGTAATTGAAGATTATTTGGGTTTATTGGGAGATTGACAACCTTTCATCAATCATCAAGTACTTCTATTATTCTTTGCATGATTATTTTGGAATCATCATTAGGTATAACCCTCTTAATCCCTTTTTAATTATTGTTAATCATCTTCATTTATTCATCATGTTTTGCTTTGTTAATATGATTGACAACCTTGTTAACATGCTAAACTTGATAATGAGTGAGTAGTTTCCTTAACTAGGGTTAATGGGTAATTAGGGGAAACCAACATGGGGGATGATTCATGCTTAATTTAATATGTTTTCATAATTTATTTGCTTGCTTGTTGTGATCTCAACTTATGCACATGTTATGTTTGATGAAATGCGAGCCTATGAATCCTTGCATTTTTTACCCATCACTTACCTTTTTAATGAGACTTGTAAGACATAAACCAACTCGAGTCTCATTAGACCATGCATATAGTTGAGTAGGGAGGATTAAGTCGACTTGTAGGTGTTGTACAATCTAATCGATTCGGCTCCGGGACCCAAACCTTCCTAGGATTGTAAGATATAAACCAACTCGATCCATCACAACAATAATTGCTTGCTTATAATTTGAGAATATGTTTGTATGATCAATTTCCATGAATCCCCTATGGCCCCATGACACCCTAGTGCTTTTAATCAATTGTTTACATCTCATTTTAATCATCTTGCTTGTTTACTTTTATTGCTATTTAGTTTAGTGATCTTCTTATCTCAACCCAAATTGTGACACCCCTAGACACCGCTACTTGCAATCGAAAATCCTACATCAATACCCATCCCTTGGGATCCGACCTTTACTTGCCTCTTTACTAACAGTAGAGTTGTTTGTGAAGTTATAAATATTGTTTTGGTCTAGGTGCTCCTAACGACAAGTAACCGAAATCTAAGCTCCAAGAGAGTCCGACCAAAAACGGCGCCGTTGCCGGGGACGGTGTTAACTTGATTTGATTTTCTTAGATTGTTATTAGTTGTGTCTTTCTTTGCCTTGGGGAAGTAATTTTCCTCAAGGTTTGTTCTAATTGTTTTCGAGTTGTTTGATATTTTGCATGTCTAGAAGATCACAAGGTAACTTGTTACCCATTGATCACGAAATTGAAAGGACTTTGACAACCAATAGAAGACTTGCTAGAGGTACTTTGAGAGGTATTGGTAAGGTTGTAGATATTCAACCAAATACTATTGAGTTCATCAACCCTTTTGCAAGAGAAGGTGAGGAGAACCCAACACAAAATCCAACACAAAATCAACCCACAATGCCTAAATTTTCATCACATTCCGTACCAACCGAGGAGAACCTACCCAATGTTACTCCCCCACCACAACACTTAACCGGAAATTTCATTGCAAAATCCGCATTTATCCAATTAGTCGAAAGAAGCCAATTTGGGGGGATGCCTAGTGAAGACCCTCACTCTCACATGGAGACTTTTTGTGACTATTGTGATGCGATTTCACAAACCGGTGTAACTCAAGACCAAATTCGATGGGTCTTATTCCCTTTTTCTCTAATTGGCACCGCAAAACAATGGTTGAAAAGCCTTGATAAGGCTACTCTTGGAATTGACTCTTGGAAGAAGTTGGCTCTAGCTTTCTACAAAAAATTCTACCCTCCGGAAAAGACTAACATGCTAAGAGCTCAAATTACGGGTTTTAAGCAAAGGGATGAAGAATCTTTGGATGAAGCTTGGGAGCGGTTCAAAGGAATTTGTCGCTCATGTCCTCATCATGGACTTAGCGAGTGGTTCTTGGTACAACAATTTTGGAATGGTCTTTATGAAGACTCAAGAAACATTCTCAACATGGGATCAAATGGTATGTTCACCGAAGTTGACGATAATCAAACTTGGAACAAGATTGAGGAAATGGCGGTCCATAATTCACAATATAGTAGACCTCGCAAGGCTACTAGAGGAGGAAAGCATGAAGTGGACTCTATTACTCAATTCGGTGCTCAACTTAGTGCTCATATTGATACCATCAACTTGAAGTTTGAAAAGGCTATGGCTAAACTTGAAGAAGCCTCAAAATCACCAAAGCATCATGTTAATGCCATGATAGCATCTTCATCAATCCCATGTGGGATATGTGAGAATTGTGGAACTTTAGAACATGACCAAAGTGAATGTAGGGGAACAAATGAACAAGTGAATGCTTTTCAAGCATACAAGAGTAGTACCCCTTATTCCAATTATTACAATGAAAACCCCAAATTCCACCCAAATCTCTCATACGAAAGCCAAAATGTTCAAAACCCTCAACAAACATACACCCCATATCCCATGAGAAACCAAAATCAAAGACCCTTTTACAACCAAAACCAAGGTTATCAAAATCAAACTCCATACAATCAACAAAATGACCAAGGTTTTGATATTCAAAAAGAGATCCTCCAAATGCAAAAGAATCAACAAGAATTTTTCACTCAAATGCAAAAAGATAGCCAAACAAAAGACATCACCATCAACAACATCCTAGCCCACACAAAAATGTTGGAAACTCAATTGACCCAACTAGCATCTTCAAACTCTCAAAGACAAAAGGGGCAATTACCACCTCAAGGTAATCCCCCAAGACATGAAACGGTTAGTGCCATCCACTTGAGGAGTGGTACGAGATATGAAGGACCAAAGAAGCAAGTTGAGGATGAAGTTGTGGAAGCTAGTGACAAAGAAGGAGTTGTGCAAAACTCTAAGGAAAATGAACCAACAAAACAAGAAGTTTCAAAGAAAAATGAAGAAAAGGCCAAGGAGAAGGAGCCCATTGTGATTAGACTTCCATTCCCAAGTCGTCAAGCTAAGCCTAAGTTCGATGACCAACTTGGAAAATTCATGGAAATTGTGAAGAATTTGGAAGTCCCGATTCCTTTCACGGAATTAATCAATCACGTGCCGGCCTGTGCAAAGTACATGAAGGACATCCTTACGAAAAAGAAGTCGATCCGGAAGCTTGAAACTATCGCCTTCACTAAGGTGAGTAGTGCAATCCTTCAAGGGAGTTCACCTCCGAAACTTAAAGACCCGGGAAGCTTCTCAATACCGTGTACCATTGGCGACACCACGATAAACAAGGCTGTGTGTGATCTAGGAGCAAGCGTGAGTGTTATGCCGTATTCGGTTAGTAAAAGGCTAGGGATGGGAGAGCTTAAATGTACGAACATCACACTCCAAATGGCCGATAGATCGACGAAGACACCGTTAGGGATATGGGAGGATGTTCCCGTGAGAATTGGCAAATTCTTCATCCCGGTGGACTTTGTCATTGTTGACATGGAAGAAGACTCCAATATTTCGATCATCCTAGGTAGACCTTTCTTGCACATCGCGGGTGCGGTGATAGATATGAAGCACAGAGAGCTTACTCTAGAAGTGGGAGATGAGACCATAACTTTCAATCTTGACAAGACCATGAGAGCTCCCCGATTGCATGAGCCATGCTTTATGGTTGATCACTATAGCCGGAAGGATGATAGGAAGAAGTCAGAATTCCAATGGAAAAAGAAAATTGATGATGCTCCATTCAATGAGCAAGGGAATAACAACAAAGAGAGCTTGAAAAGCTCACCCATGAAAAGTGAAAAGGATGGCCTCATTGGCCAAAACAAGAAAGAAGGAGAGTTGTCTCTATCAACTCAAGAAATTTTTAATGATCAAGTAGACGAAGTTTGCGGTCTTTGGGATGATGAGTTCGAAGGGATATTCAATCCCTACATTGGTAATGCTATGAACCAAGACCATCACGAAGAACAACGAGTGCAAAGATCTATTGAGGATCTTTATCATGACAATGAACAAGCTTTCGACTACTTCTTCAAGGTGTTGAGTAACATCAACAACACCTTGAACATGCCCCCTTGACATCTCATATTGGATGAGAGTTTGGTGGAGTCCTCCCTAAACCACTATTTATAAATATTCTAACTCTCTAACTTGCATTTCAATTTTTACATTGCATTCTTTGTCATTTTTGGATTTATATTTTTGTGCTTTGATAAAGATATTCATCATTTTGAGAGAAGTGAGGGAGGGACTTATGATTTCATTAATGTGTAGTGCTTTGACGTAGTGTGGGGATAACAATTGCCTAGGCCATTCATGCCTTTGTAGTGCCCCTACAATGAAGAACACGAGGATTGAAGAATGAAAATGTTACGGGTTATGCAGTACCCACGGATGGACCTGAATCCGTGTGGTCAAGGAAGAATCCGAGCGGCCAAAAGGGAATCCGCTTGTCGTCAAGGAATCCGGGCGTCCAAGATACAATCCGCTCGTCTGGCAGAGCTGTAGAATTCAAAAAAAATGGTCTGTCACAGAATCCGAGCGTCCTAATTAAGAATCCGCTCGTCTGATTCTGGACGCTCGTCTTTTTGCTGTTGATTTTTAAAGTATCTCCCTGTAACAGAATCCGAGCGTCCGTCCAGGAAGACGCTCGTCCCAAATTGAAAAATCTGCTCGTCCTTGCTGAAAGACGCTCGTCCTGTGGGGTCATTTCCCGAGGCAAAACACGAAGAATCCGAGCATCCCAGCCCTTGGTCCGCTCGTCCCCTGCTGCTGTTTCAAAAATAACGGGTCTTTTAAACCCTTTTTCCCTCATCCATTTTCATTTCTTCTACATTCAAACACTAACCACTACTCAAAAACCCCAAAAACCCTCATCCTCTACATCAACAAAACCAAATTTCCTCAACCAAATTCAACAAAATCAAATCCAAACTTCCTCACAACAAAAATTAATCACTCCTTTTGCAACAATAATTGATTCAAACACCAAAATCTTCAACTTTTGAGTCGGTTTTTAAGATACAAGGCAACATTCTTTCATCTTAAATCGATTTGGGCATAACTAAAAATTGGAGATTTCAATCTTTCTTTGGTGTAATCAAGAATGGCAAGAACTAAAGGAGGTAACAAGGCACCCCCAAAGAAGACACTTTCAAAAAGGCAACAAACTCTTCAAGCAAAACAATTGTCAAAGGCATTGGTAGTCCATGAGGCAAGGTTGGAGGTTCAACAAGGCCCCCCTATGGAAGCTACAACATCAACAAGTCCGGTCATTGAGCAATTATCCAATTATCCGGAGGTAATTTTCACTTCCGACTCTCATAGGGATAAATTTGTTCCCTTTGCTAAGAAGACCATTATGCCTACAAAATTTATTTGTGAAGATGCTTTGACAAAGTTGGGTGTTCTTGAACAAACCAAAACCTTCTTTGAGGGTATGGGATTGGGTAAATTGTTTACCATGAAAGAATTGACATACCCCTCCCTCACCTTGGAATTTTTGAGTTCCTTGAATGTCACAAGGGTGGAGACTAGAACCCACATCGAATTTTGTCTTGCAAATGTTGATAGACGCATCACTTATGGCGAATTGAGTAAGATTTTAGGCCTTAGTGATACCCCGAAATATACAAAGCTCCTCGACAAGTATGACCCCGCTCCTCTTTGGGAGGCAATTTCCGGAAAGAAATTTGTGCGCTTTCATGATTGTCGTGCTCTATTAGTCCACCATCCGGGCATTAGAGTGTGGCATAAGGTCATTGGGAATACTTTGATAGCAAGAAATGGCACTAATCATCTTACCAAGCTCGATTGTGTTCTTCTTGAGTCGGCCTTGAACATAGGAAGGGAATTCACTAAGCCATATAATGCTCTAAGACTTTTGGTTGAACGATGGCTTAATGTCGATTGTGGTAAAGAGGGCACCGCTTTCATTGTAAATGGAGGACTAGTTACCCATTTGGCCAAGCACTTTAACCCAAATTTCAACAAAGACAACACTTATGTAGCGGTTAAAGGAGGCCATCTCATTGATATGGACACCATGATTCACAAGTTCAAGTGGGTCAAGCATGATCCTCTTGACACCAAATATGTGTGGTTAACCAATGAAGCTAGATCCTTCACCTTGCCTTCAAAGATTTGCCGATTGAGTGTTCACCGACCGAACTACCTTCTTCCACTCTTAGAGGAGACCGAGTTTATTATTCAACAACAAAGAGGCGAGATTGACGAGCCCTCCTCCTCCATTGTCACACCACCCTACCCATTTGAGTATCACGAGTTCAAACCCAAGGATGTCGAGGTAGGAAATGATTACATGACTCTACTCATGAGGGAAATGCACAAGCAAGCTTACAATAATAGAGTGGATGCTTACAAGGCCCAATGTCCGCCCCTCCTACATCTAGCTAGGCAAGGACTTCTTGATCCATCATGTCGTTTGCCTAGTTGAGCGGATAGGGAAGTTTTCTTTCCTAGCACCTCTAGTGGTGGAAGACCGGGTGGAGAGGAGAATGTTGATAAGGAAAATGTTAATGAAGAAGGTGAAGAAGAAGAGGGTCAAGAAAGTGTTCAAGAAGGAGAAGCTCAAGAAGAGGAAAGTGAGGAAGAGCAAGGAAGTGAAAGTGGGAGTGGAGATGATTCCACATCTATGGAGGAAGATGATGATAATGATGATATGATGGAGGATTAGCAAACCTTGGAGGCTCCTACATTCTTTCACCCCTCTTATGGTTTGTCTACTTCTTTTGTTTTCTTTATTTTATTTTGATCATTTGTTTGTGGAGTCCTAGCAACATGGAGGACTAACACCTTGTCTTCATTAAGGTGTTCTTTTCATTGTTCCCAACTTGTAAAATCCAAAATGCCAATTTGTAGTTTCATGCATTGCATTCCATGTGCATGAAGTACCCCAAAATTCAAGACATTATAAATAATGTCTATTTTGGTTTGGGGAAGTCCATGCATATGCATCGGGAGCTAATTTAAATTATGCTCTCCGCCATAACAAAAACACGTGCATCATGTAGTGTAGTTTAGTATAGTTTGCATTTAGTTTAGAAATCATGCATCATGCTTGCATAATTTCCTATCGTATTGGCCATTGAGGACAATGCCCATACTAGTGTGGGGATGGGAAATTCTAACTTGACTTTTATTCAAAATCTAAAAAAAAAATCACAAATTTCGAAAAATCCAAAAAAAATTGAAAAAATCAAAAACATGTTCATTCCTTTTTATTGTAGTCTTGTATATATTATTGTATATATATATTGTGTTTGTTTACCCTTGTTCACATTTATTGACTACGCCACATCCGAGACATGAGGATATTGAAGACCGCATGGTATGATCTTTCCAATCTCCTTTTTCCTCTTTATGTTAATGACTATGTGGCTTTATTTTGATTGATGCGGTAAAAACAATGTGAATTTAGGATTGCATTTAAATTATTTGGCATACTAGTTGGTAGAAGCATTTTCATTAGGATGTATAAATGTTAGTTGCATCATGGCATGTAGTTTGCATGTTAGAAAATTTTTATGAAACCGTCTACTTGGGAAGCTTGACAAGTGTATATAGGCCCTAGTAGATGCTTTTTCTTCTTAATACTTTGCTTGTTAGAATACTTGTAAAACACCCTAGGATGTCTCATGCTAGTATCCTTTGACCCATGGATTAAGGCCTAGTCAAGAGTACCTTGTGGTGTGATAACTCCTTGGCTACCGTTTATTCCAAGGTGACCCTTGAAAACATGCAACCATCAGTCATCCATGTTCTACCATACATTTTGTCATCAAAGGGAATGGGCACAAAAAGAAATTGTTCAAAAAATTGAGTTCAAGAAATGAAAAGAAAAAGAAAAAGTTTGCAATTGCATCAAAAGAAAAGAGGAGTAACAAAAATGAAAACTTCTATGCTTCAAAAATAAGCACCCTCACTACATATGGGGTGACTTTGAAAATGTTCAAAAGAAAATGCAAAAAGTTGAAAAATTGTCAAGTGTTGAAATGCCAAAAATCAAAAGAAATGGCGAAAAGAAATTGTTCTCAAATGTTATATGCGACAAGAAATTGGGGGAAAAACAAAACAACAAAAGCAAACTCCCAAATGAAACTCAAATACTATTGATCCCTTTATCCATCGTATCCATTTTTGTGCATGGTAGAGAGGGGACGACCCTTCTTCTTGTCTAGGCAAGAGGGGGAATTCCGCGATCCTCCAGTGTTTCTAACACCATAGGGAGTCTATTCTTGACAAAAGCATTTAACGATTGAGGACAAAGGTACCCTAGCTTGACACAACTTGGAGGTGATTTATTGGTATCCTTCTAGGCTTAGTAGTTTTAAGAAATTGCATCTATGAAGGAGTGTGTACCCTTGAATTGCTTCCCATTTAGATAATTTCCGACACTTAGATGAGGAAAGTTGCTATTCATTTGTAGATGCATCCATTACTTGATCTTGTGTGCTTTAATGTTTGGATGTGTCGCCATTTTAGCAAGACCCACCTTGCCTTGCAAGAAGGCATCCTACCTCATGTTTGTCTTGTTGTGAGTTAAAGGGGCGGAGTGAGACCCGCTAACTGTCTCATGTTGGCTATGTTAGTAGGATAGTTTAAATAAGGGTCCTAGTTTTTGTCACCTCTTTACTCGGGACGAGCAAAGGTTCGGTTTGGGGATATTTGATGTGACCATTATTTGAGCATATTTAGTCCCCGAATTAGCCTCGTTCCTATGCTTTTTAGTGCATATTTGGGTCATTTACTATCTTTAGTCCTTTGTTTTGCATATTCTTTGAGGTTTTGTTTCCTTGGTAGGAGAGGAGTGCAAACCTTGCATTTTCATGGCAAAATAGAGCTAAATTGATCGAATTTAATGACCAAGCATCAAAGAGAAGACAAGACTAGAAGGCCTTTGTACATATTATAGTAGATGGGCAATGATGAAGAAATCCTTGCATCCCCGACTAAATTCCGGAGGATTATTGGAAGAAGAGAGGAAGAAAAGAAGAAAAGAAAGGCTGGGACGAGATCCGCTCGTCCAACCAGGCAGGACGGCCGTCCAACACTTCAAGAATCCGAGCGTCTTTGCCATAGGGACGCCCGTCCAACCCCGCCCCAATCCGCTCGGCCAAGCATCAATCCGCCCGTCCAACCCCGCCCCAATCCGCTCGGCCAAGCATCAATCCACCCGTCCAGCCACCCTAGAATCCGCTCGTCCCGACCCTTGGACGATCGGATTGTCTTACAGGCCCATACGTCCTCTTCTTCCCTCCATTGAAGATGCGCATATTTTCTGAAGACTAGCAAAAATGAAGACTCGCATCTTTTCTGAGAGGAGCGATTCCTCAAGGACTTAATCGTCATTTAAGCCCTTAGTAAACCCTAATTTTTGTACCTAATCCCCACTATAAATAACTTATTAGTCTAATTAAATTAATCATGTTCTTCTTATGAATCTTTAGTATAGTTTTTATCATTCTAATCTCTTCTTAATCTTGTAATCAACTTCTAATCAAATATTAATACAAATCTCATTTCCTTAATTTCTCTTTTGTTCATCTTTTATTTTGGGTAATTGAAGATTATTTGGGTTTATTGGGAGATTGACAACCTTCCATCAATCATCAAGTACTTATATTATTCTTTGCATTATTATTTTGGAATCATCATTAGGTATAACCCTCTTAATCCCTTTTTAATTATTGTTAATCATCTTCATTTATTCATCATGTTTTGCTTTGTTAATATGATTGACAACCTTGTTAACATGCTAAACTTGATAATGAGTGAGTAGTTTCCTTAACTAGGGTTAATGGGTAATTAGGGTAAACCAACATGGAGGATGATTCATGCTTAATTTAATATGTTTTCATAATTTATTTGCTTGCTTGTTGTGATCTCAACTTATGCACATGTTATGTTTGATGAAATGCGAGCCTATGAATCCTTGCATTTTTTACCCATCACTTACCTTTTTAATGAGACTTGTAAGACATAAACCAACTCGAGTCTCATTAGACCATGCATATAGTTGAGTAGGGAGGATTAAGTCGACTTGTAGGTGTTGTACAATCTAATCGATTCGGCTCCGGGACCCAAACCTTCCTAGGATTGTAAGCTATAAACCAACTCGATCCATCACAACAATAATTGCTTGCTTATCATTTGAGAATATGTTTGTATGATCAATTCCCATGAATCCCCTATGGCCCCATGACACCCTAGTGCTTTTAATCAATTGTTTACATCTCATTTTAATTATCTTGCTTGTTTACTTTTATTGCTATATAGTTTAGTGATCTTCTTATCTTAACCCAAATTGTGACACCCCTAGACACCGCTACTTGCAATCGAAAATCCTACATCAATACCCGTCCCTTAGGATCCGACCTTTACTTGCCTCTTTACTAATAGTAGAGTTGTTTGTGAAGTTATAAATATTGTTTTGGTCTAGGTGCTCCTAACGACAAGTAACCGAAATCTAAACTCCAAGAGAGTCCGACCAGCCGCCCGCCTCGATAGCGGCCTCTACTAATGATTAGGGAAATTGTCTATACTCGATATGTTGTTGATTATATGCATGCAATGCAACATTCGTTAGATTAATCCTAACATGTGAGAATTAATACTAAGTCGGTGAACAATTAATTTAACATGCAATTGAGTCGAAATAGGAATTTAAGATCGATTACATGTGAGAGCATATAAGAAATACGATAAAAGAAATACAATAAAAAAATACAATGAAGAAAATTACAATAATTACATTGGAGTAATTGATTTATGTCGAAAATACATTTAAAACGGATAATTTTAGAAAAGAAAGAATAAATAAATAAAAAAACAGAAATTAGGCGATAATACGATTAATAGTAAATTAAATACGTAAACTAATAAACTAGGTCAAGGCAGAAACAGGAGTTCAGAGACAGAACTCAACCAGGAACAGGCGCAGCAGAGCTGCGTCCTTTGGAAGAGGCGCAGCAGTTGCTGCGTCTGTTGCTGAGCTCAGTTCTGGCTGTGATGCCGGAATTGCAAATCGTTAATATTCATGGGTGATTTTAATGCTTGATTATATTATTTGACTCGGATGGAAGTGGTTTAAAAGATTATTTACATGTGATTGAGGTCATAAAAACGATAAAACATGGATAAAAACTAATTAGGATGAATTATTTACAAGATTAAAAGGTTAATTATGAATACAAATTAAACTAACTAATCGAATTAATTATTAAACAGGTTACTAATGACGAACTAATGACGGCAACGATAAATAACGAATTAAAGTATATCAAAGATGAATTCCAGAGACTCAATATGGATGAATCGAACCTCTAAAAACCCGAATTGATTTTATGATGAAAACCCGCAAATATGAATTATAAGGGATTTAAGTCGGATTGTTAATGATAATATGTTATTAACGAATTACAGGTTAAAATTATCATATTAGAATTATCGTGTCGAAAGAAACATGAACAATTGAAAGCAAAATAAAACATACAGGCGAACAAAAGACGAAAGAAGAAGAAAGGAAGCATGAACTGTGGCAGCCTCAGGAAGAGGCGCAGCAGGTGCTGCGTCCCTTCGAAGAGGCGCAACAGTTGCTGCGTCCTTTCTCGACGTTTGTCTCCTGATAATCCGTAAAAATGGTTTAAAATAAAGTTTTACAAATCGGTTTTAAACATATTTTTGACATAAATCTTACAATAATGATTACAAAAATAAAGAACAATAATTAAAAGAAGGATTTACAACCTCAGACTTACATGTTTGACGAAACGAGATTGACTAAGTTAACGTTTAGTGATGCTCGACTCGAATGTACGACGAAAGTGCCCTCTTAGAGGAATTAAACAGATTGATTAAGTTGATTGATTGTGGAGTTGGTCAAATTGGTCGGTCATGCAAAACGAGGCTGGTACTCAGAAGGATCCGAGCTTACGTGGTCGAAAGTTCAAGCACGTAGACGCCAAAAAGTAAGAACGTGGTCTAGAATGCAAAGGGAGAAGAGAAGGGCGGACACTCGCGTGAGAAATATGTGAGACCGAAGGTCTCTATTTATACTAATCACACGACGGAAATTAGGGTTTTCGGAGAAACATTGGAAGTGAATCTCGAAAAGAAACGAAAAATACGCAGAAAAAGATTGAGGAAGAGGCGCAGCAAGCACTGCGTCTCTTGTAAGAGGCGCAAAGACTGCCGCGTCTTTTCCTCGATAGTTTCCTCTCTGGAAGAAATATTTCCGTGTTTCTATTATGGAATAGCGGATTAATCTTATTTCCTTAATATTTTATATGATAATTTCGGGATATATTTTACCAAAGATTAAAAGATTGGAAAAAATATGGAATAGAAATATCCGGAACATTCTGACTCGGCATTTTAAACAGTTATTAGAAAATGAAGATGGTTTTTGACCCGGACTCCAAATGTACTCTAATTACTGTCAAAACGACCGTATCGGCGCGTAGATGACGACTATGAGGTAGACACAAGTGTTTGAGCGATCACTTTATGATAAACTTACGAACTGTCACAAATCGTTCCGTGTACCAAACATGCGGCCCAATCATCACCGGGTGGTTTGCGGGAGGTGCATAAATGAGGTATCTACAGAGCCCCCAATTTGACTGAGGCTTAGACAAGGCGAAAGTCAAAGTATAGCCATCAGGTCAATCGAAGATTACAACCTGACGACTATGGCGACGCGAGGCGGTTCAAGGGGTCTGAACCAAGGACCTGTCGTCGGGAACATTTTAGAGTCTGTCGACTATCGAGGAGGGTCGTTTAAAGTCCATTAGACTACGTAAGGAGGCTCGCCAGCCATAAGAAGAGACCATACCTGAGACTTCTTTCTCGAGATGCTTCCGGAGGTGCATAGGAGCTAAGGGTAAGACCTAAAAGATATGTAAGGATTGTGCTAGGGTGCGGGACCCTAAAGGAAAACATCGGCGAGAAGGCAGCCAAATATAAGTTCAACAAGGTTTGAGTGTAGGAACTCTAGAGGAGTGTGATCCTAAAGGATTATGATCCTAAAGGAAAAAGTGATCCTAAAGGAAGCCATTTTGGGATCTAAGAATCTAGGGGGTAAGAATCCTAACTTTGGGTTTACGAACCCAAGGAAGGAGGCACTGGTTTGGGAACTTCTGGAGAAATCTGCTTGGGTCGGCTTCAAGCGAACTTCGGAAGAGCTTGGGGTCGATGTTGATCTCCACGTGTTGAGAGGGACAAATGTCTGTCCATATACTCTCGTCGGGGAACATAATCAGGAATTGATCTCCATGTCTCGAGAGGGACGATTGGCTCTCCGTGTACTCTCGCTGGGGGAACAGAATAAAGGTGTGTCGAAACACCTGTCAGAAAATATCCGCTCGCTGATGCAAGTGAAGTCTTGATAAAGTACTGCCTATGTTACTTACCTGCATGGTTAGTAGCCACACAAGAATACAATCTAATATATGCATGTAAGCAATTATCACATGGACCTCGAATGAGGAAACACAAAAGTTGTTTCTTTATAAAGGTTGTTTAAAACTTGTTCAAAGAAGTTTGTCGTTTGTAATGCGTTATGCATATTCAAATGGGCTTTAGACATAGGGCTTGTCATGACACAGACCTTATATGGACGTGAAATATAGACTTAGGTTGGACTGACACGACACTAACTTAGGTTTGACGTGACACAGGGATAACTTTGACAGACTTTGCTTAAGCATGCGCAACTCCCAGCCAAGTGTGGGTGACAATGCGTATCAGTTCCAAAGGTAGAAGAATTGAGAGAATGATGAAGGCATATAAAGGCAAGGCATGAGCCATGGATCAGTTGTCTACTTGGACATATTTATCGTTTGTTGTAAAAGAGACCCCCCTTGAGGCACGATAACTTTGGAGAATCGATCTAAGACCTTGGCGTCGTCCAGACCGAGTACTAGCTTGACTCAAATGAGAGAAGAGTAAAGGAAGGGTGGCCTCTCGGAAGAGAAGCCCCCAGGACGAGAAGATGACTTTAGACTTTGGTAAAAAGAAGACTGGGCGATAAGACGGAGCCCCCAGTATAGAGGTGTTGGTTGTGGAAGGGATGTTAATTGAGGTTGGAAGCTTATAGTTGTGACGATTGTGTCCTTGAGGGAAAGTTTATAATTAGGATGGTTGATAATTGAGGTTAAAAGTTAAAAGTGGGGATGGTTGTGTCCTTGAGGACTGCCTACGTATTCACGTGAAGTGAAATCAAACCAGATCGTAGTTCTGAGGTTTGGTTAATTTTATTTGGATGTTGTGCTTATATCCTTCTTGTGTAAGAAAGGACTGCCTACGTATCCACCTGAAGAGGTGAAATCAAACCATGCTCGTAGTTCAAGTGTGTGCCTAAGCTTATGTTGTCAGGACCTTAAAGTGCATGGTTCAGGGGAGTATATATTCCTTTGGTGACTCGAAGAATTGATTTGAGATAACTCCCTCCGATCATAGACCAAAGAGGTATAACTAATTTTGTAAAAATTTCCTTGTTATGTGAGCACACTTAGTGGACCCTAAGGATGATATAGGTTCGTCCCGTTCTAGGTAGCAAAGTATATGAAGACTCCGTGTCTGGGTCAAGGTGAAACTGGATTGGATATTTGGAATGTGGAGCTCGGTAATAAGAGGCTTTGATGAAACAAATCTCTGGAGCTTGATTTTGTGGAGTTAAGGCTTGATGGGGTTATGGCTTGTAATGTGGCTTGGAAATGGAGTCTCTTGGCTTGATGTAGCCTAAGCACATAAAGGTGGGTTAAAACGACGTGGGTTCAAGTTTCCATGTCTTGGCCCTAAAGGATGGGTATATTCAACGAGCTTGAGAGGATTCTCAAAATTCCTAACTATCTCCCTGGTAACGGTCTCGAGAAGGAATTAGGGTGTGTGGTGTGTGAAGGGCTAAGTGAGGGGTGCTAGTTGACCATCTTCATCGATGTCTTGATTCTATATAGAATTCAGCATTGATTTCAGGCTTGTTCTTGATTCAGACTCAGATTCTTGGTCTGGAATATATCTCGGCTTTTTGCTCAGATTTTTGATTCAGGTGTTTTTTTGAAGATAACTTTAACTTTGGATATTAACTTGACTTGCTCGATTGAGCCTTCTTCTTTTGAGTCTTTTGTGTTGGGCTATATGCATAACTATGGCTTCGGATATTGATTTTGGGTATTTCTCTTGATTGAGTCTTTGATCATGTTTCGTATTGTCTTGGATTTGCTTGCATAACTTGGATTTGGGTCAGACTAGCACCTTTGGTGTGAAACGGGTTGGTATTTAGTAACAGGGTTGTTTATTGTGGGGAATGGGCTTGCCTTCCGTCATGAATCACTAACAAGGGAGATGGTCTGGATTTGTCCTAGAATCTCTTGAGATATGCTCGTCCTAGACCGGGGTTATAGTGAGGTTTCTATTGCCAGATATGGAATAGGTAAGGAAAATGAACACGGAGTTTCAGGTCCTCTACAACTTAGAGTGAACATCAACTAAGTGCACTTACATTGACTTGGCATATGTTGTTCGTTATTTGTTTTAAAATGTCTCAAATCAATTCTTGTTGTCACAGGAGAAGGATAAAGGAAGAGATATTATAGAATATGTGGATTGAAAATTGTACTTTTATTGAAATGAATAATGAATGTATAGACTCAAGAAGACATGTGACTCGTGGGACAGCCCCCAGGTTGTCACTAGAAATACAAATGGACACAAAGAAAGACACTAGAAAAATTATGGGATAGAAAGCCTAAGACTCGGACTCGGACTCGGACTTTGACGCGATCTTAGATCCAAACTCATAATCATCGGCCCACGCTTGAGCACTTTCTCTTCCAGCAATTGGCTTCGGTATCCGGTTTGGAGCATTCATCCATTTGAGCACGCCGTCCTCATCATTGGGAATACTAGAAGGGTAAAGGCCCAAGAGACTTTCCTGTCTTTGAAGAGTAAGACACCCATGAGGGTCATTCTTTTCTCTTAAAGGATCGAGGGTTGATAAAGATATCTTGCCGTGATCGAGCATATAGTGGATGGTATATTTGAGTTTGGAGCATTCTTCAGTGTCGTATCCATTACCCCTATGGAATAAGCAGTATTGAGAACCGTCCCAGAAGAGACCTCTCCTCTCGTACTTAGGGTCTGGGGTTGGACCGATTGGTTGGATCAGTCCTTTGGCAAAGAGTCTTTTAAAGGCTACCGTATAAGGCATGCCTAAATTGGAGTATGACTTTGAATGTCGAGTTCCTCTTTCTGGTGAAGGTTCTATAACCTTTACATCGGTAATGTAGATTGCTTGATTGTTGGGTGTAGATGTGGACGGTGAACCTCCTTGGATGACTTCATTGATACGAACAATCTCTGCGGATAAGTTTTCGACGGTTTTGATGCCTCCTTTCAAATGAGAGGTGTAAACCGGGTGTAGACAGTCAATAACGTCCTCAACTAATGTCGCCTCCTTCGACTGGTCGGGTATACGTGAATCTATTTTTCTTCTTTTCACCAAATGATTGGTGGATCTTTCATCTTTTTGATCATCTGTGATATTGAACTCCCTATAAGATCGCTTAACTTCTGTACCCAAACATTTCAGCAGTGAAACAGAAATCCTACCATCCTCGATCCTATCTTGTATGACATGATTGAGCTTATAACAATATTCGGTATCATGCCCCCTACCCTTATGGTATTGATAATATGAATTGCCATCCCATGATTTAGATTTCTTTTCTGGATCTGGTGTAGGTCCTATTGGTTGAAGAAGACCTAGAGAGGATAATTTGTTCAAGGCTAGGGCATAAGGTATTCCTATATTTGTGAATGACCTGGGAAAGTTGTTTAATTTCTTTGACGAAGGCTCCATGAGGTTGCCTTTAATTTTGACTCCTGGATGAGAAGAACTAGGAATAGATTGCTCACTTTTTGCTTTCTCCTCGAGACCATGAGGTTAAGGATTTTTCTGGACACTCTTCATCTTGAAAGATTGGGTCTCAAGCTTCTTATCCATTTCAGCAAATTGATTCCCCATGTTGGAAAGCCGAGAGTTTAGAGTATCAATGGCTCCCTCTATCTTATAAAGCATGAGCATTTCACTTTGGACATCGTCCTCCTTCAGCGCTTTGATTTCTTTGTCATCACGAGGATCGAGGAGATAAGAAAAGTCTAGGAATTATTCTTCATCGTGTTTAGTGTTTTTAGACCCAAGAGGGTCGGTCCCATCAAATTGCTCCACAAATGGTGGCATTGGAAGCTTGCCATCCTCGATCATATCTTGAATAATATGTTTTAGACAAAAGAATTCCTTCCCTATTGTGTCCCCTACCTCGATGGTACTGACAATATGAATAGCCTTTCCATCTAGGCAGTATCTTTTCGGGGTCCGGGGTTGGGCCAATTGGATGAAGTTTTCCTTAGGAAACTAATCTTTGTAGAGCTACTTCATATGTGGTTCCGAGGTCAAGGAATTCCCTATGAGCTCGTCCCGGCCTTCTGGGTGGAGTTTCCAAGAGGCTGACTCCCTTGTCTTCATTGGCCTTCTTAGATGGGTGAGTCGTGTTGAAGCTATAACTTGGCCTTGGGGTATGAGAGGATGGTAAAGGTTTCATCATGTCTATCTTGTCTTCCATATTGGTGACACGAGTTCTCAAGTCTTCGACGGTGGCCTGAAGCTTAATGACTGCAGCACTTAGTTCTTTGACTTCGACAGGTAAACGTTCTTGAACGCTTTTATTGGAAATTGCAGAATTCGTACCGAGAAGAAAATGATGCGCATTACAACTTGATTTGACATGGGATCACGCATACTAAGGCAACAAACAAAGGATATATGACGAGACGAGATGACTAGACTCTTGACTTTTGAATCCAGGAAATGTCGTGAGTGACTTCTCGTGTTTGGATTCACGGTGTTTGCCCTTGACCTTTAGACTCGAGTGTTGACTTTGACAGAGTGACATTTATATGGTTGACTTGATTGACGGGATTGGCGACACTTGTTAATTCTAATTCGTGAGTTTAAGACAGACTTGACTCGAGGTTCGGGTATGTGTGTCCCAAACGTGTACTAGGAGAATTCAAGAAATGGATATGGGAATGACTCGATGTGTTAGCCTCGAGTGTGTGAGTCGAGGTGCGGAAATGTTTAGATCCTAATTGAGTTGGGGTAGGGAGTCCAAAATGACGGCGTGACGCCTTAGGACTTGACTTGAATTTGAAAAGACCCAAATGTAAAGGAAGACGGGTTTATGTCTCGACAGAGTTCCGACTAGGACATAGTCGGTTTGAACTTTGACTCTAACTTAGCCCAATTGAATTTACATATTTACATTTACACGGTTTGAATTTTTTTTTTTTCGGACCTTTTTGTTTTTTTGTTGTTGTTTTGTATTTAGTTTTGAAATGGGTTTTAGGCCCGAAGTTTGACTCGACATTTGGACAGAGTTTTGACTGGTTTTGCGCTAATATTGACCTATTTCGAAAATTTTACATTTTGAAAGAGGTTTTGATTTTCAGAAAATTCGTCATGATTTTATTTAGAAATGGTGATCACATATAATACAAGCATCTATATTATAACGAGATGCTGAGTGCATTTAAAAAGGTTTTGGTTTAAAGGGTGGGTTGCCATACCGAACAATCAAACTCGGGGTCTGTGGAGAGGCTCGTACCAAACAAGAGTAAGGCCGATTCCTAGTCCATTTCCTCGAGTAGTGAAAGTTCTTGATACAAACAAGAGTAAGCACCATGGTATGGATGACGTCAATCGCTATCCATCCTTAGGCCCAAATAATAATTTGGACCGTCTAGACGGGACGATTGGGCGAATGGGTTGGGTTGGGCCTAGGAAGGCCGAATAAAACGGTCTAGGACGACCGAGTTATGAAAATTGACAACTGTCTTGTACAAACTATTCCCTACCCTTGTTTAAGTTTCACCCTTGGCAACACGTAAGTGTATTTCCCCAGCGGAGTTTCCAAACTGTGGACGCGGGCCCACGGGGGCGAAAAGCGAGCAAGCTTTTCTTGTGCATTTGTGGAGTCGCCACCAATTTATTGTGGAAAATTGGAAACCGTTCGAATACCTCGTGCCATGTCAAGACACAAAGTAGTGACATGAACACCAAGAACTCATTACCCTTAGCATTCTATGTCTAGAATGACTCTCGTGGATGCCAATGAACACGGATGTTCCGCCCGCCTCGATAGCAACCTCTACTAATGATTAGGGAAATTGTCTATACTCGATATGTTGTCGATTATATGCATGCAATGCAACATTCGTTAGATTTATCCTAACATGTGAGAATTAATACTAAGTCGGTGAACAATTAATTTAACATGCAATTGAGTCGAAGTAGGAATTTAAGATCGATTACATGTGAGAGCATACAAGCAATACGATAAAAGAAATACAATAAAATAATACAACGAAGAAAATTACAATAATTACATTGGATTAATTGATTTATGTCGAAAATACATTTAAAACGGATAATTTTAGAAAAGAAAGAATAAATAAATAAACAAACAGAAATTAGGCGATAATACGATTAATAGTAAATTAAATACGTAAACTAATAAACTAGGTCAAGCGAAACGGGAGTTCGAGAGACACTCAACCAGAACAAAGCGTAATGAGAGCTGCGTCCTTTGGAAGAGGCGCAGCAGTTGCTGCGTCTGTTCCTGAGCTCAGTTCTGGCTGTGAAGCCGGAATTGCAAATCGTTAATATTCATGGGTGATTTTAATGCTTGATTATATTATTTGACTCGGATGGAACTGGTTTAACAGATTATTTACATGTGATTGAGGTCATAAAAACGATAAAACATGGATAAAAACTAATTAGGATGAATTATTTACAAGATTAAAAGGTTAATTATGAAAACTAATTAAATTAACTAATCGAATTAATTATTAAACAGGTTACTAATGACGAACTAATGACGGCAACGATAAATAACGAATGAAAGTATATCAAAGATGAATTCCAGAGACTCAATATGGATGAATCGAACCTCTAAAAACCCGAATTGATTTTATGACGAAAACCCGCAAATATGAATTATAAGGGATTTAAGTCGGGATGTTAATGATAATAAGTTATTAACGAATTACAGGTAAAAATTATCATATTAGAATTATCGTGTCGAAAGAAACATGAACAACTGAAAGCAAAATAAAACATACAGGCGAACAAAAGACGAAGGAAGAAGAAAGGAAGCAGGAACTGCGGCAGTCTCACGAAGAGGCGCTACAGGTGCTGCGTCCCTTCGAAGAGGCGCAGCAGTTGCTGCGTCCTTTCTCGACGTTTGTCTCCTGATAATCCGTAAAAAGGAATTAAAATAAGGTTTTACAAATCGGTTTTAAACATATTTTCGACATAAATCTTACAATAATGATTACAAAAATAAAGAACAATAATTAAAAGAAGGATTTACACCCTCAGACTTACATGTTTGACGAAAAGAGATTGACTACGTTAACGTTTAGTGATGCTCGACTCGAATGTACGACGAAAGTGCCCTCTTAGAGGAATTAAACAGATTGATTAAGTTGATTGATTGTGGAGTTGGTCAAATTGGTCGGTCATGCAAAACGAGGCTGGTACTCAGAAGGATCCGAGCTTACGTGGTCGAAAGTTCAATCACGTAGACGCCAAAAAGTAAGAACGTGGTATAGAATGCAAAGGGAGAAGAGAAGGGCGGACACTCGCGTGAGAAATATGTGAGACCGAAGGTCTATATTTATACTAATCACATGACGAAAATTAAGGTTTTCGGAGAAACTTTGGAAGTGAATCTCGAAAAGATACGAAAAATACGCAGAAAAGGACTGAAGAAGAGGCGCAGCAAGCACTGCGTCTCTTGGAAGAGGCGCAGCACCTGCTGCATCTTTTCCTCAGTGGTTTCCTTCTGCGGAAGAAAGATTTCCGTGTTTCTATTATGGAATAGCGGATTAATCTTATTTCCTTAATATTTTATATGATAATTTCGGGATATATTTTACCAAAGATGAAAAGATTGGAAAAAATATGGAATAGAAATATCCGGAACATTCCAGAACATTCTGACTCGGCATTTTAAACGGTTATTAGAAAATGAAGACGGTTTTTGACCCGGACTCCAAATGTACTCTAATTACTGTCAAAACGACCGTATCGGCGCGTAGATGATGACTATGAGGTAGACATAAGTGTTTGAGCGATCACTTGACGATAAACTTACGAACTGTCACAAATCGTTCCGTGTACCAAACATGCGGCCCAATCATCACCGGGTGGTTTGCGGGAGGTGCAGAAATGAGGTATCTACACATACCATTATAATGCCTGTATATATGTTTGTATCAAATACGTGATCACTATTTGTAAACAAAACCATGACGAAATTTTTTAAAATAAAAATCCTTTTTCAAAATGTAAACATTTTCAAAACAACGCAAATTAAGCCGAAACTCTGTCCAAATGTCGAGTCAAACTTCGGGCCCCAAACCCATTTAAAAAAAAAAACAACAACCAAAAGAAAAAAAAACGTAAAAATAATCTAAAAAAAAACAAAAACATTTAAAATAAAAAATATTTTCAAACCATTTAAATGTAAATATGTAAATTCAATTGGGCTAAGTTAGAGTCAAAATTCAAACCGACTATGTCCTAGTCGGAACTCTGTCGAGTCATAAACCCGTCTTGCTTTACATTTTGGGTCTTTTCAATTTCAAGTCAAATCCTAAGGCGTCACGCCGTCATTTTGGACCCCCTACCCGAATTCAGTTACGATCTAAACATTTTTGACACCTCGAGTCACACGTTCCGAGGCTCAACACACGAGTCTCAATGGGCCTCATATTTGAATTTAAACTACAACAGTCTTCTTAAGACCTATAAGCAAACCTCGAGTTTAGAATCAACATGTGTCATCAATCCCGTCAATAAGGTCTGCCATATAAGGGTCACTCCGTCAAAGTCAACACTCAAGTCTAAATTAAAGTCAAGCACCATGAGTTCAGACACGAGAAGTCGCTCACGACATTTCATGAATTCACAAGTCGAAGTCTAGATTTGTCATCTTATCCTCGTAGTTACTTGTCCCTTCATGTGTTCGTTGCTTATTGTCTTAGTATGCGTGATCCCATTTCGAATCGAGTTGTAATGCGCGTCATTTATGTCGAGTAGGAATCTAGCAAGTTCCGTCAGTCAACAAAGTCACGAAGCAGTTCAAGCCACAATCACCGTGTTTCTCCAAGACGTTTATGCCATGGTCCTACGAGTTCAAGCTACAGTGGAAAATTTGAGCATTCGCATCCTCACGCTCGAGAATGGAATGGTGGAAAAGAACACGCCACCTAGAGAAACCTCTAGTCTAGGTCGTCCAAAGCTTACCTCTTGCAATAACAATCGTCCTAGAAAGCCGAAAACAGCTGAAAGGAAACATGGGAGGCATCAAATAGTGCTTACCGATTTAGGCATGTCTTATGCCGATACTTTGAAGAGACTCTCTGCCCAAGGCAGGCTACATCCAATAAGACCGACTCTGGATCCACCTTTAGAGAAACAGGTGAACCTCTAAAAGGGCAACAAATACTGCTTATATCACCAAGGTAGAGGTCATGATATTGAAGAGTGTTTTCTCTTGAAACACACCATCCAATATATGATCGAAGAGGGCAAGCTTCCTAAGCCACCTTCTGTCGGGCAATCCAATAAGACCGACCCTCTTGGGTCTAATATCATTAAACATGACCATGAAGAATCATTCCTAGACTATTCTCACCTCCTCGCTCCTCATGATAGCGAAGAGATCAACGTGCTTGAAGACGACAATATCCAAAATGGAATGCTCATGCTTTCCATGGCCTTCAACAATAAATTTTCAAAAATAGAAAGAGCTATTGATAGCCTAAACTCTCGGCTTTCCAACATGGAGAATCAGTTTGCTGAAATGGGTAAGAAGCTTGATGCCCAACCTCTCAAGATGAAAAGTATCCAGACAAACCCTCAACCTGACAGTCCTAAAGCAACAAGTGGGTAATCTATCCCTAGTTCCTCTCATCTAGGAATCAAAATCAACAATGGCAACCTCATGGAGCCTTCGTCGAAAAAACCTAACAACTCTCCCAGATCATTCACAAGTCTGGGCATACCTTATGCCATGGCCTTAAACAAATTATCCTCTCTAGGTCTTCTTCAACCCATAGGGCCTACCCCAGATCCAGAAAAGAAGTCTAAGTTTTTGGATGACAATTCATATTGTCAATACCATAGAGGCAAAGGGCATGATACAGAGAAATGTTTCAAATTAAAACACGTCATTCAGGGTATGATTAAAAATGGGAAGTTGTCCCTCTCAACTTTTAACTTACATGGCAAGTTAGGCAATCCTCATGGATATGCCACTGATCAGGAAACTCTTCTTGATCGTTATCCTTTTAGTATTCCCAATGATGAGGACGTGGTGCTCAAATGGATGAATGCTCAAAGCCAGATGCCGAAGCCAGTTGCTGGAAGAGTAAATGTTCAAGCGTGGGCCGATGATTACGAGTCTAGATCTAAGATCGAGTCGAACTCCGGGTCCGAGTCCGAGTCTTAGGCTTTCTTTCCCCAATTGTTCTATTATCTTTCTTTGTGTCCATTTCTAGGGACAACCTGGGGGCTGTCCCACGAGTCACATGTCTTCTCGAGTCTATGTTAAATACATTTATTATTCATTTCAATAAAAGTATAATTTTCAATCCACTTATTCTTCCCTTCCTTTACCCCTTTTCCTGTGACAACAAGAATTGATTTGAGACATTTTAAAATGAACGACAACACATAGTAAGTCGATGTGAGTACACTTAAATGATGTTCCATTCCAAGTTGTAGAGGACCCGAAACTCTGTGTCCATTTTCTTACCTATTCCATGTCTGGCAACAGAAACCTTGCTATACCCTAGTTTAGTACGAGCATATCTCAAGAGATTCTAGGACGAATCCAGACCATCTCCCTTGTTGATAATCCATGACGGAAGGCAAGCCCATTCCCCACAATAAACAACCCGTGTTACTAAAGATCAACCCGTTTCCCACTAAAGGTGCTAGTCTGACCCAAATCCATGGTAACAAGCAAATCCCATGACAATACGAGCCATGATCAAAGACAAAGGCTCAATCAAGAGAAATGACCAAGATCAATATCCAAGACAAAAGAGTCAAAAGAAGAAGGCTCAATTAAGCAAGTCAATGTCAATATCCAAAGTCAATGTTATCTTCAAAAAACTGAATCAAGTATCTGAGCAAAAGCCGAGATATATTCTAGAACAAGAATCTGAGTCTGAATCAGAAAACGAGTATGAAATCAAATACGAAACACTGGTGAAGTCTATATAGAACCAAGACATCGATGAAGATGGTCATCTAGCACCCTCACTTAGCCTTTCACACATCACACACCCTAAGTCCTTCTCGAGACCATTATAGGGAGATAGTTAGGAATTTTGAGAATCCTCTCAAGCTTGTCAAATATACCCATCCTTTAGGGCCAAGACATGGAAGCTTGATCCCACGTCATTTTAACCTACCTTTATGTGCTCAGGCTACATCAAGGCAAGAGACTCCATTTCCAAGCCATATTACAAGCCATAACCCCATAAAACCTCAACACCACAAAATCAAAGCTCCAGAGATTTGCTCATCAAAGCCTCTTATTTCCAAGCTCCACATTTTAAATATCCAATCCAGTTTCACCTTGACCCAGACACGGAGTCTTCAAATACTTTGCTACCTAGGACGGGACATACCCAATTCATCCTTAGGGTCCACTAAGTGTGCTCACACGATGAGGAAATTTTTACAAAATTAGCTATACCTCTTTGGTCTATAATCAGAGGGAGTTATCTCAAATCAATTCTTCGAGTCACCAAAGGAATATACCCTCCTGACCCATGCACTTTAAGGCCATGACAACATAAGCTAGGCACACACCTGAACTACGATCTGGTTTGATTCCTCTTCACGTGGATACCTAGGCAGTCCTCATGGACACAACCATCCCAACGTTTAACTTTTAACCTCAATTATCAACTTTCCACTTCAATTTCAACCTTCCAACCACAATTTCCATTTTTACCTCTTTACTGGGGGCTCCTTCTTGTCGCCCAGACTCCTTTTTTACCAAATTCCAGAGTCATCTTCTCATCCTGGGGGCTTTTCTTCCGAGATGCCACCCTTCCTTTATTCCTCTCTTATTTTAAGTCAAACTATTACTCGGTCTGGACAATGGTAAGGTCTTAGATCGATTCTCCAAGTTATCGTGCCTCAAGAGGAGTCCCTTTTACAGCAAATGGTGGCGAAATATGTCCAAGTAGACAACTGATCCGTGATATGACGTCGTCATTCTTGCAATTCTTCTACCTTTGGAACTGATACGCGTTGTCTGCCATACTTGGCTAGGGGTTGCACATACTTAGGCAAAGTCCGTCAGAGTCACCCTCGTGTCGCGTCCTAGTAGGTCTACGTCCGCGTCAGTCACGTGTTTAAAGCCCATTGAATATGCATAACGCATTACAAACGACAAATTCTTTGAGCAAGTTTTAAACAACTTTTACAAAGAAACAAATTTTACAAAACCTATGTGCTTCCTCATTTGAGGTCCATGTGCTAATTGCTTACATGCGTAGGTGTTACATGTTAATTTTTCTTTTAGATTGCATTCTTGTGTGGCCACTAACCATGCAGGTAAATATCAGAAGCAGTGCTCGCTCCAACTGGGGGCTTCGCTCAAGTCTTCGTTCTCCCCAGTGACAGTCAAGACACTTCCCTAGCAGTATTCACAGTGATGCTCAAGGTTTTCTTCCATGACAATCAAGATGTTCCTAATCGTCGTTGTGTTCCTCAGCGGTGCTAAGGATGCGCCGTTGTCGATAAGACACCTTTATTTTCCTCAGCGACGCTAATGGCGCGTCATTGTTGATACCTTTACTCTTTTCCTCAGCGATGCTAAGGACGCGTCGTTGTCGATCCTTTGTTTTCTCCTCAGCGGTTCCAAGGGTGCGCCATTGATTGACTCAACATATGATTCTTCCCCACGGAGTTCGAGAGAAATAATTCCCGAAGAGTTCTGTACTTTCAGATAACCCTTTCAGGATAAACCTTCAGATCTTTCAGAAACTTGCCTTAATCATTCAGACAACCCTTTGGATAACCATCATATATTCAGATATCTTTCAGACAACCCTTCAGATAACCTTTAGATAACCCTTTCAGGATAGTCCTTCAGATAATCCTTCCTTCAACCTTCCTCCCTTCAGATAATCCTTTATTCCTTCAGGACAATCCCTTCATATGTTCAGACAACTTTCAGATAATCCTTTCAGTCCCCTTAAGATAACCCCTTCAGTAATTTCCAGAAGTTCTTTTCAGTCCTTCATAGAGTTATGTTTCAGTCCTTCAGAGAGGTATCCTTCAACCTTCCCTTTAGATAGTTTGCCTTCAGAATCCCTGTAACCCCTAATGCCTACAGACACCAAGTTATCTTCAGACCAAAGAGTTTTGTCGAAGCGCCTTCAGTCTCGTTTCACACAGGGGTATATCAGGTATGGTTTCTTCTTATGTCTGGCGAGCTTCCTTACGTAGTCTAATGGACTTTAAACGACCCTCCCCGATAGTCGACAGACTCTAAAATGTTCCCGACGACAGGTCCTTGGCTCAGACCCCTTGAGCCGCCTTGCGTCGCCATAGTCGTCAGGTTGTAATCTTCGATTGTCCTTATGGCTATACTTTGACTTTCGCCTTGTCCAAGCCCCAGTCAAAGTGGGGGCTCTGTAGATACCTCATTTCTGCACCTCCCGCAAGCCACCCGGTGATGATTGGGCCGCATGTTTGGTACACGAAACGATTTATGACAATTCGTAAGTTTATCGTCAAGTGATAGCTCAAATACTTGTGTCTACCTCTTGGTCGTCATATAGGTGTCATTACGGTCGTTTTGCCAGTAATTAGAGTACATTTGGAGTCCGGGTCAAAAAACCGTCTTCATTTCCTAAAACCGTCAAATCCCGAGTCAAAAAGCAATGTGCTTGTTTACCTAAGTTTAGGATGTCATAAAATGTTATGGGTATATCTCATTTTGAGTCACATGTCACTTCTTTGGGTTAAACATAAAGTTTACATTACAAAATGTGTATTTCATTTATCTAAAATGATAACCCGACCTTTAGGCCCGTTTTACGAGGTGATAACGACTTTTTTGGGTCAGGTCTATTTCACATAAAGTTCTAGATCTTTCTCTTAGCTTTCCAACGCCACCAAAATCAGCTTATTCCGAGTCTTGTAGAGAAAGTTATGCCTAAAATACAACAGACTGTCAAACGCGTTTTCTACGCGCAAAAGGAACCTACCCGAGAAAGGACGCAGTAAGTGCTGCGCCTCTTCTAAGGGACACAGCACCTGCTGCGCCTTTTCTCAGGGCTTTCTTTTTGTCCAAGTTTTCGTGTTTAACCTAAGTTTGTTGTTTCCGGATCTTTCCTTCTGTAACCCTAATTCCTCCGTGTGATTAGTATAAATAGAGACCTTTGCCTCACATATTTCTCACGCGAGTGTCCGCCCTTCTCTTCTCCCTTTGCATTCTAAGACCGCGCTCTTTGCTTATTGACGTCTACATGCTTGAACTTTTGACCACGTAAGCTCGGATCCTTCTGAGTACCAGTCTCGTTTTGCATGACCGACCAATTTCACCAACTCCACTCAATTAATCAAATCAGTTTAATTTAATTCCTTTTTCAAGGGCACTTTCATATTTGCATTAAAGTTTGAGTCGAGTTAGCACTAAAAACCGATTTAGTTAAATATCGCGACGCTAACATGTAAGTCTGAGGGTGTAAAATCCCAACTTTATTTATTTATTTTCTGTATTATAATTAATGTAAGAAGTTATGTCATAAGCATGCTCAAAACCGTCTTTTAAAATCACCTTTTAAAACCTTTTAACGGAAATAACACAGATCTGACGTGGGGAAGAATCGCATCAACTGATGCGCCTTCTGGAAAGGGCGCAGCATCTGCTGCGCCTCTTCCATGGGCTGCTTTCAGTTGCTGCACTTCTTCTTCTTCTTCCTAGGATTTTTGTTCCTTTCGTCTTTTATTTTTCTTTCTTCGTTCTTTCCCTTATTTCACCTAATAATTTTCAAATTAGTCTTTTATAAATCTTTTTAAACCTTTCTCGGCTTAAATCCCTTATAATTCAATATTTGCGCGTTTTCGTCATCTTATTTAAACCCGGATTTAAAGGATTCGATTTCTCCATATCAAGTTGTTTGAATTCGTCCTTTGTACATATTTTCATGTTATGTTTTGTTTCGTTCTTATTTCATCTTTTAAACCAAGTTTTGTAAATAAATCAATTCCGACATCGCAAATAATATCTAACTTATAATAATTTGTTTTTAATTATTTTCTTTCACTTCATGACGATCCCAGATGCATGTAAATCAATTAATCACTTCTACTCGAGTTACCAATCAATAAATCAATGTAAATTAACCAACGAACATTAACAAACCGCGAGTCTAACTTTCACAGTCAGAACCCAACTCAAGAACAGACACAGGAAGTGCTGCGCCTCTTCTAGAGGACGCAGCAGATGCTGCGCCTGTTCCGAGTTGGCTTCTGCCTCTGAACTCTTCTCGTTTTGACGTAGGGTTTCTAATTAGTATTTTAATTAACTATTATTCTTATTATCACCATAATTCGACATATTTTCCATATAATTCATATTTTCCATATTTTCTATTTTCTATTTTATTTCTTTATTTTTATTTTCCAATTTTCCTTGTTTTTCAAATTTCCAAATTTCCTTTGTTTTCCAAATTTCCTTTGTTTTCCAAATTTCCTTATTTTCTAATTTTCCTTATTTTCCAATTTCCTTATTTTTCCAATTTTCTAATTTTTCTTATTTCATTTATTCTTTTCTTTTATTTCTAAAACTCTTTTGGGCATGTTTATGACGTAAATCAGTTAAATCATTGTAATTTATTTATTTATTTACTTATTGTATTTTATCATGGATGTTTGCTTGTTCTCACATGTAATTAATCTAAAGCCTACTTTGACATTAATAAATGCTAATTATTTGTTCACCGACATAGTTTAATTCACATGCTAGGATTAATCTATGGATGTTGCATTGCATGCATATAATCGACAACATATCAAGTATGAATAACTTCCCTAATCATTAGTAGAGGCCGCTATCGAGGCGGGCGGGATTAGGTGTTCAGTAAAAGGACTTCCTAATATGTACCCTCACCCCTTACTCCAGATCTCTGTGAACATCCGTGTTCATTGGCATCCACGAGAGTCATTCTAGACATAGAATTCTAAGGGTAACGAGTTCTTAGTGTTCATGTCACTACTTTGTGTCTTGACATGACACGAGGTATTCGAACGATTCCAATTTCCCATAAAAATTAGTGGCGACTCCACAAATACAAACGCTTGTTTTCCAAGCGCCCCCGTGGGCCCCCCGTGTCCACAGATAGTCTTGCAAAATTGTAATTTCCTTTCATATTTTGAAATGAAATGATAACTTTTTGCAAAAAAGAAAAAAAAAATATTATGTGAGGCAATATCCTATTATTTTAATGTGACAATAGTCCCTTATTAGTTCAATCGTTCCCCTATAAATTTAAATGGAGACTAATTTATTATGGAGTAATCTTATCCATATTATTTATTTTCATTACCCCAATAAAAAGCCAAATTCTCCACAGAAAAGTATTCATCATACGGAGTAATAATTTTTAACACTATTAAGATACAAACTAATGGTTATTCAAAATGATTAACTTAGTCATCATATTTCCCAAAGAGATATTAATCAATTTTATGAGTTTACATTTACATGAGACACTAAACGTGTCCTATTCGCTATACCACATTATTTCTTTATCCAGATAGAAATAAATAATTTTGAGCACATATAATATTACATAGCTAATCGTTATTTTAGCATCCATTAAGTTTGGCATTCAAGTGCACAATTGCACATATATTGAGACATAGCCAACTTCGTATATGATTGAACTAATATGTTCAATAAGTGCTTAAAAGTACAAATAAAAGAATTATGATGTAAAATTGAGGCCACCGGGATCCCTTCCATACCCGTTTTCTTAAGCCTTTATTCTACTCAAACAGTAATATGCTGACACTCTTTCGCATATAGCATATGCATTTTATTATACGCAAGTACAAAAACTAAAATTGTAACACCCCGGCCCAAATCGGGTCGGAAGCGGTTACTTATGATAGCTCACCAGGCTGTGTACATGGCCCACAGATCAACACGGGTCCTTTATAGCGCATTTTGTCCTCACTCATGTGCATCCCGGGAACCTTCCCAGGAGGTCACCCATCCTAAGACTACTCCCAGTCAAGCACGCTTAACTTTGGAGTTCTTTCGCATGGATGACCATAAAAGAAAGTGCACTTTGTTGATATGAGTAGTACTTCTAATCCCTTTAAGCACTAGTCATTTAAGCCTATCACTGGACCTCTTCAATTACCGTGGGGTGTTACAAAAATTGTGTGTGTGATTGATACTTAGAAGATCTAAACATTGAAGTTGTATAATAGTACTCAAGTTAGAAAAGACCTTGTAAGTTCAATTGTACAAATTGATATTGTCTTCAGTGGCTTAAAAGCCGCATAACACAAATACAAGTACTTTGTGCCATGAAAATTCACAATTTTACTCTTTTTTTTTGGTGAAATGTGAGTATGATATATATTACGATCACAAGAAAACGTTAATTACATACAAATTTAAACTGCTCCGCAGACAGACCTGCTTGAGCATAAGACTATAACAAAAACAACCAAATATCCCTTGTTATTCAACAACTATAATTCCCCATCTATGGAGCCAGCATTGTTCTGCTCTGCTGACAATCACCTGCTGCTCATTGCCATTTCTTCCAAGCTTATTTCTAACCCTTCTCTTCACCTCCTCAATAATTCCTGCAGATAACACAGCCGACCTGACCAAGACTGCATTAACCCGAGCATTATTTCTCTGGGACCATATGTGATAGTAGCATGCTGTCCGGATGAGAAGATGAACCTGCTTCTTCAGAGTAGTGCCTGCAGTATATGCTGCTCCAACTGCAGTACTAACTTTAATCTTAAAGCCACACCATTCTTCAACATTCAGCAGGACTTGGTTACTGTATGAGCACTCAAAGAATAAGTGGTCCTGTGTTTCAGGGTCATTTTCACAAATGCAACATCTATTATCAGAGCAGCATCCAAATTCAAATAGCTTAGCCATAATATTCAGTCCCTGATTAAAAATAATTCAAGCTATAATGGAGTGTTTGGGGTAATTCCATCTATTCCATACAATCTGAGTCCAATCCTTCTTAGGCTGGGACCCCCTCAACCAGGCATACCCTATACTGATATTGTAACCTTTGGTTGTGATGCTCCATTTATCATTACTGTAGCCATTCTTCATAATTTCTTTGACCTTACAGATGCTTTTCCATGCCCATGAGGCATCCAGGGGTGGTGTATAACTGTGCCACTCTTGTTGCTTGATGTAAATCTGAGTAATCTATCTGCTTTGCTATAGATCCAGTCAACCAGCTTAGCCACATTAGCTATATTCCATAACTCAGCCTTCTTTATGCCCAAGCCCCCTTCTTTCTTTGGCAGAGTGACCTTATCTCAAGCAACCAAAGGTACTCTATAATAATTTGAGCTCCCATCCCAGAGATAATTCCTACAGATTGCATCTATTCTCCTAATGACTCCCTTGGGGATTATAAACATACCTGCCCAGTAGGAGTATAAAGTATTCAACACAGAATTGAGAAGAACAAGCCTCCCTGCATAGGAGAGCTTTTTAGCCCCTATACTTCTGATCCCGTCAACCATCCTTTCGATAAGAGCATTGCATTCTTTTTTAGTTAATCTGCCTGCTTGAATTGGGACACCAAGGTATCTGAAAGGCATAGTACCTTCCACAAACCTTGTTGCCTGCTGAATATCCTCTTTCAGAACTGAGGAGACCCCATTGTAATACACCTCTGATTTAGAACAATTCATAGATAATCCAAAGGCCTTGGAGAAAGATGAGAAATCCCTAATCATCAGCATAATAGACTGAGTATTACCTTTACAAAACATGAGCAAATCATCTGCAAACATAAGATGATTTAGTTTGATCCCCTTGCATAGAGGATGGTACTGAAATGGCTAATGTCCAGTAGCATACTTGATCATTCTTGTAAGGTAATCCATACACAGGGTGGAAAGGAGAGGGGACATAGGGTCTCCTTGTCTAAGTCCTCTCCTCCCTTTGAAATAGCCAAAACTGCTCCCATTAAGACATAAAGTGAAAGATGTAGTAGTCAATCAAGTCAGAATTCTGGGGGAGAAATGATCAGGAAATCCAAGAGCTTTTAACAATTGAGCCACAAAATCCCATTCAACAGTGTCATAATCTTTTTGAAGGTCAATTTTGAACAAACATCGAGGGGAGGCTGCTTTCCTGTTATACAACTTCACAATATCCTGACAATTCTTGACATTTATAATATGATCATAAAAGTATATCCATATGAAAAGGATACACATTTGCATGGAATATTCAATTGCCAATTGGATTAGGACTTGTAGATAACCAGTATCTGCACCTTCCAAAAACCACCCGATGATGATCGGACTATAACGTGTTTTTGATATGCGTGCGATGATTGGCTAACATGAGACGGTTTAATGAACTACTCGGATATGAAAAATGATTTCAAAAATAGTTTTCTAACTTCATTTGCATTAAAATAACACTATTTAGAGTTAAAACCGTCTTCGGACCCAAAACCGACTCAAAAACCCGCAACTCGAGTCAACCTGAGTCAACCCGAGTCAACCCAAATCTCGAATGTCGAAAATAATGCCATTAATGGTTTTATATTGCCATTTGCATTAAAATGACCCTAATTAGAGTCAAAACCGACACCGGGCCAAAAACCGACTCCAAATTCAAATCCCGAATCACACGGGTCAAACCCGAGTCAAGCACACAAAATACCTACCTCAAGTAACACCCAAAATCATCTTATTAGGTGCCCATATTGTTACACGACATCCTGTTTGATTACCACAAATCAAACCAACCAAATAATAGATAGAGCAAAGGCCACATCCAAATTGAAAGGGACAGTACACCCCTTTCAATCACTAGGTGGCTCGCGCCTCTTTGGGGTGTCTGCTTAGCCTCTAAGCAAACTCAACCGACCTACCACCCCACATTTCTCTATAAATACCCACCATCACACACCACAATACTCACGCGAGCGTCCGCCCCCTCACATCTCCCTTAAATTTCTAGACTCGACTTCCTAAGTCACAAAATCGACACGTGTTTACGACCTACCGATCGTAAACACAAGCCTTACACATTTTGTTTGGTACCATCGCCGTGCATTCGAGCGACCCATTTGACCAACTCAACTCATCAATCAACATGTTTTAGTTAACATATTTTCAACATATTTTCAAAACAAAATCCTTTTTTAAGGCACTCTTTTAAACTTCTTTGATCGTGAGTAGTCGCTATGAGAAAACCGTCTCTAAAGTCGTCTACGTCGCAAACATCAATACACGTAAGTTTGAGGGTGTAAATATCTCACGTATTTCATATCTCTACTGTTTTTATGAGTTTATGAGAATGAACAATGCATAACACGGTTCAAATATAGGTTAGACCAGCCAAAACCGAGTTTTGGCCTGAGACAGAAGCCCTTTGCTATGCAAAGAGGCTCGCGCTTCTTGTGGGCGTCCAGGTCAGACTCAAATGTGTTTGAGTTCATCTTTCCTTCAACACTTTCTTTTATTTTTACTTCTTTCCTTTTACGGTTTTTACCATTTCAATTGTTTCAAATCATTTTATGACAAACTTTTTAGCCATAAATTATAATCACCCTTGGTTCCATATACCATAACGGTTTAATCCGTGGCTCGGTGATATTAATTGGTTAATTAAATTTTAAAGGAAATCCATTTCTTTTATTTACCATTTTATTTCATTTTTATGATAAACATATTTTGACCATTACAAAAATCATCCTTGGTTCTTTATACCATGACGGTTTATTCTGTGACTCGATGATATTATTGGTTAATTATAAAATTAAAGGGTATTTTAACCCCCTTGTATTTTATTTATCATTTTTCTCATTTGTTTACAATTGTAAACATATTAGTCATAATTCATAATCATCCTTGGTTCTTTATACCATGTCGGTTTAATCCGAGTACGATGACAAACTTGACTAATTACAAATAATTGAACTTAACATAATTAGTTCAAATCAAACATTTTCCTTTTACACATTTTACTATGCAAGCATACCGTTGACATTACACAATTATGTTTCGTCAAAGAGCATTCATCACCTTCGAGCACGAGGCTAGGGCACCCTCCTTACACATTTTGTTTGGATTGGTATCCCTCTCGGAAATCGGGGTTTGATTGCTTGGTGTGTAACCCACCCTTTAAGCCAAAACCCGTGTCAGCATTATGCATAATATAATGAACTGTGAGTGCTTATGTGTTTTGTGATCGTAAGTCCTTCCCTGTCATTTCAAACTTTCAAAAACACCTTTTCACGCCGTTATAATGCTCACCTTAAACCTCAGTCTTTCGCCGACCGTTGCACGCCTTTTTAGGCCGTCGTAATGACGATTTTCAATCCCGGTTTTTACAACCGTTTCAAAACACCTTTTTCATGCCGTTATAATGGCCTTTTCAAACCTCAGTCTTTCACCGACCGTTGCACGCCTTTTTAGGCAGTCGTAATATTGATTTCAAAACCCGGTTTCTACAACCGTTTCAAAGCACCTTTTTTATGCCGTTATAATGACCATTTCAAAACCCGGTTTTTATAACCATTTCAATTGCACCTTTTCATGCCGTTGTAATGACGATTTCAAACCTTGGTTTTCACAAACCATTTCAAAATACCCTTTTACGTCGTCATAATGGCGGTTTCAAACCTCGGTCTGTCACCGACCATTGCATTCTCAAAGCGCCCCTTTACGCCGCCGTAATGACGAATTCTACCCTCGAATTTTCAAAATTCGAAATCAGTTTTCAAACAAAAACGTTTTTCAAACCGTCGTAATGACGATTTCAACCCGTGTAACTTTCCAAATTTCGAATCTCGTTTTCGAAATCAAATTTGGCTTTTATAAGCCGTCGTAATGACGATTCCAATTCTCACACTTTTCGATTTGCAGACAGTCTTTCAAAGGTTAAAACGGTTTTCTAACCCGTCGTAATGACGAATTCAACCCTCACAATTACCAATTTCATATCCGTGAAAACAAATTTAATCGTTTTCAAAATTCAATCCAAAATCAAATCTCTTGAAAACCAATTTAACTGTTTTCAAGTTTCAATCCAAAATCAAATCTTTGGAAACAAATTTTAACCGTTTTCAAATCTCAATTCAAAATCAAATCTTTGAAAAAAAATTTAACCATTTTCAAATTTCAATTCAAAATCAAATCTTTGGAAACAAATTTTAACCGTTTTTAAATTTCAAATCAAAATCAAATCTTTCAAAACAAATTTAACCGTTTTCAGATTTCTAATCCAATTTCAAACCATTTGAAAACAAATTTAACCGTTTTCAAATTTCAATTCAAAATCAAATCTTTGAAAACAAATTTAACCGTTTTCAGATTTCAAATCCAATTTCAAACCATTTGAAAAAAAATTTAAACGTTTTCAAATTTCAATTCAAAATCAAATCTTTGAAAACAAATTTAATCTTTTTCAGATTTCAAATTCAAATTTCAAATCATTTGAAAACAAATTTAACCGTTTTCAAATTTCAAAGTCAAAATCAAATCTTTAAAAACAAATTTAACCGTTTTCAAATTTTCAACACAATTTTAAATTCTTTGAAAACAAATTTAACCGTTTTCATGGCCATTGTGATGACGATTCCAAGTTCTTCATTTTTCGATTTTCAAATCCGTGATTCGGAATTTCAAAAACCGTCTTCGGAAACAAGACTTTGTTTTTAGAGCCGCTGCAATTTTAACTCAAACCATCTTTTGAAAACAAACCTAAGACAACCTTTTCAACTGGCCAACCTTTTGAAGATCCCTACTCTTCGGAAGCCGTCCGTAAAACGACAAATGAATCTTTTTGAAAATTTCTATTTTTCGAAAACTTCAGTCCACCTTTCCGATTCAGCCTCGAGTCGATTAGAGTCCAGTCGATTTCAAGTCAAGTCGTCTAGATAACGTCAAGTCTCTGCTGAAGTTAGTACCTACCTTCTGGTCTAGGTCGTATCGCCTAATTGTTGAGACATATCCAATGGCATTAGCAGAGTCAAAACCTGTCGGGTTTTAAACCCGCATTTCCCTACATTACGGGTGAAAAGTCAAGTTTGTGTACATGTCTTGTCCAACAGCGTCACACCATCAACAAACCTCCGAATCCCGTCAGAAGTCGTCTGTCTAGTCATCACTATGCCAAAGTCGACACTCGAGTCTAAATTCAAAGTCATGCACCAAGAGTTCAAACACAAAAGATTATTCATGATTTTTAATGAACTCATAACCTAGTCACACTGTCGCGTCTTCATGACATAACTGCCTTTTAAACATATGTGTCGCACTTGCCTTTGTTTGTGCAATACCTTGCCAAGACAAGTTATAACGCCTATCGTTATGTCAATTAGGAATCCCTTGGGTGCCATCAATCGCCAACCAGGAATTCAAAAAGCCGATCAATCTGCCTCCGCCATGACTTCTGCCGAAATCAGCATGGTTCTTCGACTCCTAGCTACCGTGGAATATTTGAGCACTCGTCTCTCCCAAGTTGAGGACAAAATGATAACCGGGAATTTTCCCTCTTTTGATATTGAGCAAAGGGTTAAGCTCCTTGATAGCCGGCTACTCGCCGACGACAAAACCAACCCTAGTTGGAGGGCTACCAAAACCACCGAAGCCAATTCCTTAGGTGCTCCACCAACCAAAACCAGACGACCTCATAGGTCCTTCCCTGATTTGGGTATGCCTTATGCCACAGCCTTGGAAATGCTAATCTCCAAAGGAAAGCTCAAACTGATTGGTCCAACTCCAAACCCTGTACCGAACAAGCGAGGACGTAGATGGGACGGAAAACTGTTTTGTCAATATCGCCAAGGCCGCGGACATGACACTGAAATGTGTCTCCCCCTAAAAGGTGTCATCCTTGATATGATTGAAAAGGGCGAATTACCACAACCTCCCTCAACAAACAACAAAAACAACCATCTTAAAAACCCTATTGGACACAGTTAGGAATCTTTCCTAGACTGCTCTCATTTCATCTCTCCTGACGATGAGAAAATTCATGCAATTGATAAGGATGGTATATAAAGCGGTATAATGATGCTCTCCGTCTCCATCAACAACATATTCTCAAAGCTACAAGTGGCTATCGATGATTTGAACACTCGGGTAGCTAATTTGGAGAAGAGGTTTGGTAGTACCGAAAATGAACCCGACCATCAAGGAGAAAACCAACCCTCCATTCACCAACCAACAGCTGTTGAAAATGAGGAGTCATCCGATGGTTCTCACATCCCTGAACCCACCAACAAAGAACATGAAATTGCCTCACCAAAATCCCTTTCAAAATATCAAGCAACATCCCAAAAACTTCCCAGTGACAACAACCAAATCCTGCTTCCGCTTAGGGTTGACAAAAACAAAACTCACAAAAACATCCCAAAAAACATCAATGTTGGAACCATGGGAAAACATCAAAGGGTTTTCATAAATATGGGAATAACATATGACACCGCTCTGGAGATACTTGCTTCAGAAGGAATGCTGCAACCCATTGGTCCGACTCCGGACAAACCTGAACACAAAAGAACTCGTTTCCGGAACATAAATGCTTATTGCCAATACCATCAAGGCAAGGGCTATGACACCGAAGCCTGCTTCAAACTCAAGCATGCCATTCAAGATATGATTGAACATGGCAAAATCATAGTCGCACCTCTCAGTCAAGACAATCCTCCTGGATGTCTCGAGTCAAACAGCAAGGTTGAACGTTCTCAAAGGACATTCACCAACCTCAACCCAACTTATGCCGCAGCTCTTCAAAAGCTCATGACTGAAGGGAAACTACAACCAATTGGGCCCACTCCGGACCCGTCTGAAAGCAGAAAAACCCGTTTCTGGGACGGTAATGCCTATTGCCAGTATCATCAAGGAAATGGTCATGACACTGAAACGTGCTTCAAACTGAAACATGCTATTCAAAATATGATCGACAACCATGAACTGACAGCTTCATCCCTAGGCTAACGATGTGATGAAAACAACCCTAATGAACATCTCTTTCTGCAAGGAGATGAAAGCCTCATGGACTATTGTCCTCATATCATCCCAAACAACGAGAGTGAAGTGCTCAAGTGGGTCAATGCTCAAGACTAGACATTCAAGCCGCTGGATGCCGCGAAGGAGATCTTCGAGGAGGAAAGTGATGATTAGGAGTTTGTATCTAAGATCGAGTCCGAGTCCGAGTATTCATCGAGTGGGTCACACGTATTCATCGAGTCTGTGCTAACCCCTTATTTATCTAATTAAAAGCACGATTTTCAACTATCATATATTCTCTCCTTTACCATTTCCCGTTGACAACGAGAATTGATTTGAGAATTGATTTAAAACAAACAACATGTTCCAATTCAATGTGAGTACACTCGAGTGACGTTTCGTACCAAGTAAGCAGAGGACTCGAAACTCCGCGTCCATTTCTTCACCTATTCCATGTCTGGAAATAGAAACCTTTCATTAGCAACCAATTTAGGACAAGCTTTTATCAAAGGGATTCTACGATGAACCTAGATAAAAAAACAACAACATCTCCATGTTCATGATCAATGACAGAAGGCAAGCCCATTCCCCACAAAAACATCCCATCACTGAGAATCGACCTCTCACCACCGGGTACATCTTCGCCTGCACCTTCATCATCCTCAAACGAAGGACAGCAAAGAACCTATACATCCAAGTCAAAACTAAAGCCAAAACAAAAACAAAATAGCGAAATTCAAATTCGTTATTTTCGCAAAGACTCAAATAACGAAATTCAAAACCGTCACTTTTCAAGAAAATGAAATAACGGAATTCAAATTCGTTATCTTCACAAAGATTCATATGACGGAATTAGAAACCGTCACTCTTCAAACTTCGGACCAACGAGTCCAACATCAAAACACCAAGTCCAGGACCAACAAGTCCAAAGCCCAGGACCCATGAGTCCAACACACAAAATATCGGACCAATAAGTCCAAAACACCAAGTCCAGGACCAACAAGTCCAAAGCCCAAGACCCATGAGTCTAAAACACCAAGTCCAGGACCAATAAGTCCAAAACACCAAGTCCAGGACCAACAAGTCCAAAGCCCAGGACCCATGAGTCCAACACACCAAATCCCGGATTGATGAGTCCAAAACACCAAATACCAAAACCTCAACCAACACTGCTTCACCCCTAAGTCCTTCTAGATACTGCTACAGGGATACCTATCTAGGCTTCTGAGGATTCCTCTCAAGCTCGTAATATCACACCTTAACCTTTAAGGTCTAGACATGGGATTCTTATCCCAAATTATTTACCAACCATTTCGTGCTCAGGTCACATCAAGCTTGAGACCCCATTCCGCACCACACTACAAGTTGTAACCCGTCGGCTTAAACACCACAAACACAAGATCCAGATTTTTATCTGTCAAACATAAGCTCCAGATTTTTATCTGTCAAGCAAACTTATTATTACCAGGCTCCACATTCCATAATGCCGAAGCCACTTTGATCGGTCCGTTTCGTGTTCACAATTAAAGGTGTGGTCGTTGGGTCACGTCCGAATCAAAACACAATTTATAGCTTCACAAACAACTCTACAATTAGTAAAGAGGCAAGTAAAGGTCGGATCCCAAGGGACGGGTATTGAAATGAGATTTCTATTGAAACTAGTGGTGCCTTAGGGGTGTCACAATTTGGGTTGATGTAGAAGGTCACTAACTAAAATAGCAATGAAAATAAACTAGCAAGATGAATTAAAGGGGTGTAAACAATTGATTAAAAAGCACTAGGGTATCATGGGATCATAGGGGAATCATGGGAATTGATCATACAAACATGTTCTCAAATTATAAGCAAGCAATTATTGTTGTGATGGATTGAGTTGGGTTATATCTTACAATCCTAGGAAAGTTTGGGTCCCGGAGCCGAATCGATTAGATTGTACAACACCTACAAGTCGACTTAATCTTCCCTACTCAACAACATGCATGGTCTAATGAGACTCGAGTTGGGTTATGTCTTACAAGTCTCATTGAAAAGATAGGAGATGGTAGTAAATGCAAGGATTCATAGGCTTAGCATTTCATCAAATATAACATGTGCATGAGTTGAGATCAAAACAAGCAAGCAAATAAAACATGAAAGCATATTAAATTAAGCATGAATCATTCCCCATATTGGTTTCCCCTAATCACCCATTAACCCTAGCTAAGAGACTACTCACTCATTATCATGTTGATCATGCTAGCAAGGTTGTCAATCATACCAACAAAATGAAACATGATGAATAAATGAAAGTAATTAACAATAATTAAAAGGGGATTAAGAGAATTATACCTACTAATGATTCCAATAATAAAGCAAAGATAAAAGAAGTACTTGATGCTTGATTGAGAGGTTGTCAATCTCCCAATAATAACCCAAATAATCTTCAATTACCCAAAATAAAGGATGAACAAAAGAGAGATTAAGGAAATAAAACTTGTATTAGAACTTGATTAATTGTTGATTACAAAACTAAAGAGAGATTTGATTGATATTAACTACTCTAATTATTGATAAGAAGAACATGCTCCTCTAATTTAGACTAATGGGGTATTTATAGTGGAAATTAGGGAGGATGCATTAGGGTTAACTAAGGGCTAAACTAGTAATTACACTTTTTAGATTGAGCAGGGAGGAGCCGGTATTTTCCGAAGGAAGGGCTTCTTTCTTCGTAGCTTGGAGAAGAGGAAATCGCGCTGTGCTGGAATCCGGGCAGAATAAGGTCGGGACGGGCGGATTCTGGCGATGGAATCCGAGCGGATTCAAGAGAATCCGGGCGGATTGTGGAGGTGGGATCCGAGCGTCTTGGTGGAAAGCCGCACGGATTCTGCAGCTGGAGGACGGCCGGATTGGGGACAATCCGCACGGATTGTGCCTCAGCAAGGCTTCTTCTTCTTTTCTTCCTTTTTCTTCATAAATTCCTTGGGGATTTCCTTGGGGACTCAAGGATCCTTTCTCAACATTGCTCATCTACTATCATATGTACAAAGGCCTTCTAATCTTGTCTCTCCTTGATGCTTGGTCATTGAATTCGATCAATTTAGTCTTGTTTTGCCATGAAAATGCAAGATTCTTACTCCTTTCCTACCAAGGGATCAAAATCTCAAAGAATATGCAAAACAAAGAACTAAAGATAAGAAATGACCCAAATATGCACTAAAAAGCATGGGAACAAGGCTAATTCGGGGACTAAATGTGCGCTAATTATGGTCACATCAAATATCCCCAAACCGAACCTTTGCTCGTCCCGAGTAAAGAGGTGACAAAGACTAGGACCATTACTAACCTATCCTAATAATTAGCGGGTCTCACTCCGCCCCTTCAACTCACAACAATACAACCATGAGGTAGGATGCCTTCTTGCAAGGCAAGGTGGGTCTTGCCAAAATGGCGACACATCCAAACATTAAGCACACAAAATCACATAATGGATGCATCTACAAAAGAATAGCCACTTCCTCATCAAGTGGCGGAGGCACTAAAGAGGAACAAATTTAAGAGCATGTAATCCTTCACAAATACTAGTTCAACAAATTACTAAGGCTAAGAGGATGGCACTAAATCATCTCCAAATGGTGTTAAACTAGACTACTTTCGTCCTCAATTTCCAAATGCTTTCGTCAAGAGCGATCGGATGGTGGTGGAATGATGATCCCTATGATGCTAGTAGCATATGACATGACAAGTCTCGAATTCTCTACAAAAGTAAAGGTCATGGATCGTCCCAAGCTCGACCAAGTGGCTTGACAAAAAGGCTTTTTGGGAATGAAATGCTCAAATCTTTATACACAATGGGTGGATATGACTAGTATTCAAAATTGTCCTCATTTCACTTTCACATTTCAAAAATTTAAGATGGGGTTTGTCCCTTCCGGGCTAGTGTCCTTTGCTTTCGCCAATCGCTTATTAGGCAAACGGTTAACCTCTAGACAATAGCTTTTCGGGGTGATAGTCACTTTGTCTCTGGGCGGCCAAATTCACAACCGTGTGGGGGCCCAATTCAATGGATCCCGCACCAAAGCACATCGAAGTGGTACGCCTCCATCAAAACAACTTAAAATTTCTCAACATTTCAACATTTCATAACTTTTGAGGTTTCCTTGGCTTTAAATTACTTCCACATGACAAAATTCTTTGAAATGAGCACTTCAAGCTTATTGATAGAAAATATTTTTGGGTTGCCTTACCACAAGGTCAATCAAGGTCACCTAGACAAGTTAACCAAGTCCACATCGCATCACAGGGTTGGATAGGTGACTCACATGCAAACCCTTGACTAGGCTTTGGGTCATGGGTCAAAAGATACTAGTATGACACTATCTAGGGTATTTTACAACCATTCTAGTAGACAAAGTCTTAAGTTGAACAAGTATTTGTAATGGCTTAGTTGCTCTTGTCAAAGTTCCTAATTAGGCATTTTCAAAACATTTCTAACATGCAACTACATGCCATGATGCAACTAATATAAACATCCTAATGCAAGTGATTCTATCAACTAATATGACATATAAACTAAATGCAAGTCCTAAGTTCACATTGTTATACCGCATCAATCAAAATAAAGCCACATAGTCATTAACATAAAGAGGAAAAAGGAGATTGGAAAGATCATACCATGCGGTCTTCATTATCCTCATGTCTCGGATGTGGCGTAGTCAATCAATGTGAACAAGGATAGAACAAACACAATATATACAAAACAATATATACACAAGACTACAAAAGGAAATAAACATGTTTTTGGGTTTTCAATTTTCAAATTTTTATGTTTTTCGAAATTTTTCAATTTTTTTGGATTTTTTTGAATAAGAGTTAAATGTTAGAATTCCCATCCCCACACTAATATGGGCATTGTCCTCAATGACCAAAATGATGTAAATTATGCAAAGGTGATGCATGATTTCTATACTAAATGCAATCTATACTAGGCTATACTACATGATGCATGGTTTTTGTTATGACGGAGAGGATAATTTAGATTACCTCCCGTTGTGTATGCATTAACTTCCCCAAACCGAGTGAGACACTATTGCTAATGTCCAAGGATGGGTGTAGTTCATGCACACACTATGCAATGCATGAAACTAATTTGTCATTTTGGATTTTGAAAATGGGAACAATAAAATGAGAACACCTCAATGGTACCGAGGTGTGAGTCCTCTATGGTGCTAGGACTACTCCAACAATGATCAAGAAAAATAATTAAAAAAAAGAGAGAAATAGACAAACCATGAGAGGGTAGGAGTCTCCAAGGCTTGCTAATCTTCCATCATGTCATCACCATCATCACTTTCCTCATTAGAAGTGGTCACATTGCCACTTCCCTCTTAATTTGCTTCATCACTTTCTTCCTTATCTTGCTCATCATCTTCTTCACCTTCTTCACTTGCTTCCTCATCAATGTTATCATCAACTTCTTCATTACCAACAACCTCATTGTCACCCGAAACGACCCTAGATGCACCCGGAAATAGGACTTCTCTATCCGCTCAACTAGGCAAAGGACATGATGGATCAAGTAGTCCTTGCCTAGCTAAGTGTAGGAGGGGTGGATATTGAGCCAAGTAGGCATTTTTCCGATCCTCAAAGGCTTGCTTGTGCATTACTTGCATGAGAAGAGTCAAATAATCGTTTCTAGCTTCAACTCCTTCCGGCTTGAACTCTTGATACTCAAAGGGGTAAGGTGGTATGACAATGGAAGAGGAGGGCATTTCAAGTTCGCCCTTTTGTTGTTGAATAATATACTCGGCCGCTTTAGAAAGGGGAAGTAGATAATTGGTCCGGTGGACACTTACACGACAAATATTTGAAGGCAAAGTGAACGATCTAGCTTCACTAGTGAGCCATCCATACTTAGTGTCAAGGGGGTTATGGGCAACCCACTTGTACTTGTGTATCATAGTATGCAAATCAACAAGATGACCACCCTCCTTTGCTTTGTACTTGTTATCCTTGTTGAAGTTAGGATCAAAGTACTTAGCTAGGATAGTGACTAGGCCGCCATTGACAATAACGGTAGTGCCCTTCTTCCCACAATCAATGTTGAGCCATCTATCTACCAAGAGCCTCAAAGAATTGTAAGGCTTGGTGTGTACTCTTCCAATGTTCAAAGCCGATTCAAGAAGAATAAAATCAAGTTTGGTGAAATGGTTGGTATCTTTCCTTGCAATAATGGTGTTTCCCATAACCTTGTGCCATACTCTTATGCCCGGATGGTGGACTGAAAGAGCACGACTCGCATGAAAGTCCTCAAATTTCCTCCCGGAAATTGCCTCCCAAAGAGGGTCGGGGTCATACTTTCCATAATTCTTAAAATAACTCGGTTCATCACTAAGACCCAAGATTCCACCCAATTCCCTAAAGGAAATGCGTCTACTAAAATTAGCTAGACGAAACTCGAGATTTTTCCTAGTCTCAACTTTGGTGACTTTCAAAGAACTTAAAAATTCCAAGGTAAGGGAGGGGTATGTCAATTCCTTTGTTTCAAACAATTTCTCTAACCCCATGGCTTTGAAAAAGGCTCTAGTTTGCTCAAGGACACCCAACTTTCCCAAGGTGTCTTCACAAATAAATTTGGTGGATTGAATTGATTTTCTAGCAAACTTGGCAAAAGTATCTCTATGGGTTTTGGAAATAAAAGTTACCTCCGGATAATGCAAAAGTTGATCGATTTCCGGAGTAGAGGATGTTGTTGCTCCCATAGAAGGTTGTTGTTGTTGTTGCACTTCCAAGCTTGGGGTTGCTACCACCATAGCCAATGCTTTCTTTGCTTGAAGAGCCTTTTGCCTTTGTGAAAGTATCTCTGGTGCCTTTGTTGCCTTTGTTGCTCCCTTAGTCCTTGCCATTGATGAATTAACCAAGAAAAGAATGAAAAATCTTCAATTTGTAGTATACCCAAATCGATTTAAAGGTGAAAGGCTTTGCCTTTAGGAATTCAAAAATCGACTCAAAGGTTGAAGATTTTGTGCTTGGTTTTGATTTTTATTGAAGAAGGAATGATTAATTTGTTGTTAGAAGGATGATTTGATTTGATTTTGGTGAATGTTGTTAAGGGATTTTGTTTTTGTGATGGAGAGGATGAGGGTTTTGATGTTTTGAAGTAGTGTTATGAATGAATGAATGAATGAATGAATGAATGAAGGTGGGAGGGGTTTTATAAAGACCGAAATTTTCGAACTGCAGGGGCAATCCGTGCGGATTCTGCACTTTCTGGGTTTGATAAAACTCGCCTAAAGACGGGCGGATTCGAGAGAAGACGCTCGGATTTGGTTGATACGGGACGGGCGGATTCTCTTGAAGACGGACGGATTTGAGTCCAGGAAATTTTCCTTGTTTTCCTCAACAGAGAAGACGGGCGTCTTCTTTCCAGGACGGACGGATTTGCAGAGACGGGCGGATTGTTGTTCAGGACGCCCGGATTCTCTTACAGTCAAAAATCTTTCAAAATTTTAGCTTATAGGGACGTGCGTCTTCTGCCCAGTACGCTCGGATTGCAGGAAAATGGGCGGATTCTCTTGAATCCGCTCGGATTGTACCCTTTTGTACCCGGATTCAGTTCCATCCGTGTACAATGCATTTCCCTTACCATTCTTCTATTTTTCTTCAAATCTTGTGTTCTCCATTGTGGGGCACTACTAAGGCATGGATAGCCTAGGCAATTGCCATCCCCACACTAAGGTAAAGCACTACACATCAATTGAAATTGTTAGTCCCTCCCTCACTTCTCTCAAACATAACAAATATCTTGATCAAAGTAAATAAAATAAATCCAAAGATGACAAAAATGCAATACAAGAATTGAAATGCGAGTTAGGGAGTTAGAAGTATTTACAAACGGTGGTTTAGGGAGGACTCCACCAAACTCTCATTCTTGATGAGATGTCAAGGGGGCATGTTCAAGGTGTTGTTGATGTTACTCAACACCTTGAAGAAATAATCAAAAGCTTGTTCATTATCGTTGTAAAGCTCTTCAGTAGACCTTTGCCCTTGTTGTTGATCTTGATCGATGGCATTACCAATGTAGGGATTAAAAATCCCTTCAAATTCGTCGTCCCAAAGACCACAAACTTCATTAAGTTGATCATTGAAAATTTCTTGATTTGATGGAGATAACTCTCCCAAATTCTGCTCTTGGCCAATGAGGCCATTCTCTTCTTCTTTGGTTGATTTTGATGAGCTTTGCAAGCTCTCCTTGTCACAATTCACTTGCTCTTTGAATGGAGCACCTTCAATTTTTTTCTTCCATTGGAGTTCCGATTTCTTCCTCTCATCCTTTCGGCTATAATGATCAATCATGAAACATGGTTCATGCAAACAAGGAGCTCTCATAGTCTTGTCAAGATTAAAGGTTATGCTTTCATCTCCCACTTCTAGAGTGAGCTCACCATGTTTCACATCAATCACCGCACCCGCGGTGTGTAGGAAAGGTCTTCCTAGAATGATTGGAATGTTGGAATCTTCCTCCATATCAACAATGACAAAGTCCACCGGGATGAAAAACTTCCCAATTAAATGCGGGGACATCTTTCCATATCCCTAATGGTGTCTTCGTCGATCTATCGGCCATTTGGAGTGTGATGTTGGTGCATTTAAGCTCTCCCATCCCCAACCTTTTACTCACCGAGTATGGCATGACACTCACACTAGCCCCTAGATCACATAAGGCTTTGTTGATCGTTGTGTCGCCAATGGTACACGGTATTGAGAAGCTTCCCGGATCCTTTAGCTTTGGAGGTGAACTCCCTTGAAGTATTGCACTACTCACCTTAGTGAAGGCGATAGTCTCAAGTTTCCGGATTGACTTCTTCTTTGTGAGGATATCTTTCATGTATTTTGCATAGGCCGGCACGTGATTGATTAATTCCGTGAAAGGAATCGAGACTTCCAAATTCTTCACAATTTCCATGAACTTTCCAAGTTGATCATCAAATTTGGGCTTGGCTTGACGACTTGGAAAAGGAAGTCTAATCACAATGGGCTCCTTCTCCTTGACCTTATCTTCATTTTTCTTTGAACTTTCTTCCTTCGATGATTCTCCATCTTTGGAGCTTTGCACAATTTCTTCCTTATCACTAGCTTCCACAACTTCATCCTCAACTTGCTTCCTTGGTGCTTCATACCTAGTGCCACTTTTCAAGTGAATGGCACTAACCGTTTCATGTCTAGAGGGATTACTTTGAGGTGGTAATTGCCCCTTTTGTCTTTGTGAGCTTGAAGATGCTAGTTGAGTCAATTGTGTTTCCAACATCTTGGTGTGAGCTAGGATGTTGTTGATGGTGGTTTCCTTTGCTTGGCTATCTTTTTGCATTTGAGTGAAAAATTCTTGTTGATTCTTTTGCATTTGGAGGACCGCTTTTTGGACATCAAAACCTTGGTCATTTTGGTGATTGTATGGATTTTGATTTTGGTAACCTTGGTTTTGATTGTAAAAGGGTCTTTGATTTTGGTTTCTCATGGGTGGTGGAGTGTATGTTGTTTGAGGGTTTTGAACATTTTGGCTTTTGTATGAGAGATTTGGATGGAATTTGGTGTTTTCATTGTAATAGTTGGAATAAGGGGTACCACTCTTGTATGCTTGGAAAGCATTTACTTGTTCATTCGTTCCCCTACATTCACCTTGGTCATGTCCTAAAGTTCCACAATTCTCACATATCCCACTTGGGATTGATGAGGATGCCGTCATGGCATTAACATGATGCTTTGGTGATTTTGAGACTTCTTCAAGTCTAGCCATAGCTTTTTCAAACTTCAAATTGATTGTGTCAATGTGAGCACTAAGTTGAGCACCCAATTGAGTAACGGAGTCCACTTCATGCTTTCCTCCTCTAGTAGCCTTGCGAGGTCTACTATATTGTGAGTTATGGACCGCCATTTCCTCAATCTTGTTCCATGTTTGATTGTCATCAACTTCGGTGAACATTCCATTTGATCCCATGTTGAGAATGTTCCTTGAATCTTCATATAAACCATTCCAAAATTGTTGTACCAAGAACCATTCGCTAAGTCCATGGTGAGGACATGAGCGACAAATTCCCTTGAACCGCTCCCAAGGTTCATACAAAGATTCTTCATCCCTTTGCTTAAAACCCGTGATTTTAGCTCTTAGCATGTTAGTCTTTTCTGGTGGGTAGAATTTTTTGTAGAAAGCTAGAGCCAACTTCTTCCAAGAATCAATTCCGAGAGTGGCCTTATCAAGGCCCTTCAACCATTGCTTCGCGGTGCCGATTAGAGAAAAAGGAAATAAGACCCATCTAATTTGGTCTTGAGTCACACCCGTTTGAGAGATTGCATCACAATAGTCGCAAAAGGTTTCCATATGAGAATGAGGATCTTCACTAGGCATCCCCCCAAATTGGCTCCTTTCAACTAATTGGATGAAGGCGGATTTGGCAATAAAATTTCCGGTTAGATGTTGTGGTTTAGGAGTACCATTGGGTAGGTTCTCCTCGGTGGGTACGGAGTGTGACGAGAATTTAGGCATTGTAGGTTGATTTTGTGGTGTATTGTGTAATGGGTTCTCCTCTCCTTCTATTGCGAAAGGGTTGATGAACTCAATAGTTGGTTGAACAACTTCACTAATACCTCTCAAATTCCTCCTAACAAGTCTCCTATTGTTCGTCAAGGTTCTTTCGATTTCACGGTCAAAAGGTAGCAAATCACCTTGTGACCTTCTAGACATGCAAAATATCAAACAACTCGAAAACAATTAGAACAAACCTTGAGGGGTTTTACTTCCCCAAGGCGAAGAAAGACACAACTAATAACAATAAAAAGAAATCTAAATCAAACAAACACCGTCCCCGGCAACGGCGCCATTTTTGATCGGTCCGTTTCGTGTTCACAATTAAAGGTGTGGTCGTTGGGTCACGTCCGAATCAAAACACAATTTATAGCTTCACAAACAACTCTACAATTAGTAAAGAGGCAAGTAAAGGTCAGATCCCAAGGGACGGGTATTGAAATGAGATTTCTATTGAAACTAGTGGTGCCTTAGGGGTGTCACAATTTGGGTTGATGTAGAAGGTCACTAACTAAAATAGCAATGAAAATAAACTAGCAAGATGAATTAAAGGGGTGTAAACAATTGATTAAAAAGCACTAGGGTATCATGGGATCATAGGGGAATCATGGGAATTGATCATACAAACATGTTCTCAAATTATAAGCAAGCAATTATTGTTGTGATGGATTGAGTTGGGTTATATCTTACAATCCTAGGAAAGTTTGGGTCCCGGAGCCGAATCGATTAGATTGTACAACACCTACAAGTCGACTTAATCTTCCCTACTCAACAACATGCATGGTCTAATGAGACTCGAGTTGGGTTATGTCTTACAAGTCTCATTGAAGAGATAGGAGATGGTAGTAAATGAAAGGATTCATAGGCTTAGCATTTCATCAAATATAACATGTGCATGAGTTAAGATCAAAACAAGCAAGCAAATAAAACATGAAAGCATATTAAATTAAGCATGAATCATTCCCCATGTTGGTTTCCCCTAATCACCCATTAACCCTAGCTAAGAGACTACTCACTCATTATTATGTTGATCATGCTAGCAAGGTTGTCAATCATACCAACAAAATGAAACATGATGAATAAATGAAAGTAATTAACAATAATTAAAAGGGGATTAAGAGAATTATACCTACTAATGATTCCAATAATAAAGCAAAGATAAAAGAAGTACTTGATGCTTGATTGAGAGGTTGTCAATCTCCCAATAATAACCCAAATAATCTTCAATTACCCAAAATAAAGGATGAACAAAAGAGAGATTAAGGAAATAAAACTTGTATTAGAACTTGATTAATTGTTGATTACAAAACTAAAGAGAGATTTAATTGATAATAACTACTCTAATTATTGATAAGAAGAACATGCTCCTCTAATTTAGACTAATGGGATATTTATAGTGGAAATTAGGGAGGATGCATTAGTGTTAACTAAGGGCTAAACTAGTAATTACACTTTTTAGATTGAGCAGGGAGGAGCCGGTATTTTTCGAAGGAAGGGCTTCTTTCTTCGTATCTTGGAGAAGAGGAAATCGCGCTGTGCTGGAATCCGGGCAGAATAAGGTCGGGACGGGAGGATTCTGGCGATGGAATTCGAGCGGATTCAAGAGAATCCGGACGGATTGTGGAGGTGGGATCCGAGCGTCTTGGTGGAAAGCCGCACGGATTCTCGCACTGGAGGGAGGACGGCGGATTGGGGACAATCCGCACGGATTGTGCCTCAGCAAGGCTTCTTCTTCTTTTCTTCCCTTTTCTTCATAAATTCCTTGGGGATTTCCTTGGGGACTCAAGGATCCTTTCTCAACATTGCTCATCTACTATCATATGTACAAAGGCCTTCTAATCATGTCTCTCCTTGATGCTTGGTCATTGAATTCGATCAATTTAGTCTTGTTTTGCCATGAAAATGCAAGATTCTTACTCCTTTCCTACCAAGGGATCAAAATCTCAAAGAATATGCAAAACAAAGAACTAAAGATAAGAAATGACCCAAATATGCACTAAAAAGCATGGGAACAAGGCTAATTCGGGGACTAAATGTGCGCTAATTATGGTCACATCACACTTTCACCCTGACCCAGATACGGAGTCTTCAAAAACATCGTTCCCTGGAAACGGGACATGCACATTTCATTCTTAGAGTCCACTTTTTAGTGTGCTCACACAAACAAGAAACATTTTTCAAACTATGCCTCTTCGATTTATGATCAAGAGGGATTTCTGTCCAATCAACCTTCGAGTCACCAAACGGAATTTACCGTCGTGACCCTCAGCTCCAGATTTTTATCTGTCAAACAAACATATTATTACCAAGCTCCACATTTCATAATGTCGAAGCCATTTTCACCCTGACCCAGATACGGAGTCCTCGAATGCTTTGCTACCGAGAACGGGACATACCCAATCTTCCCTTAGGGTCCACTTTTTAGTGCGCTCACATGATAAGGAACATTTTCAAAAATTACACCTCTTCGATTCATGATCAAGGAGGGATTCTCTCAAATTAATTTTTGAGTCACCAAACGGCATTTGCCGTCCTGACCCTCACACTTTAAGGTCCTAAAAACTCGCTTAGGCACACACATTCAGAACTACAATATGGTTTGATTTCACTTCACGTGAATACGTAGGCAGTCCTTCAAGGACACAACCATACACTTCAAAATCAATTATCAACACATGAAGAACTACGATCTGGTTTGATTTCGTAATCACGCGAATACGTAGGCAGTCCTATTACGAGGGCACAACCACACCCCCACACACATTCAATTTTCACACCTTCAATTTGCAACCCATTGCACACACACTCAGAACTACGATCTGGTTTGATTTCGCACATACGCGAATACGTAGGCAGTCCTATTACAAGGGCACAACCGCATACTCCTTTCATAACATTTCCAATTTTATATCCTCAATAACTAGCTTAGAACTACGATCTCGTTTGATTTTGCAAACACGCGAATACGTAGGCAGTCCCCCAACAAGGAAACAACCGCACACCCATTTCAATCTCAACCATCAACATCAATCCTCAAAAGTAGCCCACCCAGCTGCAAAAATTAATCTTATACCTCTTTACTGGGGGCTTATTCCTTAAGACGTCGCCCATTCCTTGTTTAGTCAAATTCCCGCCTTCTCACTCTGGGGGCTTCTCTTTCAAGACACCACCCGTCCTTTATCCTCAAACATCTTTTGAGTCTCAACTACATTCCAAAATAAACCGCCCATAGCCTAGTGCTCGGTTTGGACGATGACAAGGTCTTGGTTCCGCTCTCCGAATCATCATACCTCGAGAAGGGATCTCCAACAAGCAAACGGGGGCAAAGATGTCTGGAGAAGATAATCAATTCGTGTTCCCCAGCCAAGCAGACCTTCTACCTCAAGGATTTGATACGCGTTGTCACCCTTTCTTTGCTAGGAGTTGCACACACATAAGCGAAATCTGTCAGAGTTACCCTCATGTCGTGTCGATACTGAGTTTGTATCACATTCATGACCGTCTGCTTGTCAGTCTCTCGGTATGCGTCTATGTGAGTCAATGTCATAATGGTCACGTGTCTCCGATCTATCAAATCACGGATCTACGAGTAACAAGACTCAATTTTAAAGCTTCACCACTTTCAAAATTTCTATCTCCCATCGCGTGAAATATTACATGGTAGTTGCTTATGTGCTAATTGCTCACATGCTTATGTGCTTACGTGCTTATATGCTTGCATGCCTACGTCCTTGTCTAGGCGACTACGGATTCGTGTGGTCACTAACCGTGCAGGTAATCTTGAGAAGACAAAGTCACTCCAACTGAGTACTGGGTTCTTCCCAACAAACGGCGACCCGTTAAGTCCAAGGGCTTTAACCCCGTCAATTACATGGCATACGCTACCTTCCGACGAGCAACAACCCATATCCCCGGCGAGTCCCGAGCAGTTTCTAACTCCCCAGCGAGTGCCTATTTTCAAATGGATCTCACATAAGTCTTTCAAAGATCCTCAGAACATCATTCATGATCACGATGCATCGCTCTCCCTAAATGGTTTTCCATAGAGCTTTGCTTATATGATTTATCACCACGGAGTTTATTTAGGACCCCCAGCAAGTTGGAGTTCGTCGCTCCCTAGCCGAACCTATCAACGTCAACCTGGTTGGAAGTCATTACCAAACAATATCTTGAAATAAACCCGGTGTTTCAGGCTATTTTGCCAGAGTCGATCATTTGACCATCAACATGGATGGCGAGCCTCAGAATGTACCTTCAACATAGCTGGCGAGCATCAAAACGCACCTTCAAGAGGGCTGGCGAGGCTTTGCACGGAAAGAAGAAATAATTCAAGGATATATCCCGAAGATGCCTCAGGTATGACTCCTTCTTATGGCTGGCGAGCCTTTGTACTTAGTCTAATGGACTTTAAACGACCCGGATCGAAAGTCGACAAACTCTAAAATGTTCCCGACGGCAGGACCTTGACTCGAATCCCCGAGTCGCCTCGACGTCGCCCTTCCCGACGGCAGGTCTTTGGCTCAAACACTTTTGAGTCGCCTCGACATCGCAATGGTCTTCAGGTTGTAATCTTCGATTGACCTGAAGACCATACTTTGACTTTCGCCCCGTACAAGACTCAGTCAAAGTGGGGGCTCTGTAGATACCCAGTATCTGCACCTTCCAAAAACCACCCGATGATGATCGGACTATAACGTGTTTTTGATATGCGTGTGTGGATTGGCTATCATGAGACAGTTTAATGCACTACTCTGATATGAAAATTTATTTCAAAAATAGTTTTCTAACTTCATTTGCATTAAAATAACAATATTTAGAGTTAAATCCATCTTCGGATCCAAAACCGACTCAGAAACCCGCAACTCGAGTCAACCTGAGTCAACCCAAATATCGAATGTCAAAAATAATGCCATGAATGGTTTTATCTTGCCATTTGAATTAAAATGACCCTAATTAGAGTCAAAACCGACACAGGGCCAAAAACGGACTCCAAATTAAATTTCCGACTCACACGGGTCAAACCCAAGTCAAGCACACAAAATACCTACCTCAAGTAACACCCAAAATCATCTTATTAGGTACCCATATTGTTACACGACATCCTATTTGATTACCACAAATCAAACCAACCAAATAATAGATAGAGCAAAGGCCACGTCCAAATTGAAAGGGACAGTACACCCCTTTCAATCACTAGGTGGCTCGTGCCTCTTTGGGGTGTCTGCTTAGCCTCTAAGCAAACTCAACCGACCTACCACCCCACATTTCTCTATAAATACCCACCATCACACACCACAATACTCACGCGAGCGTCCGCCCCCTCACATCTCCTTTAAACTTCTAGACTCGACTTTCTAAGTCACAAAATCGACACATGTTTTCGACGTACCGATCGTAAACACAAGCCTTACACATTTTGTTTGGTACCGTCGCCGTGCATTAGATCGACCCATTTAACCAACTCAACTCATCAATCAACATATTTTAATTAACATATTTTCAAAACAAAATCCTTTTTTAAGGCACTCTTTTAAACTTCTTTGATCGTGAGTAGTCGCTACGAGAAAACCGTCTCTAAAGTCGTCTACGACGCAAACATCAATACACATAAGTTTGAGGGTGTAAATATCTCACTTATTTTACGTCTCGACTATTTTTATGAGTTTATGAGCATGAACAATGCATAACACGATTCAAATATAGGTTAGATGAGCCAAAACCGAGTTTGGCCTGAGACAGAAGCCATTTGCTATGCAAAGAGGCTCGCGCCTCTTGTGAGTGTCCAGGTCAGACTCAAATGTGTTTGAATTCGTCTTTCCTTCAACACTTTATTTTATTTTTACTTCTTTTCTTTTACGGTTTTTACCATTTCAAATGTTTCAAATCATTTTTATGACAAACCTTTTAGCCATAAATTATAATCACCCTTGGTTCCATATACCATGACGGTTTAATCCATGGCTCGGTGATATTAATTGGTTAATTACATTTTAAAGGAAATCCTTTTTTTTATTTACCATTTTAATTCATTTTTATGATAATCATATTTTGACCATTACAAAAATCATCCTTGGTTCTTTATACCATGACGGTTTATTCCGTGACTCGATGATATTATTGGTTAATTATAAATTAAAGGGTATTTTAACCCCCTTGTATTTTATTTATCCTTTTTCTCATTTGTTTACATTTGTAAACATATTAGTCATAATTCATAATCATCCTTCGTTCTTTATACCATGTCGGTTTAATCCGAGTATGATGACAAACTTGACTAATTACAAATAATTGAACTTAACATAATTAGTTCAAATCAAACATTTTCCTTTTACACATTTTACTATGCTTTTCAAACTTGCAAATCCGACAACGAATATTACTAACAAAATAGTAATTATTCCGAGTCATGCAAATCATACTTGCAAATCATTAATCACAAAAACACGGTTTTAAACAACCTTTTTTGCAACCAGGAGACGCCCCTTGGGTCGTCGTCTGACTCGCGCCCCAAGAGGCCATCTGTTTTCATATTTTAAAAACCTGGGCAGAGCCCTTTCCCTCGCCAATAGGCTCGCGCCCCAATGGGGCTGCCTGGCACTGTTCTGCCTCGTTTTAGCACTTGTCTATGACGATCCCGATTACGGTTAAACCGAATACGTGACGGATCAGATTGACGAGTTTGCATTTTACACTTTATCCTTTAAACACACTTTTTTCAAATAAATGGATCGTGTTAAGCATCATAACCCAAATTTGGTAAATGAATGTTTAATTTCCGTTTTCACATGCAAATCAATCTAAATTCAACTTTGACACCAATTTCTTGGTACATGCATAAACAACAGACGTAGGAAATATTCACATGTTAGGTTAAGACTTTTGGATGCGCATTCATGCATTTAAACCGTTTTATCAACTTTTGCACTTAAACATCCACGATCGATCAATAGAGGCCACTAATGCGGGCAGGATTGGGTGTCCGATTAAAGGGCTTCCCAATACGTACCCTCGCCCCTTACTCAGAACCTTTGGATAGTGGATGGCCTTATCTAGGGCGTACGAGAGTCATTTTGGGCATAGAATGCTAAAAGGGGGACGAGTCCTTATCTTTAGTACCTATGTCAAACACTGCTTTGTGCTTCGTTTGACCGAGGTATAAAGTGGATTTCAAACGGGTTCCAGGTATCCCATAATTGCTTGGTGGCGACTCCGAACATCTCTACATCTTTTCGTGGCCTTTGCCGAGACGAAACCGACCGATCTAAAATGATCCGGTCAAAAGCATTTTTACGCCGCCGAGCGTGGCTTTCAAAAGACCGCTGCATGTCCACAATTTGGCTTGGCGTGCAGGTGGCCCGTGACTACGGACCGGTAGGTGGCTCACGCCCGCAGACCGGCTTGTGGCCCATGTCCACATGACTTTATATGTCCAATAACCATTGGCATATTTATGGTTATTAACGAGCTCATAAACCTGAAATCCATCCAAATCGTGGATATTGAAAACAATACTGTACAGTTTGCATTATCGAGTCATCAACATCATGTGCATATAGAAACTAAGTATATCATCTTTAAATTAGTTTCATACTTTCATATCACATCATTACATTCTTTCATGTCATATAGTTTATAAATTTGTCACTTATCATATGAATGCACATTGTTATAATATGTTTTGCAAAGAAAAGTTCAGGTTATTTCAAACTACAAAAGTGACAAGATCATTTGGAGTGAAGCTGCAAAATCGTTATGAATGACTATCGTCGTATTATGAGATTTGAAGCGATCAACAGTTCTAGAATAACTATTCTTTTTAAATTAGAGGCATCTATTAAGTTGATCAAGTACTTTGGCAGCTATATCAAAGATCGAGAACTTCGTCACATCATGAGTTGCATTGATGTTTTACAAGTGATTTAACCATCAGAGGAGTGTGCACGCGCTGTACCCTTTTTCCTTATCTCTGGTTTTGTCCCACTGGGTTTTCCATAGAAAGGTTTTAATGAGGCAACTTATTTGTTTGCGTGTTAGAAGAATATTGTACTCTTTTTCTTTACTAGTGTTTTTCCCACAGGGTTTTTCTATTAAGGTTTTAACGAGGTGTTCTTCAGTAATGTACATCCAAGGGGGAGTGTTATGAAACATTAATTAGTATGAATGTCCATTGGGCTTCTATCCAGTATAGTCCATATATATATATATATATATATATATATATATATATATATATATATATATAACTAGGTTGTAATTAACCCTCCATCTATGTACTATATATACCCCATATGAGATGAATAATATCTAATGCTCTTCCCTCTCTTCATCTATTTGTTTATCTTCCTCTGAGTTCTCTCTACATTTCTTCTCTATTTTCTTATTCTATAACAGCACAGATTTTTTTTCAAATCATAATATTTAAAGAGTGTTTATTTTCGCAGTACAAATATGTTAATTAATACGATTAGTTAGGGCATAACATTTTCATGTAATAATAGAATATTACGACGTATAATAATAATAATAATAATAATAATAATAATAATAATAATAATAATAATAATAATAATAATAATAATAATAATAATAATAATAATAATAATAATAATAATAATAATAATAATAATAATAAATAATAATTCATGCCTAAGCAGGCCAATGTCACTCTTATATCCCTTATCCCCAAAAAGAAAGTGGTCCAGATTGTCAAAGATTTCAGGCCTATCTCCTGTTGCTCTGTAATCTATAAGACTATTAGCAAGATTTTGACAAATAGACTACAGAAGGTGGTGGCTAAGCTAGTTGGCTATGAGCAGGCTGCTTTTGTACCTGGTAGGAGCCTACATGAGAATGTAATGTTAACCCAGAGCTTGGTTAAGGGATACCAAAGGAAATACCTCACTCCCAGATGCATGCTCAAAGTTGACATAAGCAAGGCCTTTGATTCTATCCAGTGGTCCTTCCTCTCTAATATGCTTACCACTCTGAACTTCCCTGCAGTTTTCATCAAATGGATTATGGGGTGTGTTACTGGTGCCTGGTTTACTCTTAAAGTTAATGGATCAAATTTTGGGTTTTTCAAAGGCAGGAGTGGAGTTAGGCAAGGGGACCCTCTGTCTCCCCTACTCTTTGTCCTTAGTATGGAGATGCTCTCTAGGCTCCTTAGGACAATGTGCACCACCCAGGATGTCTCCTATCACCCTAAATGTGTGAAGCTTGGCCTCACACATCTCATTTTTGCTGATGACCTCATGGTCTTCACCAGGGGAGATTTGCCATCTGTTCAAAAAATTGCAAACATTCTGAAGCTATTTGCTAGCTGGTCTGGATTGAATGCTAATTTTGAGAAGTCTGAGGCTTATTTTGGTGGAGTCAACTCTGCTCTGAAGCAAAGACATTCTTAATGCCATTGGACCATTGGACTAAAAGAAGGCTCTTTCCCCTTTAGATACCTTGGTCTTCCTATACATCCTTCCAGACTCACTAGTACCATGTATGATCCTATTATTCTTAAAGTGCAAAGACACCTTGCTTGCAGCCAGTGCATCAAATTCCTCTCCTATGCTGGTAAAACTGAAGTTCTCAATTCTATGGTCTTTGGTTTGGAGAACTTCTGGTGTGGTAGCCTGCTCTTGCCACAGAATGTCTGTTCCACCATTACAAAGTTATGCAAGCAATTGTTTTGGGGGTACCAGGAAGGGCAAAGGAAATTGATCTTTAAGGATTGGGCTAATATCTGCAGTCCTTGGTCTGAGGGGGGCTTCCAGATTAAGAATCTTGCTATTTGGAATCAGGCCAATATGCTTAAGTGGCTTTGGCATTTTGTACAGGTGACTGGTTCTATCTGGACTGCCTGGATTAGACACTATTTCTTAGCCACTACCTCCATCTGGGATTTACAAATCCATGAATATCACTTTGAGAGCCTTCGAAATGTCCTCACTGCTAGGGATATTTGGGTCACTCACTGTGGCAGTAAGCAGAAAGCACTTGATATGCTGCTCGCTTGCACTACTTAAGGTAAATTTTCTGTTGGGAAAACCTACAATCTCCTTAGGCCTAGATTCCCTACTCATGCATGTTATAGAGTAGTTCAGGACCCTTTCCTTCAGTCTAGACATAAGTTTACTCTTATGTTAGCTCTCCAAAAGAAGCTTGCTACAGCTGATCAGTTTTGCAGAAGAGGGATTAGCATTGCAAACAGATGTTGCCTGTGTAAGCAGCATGCTGAATCAACCAGACATCTGTTCTTTAACTGTCCTTATTCCTAGACTGTCCTTTTTTTTTTCTTCTCTCCTGGATGGGCCTCAAACTTAGAGACTTGCATCTTAGAAGCCTTATCCTCTGGTGTCACCGCAGCAAGCCTAAGAAACATTGGAGAAATAAGTGGTTCAAATGTAGTATTGCTGCAGCCACCTATTACATATGGATGGAAAGGAATTATCGTTTATTTGAGGGCAAGGAGAGGCAAGCCCCATGCCTCATCAAGGACGTCAAGCGTTGTGTTCATGTTCTACTTTTGCACAAGTCACCTCCTACTGCACATGCTGAAATTCTAGAGGCCTTAAATGTATAGGGGATCTCTCTCGTTTTTGTTGTTTAGTGGTTAAGCTTTGTAAGAACCTCATGTAATCCTACTTTGGAAATATATGAGAATACCCTTCTTGCAAAAAAAAAATAATAATAATAATATTAATAATAATAATGATAATAATAATAATGATAATAATGATAATAATGATAATGATAATGATAATAATAATAATAATAATAATAATAATAATAATAATAATAATAATAATAATAATAATAATAATTATTATTATTATTATTATTATTATTATTATTATTATTATTATTATTATTATTATTATTATTATTATTATTATTATTATTATTATTATTATTATTATTATTATTATTATTATTATTATTATTATTATTATTATTATTATTATTATACAATATTGTTATAAATTTAGCTCGTGCGAATAGAAATGCACGAGATATAACATTAAAAAACTTAAGTAAATAACAACTAATAAATGTACCATTTGAATTAAATTATGAATGCTCATAGATTTTGTTTTATATCTAAAGTTTAGACACATTTCTTTATTAAAATTCGATTTTTTTTGTTACTACTTGATTTGTTATTATAAATTACAAACCTCTTATAACTTATGATACTTTTCAATTGGTCATATTTATTTAATTCAAAACTGAGTCAATATTGTCTTTTATAGAGTCATAATATCTCTCTGAGTTAGAATTTGTCTTTCAAATAAAATCTTAACTAATCAAACTATTAATTTCATTTAGTAATCTAACTAGGTTTCACAATTATTCACGTGCATATTTTTGTTCGACGGATCAACTAATATTATATTATTATATAAATAAATAAGTTAAAATGTTCTTTTTGATGTATACACGTTTGGGGGGAAATTGACGGCGATTTGCAAGTAAATCATGTAGGTAATGGGGGTAGAGAGCTGGTAATATACAGTTTTTCTATACTATATTGCATTTTTCATTTTGATAAAAGTGTATAAAATTTGCAGTGCTTTTAATGGCGTGGATCACTCTCCTTGCACTATTTGATAATTTGGACATAAATTCTAATATTTTGTTTTTTAATGATGTTAATATTTTGTTTTTTGATTTCTTAATTCACTTACAGCTAATTTATAATTGTATTTAGTATTTAATATTTTATTTTTTTGTAAATTGATAGTTTATCATCTAATAATCTAATAATTTTAGTAAAATCATGCGATTTTTGTGACAACATTGATTTGTTATCACTTGGTGTATTTTTTTTTTTTGTACGTTATTGCTGTTGTAATTTATTATTGTAGTAAAAATTTAGATTTTTTTTGTATCAATTGGTGTAATTTATTATTGTTGTAAACTTTTCGATTGAATTATTTTTGATATAAACTATTCATAAATCGTTATTTATTAATATTTACGTACAAAACATAAACATAAACATTTACATACAAAACATAAACATACACGGTTTTTTGTTAATTAATTCTATATTCTTTGTTGTGGGTCCCACATTTAATGTTTCAAAAAAACTTGATGTGATGACGTGGCTTCACAAAATTACAGGAAATGTTATTGTATATATATAGATAAAATATTGATGATTGATTGATATTGACTAGATTTCATGCTCGACCGTTGGCCGGGTAATATCGGAGTCGTGTCTTATGTGGAGATAAAAAGAAGAATCATATTTATCAAAACTTTTATGAAGCTCATGCATCATTCCCTTCATCTCATTTTTATTGTCCATTTCTTTTAATAATTTATCCCAAAACTATTGACGCCATTTGGTACATATTATGATGGAGCAAGGAATATTTTATTTACTTTCCTGCATCTCATTTTTATTTTCCTCTTTCTCCAAAATTTATCGCACTTTTATTGCTCCCTTTCTTAGTTTAGTATGATAAATTAAAAAACTGTTGGAATATGTGTCCTCCGACAATAATGCGATCACAACTGTCGATCATGATGATCACATGTTTAAATCTCATTTTAAGAATACAAGTGGGAAGTAATATTTTACTATCAACTGGTTCACACATATCGGTAATGATTGGCTGACTAGAGTTTGACATTACTGTCGTGCGACGGTGGTGATCAGTTGATCCCCTTAGGTCATACCTAAAGGGTAACACTCTTAATTGATTATTTAGTTGATCGTATGTCGATACAAATTAATTAAATTGCTTAAAATTTACGGATGATTTTGTGAGTATTATTGACGTGTCTTATTGTAATTTCATTAAATAAAGATACGGTCTAAGTAATCAAATTGTTTTATTACTTGGATAAAATTATTATTTACGAAACAATTGAAACTGAATGAATAATTTATTATAAATACAAGACGTTGTGATTGATAATTGATAAACCATTTTTTGTACAAGTAATTATGAATTACTAAGTCAATTTTTTTACATGACGTATTTTTATTAATACGTTGATTTTTTATATGTTAAAAATACATTGCTTTGTGACATGTCATGTAACATGTAACATATGACAAATTGACAAATGACAAAATATAAAATGGACCTCCCATTTTATGTAAGTGCCGAAAATGAGAAGGGAGTATTAGGTTTAAATTATGTTAATTATGTTTAAGTGGAAAGCATAATCATAAGACCTAATACATAACCATGCACACCTAGTTGCTTTTGTGAAGAGCATCTTGGTCATGCATAGGCCCTTGCCCCCCCCCCCCCCCATAACCGGTTTTCTAAAGGGCCATTATAGAGAGTTTTCCTCTCTAATTTTCATTCACAACTTGAATTATTTTTCTAGTGTAAGAAAATAAAATTCTCTCTAATTTATAAAATATTAGAGAAATAAAATCTCTCTATAATCATCCTCTCTTGGCCGAATTTTCAAGAGGACAAAATCAAATTTTTGGGTCAATTTTAGTAACATTATTATTATTCTAGATCAAGTAATATTAATCTATTAAGAGGTTATCTTGGGTATTCATCTTTGGGAGGGATTCTATCTTTGAATCTTTGTTCTTCCATTTGTAAGGAAAGCTCAAGAACAAGTAAGAAGGAGATCTTACTTGTGCCCTTTTAATCCGAAAATCCATAGTAAGAATAACGATTTTTTCTCTATTTCTAATTATGTTTGCATGCATAAGATTTGTAATTATTTTATAACTAAATAATTTCTCACATATATGAATATGTTAAATAATGAGATTAATAATTTTTAACAAGCGGTATCATGAGCCGTAGGTTGTTTGCATGCAAATCGGTTATTGTTTTTCCGAGTTATACGATTAACAAACAAAACTTATAAATTTGTGTTTATTATGAAATGTCACCAAATTTACTTGCATGTTAAAGTTTCTGGTCCTAAAATGTATTTAGGATATTTTGGTTTATTTATGGATTTTATTGTTCATTTTATATAATAATGGCATTAAAATGTGATTTTTATGATAAAAATGTCATTTTTGGATAAAAATAGCTAAACTTTGACTTTTCCAGTGGTTTCTGGATATGTTTTCACATATATTATCTACTGATGGCCTGTAAATTTCATAATAAAATGAGTTGTATTGCTCGATATATGGTTTTTTCAAGTTAAAATCGTATTTAAATGGGAAAATAGGTTAATATGAGTTATATTTCGAATCTGGTCATGGAAATTTAGTATGTTGTCACATGCAATTTTACAAGATGTGTGTAAAATTTTTGGCTATAATGAAGTCTTTATGCATGATTTATGAATTTTTGATGAAAAATCACATAAATAGTGACTTTAATTAGTAAAAATTGCTAAAACATACTTCATGACTAAGGAAAAATGTCACATGTTGCTTTTTATCATATATTTCAGATATAAAAGTGAAAAATTAATAAAAATAATTTTTCTCATATTTTTATGGTAATAATTGATAAATCCGATAAACCGCAACATTGTTTTTCTCGATAAATTTTCGAAATTTTTAACCTATGTTTTTGAGCATTATGAGTGTCATGGTATTTTTTTTTTCCAGAATTTTCATGAGTTTAAATTTCAAATTTTGAAATTTTTTGAAATTTTTTGAAATTTTTTATGATTTAATTTGAAGTTTATGGCAAAATTTTTTATTTTGAGTCCATTTATGAACAATATTAAGAAATATAAGTTAATTATTGTCAAATGTTAGTGGAGACTAATTTTGAGTCCTAAGATGGTTAGGGTAATTAACTTATACATAAATATGAATTTATGTAATTATTGTGATTATAAAAGGTTAAATCACGCAAATCCGTAAAAACCGATTAATATACGATATTGGCTCCTTAAAGGCGATTTAGCATAAAATTGGGCATGTTCATACATATTATAATGCTGCATTTTATATATGATTGTCATTTTTTAATTTTATGTAATTTTTGAATTATGTAATTTTACTTAGTATGGCCTTAGTTTTAATTGGTATTACCCGAAATGTATGGGAATATCGATTCGGTTGTAATTTATTGTGATCTCGTATCACCGTTTTGTAATTTAATAGATTTATTTTTATTTTTAATTACAAATGTATAATAGGAAATTATGTAATTTATTATGTAATTTATTTATTCCGGAGTTCCTTGAAGACGGTGCCACTCGAGAAGGCGATCCATTAAAGAAAGTGTTGCCTTGAAATGCGTGCCAAGACCGAAGTTCAAGGGACAAAGGAGTTGGTTTCCGAATTTGTAATAGTTTATTAGATTTACTATTCTAGGAATGTCATACTAGGATTTTATTTATGCTTTGCATTTTATTTATATGTTGCATGCATCGCTAAATCGCAGTAACTAAACATGCATTTTTATCGAGTTTATCGACCGTGTCAATCACAATTATCGTAGTTCACCGCTTTAGTTCACTTAAAACGTGATAGATAATAAATTGACATGACCTCTCGCTAAAATAAACAATTGAAACTTAGCCTTACCAAAAAGTAGAAACCATGAAAACCTATTTCGCGAGGGAGTGCACTCGGCCACTCCAGGGTACAAACCTTGTTACGTAGGGGAAGTGGGTGATAAATGTCTATCCACCGAATTCATGTTGATGAGGGATGAATCGGCTACCCGTGCCCAAGTTAATGTGAATTTGGATCATGGACACATTTATTTGAAATTTGGATTGACCTCAACGGAAGTATTCGTGACCGTAGTCGCATGTGTTCCGGGCTATAGATAAATATTAGAGTAATTTTATCGACCGAGCGTTCTAAAAGTAGAATCGATTAAAGATTTAATCCACCGAGTTATATTGATGAGGGATGAATCGGCTTCCCCGTGCCCAAATTAATATGAATTTGGATCTCGGAATCATTTATAATTGTTGGGTAGAGGTCGCTATATAAATGCTCATATCTTGTTAAAATATTTACAAGAATGATTTAAAAAGTCAAATATTAATATTTCCTTTTCCTCCATACTTGTAGTTCATTACAATGAATCCATCAAACGCTACTACACCGATTACCATTGAGTCTTGCCACAATGTTTTTGACGACGTTTGCTTCAACAATGATTTCGACACTACTAGAGAACTTTCTTTTGGGATAGGTTCGGATGGAAACATTAACTTCATCACTTCTTCTAAACCTCCTACTACTACAAGATCTCTTGTGAGCCCATCTCAGGAAGACTGTCTCATAAAATCTATAGGATCTTTGTCTTTGGAAGAGAAAGATGCTAAAACTAGTGGGAGCTCAAGCAATCAAGTTCTTGCTTCCAAGGGCAAAAAGTTTAAGAGGAAGGGAAAGAAAGGGAAAAACTTCAAGCAAGTTGAAGATGAATGTCATTATTGCTATGGCATGGGACATTGGCTTAGGAATTGTCCCGTATATTTGCGAAATATAAGGGAAGGAATCATTGTTCCAAAAGGTAGAATTCCTAAGGAAATTTATGTTATTGATGTAAATTATACTTCCACTACGACATGGGTACTGGATACCGGTTGTGGTTCTCACCTTTGTAATCATTTACAGGGGTTAAGAGACGTGAAGAGGCTTAGCAAAGGAGATGTGGATTTACGCCTTGGAAATGGAGCTCGAGTAGCAGCCGAATCCAAGGGAAATTATGTATTAGCTTTGCCTAATAGATTTGAGTTGTATTTACATAACTGTTTTTATGTGCCTACACTTTCTAAAAACATTATTTCAATCGCTATGTTGGACATGGACGGTTTTTGTTTTGTCATTAAGAACAATCGTTGTACTATTTCTAGGAACGACTTGGTTATAGGCCAAGCTCCTTCCATTAATGGCATTTACATTTTAGAAACCTCGAATCTGACTAATGACATCTACAACATTCAATCAAAGAAACTCAAATCAAGTGATCCAGATGAATCGTTCATTTGGCATTGTCGATTAGGTGACATAAACGAGAATCGCATCAAAAGATTAATTTCGACTAATGTGATTACACCATTTGATTATCAATCATATGGAACATGCGAATATTGCCTTCTTGGCAAAATGACTCGTAATCCTTTTAGCGGTAAAGGAACTCGAGCAAGTGAACTATTGGGACTCATACATACCGATGTATGTGGACCAATGAGTATCACCGGTCGAGGAAATTATGACTACTTCATAACCTTCACCGATAACTTGAGTAGATATGGGTATATCTATCTAATGAAGCATAAAAGTGAAGCTTTTGAGAAATTCAAGGAATTTCAAAACGAAGTAGAGAACCAATTGAACAAAAGAATAAAGGCACTACGATCCGATCGTGGTGGAGAATATCTTAGCCTTGAATTCGATTCACACTTGAAAGGTTGTGGTATTATATCACAACTTTCTCCTCCCGGAACACCACAACTCAATGGTTATGCCGAAAGGAGAATCGAACCCTAATTGATATGATTCGATCCATGATGAGTCAAACCGAGTTACCAAACTCGTTTTGGGGATTTGCAATCCAAACTGCAATTATATCTTTGAATAATAGTCCCACAAAGACAACCGAAAAGACTCCATTTGAGATATGGAAAGGAAGAGTTCCTAATCTATCCTACATGAAGATTTGGGGATGTAATTCTTACGTCAAGGCAAAGACTGACAACAAGCTTGCCCCAAGATCCGAAAAATGCATCTTTGTAGGTTACCCCGTGACCTCTTGAGGATATTACTTCTACAAGCCTCAAGAAAAAAAAGTGTTCGTGTCTTGCGAGGCTGTCTTCTTAGAAAGAGAATTTATTTCTAAGAGACAGAGTGGGAGAAATTTTGAACTTGATGAAGTTCAAGAGCCACAAACCGAGGTAGAGACGCAAGAAGATGTTCCTTCGTCATCTAGCGCGGTTGTCCCTCCTCCTCTTAGAAGAACGGGCCGAGTTATTCGCCATCCCGATCGATATGTGGGACTTATCGAAGAAGATGGAACACTCGATGTGTTGCTTTTAGAAAGTGACGAGCTCGCCACCTACAAGGCCGCAATCTCTAGTCCAAATTCCTCCTTATGGCTTGAAGCCATGAAGTCCAAAATGGATTCTATGCATGAAAACCAAGTTTGGAACTTGGTGGATTTGCCTAAAGGGGCAAGACCTCTTCAATGCAAATGGATTTTCAAGGTCAAGAATGGCATAGAAGGACATGATGATGTCTAAAAAGCTAGGCTAGTGGCAAAAGGATTTACCCAAGTCCAAGGTCTCCATTATGATGAAACCTTCGCCCCAGTAGCCATGCTAAGATCCATACGGTTTTTGTTAGCGATTGCCGCATTTCATGATTATGAAATATAGCAAATGGATGTCAAAACCGCTTTTCTAAATGGGCATTTAGAAGAGGAGGTGTACATGATACAACCCGAAGGTTTTGTAGATTCTAAAAATCCTAATAAAGTGGCAAACTTAAGAGATCCATTTATGGTCTTAAGCAAGAATCAAGAAGTTGGAATCATCGATTCGATCATGTGATAAAAGAGAATGGTTTCACTCGAAGTGTTGAGGAACCATGTTTATACATGAAATTTAGTGGGAGCAATGCTGTGTTCCTAATCTTGTATGTCGATGACATACTACTCATTGGAAATGACATTCCAATGTTGTCTTCTGTTAAGAAGTGGTTAGGTAACCATTTCCAAATGAAGGATTTAGGAGAGGCACAACGCATATTAGGTATCCGGATCCATAGAGATAGATCCAAGAGGATATTGGCACTAAGTCAAGAGTCTTATGTTGATAAGATTCTTCGACGTTTCAGCATGGACAAATAAAAAAGGGGTTTGGTACCTATGGTAACTGGGACGATATTGAGCAAGTCTTAATCGCCCTCCGAACCCCATGATGTTGAACGCATGAAGTTGATCCCTTATGCTTCCGCTGTTGGATCAATCATGTACGCCATGATATTCACACGTCCTGATGTCTCGTATGCCTTGAGCATGACGAGTAGATATCAAGGAAATCCAGGTGAGAGTCACTGGATAGCCGTCAAGAACATCCTTAAGTACTTGAGAAGAACTAAGGATTCTATCTTAGTGTTTGGAGGAGACACCGAGCTCCGTGTTAATGGATACACGGACTCAAGTTTTCAAACGGATAGAGATGACATGAAATCACAACCTGGTTTTGTTTTCATGCTCAATGGTGATGTTTGTTATGGAGAAGCTTCAAGGAAGTCAGTGATCATGATTCAACAACGGAGGTGAGTACATTGCAAATCGATCGGCGCCAAGGAAGTCAGTATGGATCGTGCAATTCACGGAAGGTCTAAGAGTAGTACCTACCGCCAATGATCCCATCACTCTCTATTGTGATAATAGTGGGACAATCTTCCAAGCTAAAGAGCCAAAGTCTAGTAATAGATCTAGACATGTACTTAGAAAATATCATGTAATCAGAGATTTCATTGAAAGAAAGGAAATTGCGATATGTAAGGTTGGGACGGATGACAACATAGCCGATCCGCTCACCAAGCCTTTATCGCAGGCTAAACACAACGGACATATGGTGTCCATGGGTCTTAAACGTGTACCTAGTTTGTGTTAGATTTTGAAATGAAATAAAAGGTGTTGTTTTTGTTCATGTTCATAATCACATTTGTCTTTTATCTTTTCTTTATACATTGTTACATCCAAATGGGTTGTAGTGACAATTGAACCCCGTTAAAGTGAACACGTATTAACATAGTATTCGCCCATAGTCACTTGTATGAGGTGACGTCTCGAAGTGACTAGAGTGTGATGCGATTGATGGCAAGTTCAAGTGCCATGGAGTCATATGAGAATGACTAGTCGATCACATAGCCAGACTGTTAGGAACACTTTGTCGGGCCTTATGACCGCTTATAGAGTTCTGGCAAGTTTATACAGCCTGGTCGTGGCGAGAGCTACTATAGTATTCTAATGAGTCGATTCTTTTGACTAAAGACTGTTCGCCTAAGGTGGCATAATTTAAGATTAACTTTGATTTATGTTACTACGACCTTCGTAAATGGGGTCAAATGGGCATATTTTGGGTTATGATGGTCGTGGCTAGTCGAAGGGAATAAGTGCGATAGGAATTGTCCACCCCTTGTCAGGGTTATAACAATATCTCAGGGCCACTCGAGGAGAAATGAACTGGAAATGCGTGGCCACGCTCGGAAGGTATCTATGGTAGATAATTCTGGTCAATAAGTTATTCTCCAGATCGAAGAAACCACTCTCGATATGATCACTTGCAAGTACGACCTGAAAGACACCTTGCATTGAGTGGGAGATAGTAATAGGACAAGAGAATTGGTGACGCACACTTGTCGATGACAAGTGGGAGATTATTGGAATATGTGTCCTCCGACAATAATGCGATCACAACTGTCGATCATGATGATCACATGTTTAAATCTCATTTTAAGAATACATGTGGGAAGTAATATTTTACTGTCAACTGGTCCACACATATCGGTAATGATTGGCTGACTAGAGTTTGACATTATTGTCGTGCGACGGTGGTCATCAGTTGATCCCCTTAGGTCATACCTAAAGGGTAACCCTCTTAATTGATTATTTAATTGATCGTATGTCGATACTGATTAATTAAATTGCTGACGGATGATTTTGTGAGTATTATTGACGTGTCTTATTGTAATTTGATTAAATAAAGATACGGTCTAAGTAATCAAATTGTTTTATTACTTGGATAAAATTATTGTTTACGAAACAATTGAAACTGAATGGATAATTTATTATAAATACAAGATGTTGTGATTTATAATTGATAAACCATTTTTGGTACAAGTAATTATGAATTACTAAGTCAATTTTTGTTCATGACGTATTTTTATTAATACGTTGATTTTTAATATGTTAAAAATACATTGCATTGTGAATGTCATGTAACATGTAACATATGACAAATTGACAAATGACAAAATATAAAATGGACCTCCCATTTTATGTAAGTGCCGAAAATAAGGAGGGAGTATTAGGTTTAAATTATGTTAATTATGTTTAAGTGGAAAGCATAATCATAAGACCTAATACATAGCCATGCACACCTAGTTGCTTTTGTGAAGAGCATCTTGGTCATGCATTGCCCTTGCCACCCCCCCCCATAACCGGTTTTCTAAAGGGCCATTATAGAGAGTTTTTCTCTCTAATTTTCATTCACAACTTGAATTATTTTTCTAGTGTAAGAAAATAAAATTCTCTCAAATTTATAAAAGCTTAGAGAAATAAAATCTCTCTATAATCATCCTCTCTTGGCCGAATTTTCAAGAGGACAAAATCAAATTTTTGGGTCAATTTTAGTAAGATTATTATTATTCTAGATCAAGTAATATTAATCTATTAAGAGGTTATCTTGGGTATTCATCTTTGGGAGGGATACTATCTTTGAATCTTTGTTCTTCCATTTGTTAGGAAAGCTCAAGAACAAGTAAGAAGGAGATCTTACTTGTGCCCTTTTAATCCGAAAATCCATAGTAAGAATAACGATTTCTTCTCTATTTCTAATTATGTTTGCATGCATAAGATTTATAATTATTTTATGACTAAATAATTTCTCACATATATGAATATGTTAAATAATGAGATTAATAATTTTTAACAAAAACTACACTAATATCTCTAAGTTTTTAACTACCATTCACATCATCAAAATTGTATAATGTTTGTATCCCCTATTTACTAAATGAATAGGCGAAACTCCAATTTTTCCCGCCTAAAATATATTTCCTAGAATAGTGTTTGGTATTTTTATATACTATAGGTGTGTACATGACAAGTTATAAATAGATATAATCTTTTGTATTTAAATATTTATAACATTTAATATTTGACATTATGCACAAATTTATCTCCGATCTTTTTAGGATAAGGAAATTCTTTTTTTAAAGAATTTATTGATAAAAATTTATTAACTTTTTATGATAAGAGGTTGCGGCTAAAAAATATGGTATTAGTAAATATTTGTTAAAATATATTGACTTTTTATGATAAAAATTTGCAGCTTTAAAATATGTTATTAGTAAATATTTGTAAATTAACATAATTAATTTCTCGGTAAAAAAACAAAAACAAATTCAAAAAAATACTCATTTTATTTTTTCTTACGATTTAAATTTTTATTATTTTTTTAATTAAAATCTATTAAGGAGAAACATAAAAAATAAGTGAATTCCACGGGGTATTGTAGATACCTCATTTCTACACCTTCCGCCAACCACCCAGTGATGATTGGGCCGCATGTTTGGTACGCGGAATGATTTATGACATTCCGTAAGTTTATCATCAGGTAATAGCTCAAACACTCGAGTCTACCCCTTGGTCGTCATCTACGCACCGATACAGTCGTTTTGACAGTATTTAGAGTTCATTTGGAGTCCAGGTCAAAAAACCGCTTATTTTCTAAGAAACCGTTTAAAATGCCGAGTCGGAATGTTCTAGATATTTATTCCCAATCAAATTTTATATCTTTTGGTAAATATCTCCCGTATATTGTATTTTACGGAATAAGGAAGTATAGATCTACCGCAATTCTATAATAGAAACGCGGAAATCTTTCTTCCGGTGGAGGAAACCTCTGGGGAAATGACGCAGCAGGTGTTGCACCTTTTGGAAGGACCGCAGCAGCTGTTGCGCCTCTTCTCCAGCCCGTTTTGGCTGTTTACGGAATATTTCCGTGATTTCTTTCCAAAGTTTGTGCCATTCCAAAACTCTTCACATTTTTGGGTATAAATAGAGACCTTCGGTCTCCAGATTTTTCACGCGAGTGTCCGCCCTTCTCTTCTCTCTTTGCATTCTAGACCTTGCCCTAAGCTTTTGACGCCTACGTGCTTGATCAATCGACCACGTAAGCTCAGATCATTCTGAGTACCAGTCACGTTGCATGACCGACCAATTTGACCACTACACATCAATCAATTAATGCAACAAACACGAATGTTCACTTAGTCAATCTCGTTTCGTCAAACATGTAAGTCTGAGGGTGTAAATCCCACTTTTATTTTATTGTTTATATTTTGTACCAAGTAATGTATGGTTTACGTCAAAAGTATACTCGAAACAATTTTTAACAACCCTTTTATAAAACTGTTTTTACACAGCAGCGGATACCAGACGTGGAGAAGAAACGCAACAGCAGCTGCGCCTCTTCGAAGAGTCGCAGCATCTGATGCGCCTCTTCCAGAGGCTGCTTGCTGCTCCTGCTCTTCCTCTTCTTCCTCGGGTTTCTGTTGTTTCGTTCTTTTCGTCTAATTCTCCTACATTCTGTCATTCTTCAACATATAAATCATGTTTTAATAATCCTTTTTATTTATAACGTTTTGTTTCGACTTAAATCCCTTATAATTCGATATTTGCGGGTTTTCGTTACTAAATCAAACCCGGATTTTAGAAACTCGATTTGTCCATATCAAGTTTCTGGGATTCGTCTTTTGTACATAGTTTTCTTTACTTGATTTAAGTTTATCAAATTCTATTCGATTTTCGAGTTCGTTCCTTTTGTATTCCGTCACCGTAAATAAATACAACTCGTTTTACTTCGTTTTAATCCGTTTTTATCGCTTTTACGACGGTCCCAGATGTATATAACATGCTAAATCACTTCCACTTGAGTCTAAATATCAATAATTGATCTAAAATGCACCAAAACAGACGCAGGAATAGCTGCGCCTCTTCCAGGGACGCAGCAGATGTTGCGCCTGTTCTGAGGTGATTTCTGTCCCTGAACTTCGTTCTCGCTTAGACGTAGCTTCTAATTACGTGTTTAATTAACTAATAATCGTAATATCGTCCCTAATCTGACCTATTTTATTACTTTAATTTCTAACCTTTTATTTTCCTCTTTTCATCTTCAAAATTCCGTTTTAAGTGTACTTTTGACGTAAATCCATTAAACCATTGTAATCAATTGTAATTTTAATTATTGTATTTATTTATCATATTTATTATTTATGTTTGATTCACTTGATCTTTCACATGAAATCAATTCGAAATCGCAATTCGACATAATTAATTTCCTAAATTATTTGTTCACCGACATAGTTTAATTCTCATGCTAGGATTAATCTGTGGATGTTGCATCGCATGCATATAATCGACGACATATCAAATATGAATAACTTCTCTAATCATTAGTAGAGGCCGCAATCGAGGCGGGCGGAATTAGGTGTTCAAATAAAGAGCTTCCTAATACATACCCTCACCCCTTACTCCAGATCTCTGTGAACATCCGTGTTCATTGGCATCCACGAGAGTCATTCTAGACATATAATGCTAAGGGTAACGAGTTCTTAGTGTTCATGTCACTACTTTATGTCTTGACATGACACGAGGTATTCGAACGGTTCCATTTTTCCATAAAAATTGGTGGCGACCCCACAAATGCAGGTGATGCGTGTATTTTATATAAGGTTTTTACCTCATTTTTACACGCATTTATGTACTATTTTACGTGGCATCTAGCTAAAAATACCCCCGAATAGTCTACTTTGGTTTGTCTTGTGTAAATTGCAGGTACAGACCGAAAAGAAGATAAGTCGAGCCTAAACTCGTCCTATTTGCATACATTTATGGAGAACAAGGAATCGGAGCTCGGAATCCATCACTTTGAAGACGCGTGCGCTGATTTCGGAAGGTGTCAAGGTGCCATATGCGCTAATATAGCTCGATCGACCTCTTTTCAGTCGATCGAATGCTTTATCTCTTGGAGTTTCACTCGATCGAGTTGTTTCCATACTCGATCGAGAAGGCCATTATAAGAAGTCCTCGATCGAACGTTTTTTCCATTCGATCGAGAGGAATTGTTGCTTAGTTCCTCGATCGAGTGGTTTAATTCCTCTCTATCGAGAGGTTTTATCCCGTAGCTGAGTTTTTACCTTATTTCGTATGGGCATTATAATTAGGCTATTAGATTAAGTTTAGCAGTGAGATTTTCGTGTGCTATTTTACACTACAGATTGCGTTACTCTTCTCCTCTCTTCCCTTTTCTCTTTTCTACACTTACTCTAAGCTACTACTCGGAATAAAACCTTGTAATCGGTATTATACTTTCTTCTAATTCTTAATCTCTTTTATTGCTATTACTTCTTCTCTTCTTTTATTTTTGCAATTGCTTTATTCAAATCTCTCTTGTTTATTGTTATCATGTTTAATTCTTCTTGTCTATGTATGGTTATTGTTAATCTGATGATAATACATAGCTAATTCTTTTTGCTAAGTTTTAGGGAATCCATGATTATGAAGGAATTGTAAATTGATATATTAGGTTTAATGCTTGTGTAGTTTATGTTGTTATTCGCTACATTTAATTGTTTCTGTCTAATTGAGTCGACGCAATTAGTCATTTAATCGTAGTAACCCTTGACCTGGACCGGAAGGTTGGAAAGTGTGAGACTCCTAGCGAACATTAGGGCACCGTAGTGAGGGCGGAAGCTAAGCTATTTGTGCTTTAGGGCGAATTGAGACCGGAAGGAGATATTCACTGCCCCATAGACCATACTTGCATTGACCTGAAACCTAGATTACTTGACTGAATGATCATGGTGAACCAACTGTCTTAGCTATTTTCTCCTTATTTGCTTAATCCTTATTCTTTTGCCTTTCCCCTCTTCCTTAATCTTATTAGTTTACAACAAACAAATTCAAACCCCCAAATTGGTTACCGTGACAGACTTAGTTAAAGCTGACATTTTCCCATCTCCCTGTGGAGATCGACCAGACTTCCCTAGCTATATTAGTTAGAGCCAGTTGGTTATTTTTTAAAGGTATACGATTAGCCTGTCAAACTTTGGCGCCGTTGCCGGGGAGGTGGCGCAATTTTGTTGCTTTATTTAAGTTTGTCTCTCGTCTCAAGGAATTTATTCCTTGGGACTGATCTCATATTTTTGCAAGTTTTTGATTAGTTTGCAGGATATCTGTTGTAGAAGAGAACATTGTCATACCTAACCCAGTCTATAAACTCTACCTACCAGGATGCCGAATATAACCAGCCATTCAGAGCCGACGGTGGATTCCCTCCCAAAAGGCTTCCTATTACCCACTACTGACTCGGGAACCTTTGGAATCCACCCATCTTACATACAGCTGGTGGAGAGAAATCTCTTCACGGGGGTAACTGGAGAAGATCCGTGCAAGCACATAGAGCTGTTTACAGAGTATTGCTCCACCATTCCTCTTGCTGCTGGAGTGACACAAGACAGAGTGAAGGGAGTTCTCTTTCCCTTCTCTTTAGCTGATGATGCCCGGGAATGTTTGAGGGATTTAGACAGGGAAGCAGCCGGTGTAACCGACTCCAATTCCCTTGCCTTGGCCTTTTATAGGCGATATTTTCCACCACAGCGCACTAATGCGTTGAGAGCTCAGATTACCGCATTTGAGCAACTACCTACTGAAGACTTGAATGAGGCTTGGACCAGGTTCAAGAAGCTCGTCCGTTCTGTGCCTCATCATGGTTTCAAGCGTTGGTTCTTATGTACCCAATTCTACAATGGGTTGTATCCAGACCAGAGAGCCATTCTTGATAGTGTAGCCAAAGGGAGATTTCAGAAGAATGTAGAAGATAGTAAAGGGTGGCATCTTATTGAGGAGATGGCCATTCATGTTGCTGAGTATGGAAATCCCCGAGGAGGTAGGAATGTAAATGAGTTGGTAGTAGCTGAGGTGGAGAGTCCTAGCGGAAGTCTAGGTAGTCCGGAGATTGTAGAGACTGTGGGTAAGCATGCACAAGTTTGTGCTATTACTGAGCATGAGATACTATGCGGTAGATGCGGCATGGAGGGGCATGACCCTATTGGTTGTCTGGCAAGTGTAGAGCGTGTTTTTGCTTATCATAAATTCAGGCAAGGAGTTCATTTTTCTCAATTATATGAAGACTTGACGAGTGCTTTTACTTCTTCTACGCCAATGCCGCAGCCGGGTTCCCCTTCTACAAATGGGGAGTATGCCGAACTGAAATCCTTAGTTTTGGACTTAACGCAACAGCTTGGGGAGAAAAGCAACAAGGATAATACCGCTATTGTGGAGTTAAGAGAGCAAGTTGCGCAGTTAACGCTCGCACAAAACCAAATCCACCATCCACCCTCGTGCGATCCAGTCAATGCCATCAATCTCCGAAGTGGCCTGGCTTATGAGGGGCCAAAAATGCCAGAAGACGGGGTTGTGACAGCTGAAAATGCCCCGGAGGACGAGTTTACGGGCGATATCCCTGTTGCATATTGTCCAGACACTCGATCGAGTGAAACTACTACTCGATCGAGTGAAACTACTACTAGATCGAGTGAAATTACCCAACCAGATGATCGATCGAGTATAAATCCTACTCGATCGAGAGGTGCTCAATTTATAGACTTCGATCGAGCAACTCACTCCTCTCGATCGACCACTCTGGCAGAAGAAGTCCCTCGATCGAGTGAAAATTGTACTCGATCGAGAGAACCTGGAATACAAGAGCTCGATCAAGTGGTTCAAAAACCTCGATCGAGTAATTCCCAAGACAAAATCACTCGATCGAGTGAATAAAGTGATCGATCGAGTGCCAGAACCAGCGGAGCTCCTATTTTAACATCTAATTCCGCTACCGTGTCATCTTCCCCTGCTGTGAACACGTCACGTACTGATAAAGGTAGAGAGAAAGTCGTGGGTCCACTCATTGCTACCAGAGTACCCTTTCCAGGACGTCTGAAGGACGCAAGGGTTGAGCGACAGTATGGTAAGTTTGTGGACGTTATCAAGAACCTCCAGGTAACTGTCCCCTTTACCGAACTTATTACCCAGGTACCTACTTACGCCAAATTTATGAAGGATATTGTGACGCGTAAGAGAGAGCTAAGTGAATTTGAGACGGTTTCTTTTATGGAAGAGTCTAGTAATTTACTTTTAAATAAGGCTCCACCTAAAATGAATGACCCGGGTAGTTTCTCTATTACCTGTGTTATAGGCAATGAAGTAATAGATAAGGCTCTTTATGATTTAGGAGCCAGCGTCAGTGTCATGCCTCTATCTGTTTGCAAGAAATTAAATATGGGTCACCTTAAATTGACTAACATTACACTACAGATGGCTGATAGATCTGTTAGACGACCCTTAGGTGTCTTAGATGACGTCCCTGTGAAAGTAGGCAAGTTCTTTATACTAGTAGATTTTATTGTTTTAGATATAGCTGAGGACACCCGGACCCCAATTATATTAGGAAGACCGTTCCTATGTATAGCTGGGGCCATTATTGATGTCAAACAAGGGCGTTTGATTCTTGTAGTAGGGGATGACGCGATTACTTTCAGTCTGCCTGGCACTTTGGCTCGGCCAATGATAGAGGATACATGTTATTTTGTTGATATTGTTGACGAGTCTGTCTATGACTTCTGGTCGGGTTCTTTTATAAAGGACCCACTAGAAGCTCTTATGCTTTTGGATGAGTGTGCAGATAACCCAGATAACAATGACGCTGTATTGGATTTGCTTGAAGCTGCTTTAGATGAGCGTGAACTCACCGACGCTGAGGGAGAGCAAGTGGAACAAATGATCAGTACTCTTTGCTCCATAGAGGTAAAGGTACCCGAGCGTAAGCCTCTTCTCTCTCATCTAAAATATGTTTTCTTAGATGATACTGAGCAATATCCAGTTATTGTTAGTGCTAAGTGTTAGAAATCTATATCTCATTGTACTCAACATATTCATATATGTTTTAATTAATTTAGTCATAAAATTAAATTGGATTTTATGCATGCAAACATGAATAAGGATGAAGAATAAATCGTCATTATTACAATAGAAATTTCGGATTATTGGGCACAAATGAGTTCTTCTACTCACTTGTTCTTGAGCTCTCCTAAAATGGATGAACAAAGATTCAAGGATAGAATCTCTCCCAAGGAATTATACCCAAGATAACCTCTTAAAATTAATATTATTAATAATAGAACAATATTAATTTAACTAAAAATTGACCCAAAACTATTGTTGGAACTCTTGTTAATTCGGTCAAGAGTAGTGAGGATTTTGGTTTTTGTCTCTCTAATTTTAATAAGATGTGTAGAGAGTTTTTATTTCTCACACTAGAAATTATAAGAATGTGAATGAATAAAGAAAAGAACCCATTGATGCTCTTTAGAGGGTAAAACCGGTGGGTGGGGAGGGTGCCCTATGCATGGGCTTGATTCTCTAATCAAGAATATAGGCATGCAAGGCTAGGTGTAGGTAGTGTAATCATGTTGTTTCCACTCAACTAATTAAACATAATTTTAAACACCATACTCCCTCCATTTTTTCGGTCCATATTAGATAAAATGGATTCCATTTTATCTTTGTCAATTTCTCAATTTGTCACATGTCACAAAATATGTAAAATTGTCATGTATTTTTAACGTATTAAAAATCAACGTATTAATAAAATACGTCATGTACAAAATCGACTTAGTAATTCATAATCACTTGTACCAAAAATGTTTTACCAATTATAATTTACAAAATTTTGTATTTATAATAAATCATTCATTCAGTTTCAATTGTTTCCGTAAACAATAATTTCATCTAAGTAATAAAAACAATAGGATTACTTAGACCGTATCTTATTTAATCAAATTACAATGAGATAGGTAAATATTACTTCCAAAATCGTCCGTTAATTTTAAGTAACTTAATTAACCCGTATAGACATACGATCAATTAAATAATCAATTAAGAGTGTTATCCTTTAGGTATGACTTAAGGGGATCAATTGATCACCACCGTCGCACGACAGTAATGTCAAACTCTAGTCAGCCAATCATTTTCGATATGTGTGGACCAGTTGACTGTAAAATATTACATCCCACATGTATTCTTAAAATGAGATTTAAACATGTGATCATCATGATCAACAGTTGTGATCGCATTATTATCGGAGGACACATATTCCAACAATCTCCCACTTGTCCTCGACAAGTGTGCATCACCAATTCTCTTGTCCTATTACTATCTCCCACTTAATGCAAAGTGTCTTTCAGGTCGTATTTGCAAGTGATCATATCGAGAGTGGTTTCCTCGATCTGGAGAATAACTGATTGACCGAAATTATCTACCATAGATACCTTCCGAGCGTGGCCACGCATTTCCAGTTCATTACTCCTCGAGTGGCCCTGAGATATTGTTATAACCCTGACAAGGGGTGGACAATTCCTATCGCACTCATTGCCTTTGACTAGCCACAACCATCATAACCCAAAATATGCCTATTTGACCCCATTTACGAAGGTCGTAGTAACACAAATCAAAGTTAATCTGAAACTGTGCTATCTTAGGCGAATAGTCTTTAGTCAAAATAATCGACTCATTAGAATACTATAGTAGCTCTCGCCACGACCAGGCTATATAAATTTGCCAGAACTCTATAAGCTGTCATAAGGCCCGATATGGTGTTCATAACAGTCTGCCTATGTGATCGACTAGTCATTCTCATATGACTCCATGGCACTTGAACTTGCCATCAATCGCATCACACTCTAGTCACTTCGAGACGTCACCTCATACAAGTGACTATGGGCAAATACTATGTTAATCCGTGTTCACTTTAACGGGGTTCAGTTGTCACTACAACCCGTTTGGATATAACAATGTATAAAGAAAAGATAAAAGACAAATGCGATTATGAACATGAACAAAATGACACTTTTATTTCATTTCAAAGTCTAACATAAACTTGGTATACGTTTAAGTCCCATGGACGCAACATGTACATCATGCTTAGCCTACCATAAAGGCTTGGTGAGCGGATCAGCTATGTTATCATCCGTCCCAACCTTACATATCGCAATTTCCTTTCTTTCAATGAAATCTCTGATTACATGATATTTTCTAAGTACATGTCTAGATCTATTACTAGACTTTGGCTCTTTAGCTTGGAAGATTGTCCCACTATTATCACAATAGAGAGTGATGGGATCATTGGCGGTAGGTACTACTCTTAGACCTTCCGTGAATTGCACGATCCACACACTTCCTTGGCGCTTCGATGCTTTGCAATGTACTCAGCCTCCGTTGTTGAATCCGCAGTCACAGCTTCCTTGAAGCTTCTCCAGCTTACGGCACCACCATTGAGCATAAAAACGAAACCAGCTTGTGATTTCATGTCATCTCTATCCGTTTGGAAACTCGAGTCCGTGTAACCATTAACATGGAGCTCGGTGTCTCCTCCAAACACTAAGATAGAATCCTTAGTCCTCCTCAAGTACTTAAGGATGTTTTTTACGGCTATCCAGTGACTCTTACCTGGATTTCCTTGATATCTACTCGTCATGCTCAAGGCATACGAGACATCAGGACGTGTGCATATCATGGCGTACATGATTGATCCAACAGGGGAAGCATAAGGAATCAACTTCATGCGTTCAACATCATGGGGTTCGGAGGGAGATTGAGACATGCTCAATATGGTCCCAATTACCATAGGTACCAATCCCCTTTTTTATTTGTCCATGCTGAACCGTCAAAGAATCTTATCAACATAAGACTCTTGACTTAGTGCCAATATCCTCTTGGATCTATCTCTATTGATCCGGATACCTAATATGCGTTGTGCTTCTCCTAAATCCTTCATTTAGAAGTGGTTACCTAACCACTTCTTAACTGAAGACAACATCGGAATATCATTTCCAATGAGTAGTATGTCATCGACATACAAGATTAGGAACACAACATTGCTCCCACTAAATTTCATGTATAAACATGGTTCCTCAACACTTCGAGTGAAACCATTCTCTTATATAACATGATCGAATCGATGATTCCAACTTCTAGATGCTTGCTTAAGACCATAAATGGATCTCTTAAGCTTGCACACTTTGTTAGGATTCTTAGAATCAACAAAACCTTCGGGTTGTATCATGTACACCTCCTCTTCTGAATGCCCATTTAGAAAAGCGGTTTTGACATCCATTTGCCATATTTCATAATCATGAAATGCGGCAATCGCTAACAAAATCCGTATGGATCTTAGCATGGCTACGGGAGCGAAGGTCTCATCATAATGGAGACCTTGGACTTGGGTAAATCCTTTTGCCACTAGCCTAGCTTTGTAGACATCATCATGTCCTTCTATGCCATTCTTGACTTTGAAAATCCATTTGCATTGAAGAGGTCTTGCCCCTTTAGGCAAATCTACCAAGTTCCAAACTTGGTTTTCATGCATAGAATCCATTTTGGACTTCATGGCTTCAAGCCATAAGGAGAAATTTGGACTAGAGATTGCGGCCTTGTAGGTGGCGGGCTCGTCACTTTCTAAAAGCAACACATCGAGTGTTCCATCTTCTTCGATAAGTCCCACATATCGATCGGGATGGCGAATAACTCGGCCCGTTCTTCTAAGAGGAGGAGGGACAACCGCGCTAGATGACGAAGGAACATCTTCTTGCGTCTCTACTTCGGTTTGTGGCTCTTGAACTTCATCAAGTTCAAAGTTTCTCCCACTCTGTCTCTTAGAAATAAATTCTCTTTCTAATAAGACAGCCTCGCAAGACACAAACACTTTGTTTTCTTGAGGTTTGTAGAAGTAGTAACCTCGAGAGGTCGAGGGGTAACCTACAAAGATGCTTTTTTCGGATCTTGGGGCAAGCTTGTTGTCGGTCTTTGCCTTGACGTAAGCATCACATCCCCAAATTTTCATGTAAGATATATTAGGAACTTTTCCCGTCCACATCTCATATGGAGTGTTTTCGGTTGACTTCGTGGGACTATTATTCAAAGATCTAATTGCGGTTTGAATCGCAAATCCCCAAAACGAGTTTGGGAGCTCGGTTTGAATCATCATTGATCGAACCATATCAAGTAGGGTTCGATTTCTCCTTTCGGCAACACCATTGAGTTGTGGTGTTCCGGGTTGAGAAAGTTGTTATATAAGACGACAACCTTTCAAGTGTGAATCGAATTCAAGGCTAAGATATTCTCCACCACGATCGGAACGTAGTGCTTTTATCTTTTTGTTCAATTAGTTCTCCACTTCATTTTGAAATTCCTTGAATTTCTTAAAAGCTTCACTCTTATGCTTCATTAAATAGATATACCCATATCTACTCAAGTCGTCGGTGAAGGTTATGAAGTAGTCATAATTTCCTCGAGCGGTGATACTCATTGGTCCACATACATCGGTATGTATGAGTCCCAATAGTTCACTAGCTCGTGTTCGTTTACCGCTAAAAAGATTACGAGTCATCTTGCCAAGAAGGCAATATTCGCATCTTCCATATGATTGAAAATCAAATGGTGTAATCACATTAGTCGAAATTATTCTTTTGATGCGATTCTCGTTTATGTGACCTAATCGACAATGCCAAATGAACGATTCATTTGGGTCACTTGATTTGAGTTTCTTTGATTGGATGTTATAGATATCATAAGTCGGATTCGAGGTTTCTAAAATGTAAATGCCATTAATGGAAGAAGCTTGGCCTATAACCAAGTCGTTCCTAGAAATAGTACAACGATTGTTCTTAATGACAAAACAAAAACCGTCCATGTCTTACATAGCGATTGAAATAATGTTTTTAGAAAGTGTAGGCACATAAAAACAATTATGTAAATACAACTCAAACCCATTAGGCAAAGCTAATACATAAGTTCCCTTGGATTCGGCCGCTACTCGAGCTCCATTTCCAAGGCGTAGATCCACATCTCCTTTGCTAAGCCTCTTCACGTCTCTTAAACCCTGTAAATGATTACAAAGGTGAGAACCACAACCGGTATCCAGTACCCATGTCGTAGTGGAAGTATAATTTATATCAATAACATAAATTTCCTTAGGAATTTTACCTTTTGGAACGATGATTCCTTCCCTTATATTTCGCAAATATACGGGACAATTCCTAAGCCAATGTCCCATGCCATAGCAATAATGGCACTCATCTTCAACTTGCTTGAAGTTTTTCCCTTTCTTTCCCTTCTTCTTTAACTTTTTGCCCTTTGAAGCAAGAACTTGATTGCTTGAGCTCCCACTAGTTTTGGCATCTTTATCTTCCAAAGACAAAGATCCTATAGATTTTATGAGGCGGTCTTCCTGAGACTGGCTCATAAGAGATCTTGTAGGAGGTTTAGAAGAAGTGATGAAGTTTAGGTTTCCATCCGAACCAATCCCAAAATGAAGTTCTCTAGTAGTGTCGAAATCATTGTTGAAGCAAACGTCGTCAAAAACATTGTGGCAAGACTCAATAGTTATCGGTGAAGTAGCGTTTGATGGATTCATTGTAATGAACTACAAGTATGGAGGAAAAGGAAATATTAACATTTGTCTTTTTAATATCATACTTGTAAATAAATTAACAAGATATGAGCATTTATATAGTGACCTCTACCCAACTATTATAAATGATTCCAAGATCCAAATTCATATTAACTTGGGCACGGTGTGGCCGATACATCCCTTATCAATATAACTCGGTGGATTAACTCTTTAATCGATTCTACTTTTAGAACTCTTGGTCGATAAAATTACATTAACATTTATCTTTAGCCCAAAACACATCCGACAAGGGCACGGTGTAGCCGATTCATCCCTTATCAATACTTTTGTTGAGTTCAACCCAAATTTCGAATAAATGTGTCCATGATCCAAATCCACATTAACTTGGGCACGGTGTAGCCGATTCATCCCTTATCAACATGAATTCGGTGGATAGACATTTATCACCCACTTCCCCTACGTAACAAGGTTTGTACCCCGGTGTGGCCGAGTGCACTCCCTCACGAAATAGGTTTTCATGGTTTCTACTTTTTGGTAAGGCTAAGTCTCAATTGTTTATGTTTAGCGAGAGGTCATGTCAATTTATTATCTATCACGTTTTAAGTGAACTAAAGCGGTGAACTACGATAATTGTAATTGATACGGTCGATAAACTCGATAAAATGATAATGCATGTTTTAGTTATGGCGATTTAGCGATGCATGCAACATATAAATAAAATGCAAAGCATAAAATATAAATCCTAGTATGGCCTTCCTAAAATAGTAAATCTAATAAACTATTACAAATTCGGAAACCAACTCCATTGGTCCCTTGAACTTCGGTTTTGGCACGCATCTCGAGGTAACACCGTCTTTAATGGATCGCCTTCTCGAGTGACACCGTCTTCAAGGATCTACGGAATAAATAAATTACATAACAAATTACATAATTTCCTATTATACATTTGTAATTAAAATAAAAATAAATCTATTAAATTACAAAACAGATACGAGATCACAATAAATTACAACCGAATCGATATTCCAATACATTTCGGGCAATACCAATTAAAAACTAAGGCCATACTAAGCAAAATTACATAATTCAAAAAATTACATAAAATAAAATTATGACAATCATAAATAAAATGCAGTATTATAATATGTATGAACATGCCCAATTTAATGCTAAATCACCTTTAAAGAGCCAATATCGTATATTAATCGGTTTTTACGGATTTGCGTGATTTAACCTTTTAAAATCACAATAAATTACATAAAATCATATTTATGTATTATTTAATTACCCTAACCATCTTAGGACTCAAAATTAGTCTCCACTAACATATTGACAATAATTAACTTAAATTTCTTAAAATTGTTCATAAATGGAGTCAAAATTTCAATATAATGCTATAAACTTCAAATAAATCATAAAAATTTCAAATAAATTCAAAATTCAAAATTTTAAACTCATGAAAATTCTGGAAAAATACCATGACACTCATAATGTTCAAAAACTTAGGTTAAAAATTTCGAAATTTATCGAGAAAAACAATGTTGCGGTTTATCGGATTTATCAAATATAACCATAAAAATATGAGAAAAAATATTTTTATCAACTTTTCAATTTTAGATCTGAAATAGGTGATAAAATGCAACATGTGACATTTTTCCTTAGTCATGAAGTATGTTTTAGCAATTTTACTAATCAAAGCCACTATTTATGTGATTGTTCATCAAAAAAATTCATAAATCATGCATAAAGACTTCATTATAGCCAATTATTTTACACACATCTTGTAAAATTACATGTGACAACATACTAAATTTCTATGACCAGATTCGAAATATAACTCATATTACCCTATTTTTCCATTTAAATTCGATTTTATCTTGAAAAATCCATATTTCGAGTATAAGAACTCATAAAATTATGAAAAATTACAGGTCATCATAAGATAATATATGTGAAAACATATCCAAAAACCACTAGAAAATCGAAGTTTAGCTAATTTTAGTCCAAAAATGACATTTTTATCATAAAATCACATTTTAATGCCATTATTAAATAAAATGAACAATAAAAATCCATAAATTAACCAAAATATCCTAAATACATTTTAGGACCAGAAACTTTAACATGCATGATTGATTTCGTGATATATCATAATAAACACAAATTTATAAGTTTTATTTGTTAATCGTATAACTCGGAAAAACAATAACCGATTTGCATGCAAACAGCCTAAGGCTCTTGATACCGCTTGTTAGAAATCTATATCTCATTGTACTTAACATATTCATATATGTTTTAATTAATTTAGTCATAAAATTAAATTGGATTTTATGCATGCAAACATGAATAAGGATGAAGAAGAAATCGTCATTCTTACAATAGAAATTTCGGATTATTGGGCACAAATGAGTTCTCCTACTCACTTGTTATTGAGCTCTCCTAAAATGAATGAACAAAGATTCAAGATAGAATCTCTCCCAAGGAATTATACCCAAGATAACCTCTTAAAATTAATATTATTAATACTAGAACAATATTAATTTAACTAAAAATTGACCCAAAACTATTGTTGGAACTCTTGTTAATTCGGTCAAGAGTAGTGAGGATTTTGGTTTTTGTCTCTCTAATTTTAATAAGATGTGTAGAGAGTTTTTATTTCTCACACTAGAAATTATAAGAATGTGAATGAATAAAGAAAAGAACCCATTGATGCTCTTTAGAGGGTAAAACCGGTGGGTGGGGAGGGTGCCCTATGCATGGGCTTGATTCTCTAATCAAGAATATAGGCATGCAAGGCTAGGTGTAGGTAGTGTAATCATGTTGTTTCCACTCAACTAATTAAACATAATTTTAAACACCATACTCCCTCCATTTTTTCGGTCCATATTAGATAAAATGGATTCCATTTTATCTTTGTCAATTTCTCAATTTGTCACATGTCACAAGACATGTAAAATTGTCATGTATTTTTAACGTATTAAAAATCAACGTATTAATAAAATACGTCATGTACTAAATTGACTTAGTAATTCATAATCACTTGTACCAAAAATGTTTTACCAATTATAATTTACAACATCTTGTATTTATAATAAATCATTCATTCAGTTTCAATTGTTTCCGTAAACAATAATTTCATCTAAGTAATAAAAACAATTCGCTTACTTAGACCGTATCTTATTTAATCAAATTACAATGATATACGTAAATATTACTTCCAAAATCGTCCGTCAATTTTAAGTAACTTAATTAACCCGTATCGACATACGATCAATTAAATAATCAATTAAGAGTGTTATCCTTTAGGTATGACCTAAGGGGATCAACTGATCACCACCGTCGCACGACAGTAATGTCAAACTCTAGTCAGCCAATCATTACCGATATGTGTGGGCCAGTTGACTGTAAAATATTACATCCCACATGTATTCTTAAAATGAGATTTAAACATGTGATCATCATGATCAACAGTTCTGATCGCATTATTGTCGGAGGACACATATTCCAACACTAAGCTAGATGATGATCAGCTGACTGCTTTGTTAGCTGTGCTTAAGAAAAACAGGAAAGCTATGGGTTATTCTTTGGATGATATCAAGGGGATTAGTCCCGATATTTGTATGCACAGGATAGAGCTGGAGGAAGATCACAAACCTTGCAGACAGGGTCAGCGCCGGCTGAACCAAAAGATGCAAGATCTTGTGATGGCTGAGGTAATGAAGCTGCTCGACGCAGGTATTATCTATTATGTTGGTCATTCCAAGTGGGTGAGTCCAGTGCAGGTTATTCCTAAGAAAGGAGGGACTAATGTGGTCAGGAATGACAAAAACGAGTTAATACCTACTAGAGTAGTCACTAGTTGGCGGATGTGCATAGACTACAGACAGCTGAATGCCGCCACTAAGAAAGATCACTTTCCCCTTCCTTTTATTGATCAGATGGTAGAAAGGTTAGCTTCTCATAAGTTTTTCTGCTATTTGGATGGGTACTCAGGGTTCTTTCAGATCCCTATTCACCCAGATGATGAAGCTAAGATTACTTTTACTTGTCCTCAGGGCGTGTTTGCTTATCGCAGGATGGCTCTTGGTTTATGTAATGCCCCTGCTACCTTTCAAAGGTGCATGATGGGGATATTTTCAGAGTATATTGAGTCTATTATGGAAGTTTTCATGGACGATTTTAGTGTTTATGGAAGTGATTTTTCTAATTATCTATCTAACCTTGATAAAGTGTTGCAGCGCTGCATTGAGGTTAATCTTGTGCTTAACTGGGAAAAGTGTCATTTCATGGTCAACGAGGGAGTTGTCTTAGGGCACTTAGTTTCTGACAGGGGAATAGAAGTTGATAAAGCAAAAGTGAAAGTGATTCAACAATTACCTCCTCCTGTTAATGTTAAAGGAGGGAGAAGTTTCCTTGGTCACGCCGGCTTTTATCGCCGATTTATCAAGGATTTTTCAAAGATTGCTAAACCACTTACACGGCTGCTACTTAAGGATGCCCCTTTTTTATTTACTAATGAGTGTCTTTCTGCATTTAACAGGTTAAAGCAGGCTTTGGTATCTGCGCCGATTATACAGCCTCCTAACTGGGATTTGCCGTTTGAGATTATGTGTGATGCCAGTGACTAGGCACTAGGAGCGGTGCTAGGCAAAGGAAAGACCAAGCTTTAAATGTAATATACTATGCGAGTCGAAGTCTGGATGAGGCTCAAGTGAAGTACCCCGCTACTGAGAAAGAGCTGCTAGCTGTGGTTTATGCCTTAGAGAAATTTCATTCTTATTTGATTGGGTCATAAGTTACTGTTTTTACTGACCATGCAGCGCTAAGGCACCTCCTTGCTAAGAAGGAGGCTAAACCACGACTATTGAGATGGATACTCCTTCTTCAGAAGTTTGATTTGCAGATAAAAGATAAGAAAGGAGCTGAGAACGTTGTAGCTGATCATCTGTCACGACTGTCACGGCAAGAGGGAGAAGATTCTTTACCTATCGATGAGTCTTTTCCTGATGATTCCTTATTTGCTGTATTGTCTTCTATTATTAACCAAGAACCTTGGTATGCAGATATAGCTAATTACGTTGTCAGTGGCAAGCTGCCGCCTGACCTTTTTCATCAGCAAAGGAAACGTTTTTTGTATAACGCTAAGCAGTATTTCTGGGATGATCCTTATTTGTTTAAGGAATGTGCAGACGGTCTCTACAGATGGTGTATTCCGCGGTGGGAGACCAAAGTAGTCCTGGAAGGTTGTCACTCATCCTCTTATGGTGGTCACCACGGTCCATCGCGCACCATGGCTAAGGTACTTCAGTCTGGTTTTTACTAACCTACTTTGTTTGCTGATGTTAAGGCTTTTGTTTCAGCTTGTGATACCTGCCAAAGATCAGGGAATATTTCAAAGAGACATGAGATGCCACAAATGGCATCTTAGAGGTTGAGGTTTTCGATGCCTGGGGCATTGATTTCCAAGGACCGTTCCCATCTAGTAAAGGTAACAGGTATATTTTAGTAGCTGTTGATTATGTGTCTAAGTGGGTTGAGGCAATTGCCTCACATCATTGTGATGCCAAGACCGTGATAAATATGTTTAAAAAGATCATATTTCCCCGATTTGGTGTCCCTAGGGTCGTCATTAGTGATGGGGGAATGCACTTTAAAGAAAAGAAACTAACTTTCATTCTGTCTAAGGTTGGTGTTCAACACCGGCGTGGTTTGGGGTATCACCCCAAACTAGTGGTCAGGTTGAGGTCTCTAATCGCGAGATTAAAGAGATCCTATCTAAAGTAGTTTCTAAATCACGGAAGGATTGGAGTCTGAAATTAGAAGACACATTATGGGCTTACAGAACTGCCTTTAAGACACCGATTGGTGCATCACCTTATCGGTTAGTCTATGGGAAATCATGTCATTTACCTGTTGAGTTGTAAAGTAAAGCTTGGTGGTCAATTCGTGAACTTAACTTCGATCCTAAGTTGTGTGGTCAGAACCGTATTTTGCAGCTAGATGAACTAGAAGAGTTTAGGCTCAACGCCTATGATAGCTCACGCATTTACAAGGAGAAGACGAAGAGATGGCATGACAAAAGAATTTTACCTCGTGAATTCCATGTCGGGTAGAAGGTGTTACTGTTTAACGCCCGACTGCGATTATTTCCTGTCAAGCTGAAGTCCAGGTGAAGTGGACCTTATACAGTGACAGCCGTCACTAAATTTGGATCCGTTGAGCTAGAAGGTCCCGAGGGAAATCGGTTCAAGGTGAATGGGCAATATGTGAAGCACTATCACGAAGCAAATGAAGCAGACAATCGTGTTGAAGTTTTATACTTTGACGAGCTTGACGCGCCAGTTAATTGATGCCAGAAAGGTCGTGCGGGACCTCTTAAACCTGCGCTTTCCGAGAGGCAACCCGGATTGTTTTGTTGTACTTTTGTTGAACTTATTTATTTTCCTTTAGCTGTATGTTGAACTTTAACGCCAAAGTATGCGTCCTTTGTATTTCCTATGCTTCTTATACGCATTTTGCAGGTGAAGCAGCTCGATCGAGTGGTTTTTCTACTCTATCGAGCACTTTTGCTAAGATTTACACTCGATCGAGCAACTGCTATCCTCGATCGAAATGCTGCAAATCACGTTCTCTCGATCGAGTAACATATTCTCTCGATCGAGTGTTTTTGACGCCATTCTTCTCGATCGAACTATTCTGAGTTGTTCGATCAAGCAGACCCTTGTTCCAGCAGCTATTTTCCGTCTGATGAGCTGCTGTTGGACTTCCTATGACCTCCCGTGTTCATGGTCGGTTTGGGGAGGTCCCTCTTCATGAAGTCTTGTAAGTTTTCCGACTCCCGTTATCCTTTTCTCCTTAGTTTGCATTTATTCCCTTATTTTTGGTACAATGGGGGCATTGTACGGTTTGGTTTGGGGAGGTATGCATCCATATCTGTGTCTGCATGTTTTCTTGCATTTTCGTTTGCACGTTTATTCATTTTCGCATGCATCGTTGTTTTTAATTCAAAAATCACATAAAATTCAAAAAATTTCACGTTTATTTTGAGTCGGAACGTTTGAACTTTGACGCTACATTGAATCTTTACCTCTGCCCTGCATATTCTTGACATATTGTTGGCATGATATGTGTATAATCTATGAGTTTTTGTTTCCCTCTTATCTGAATGAATAGACTTGACTCATGTATTGGCAAGCTACATTACATTCTGAGGTTAGAGCTTTATAAACTGGTGACATTCATGACCGGTTTTATTTAGGATGTGAGTAGTACTCTCTATAAGGCATGTAACATCAATTTGCATAAGCATGAATCTAGTCTTCTTAATACCTGTATGCATTCGGTCTGTGGATGGTGACACATATTAGGAGAGGCCGTTTCCTTTTATTTCATTCTACCCATGAGCCTCACATAGCCAAATTGCCTGTTTTGTCCCATATAGCTACAATCCAAAATTTTTCCTACCCTAGCCGAGCTAGTAATGGTAGTCTGTTGGGAATGTGTTGTGCCGCGTTTTGGTTAATGTATCCTGTTATAGGAAGGATGGGTGGAAAAAAATGAAGGAGAAAAATGAAAAAGTATTGGAATGAAAAAAATTCGGAAAAAAATTGAAAAAGAAATATGAAAAAGAAAGAAAAAAATCATATGCGGAAAAATGAAGAGTTGTATAGATGATTTTTACTCTCATGTCTTATTTGTATCTTATGGGGAGTTGACAAGTTTATGGTGTATTGTGAGTTGAGTGCATCCAATTTGCACTGTTTTGTATTGATACATATTGAGTATGAAGTTGGGATGTAGTTTCAAAATTTGGATCCGTTGTTGCTACCCTGGCTATTAACTCCACATTTCTAAATTCATTTTAGCCCCTTCTTACCCATTACCTAACTTACCCAAATGTAAGTCCTCGGCATGTGTCTTGGTCATTAGTTTGGTGGAATGCATATGTACGGTTGTAGAGACTTTATTCATGTTAACTGCATGCATGTTCTTATAGGTCGAGTTAGGTGAGTGTCTTTACTTCTTTCTATCTCTTACTTATATACTCACCCTGTGCTTAAATTTGAGTGATAAGCGACCCGTGAGAGTCCGATATCTTTAAGTCTTGCAAGGTCGACGGTTCACTAAGTTTGAAACATCTATTTAATTCGTTTGCACTTATCACTTGCCACTTTGTTAGTTGTTGCATTAAACTGGTTTTGGTGGATGATGTGTAGCTGATGCGTTGGTCCCGTTCCACTGTTTATTCTTAGTTGTATTCATAGTTTGCTTGGGGACAACCAAATGTTTGGTTTGGGGAGATTTGATGCGTGTATTTTATATAAGGTTTTTACCTCATTTTTACACGCATTTCTGTACTATTTTACGTGGCATCTAGCTACAAATACCCCCGAATAGTCTACTTTGGTTTGTCTTGTGTAAATTGCACGTACAGACCGGAAAGAAGATAAATCGAGCCTAAACCCATCCTATTTGCATACATTTATGGAGAACAAGGAATCGGAGCTCGGAATCCATCACTTTGAAGACGCGTGAGCTGATTTCGGAAGGTGTCAAGGTGCCTTATGCGCTAATATAGCTCGATCGACCTCTTTTCAGTCGATCGAATGCTTTATCTCTTGGAGTTTCACTCGATCGAGTTATTTTCATACTCGATCGAGAAGGCCATTATAGAAGTACTCGATCGAACGGTTTTTCCATTCGATCGAGAGGAATTGTTCCTTAGTTCCTCGATCGAGTGGTTTAATTCCTCTCGATCGAGTGGTTTAATTCCTCTCGATCGAGTGGTTTAATTCCTCTCGATCGAGAGGTTTTATCCCGTAGCTGAATTTTTACCTTATTTCGTTTGGGCTTTGTAATTAGGCTATTGGATTAGGTTTAGCAGTGAGATTTTCGTGTGCTATTTTACACTACAGACTGCGTTACTCTTCTCCTCTCTTCCCTTTTCTCTTTTCTACACTTACTCTAAGCTACTACTCGGAATAAAACCTTGTAATCGGTATTATACTTTCTTCTAGTTCTTAATCTCTATTATTGCTATTACTTCTTCTCTTCTTTTATTTTTGCAATTGCTTTATTCAAATCTCTCTTGTTTATTGTTATCATGTCTAATTCTTCTTGTCTATATATGGTTATTGTTAATCCGATGATAATGCATAGCTAATTCTTTTTGCTAAGTTTTAGGGAATCCATGATTATGAAGGAATTGTAAATTGATATATTAGGTTTAATGCTTGTGTAGTTTATGTTGTTAATCGCTACATTTAATTGTTTCTGTCTAATTGAGTCGACGCAATTAGTCATTTAATCGTAGTAAACCTTGACCTGGACCGAAAGGTTGGAAAGGGTGAGACTCGTAGCGAACATTAGGGCACCTTAGTGAGGGCGGAAGCTAAGCTATTTGTGCTTTAGGGCGAATTGAGACCGAAAGGAGATATTCACTACCTCATAGACCATACTTGCATTGACCTGAGACCTAGATTGCTTGACTGAATGATCATGGTGAACCGACTGTCTTAGCTATTTTCTCCTTATTTTCTTAATCCTTATTCTCTTGCCTTTCCCCTCTTCCTTAATCTTATTAGTCTGTCAGCAGGCTTATTCCCCTCACAAATCGGTAACGGCCTATGACGTGCTTGGGCAAACCAAGATTTCGTGGGAGAAGTGATGCCGCCTCAAACATCACAACGCGCGGGTGGCCCATATCCATAGTTTGGCGACTCCGCTGGGGATGATACACTTACGTGTTACCCAGGGTGAAACTTGAACGAGGTTAGGGAATAGTTTATACGAGACAGTTGTCGGTTTTCATTACTCAACCTTCTTAGGTCGTTTTATTCGGCCTTCCTAGGCTTAACCCAACCCATTCGACCAATCGTCCCGTCTGGATGGTCCAAATTCTTATCTGGTCCTAAAGATAGATAGAGATTGATGTTGAAGAGTCTATCGATCCGAAATACTCAAGAGGGGGGTGAATTGAGGATTAAAAACTTTAACCTACTTTTTCGATTGTATGTGTACAATTACTTATTTAAATTTTATTGATTAAACTTTAACTAATCAATGAATTAAAGCAATGCAAATAAACGAAAGAGAGAAAGAGACATACGGATTTTTTAAGTGGTTCAGTTTCACAAATCGAAACCTACGTTCACTATTCTCGATTAATAAATTTAGTACCTTTCTACGGATTACAAATTTACTAACCCAACTCGTACAACTAACTCTAGTTGTAACTCAAGTGAGTACCGTTAAATACTCGAGTGACTAACTTACGCTAATTAGAAAGCACTAATGATTCTTCCAAAAGTTCATGTTAATGAACGAGTAAGAAATCGATTAAGCACTATTATCTTATAACGATAACAAAAGAACGAATGCACAAGTTTATAAACACACGACCTTTTCAAAAATTGCAAAATGGTTTTCTTGTTTGAAACACGCGGTTTTTGCTCTTAAAATAAAATCAAATTATGCTTAAAGGTCTTACTTTCAAATGTAGCAAAGAGTAAAGTATTTATAGCAAAGGAGGAAGCATGGCACTTAGTTTACACGAAACCCTAGAGGCCGAAATAAAAAACATGTAAACAAATCATATCTTTGTTATTTCCTTCCTTAAAACCCTAAGAGATAATAGAGAATATTCCAAAAGATAATTTATAAATTATTCTCCTAATATTCTTTCCTTAAATCTTAAGCTATGATAGGATTTGCCATAACAAAATATCCTTATCATAAATAACCATATCAAGCTAAATATAAAAGATATGTTAAGATAATTCTAGATAATAAAATCTTAACAATAGACAACTTTTATCTTAAGCTTACACGAAACAAACACGGCTCATATGCCTCATTTTTTCGTGAAAACCCTAGCTTGATATTAGGTTAGATTTAGGGTTTAAGAGTATGCTTTATTAGAAACCCTAGTTAGTAATATGGATCAACTCATAAGTTGATCCAACATGATTACTAATTACAAGTTTAAAATAAAACCACACTTAATATGAATATGGGCTTCCTTGTTAAATAAATACCTTCTTGCTTAAAACATTAAAAGAGAGAAAAACATTTTTTCAAAAACAATTTGAAAACTTCTTTAAGTTGTGTGTTATATAAGCTCAGCATCTCAATGTTATAGTAGAAGAGCTATAACATTGAGCTCTTGCATAAGTAATGTTATAGCTGTCAAGCTATAACTTTACTAACATAAGAAATCCATTCTTATGTTATCATTACGAGATAATCACCTACACTATTCTAATCTTCTTAGGATATCTTCGAGTATAGGCTACTTCATCATTCAAGCTTGATCAATCTTTAGATGAGCTTCATCTTCTCATGATGCTTGAATAATTCTTTCACTATCTTGCAATATCTTGATCCTTGATTGAGGGCTTGATCACAATAGTTCTTTGTATACTTTCATCACAATCCTTTAAGCTTTGCAAATAATAAGTCTAATCTGAATAGACTAAACGAACAATTATGCGCAACAAGTATATATAATACAAAGTACTCTTGACATCATCAAAACATAAACATATATTCTATATGGTTCAACAGATGTCAACCATATCGTGGTACATACTCTTGTTTGTATCAAGGGCTTTAAATACTCGAGGAAATGGACTAGGAACCGACCTTACTCTTGTTTGGCATAGACCTCTCCACAGACCAGGGTTTGATTGCTTGGTATGGCAACCCGCCTTTTAAGCCAAAACCCTTTAAATGCACTCAGCATACCGTTATAATGCTTGTATGAATGTTTGTACCATATACGTGATCACCATTTTGTAAACAAAACCATGACGAAATTTTGTAAAATAAAATCATTTTCAAAATGTTAATTTTTTCAAAAGTGGCCTAAGATAGCGCAAAATGATTCGAAACTCTGTCCAAATGTCCAGTCAAAATTCGGGCCTCAAAACCCATTTTAAACCTCACTTTGAGTCAACACTCCTACAACTACACTACAGTTGCCTAGGACAAACATTTCAAAATTTGTCATTTTCAAACCTCTCTTGACACAGTGGCACACACCCAATTCACGAGTCTAAAGTTTCTTTTTGAGTAAGTGTGCTAAAATGGTCGATCGTGTTTTGACTCGTCATCGATCTCTTATTCCCAGTTTCCAAGATGGTGGCAACTAGTCACGAAAGTGTTAATGGTCGATCCGAACAACCCGTAAATGGTAATGATCAAATCCTAGCTGCGCTCATTCATCTTCAAACAAGCCAAGACCAAGCTTATGCTCGCCTCAACGCCATCGAAAGTCACATTGTTGCTGTAGAAGTTAGACTTCCTCCTGCAGAGGGTCCTATTCCTGAGATGCCCTTACATAACAATCCTCCACCTTTTGTTAGACAACCAGAAACCACTCCAGGTTACACTGAAGCTGAAAAACGAGTCCAATACTTGGAGGAGCAACTATTGTACCTTAAGGGAGATGATATCTACAGGGAGATTAATCGCAACTATGAGGCAGTAAATGCTCAACTGCTAACCAATTTCAACATTAATGACATTCCAAAGTTCAAGGGGCATGAAAACCCTTTGAACCACATTCGTGCCTTCAAAGATTATATGTCTATCAAAGGCATCAAGCCCGAGATGTTCTTAAGGATCTTTCCTTCATCTCTCGATACTATTCCTAAGCAATGGTTCTACTCTTTGGAGCACAAGAAAATTGTTACCTGGGACGATGCCGCAATTGAGTTCACTAAACAATACGCGGATAATGCCGAAATCCAAGTCAATATGTGCACTCTAGAGATTCTTACCCAAAATGAGAAAGAAGGTTTCACCGACTTCCTAAGTAGGTGGAGAAAGACTACCACCCAACTTGTTGAACGCCCAGATGAAGCCACTCTTGTGGAAAAGTTCGTGGATAATTTGAGACCCATTTATGCAAACCATTTGAGGTACCAAAATATAAAGTCTTTCAAAGACTTGACTGTGTTAGGAACGATAATTGAAGACGACATCCGTAAAGTGCTCTTGTCCAAAACGGTAGGTCGCGGATATCAAGGTTCAACGAGTCGTTCTTATGGCTCCACTAGTAAGACCAATGAGGTTAACCTTGTCGAATCATCTACTAAGAAGAATAACCCACAGAGGAAATTTACCTATGTTGGTGAATCATATTCCACTGCTCTGAAAAGGCTGAAGAAACAAGGTAAGCTCCAACCCATAGGTGTTAGGTTCATATACCTATTATTAGACTCATATAATAGTGAACTAATTAACTTCTTAATAATATGTTCTTTAGATCTAGTGCATGCATAACAAAATAAGAGATTTATAAAGAAAAACAATGTGCCTTACATTGTGATATGGCTCGAAATTAAGGGCACAAATAAGGTCACCTTCCTTATTTGTTCTTGAGCTATAATATGTTGGATGATCCTCCAAAATCCCAATGTAGAGATTCTCCTTTGATTGCACCCAAGACTTATCCCTTAAACTAGTATACTAATTAACTAGATTAATACACTAGTACCCTTAAAATTAATTCTAATAATATACTTATTACTACACTAGCAATCCAATATTATGTTTAGAATTTATGATGAACAATTTATGAAGATTCTAAGACATTTTAGAGAGTTGTGAGAGTAGTAGAGAGTTTGCATGCATGAATGAATAATGGTAATGTGTATTATGTTATAAGAGAACAAAACTCTCTTAAAAGAGAGTAGAAAAACCGGTGGAGGCAAGAGGAAGGAGCCAAAATTGGCATCTTGCTTTTCACTTTTTCTCTTCACAATACAATAGGCATGTAAGCTAGTCTTCACTAGCCATGATGATATCTATTTTACCTAATAAAATAACATCATCCTTACACCCTATACTACCTAATATTTCGGTCCATTTAATATAAAATGGACTACCATTTTATTTTGTCATTTGTCACACAATATGTCACATGTAGTATATTACATGTTATTAATTAATTTAATGCATATTTATCAAATAAATATCATTTTATAAATTAATTAAATCACACATTACAAATTGACTTGTTATACTTGATCACATAAATAAATGAGTCACTTAATTATAATTCACAACATCTTGTAATTATAATTAACCATTCAAACTCATCTCTATTATTTCACAAACAATAAACAATTTTAGTAATAAAGTATTTCAATTACTAAAATAAATCTTATTTAATCCCATTACAATAAGATATAAATAATCTCTCTCACAATTGAATTGTTCAATTTTAAGGAATTGATTAACTTGTATCATCATACAATTAATCAATTTATCTATTAAGGGAATTGTCATTTAGGTGTGACCTTAAGGGATCAACTGACCACCACCGTCAAACGACAGTAATGTCAAACTCTAGGTAGCCAATCATTATCGATTAATGATGATCAGTTGACTATATAATGAATCATCCCTCACGTATTCTTAATATGAGATTTAAACATGTGATCGCACTATTGTTGAGGACACACACTCCAACAATCTCCACTTGTCCGAGACAAGTGTGCGACACCAATTCTCTTGTCCTATTACAATCTCCCACTCGATGCAAGGTGTCTCGCAGGTCGTACTTGCATTTGATCATATCTTGAGTGGTTTCCTCGATCTGGAGTGTAACTGTCTGACCGGAATTATCTACCGTAGATACCTTCCGAGCGTGGCCATGCATTTCCAGTTCACTACTCCTTGAGTGGCCTTGAGATTTTAAACAACCCTGACAAGGGGGTGGACAATTCCTATCGCACTATTCCCTTTGCTTAGCCAAAGTTCATCATAACCCAAAATATACTCATTTGACCTCAGTTACGACAGTCATAGAACAAAATCAAAGCCAATCAGAAATTTGTGCCAACTTGGGCGAATAGTCTAGTCAAAAGAATTGACTCATAAGAATACTATAGCAGCTCTTGCCACGACCAGGCTTTATGCATTACCAGAACTCTATAAGCGGTCACTGCCCGACAGAGTATCCCACACAGTCTGCCTATGTGATCGACTAGTCATCATATATGACTCTATGGCACTTGAACTTGCCATCAATCGCATCACACTCTAGTTACTTCGAGACGTCACCTCCTTTAAGTAACTAGGGGCGAATACTATGTCAATCCAATTCACTTTAATGGGGTTCAATTTTTCTCAATAACCCATTTGGATACAACAAAGTAATTAATAAACGAGTTTGTACAACTAAACTCAAACGACAAATGCGATTATCATATATGAACCAAAAACAGAGGTTTTTTCATTTCATATCTTATAATCTAATACAAACTTGGCATACACCTCAGACCCATGGAAACAACATGATGGTCATGCTTTGCCTGCGATAAAGGTTTGGTTAAAGGATCAGCTATGTTGTCATTCGTCCCAACCTTACAAATCGCTACTTCCTTTCTTTCAATGAAATCCCTAATTACATGAAATTTTCTAAGTACGTGTCTAGACTTGTTGCTAGACTTGGGCTCTTTAGCTTGAAAGATTGCCCCACTATTGTCACCTAAGATCGTGATAGGATCTTTAGTGGTGGGAACTACCCTTAGCTCCTCAAAAAATTGCCTAATCTACACGGCTTCCTTGGCAGCTTCTGATGCTGCAACGTATTCAGCCTCTGTAGTAGAATCCGCAATCACAGCTTCCTTGAAGCTTCTCCAACTTACGGCACCACCATTGATTATGTATATAAATCCAGCCTGGGATTTCATATCATCTCTATCTGTTTGAAAAATCGAGTCTGTGTAACCCATAACACATAGCTCGGAGTCACCTCCAAACACTAAGATAGAATCCTTAGTCCTTCGCAAGTACTTGAGGATATTCTTAACTGCTATCCAGTGACTCTCACCTGGATTCTCTTTATATCTACTAGTCATGCTTAAAGCATATGAGACATCTGGACGAGTGCATATCATGGCATACATGATTGATCCAACAGCGGAAGCATAAGGAATCAACTTCATGCGTTCAACATCTTCGGGTTCGGAGGGAGATTGAGACTTGCTCAAAATGATTCCACTACCCATATGAATTAAGCCTCTCTTAGACTTATCCATGCTGAAGCGTCGAAGAACCTTATCAATATAAGATTCTTGACTCAATTCCAATATCCTTTTGGGTCTATCTCTATAGATCCGGATACCTAGTATGCGTTGTGCTTCTCCTAAATCCTTCATTTGGAAATAATTTCCCAAATACTCCTTCACGGAGGATAACATTGGAATGTCATTTCCAATAAGTAGTATGTCATCCATATACAATATTAGGAATACAACATTGCTCCCACTGAACTTCATGTATAAACACGGTTCCTCAACACTTCAAGTAAAACCATTTTCTCTTATAACATGATTGAATCGATGATTCCAGCTTCTAGATGCTTGCTTAAGACCATAAATGGATCTCTTAAGCTTGCACACTTTGTTAGGATTTATAGGATCTACAAAACCTTCAGGTTGTATCATGTACACCTCCTCTTCTAAATGCCCATTTAGAAAAGCGGTCCTTATATCCATTTGCCATATTTCATAGTCATGAAATGCGACAATCGCTAACAATATCCGAATGGATGTTAGCATGGCTACGGGGGCAAAGGTTTCATCATAGTGAAGACCCTGAACTTGGGTAAAACCCTTTTCTACTAGCCTAGCCTTGTAGACATAATCATGTCCTTCTATGCCATTATTTTCTTTGAAGATCCATTTGCATTGAAGAGGTCTCACTCCTTCAGGCAAATCCACCAAGTTCCAAACTTGATTTTCATGCATAGAACTAATTTCGGATTCTATGGCTTCAAGCCATAAAGCTGAATTAGGACTAGAGATTGCAGCTTTGTAGGTGGCGGGTTCATCACTTTCTAGAAGCAACACATCAAGACTCCCATCCTCTTGGATAAGTCCAACGTATCTATCAGGATGGCGAGTTTCTCGACCCGACCTCCTCAATTGAGGAATAACTACCGAATTAGACGACGAAGGAACGTCTTCACGTGCTTCTTCATATGTCTATATTTCGGTTTGTGTCTCTTAAACATCATTAAGTTCAAAATTTCTCCCACTCTGTCTCTTAGAAATAAACTCACTTTCTAAGAAGACAGCCTCACTAGACACAAACACTTTGTTTTCACGAGGTTTGTAGAAGTAATAGCCTCGGGAGGTAGTAGGGTAACCCACAAAGATGCATTTTTCTGATCGCGGGGCTAGCTTGTTGTCGGTCTTTACCTTGACGTAAGCATCATATCCCCAAATCTTCATATAGGATATATTAGGAACCCTTCCTTTCCACATCTCATATGGTGTCTTTTCGGTTGCTTTTGATGGACTATTGTTCAACGATTTGATTGCGGTTTGGATTGTAAATCCCCAAAACGAGTCGGGTAACTCGGTTTGACTCATCATAGATCGAACCATATCTAGTAGGGTTCGATTTCTCCTCTCGGCAACACCATTAAGTTGTTGTGTACCGGGTGGAGTGAGTTGTGACACAATGCCACAATCTTTCAAGTGTGAATCAAATTCATTACTAAGATACTCTCTACCACGATCCGATCGTAGTGCTTTTATCCTCTTGTTCAATTGGTTTTCTACTTCGTTTTGAAATTCTTTAAATTTCTCAAAAGCTTCACTCTTGTACTACATTAAGTAGATATACCCATATCTACTTAAATCATCGGTGAAGCTAATGAAGTAGTCATAATTACCCCTAGCGGTGACACTCATTGGTCCACACACATCGGTATGTATAAGGCCCAAAAGCTCACTAGCTCGAGTCCTTTTACCACTAATAGGATTACGAGTCATTTTGCCTAGGAGGCAAGATTCGCATATACCATAAGATTGAAAATCAAATGGTTTAATAACATTAGTTGAAACTAATCTTTTAATATGATTCTCGTTAATATGACCTAATCGACAATGCCAAATGTACGATTCATTTGGATCACTTGATTTGAGTCTCTTGGTTTGTATGTTATAGTTGTCATTCTTTGGATTTGAAGTCTCTAGAACATAAATGCCATTTATAGAAGAGCCTCGGCCTATGACCAAGTCATTTCTAGAAATAATACAACAATTGTTTTTAATGGAAAAATTAAAGCCCTCTATGTCTAACATAGCAACTGAAATAATGTTCTTAGAAAGAGAAGGTAAATAAAAACAATTATGCAAATACAACTCAAATCCATTTGCTAGAACAAGTACATAAGTACCCTTGGATGTGGCCGCTACCCTAGCTCCATTCCCAAGTCGGAGATCAACATCGCATTTGCTCAGCTTTTCCACGTTTCTTAGCCCCAGTAAATGATTACAAAGGTGAGAACCGCAACCAATATCTAATACCCATGTTGTGGTGGAAGTGAAATTTACATCAATAACATAAATTTCAGAAGGAATTTTACCAAGCGGAATAACAAGTCCATCCCTTATATTTCCCAAATATATGGGACAATTCCTCATCCAATGTCCCATGCCATGATAATAATGGCATTGATCATCAACTTTGGCTCCTATGGTAGTCCCACTAGCCATCTTGTTTCCATTATTGAATTTTCTACCTTTCTTTCCCTTTCTTTTGAACCATTTCCCTTTAGTTGCAAGAACTTGCTTGCTAGGACTCCCACTAGCTTCGGCATCCCTTTCTTCCAAAGATAAGGATCCCATAGTTTTAGTGATATGGTCTACCCGAGACACATTCACAAAGGATCTAGTCATAGTAGGAGGTATAGAAGAAGTAATGAAATTAAGGTTTCCATCGGAACCGATCCCAAAATGAAGCTCTCTAGTAGTATCGAGATTGTTGTTGGAGCAAATTTCGTCAAATAAGTTATGACAAGATTCAATGGTAATTGGTGTTGTTGCGTGTGTAGGATCCATTGCGATATATATAAACTACAAACATGGAGGTAAAGGAAGTATTAACATTTGTCATTTTAATCAAACTTGTGAACACTTTAAACAAGTTTTAACATTTATATAGTGACCTCTACCCAACTATCATAAATGATTCCGAGATCCAAATTCATATTAATTTGGGCACGGTGAGCCGATTCATCCCTTATTAATATAATTCGGTGGATTAACCTCTTAATCGATTCTACTTCTAGAACTCTCGGTCGATAAAAACTACTTTAATATTTATCTTTAGCCTGGAACACATGCGACTACGGTCACGAATACTTCCGTTGAGCTCAATCCAAATTTCGATGTAATAACATTTTATTACCCACTTACCCAACGTAACAAGTTTAGTACCCCGGTGAGCCGAGCCTACTTCCTCATGAAATTGGGACTCATGGTTTCTACTATTTGGTAAGGCTAATTCTCAATTTTTATAAGTGAGAGGTCTTATCAATTTATTATCTATCACGTTTTAAGTAAACTAAAGCGGTAAACTACGATAACTATAATTGACACGGTCGATGACTCGATATGATATGCATGTGTTGTTATGGCGATTTGGCAATGCATGCAACATATTAAAAGAAATGCAAAGCAATAATAGTAAATTCCTAGTCTGGCGTTTCTAAAATAGAAAATCAAATAATCTATTATATATTCGGAAACCAACTCCTTTGGTCCCTTGAATCTTCTAGTGGCACGCCTCCCAAGAACACCGTCTTTGTCGAGACATCCTCTCCGAATGGCACCGTCTTGAAGCAATTCCATAATTACAAATAATAATAAAAATACAAAACTATTCCTATTATACATTTGTAAAATGAAAAAACTAATAAAAATAAAAGTGATACGAGATCACATTAAATTACAACCGAATCAATATTCCCTTTCATTACGGGTAATATCGATTAAAACTAAGGCCATACTAAGATAAAATTACATAATTCAAAGTTATATAAATAAAATACATTCAACAATTGAAATATGCAGCATTATAATATGTGTATATCATGCCGAATTATGTGCCAAATCGCCCTATTTAATTTATATCGTTTATATATAACCCGATTTTATGGAAATGCGTGATCATAACTTCTTTAAATCACAAATTAACACTTAAATCACATCTAAGCTCAAGTTAATTATCCTAATACTCTTAGGACTCAAAAATTAGTCATCACTCAATTTTTGACAATAATTCAACTTGATTTAATTTTTATGCTCATTTTTTTACCATAAAATGATAATATTTATGAAATAAATCCAAATTGAATTACAATAATTTCAAAATTTGAATTTTAAATTTTTTAACATTCTGGAATAATTCTATGACACTCATAATGTCAAAAATCATGGTTAAAGTTTTCGAATTATTTTTGAGAAAATATAATTGAAATTTATCGGTTTTATCTAATAAAACATCTAAAGTATCCAAAAATTAATCAAATAAATTTTACAACTTTAGATCTGATAAGTGGGATATTTATGCAACCTAAAATAATTTTCTCATGCCATGTAATTTGTTTAAGTTATTTTTGCTAAAATAGTCATTATTTATGTTATTTTTACTCTAAAACATCATAAATCATGAAAAATAAACCAAGTTCATATTAAATTTTACTCACAGTGAGTAAAATGTGCATGTGACAATATATTAAAATTTCATGGCCTGGTTCGAAGTTTAACTATTTTTAACCATTTTACCTCTTCCAATCCATTTTTATCTCATAAAAATCATACAACATGCAATATTAATCAAATTAATATGAGATTTTACACAAAACTTGTAAAATATACATGTGAGGTCATATAAAATTTTCAAGGTCAGAGAGTAAGTGTAACCATTTTTAGTCATTTAACCTCCATTTATGCCATTTTTATCACATAAAAATCATAAATCATGAAATAATAATCACATTAATATAAAATTTTACATACAATACATAAAATATACATGTGAGTTCATACTAAAAAATCACGGCCAGTAGAAAAGGTTAACTTATTTTAGTGAATAAAAGTTCATTTTACTCATAAAAATGTAATTATTTCACTAAAAATCATAAAAATGAGCAATAAATTACCATAAATCATAAAAATGACCTAAAAACCTTTTAGGACCAGAATATATAACATGCATTATGATTTAGTGACTTACTCTTATAAATCACAAATTTTTAGTTTTATATGTTAACATTTTAACTCGGAAAAACAATAACCGATTATGCATGCAACATCCTATGCTCTGATACCACTTGTTAGGTTTATATACCTATTATTAGACTTATCTAATAGTGAACTAATTATATTCTTAATAATATGTTCTTTAGATCTAGTGCATGCATAACAAAATAAGAGATTTATAAAGAAAAACAATGTGCCTTACATTGTGATATGGCTCGAAATTAAGGCCACAAATAAGGTCACCTTCCTTATTTGTTCTTGAGCTATAATATGTTGGATGATCCTCCAAAATCCCAATGTAGAGATTCTCCTTTGATTGCACCTAAGACTTATCCCTTAAACTAGTATACTAATTAACTAGATTAATACACTAGTACCCTTAAAATTAATTCTAATAATATACTTATTACTACACTAGCAATCCTATATTATGTTTAGAATTTATGATGAACAATTTATGAAGATTCTAAGATATTTTAGAGAGTTGTGAGAGTAGTAGAGAGTCTGGATGCATGAATGAATCATGGTAATGTGTATTATGTTATAAGAGAACAAAACTCTCTTAAAAGAGAGTAGAAAAACCGGTGGAGGCAAGAGGAAGGAGCCAAAATTGGCATCTTACTTTTCTCTTTTTCTCTTCACAATACAATAGGCATGTAAGCTAGTCTTCACTAGCCATGATGATATCTATTTTACCTAATAAAATAACATCATCCTTACACCCTATACTACCCAATATTTCGGTCCATTTAACATAAAATGGACTACCATTTTATTTTGTCAATTTGTCATTTGTCACACAATATGTCACATGTAGTATATTACATGTTATTAATTAATTTAATGCATATTTATCAAATAAATATCATTTTATAAATTAATTAAATCACACATTATAAATTGACTTGTTATACTTAATCACATAAATAAAATGGGTCACATAATTATAATTCACAATATCTTGTAATTATAATTAACCATTCAAACTCATCTCTATTGTTTCACAAACAATAAACAATTTTAGTAATAAAGTATTTCAATTACTAAAATAAATCTTATTTAATCCCATTACAATAAGATATAAATAATCTCTCTCACAATTGAATTGTTCAATTTTAAGGAATTGATTAACTTGTATCATCATACAATTAATCAATTTATCTATTAAGGGAATTGTCCTTTAGGTGTGACCTTAAGGGATCAACTGACCACCACCGTCAAACGACAGTAATGTCAAACTCTAGTTAGCCAATCATTACCGATTAATGATGATCAGTTGACTATATAATGAATCATCCCTCATGGATTCTTAATATGAGATTTAAACATGTGATCGCACTATTGTTGAGGATACATACTCCAACAATAGAACCAACACCTGACCCAGAGAAGAAGTCTAAATTCTGGGATGAGAACGCATACTGCGAATATCATAGAGGCAAGGGACACGATACGGAGAAATGCTTCAAATTGAAACATATCATTCAAGATATGATTGAAGATGGTCGTTTACCCATACCTCCCGCAAGCAAGCCTAACAATACTCAGAATCCTCTTGGAGTTCTGACAATCACAGATGAAGAATCCACCTTGGATTGTTCACACGTCATTTCTCCAGTCGAGGACGAGATTCATGCACTAGAAAACGAGGGGAGTTACTCCACCATATCCCCTACCATTGCTGATTTTATCGCATGGAAAAAGAGTGTAAGTAGGCAAGTTTCAGAGCTGGAAGCTGTAGTGGCATCCCTACGCAATCCAAGCACCACACCTAAGGGAAACCTGCCACTGACCCTAATTCTATCTCAAGAATCTACGATGCAAGAGGTAATCGCAGTAGTTGACAATCTAGTCGAGCAAATAATCAGTCTAGAAGCTGAAATCATCAGGTTGAGAGACCTCAGTATTGTCAACGGAATATGGGCGGATGACGATGAAGACGAATACCTCACGGAATACTATCTAGTCAAGGTCAGCGAGGATATAGTCAAGCCTAGCGAAGGTTAATATATAGACCACCTTACTCGCTCAGGACGTCCATATCAAAATATCTCTCAGAACGGTCCTACTATTAATGGTCCAGCCACCAACACCAATGTCATCACACCAAATGATGGCAAAGATATATCGGCTGGCCATTTACTAAAACAACTACAAAAGACAAAGGCTGATCTTTCAGTCTGGCAATTAGTTGCGAGTTCATTTCCCCATCGTCAATATTTACTGCAAGCATTGGCTAAACTGAACGTAGCGCACGATTCTACACCTGATGACGTAGTCAACCTAGTCTTCCAAGACTCAGTCAAGCTAAGTAACCTAGTTACTTTTTCAAATGAGGATTTGCCTCCTTTCGGCGCCAGTCATAACCTTGCTCTATACATTACAATCACATGCTTAAAGAAGAATGTACCAATGACTTTGGTGGATGATGGCTCCGTAGTCAACGTCATACCACTAAAGACAACATACAAATTGGGCATCAAAGAATCAGATTGGACTCCTACAAACCAAGTTGTTCGAGCATACGATGGAACACGACGTAAAGTAGTAAGGTTAATTAACCTTACTATCGCCACAGGACCGATCGAGCGAAAGGTTAATTTTCAGATAGTGGACATCGAGGCAAAGTAGTGACGATCACTTCGTCACCTATCAAGGTTGTGATAGAGAAAATGTCAAGCAACCAAGTAATCACAGACCCAGTATATGAGCTTGGGGGATTTCAGAGCATAAATCTTAAAGAGAGCGAATTGGCTCCTCTATACTTCAACTCATACTCCAATTTGGTGGTCAACCACATACTCAAGTCCTAGGGATAGTTCCCAGGAATGCCAATAAACCTTGTTAAGAAGAATACCTTTGCACCTTATAAAGAAGGAAATTCTCAAAGGATACCATTAGGTTTGGGATACAAGCCCACGAAAGCAGAAGCCTTAGAAATACTTACTCAGTTCCAAAACCGTAAAGACAAAGGAATCCAGATGCGATCATATCTCCCTACCCTAAATGGATACTTCGTTAGGGAGGGGAGTCATGAATGCTTTCACGGGTTTCCCGAACTTTGACATTATAAGGGAACACAACTAGCTGGAATCGAGGTCTTCCACGATTGCTATTTCATCCCTTCATAAACGGTTCCTACCGTCAAAACTCGTCAAACACCTTGTCTAGGCGAACAAGCCGTTAGCCTTCTGTTTGGAGAAGACCGATTCGTCAGAGCAGCGCAGGATGTGATCATTACCATGATACTTCAAGATGACCATTTGTTGAACCATATAGATTATATGTTTATGTTTTGATGATGTCAAGATGCTTTACATATTATATACTTGTTGTGTGTAATAGTTTGTTAAGTGTCTTAGCATTAACCTATTGCGAGCAACAAAGAGGATTGTGACGATTACATGAGAAGTTCAAGCCTTTGTTCAAGATCAAACAATTCGAAGATTCATTCAAGCATTATGTGAAGACGAAGTTCGTCTAGAAGATTAATCAAGCTTGGATGATGATGTAACCTATACTCGAAGATCTCCTTGAAGATTAGAATAGTATAGGTGATTATCTCGTAATGGTAATTAAGAATGAGTTTCTTAATTAGTAAAGTTATAGCTTTGCAGCTATAACATTACTAGTAAAAGAGTTCAATGTTATAGCTCTTCTACTATAACATTGGAATGCTGAGTTTTTATACACGACTTTTTAATAGTTCGAAAATTGTTTTGCAATTTCTTAAAGTTTATTTTATATGTTTTAATGAAAGTATTTATTTTATAAAGCCCGGTTTAGTGAGGAGTCCGGTTTTATTGTTAGCATTAATTGATGGTTATTGAATCAACTTATGAGTTGGACTTCACTATCAATTAGGGTTTTCATCTAGCCTCTCCTAAAACCTAAATTCTAATTATATACTAAGATTAGGGTTTGCATGGTTCACGAGCCTATGAGCTGTGTTATGCCGTGTTGCCTAAGAGATTAGGTAAAGATTTTATTCTATAATATAATCTTTACATATCTTGTATATCTTACTTATATATTTGTTTATGGTAAAAGATATTCTTGTTTTAGAAAATCTTATCATAATCTTAGAATTTATAGTAAAGATAATATTTGGAAAGATTATATTCTATCTTTTAGAATACTCTTTATTATCTTTTATGGCTATTAGGAAAGAGATAATAAGAAGATATAATTTGTAATTATATCTTATTTCGGCTATTAGGGTTCTTATAGAAACCGTGTAGCTTTCCTCTTCCTTGCCTATAAATACTTTGCTATTTACAACATTTAAAATAGAGACCTTAAGCATAAAATTGTTTTCTTATTTTAAAGTGCAAACCGTGTGTTTTTTAGCGAAAACCGATTTGCAAATTTTGAAAGGTCGTGTGTTACAAAACTCGCATACTTGTTCTTCATTTATCGTTATAAGATAATAGTGCTTAGTTGATTTCTTAACTTGTTCATTAACGTGAACCTTTGTTAGAATCATTAGTGCTTTCTTATTAGCGTAAGTTAGTCACTCGAGTATTTAACGGTACTCATTGAGTTACAGCTAGAGTTAGTTGTACGAGTTGGGTTAGTAAATTTGTAATCCGTAGAAAGGTACTAAATTTATTAATCGAGAATAGTGGACGTAGGTTTCGATTTGTGAAACTGAACCACTTCAAAAATCCGCGTGTCTTTTCTTGTTTCGTTCCTTCGTTTACTTTGCTTACAATCGTTAGTTGATTAGTTAAAGTTTAATCAATAAACTTTAAATAATCAATTACATTTGCACAATCGAAAAAGTTTTAAAAAGTTTTAAATCCTCAATTCACCCCCCCCCCCCTCTTGAGTATTTTGGATCAATAGACTCTTCAATTGGTATCAGAGCCTCGTGCTCTTGATTGCCTAACCGCATAGAGGCTGATCTATATTGTTTTTCATTTATCTTATTGTTTTATATTCCGCTGCCTATCACGTGATAAATGGATTCCAAATATCTCAAGTGTCCCGTCTTTGATGGGAAGAATTACGGATTGTGGAAAAACATGATGACTCACTATGTGAAAGGACACGATTGGGAGTGCTGGAGGATTATTCAAAACGGACCGCATAAAATTCTTGTGGCATCTGAGGAAGGCACTACCTATGAAAAGAAAGAAGAGGACTATGTCGAGGCCGACTACAAGAAAGCCGAAAAGAACTCCAAAGCAATAAGTCTTCTGCAAAACGGAATGACCTCTACTGAGTTCGATCGGTTCTCCTCTTGTTCCACGGCCAAGGAGATATGGGATGGGCTCGAATTAGCTTATGAAGGTACTTCCATCGTTAGGAAGCACCGAATTGATTTGCTTATGCAAAAATATGAGCTATTCATCATGGAGCCCAATGAGTCCTTAGATAGTATGTCCGCAAGGTTTTCAAGTATCATAAACGAACTAAAAAACCTAGGTAGAAAATTCAGTACTGAGGACATTGCTAGAAAGGTTCTTAGGAGCCTTACTAAGAAGTGGCGTGCTAAGGTCACTGCAATGGAGGAATCACGAGATCTTGAAACCTTATCCTATCAAGAACTCATAGGTGCTCTCATGGCCCATGAAATTACTCTTAACAAAGATGACGCTGAACCAAGTCGAAATAAGAGTATGGCCTTAGCGAGTGAAGAAGTAGACTCTGAACTAGAGGATGAAACTGTCTTGTTTGCACGACGTTTTAAAAATAAAATTTTTCGAAATAGACAAACAAAATCATCCTATAACAACAATAACAACAAATCATTCAACAAAAAGGTTAATGACTCAAAGTCATCCTTCGCAAATAGAGGTTGCTTCAAGTGTGGAGAATCTGGCCACATGATCAAAGATTGTCCAACATGGGAGAAAATAAAGGACAAGACGAAACGTGAGAAGACAAAGAGAGAATTCAAGCAAGTTATGATAGCTTCGTGTTGGGGAGACCTTGACTCAGAAGATGACGAGGAATCTGAAGACGACGAAGTAGCAAACCTTTGTCTCAAGAATGTCGTCTTGACCTAATCTCCGAAAAGGATGACGATGAAAGCACAAATTCTCATTCAAACTATTGCTTTCTTGGAGAATCGAGATTTGGATGACGATGAAGAGGTAAGTTATCTTGAGCTTAAGAAACGTGTTAGGAAATTGTCTAAAAGTTCTTTAATCCAATTCTTTGAACAATCTCTTGATAAGTGTCACGAACAGGATTTGGAATTAAAAGATCTAAAGGAACAGATTCTCGAAATTGCGGAAGAGAATCATACTCTCAAGACTAAAGCTAAGAAGTTGAAATCTAAAGTTATAGCAGAGAATGCTACAACATTAGATTCTACTATGGCTGAAAAGAAGGAATTAGAGTCCAAAGTTATAGCTAATGAAGCTATAACTTCCGACCTAAAGCTTAATATTAAGCACCTTCAAGCCAAAGTTATAGCTAATGAAGCTATAACTTTAGAACTTAGAAAAGTCAGAGAACTTTTGGAAGCTAAGGTCACCTCTAATGAAAAAGTGATCTTGGATCAAAAGAAAGAGATAGATTCCCTTTCAAAGCAATTAAAAGAATCTAAGACCGATATGATCAATGTTAAGAAACACCACACCGATGTTGTGTTCATTCTTAACAAACGGTTCCAAGACTTTCGTGACAACTTTAAAAAGGACAATGACGTAGATCACACGAAATGTCAAGAGGAAATTAAAACCCTAAAAGACCTACTTCTACACGCTAGAAAGGTACATGACAAGTGGGAAGGTAGCACGAAAGTCCTAAACTTCCTAACCGAACAATCTGACAATAATATGAAGATGGGGTTAGGACATGAGTGCTATAGACGTAGAGATCACTCTAAATGCAAATCAACACCTTCAGATTTTGACTTTAGAAAGAGGAAGTATGCTGATCTTCCTGAATACTTGATTTGCAATTACTGTGGTCATACGGGTCATATCCAAATCAATTGTGTCAAAAAGGCTCACGACTTACGAAAAAATGCCGAACATGCTAAAACTGTTGACACAGTTGTCGAGGATAAGGAGACCCTCATTAGTGAACCTAACGAAGAAAGGAACAACAAATTTCGTTGGTTCTATGACATGGCCTTTGACTATTCTAAGAAACCTAGCACCTCACAGAGCCCTTGTAAATCTCAACCCAGTAAACCTATTCACAAGGCAAATAATCAAGAGAGACCTAGAGAAGTTCCGAAACCTAGAGAAATTCCGAGACCTAGAGAAAACCCTAACCCTAGAACTCCTCCCAAGCCAAACAAACCTAAAGGAAAAACGGTCATTAGACGTGTTTGGGTTCGAAAGGATTTAGTATTTAGAGTAACTAATAATAAGGGACCCAACTTATCTTGGGTACCTAAAAACTGTATCTAATCCTTTCTGCAGGAAGAAGTGAAAGAAAACAACCAATGGTATCTTGACAGTGGATGTTCAAGACACATGACCGGAGATAAGAATCGGTTTCTTTCACTCAAGCCTTTCAACGGAGGAAAAGTGACGTTCGGGGACAATAAAAAGGGTAAAGTAATCGGCGTTGGCAAAATCGGAATCTCTAAGTCTCACGCAATAAGTGACGTTTATCTCGTGGATGGTCTAAAGCATAACTTGCTTAGTATATCTCAACTATGCGACAAAGGTAACAAAGTAGTTTTTCATACTGATAGCTGTCGCATTATTATTGAAGGAACTAGCAATGTTATTCTTGAAGGCCATAGAAAAAGGAATGTTTATATGGTGGATTTAAATGCTGTACCTACTAACTCTTTTTCATGCATGAAAGTTACATTAGATGATCCTTGTTTGTGGCATAAACGTTTTGGTCACATTAGCTCTCTAACCCTGAACAAGCTCAAGAAGTGGGACTTGGTGGAAGGGTTACCAAAGATCAAGTTTGACCAAGAAAAGATGTGTGATACGTGTGCAAGATGTAAACAAGTAAGATCATCGTTCAAGCCAAAAAGAGTAGTAAGCACAGAACAAGCCTTGGAATTAGTACACATGGATTTATGTGGACCTATGAAGGTAAGGAGTAGAGGAGGATCCAGGTACGTTTTTGTTCTTGTATACGACTACTCAAGGTATGTATGGCCTATCTTCCTTCATTCAAAAGACGAAACTTTTGATGAATTTGATTGTCTTATGAAACGTGTTCAAAATAAATATAAGACTAATCTAGTATCTATTCGTACGGATCATGGCACCGAATTTGATAACCAAACTTTTATAGAATATTGTCGAGTTAATGGTGTGTAGGACAATTTTTTCTCGCACCAAGAACTCCTCAACAAAACGGTGTCGTTGAACGTATGAATAGAACCTTAGAAGATATGGCACGTACAATGCTCTTGTGTAGTGGTTTACCTCGTAACTTTTGGGCTGAAGCCATTAGTACTTCTTGCTACATCCACAATCGTGCTATGATCCGACCTATTCTTAAGAAAACCCCCTATGAACTCCTCAGAGGTCGAAAACCTAATATCTCCCATCTTCGCTGTTTTGGGAGTAAATGTTTTGTACATAATAACGGTAAGAACCGTTTAAGTAAATTCGACCCTAGGAGTGATGAGGCGATTTTTCTAGGATACTCAGATCACAGCAAGGCTTACAAAGTATTCAATAAGAGAACTCTCTGTATTGAAGAAAGTGTCCACGTTATCTTTGATGAAGATAACATGTTCGATAAGCCTTTACAGGATGAGGAAGAAGACTTGGATGAGCCCGACTTTCGTCTCTCTAGAGACGATCCCCCGGATTTGGAATTAGAGGATAATGAAATTGAGGGAATAAACGATGAACTTGATCGTTCCTCAAAAGACAAAAAGGAGAAGGACAAAGTTATAGTTGATGATACTATAACACCGACTCAAAATAAGAACTCCCAAACTAATGTTATAGATGATGTTACTGTAACATTGAATCCAAATCAAAGTGGAGAGCCCGAGGTTATAATCGGCTCAAATTCAACACCCGAATTGGATTCAGGGGGAACTTCCTCTAATTCAGAGCCAAATGAAGTCGGGACAAGCTCAAATAACGAGGAAGAACCAAGTACTTCGATAAAGTGGAAATACAAGAACTCACATCCCATGGACAATATTCTTGGGAATATTAAGAAGGGTGTTCAAACAAGACGTTCCTTAAACAACTTCTGCTCTTTCTACTCTTTCCTATCCATGATCGAACCAAAGAACATCAATGAAGCTCTCGCCGAATCAGATTGGATTGTAGCTATGCAAGAAGAGTTACAACAGTTCGAAAGAAACAAGGTTTGGCATTTAGTTCCTAGACCAAAAGATCGAACAGTCATTGGAACTCGGTGGGTCTTCGGGAACAAATTGGATGATGCCGGAGTCATTGTCAGAAACAAAGCAAGATTGGTGGACCAAGGATATAATCAACAAGAAGGAATAGATTATGACGAGACTTTCGCACCTGTTGCTCGTCTTGAAGCTATTAGACTTCTGATAGCATTCGCCGCACACAAAGGAATGAAGCTCTTCCAGATGGACGTCAAGACGGCATTCTTGAATGGATATTTGCAAGAGGAAGTCTTTGTTGAACAACCCCCTGGCTTTAAGAATATCAAATTTGATGATCACGTTTTCAAATTAGATAAAGCCCTATACGGATTGAAACAAGCACCTAGGGCTTGGTACGACAGATTATCCAAGTTTCTACTTGATAGTGGATTCAGTAGAGGATCCGTCGACAAAACCCTATTTCTGAAAACTGAGGATTCTGACCTTTTGGTTGTTCAAATATACGTCGATGATATCATCTTTGGATTGACCAACCGAAGCCTGTGTAAATATTTTTCTGAATTGATGACTTCCGAGTTCGAGATGAGTATGATGGGAGAATTAAAATTCTTCCTAGGTCTGCAAATACAACAAACAGATGAAGGCATTAAGATCCATCAACAGAAATACATCAAAGAGTTGATTCGAAAATTCGGGATGGAAAATTCACACGCTATGCCTACTCCAATGGTCGAGAACAAGAAATTGACATTGGACGAAAACGGTAAATCAGTTGATGAAACTACTTACCGTGGGATGATTGGGTCACTGTTATATTTGACCGCAAGTAGACCCGATATTATGTTTAGCGTATGCGTTTGTGCGAGATATCAATCGTCTCCCAAAGAATCGCATATGACGGCCGTAAAACGAATTTTACGTTATTTAATTGGAACGGCCAACTTATACCTATGGTATCCAATGGAGTGCAATTTTGATCTAATCGGTTATTCCGATGCCGACTACGCGGGATGTTCTCTAGATAGGAAAAGCACGTCGGGTGTCGCCACATTTGTCGGACCGTGTATCATCACGTGGGGTTCGAAGAAACAAAATTTGGTTGCTCTCTCAACTGCTGAAGCCGAATACATCGCTGCAGGACTGGTATGTACTCAACTTTTATGGCTTAAGCAACAATTACGTGATTATGGTGTTGACGTAGGATGTATTCCTATTTTATGTGATAATACTAGTGCAATAATAATTTCTAAAAATCCCGCACAACATTCACGTACCAAACATATTGAAATTCGACATCATTTCATAAGAGACCATGTTGAGAAGGGGAATATAAAACTTGAATTTTGTAGTACTGAAAAACAATGGGCGGACATTTTGACAAAATCATTATCTAGAGAACGATTTGAGACTTTACGGTTGGAAATTGGTTTAATCAGTGGTACCTAAGCTTCTATATGTGTTGAATCCTTTTATGACTGACTAGTTGAGTTAAGATTGTATGACTGTGTCCGTATATTGCGTTGCTTGAATAATTTCGTTATAGAAATTTTTGTCTTCATAAAATTCTATTTGCTATTTAGAATTTAATTAATGTACAAGCTTATTCTCATCAATAAACAAACACACCATATTCTTTTATCTTTTCAAATCAAAAGAAAATCTCTCACATATACGCTCACAAGTACACGGCTCATATTGGTATCTTTCCTATATCAACCCAATTTCCTAATTCATGTCTTATCATCATAAATTCCATCTTATCACTTTCCTATTCCTAATTAACTACACTTACCATATTACACCTACACTTGTTAACCCTAAAACCTACACCTATATCTACCCTTGCTTTTAACCGTCCACCCATCCCCACTTGCCTACCTCTTTCTTCTTCCAAATATTTACAATCATTACATATCTTCTTCTTTACTCCAACAATCACCATCATCCCTTTTTCAAACCATCTCCATCATCATGAACACATCCCATGCAAAAAACACCCGATCCTCAACCCGTCACCACCAAAACCGTCCCTTTACTCACCAAACATCACCTTTGCCACCACATACCCCTCATTCCATGAATTGTCCTTCACCACAACCAAACCAAAATTCGCCCTTGTTTCGTAGTCGGGACGAATCGGTCTCCGAAGGAAAAAGACGCCGTCTTTTCAAAGGTAAAAATAAAGTTGTTGTTGATAATGGTGAAGCGATTGTGGAGGAACCCGAGGTGATAGTTCGGAACGGTGTTACTCGTACTCTGCTCAGAGATGCTTCGAAAGCCGCGACGAAGGAGGGATTGAATCGTGTTCGGCTTACACACGATGAAAGCATCTTGGTTAATCGAGTTTTGAGTTATTCTATTCATGGTGGTCGGTATTATCCGAAGTCTTGGTTGGTTAGTGTACCCGCTCTTGCTTTCTTTATCAATTTTCTTGATTTTCAAGGGTGGAGTCACATAAGTCAGTTTTCGGGTCCTATATACCCGGTTGAGGTGGTACAGTTCTTTGCTAGTGTGTCGATTAGAAAGGGAGTCTTGCATGCGGTTGTTAATGGTGTCGATGTTACCGTCTCTGTTTCGGATTTTTGCTCTGCTTTTTCGGTTCCTAATGAAGGGATAGAATTAAATCCGAGTCTTGAATGGTCTAATGTTGGAAGTGAAAAGGAATTGTTGGTGAAACAATATTTTGAGGAGACGACGGAGGGTGTCAATATCGTGGCTCGTCCTCTTTCGGCTAAAATCAAGTTCCTCTTAAATTTTTTGTGGAACACAGTAGTGCCGAAAAGAGGGGGTCGTGATAAGGTGTCGAGTTATGAGGCGATTATGGTTTATTCTTGGTTGGAAGGTCAAAAGGTGAATTTGGGTAGTGTTGTCTTGAACCGTATTCTTCAAACTAGTCTTACGGTTACAAAGGACAAGTTGAGCACCACAATTGATTTACCTTACGGTATGTGGATATCTCGGTTGTTGGAAATTAAACAAGTGATAGGGCCTGAGAGTTATGGTGTTAGTGCTAGAGATTGTATGTGTGATAAGTTGATCAAGCTAATGGGTCTTGTTGTTGATGGACCCGAATTACGACTTGCAAAAGATGTTGAGAAAGTCCCGGTGGATTCGGGTTTAGGAGCAATGGAGTCGAAGTTGGAAGGGTTTATGAGTGGGTTAATGCAGAAATTCGAGGAGCATTCGACTAGTTTGGCTACGGCATTGTCGCGGGTTGGACCATCTCGGCCCTTAGACTCGGGATTGGATGCTAGTCGGGTGTACTCGTGGATGGAGGATGTGGACAAGAGATTGGCGGGTTTTGAGAGGGAGCTGAAGGCTATACGTGGGGAAGTGTTCCCACACGGTGATCGTCTCACTTTCCTTACGAGTCAGGGTGGTGCGTTGGTGATGCACGGGAAGGCGATGGCGGGAGATCAAGCTCTCACGGTGGAAGCTACAAAGGCTCTTTCCTTGAAGGTCCTTAATTTTGAGAGGAGCATTGGTACTCTTTCACAGTTGGTTAGGAGTTCTTTCGACCGTCTGGATGCTTTGGAGCACCGTACCCGACCCGACTATGTGAACCCGTATAAGACCCGCAACATCTGATTTTCTCTCGTCCTACCCTCATTAGCCCTTACCTTAATTAGCTTTTCTTTTATTTCATCTAATGGTGTGTTAATCAAACTCTTATTCGGCCCATTTTGGCATTACACTTGTGGTTATGGCCCAAGTGTTCTATTAGACATGTGTTCATTCTGCCCACTTTGGCTTTAAACATGTTTAATTCTTAGTTTGTATATTACGTATCTTTTGGATGCTTTTAGTCTTGCATGTTACTTTAATTTTTATGGCGTTTTTATCTCTTGTCTCGTCTTATATTATTCTAGTCATTTTTGATTTGTTCTTAACTTTTCGATGATGTCAAGAGGGGGAAAAACGTCTATAGTATGCATCTACCTAAGCTTGCTCCTTGTCAAGACCAATTGTCTCTTAAAGTCCTTTAAGTTTCGGTTTTTGAAAGATTGTCTTGATCTTGCGTTAATCTTTATTATCAAGATTACGGTATTATATTGAGGGGGAACTTTTTGAATTAGTCACAATTTTAGGAGACTTGCCATCATCAAAAAGGGGGAATTTGTTGAACCATATAGATTATATGTTTATGTTTTGATGATGTCAAGATGCTTTACATATTATATACTTGTTGTGTGTAATCGTTTGTTAAGTGTCTTAGCATTAACCTATTGCGAGCAACAAAGAGGATTGTGACGATTACATGAGAAGTTCAAGCCTTTGTTCAAGATCAAACAATTCGAAGATTCATTCAAGCATTATGTGAAGACGAAGTTCGTCTAGAAGATTAATCAAGCTTGGATGATGATGTAACCTATACTCGAAGATCTCCTTGAAGATTAGAATAGTATAGGTGATTATCTCGTAATGGTAATTAAGAATGAGTTTCTTAATTAGTAAAGTTATAGCTTTGCAGCTATAACATTACTAGTAAAAGAGTTCAATGTTATAGCTCTTCTACTATAACATTGGAATGCTGAGTTTTTATACACGACTTTTTAATGGTTCGAAAATTGTTTTGCAATTTCTTAAAGTTTATTTTATATATTTTAATGAAAGTATTTATTTTATAAAGCCCGGTTTAATGAGGAGTCCGGTTTTATTGTTAGCATTAATTGATGGTTATTGAATCAACTTATGAGTTGGACTTCACTATCAATTAGGGTTTTCATCTAGCCTCTCCTAAAACCTAAATTCTAATTATATACTAAGATTAGGGTTTGCATGGTTCACGAGCCTATGAGCTGTGTTATGCCGTGTTGCCTAAGAGATTAGGTAAAGATTTTATTCTATAATATAATCTTTACATATCTTGTATATCTTACTTATATATTTGTTTATGGTAAAAGATATTCTTGTTTTAGAAAATCTTATCATAATCTTAGAATTTATAGTAAAGATAATATTTGGAAAGATTATATTCTATCTTTTAGAATATTCTTTATTATCTTTTATGGCTATTAGGAAAGAGATAATAAGAAGATATAATTTGTAATTATATCTTATTTCAGCTATTAGGGTTCTTATAGAAACCGTGTAGCTTTCCTCTTCCTTGCCTATAAATACTTTGCTATTTACAACATTTAAAATAGAGACCTTAAGCATAAAATTGTTTTCATATTTTAAAGTGCAAACCGTGTGTTTTTTAGCGAAAACCGATTTGCAAATTTTGAAAGGTCGTGTGTTACAAAACTCGCATACTTGTTCTTCATTTATCGTTATAAGATAATAGTGCTTAGTTGATTTCTTAACTTGTTCATTAACGTGAACCTTTGTTAGAATCATTAGTGCTTTCTTATTAGCGTAAGTTAGTCACTCGAGTATTTAACGGTACTCATTGAGTTACAGCTAGAGTTAGTTGTACGAGTTGGGTTAGTAAATTTGTAATCCGTAGAAAGGTACTAAATTTATTAATCGAGAATAGTGGACGTAGGTTTCGATTTGTGAAACTGAACCACTTCAAAAATCCGCGTGTCTTTTCTTGTTTCGTTCCTTCGTTTACTTTGCTTACAATCGTTAGTTGATTAGTTAAAGTTTAATCAATAAACTTTAAATAATCAATTACATTTGCACAATCGAAAAAGTTTTAAAAAGTTTTAAATCCTCAATTCACCCCCCCCCCCTTCTTGAGTATTTTGGATCAATAGACTCTTCACCATTTCAATCCAATGGCGCTAATTACTGACACCAGCTCAAATCAGCAGAAAGGATGGAGAAAATCGATCAAATGGACTAACAACCAAGGAAAGCTCTTCAAGGTCACTACTGGAGAAAGAGAGATGTTCAAAGGAGAACCCGAAGACAACGAATTCGAATCAGAGTCGGAGTCAGAGTCGGAATCAGAGTCTGAGTCTAAAGAAGTCGCTAGAGAGTCTTCTTCTGTCGTCACTCCCCATCCCGTTGTTTCCCCTAGCATAGCATCATATAGTAAAGACAGCTTGGGAAATGTCCCAGCAGCTGTCCCTTTACCGCCACTGACTACTAAACAAATGGCTTCTTTGTTTCAGCTCTTTTCAAAATTTAATATGAATTAATCTGATTCTGCTTACTCCTTGTGTTTTTCTGAATGCAATTCTATTTACGATGATAATGAGGATGATCCTAACCCAGACTCAGTCGAATTACCTCCCTATATAATTAAGAAGATACTACAAGAGGGGTAAGAGGCACCAGTTATAGAGAACATCGAACCTATCAACGTAGGATCCGCACTAGAACCCCAAGAACTTAGGATAGGGACGACCCTAAACCCCACTGAAAGGGCCAATTTTATTGACATCCTACACGAGTTCAAGGACGTTTTCGCTTGGTCTTACAAGGACATGCCAGGGATCGACGGGGTTTTTTCAGAACATCGCATTCCAATTAAACAAGGTTTCAAACCTGTTAAACAGAAGCTTCGTCGGATGAGGACGGAGTGGGCTCTTAAGATCAAAGAAGAAGTCGATAAGCAATTCAAAGCTGGGTTCATCAAAGTTTCCGAGTATTCAGACTGGGTGGCGAACATAGTCCCCGTACCCAAAAAGGATGGGTGAATCATGGTTTGTGTTGATTTCAAAGACTTGAACAAAGCAAGTCCCAAGGACGACTTTCCTCTACCACACATCGACATATTGGTAGATAATACAGCAAATCACGCATTGTTATCCTTCATGGATGGGTATGCAGGATATAATCAGATCAAAATGGCCATATAAGACATGCATAAGACAGTCTTCATCACTCAGTGGGGCACATATTGTTATACTGTTATGCCGTTAGGGGTAATCAATGCTGGAGCTACATACCAACGCACTGCGACCACGTTGCTACATGACATGATTCATAAAGAAGTAGAAGTGTACGTGGATGATATGATTGTCAAAGTCAAATATAGTAAGGGGCATATCGATAACCTTCGCAAATTCTTCCTAAGACTGCGCATGTACAACATGAGGCTCAATCCTCAGAAATGTGCATTTGGAATAATGTCAGGCAAGCTTCTAGGATATGTTGTCAGCCAGAGGGGAATAGAAATTGATCCATCCAAGATCAAAGCTTTAATCGAAATGCCGCAACCCCAAACGGAGAAGGATGTTAGAGGATTTCTAGGCAAAGTGCAGTATATAAGCCGATTCATATCGAAGCTCACTATGATCTGCGAACCTATTTTCAAAAAGCTAAAGAAAATAGATCATACCATATGGGACGACGACTGTCAAAAGGCGTTTGACAGGATTAAGGAGATACTGACCAAGCCACCAGTGCTAATGCCTCCCCAATAAGATCAACCTCTTGGTTTATATCGCACAGTCATCGAAACAGCCATGGGCTATGCTCGCACGGACTGTTGGAAAACAAGAAAGAGCTATCTACTACCTTAGTAAGAAGTTCTTAGAATAAGAGTGTAAGTACACACTCTCGAGAAGACATGCCTAGCTCTTGTGTGGGCAACAAATAAGCTACGCCGTTACATGCTTAGCTACTCTGTCAAGGTGTATTTTAAAATGGATCCCGTAAAATACCTCTTCGAGAAACCCGTTCTCAACAAACGTTTGGCAAGGTGGACTTTAATGCTCTCAGAATTTGATATCAAGTACGTACCTTTGAAAGTCATAAAGGGGTGCACCGTTGCCGAGTTCTTCGCAGATAATCCTATCAACAATACCCAAGCAATAGACACGTTGTCATTTCCAGATGAGGACATCCTACAGACCAATGTAGACTCTTGGGATCTTTATTTTGATGGGGCATCGAATTTAAGAGGGTTTGTAATAGGAGTGTTGCTTATTTCTCCTGAAAGCAAGCATACACCACTTTCTGTCAAACTCGACTTCGAGGTGACAAATAACGCAGCAGAGTATGAAGCTTACCTCATTGGTCTACAAGCAGCAGTGAGCTTACGCATTAAGAATCTTCAAGCTCGCGGAGACTAGTCCTTGATCATTAACCAAGTTACAGGATCTTGGAAAATTCGAAGTGAAAGTCTAGCACCCTATCAGGCTATGATATATCACGTCGCCCAATTCTTCGATCAGGTCACTTATCTACACCTACCTCGTGAAGAGAATCAATTTGCAGACGCTCTTGCAAAACTAGCATCTTTGATTAATATGACAGACAACATGGTTGAAATGCCTTTATCCATCGAACGGCGGTCACAACTAGCCTACGTACACCTCCTTACAAATGAAGAAGAAAGCCCAGAAGAACCTTGGTTCCAAGCCATTCTAAACTTCAAACTTAATGGTACATACCCACCAGATATGGAGAAGAGGGGACAACACGTCATACGCCTACTAGCCTCTCAATACCTCCTCATGCAGGGAGAATTGTACAAAAGAACACCTCTTGGTGTCGTCTTGCGTGGCCTTGATCGTTCACAGGCACAGAAAGTGATGGAAGAAGTTCACGATGGAGAATGCGGTCCTCACATGAGTGGACCCATGATGGCAAAGAAAATCACGCGTCTAGGATATTACTGGACGACAATGGAGTCGGATTGTATTAAATACGTTAGACATTGCCACAATTGCCAGATCTTCGGAAATGTACAACATGTCCCTCCCTCAATGCTTTACAATATGACATCTCCTTGGCCATTTTCTGCTTGGGGAATAGACATCATTGGGAACATCACTCCAGCTGGAACAGGAGGTCACTATTTTATTTTGGTACCTATCGACTATTTTACTAAATGGGTCGAAGCAGCATCCTACACTACTCTTACAGCTAAACATGTGGCAAAGTTCATACAAACCAATATCATCTGTCGATATGGCTGCCCACATGAGATCATCAGTGAAAACGAGTCACATTTCCAGGCCAAAGCTGCACAATTTCTAGCCAAATACAAAATCAAACAGCACCATTCCTCGCCTTATAGACCCCAAACTAATGGCGCGGTAGAGGCAGCTAATAAGAATGTCGTCATGATCCTCAAGAAAATGATCGACAATTATCAAGATTGTCCTAGCAAAATACCTTTTGCACTATGGAGATATCGCACATTGGTTAGGACGCCCACTGGGGCTACTCCTTTCTTTTTGACTTACGGTATGGAAGTTGTGCAACCAGTTGAATTAGAAATTCCATCCCTCTGCATTTTTCTCGAAAGTCAAATCCCAGAAGCTGAATAGAATAGGGATAGATATGAGGAACTCATCCTCTTGGATGAACGAAGGTTGCGCGCATTACATAATGTGCAAACATATCAGGCATGTATCAAACGAGCCTTTAATAAACGGGTTAAGCCCAGGAACATCAACGAAGGATATTTGGTGCTCAAATTAGTTAGAGCTCTCCTACGTGTCGATCCAAGAGAAAGTTTAAACCTAACTGGACCGGACCTTTCTTAGTCAATTCCATACTCTCAGGAGGTGCGGTTAGGATTACAGACCTAGATGGGAATGAATTTTCTAATCCTACCAACCTAGACCAACTGAAACGATACTACCCTTAGCATAGGACAAAAAAAATGCGCCTCGCGTGACCCACGTGCCGATCGTGCGACACGAAATAAAAATGGCCCTTGGCCCGCTGAAAGAAAGCTCATGTCAGTATGCTCTTGCATTTTGACATATCGACATCCTCATATCATCAAATAAATTGAATTGTACTTCCCTTAGGAGTAAGTAAATCACATGCTTATTTTTCTAAAGTTCATTATAAGCTCTTGCTTCGAACAATTATTTTTTTACATTTACTCGAACTACGCACAGGGTTTGATTTCATATTTTTTAATGAATACGTAGGCAATCCTTCACAGGATACAACCCATTATTAAAATGTAAATAGAAAGACATTTGCATTTGCATTTGAAATTCGACAAGAATAATAAAAGAAAATCATAACAGTTTATTAACTAATGACTCTTTTATTCATTGTTCCATAAATATTAATAATATGCCAAATACATATATAAAAAATAATAGCAATGCTGAAAATAAATGCTATGCTAGGATTCTAAAAACCCCGCCATTTATTACAACTCAAATAATAATAAATAATACTATAATAAATGACTAAGGCTATTCTTCCATTTTTCCTTTGACTTTGTCAGCCTTGTCATATTTCTTGTCTCGACCACGAGCCGGGCGCTCTTGCGTTGTTTCCGACCTAATCACCAACGGTCGTTCTTGCGGTCTAGCCTTACTATTTCGATCCATCACCATCTCCACGGCAGAAGCAGCTTTCGGTTTCTTCGACGGACGAGTAACTAGGAATCCGGCCTCTTCTTCCTCCTCAGTCAAGTACTTTTGGTTCTCCTTTGCTACTTCGCAGATTTTATAATCCACGGGCTCGTGCTTCCTCAACTTCTCACGCTCTTCAGGAGTACCAGCCTTTCTCCATTGCAAGTATAAGTCAGATACCTATAAGGAGACAACAGGAAATAGTATGAAACACATATTCCTCTGGGCCCAACGAATTACCCATTCCCGACAAGATTCTTAAGTATGTGCCAAGGCAGTTTGAGGAACGATATCCAGCTTCGGAATTTTCTGCCTAAGGCCCACTTGCCTCATCAATCTCTCCGAAAAAAATGCAAACCATGATTCCAAGTCAGGGACACGAACTGACCGTGTCGGATCCAAAGATGAGACTCCAGTAACTGACCTGAGGTGCCACCATGGCACAATCCATCGGATCAAGGGGCCACCTTCACTCTTAAACTTATTTTCCCAGTAGTTGCATACCCGAGTGAAGTCCACCATGTATAGCCTAGTTCTCATTGCAACTGATCGAGCATGATATCCTTGCACATTAACTGGGGGCTCGATCAGCCGCAGCCGTTCCATCAGCCAAACCTGAAAAAAGGGGACGGAAATTAATACCCATATATCGACCAAAAAAAAAAAAAAAAGACCAAAACAAAAAAAAAATAAACGAAAAACAAAGAAACGAAAAAAAAGGACAAAAAAAAGGAAAAAAAAGAAATAAAAAAACGGTAAAAAAAAAGGGTTCTTACCTGCAGAATGACGGGACTTCCCAAATAAGGAAGCTCGCGGTTGCCCTTTATATTATCCAAACCAAGAATGGTCTCCCCTAAGACTAGGCATGCTAGGCTCTTGCGCAGCTCCATTTGCTCTACTATGCTCAAAAAACGAGGATCACCACTCATCTCCTTATCAACATGCCCTCGAAGGACATAGCAATGCAGTAGACAAAACCCGAAGGCCCTGTGCCTCGCAACATAATAAATAGTAGGGGAATCATTTCGAGACAAAGTCAACATTCTCGCCAAATGCGCATACTTACTCATTTTCATTTCTTTTTTTTAGGGGAATCATTTCACCTTTTTTTTCAATACATTTCACAATTAGACATTTCTTTTATATTTTTTCTTTAGGGAGTAGCCCTCCCTACCGTCCAGTCATTTTGCTCATTTATTTCTCATTTCTGGGCATTTTTTTCTCATTTTTGGGCATTTTTTGCTCATTTTCGGGCACTTTTTTACTGTTTTTATTTTGCGCCAATTTAGGCCACCTATATGCTATATGTTTTACTTGTAAATTCTATGTAAATACCTCATTTCAATCATCTCAATAAAATGAAGTAACATTTCATTGCAACAAAATTCAAAATGTCAAAAAAAAAAAGGGAATGAGAGGTTCATACCTGTCGTCCCCGGACACCTACAAGTGCCTCGATTGCCGCAGATCGCAGCCGGTTGGCCATCCTCCACAGCTCTACGTACCGAGACGGTGCCACCTGCATTCAAATATAAAGAAGGTTCAAAAAGGAGCAGGTGCATTCCTATGCAATAAATAATAAAGACATCCAAAGCTGGGGGCTTACCCTCCTCACGACGTGCTGCCACTCGTCCAGACCAGCGTCGGTCACCTCCTCGACAAAGTCGCGGATCTCTGAGATCGTCGTCATGCCCGCTGCGTCAGTGTACTCCAACACCTCAGGGTAAGCTGGGGGCTCGACGCCCGCCACCTCGATCTCCTACGAATTTCAAATTACTCTTTATTTGATGATCATTCATCAAATCAATTAAAAAAAACAAGTAAAAAAGGTATAAATGCTTACCACGATCGGCCAGTACGCCAACCTCTGACGAACAAACTCGGAGTACTCCTCGCCAGGAAGAAGGAGGGCATCACCACCCGCGTCGGCCAAGTCAGCCTCTCTCTCAGCCTTAGAAGGCTCCCTAAACATCGTCCGTGGAGGATCGATGGGAACCGTAATCACGAGAGCACTGCCGAGTTAAACGCTCGTCCAGGTATCACACAGGTCTCATGGGCGTCCTCAGCAACCACCGACTCGAGCTCCTGGGACGAAGGACCTCAGCCACGAGAGCTGGAGCCTCAGGGTAGCTCTCCCAAGGTCTAGGCACCCACTAAAATAAGAAAACGAGGGGTCATTCCTATGATCGGCTCTAAACGAGAGGGGGTCATTCCTATGATCACTTCTAAATAAAATGAAGAAAAGGAAAAGTAATCAAATAAGGATCGAAGGTACTTACGCTGTCCAACGTCAGGGCATTCACGCCCCTCAAACAAACGTCGTAAGAAGAGCGCTGGCTCTTCCTACGGCACACCACCCAGTCCCTCACGATAGGGTAGGCCATAGGCTCAGGCTCCGTCCTCTTGGGCGCGAAGCTAGGAAAGTAGGAGTACACCCACGCCTGCAGATAGAATAATCATTTATTTTTCTACATGGCAATAAAGAAAATGAAGAAATAATGATCTTTTATAATGTAAAGGAAAGGTTCATACCTCCAACAAGAGTTCAGGACCGACAGTGGCAGGAGAAGTCCCCTTCTCCATCAGCTCCGGACGTACCATGGCGCTCATGTAACGAGTGAGGACCGCAAAGCCAGGAGTAACCCAGTCCCAACGACCTAGGCTACACAAGTCAACAAGGAAAAGAAGAAGCTTTGTCGACAGCCTCTCCCCCTTGTCTCCGAGGTAAATCGAAGACAAGAACCAGCACAACCATAGACGAGCCCTCTGCTCAGTTGTACAAGGAGGAGGAGGCACATTCTTCCCCTCCATCGTCACCGTCGCCGGGACCCTACCTGCAAAGTAGTCCCTGACGTAAGAACTCGGTACCAACCCAGGAACGCTGGCAGCACCAGCCGATCAGCCTCCTCGCCTCGGCCGAGTCTACTCTCATGGCCGTCAACGGCCACACCAAGGGCTCCTCTCCACACGGCAGACCCGAGATCATGTCGTAGTCCTCCAAAGTGACCCCGACCTCTCCAAAAGGCATATGGAAACTCGAGGTCGTGTCCGAGTACCGATCAAGGAAAGTTCGAATCAGGCTAAGGTTAGCCTGAATCTTCCTTTCCCTAATCGCCCTCCAGGCTCCTACCAAAGCCCTGAAGGCTCCGAGCTCGATGATGGCTTTCTCCTCCTCCGACAGCTTCCCGAAGGCATCCATCATCGTCGTGTAACCGTTAAAGGACCTCATGTTCCCGACCTCTTGTATCAATTCAAAGCAAAAGCTATCTTTAGCTTAAGACAAATAAGAAATGAAACGGTAAACAAATAGGAGAGGTAATAGGAAATGACAAGCTCAAAACTTACCAAACTCCTCGCCGTCCTGTAAGACAGGTGGCTCTCTGCCGCCCAAATGAGATGTCTACCATCCCATTTCTCAGCCCACTCAGGTGCACCCACAAGCTGGCCTGAAAGAGTTGTCACAAATTGAAAATTCGACATGATAGCAAGTTTACCCATTACACAAGGGTTCCAAAACACTAAGTTTCATCAAAAATGGATAATCCTAAGATCATTTTCAAAGCGATTTTCGAAACAGCAAGAAACCGTCTCATTTTTCGGCCAAATGCTCAATACTTGACGAAAATTCAAAAAGAATACATGGTTATCTTCCTAATATTGCCAATTACCCATTTCTAATGTCAATTTTGCAACACAAATCAATTTGAGGCAAAAGCCCCAAAATTTCAAAATAAAGGGAAGAAGAACCCTAATTTTTTCGACCCAAATTCAAGCGTAAACACGAATTAAAGCAAGAATAAGATACATACCTCGATTAGTCATGATTTATGGCACAATTCGATCAAGTTTTAGAAAGTTTGGTTGGAATTTGAGAGAATTTGAGAAGAAAATGTGTTTTGTGTTTATGAAATGAAACACGGTTTTAATCGGGTTTTTACCCAGACAAGGACAAGCCTAAGAAAAGACGCAGCACTAGCTGCGCTCCTTCCAAAAGCCGCAACACCTGCTGCGCCTGTTCCCTAGCGACTTTTCATTTCGAAATTTGAAAGTTCGTAATAAGTTTATTATTTGTGGGCCCAAGTTTTGTTCGCCTCTTCTCCGTCACCTTATATTATACACTTGGCTCTCTTGGGCGTTCTTTTCGTCTAGACCCACATTTTTTCGAAAAGGGACTGGAAAACCGTCACGGTATTTTGTTTCCCAGCAAGGATCTTTTGAACCCGGTTCACGAGCTTGTCTCTTATTATCAAGATTTCGCTTGAAACAACGAGCGGATTTCCAGCGGTGCTTAGGATGCGCCACTATCAGTCAAGTCTCTTCATTTTCCTCGACGGTGTTTAAGACACACCTTTGTCAATACATTTATATTCCCAGCGAAAGTTCATTATAGCCAATGTACTTCTCGAGAAGAGGAGTTTGTTTGAGAGCAGATACAAGCAGATCTCCCAAGAATGATTCAATCCAAACAGAATCATCCATATGTTCCCCCAGCAATATTTTGCAGTGTTGCTCATGACGATCAAGATGCTCATAGTCGTTAATATATGCTTCTCCAGTGATAGTTTGCAGTGTTGCTGTTGACAATCAAGACATTAGATGTTTCCCCAAGCGAGATTTCGTTGCCGTTCACCGTCCACGAATTTCTCAGAAACAGAGTTCGCTTGAAGACTGACGCAAGCAGATTCTCCAGCAGCTCTCCCGACGTCCTGCTGACCTCCTTTATATATCAAATCCTTCAGACCTTTCAGATAATATTTTATCTTTCAGATAATCCTTCAGATCTTTCAGGTAATCCTAATGCCTTCAGACTTAGTCTTCAGACACCAGGTTCTCTTCAGACCAACGGTTTCACCGAAACGCTTTCAGATCCGTTTTACCCTAGGGTGTCTCAGGTATGGTTTCTTCTTATGGCTGGCGAGCTTCCTTACGTAGTCTAATGGACTTTAAACGACCCTCCCCGATAGTCAACAGAATCTAAAATGTTCCCGACGACAGGTCCTTGGTTCAGACCCCTTGAGCCGCCTTGCGTCGCCATAGTCGTAAGGTTGTAATCTTCGATGGACCTGATGGCTATACTTTGACTTTCGCCTTGTCCAAGACTCAGTCAAAGTGGGGGCTCTGTAGATACCTCATTTCTACACCTCCCGCCAACCACCCAGTGATGATTGAGCCGCATGTTTGGTACGCGGAACGATTTATGACTGTCTGTAAGATTATCGTCAAGTGATAGCTCAAACACTCGAGTCTACCCCTTGGTCGTCATTTACGCACCGATACAATCGTTTTGACAGTAATTAGAATTCATTTGGAGTCCGGGTCAAAAAACCGCTTCATTTTCTAAGAAACCGTTTAAAATGCCGAGTCGGAATGTTCTAGAATGTTCTAGATATTTATTCCCAATCAAATTTTATATCTTTTGGTAAATATCTCTCGTATATTGTATTTTACGGAATAAAGAAGTATAGATCTACCGCAATTCCATAATAGAAACGCGGAAATCTTTCTTCCGGAGGAAGAAACCTCTGGGGAAATGACGCAGCAGGTGCTGCGCCTCTTGAAAGGACCGCAGCAGCTGCTGCGCCTCTTCTCCAACCCTTTTTGGCTGTTTACGAAATATTTCAGTGATTTCTTTCTAAAGTTTGTGTCATTCCAAAACTCTTCACATTTTTGGGTATAAATAGAGTACTTCGGTCTCCATAATTTTCACGCGAGTGTCCGCCCTTCTCTTCTCTCTTTGCATTCTAGACCTTGCTCTAAGCTTTTGACGCCTATGTGCTTGATCAATCGACCACGTAAGCTCAGATAATTCTGAGTACCAGTCACGTTGCAAGACCGACCAATTTGACCACTACACATCAATCAATTAATCTAAAATCCTCCAACGAGGGCACTTTCTACATACATTTGAGTCGAGCAATCACTAACGTTAACTTAGTCAATCTCGTTTCGTCAAACATGTAAGTCTGAGGGTGTAAATCCCACTTTTATTTTATTGTTTATATTTTGTACCAATTAATGTAAGGTTTACGTCAAAAGTATACTCGAAAAAAATTTTAAAAACCCTTTTATAAAATTGTTTTTACACAGCAGCGGATACCAGATGTCGAGAAGAAACGCAGCATCTGCTGCGCCTCTTCCAGAGGCTGCTTGCTGCTCCTGCTCTTCTTCTTCTTCCTCGGGTTTCTGTTGTTTCGTTCTTTTCGTCTTATTCTCCTACTTCCTTTTATTCTTCAGTAAATAAATCATGTTTTTATAATCCTTTTTAATTATAACGTTTTGTTTCGACTTAAATCCCTTATAATTTGATATTTGCGGGTTTTCGTCACTAAATCAAACCCGGATTTTAGAAACTCGATTTGTCCTTATCAAGTTTCTGGGATTCGTCTTTTGTACATAGTTTTCTTTACTTGATTTCAGTTTATCAAATTCTATTCGATTTTCGAGTTCGTTCCTTTTGTATTTCGACACCGTAATTAAATCCAACTCATTTTAATTCGTTTTAATCCGTTTTTTATCTCTTTTATGACGGTCCCAGATGTATATAACCTGCTAAATCACTTCCACTTGAGTCTAAATATCAATAATTGATCTAAAATACACCAGCGAACATTAACAGACCGCGGTTCTGACTTCATAGACAGAGCTCGACTCAAGAACAGACGCTGGAATAGCTGCGCCTCTTCCAGAGGACGCAGCAGATGTTGCGCCTGTTCTAAGGTGATTTATGTCCCTGAACTTCGTTCTCGCTTAGACGTAGCTTCTTATTACGTGTTTAATTAACTAATAATTGTAATATCGCCCCTAATCTGGCCTATTTTATTACTTTAATTTCTAACCTTTTATTTTCCTCTTTTAATCTTCAAAATTCCGTTTTAAGTGTACTTTTGACGTAAATCCATTAAACCATTGTAATCAATTGTAATTTTAATTATTGTGTTTATTTATCGTATTTTTTACTTATGTATGATTCACTTGATCTTTCACATAAAATCAATTCTAAATCCCAATTCGATATAATTAATTTCCTAAATTATTTGTTCACCGACATAGTTTAATTCACATGCTAGGATTAATTTGTGGATGTTGCATTGCATGCATATAATCGACGACATATCAAATATGAATAACTTCCCTAATCATTAGTAGAGGTCGCTATCGAGGTGGGCGGGATTAGGTGTTCAAATAAAGAGTTTCCTAATACGTACCATCACCCCTTACTCCAGATCTTTGTGAACATCTGTGTCCATTGGCATCCACGAGAGTCATTCTAGACATAGAATGCTAAGGGTAACGAGTTCTTAGTGTTCATGTCACTACTTTGTGTCTTGACATGACACGAGGTATTCGAACGGTTCCAATTTTCAATAAAAATTGGTGGCGACTCCACAAATGCAGGCTTATTCAACCTTTCACCGGTTTCAATGCCTCACAAATCGGTAACGGCCCATGACGTGCTTTGGCAAACCAAGGTTCCGTGGGAGAAGTGTAGCCGCCTCAAACATCACAACGCGCGGGTGTGCGCGGCGCGGGTGGTCCATGTCCACAGATATATATTGAGTAACTTTATAAATACCGCGCATTCATTGCGCGGGATCTAAAGTAGTTCTTAATTATAGGGATAAAGTAGTAATTTGATAATATTTATTAAATCTTTCCCAAAAAAGTAGGATCATAAAAGTGGGATGGAAGGAGTACCGCATTAGATATGGAATATTGCAAAATATAAAGCGGGAGATTGCCCTATGTTGCCTTGGCCATGCTGAACCAAAATTCTTAGAAGTATGTGTTGATAGGCAATTCTCGATTTGTCATACCATTTCAATGTCACGAACCGAAGTATGCTTGAGCCACGCAATTATTCCATTCTAGATCACTCATCAACGATAATGCTACGACTATTTAACAAATAATATTGCCTGAAACATAGCCATACAATCTAAATTATGGTGGTACAACATATCATACTCGAATCCATCTAAAATATATAGCCATACTTCGTAATAATTGCCTTAGTACTGGTGGTAAGAAATATATAGCCATACTTTGTAGTAATTGCCTTCAGTACTGGTGGTTGCATTGTTACAACATATCATACTTCGTAATAATTTTCTACTAAAATATTATTGTATTTTCTTCTAAAATATTATTGTACTCAAAACTGAAGGCAATTACGAAGTATGACTATGTTTCAAGTAATCTAAAATATTATTGTATAAATTGATAATCCTAAGTTATTCCTACAAACAGTGTAGAACATAACAAAAAAGAAAAATACGTGGTTGTTACTCATCGTGAATGAGGCGATAATAAATTACTCTTCTTTTCTCAATTATTTGTTTACTTTTTTATTCTTTGTGGGGGTTTAATAAAAAAGTAAATGATTGTGACCCTCTTACCTTCAAACTATCCTAAAACTTAATCTCGAAAAATAATGGTACATCTCCAACAATTAATCAAAGATAAAGGCAAATAATTAAGGCTGAAAATCTATAATTAGTTGAATAATAATCCTAAATAGCTATGCTAATCTGAAATTTGGGTACACTCCAAATTAATTATGCAAATAACGATTCAGGAGTTTTTAATGCTAAAGATGAACAAACTATGTTATTTCATGATTATCATGTGCAACAAGACTATGTTTTCGAAATTGGTGTGATGAACATAAACCTCTTGCGCGATTCACAAAACATGGCTAGCAAATCATGTGCAATTGACGAACATCCTACCACTCTTTCATGCGTCATAAACGACCTCCCAACCGCGCCTTCATGTGCCACACAAGAACATGCCGCGAGTATGTCGCGTGCGATATACGAACAAAAGACACAAAGTATGTTCTGTAAATTCTTTAATTAACTATGACACAACTAAATTAATCTGAACTAAACAATTAATTAAGCTCATCTACTCTATGTATCTGAAGATGGATATGCAAGTTTGAATGGAGTAATATAAGCTGAAGATGCTTTATTAGCTAAAGCTCCAATTTTTTGAACGAGGAAGAAGCTAACTTCCGAGATTCCATTACTATTACAAATTCTATCAATTCAATTGCTAAAATCTTATACCCTTATGTTAGGGATAAAAATTGATTTTATCATCCGTGACGATTTCATGGCATTATTTTATTGGCAAAAAGAGTGGTAGTAGGATGGCGATGTGGCATGAGGCGGTTGGTAGAAGAAAGGAAAAAGGGATTGCTGAGGTGGCGAGTTATGGGCCGTTAGATTGAAAGAGGAACAAACACAAGTTGAGAAAGTGTAAAACACACGTACAAAGAAGGATTGTTGGGCTAAGTCAAAAACAAACTCCAATTCTAATGGAGTTGACCCAAAGTCCAGGAGCAAAAGGAGGAAAGAAGTTTTTGGACTCTCTATTCCTTGTTCGGCAACTATAAAAGGAGAAAGGAAGCGGCACAAAAGGGGCATTCACCATATCATCTAGCAACACTTCACTCTAAAAAATCCATCAGCAATTGGCGATAATTATCTAGCAACATAACATTTGTATTTCCTTACTTGGGCGTTTTTATATCGATTATAGTGCAAAGTTGGCGGGATTCCGACTCCCCCCGCGGTTGTTCCCACACCGGGTTTTCCGCGTCACCAAAAATCTCTCGTGTCATCCTTTTCGTTATCTTTCCCTTCTTTACTTCATTGCATATTTACTCCTTAAATTCGTTATAATTCAATATTAATCGGCCGTAGATCAATCACTATCACTCACCAATTAAATTAATAACTCGGTAAATTTTTACCAAAACAGTTTGGCGCCCACCGTGGGGCATAGTGATCATTTTCTATAGCCAAACCTCGCAAGACCGAACCAGCCGTCACCATGTCTGGAACCAGCCAGAACCCTTCCAGCAGCCAGAGCATGTCAGCCATGTCTTCTGGAGGAGGAATTACTTCTGCATCCGCAGGATCAGTCAGTGCATCCCCAGCGTCCAGCCAGACGATCCCTTTCAGCATGTCGACCAGAGCCATGCCCCAGCCTCAGAAACCACCATAGATTCCAAAGGCAACAGGTGCATCCAGTCAGTCCAAATCCAGTAGGGAAAGCAGCCCAGCAGAAGTGAAGCCGTATCCGGGAGCCGACCCGAAGGCTCGGCGCGAGTTTTCCGGCGCATCTCCGGCCGGATCCGATGCGGTGATGATTCGGGGATGGACACTCAAGTCGGGCCGTTGAGGATCCGAGGAAGGACAACCGAACCCGATTGCTCGGATCGTAACAAAGAAATCCGGCCAAACCAACATCGCACCGGAGGGCTCCGACTGTAACCGGCGGTGGAGGATCGGGTCGATCAATTCCATCAAAACTAGTCACCAGACTAGACTTAGCAGGAATAGCACCCAGCGAACCAATTGAGCCCAGAGGATTGGGATGCCTATCATTTGATAATCCACCGAGTCTACAGCAGACAACAGGTAACGCTTTGTTTAGCACCACGTCAGGTTCTGACCTTCCACCCTTTTCAGGTACCCCCGCACACCAGACACCAGGATGGCAATCTGGACCTGTCCTTAATACAGCAATTCCATCCTGTAACCAGTTCACCAGTGGAGCCTAGATCGGCGGATCACAGCAGACACCAGGATGGCAGCCTGGATCCATAATCAGTGCAACACCAGTAACCAGTCACCCAGCACCAGGCCAACTTTCTGGAGCACCCTGGCTAGGAGGTACACCTGCTGGTTCTTTTCCGCCTGTTTCTAACCCTCATGCAGGAGCAGGTAATTCGCTGGAGCAGCAATACTAGGAGTTGAGGGAGCTAATGTATTGGATACCAGGCGTAGCCCGTCCGCTGGAGAAAGCAGCCAGAGATAGCTATGCAAACTCACCTTTCGTGGATGATATAGCTCTAATCGGTGTTCCTAAAGGATGTGTGCCGCCAGCTATGACACTCTACGACGGAACCACAGATCCACTTGACCATATCAACCACTACAAGCAGAAAATGATGGTGATAACCGCAACTGGATTTCTATAGGAAGCTTGTATGTGCAAGGGTTTCGGGTCAACACTGTCAGGAGCAGCCCTGCAGTGGTTCGTCGGTCTACCTAATAAAAGCATATCCAGCTTCGCCGACCTAGTCAATGCCTTCAACCAGCAGTTCGCCAGCAGCAGAAAGCCGGAGAAGCAAGCCAGTGACCTCTACCGGATAGTGCAAGGGTTTGAGGAATCTACCCGTGATTACTTAAACCGGTTCAACAAAGAGAAGGTGTCAATTCCGAGGTGTGATATAACAACCGCTATACAAGCCTTCCGCCGAGGACTGCACCAGGATTCACAGCTATACAAAGACCTAACCATGCATCCATGCACTACCTTTGAGGAGGTACAATCGAAGGCAATTCTTTGTCATGAGGTCGAAGAAGACTCTCGCACCGTAAGAGGCACTTATGATTCAGACCCAGTATCCAGAAAGGCGCCAGTAGAGAAGAAGAGCGAAAGATCCAAACCCTACAGCAGGAGCGTCAATAAAGTTTCTGGAAATTCTGAAGGAAAGGGCGAAGCAGATCTGCATCTGAAAATAAGTGAGTATGGTTTCACTACCAATCTTGCAGGACTATTTAAAGCCTTAAAGGCGCTGGGACGCAGAGTCAGATGGCCGAAGCTTCCAGAAGGAAACCCCAGCAGCAGAGACACATGCAAGAAGTGTGAGTTCCACGGCAGCAACACCCACAACACCGATGAATGCCACTCCCTCAGAAAGGAAGTCAAATTCCACTATGACCAAGGAACCTGGATCACCTCCTACCCAGAAACGCAACCAGAGTAAATTCAGCGGATCAGGTTCTGCCATCCCCCCTCCTCATTGCTCTAGAACTGTGAATGTCATTACAGGTGGATCGGAGCTGTGTGGGCTGACCTATTCAGCAGCTAAGAGGCACGCAACCAGGACTAAGGGAGACAGACCAAAGCTCCCCGCAGGTTAACCACCGAATCCGCCGTCAGTCACCTTCGATGAAACAGACGCAGGATCTGCTCCTGAACAGCACCACGATGCCTTAATCATCACGCTCCCCATAGGAAATTGCAAGGTGAAAAAGATCCTAGTGGATACCGGAAGCTCCGTCAACTTGATCATGATGGAAACACTCAAAGGAATGGGATTCACCGAGAAAGATCTGGCAAAGAAGGCAATTCCCTTAGTTGGTTTCAGTGGCGAAACAAAGCACTCCCTAGGAGAAATCATCACCCCAACCTACGCCGGGGGTGTAAACAAACAGGTAAGGTATCTGGTTATTGATGGACCCTCTACTTACAATGTGATCCTTGGCAGGCCCTGGATCCACGAGATGAAAGCAATCCCCTCAACGTACCACCAATGCCTGAAGTTTCCAACATCTTGGGGGGTACAAGAGATACGTGGGGACTAGGAAGAAGCTAAGGATTGCTACAAAGTGGCTCTGAAGCCAACAACCGGTTCGCCCGCATAGCAATTACAGAGCCAGCGCATCCAGGACGAGTACATTGAGCCTCAGCAGGCAGAGCTAGATGAAGTCATCCTGGACGCGCTGCACCCAGAATGAACTGTTCTCATTGGATCTGAATGTACAGGTAAAATTCGTGAAGAACTCGTTCGGTTATTGAGAACTAACATAGACTGCTTTGCTTGGTCACATGATGATATGATAGGGATAGACCCAAGTCTGATAACTCACAAGCTAAGTGTGGATCCAAGCTATAAACCTGTGCAACAAAAAAGAAGAAAATTTGCTTCTGAAAAAAACCAGGTCATAAATCAAGAAGTAGATAACCTGCTTCCTGCAGGAAAGATTCGTGAAGTAAAGTACCCCGAGTGGTTGTCCAATGTGGTAGTGGTTCCAAAGAAGAATGGCAAGTGGAGGGTCTGCGTCGATTTCATGGCATTATTTTATTGGCAAAAAGAGTGGTAGTAGGATGGCGATGTGGCATGAGGCGGTTGGTAGAAGAAAGGAAAAAGGGATCGCTGAGGTGGCGAGTTATGGGCCGTTAGATTGAAAGAGGAACAAACACAAGTTGAGAAAGTATAAAACACACGTACAAAGAAGGATTGTTGGGCTAAGTCAAAAACAAACTCCTATTCTAATGGAGTTGACCCAAAGTCCAGGAGCAAAAGGAGGAAAGAAGTTTTTGGACTCTCTATTCCTTGTTCGGCAACTATAAAAGGAGAAAGGAAGCGGCACAAAAGGGGCATTCACCATATCATCTAGCAACACTTCACTCTAAAAAATCCATCAGCAATTGGCGATAATTATCTAGCAACATAACATTTGTATTTTCTTACTTGGGCGTTTTTATATCGATTATAGTGCAAAGTTGGCGGGATTCCGACTCCCCCCGCGGTTGTTCCCACACAGGATTTTCCGCGTCATTAAAAATCTCTCGTGTCATCCTTTTCGTTTATCTTTCCCTTCTTTACTTCATTGCATATTTACTCCTTAAATTCGTTATAATCCAATATTAATCGGCCGTAGATCAATCACTATCACTCACCAATTAAATTAATAACTCGGTAAATTTTTACCAAAACACCTTATACTCACGTCTCACGGTTAACAATGATTTTGATAAGTACCTATAGTTTCATTATTATAATTGACATTGATTAACTTATATTGATGCTTATCAGATCGCTACCAACTGTACATTGTTGCTGAATCGGTTGGATGCGATTTTGCTTCCTAGTTCCTACAAAAGCAAAATTGAACCTCATGAGTAGAAGTAAATACAATTATATGTTTCATATAAGATTACAATACAAATAATGGATCAACATGATAAAATTACAATGTTAGGCTGGTTTTTTTTAATAAAAAGGGAGAAAATAAGCAAAATGAATTAATTAAGAGGGAGAAAAGAAGCACAATGGAGTAATTAAGAGAGCAAGAAAAACAGAAGGGAAGCCGTAGTAGGTTTTAATTGGGGTTCAAACCCAAACTATTTAACAAAATAGGGCGGTTTTTAAACTATTTACCAAAAATGGGTCCACGTCATCATTTCCGGTTTTTTTTTTTTTTTTTCAAAGTTGTATATATCTCGCTGTCCCGGACAGCGAGATACTATGAAAACCGAGCATCCAGAATGCGAAGAAAAATGAGGTTGCAGTTTATCGCTAAGTGGGATAGCGAGATATTATGGACTCAATTTTACAAAACCATCAATCCCCCTTTCACTTCATTTAAGGCTTTAAGCATTTAAAAAAAATACCCCCAAACCAATTGAAACCCTAAAAATCAAAATTCCTCCAAATCATTCTAATTAAACCCAAATGAATAATGAGAAACATGCAGAATGTTTCTATTTTCTGGGCCTGACATAGTCGCTATATCAGAGAGTGACAAATGGTGCAGCAAGTATATCACTATCCCAGACAGCGAGACATGACATGCGTAATTTAAGTGCCATTTTGGATAGATTCTGGATGCTCGGTTTTCATAGTATCTCGCTGTCCGGGACAGCGAGATATATACAGCTTTTTTAAAAAAAAAAAAGCAGAAATGAGGATGTGGATCCATTTTTGGTAAATAGTTTGAAAACCGCCCTATTTTGTTAAATAGTTTGGGTTTGAACCCCAATTAAGCAAAAACTTCTTCTTTATGAGTACGTAAATACTGTTTCATTGCCAATTTATAATCATGAAGATTCTTATAAGGTAAACTAAGATTATATTAAATTAGATAATGAATCTTAGATTTTTAATGATAGAATTTCAATAAGTTAATTAATTAATTAAGTATCAAGTTTTTTTTATAGGCAACTTATTAAACAAATTAGTTGGCTAAGTAATTTAATATCCAAGCTTACTGTATATCTTTTTATATACATAATTTACTAAACAAAAGCAGTAGGCAATAACATCGTTCGAAAAGTTCCTCTTTAAATTATAGGGTTATTTAATGACAATACTATGAACTATTAGGAGCCTTCTCAAAATACTCTATACTTTAAATTAACTGGAAATACTACTGACTAATGCACCCCCTCTCATACAATAGAATTGCTCTCTTTTTTACTTGGTATAGCAGGTAATATGTTAGGCGGGTCCCACTTTTTTATTTATGAAGAACTTCATCTTCTTCCCCTTACAATGTTAATAGATACCTGCAAATTTTCTTCATATATAAATTCTCAATCGCTCCTCTTGTTTTTTTATCCTCCTGTACAGCTACACTACATCTATCTCCTTCAAATTTCCTTTATAAATAAAGGGGTATATCTTGTTGTTCATCAAATGCATTGATTCACAAATCTTAAATTGGGTATTTTGCACATACAATTATAAAGCGGTCCTCTTTAGCTTGTAAGTGCAATTAAGATTCTAATTAGTAATTTTCTTTCAATTTAATAACTGTTCATCAACTAAGATATTGGGTATCTTAGTGAGATTTGTCAAATATTTATTGGATTGCTTCTGTCCTTTTTATGCCCTCTTTACCTTGTTTCCATACCCATGTCTTTCGGGCTCATGCTTATTTGTTTGGCAACTGATGCGTGTGAGATCTTTGTTTTGACTTTTGATATTTCTTATTTTCCATTTCCCAGGTATTTATGTAGTTTGTCATTACCTTTACTTTCTCTTTATGTGTGGTCCATTTTGCCAGAAAACTCAATTCGAGGAATAAGACAAACGGACATTCAAAGCTGATGAAGATATTGAAACTGATAATAAGGATAAGTATGGAGAACCAATTTCATTTTTCAGAAGAGAATGAAGATGTTGTGGGAAAACTGGAGAGTAACATGGATACTGAGGAAGGGAGAAGTAAAGGTAAAAGAGAAGGTAAAGGGGAAGTATGACTGGATAATAATTAGTAAAAATAAGGTTTTAAACAAGGGCAACCGGTGGAACAGGTAGCCCTTCAACCTATTCTATTATGTGGCGATGAGTGCATTAGTTGGTAGTATTCTTAGTTAATTCAAAGTATAGAGTATTTTAAGAAGGACCCTAATAGTTCATAGTATTCTCATTAAATAACCCTTAATTATATATATTGATTGATAATGATATTGATATTGATTGATTGATTTAGTTATTTCTCAATTTCTAATTTGTGTTGTTGAAATTATTAGAGTATTAAAATTGATAGTTTTGTTGTATATCAATTAATCTCAGTTAGGGTTCATGATTCCAACGTGTTAATGGAATCAATGATTTTAACATCATAATGGACGACCAAAATTACCAATGAGAAGATCATGCCATTCGACAGACATAATTACATAATGATGATTGCAAATTAACGGAAGTGCATGAAAAATATAAAGTGATGAAAATTAACTACCCTTATCATGTTTCCTAATACCAAACTAATTTTCCAATTCCGTAATATATTAATGATTACAATCTAAAACTGAGGAGCAAGGAAGCGGAAGAGTCCCTTCACAAGCATTTGATTACAATCTTGTACTGTATGAAGTATGAACAACCTCTTCATTAGTCATTTCGTAATAAATTCATATACAAAAAATATCAAAGAAATCCAATCACTACATCCTATCGAAGTGTGGGGTGGTCGAAAAGGAGGAGCATGGTGGTTGGACAAGGAATTGGGGGTGACGAGAGGCCAGATAAGGGTGTTTGAAGAAAGGGAAAGTGAGGTGAGCTCGACTGGAGTATGCTCAAACAAAGTGGTTGTCAGTGGGAGGTGGAGGAAAACCAATGTGGGTGAGGGAGAAAAAAATGAGAAGGGTAAATTAGTAAAAAAAAAATGTATGTGAAAAAAGTAAAATTCGCATGTGAAAAAGTAAAACCCTAAAACTATTCCTACTAGTTTTATAAAACTTTTCCTATTATAAAATTAAATAACAATCCTACCTATACTCGAAGTAATCTTTATGCAAATATTAATTAAACTAAGATATGACTTCTTTTATGAAATAAGAAGTCTTGAAAGTTACTCCCTTGTACGTCCTTTTGCTCAATCAGCAGTTATCAGGATTATCTTTTTGGGTGTTTATGCAAACAGTCATTCAGGCTTACATATGCATCAACTCATTTTGTTAATTTAAATCATCTAATTATTTATTTTTTATCTAATTATTTGTGTACGGGGTTTCCCAAATATGATTTTGATGGGAAAGAAAAAAAAAAAAAAAGATGTACGAGGTTGTGGATCTGACGATGTCTTTTAAAACATGTTTTCATACTTGTCTGGTTTTTTGAAAGTACGAATGTTCTCATGTCTACAATTTTTTTTTTGTTAAATAGAAGCAGGACTAACTCAAAATTAAAAGGAACACAACAAAACAAAGAACTAAAAAGCATATAGCTGAACTAAGTGAGGCGTAGCTACGCCTCCAACGTCGCCTTGATCAAACGCAATAGGTGATTGGGCATGTCCAATGATTCGAAAACTTTGAGTTGTTGGGAATGAGAAACACTAACATTCGTCAATCAATCCGCACAAGCATTTGCTTCCTGATCTACAAAATGCATTCCTATCTTCCAAGTCGCGTCTTGATGAACGACTTACAAATCCGAAACAAGTAAGAATAGGTCGTAGGCAACAAGCGATAGACTTTCATGAAGTTACCGATCACTCGCCAATCCATCTGGATAATGAGTCGTGGGAATTTGCATTGCAAGAGCGATCATCAATCCCTTTCGTAAAGCCATGAGCTCCGCTCTCGTGACTGTATCAAATACAAAGAGAAAGAGAGAAAGAGAAAGAGAGAGAAATGAACAAATCAATTGGATTGTAGGGAATACAAAGGTAATCAAGTCAATTAGATTTGAAGATGTCTAGAATGTTTCTGTCACTTGAATTATTTTAGGGGTTTCGAATAATAAATCCATTTTTTAAAAAACGATTAATGCTTTAATCCTAAAATAAAATTAGTAGATTATACAATCAGTTGTAGTATAAATGTATAGCTAGTGATACCGTCGTTTAGTACCAAAAATAAATACCTAAGTACTACTAACAGAAGTCAGCGGTAAGTAGGGTCGATCTCCACAGGGAGGCGGTCACTATCTACTTGTTAATTCTAGTCTGTCTACGGTCACAATTGGGAGTTTGAGTTGTTTAAACTAAACTAAATGAGATTAAAGCAAGAGAAAAGAATAAGATAAATTAACAATAAAAGAGAGAGAACTAGGATAGTCGGGTCATCAATGAATGTCAGATAATTGCAGCTAAGGTCACAGATCGGTCGCGTGTACCAGTCTAAGGGGCAGCGAATATCTCCTTCCGGTCTCAATTCACCCTAAAACACTATTAGCTTAGCTTCCGCCCTCACTAAAGCATCTTAATGTTCACTGCGGGTCTCACCCCTTCCAACCTTCCGGTCTAGGTCAAGGCTTACCAATTCGATTAGCTAAATGCGTCGACTCAAGCAGCTAATTACAGTTAATTGCAGTGATTAACAACAAAGACATGATAGAAACAAAAGATTTGTAAACCTAATTAGCAACTAACAACAGTTCATTGAATCCCTAAATCCTAGCGAGAAATTAGCTACGCATAATGATAAATAAAGCAAGAGCGAAAGGTAAAGAAATACTAAACATCGCAAATTAAAGAGAGAGTAAAATTAAAGAGAGAGTAAAGGGAGAATTACAGAAGTTTAGAATCCGGCAAAAGAGAGAAAAGCAGCAGAGATTTTAGAGTAAAACAGTATGATAAGATGTTTTTAACCTAATCCCAACTTCCTTTATATAGGGAAGTGATTATTAACATAAAATAAACCTAACACGGAATAAAAATCCCGAGTATATAAGCTAGTCACTCGATCGAGCAACTTTATATCACTCGATCGAACAAATCCAAGCTAAAACCTCTCGATCGATGACTTTAGGTATTCGATCGAACACTTATCAAAAAGGCACCATTCGATCGAGTAGAAAAAGGACTTGATCGAACAAGAAAGTACTCGATCGAGTACTTTCCAGCGCACAATTCCTGCTTCGCACACTGAACTTCAAACGACCGCCATTTCTTCGTTACTTGGGCAAACAGAGCGTTTTCGGTGGCGTTGGAAAGCTAAGATGAAAAGCTTTCATCTCCAATTATAATAACCTGAAAATCAGTTGTAGAACTCGAGATATGGCTCTTCAAAGTAGGCATTAGTGATATGAAGCTCTTCCTTTGCTCGCCTAGCTATCTTACTTCTTTGCGCATCACAATTAGTAGTTTCCAAGCTCCGACTCAACTCATCTCCTAAATGCATGCATAGGGACATGTTTTAAGCTTGATTATGCTCCTCTCTGGTTCATACCTGCAAATAATACAAGACAAACCAAAGTAGGTTATTCGGGGAACATTTGTAGCTAAACACTACACAAAATACGTAGAAATGCGTGCAAATACGGTACAAAAAGTCTATATAAAATGCACGCATCAAACTTCCCCAAACCAAACCTTTGCTTGTCCCCAAGCAAACTATATGCAACACTAATGGAACAGAAAAGAAAACTCAGAGCTAGCTACAAATTGTCCACTTAAACCAGTTTAATGCAGCAAACTAACACTTATAGCAAAAACTGTCAAATGCAAACGAGTTGTAGGATGTTTATAATAAAGCTGAACTGTCGACCTTGCAAGACCTTTAATGATGGACTCACACGGGTCACTCTTCTCTCATGAAGCAAAGGGTAAGCATATAAATGTAAGAGAGAAAGAAATATAGTCGCTCACCTAAACTACGACCCACATAAACATGCATGCAACTAAAATGATAGACAATTCTAATCACCACACATACATTCCAACCAATAATGTCTGTCACAGCCGAGGCCTTAAAAAAATATGGTTAAGTGAGGCAATGGGTAATAATAGGCAAAACATTTATGGGATTGTGAGGTAATAGTCAAGCTAGCAACCTAACGAAACCATACGAACCAAATCCGATTCTTAATCCATCAGAAATCAAGTATAAGTGCCCTTTATTTTGGCACACAAACTCACTAACCAAATCAAACATACACCTCATAATATATAAATAAAGCGTAGGAGTAGAAACCGTCAATCAAACTCTTTTTTTTTTCTTTCTTTTCTTTTTCCGTTTTTCTTTTTTTTTCTTCTTCACGTTGTTTTTTTTTTTTTTGAAATCTTTTTTTTTTTTCTTTTCAACTTCCTTTTTTCATCCTTCTTCTCCTTCATAAATTACCAACTCCAAATGAAAACAATACAAACCAAACTCGGCACAATAAATTATACTCCCTCTTATTCACTATATTCTTCTCTATTTCCTTATTCGGATTATTCGGGTTTTCTTCCCTATTTCCTTTTTTGGGTTGATTTGTGTGGTCCAAATTAAATTGCATGTGGGGTAGTGTATTTTGTGTGGTCCAAATTCACTTTCTTATTTCTTGTGCAAAAAGGAAAGGGGAAGAATATAGTGAATAGGAGGGAGTATACCGCAAAAACATACACTAAACTAGCTTGACAAGGCAGGCTAAATTTTGGATGTAGTTAAGGGTCAAAGAGGCAAATTTGGCTAATGTGGAGTTAAATGGGTAAAAATGAAAGAAAAGGGAAATGTAAGCGCCTCCCTGCATGTGACACCAAACACTAACCCGAATGTATGTAGGCAAAAAGCAATTGAATTTCATATATGTGCAAATTGATGATACATGTTATACAAGGAGTAACTACTCACAATCCTACATGAACTGGTCATAAATGACACAAGTTATTAGGCTCTAAAACCTTAGAAATTATAAGTAGGTTGCCAAAATTTCAGGTCAAGTCTATTCGTTCAGCTGTATTTGAACATAAACTCGTATATATGCAATAAGACAAAGCTAAAAGATAACAGTTTAATGCAAGGCTCAAGCAAAGTGACAAATCATAGTGCAATATCATCATTGAAATCTACCTTTCCGACTCGACTTATATGCAAAAGTAAACGTGAAATTTTTTGAATTTTTCAAATTTTTAAATTTTATGAGATTTTTGAATTTTTTATAAAAATAAACAACAATGCATACAGAAATTAGACGTGATAACAGAAATGCAATAAAACATAAGTGCAGACACAGATATGGATGCATAACCTCCCCAAACCAAACCGTACAATGCCCTCATTGTACCCAAAAATAGGGAAAGGAAATGCAAACTAGAAATTAGAAGAGTGAAGATGCGGAAAACTTACAAGATAATGCGAAGTAGGGACCTCCCCAAACCAAACCAAAGAACATGGGAGGTCACAAACAACTCCGAAACAAATCACAGAAGCAACACAAAACAGGCCTACTCGTGATACTCGATCGAGAAGATATAATACTCGATCGAGTACAATCAGCTTCCAATGTGTTCGATCGAATAAAAGAATTACTCGATCGAATGGTCCTGCAGGCTACAAATTTCGACCAAAAACCAAGTCCAAAATTGTTCATAGTCTATGGTTGTAAAAACCAATTATTAAGCACGCAACAAAAACTAAAACGTTTGAAAAACAACTAAAAAGAAATTTAAACTCCGGGTTGCCTCCCAGACAGTGCTAGTTTCAGATAGGTCCCAGCTCGACCTTCTTCTTATCATCCACCGACAGAAATTAATGGCCCACGATAAGGCTGTTGACTGAATGAGGTCCACTCAGCGTCCATCAGCTTGACCTTAGGCCTCCATACCATCGCATCAACAAGAGAACAGCAACTTATTGCAGCATAATGGCCTCCACTTTTGGCTCTCTTTCGCGCTTTCTTCTTGTACGGCCTAGCCTCATCCAATCCTCCGTATGGGTCATCAATCCACACTGTTCCAGTATCCAAAGTCAACGTATGATGCCCAACTCCTGGGTCCATTAACCTATCAGTACCTGCAGAAGAAGTAACAAAGGAATTAACCTTAATTGAAGAATTATCGTCTGAAATAAATTTTGATGACCATTTATTATTATCAGCAAAAAAATTACTCGATCGAGCACTTATGTAACCCGATCGAAGTATTTTTTTAGCATTTGTACTCGATCGAGCAACTTGTGTCACTCGATCGAGGACCTGATTTTCCTCATTGCTCGATAGAGAACAGTAATTCTCTCGATCGAGTACTTCCTCAGTAATTTCATTCGATCGAGCAAAGTAGGGCTCTCGATCGAATGTTTGAACATGGGTAGGCGAGACTGCATTGTATTCTCCCTCTTGAACGGTATCCTCAGCATCTGAGCCATCATTTTCAGCATCAATAGGCAGAACCGGTCCTTCATAGGGAGTATCAATCCAGGTGCGAATAGCATAGACCGTCTCAGGTTGCTTAGAAGTTTGCTCGGCAATTACTTGAGCTGTAATACCCGTCCTTCTAGGGACCCGTTGACCAACCTTAGGGGCGTGTGGTAGCTTTGAGAATTCGTGCAAGAGATGTCTCGTGTCGTGATAGGCCTTGGGATGAGTGGTACTCGATCTAGTCGAGGCTACTCGATCGAGTAGCTTGGGTACTCGATCGCGTAAGGGCCACTCAATCGAGTAAGTTGGTTACTCGATCGAGTAGCGTCTTTACAGCGAGGGTTTATAATCGTGTTTTGATAGAATCGCAAATCATTTCCGCCTCCTTTCTTCAGACCTAGATGTCGCCTTTACTCATTTCCTTCACCATAATTCCTTCCATGGGAGCCTTTGAGGATGCTTGTGCCTTGAGGATAGGTTGCTTGAGTCGGGTAGCGATCTTGACGCCTATATGCTATGCGTAGGTATATCATCATCATCTTTGTCATTGTTGTTTCTTATAGGGTTGTGGTGATAGTAATAGGTGTTCGTACAGTTTGTATAAGGGTTTTGCTTGCCTGGTTGATGTCATGTGATTGAACAAGGAATCGCTGCGGTTGGCTAAAGGTAGGTTCGCCTACTCAGTTTATGTTAGTTGTTTAGTGTGTCAGTTGTTGTATTGATTGCTGTCGGTATGATTGGATTGATTGTGGTGTTGGTTGGTAGTGTGTTGTCTCGTTTGGCGTGATTGTGATTATTGTACAGCTGTCTGTGTTCTTCAGGGCGCGTCCCTGGCTGAGTGGAGTCACTTGCGGGAGTGGCTTCACGCCCTTGATTCGCCCTCTGTGGAACCCACCACAGGAGGGGATGTGCACATTAATGGTCATGGGTTTATCGCTCGGTTTGATGAGCGGGGATTTGGTCGGTACGGCTGCGGTCCCCCACTGGCAGGGCTGGTCCAGTGGACAGTCGGTGATGGTGTTTGGCTAGTGTGGTTGTGGCTTGTGTGTGTTCTTGGTTGTGTTTGTGGTATGTTGGTCGATGTGTTGCGTCCTGTCTCAGTTGCTGACCTTGTGTGGTTTGTCTTGTTTGTTCTGTTGTGTCTGCCGTGATCCTTTATGGTGAGCAGTCGATCTTTCAGGTGAGGTCTTGGATGATAGCTAGAGTCTTGGCAGGGATGGGTCTTTCACAAGTTACGTCAGAGATAGTTCACATAAGGATGTTGAGTTGTATCTTTTGTATCAGTAGTTTTGGTTAGATCACTTGTAATAAATATAAATGTTCTTTTATCGACTTTTGATCATTGCTTCCTTGGGTAACCGAGATGGTAATGCCTTTATATGCTAGGGAAGTTCTTGTTAAGGCTCCTTGGTATATAGGGGTGTTACAAAGTGGTATCAGAGCGACGATTTTGGAACCTGTAACAAATGAGCCTAATGAATGTAGTGAGTCTAATAAAATGAACCTGGTGTAAGTGTAATGGGAGCCCCAGCTGATGCTAGATTTTGGGTTAGTAGGCGCCCTCATTTCAAAATCATGGCCTCATTATGCTTAAGCCAGTCACCGGGTATGGGGATATTGACTCGGCAATTATGTGCCTAATGTGTATAATGGTTATGCTACAATTATTTGTGATGAAGCTTCTGTTGAAGTTAGCATGTGTGTGATGATAATGAGAAATGTGAAGGTTTGTGCTCGAATAGAAGTGTGTGTGAAAAGAGTAGAAGTGGTGAAATCTTTATAGTACGAGACAGTGTGTAGAATGTGGTGATGGTAGTGTTTGCTCCAAATAGTTGGTATTAGTAGTTGATATAAAGAGTTTGTGAGTCTTGTAAGTAGTAGTAATAATGATAGTTAGTAAGTTTTGAATTTGTCGTGATGGCTATCAAAGTAGTATCGGAATGGATGTGATAAGTGCATGATTGAACGCTTCTGCGATATGACAATTAAATTAAGTAAGTTAATTGTTAATTATTGTGACAATGTTAGATTATTAGTAAGCTTGGCTGATAAAGAGTGGTTGAATGTTAGATGTATGATTAGAGTGATGTGATTAGAAGTCATTTTGTTGAATTTACATCTGTATGATTAGAAGTAAAAGAAACATATTGAATGAAAGTATACGTGAGAAAGCTAAAAGTGTAGTATCTTGGTTGCATAATTATGGTTATAGGATGAAAATTAAAAGTTGAATGAGGTAATGTAATTGTGAGATGATACGCTGTATTTGTGTAGTAGTAATACGATGTGAACGGGTGTGTTAATCTGTGCCGATGTCCGGAATCGCTTTTGGAATCGACACGTGTTGCTATTTTGCTGGGATCTTTAGTTAATCTTGTATTTCCGACCGTGTACCTAGCCTTACTTGACCGAGTACGAGTGCCTACTTGACCGAGTAGACCTCATTCGATCTAGTTAGGAAGCTATTATGTCGAGAAAGTTGAAATTTACTGCGAAAACTCGACCGAGTAGCTACAACTCGATCGAGTGGAGGCCACTCGATCGAGTAACATACTTACTCGATCGAGTAAGCTGCTACAGTGCTACGAAAACACGGGTTAATAAACCCTTTTCCTAACTCATTATTCTTATTTCTTCTTCTATTTCGTAAACCCTAATTCCTAAATCTCTCTCAAAAACATTTGATTCTTGTTGGTTTGGTGCTTGGATTTGGTGATTTCCTTGCTTAAATTCGCTCCTTATTACTTGCTAATCAGTTAAGGTATGAATGTTTATCTTATTTTGATGTTTTAATTAGTTGGACACACATAGGATGTTAGAAATTATTGGAAAATCGATTTATATGAATTAAATCTTGCTTCTAATTGTTGCAATGTGATCTATATGCCTTCCTTTGATGATTATTGTTAATAGTCATACAAAAATCGACTCAAATTTGGGGTTTATGTGACTCGAAAATTCTAGGGTTTGAGATTTAAAATTGATTTTTGATTGTCTTTTGGATGAAAAAGGATGAAAATTGGGTAATCTATGTCATATATATCATGTTTAGGATTGATTTTGTGAATTTCCACTCAAAAATTTGTCTTAAAACTCCGTCTTAAAAGTGCCTCAAACTGAAATTCGTCCCATGTTGTTGTGAAATTGGTTTGTATATGAAGATATTTTGAAAATTTGAGTTCTAAAGGTAGTAGTAATAATGTGAATTCATGCTAAATATGTCAAAATTTTTACAGCTGTAGAGACCGTCTGATAACTTAAATTGGGAATTTTACTTATAATTTGGGATTGTTGGTGATAGTGTGTATCTAGTGATTCTTGTCATGAACAAACATGAATGCTTTCTATGTTTTTCATGTATATGTGGTGGTGTATTTAAATTATATGCTGAAACAGATGCCAAGACCGACAGTAAGGACCAGACAGAGCAAGAGGGGTAGGGCTTCTAAGCCCGAAGTGGGGGAAGGGAGTGGACCGGTAGTCCCGGCTGTGCCGGAATACCCGTCTGTGGTTTTCGTGGATTTTACACAGAGGAAGAGGTTTGTGGCTTTACAGAGTCGTAATATGAGACCAACCCGCTATATCGACACAACCCTTTTGGATGACCTGGGTATTGAGACCGATGTGAGGCACATCTTTGAGACCTTGGGGATGACTGGGCTTTATCACCTTCGGAAACACTCGTATGCCTTTCTGACCCTTGAGTTCATGAGCTCGTTTAAATACGAGCCGGTGGAACAAACTGTGGAGTTCCGTCTCATGAACACGAGTTTTATCTTGACTATGGACCTGTTTGCTTACCTTGGCTTGGCCAAGCCTGCCAACGGATTTCTCTGTGACATACCGACTGAATGTGGGGTGTATAGTCTTATGCCCTGTATCACCGGGAAATCAGTCCCCACTTCGAGTAACATGTTGATTAATGACGTTCAACATGTCACTTTGAAGATCTTTCTTCGTGCTTTGACGTGTCTTCTTTACGAGAGGAAGGATGTGAGCAAGTTGAACTCACATGAGTTGATGTTGTTGATGGAGTACCTTAACCCCGAGCGGACTCAGAGAGTGGTTTTTAATGCCCCTTCCATGGTGTGTGCCAGCCTAGCTTTGATGGCCTCGTCTGACACTAGGTTCCTAAGTTGTGGTGCCATTGCCACACGTTTAGCTGAGAAGCTAACTTCCTTTGAGGCTTCCCCGGCCTACACCCCTTTACCCACCCCAGTACCTACCTTGGATAGAGCCTACTTCCTCGACCTGAAATGGTTTAGAACCTTGGAGGATGGCAGTTTAGCGTGGAGGGTGTGGGGCATGAGTTGGAAGAGGATACCAGCTCCTGAGCACCTCCCACCGACAGAACCTTTACCTGCGGCAGTTGTATAGCCGATTCTGACGAGGAGGAGGAGGAGGATGCGCGTCCTGCGAGGCAGATGTACTTCATCGACCCGGAGATCCTCCGGGTCATGCGCGAGCTGAGGAAGGGGGAGAACGTGAGAGCTGAGGGGGATAGACCTAGAGTGGGGAGAGGACCATACCGAGTGCGAGAGAGAGTGGCTGAGACTCAGCCACAGCAGCCGGTGCCACCACAGTATCTGTTTCCTGTCTACCCTTCTTTTGATACCCCGGAGACGCGTGAGAGATACCTTGCCGAGAGAGTCTCTTCTACCTTGACACTCCGGAACCTACATGAGATGGCGTACGTTCAGGGTATTGGGACCTCGGGACCTCATCCGGTTTGGTGGAGGGTAGTCGGGGACAGCAGCGGGGTTTTCCACTCCTACGAGGTGGATATGTCTACATGGGGAGCACCTCAGTTATACCCTTACGGTGGTTTGACCCCTTAGTACGTGAGACCAGATGCTGGAGCCGGTGGTGATGCGGGTCTTGGTGCGTCAGGAGGGGCACTTCGGGTGGCGGTGGGGATGAGGATGCCGTGATGGACGAGCAGCAGCAGCAGGAGTGATACTCCGTTTCTTTCTGTTATGTTTGTAGTTTATGATAGATACTAGTTTGTTTCGGTTGGTACTTTTTTCTATTTGGTTTGTATCGGTGGCCATAAGGCCGTACTTGCTTATTTCTGACTTGTTTTACAGGATTGTGGTCGGGTTATCATCCCGACTCGTAGCTCTGTGATCATATAACTTGTGTTTGGAATTATGGGCAATTTTGACCTGTGCCAACTCGATCGAGTGCCCCACACTCGATCGAGTAGTTGCAGGTGTGTCTATTGGAGGGGTATTCTGATCTCGGGCTACTCGATCGATTAGTTAAGATACTCAATCGAGTAGGTCCAACTCGATCGAGTGCCTAACCGACTCGATCGAGTGTCATTGTTACAGACACTTTTCGAGATTTAAATTGTTCGAATGCTTTTATTTTTGGATGTTTCTATATTAGACATGGTTGTTGATGGTTAGTAACATGTTTTAGTCTCATCGTTAGTCGTGTTTTTACTTGTGCTTGAGTTATAAGTGAAGTTTTGCGAGATATAGGTGTGACGAGACGATGACACATATTGTTGCGGGAACTGGGCATGCAAGTGATGTTATTTAAGTTCATATCTGTATATGTCCATATCTATAGCTTGTGAGTGGTGGTTACGTGGTGTCAGGTGTCATGGGTGGACATGGATTTTGAGTAATTCACGCAGTTTTTGTAGTATTTGTGTTACCTTGTAATCTTTATACGCGTACCATCTGTCGTGGTTAATCGAGTAATATGTTTATATTATTCTCACTTCTTCAGTGTGGTTGTATAATATCAAGTTGTTGAGATGCTGCTAGTTTGTCTCAAGATATATATATATATATACACACACATGTGTCCGTGAAGTAGTATGTAATTTCAATGGTTTACGTTTGTTGGGTTGTGATCACGTAATGTCCGTTAGTAAAGTGGCGTGTGTATATGAATTAGTATTAGTCGTGGTTAATGAGTAATGTCGATAAGATGCAATAGGTGTCGGGTTAAGGGACAGGGATGTCGTTTGATGGTGAACTTCGGGGACAAAGTTCCTTTTTAGAGGGAAAGAGTAATGTCGCAAAGGAAAAATGCCGTAATTATCACAATTTTGCAGTATGTTTGTGATGTTTTATAGTATCTCTGTTACATTTAAAGTATGATTTTATGATTGTTTTAATAGTTTTGTTGTGGGAATTGTATAATTGAGTGAGAGTGAATAATTGTCGAACAAAATGACATGTCTTTATACCTTATTTTCAGTAATCATTCTTTATCTTATCATAAGAATATGATGTCATGAGCAGTAGCGGGGTTGACAGTAGTGGTTTTGCGTTGTGCGGCTATGAATCATACATTGTTGTGAATCTGTGATATGATCGTTGTGTTGCATGTTTTGTGTTGGTAATTGTGACCAGTGAAAGTATAGTCTCGTAGTTGCGTTGATGCATGTCTGAATAATTCGATGTAGTAGTATAAACGATAGTCGAGTTGGTCGTGTTGGTGCATGTTCTGTGTTCGGTAATTCAAGAAGTGATTCATCGAGACTTGAGTGTGTGGTATGTGCTAGACAATCGACGATGATGATGCTTGATGGACATACGTAGTGGGATAATGCTTCTAGTGAGTTGTTGACCTGTGTCGGGTAAATGGTGGTGTTGACCTTGGTTTCTTGTCGTGTGGTTTGGGGGAGGGTGAGTTGAACTTCGGGGATGAAGTTCTTTTTAAGGGGGGAAGACTGTAATACCCGTCCTTCTAGGGACCCGTTGATCGACCTTAGAGGCGTGTGGTAGCTTTGGGAATTCGTGCAAGAGATGTCTCGTGTCGTGATAGGCCTTGGGATGAGTGGTACTCGATCTAGTCGAGGCTACTCGATCGAGTAGCTAGGGTACTCGATCGAGTAGGGGCCACTCAATCGAGTAAGTTGGTTACTCGATCGAGTAGCGTCTTTACAGCGAGGGTTTATAATCGTGTTTTGATAGAATCACAAATCTTGTCCGCCTCCTTCCTTCAGACCTAGATGTCGCCTTTCCTCATTTCCTTCACCATAATTCCTTCCATGGGAGCCTTTGAGGATGCTTGTGCCTTGGGGATAGGTTGCTTGAGTCGGGTAGCGGTCTTGACGCCTATATGCTATGCGTAGGTAAGTCATCATCATCATCTTTGTCATTGTTGTTTCTTGTAGGGTTGTGGTAATACTAATAGGTATAAGGGTTTTGCTTACCTGGTTGATGTCATGTGATTGAACAAGGAATGGCTGCGGTTGGCTAAAGGTAGGTTCGCCTACTCAGTTTCTGTTGGTTGTTTAGTGTGTCAGTTGTTGTATTGATTGCAGTGTGGATATGATTGGATTGATTATGGTGTTGGTTGGTAGTGTGTTGTCTCATTTGGCGTGATTGTAATTATTGTACAACTGTCTGTGTTCTTCGGGGCGCGTCCCTGGCTGAGTGGAGTCACTTGCTGGAGTGGCTTCACGCCCTTGATTCGCCCTCTGTGAAACCCGCCACAGGAGGGGATGTGTACATTAATGGTCATGGGTTTATCGCTCGGTTTGATGAGCGGGGATTTGGTGGGTACGGCCGCGGTCCCCCACTGGCAGGGCTGGTCCAGTGGACAGTCGGTGACGGTGTTTGGCTGGTGTGGTTGTGGCTTGTGTGTGTTCTTGGTTGTGTTTGTGGTATGTTTGTCGATGTGTTGCGTCCTGTCTCAGTTACTGACCTTGTGTGGTTTGTCTTGTTTGTTCTGTTGTGTCTGCCGTGATCCCTTATGGTGAGCAGTCGGTCTTTCAGGTGAGGTCTTGGATGATAGCTGGAGTCTTGGCAGGGATGGGTCTTTCACAAGTTACGTCAGAGATAGTTCACATAAGGATGTTGAGTTGTATCTTTTGTATCAATAGTTTTGGTTAGATCACTTTTAATAAATATAAATGTTCTTTTATCGACTTTTGATCATTGCTTCCTCGGGTAACCGAGATGGTAACGCCTTTATATGCTAGGGAAGGTCTTGTTAAGGCTCCTTGGTATATTGGGGTGTTACATGAGCCAACTGAGTCTCAAGTCTTTTGATAATGGCGTCATTAGCTTGCATAACCTCTTGCATTTGCAGTGCAAATGCCCTTACTAAAGATGTCAATTCAATAATCTCTTCTTTCTGCTTATCAGGAGGAGGAGTTTGTTGTGGTGGTGGCCAAACAAATGGAGGCTTTTGATAGCCTCGTTGCTGCAACGGATGTGGCGGCACATAAGCAAAATATTAACTAGCTTTTCTACGACGCCTAAATGCATAGACTTCATCGTCCCCCGCTAGACAAATAACAGCAGTGTGTCCCGCAGCACCACATCTCTCACAGTAGATCGCCTGTTGTGCCACAGTATGGAACTGAGGCGAACTACCCCATGATCGTCTACTCTCCAGCTGGTCAGATCTTGCGTTCTGAGCTTCAAACTGTGCTATATAATTCTGGAGACGCTAGTCATCTTGGTAGAAGAATCAAAGGTACTCAAGCCTTCCCTTTGACGATCTTTCTCCTAGAATCCTGTCTAGGTAGGACCTGTGGGACCTATCAAAACAACACTAAAGGAAAAAGATAAAAACTGCCTCAAGGAATAAATTCCTTGAGGCGAAAGACAGACAAAAATAAAACAAGTAAATAAAATAGTTGCCTCCTCGAAAACGGCGCCAAAATTTGATACCGTCGTTTAATATTAAAAATAAATACCTAAGTACTACTAACAGAAGTCAGCGGTAAGTAGGGTCGTTCTACACAGGGAGCCGGTCACTATCTACTTGTTAATTCTAGTTTGTCTACGGTCACAATTGGGGGTTTGAGTTGCTTAAACTAAACTAAATGAGATTAAAGCAAGAGAAAAGAATAAGAGAGATTAACAATAAAAGAGAGAGAACTAGGATTGTTGGGTCATCAATGAATGTCAGATAATTGCAGCTAAGGTCACAGATCGGTCGCGTGTACCAGTCTAAGGGGCAGCGAATATCTCCTTCCGGTCTCAATTCACCCTAAAACACTATTAGCTTAGCTTTCGCCCTCACTAAAGCATCCTAATGTTCACTGCAGGTCTCACCCCTTCCAACCTTCCGGTCTAGGTCAAGGCTTACCAATTCAATTAGCTAAATGCGTCGACTCAAGCAGCTAATTACAGTTAATTGCAGTGATTAACAACAAAGACATGATAGCAACAAAAGATCTGTAAATCTAATTAGCAACTAACAACAGTTCATTGAATCCCTTGAATCCTAGCGGGAAAATTAGCTACGCATATTGATAAATAAAGCAAGAGCGAAAGGTAAAGAAATACTAAACATCGCCAATTAAAGAGAGAGTAAAGAGAGAATTACAGAAGTTTAGAATCCGGCAAAAGAGAGAAAAGCAGCAGAGATTTTAGAGTAAAACAGTATGATAAGATGTTTTTAACCTAATCCCGACTTCCTTTATATAGGGAAGTGATTATTAACATAAAATAAACCTAACACGGAATAAAAATCCCGAGTATATAAGCTAGTCACTCGATCGAGCAACTTTATATCACTCGATCGAACAAATCCAAGCTAAAACCTCTCGATCGAGGACTTTAGGTACTCGATTGAACACTTACCAAAAAGGCACCATTCGATCGAGTTAAAAAAGGACTCGATCGAACAAGATAGTACTCGATCGAGTACTTTCTAGCGCACAATTCCTGCTTCGCGCACTGAACTTCAAACGGCCGCCATTTATTCGTTACTTGGGCAAACAGAGCGTTTCTGGTGGCGTTGGAAATCTAAGAGGACAAGATTTCATCTCCAATTGGAATCACCTAAAAATCAGTTGTATAACTCGAGATACGGCTCTTCAAAGTAGGCATTAGTGATATGAAGCTCTTCGTTTGCTCGCCTAGCTATCTTACTTCTTTGCGCATCACAATTAGTAGTTTCGAAGCTCCGACTCAACTCATCTCCTAAATGCATGAATAGGGACATGTTTTAAGCTTGATTATGCTCCTCTCCGGTTCATACCTGCAAATAATACAAGACAAACAAAAGTAGACTATTCGGGGGACATTTTTAGCTAAACACTACACAAAATGCGTAGAAATGTGTGCAAATACAGTACAAAAAGTCTATATAAAATGCACGCATCAGCTAGTTATGTAATCTCTGAATTTTGATGTTGTGGCTCAAAAACTATACAGATAACTTCAGTCAGTTTTGACGTTGTGAAATTGATGAATCAAAATAGAATGTGACGCCATTGTTGTAGGTAGAGATCTCTATCGATGAATATAATTGAATTATCTAGGGTTTAAGTTTGGGAAAAAAATATAAAATGTAAATAAAAGAGTATATTTTCATTAACTTAAAATGAACTGTACAATGTAAAGTTGTATTTATACAAACATCTAGAACATTCCAACAAGTCAAACTGAAACTGACAAGTCAAACTAAGACTATTCTTTATATCCCCTCCTCAAGGTGGGCGTGGTGGCTGTAAGAACAAGCCCATCTTTAAAGACAAATAATGATGTTGCTGCTGTTCCAGAGGCTTAGGTAATTTGAAAGTCAAGAAGTGACCATATTTAAGCATAAGTTTGTTCAACAGGTTTACAAAACTGCAAAAGTTTACCACCAGCATCCAACAACAATCCATCATACGTTTTTTTTACTTCTTTACTGAATTCATTAAATTAAATTACATGAAAATGCAAATAAAGATAATTAATTATGATGTTGAGTAATAATGGAATCAATAAACATATCTAAATACAGCGTTAAAGTTGAATAACAAAGGAAGGGATGATGCTTGGATGTAGTTAATTTAGTATATTTTAATACTGAGAATTTGAAAAATCCGGTGAGATTTTGACCGGAAAAATTAAAAGGGCTTGATTTCACTTTATAGAAAAGTTATGGAGGTTGTTTACTCCAAATTAAGGCAAAGTTAAGGGGGCTAATCACACATTGAAGCTAACTTAAAGGGGTTGTTTACACTTCCCCATAATGTATCTATATACATGTGAGAATACCTTATACATAAAATTCAATTTTATGTAATTCACGTAAGTAAGTTTTATTAAATGTAAAATAAAGCTTTATAATTATTTTGTAAATTTATAATAAACGTGATTATGTTTTAATAAAGGGTTATCCCCCCCCCCCCCCATTTAACTCCCAAATATGATCTACTCCACAACAAACACCACACCCACATATGCCTCCCTCACCCTTAAACTCTTACATCATTAATCTCCCATTATTACATACACCACCTACCACAATTAGCTATTGTACTGACCGGTCAGTATACTCGCCGGTCACCATCTCCCTATCTCTTTTTATGCGTTGCCCTCCTTCCCATAAGCTTGTCAAGCTGTCTCATCTCCTGTACAGCGCGTCGCCTTCCACACTGTAGAAAAGTAATGCTTGACTTTCATTCAATTATGAATCGAGTATAAATACAAGTGATCGAGAAATATACTAGCCTAATAGAAATATACTAGCCTAATTACAATGAGATATTTACTCAATATAAACAATATACAATCATTAAATTATTTACAGAATATATGCGAAAAATATTCAATTCTAACAACCCCCGCAGTCGAATCGGGAGGCTCACATACGTTGAGACTGGCTCGAAACTCATTAAATAAAACGAGGGCAGACCTTTCGTAAATATATCCGCGAGCTGAGAGCTAGATGGAACATGATGGATGCAGACGTCACCACAAGAGACTTTCTCACGAACAAAATGTATGTCAATTTCGATGTGCTTAGTACGCTGATGTTGCACCGGATTGCCCGCAAGGTAAATCGCACTGATATTGTCACAATAAACAATAGTTGCTTTGGGAAGTGGGTGATGAAGCTCAAGTAGCAAATTCCGTAGCCAACAAGATTCGGATACAACATTTGCAACCCCTCTGTATTCGGCCTCGGCACTTGAGCGAGACAACGTTGGTTGTCGTTTAGAGGCCCATGAAATAAGATTGTCACCCAAAAACACACAATTACCACTTCTAGGTCGTCGAGTGTCAGAACAACCTACCAATCCGCATCAGTATAAGACGTAAGAGAGTTAGTACGGGAAGGACTCAGCCAAAGACCGTGAGATAAGGTACCCTTAAGATACCGCAATACTCGTTTAAGAGAGTTCATATGATTGTCCATGGGATTGTGCATGAAGAGACAAACTTGTTGCACCGCATAGGAAATATCAGGATGAGTGAAGGTGAGGTACTGAAGAGCCCCATCAAGGCTACGATACAAAGACGGATCAGAGCACGGGAAGGACACTGCGAGTTGAGCTTGGGTTTTGTGTCGACAGGAGTGGTCGTGGACTTACAAGAGTTCATGCCTGCTCTTTCAAGTATTTCAGCAACGTACTTAGATTGAGACAAGAACATACATGTACTATGGCGATGGACATCAACGCCCAAGAAATAACTCAAGGGTCCGAGATATTTCATGGCAAAGTCGGAGCCCAGACGAGTCATAATCGAGCGACGGAAAGAATCGGACGAAGTTATAAGAATAATATCATCTACATTAAGATGAAGACAATCAATATTTATTACGTCTTTGTAGATAAATAGAGAGTGATCACACTTGCTATTCGTGAATCCCATTGTCGTAACATAGTTAGCAAACAGTGTATACCAAGCATGTGCTGCTTGTTTGAGCCCATAGAGAGACTTCCGTAATAAACACACATGGTGAAGAAAACGAGAGTCACGGTACCCCAAGGGCTGATACATATAAACAGTTTCATGGAGATCACCATGCAGAAACATATTTTTGACGTCCAACTGATGAATGGACCATTTACGGGCAAGTGCTAAACTTAAACTATCTGAATTGTCGCTGGCTTTACCACTGGACTAAATGTCTCACCATAATCAATGCTAACTTGCTGAGTCTTGCCATCACCTACAAGACGAGCCTTATACCTTTCAAAACAACCATCAGATTTCACCTTATGGCGAAATATCTACATGGACCGAATAACATTCACATTAGACGGACGTGGGACTAACTCCCAAGTCTTATTACTAATAAGAGCATTATATTCATCGTCCATAGCTGACTTCCAATTAGGGTCTTTAAGAGCGGATACGGGATCACGAGGAATAGGAGATATGGCTACGGTAGTGTTTAAGTCATAAACGGGTTTGGGCTTTCGTATGCCATGATCACCGCGTGTCACGGGTTTAGAGACATGTGGAAGGGGATTAATGGGGATTAGGTTATGTGTGGAACTCGTGGGTGATAGTTTAATGATGGGAGAGGCTCAGGCAGGACTCGATGAAGGTGATGGAGGTGAGTGTTGTGCACGGTGTGGCGAGGCAGGAGTGGTGCGTTGTGGTGAGGTAAATGGGGTCTGTGGTGGCGAAACAGGTGGGGTCTGGTCATGGGTAGCTGGTTGAGGGCCCTGATGCATGTGTCGAAGGACATTGACGGGGACGACATCATTAAGAAAGTCATAGCGAGATAACTCAGGACAAGGTAGTTCCGCAAACGGAAAACGAGGCTCATCGAAAAGTACATGTCAACTTAAAAAGATTTTCTTGATTTTAATGTCGTAACATATATATTCCCGATGATTGGGAGGATATCCAAGGAAGACAAAAGGTGTAGATCGAGGTTGAAGTTTATTAACTTTCGTTGACGGGATAAGGGGGTAGCACAAACAACCAAACACGTGAATATTCGTATAAGACGGGTGACAGCATTATAGTACATAAAGGGAAGTTTGAAAATTCAAGTTTTTACTCGGAAGAATGTTCAAAATATATGTAGATAATTGAAGTGCATAATTCCAAAAATTCGGAGGTACCGAAGCATGGACAAGAAGAGTCCGAATAATGTTATTAATGGAACGAATTTTGCGCCCCACTTTACCATTCTGAGGCGAGGTGTACGGACAAGACAAATGGAAAACTGTCCCATGTTTTGCACACCAGTCCCAAAAGGAGGAGTTGTCAAATTCCTTTCCATTGTCACATTGAATAGATTTTATATTTCGTTCAAATTGGGTGAAAATATATTGTCGGAATTTAACAAAAGTCGAGTAGACTTCTAACTTTTTAGATAAAGGAAAAGTACATACAAAATTAGTAAAATCATCCAATAAAATAAGATAAAATCGGTGACCACAAGAACTCAGAACAAGAGACGTCCATAAATCGCAATGCACAATATCAAAGGGAAACATAGTTTTTGAAGTAGAAGAAACAAACGGTTGTTTAACAATTTTTCCAAGCGAACAAGAAGAACAAAGAGAGCTTAGATTATTCGACTGACAAGGAATCAAATTTCTAAGACGAAGAGAATATAAGACATGTGCTCCGGGATGCCCTAATCTGTCGTGCCATAAGGATGGAGCAAGAGTAGTAAAAGCAGCTGGTAAAGATGATTTTGTGGTGATAGGATAGAGCTTGCCCCGACTATTACACCTCATGAGACGCGTCCCCGTCTTGTAGTCCTTCACAAAAAAGCAAAATGGGTCAAATTTTACGGTGACAGAATTATCAATGGTAAATTTGCGAACGGACACTAGAATTTTTACAATATTGGGAACGTGAATTACATTTTTGTGGTTTAAGGGAGGGTGCGGTTTATCTAGTTTTGCGTGCCTATGACCCCTAATCAGAATAGTCTGACCATTGCCAACAATAATATCATTATTAATGCTCGAATTAATATAAGACGAGAGCTTACCTGCGTCCAACGTCATATGAGATGTTGCTTCGGTATCCATGAACCATCCGGGGTCAGGAGGAGTCAGCCCCAATGTATACATAGAGGCTTCAATATCCGTTTGAGATAGAGGATTTTCAGGAGAATAAGCTTGCGGTCTCGGCGTATGTACTTGTCGAGGAGGACGAGGAGGGCGTGCCCAGTCACTATACATTAGTGTGGTAGGGTAGGGACAGGGAGGGTATGACCAAGGACCCGTGCCCCACGGCCAACCATCATAAGCATGCCATTGCAACGGAGTAGCAGGGGTAGAACCAGCAGCACCATAAACGGTGTTCGAGTCCCCATGTTGCCTTTGTATTCGCCTCCTTTCTTCTTTTTTCCAGCCTTTCCCCCGCCTTTATTTTTGTTGGCTGGAGGACGGCTAAGAATTGACATATAAGACAAGCTGGAACCATCATCAGTATGTTTAGCATACCTGGCCGAAGAGCCTTGATTAGTAGCAGCCATTGCGAATCCCGCTTCTTCGAGAGTGAGCATGGATCTAGCACGATAGAATTGTGGGAGCGGATTACTTTGACGAATAATTGTTCCGACGCCTTGGTAGGCATCTGTGAGGCCTGACATAAGTTGGAGCACCAAGCGATTGTTGGTGACAGGGGAGCCAACATTTTTAAGTTGGTCCGCAAGACTCTTAAGACGCTGAGAATAAGCGGAGACAGACGGGAAATCGCTCATTGTCGTGCCCGATAATTCTTGTTCAAGAGTCACTGCTCTTGAATATTGATTGTCTCGAAATATGTCTTGAACCCGTTTCCAACATTCCATATCAGTGGAGTCGGCTTCGATAATGGTTTCAAGAAGGTCCACCGTCGCATAGATCCGTTGAAGGACAGTGGCATCAATTATCTCCCATAACTCTTTCTCCTCATTGGTGACATGCGCTTTCGGTTTGCCTGACTTGGGCTCGATGATATGATGAAGCACACGAGTTGATTTCGCGTGATTCATAAAAAGAGCGACCCATAGGGGATACTGATCGATATCCATCCCTAGGGTAATGGTGACATGATTCTGAATTTGTGTGACGGCAAGGGCCAGATGGTATTATTCTTGCTCGACATGGCTGGTGTTGGTGACGTGAGGTCAGAGTTGTGGGAGGTGAGGTCCGGGGAAGGAGAAGGTGTAGCCGTCGAGGAAGAAAAGCTAGGGTTGCGGAAGCGATTTTTGAGGATCGATTATTTCAACCTAGGAAGTTGATACCTTGTAGAAAAGTAATGCTGGACTTTCATTCAATTATGAATCGAGTATAAATACAAGTGACCGAGAAATATACTAGCCGAACTACAAGGAGATATTTACTCAATATAAACAATATACAATCACTAAATTATTTACAGAATATATGCAAAATATATCCTATTCTAACACACACCCTTAAATATAGAGGTTGTTGACGGGCTGAAAGTCGTATGCCTATCAAATGTAAATTTTGAGTCACTTACTTACTAAGCGACTAAAGCAGTAATATAGAGAAAGTAAGGGTCGAACCCACAAGGAAGAACTAAGGCCCTGTTCTTTTGGACTGAAATTGTCTGAACTGAATCGAATCAATCAATCGAATCGAACTTAATGGAGTGAATCAAATCGAATCAACTTAATAGAGTCAACTAAATCGAATCAATCAACTGATCTTAACAGAATCAAATCGAATCAAAATAAAAATAAAAGATTATAATAATAATAAAATTAATACCAATAATAATAATAATAAATATTATAACAATATTATTCATTATTCATTATTATTAATATATTAATGTATTAATATAATATAATAATAATTGAATAATATATATTAAAAATATAGTAATATAATAATAAATATAGTAATAATAATAATAATAATAATATATTAGTAATATAAATGATAGAATTATTAATAATAATATAATATTAAATAATACAATATATTAATTATAATAACTAAAAAATAAATATGATAAGTATAATATAATATAAATATTATACATAATTTTAACAAATAATACTAATACTAATAATTATAATAATAATAATCAAAAGGAATATATTAATAAATAATAAATATAATATAACAATATTAATAATAATAATAATAATAGTAATAAAAGTAAAAATAATAATAATATAAAAATAATAATAATAATAATAATAATAATAATAAATATTAATACTTTATACTACTAATAATGCCATTAATCAAAATAATATAATAATAAATAAATATATTAAATATAAATAAAATAATAAAAATAATAATAAAAACAATAGTAATATAAAAAATATAAAAAATATATATTAATATAATAATAATAATATTAAATAGATTAATATAATAATAATGATAAGAATAAGAATATAAAATAAGAATAGTATTATTAATGTTAAAATAAACTGAACTAAATTGAATCAATCAATCAATCAATCAAAATGATCTCAATCAATCAATCAATCAATCGAATGGAGTCAATCAATCGAATCAACTTAATAGAGCAGAACTGAAATTAAGTCCAAAAGAACAGGGCCTAAGTCAATTAAAGTGTATGATGATGTAGAGTAAAGTAACAAGGAAGAACTAAGTCAATTAAAGTTTATGATGATGTAGAGTAAAGTAACTAGTTTAGGGGGAATTTAAATTGTTTGATTAACTAAAGAACTAATAGTAAGCAAATAATAAAGATGACCAAATTCGGAGATTTAAAAGTCTTGGGTCAAGCACAAATCCACAACTTAATACCAATTGATCATTGTAAGAAGGTTCTAATTAATTATCTTCACTACCTTATTGTGAATGATGATATTCCAATTCTCCTTAAGATTAGCTAATTAAAACGTATCTCGTTCTTAACTAGCCCTAACTATTAAACAATCTTAACAATCCAGTTCAAGGTTTAATCTAACAACAGCAATATGAATAAAGAATTCGACAAGGGATAAATAGCACATACAATCCAGTTGCACTGTAGGTATATGTTAATCGCTTCTAAGCATCAATATCAATGAATCTCGTTCAATATTAATCCCTAGTTGTTACTAGCGTAAAGTTAATCAATAAATCATATTCAATTAACAATACTAATAATAGAATGATGAAATAGACAACTAGTTGCGCACCTAGCAATCGTAAGACAACATTCATAAGAATAAGAACCAAGCAATTAATAATAGTCAAGACAAAGATTAGAACTTTCAAACTCACAATTGAATAATAAGTGCTTCAATGTCTTGAACCAAGAAGGAAGAAATTAGGTCCTCATAGTAGATCCAGAATAATAAATTAGGGTTCTTGATAGTCTCCCCCAATTACAAAACTTGAATAATGAATAATAATATAGATGAGTTTTTAACCTAATAATAATAATAAAAATAATAAATAATAAATAATAATAATAATAATAATAATAATAATAATAATAATAATAATAATAATAATAATAATAATAATAATAATAATAATAATAATAATAAGAAGAAGAAGAAGAAGAAGAAGAAGAAGAAGAAGAAGAAGAAGAAGAAGAAGAAGAAGAAGAATAATAACAATAATAATAATAATAATAATAATAATAATAATAATAAGATTTGGGATCATATGAGAACAACCTTTTAGGTGAGAACGGGAAGAACACTTTTCAACCATTATATTTAACTCCACTAAATCTAATCTAAGGGTTGTGATTAACTCTATTATACAACCATCTATCACACCCAATCCATTGACCGACATTGACCCGTCGGAAAAGTCAACGGCACTGGTCAATGGCGGTCAACGACGGTGGTTTGGCCTCCAGTCAAGGAAGGTCAACGTCTGGACAAATTCAGTGACCCGTCGGAAAAGTCAATGCCACCGGTCAATGGAGGTCAACGACCGGACAAATTAAGTCAATGGTGGTCGGTCAACGGCGGTGGCTGGCAGTGGCTGGCGGTGGCCGGCGATCGGTCAGCGGTGGTTAGCGGCTAGTAGTCAAAGATGATAAACCATTAAGTGATACCTTGAAAAGGTTGTTAGTAAGGCTTGAACCCAAGACCTCTTGGTTGAGATGCGCTTGCTATTACGAATGTGCCACAAGCATCTTGTTGCTATTTTTGTATCTCTTTTGATATATGTATGTATGTTAAGACCTGAGTTAAAACAATATGTACCTATAATAATTATTAAATGTACTTCTAACTTATATACAATGTACATTCAGTATAAAATCAATGTAATGCTTAGTTAGTTAAATATATTTGATAAAGATTGAACAAAATATCGTATGTACTTATGATAATTTGTACTTATTATTTACATAATTATTATAAAATTTACATTTGTTATAAGTCATATTATTTTAATGAAAAATATACGTACAATATATTTATGCTGAAGGTACATTTTATTTTTATTGGAGGTACATAATATATTCCTATATGACATGTCATGTATATTTCAATTGTTTATTAAATACATATCATTAATTCGTTAGGTTCATCATATATATATATGTAAGGGGTACATTGACCATATGATATAGGTACATCTATAATAAAGGTACATTTTGTATTAATTATAGGTACATATCATATTTACTACAATTTTTATTAACTTTATTTCGCTTATTCATCGGGGACACATTATTTATATTGGAGATTGTAGACGCGGGCCCACGGGGGCGAAAAGCGAGCAAGCTTTTCTTGTGCATTTGTGGAGTCACCACCAATTTATTGTGGAAAATTGGAAACCGTTCGAATACCTCGTGCCATGTCAAGACACAAAGTAGTGACATGAACACCAAGAACTCGTTACCCTTAGCATTCTATGTCTAGAATGACTCTCGTGGATGCCAATGAACAGGGATGTTCACAGAGATCTGGAGTAAGGGGTGAGGGTACGTATTAGGAAGCTCTTTTGATCGAACACCTAATCCCGCCCGCCTCGATAGCGGCCTCTACTAATGATTAGGGAAATCGTCTATATTTGATATGTTGTCGATTATATGCATGCAATGCAACATCCAATAAATTAATCCTAACATGTGAAAATTAACTAAGTCGGTGAACATGTAATTAGGCATACAATTAGGTCGAAGTAGGGTTTTAAGTTTGATTACATGTGAAAGCAAACAAACAATATGATAATAAAGAAATACAATAAAGAAAATTACAATAATTACATTGGATTAATTGATTTATGTCGAAAATACATTTAAAACGGATAATTTAAGAAAAGAAAGAATAAATAAACAAACAAACAAAAATTGGGTGATAATACGATTAATAGTAAATTAAATACGTAAACTAAACTAGGTCGTAAGGCGAAACGGAGTTCGAGACGAACTCAACCCAGAATAAAGCAGCAGAGTGCGTCCTTTGAAGAGGCGCAGCAGACGCGCCTGCTTCTGAGCTTCGGTTCCGGGCCGTGAAGCGGAATTGCAAATCGTTAATATTCATTGGTGATTTTAATGCTTGATTATATTATTTGACTCGGATGGAAGTGGTTTAACAGATTATTTACATGTGATTGAGGTCATAAAAACGATAAAACATGGATAAAAACTAATTAGGATGAATTATTTACAAGATTAATAAGGTTAATTACAAATATAAATTAACAAACTAAACAAATTAATTAGGTTAAACAGGTTATTAATGACGAACTAATGATGGTGACGATGAAAAACAGATGAAAATATATCAATGATGAATTTCAGAGACTCAATATTAATGAATCTAACCTCTAAAAAACCCGAATTGATTTAATGACGAAAACCCGCAAATATGAATTATAAGGGATTTAAGTCGGGAATTTAAGGATGATAAGTTATTAATGAATTACAGGTTAAAATTATCATATTAGAATTATTGTGTTGAAAGAAACATGAACAATTGAAAGCAAAATAAAACATACAGACGAACAAAAGATGAAGGAAGAAGAAAGGAAGCGAATCTGCGGCCCTCGAGAAGAGGCGCAAAGGCAGGTCAGCTGCGTCCCTTCGAAGAGGCGCAACAGTTGCTGCGTCCTTTCTCGACGTTTGTCTCCTGATAATCCGTAAAAAGGGTTTGAAATAAGGTTTTACAAATCGGTTTTAAGCGTATTTTCGACATAAATCTTACAATAATGATTACAAAAATAAAGAACAATAATTAAAAGAGAAGGATTTACACCCTCAGACTTACATGTTTGACGAAACGAGATTGACTAAGTTAACGTTTAGTAATGCTCGACTCGAATGTACGACGAAAGTGCCCTCTAAGAGGAAGTTAAACAGATTGATTAAGGTTGATTGATATGGAGTTGGTCAAATTGGTCGGTCATGCAAAACGAGGCTGGTACTCAGAAAGATCCGAGCTTACGTGGTCGAAAGTTCAAGCACGTAGACGCCAAAAAGTAAGAACGTGGTCTAGAATGTAAAGGGAGAAGAGAAGGGCGGACACTCGCGTGAGAAATATGTGAGACCGAAGGTCTCTATTTATACTAATCACACGACGGAAATTAGGGTTTTCGGAGAAACTTTGGAAGTGAATCTCGAAAAGATACGAAAAAATACGCAGAAAAGGACTGAGGAAGAGGCGCGGCAAGCACTGCGTTTCTTGGACGAGGCGCAGCACCTGCTGCGTCCTTTCCTCAGTGGTTTCCTCCTGCGGAAGAAAGATTTCCGTGTTTCTATTATGGAATAGCGGATTAATCTTATTTCCTTAATATTTTATATGATAATTTCGGGATATATTTTACCAAAGATTAAAAGATTGGAAAATATGGAATAGAAATATCCGGAACATTCCAGAACATTCTGACTCGGCATTTTAAACGGTTATTAAAAAATGAAGACGGTTTTTTTTTACCCGGACTCCATATGTACTCTAATTACTGTCAAAACGACCGTATCAGCGCGTAGATGACAACTATGAGGTAGACACAAGTGTTTGAGCGACCACTTGACGATAAACTTACGAACTGTCACAAATCATTCCGTGTACCAAACATGCGGCCCAATCATCACCGGGTGGTTTGCGGGAGGTGCAAAAATGAGGTATCTACAGAGATACTGTAACACCCCGGTTTATGAAGGAGCCTTTAGCAAGACATTCCCCAATAAACCGGACTGTTACCATCTCGGTTTCCCGAGGTAGTGAATAACAAATTAAACTCCAAGGCAAAATTATATAATTACTTTAACTTAATTATTACAAAACCTCTTTTACGTCAAATACAAAGAACTAACATAAATAAAAGTGAAAGTCCTCTAGATGATGATCTAGCTACTAAGTCTTCTGATCCAGTGTCTCACGCCCACCAAGCTCCCGTTCTATCTCTTAAACCTGTCAAGTTTGCTCGCCAATATTTGGGTCATCACAGGTGTTCACGAATACACAGGGTCAACCACGAGGTTGAGTAGGGAAAACAATGAAACAACAAAAAAATATGATATGCATGCTCCTCCGTCACCTCCATCTCCATCTCAACTCATATCTCATAACCAGTCTCATAACTCATAACCCGGAACGCCCAGCCATACCGATCCCCGGTAGACTATATATATCGACAGTAGCCGATCTGCCAGCTCACAGCTGAGGACACCAGGGCAAGTCCTGCAGAACCCGCCTGGGCCTTATCACAACATCATCATCACCACACCACATCACCACAACATCCTCCATCTCCAATGCATATGAATGCTCAAAAGAAATTAATGCAACACAATATATATATATATCATTGAACTGATAAATCATAAAATCATGCCGGTTACCCGATGTTGTGATATCATACTCAATACGATCAATTCAGTCAATCACCTTCCTGTATATGAATCATAACGTAAATCAACAACCATGAATCAAGTCAACACAATTCAACAACAACGATAATAAGTCAAGTGTATTTCCCTACCTCAAAGATAGCAGCAGACAGATAAGTAGATGCTCAATAATATTCCACAACAAATTCGCCCTCTGAAAGATAAATAATGATAAATGATTACTTAACTATTCCCGTTCCCAAAATAGAAAGTTACTAAAAATAGAACTTCTTAAAATGAAACTTTCCCGATATAGTAGCTTTTCCATTTTAACAAACCCGACTCATAACCCGTTTCTAATAATTTCAAAAGACTCGGGAATTAAATTAAATAACTAATATGATAAATTAAAAGATTCTAACGATTAAACTATGACAAAACCGTTTCAAAGCTAAAAACAACCGCCATCAACCACCGTCCCCTTCACCCGCTCTCCCACGCTCCCACGCGCCACCTCTCCACCGTGTCAGCCACCAGTCCAAACTCCCACTCTGACCCAGCCACCAATGACCACCCCCACTAGGGTCTACTATCGCCGGCGAGTCAAACAAGGGCCGTCTTTTGGCCTGGTTCAGCACCGAGCCTCACCAACCACCCCCTGTTCTCACCTTACCACCACCGCAGCCAACACCTATCCCCTGCCAAGCCACCACAGTCCTGCTCGCCGTCAGCCCACGAACCCAGACACAGTGGCACCGCCTTTTCGACCTCCCCCAAGTCCACGGTGGCGCCACCCCAAACCTACCCATCTAAACTCGCCTGAAAACCCGTATCTTAACCCGTTTGCTACCCCCTTGTCGCTGCCGCCTCTCCCTGCCAATATCACCACCTAAACCCACCCCAACAACCACCACGTCACTCGTCACACACCACCCTATTCCTATACCCCGTCAACAACCACCAGAAACGCCTCTATAAGACACGCAACCACCAACAAAACTGATAGAAATGCGAAAACAGAGGAGGAGGGTTGCTCTTACCTTTTTCTGCCACCACTACCGCCACAAGAGCCGCCTATAAACGTCGACAACCGCCCCTAGCTCTTCCCTGCTGTGCCATCAACACCCACGGCCACTCTCTCTCTCTCTCTCTCTATGCGTGAAAGTTGAGATTGGTGTTGATGAAGAAGGGAGGCGGGTGAGGGAGTAAGAAATGAGGGAGGCGGGTTGGGGTAGGGTACTATTAGGGTTTAGGGTTAATTGGGCTGGGCATGTTATTGGGCCAACTCAAATGGGTCGAGGGCAAATGGGTTAGCTCACATTTCGAATTCCGTATAAACCCGTCTCAATTAACTTAGATCCATACAACGCGAGTTAAGTAAAATAATTAACGTAATTATCGACTCAACAATTAACCCGACTTAATAGTAATAGAAAATGTATAATAACTAATATATAATAATATCCGTTTAATCGATTATATAAAATACGGGGTATTACAGATACATTAAATATTAAGTATAGATACAAAGAATAATTATCACAAGTACATAAAATATGTTCTTCAATTTTTGTCAAGTACCCTTAACTAACTCAGCATGTTCATTGATTTCTACTAAAGGTACATTTAATATAAGCTAGAAGTACATTTAATAGTATAAAATCAATGTAATGCCCAGTTAGTTAAATGTACATGATAAAAATTGATCAAAATATTTTATGTACTTATGATAATTATTATTTGAACTTATAATTTATATAATTATTATAAATTAACGAAAAATGTATATACGTACAATATATTTATGTCAAAGGTACATTTTATTACCATTGAAGGTACATAATATTTTTTCTGTATGACATGTCATGTATATTTTAATTATTTTTCAAATACATATCATTAATTCGTTATGTGCATCTTAGATATATATATATATATCTATATATATATAGCGCGTACATTGACCATATGATATAGGTACATCTTATAATAACTATGGGTGCATATCAAAGTATTTATGTTTATTTAAATTATTTATCAATCACGTTTCAACAAATCATCAAGTACCTTTAATTTGTTTAGGAGGTACATTAAATATATCTACAATAGGTACATTTATTAACGATTATAGATTCATATCATGTTTATTTTAATTAATTATCTTGCACGGATGAATAAATCATTTCCATTTTATGTATATGAGAGGCACATTAAATTTATAATATAGGTTCATATAATACTTATTAAAGGTACATATCATGTTTATTTTAATTAGTTATCAATTATGACTCGATTTTTTATTATGTACATTTTATTTATATAAGAGGCACATAAATATATATTATAGGTACATATAATAAATATTAAAGTTACATACCGTGTATATCTTAATTAGTTACAAGGCATGTTTCAATAATTATTCAAGTACATTTTAATAATATAGAAGGGACATGAAATATATAATAAATGTACATTTTAATAATTATAGCTACATATCATATTTACTACAATTATTTATTAACTTTATTTCACTTACTCATCGGGGACACATTATATATATTGGAGGTACATTAAATATAAAGTATAGATACAAAGAAAAATTAACATAAGTACATAAAATATGTTGTTCAATTTTTATTAAGTACACTTAACTAACTCATCATGTACAACGATTTTATACTGAATGTACATTAAATATAAACTGGAAGTACATTTAATAGTTATTAGAGGTACATATTGTTTTAACTCAGGTCTTAACAAAGATATATATTAAAAGAGATACAAAAATAACAACAAGATGCATGTGTCAGAGTGGTAAAAGTAAGTTGCTGCGTACTTTCCTCAGTGGTTTCTTCCTGCGGAAGAAAGATTTCCGTGTTTCTATTATGGAATAGCGGATTAATCTTATTTCCTTAATATTTTATATGATAATTTCGGGATATATTTTACCAAAGATTAAAAGATTGGAAAATATGGAATAGAAATATCCGGAACATTCCAGAACATTCTGACTCGGCATTTTAAACGGTTATTAGAAAATGAAGACGGTTTTTTTGACCCGGACTCCAAATGTACTCTAATTACTGTCAAAACGACCGTATCGGCGCGTAGATGACAACTATGAGGTAGACACAAGTGTTTGAGCGACCACTTGATGATAAACTTACGAACTGTCACAAATCGTTCCGTGTACCAAACATGCGGCCCAATCATCACCGGGTGGTTTGCGGGAGGTGCAAAAATGAGGTATCTACAGAGCCCCCACTTTGACTGAGGCTTGGACAAGGCGAAAGTCAAAGTATAGCCATCAGGTCAATCGAAGATTACAACCTGATGACTATGGCAACGCGAGGCGGCTCAAGGGGTCTGAACCAAGGACCTCTCGTCGGGAACATTTTAGAGTCTGTCGACTATCGGGGAGGGTCGTTTAAAGTCCATTAGACTACGTAAGGAGGCTCGCAAGCCATAAGAAGAGACCATACCTGAAATTCCTTGAAACTCCAAGGGGAAACAAAACGCGATATTGGAAGAGGCAGCAGGACGTAGGCAGGAACTGCTAGGAGAAATCTGCTTGGGGCGGCTTTCAAACAAACTTCGGAAGAGCTTGGGGTTGATGTTGCTCTCCATGTGTTGAGAGAGACAAATGTCTGTCCGTATACTCTCGTCGGGGAACATAATCAGGAACTGATCTCCATGTCTCGAGAGGGACGATTGGCTGTCTGTGTACCCTCGCTGGGGGAACAGAACCTGAAACTGATCTCCATGTCTCGAGAGGGACGATTGGTTGTCCGTGTACTCTCGCTGGGGGAACAGAATAAAGGTGTGTCGAAACACCTGTCAGAAAATATCCGCTCGTTGTGGCAAGCAAAGTCTTGGTAAAAAAATAATATATATTACGACCGTTTGCAGTTGGCTTGGAAATGCGGGTCTGGGCGAAGAACAAATGTCAAATGGACCAAATATACGATGTATGGTATCAAGGAAGAGGCGCACCAAATATGGGCCCACAAATAACGAACTTATAACCAATCTTCAAAAACTCATTTGGAGGGAAACTGAGGAAGAGGCGCAGCAAGAGCTGCGTCCCTTGGAAGAGGCGCAACACCTGCTGCGTCTTTTCCTGAGTGTGGTTTTCCTGAGTAAAAACTCGATAAAACACGGGATTCATTTCATAAATTCGAAACATAAAATCTCAATTACTCTCTCAAATTCCAACCATTTCTCACCAAAATTTGATCAAACGCTTGCATTTGCTATGACTAATCGAGGTATGTATATTACTTTTGCATTAATCTTCCGTATTTGATCAAATTGGATCGACAAATTAGGGTTTTTCAACCCTAAAAAATCAAAAATTTGGGGCTTTTCCCCCAAATTATTTTGCCTTGAAAAATTGACCTTGAAAATGGATAATTGGTAGTATAAGGATCATAACCATGTATTTATTTTGAATTTTCGTTGAGTTTTGAGCATTTGAGTGAAATTGAGACAGTCTCACAGGTAAACCGTATATTGCTTCGAAAATAGCCTTAGGATTGCCCATTTGCGATGAAACTTGGTATTTGGAATCCTCATATGATGGGTAAACGTCCTACCATTTCAGAATTTTGATTTGTGACAGCTTTTTCAGGACACTTTTCTAGGGCATAATCGCCGTTATAACGAAATGCTGTCGAAATTTCAACTCGAACCCATGACTAGGCTTCAACTTAGGCTTGACTTGACCCAAATTACCACATGAGCGCACGGGTTTGTGTGAAAATTGGCCAAAGATGGCGAGAAAAGAGCGATTTCAGAGTTTTGAGAACTCGAAAATCCCCTAATTAAGGCTTTTCGTCATTTGACGCGGCCTAAATTCACTTTAATCTTGCAGGTGACGAGGCTTCTACGTCTGGGAGAGCTCCCATGGACGTGGATACCGCTCTTAACCCTTCTCATATGCTTGAGGAGGCGTTAGAGCAGGCTTTTACCGCTGCAGTAGCAGCTGCTGAGGACGGGGTCGTCGAGGAGGAGGTTGTTGAGGAGGAGGAGGCCCCGAGGCAGGCCAATGTCGGACAAGGTGGTCGCCAGCTGAGGGGAGCACCAGAGTGGGCTGAGACTTGGGACAACAGGTACCTCCTTTGGGCTGTAGAGGGTCACCTGTCCTACAGGACGGTGAAGAGCTTGTTAACTTGAACTCATCACTCTTTCATTCATCTTATTTTATTTCTATTTGCTATTCCTTTTCCCTTTCATTCGAACTAAAGATAGCTCTTGCTTCGGATCAAAATAGGAGGCCGGGAACATCAGATCATTCTCGGGTTACACGACGATGATGGGGGCCTACGATAGACTGTCAGCAGAGGAGCGGGCCATCATCGAGCGTGGAGCATTTGGTGCCCTGGTACAGGCTTGGAGGGACACCACGAGGAGGAAGATTCAGGCTAACCTTAGCCTGGTTCAAGCCTTCCTGGATCGGTTTTGGGACACGACCTCTACCTTTCACATGCCTTTCGGTGAGGTTGGGGTCACGTTGGAGGACTACGGCATGATTTCTGGCTTGCCGTATGGGACTAAGGTGGTAGTGTGGTCGGAGACAACCATGAGGGTAGACTCGACCGAGGCTATGAGATTGATCGGCTGGAACTTGATGCCGAAGGCTGCCGTGGTGCCCGAGTTAGTGCCTAATACCTATGTCCGGGATTATTTTGCTGGGAAGACACTGACGATGGTGGTGATCGATGGGAGGGAGATGGCTCCTCCTCCCTGTACTGCAGAGCAGAGAGTCCGTTTGTGGCTCTGGTGGTTCTTGTCTTCGATCTACCTCGGAGACAAGTGAGAGAGGCTGTCGACGAAGCTTCTTCCCTTTCTTTCTGACCTAGGTGACCTAGGCCGTTGGGACTGGGTCACTGCTGGATTTGCGGTCCTTATTCGCTATATGAGGGCCATGGTTCGTCCGGAGCTGATGGAGAAGGGGGCTTCTTCTGCTACCATTGGCCCTGGACTGTTGCTGGAGGTATGAACCTCCATTTCTTTTCATTAAAGATCATTTTCTTTTCGAATCACGAAAGATCGTTATTGACTATCTTGTTTTACAGGCGTGGGTGTAATCCTACTTTCCGAGTCTTGCGCCCAAGAGGACGGAGCCAGGGGAGAGAGCTTATCCCGTCGTGAGGGATTGGGTGATGTGTCGCACAAAGAGCCAGCGTTCCTTCCACGACGCCTGTCAACGGGGCGTGAACGCTCTGCAGCTGGACGACGTAAGTATCTTCGAGCCACTTTTCTTTGTTCACTTTTTCATTGCTCTCTTTCGGAATCGACCATATGAATGACCTCTTGTTTGCTTTTCATAGTGGGTGCCCAGGCCTTGGGTGGACTACGCTGACGCTCCTCCTTTTGTGGCTGAGGTCCTTCGACCTAGGAGCTCGAGCCGGTTGCTTTTGAGGACGTCGATGGGTCCTGTGTGGTACTTGGGCGAGCGCTTGGCTCGTCAGTGCTCCCGAGATGTCTTGACGGTTCCCATCGATCCTCCTCAGACGATGTTCAGGGAGCCTTCTGATGCTGAGAGGGAGGCTGACTTAGCTGGCGTCGGTGGCGACGCCCTCCTTCTTCCTGGTGAGGACTACTCGGCGTTCCTCTACGGGAGGTTGGCGTACTGGCCAGTCGTGGTAAGTATTTTATTCTTTTTCGATTGACATGAAAACATGATGAATGATCATCAATTAATGAAAACCATTTAAATTTTGCAGGAGGTTGAGGTGGCGGGCATCGAGCCCCCAGTGTACCCCAAGACCCTCGAGTACACTAATGCGTCGGGGATGACGACGATCTCCGAGCTTCGCGACTTTGACGCGGCGGTGAGAGATGCTGGTCTAGACGAGTGGGAGCATCTGATTCGGAGGGTATGCTCCCCAATTTAATCAGCTTTCGTATAGTGATACACTTATTTAAACTTATCAAATTATTGAGGATCCTTGAAATGTAGGTTGCGCCATCCCGGTTCGTGGCTTTGTGGAGGGTAGCCAACCGGCTACGGGCTACTGCCATCGAGGCACTTGCTGGCGGTCGAGGACGTCAGGTATGAACCTTCCGTTTACTTCATTTTTGAATTTTCTAACTCTCTTTATGTTTGACATGATTGACATGAGCCAATTCTTGTTGTTTGCAGAGGGAGCGTGACTTGGAGCGAGAGCTAGCCCAGTCCCGAGAGGAGACGGCTCGCCTGCTGAGGGAGCTAGAGGTCCGCGACGCCGAGATTTCTGCTCTCGAGGCGAGAGTTGCTGAGCTAGGCGGCGACCAGCTGTAGTTTTTTTATTGTTTTTGTTGGCTGTACTTTATACATTTTATACATTTTTAGGACCTTCATTTTGGACTTCTGGACTTTGTTTCGGGCTCGAGCCCCCAGTTTGGTGTACATATTCCCTTTTTGGTTGTATATATGACGGCCTGAGTGCCTTTGCTGCTGGGTTGCTTTGTTTGTACCTGCAGGTTAGCTTTTGAACAGGTTTGGTAGATGACGGTTTACGCCGTCATGCTGTCGAAATGTACACAGAGATTCACATAGGATATACACATGGCCTAAATTAGCGCAAGACAATGACTCGAAAATGCAAGAAATTTACTGAAAATGACTGGACGGTAGGGAGGGTTACCCCCTAAAAAAAGAAAAAATAGAAACATATAAGTTTGAAATGTGAAATGGAAAGGGAGTGAAATAATTCCCCCAAAAAATAAAATTAAAAAAGAAATGTGTAAGTTTGAAAATGAATATCTAAATTGGTGAAATGATTCCCTAGAAAATTAAGAAATGTATAAGTGTGCTGAAATGACGAAAATGCCGATATTGCCTCGAAATGCGTGCCCGTGGAATTTAGGAAACGCGTAACATGGTAATTTGACGGATTTACCAAAATAATAACCCGTATGAATAGGAAATTATTCTTGGAGGAATTAGGAAAGATCCAACGCGGAAAATCACAGAAAGAAGGCTTAGGAAGAGGCGCAGCAGGAGCTGCGTCCCTTTGAAGAGGCGCAGATCTTTGCGCGCCTGTTCTGAGTGTGTCCGTCCCGGCGATTTTAGGAAACAACTTTTAGTATAAATATAGACGTCGAGGGAGGTTTTATTCACATAATTCTTCCGTCTTTATCTCGTCTTATTACATAAAAGCTCTCTAATTAAGCATACATCATGAATACTCTTGAAATCCGTCTGAAAGAGTGGACAAATGAGTTCTCTAATGTGGAGAAACACGATATGGGCGCCTATAATTTTGGATCGATCTTGAGTTTGAAGTTGATCAAGGTAGTCAAACCATTCCTAGATGCTTGTCTTGATTATTGGGACCCGAATTATCACGTATTTGCCTTTCCTAGAGGCGATATTTGCCCATTTCCCGAAGAAATTGCTGCAATTGGTGGTTGGGACCCGGAACATTTGCCTGCTATACCCTCTACTTCTCAAGGGTATAAGAATAAGTTCAGAGATTTGCTTGGGTTGACAAGAGCTGAGGTTGACCGTCTTGTGACCTAAAAAGGAGTGCGAATGTTGGACTTCATCGATCAATTCATAAACAGGGCAGATCCGACCATTTCCTATGTTGCAAGGCGAAGGGCATTCGGATTTTGCCTACTGCATGTATATGTCCTTCAAGGGCATGTTGATGAGGATTTGAGAGGTGACCCTCGTTACTTGAGCTTAATTGAGCAAATGGAGCTGCGCAGGAGCCCAGCTTGCCTGTGTTTAGGAGAGATCATGTTGGGGTTAGATAACAGGAAAGCCAACCACGACCTTCCTTATTTGGGAAGTCCCATCATATTGCAGGTAAGAGAATGAAGCTTTTTTATTATTTTTTTTTCTTTTTTTTTCGATTTTTTGTTGTTTTTTTTTTTTGTTTCTAATACCTGCGTTTTGGTAGGTCTGGCTTATGAAGCGGCTTCGATTGATCGAGCCCCCAGTTAATGTTCCTGCTTATCATGCTCGCTCAATTGCAATGAGGACTAGACTTTACATGGTGGACTTCACTCGAGTCTGCAACTATTGGGAGAACAAACTGAAGAGTGATGATGGTCCACTATTGGGAGAACAAACTGAAGAGTTGTTCATCCTTCGAAGAAACTGAAGACTTCTCCTGCCGTGGAAAAGGTGGTTGACAAGAATGGCAAGGCAAGACCACGAGAGAGACCGTTGGTGATTAGGTCTGAAGTGGCGCAAGAGCGTCCTGCTCGAGGTCGAGACAAGAAATATGATAAAAATGACAAAGGCAAAGGGAAAATGGAAGAATAGCCTGAGTCTTTATTATTATTTATTATTATTATTGTTGTTTGTAATAAGAAGGTGTGGTTTTTAGAATCCAAGCCTATTTTTTTTTAGCTTTATTTCTATTATGTAGCGTATTATTATTAAAATAAATGAAATAAAAGAGGTTGATTGGTTATGAAACCGCTGGGATTTTCTATTATTATTCTTGTCGAATTCCAAATGCATATGCAAATGTCCTTCTATTAACATTTAAAATAATGGGTTGTATCCTGTGAAGGATTGCCTACGTATTCATTTAAAAAAAATGAAATCAAACCCTTGCGCGTAGTTCAAGTAAATGTAAAAGAATAATTGTTCTAAGCAAGAGCTTGTAGTGAACTAGAAAATAAGCATGAGCTTTTTACTTACTCTTAAAGTGCGATTCAATTTATTTGATGATATGAGGATGACAAATTGTTAAAATGCAAGAGCAAGGTGACGTTAGCTTTATTTAGCTTGGCCAAGGGCCGTTTATTTCGTGCCACAGGAGCGACACGTTGTAACACCTCGTAATTTTGAAGACCCTTATTATATTTTAAAAGTAATATTTTAATCTATTTTAATTTTATATTAATTTATTTGAAATAAAATTTATTTGATAAAATATAATCTTATTTTATTTTGAAGAAATGTAATTATTTTTGATAGTTTAGAAATGTTTAAAAATGATTTAAACTATATTTAAACCTTTTCCTTTGATAAAATAGATTTCGGATAAAAGTCGTAAAATTGGGATTTTCCCATTTCTTACGGTCGTTGGGTAAACGAGTTTGGATATTGGGCATATGACTACTTAATCTTTTAGTAAAATCGTGTTTAAGAACTTTAATATTCTCGGAAATCGCGTTCGACGAATATTTCTAATTACAAATCAAAACAAACCCAAAACGTAAACAATTGACCACTTCCCCTCCATTTTGACCGACCACCTCCCTCCTTATGCCTCCTCTTTCAATTTTCATTTCCTCCATAATTCACTCTCTCTCTTCCTTTCATCAAACACCAAATTCATCTCAAAAATCCTCCTTACAATCCCTAAATCCACCATAAATCCTTCATTTCTCCACCAAATCTCATAAAAATTATATATTTGGAATCCTCTCTTCAATCCCAATCTACTAGTAAGCTTTATTTTCATTTCCCCCAATTTTTGTTTAAGGCTCATCTTTTAGGGTTTTCGAATTTAAGCTTAATAAATGTGTTTTTGTTGTTCTTATAGGTGAAGAATTTGAAGATGAGTTAGGTGACTCATATATTGTAGAAGATGATGAGTGATTTCGGTTTCTAGGGCTGTTTCTCAAGTGTTATTGTTCTCTTTTTCTAGCTTAAGGTAACTATTCTGAGTCACTCGACGAATTAATGTCACATTAGTAGTTGTATTTGTTGTTTGTTGTTGTTTGTTATCGTTTGTTGTTGTTTGTTGTTGTTTCTTGTTGTTTGAGACGATCTTGTTGATAAATGAATGAATGGAGTAAGATGAGTATGCTTATGTTTAATTTATGTTACCCATTTGTATATTATTGTTTGGAACAAATTTGGATGAGGAATTATGTGTTGTGACAAGTCCGTGTTTTGGCTGGAATGCGTCAGTACCGGACCGAGACGGTTTCCAATTTTTCCAAAAATATGACAGATTGAACGGCATCGAAAAATTAGGTGGTTTAGCCACTTGAATCACTCAATTCGGAGTCCGTATGAGTAAATGGCGTCGTTTTATCGATTAAAATTTATAGAAAAGTTTACCCTTGTGTGAGACGGTTATTTATGCTATTTTATTATGCGAGAATTTTGTGGAATTAGTTATTTTGTAAGTTGGAATGTTTTCTTTATGTTGATAGTGTTCACATGATAGAATTTGGAATATTGCATGAGAATGATATTGTAATGAATGTTGTGATTTGGGCCAAAATGGGCCAAGACTCTGAGCTGAGCCAGATTGACCGAACGAGTTTGGTCAAACTAGGTTTAAACCGGTCAGCCTCGATTTGACCGATGACCCGTCGCGGGACTCGGGTCGAGGGTTTGTCTTTGAGGTGATATTGGTTGTTATTGGATGTTTTATGTTGATGCCTTGATATTTGTAATTATCATTTCACATGTTGGCTGTTGGATGCTTTGGATGCCTTATGCTTGAGTCTTGTTGCCTCTTTGCCATTTTAGCTTGTTCTCATGGATTATGGTACTGTTGGTTAGCTGGAATTTGGATTATTATTGATATTGGAGATATTGTTGGTTTGTCAGCTGAATATGCTCTTGCGTAGCCTTTCATATGCTAGGGTGTGTATGATCATTTGTGTGTGCAAGTTTGGACTCTTTGCCCCTCTTATGGTTAAGTGGGTGTCCTACTTGTCTTGTGTGGTGTGGGCTAAAGTATTCAAGCTGGGACTGGGTCCTAGGTGAGTATTTCGGCCTTCGTCATAGATAGGCCATTATAGTCTTTGACGAGTATATGTTCACCGCTTAATAGCCTTTGTGTCTTAGCTTGGTGGGTTTATATCCAAGTTAGGGCATGACCTCCTGACGTACTCTTAGAAGTATGTGGTCAGCTTAAGTACTAGCCAACCCTTTGGTGGACTCCTTAGGGGTACTCATGTGTTGTTATCATGGGTCTTGGATGCGGTAGTGTTCTGCATGTCGCTAGGTCTGCGCAGGTTTAGGACTAGGGTGTTTACCTTACCTCGTGGTATAGACTCGATTCTGAGTGACTATTGACTGTCCTAAGAACTTATGCCTGTCTCTAGATATATTGTCCTTTCTTGTTTGATGATTCTATGAATCATAGAAGGTGAGATGCAAGCCGGCTATGGTTGATAGAGTTTGGATTCCTGGATATTATGTGATTCACATGATAGTGTAGTATGAGTCAGTCTACTATTCACATGCTAGGACTATGTGTTGTTTATATTCTTGTTCACATGATAAGCACGATTGTCTAGCATCTATATGCTAAGGCTATGTGTTATCCATATTCATATTCTTATGTTTACATGTTATATTAATTATGACATTTCGTGGCTGGGAGGACTCGGAGTTACTCCCCACTGACTGTTGCTTTCGTATTTGTATAAAATGCGATTGACAGGTAGGTGATGCATATATGGGGTACATGGACGAGCTAGCGAGCAAAGTAACCTTTTGACCTAGATTGGCTTTATTTTATTGTGACCCTTAAACACTTTTTATGTCATATACTTTTTAGGGACATATGTCTCCCTTTTTCATATTTGGGTTGTATAACTTTGTTTCGCGACTTTAGCGATGTTTTATTTATGAGATTTATTTTAGACCTTGCATGTTTGACACCTTCCCATTTGGATATTTTTATAACGAGTTCAGTTTCGTTTTTCGGTTTTAAAAATTACAGGTTTTTACCCAAATGAACCTATTACAGACATATCCATGCAGTTTTTATCTAGAATTATGTGTTTACTTTTCCGCAATGAATAAGGGTGTCACAGTTGGTATCAGAGCATATTTGCTCCCGGCGCACGTTTGTGCACCCCCCCAATATAAATAACTTGACCTTAAAATAATAAACTTGAGAGATGGGTAGGATGGGTAGACTTAGGACCTTATGTTGTAGCCTCTTTGTGATTGCTATTTGTTAGGTGCTAACCAATGTTCTCTTTTGCAAGATGGCCCCTCCAAGAAACGTAGATAATGCAATCTTACAAGCTAGGTTTGTTAATTGTTAGTTATTAATTTTCGTGCCGTTGAAGCTATGACCGTGATCTTACTCGTTGGTGTCCAAGATTGAGTGGCCGTTGCCGAATGTTGAAGATTGGTTATGCCAAATGAAGAATGCTTCCACTTTCTCGATATTTCTTTTCGTATTCAGTGTACCTTACCTTAATCTTTCAATCTCATTGTTTATTCGTCTTTCTAATTCCTCTTCTCTCGCCTTGGTAACTACTCTTCTATTCTTTCTCCCGATTCATCCTTGGTTCGTTTTCTTCTTATAATAAGAGTCCTTGTGGACACCTTCCTTTTATTCCGCGGGATAGTCCCCTTGTTCAAGAGAACCCGGTTTTGAGAGAATGTTTTTAACTGAGCCTCGTACCTTGGGGTGAGTGAATGTATCATTGGAGGGCGTGAACGAGTTGAGAAATTGATTGTTTAAGGTTTGAGTTGTATATGAGAAGATAACTTGGGATCCTTTGGTTAATCTTGTTAGTTGTGCTTGATGTGAGAGCCTAGTGAGTTGAGAAACACCTTGGGATTTATGTCTATTGAGAGCTTGTTTGTTATAGGTGATTGAGCATGGATACTACCTTAGCACATAAGTTGGAATGAACCTAAGCTGCTTCATTTGAGAGTCTCGATGTTTCTTGTGGAGAATTAAAGGAATGATAGTTAACCCCAATCTTTGTAGGCCTTGAAAGGAATACAATAGGACATTGACGTTGCTTAATGGATTGGTATCGTACTTTGGAATTAGTTAGTTTGTTAAACCTTTTGAGTTGACCAAATCTAGTATAGAGTAGCCCTTGTTGACCTTTTGAAATTTGAGAACACGTGGTTGACCTTATTAATCATATCTGAATTTGGGAATTTTGGTGGAAAGTTGTTCGATGTAGTTCGTGAGTTCAAAGATGCGATTCAAATTTATGGTATCGGAGACTAGAAGTACGAAGTGGTGAGATGATAGTGTAAACAAGCCATGGTACTTGGGGATGACATAGCAAGTGAAGTTCGATGACGAGAATTGTAAGGGAGATACTTTGGGACTTGGATGCTAACAAATGAATTTGTGTGGTGAATTGATTTTGGCTCTTGGAACCAATTGAGTTGAGGAATATCTACCATTGTGGAGTCCTTGTTAGTCCTATGCTTTGGTAGACTTTTGAGGCTTTGTTGAGCACCTTAGTGATGTAACCTTATCATAGCGATCATAAGCTTTGAGGAGTGTTTGGTTAAGCGGTAACCCTTTCATTATGCCGCTTTTGTTCTCCTCTCCTTCTCTTTAGCGTTCGTTGAACCCTGTTTTTATGCCGAGGTTTACGTATCTTCTTCTTGCCCGAGATATCTTCTTAACTCGAGTAACTCTTATTTCTGTCAACCGTTATCTTTACGGTCCGACTCCTTAGTTTCCTAACTTGTCATGCTCATGCACCCTTCAAAAATATTTTACCGTTTCTCTATCCCGTTATCACTCCTTATCTCCTTAGTATAGTTGGTACCTTGTTGACCATGTTTACAGAGTTAGTGGGATGTGATTTGAGGATTTTTGTATTTTGATTTTTGTCGGGAATTGGTGTAGGAGTTTGTGTCTGTATTTGACCATGTGATATGAGAGTTAGATTTTTGATGGAATTCTTATGATGGCAATTTTGTAGTCTCCTTGCGATTTGAGGTTCGCGTGATTTGGTGGTATAAGACTCACTTTGGTTTCGATTTGATGATGAGACTAATGGGATTAGTTTACCTTGGTGGAGTATTTCTATGGTTATTTTGGATTTGTTTTGGGCATTGTTCGTTCGGGGATTGTTCGTTTGTCATTTGAGCCTTACTTTACGGTATTGGGGATCGATAGCTAATTTTGTGGAATGTTATTGTAAGTTTGGACCTTATATTTAATCCTTTGAGGAATCTGTCTATTGGAATTGGAATATTGTTGGGAAGTAGGATAGTGAATCTTGAGTAAACCGATCGGATGATTTGTGTGATGAACCCATTTATCTTATAGTTAGTGCTAATTATGGATTGGATAGTGCAACTTGTTGCTTGTGGGTTGGTTTCAAGCATGAATGCGTTTGGGAATATTGAATCTTGGTAAGGGTATAATATTGTTACTAGTTTCGACTTTGGATTTTGATTTTGTTCGGTGGAGGATATTGGTGGAAACATTTTGATTGGGAAATTGTTAAGTTATAATTGTAGTGGTAGGATTGTCTCAAGGATTAGCTTATAAGTAGACTTGTCGATGAGTGGTTCAGATGGCTCTTTGGATTAGTGTGGCCTCTGGTTGTTGCCCTGTTGAGGTTCGGAGGACCTAGTAGGATGACTCTGTGGTTGGACAATTGAGTAAGTAACCTTTCTCGATGTACCGATCTTCCTAATTCCGATCTCCGACAATTGTCATTCTTGCTATTCTGGCTTGTTCCGTTGAGTTCGCCTTTTTGGAACTCATTTGACCTTTTGAGTAAAGCTTCTTGTTCGTTGACATCTTTATTGACTTCATCCCAAAATTCCACCTTTAAGAGTTCAATTCCTTCTTGTCTGTTGGGTGTGAGTTCCCTATCGCGACTTGCACTTCTCGTTCCCGAGTTGTTTTCCATCTTGCATAGATTCTATCTAGTTTGAGTAAACTTTTGGTTCATTATTTTAAATTTGGAGTTAAATCTACAAATTGACCTCTTTCTATAACATTTGAAAATGATTTCTCACTCTCTTTCAACCTTATTGTTCGATTTGATACCTAATCTATTTCTCGTTTTGTGTAATTTCGGACCAATGTGAGTTAACTTTTCGATTCATTGTTAAAATTTGTATTATATTTGGAAAACTTGACTTCTGGTAAAGTTTGAAAAATGATTTAACATTTTTCTATAACAATTGCATTTGACCTTTCGCTTTCATTTTGTTTTGGCGTTGATTCGTTGTCGGGGATTCGTTATTGGAGACGTCGATAGCTAGTTACGCACTTATCGGCGAATGATTTCGTATTTTGATTTGTCCTTGATTCGGAATGATAGCGCGCTTGCATACATCAAGAGTTCTCTCATTCCCTTGATATGGACATCGTGCTTTTGAAAGTTTTCTTAAGCCCTTTTGAAGGATCATCTTTTGAAATTCCAATTTGTTTTGAATGTTTTGATTTTCGCCCTTGGAAAATTGAGTTCGTCCTTATTATATTTTCGTTTTCTACTTGCAAGTTTCGAGGAGGAAACTTCTTAAAAGGAGGGATGATTGTAACACCCCGTAATTTTGAAGACCCTTATTATATTTTAAAAGTAATATTTTAATCTATTTTAATTTTATATTAATTTATTTGAAATAAAATTTATTTGATAAAATATAATCTTATTTTATTTTGAAGAAATGTAATTATTTTTGATAGTTTAGAAATGTTTAAAAGTGATTTAAACTCTATTTAAACCTTTTCCTTTGATAAAATAAATTTCGGATAAAAGTCGTAAAATTGGGATTTTCCCATTTCTTACGGTCGTTGGGTAAACGAGTTTGGATATTGGGCATATGAGTACTTAATCTTTTAGTAAAATCGTGTTTAAGAACTTTAATATTCTCGGAAATCGCGTTCGACGAATATTTCAAATTACCGTCGAAGCAAACCCGAAACGTAAACAATTGACCACTTCCCCTCCATTTTGACCGACCACCTCCCTCCTTATGCCTCCTCTTTCAATTTTCATTTCCTCCATAATTCACTCTCTCTCTTCCTTTCATCAAACACCAAATTCATCTCAAAAATCCTCCTTACAATCCCTAAATCCACCATAAATCCTTCATTTCTCCACCAAATCTCATAAAAATTATATATTTGGAATCCTCTCTTCAATCCTCATCTACTAGTAAGCTTTATTTTCATTTACCCCAATTTTTGTTTAAGGCTCGTCTTTTAGGGTTTTCGAATTTAAGCTTAATAATTGTGTTTTTGTTGTTCTTATAGGTGAAGAATTTGAAGATGAGCTAGGTGACTCATATATTGTAGAAGATGATGAGTGATTTCGGTTTCTAGGGCTCTTTCTCAAGTGTTATTGTTCTCTTTTTCTAGCTTAAGGTAACTATTCCGAGTCACTCGACGAATTAATGTCACATTAGTAGTTGTATTTGTTGTTTGTTGTCGTTTGTTGTTGTTTGTTGTTGTTTGTTGTTGGTTGAGACGATCTTGTTGATAAATGAATGAATGGAGTAAGATGAGTATGCTTATGTTTAATTTATGTTACCCATTTGTATATTATTGTTTGGAACAAATTTGGATGAGGAATTATGTGTTGTGACAAGTCCGTGTTTTGGCTGGAACGCGTCAGTACCGGACCGAGACGGTTTCCAATGTTTCCAAAAATATGACAGATTGAACGGCATCGAAAAATTAGGTGGTTTAGCCACTTGAATCACTCAATTCGGAGTCCGTATGAGTAAATGGCGTCGTTTTATAGATTAAAATTTATAGAAAAGTTTACCCTTGTGTGAGACGGTTATTTATGCTATTTTATCATGCGAGAATTTTGTGGAATTAGTTATTTTATAAGTTGGAATGTTTTCTTTATGTTGATAGTGTTCACATGATAGAAATTGGAATATTGCATGAGAATGATATTGTAATGAATGTTGTGATTTGGGCCAAAATGGGCCAAGACTCTGAGCTGGGCCAGATTGACCGAACGAGTTTGGTCAAACTAGGTTTAAACCGGTCAGCCTCGATTTGACAGATGACCCGTCGCGGGACTCGGGTCGATGGGTTGTCTTTGAGGTGATATTGGTTGTTATTGGATGTTTTATGTTGATGCTTTGATATTTGTAATTATCATTTCACATGTTGGTTGTTGGATGCTTTGGATGCCTTATGTTTGAGTCTTGTTGCCTCTTTGCCATTTTAGCTTGTTCTCATGGATTATGGTACTGTTGGTTAGCTGGAATTTGGATTATTATTGATATTGGAGATATTGTTGGTTTGTCAGCTGAATATGCTCTTGCGTAGCCTTTCATATGCTAGGGTGTGTATGATTTGTGTGTGCAAGTTTGGACTCTTTGCCCCTCTTATGGTTAAGTGGGTGTCCTACTTGTCTTGTGTGGTGTGGGCTAAAGTATTCAAGCTGGGACTAGGTCCTAGGTGAGTATTTCGGCCTTCGTCATAGATAGGCCATTATAGTCTTTGACGAGTATATGTTCACCGCTTAATAGCCTTTGTGTCTTAGCTTGGTGGGTTTATATCCAAGTTAGGGCATGACCTCCTGACGTACTCTTAGAAGTATGTGGTCAGCTTAAGTACTAGCCAACCCTTTGGTGGACTCCTTAGGGGTACTCATGTGTATAGACTCGAGTTACAGAGTGACTATTGACTGTCCTAAGAACTTATGCCTGTCTCTAGATATATTGTCCTTTCTTGTTTGATGATTCTATGAATCATAGAAGGTGAGATGCAAGCCGGCTATGGTTGATAGAGTTTGGATTCCTGGATGTTATGTGATTCACATGATAGTGTAGTATGAGTCAGTCTAGTATTCACATGCTAGGACTATGTGTTGTTTATATTCTTGTTCACATGATAAGCACGATTGTCTAGCATCTATATGCCAAGGCTATGTGTTATCCATATTCATATTCTTATGTTTACATGTTATATTAATTATGACATTTCGTGGCTGGGAGGACTCGGAGTTACTCCCCACTGACTGTGGCTTTCGTATTTGTATAAAATGCGATTGACAGGTAGGTGATGCATATATGGGGTACATGTACGAGCTAGCGAGCAAAGTAACCTTGGGACCTAGATTGGCTTTATTTTATTGTGACCCTTAAACACTTTTTATGTCATATACTTTTTAGGGACATATGTCTCCCTTTTTCATTTTTGGGTTGTATAACTTTGTTTCGCGGCTTTAGCGATGTTTTATTTATGAGATTTATTTTAGACCTTGCATGTTTGACACCTTCCCATTTGGATATTTTTATAACAGGTTCAGGTTTCGTTTTCGGTTTTAAAAATTACAAGTTTTTACCCAAATGAACCTATTACAAACATATCCATGCAGTTTTTATCTAGAATTATGTGTTTACTTTTCCGCAATGAATGAGGGTGTCACACACGTGGGGTTACGCGAGGCGCGTTTTGTTCCTATTCTAGGCATAGTAACGTTTCAATTGGTCGAGGTTTGTCGGGTTGTCAAATTCATTCCCATCTAAGTCTGTGATCCTAACCGCACCCCCTGGAAGTATGGACTTGACTAGAAATGGTCCGGCCCAGTTGGGTTTGAATTTCCCTCGTGGATCGACAGGTAAAAGAGCTCTAATTGATTTGAGGACCAAGTCTCCTTCTTTGATGTTCCTTGGCTTAACCCTTTTGTTGAAGGCTCGTTTGATACGTTCCTGATATGTTTGCACATTATGTAATGCGCGCAAACTTCGTTCATCCAGGAGGATGAGTTCTTCATATCTATCCTTCTTCCAATCGGCTTCCGTGATTTGACTTTCGAGTAAAATACGCAAGGATGGTATTTCTAGCTCGACTGGTTGTACGGCTTCCATGCCGTAGGTCAAATAGAAAGGGGTGGCCCCAGTGGGCGTCCTAACAGATGTACGGTATCCCCATAAAGCAAAAGGTATCTTGCTTGGCCAATCTCGATAGTTGTCAATCATTTTCTTGAGGATTGTGACAACGTTCTTGTTTGCCGCCTCTACCGCGCCATTAGTTTGTGGTCCATATGGCGAGGAGTGGTGATGCTTGATTTTGTACTTGGCTAGCAATTGCTCGGTCTCAGCCTGGAAATGTTACCCATTGTCACTAATGATCTCATGTGGGCAACCGTATCGACAGATGATGTTGGTTTGTATGAACTTTGCCACGTTCTTGGCTGTGAGACTCGTGTAGGAAGCCGCTTCTACCCATTTGGTGAAATAATCGATTGCCACTAGAATGAAATAGTGAACTCCTGTTCCGGCTGGCGTGATCTTTCCGATGATGTCAATTCTCCAAGCAAAAAATGACCAAGGAGATGTCATTGTATAGAGTAATGAAAGAGGGACATGTTGCACACTCCCGAAGATTTGGCAGTTGTGGAAATGTCTGACATATTTGATCCAATCAGATTTCATTGTGGTCCAATAATACCCCAAACGTGTTATTTTCTTTGCCATCATGGGTCCACTCATGTGAGGGCCACATTCTCCATTATGGACTTCTTCCATCACTTTCCGTGCCTGTGAATGATCAAGGCAACGTAGGATCACGCCAAGAGGCGTTTTTTTGTATAACTCTCCTTGCATGAGGACGTATTGGGAAGCTAGTAAGCGTATAGCGCGTTGTCCCCTCTTGTCCATATCCGGTGGATAGGTGCCATTGAGTTTGAAGTTCAGGATTGCTTGGAACCAAGATTCCTCTGTAATTTCTTCTTCATCTGTGATTTGGTGCACGTAAGCCGGTTCTGACCGTCGTTCGATGCATAAAGGCATTTCTACCATATTATCCGGCATATTAATCAAAGATGCAAGTTTTGCAAGAGCATCTGCAAATTGATTTTCCTCTCGAGGTAGATGTAGGTATGTTACTTGATCGAAGAATTGGGCTACTTGGTCTATTCTGGCTTGATAAGGTGCTAGGCTTTCACTTCGAATTTTCCAGATCCCGTAATTTGGTTGATGATCAAAGATGAATCTCCATGTACGCGAAGATTCTTGATGCCTAAACCTACTGCTGCTTGTAATCCGATGAGACAAGCTTCATATTCTGCCGCGTTATTTATCACCTCGAAGTCGAGTTTGACAGATATTGGTGTATGCTCGCCTTCAGGAGAAATGAGCAACACTCCTATTCCGAATCCTCTCAAGTTCGATGTCCCATCAAAATAAAGGTCCCAGGAATCTACATCGGTTTGGAGTATATCTTCATCCGGAAATGACCAGGTGTCTATTGTTTGTGCATCATTGATGGGATTTTCTGCGAAGAACTCGGCAACGGCGCGCCCTTTTATAACTTTCAGAGGTACATACTTGAGATCGAACTCTGAGAGCATCAAAGTCCATCTTGCTAGGCGTCAATTGAGAACGGGTTTCTCGAAGAGGTATTTGACAGGATCCATTTTGGAGTATATTTTGACGGAGTAGCTATGCATGTAATGGTGTAGCTTCTTTGTTGCCCACACAAGAGCAAGGCATGTCTTCTCGAGTGGTGTGTATTTGCACTCGTACTCCAAGAACTTCTTACTGAGGTAGTAGATAGCTTTTTCTTTTTTTCCTACTGTTTGGGCCAGCATGGCACCCATGGTTGTTTCAGTTACCGTGAGATATAAACCAAGAGGTTGATCTCGTTGGGGTGGCATGAGCACTAGTGGTTTGGCTAGTATCTCCTTGATTCGGTCCAATGCCTTTTGACAGTCATCATCCCACATGGTGTGATCCGTTTTCTTTAGCTTTTTGAAGATAGGTTCACAGATCATGGTGAGTTTCGATATGAATCGACTTATATATTGCACCTTACCCAAGAATCCTCTAACTTCCTTCTCTGTTTGAGGTTGCGGCATTTCGATTAGAGCTTTGATCTTGGAAGGGTCTATTTCTATACCTCGTTGGCTAACAACGTATCCCAGGAGTTTGCCGGATGTTACCCCAAATGCACATTTCTGAGGATTGAGCCTCATGTTGTACTTTCGTAATCCGGAGAAAAATTTGCGAAGGTTCGCAATGTGCCCCTCTCTATCCTTGGACTTGACAATCATATCATCTACGTATACCTCAAATTCTTTATGAATCATGTCATGTAAGAGGTAGTTGCGGTGCGTTGATATGTAGCTCCGACATTGATTAACCCAAATGGCATAACCGTGTAGCAATAGGTGCCCCATTGAGTGACGAAGGCGGTCTTATGCATATCTTCTATGGCCATCTTGATCTGGTTATATCCTGCGTATCCATCCATGAAGGACAATAGCGCGTGATCTGCTGTGTTATCCACCAATATGTCGATATGTGGTAGAGGAAAGTCATCCTTGGGACTTGCTTTGTTTAGGTCTCTGAAATCCACACAAACCCGGATTATCCCATCCTTTTTGGAGACGGGTACTATGTTAGCTACCCAGTCTGAGTACTCGGAAACTTTGATGAACCCGGCTTTGAATTGTTTGTCGACTTCTTCTTTGATCTTAAGAGCCCATTCTGTCCTCATTCGTCGAAGCTTCTGTTTTACGGGTTTGAAACCTGTTTTAATTGGGATTCTATGTTCTGCAATGTCCCTGTCGATCCCTGGCATGTCTTTGTAGGACCAAGCAAAAACGTCTTTGAAATCGTGTAGGAGGTCTATTAAATTGGCCCTTTCGGTAGAGCTCAAGGTCGTCCCTATCCTAAGTTCTTGGGGTTCTAGTTCGGTTCCTACGTTGATGGGTTCAGTATCTTCTATTACTGGCCCCCCTTCCCCCTCTTGTAGTATTTCTTTGGCTATGTAGGGAGGTATTTCGATTGAGTCTGGGTCTGGGTCATCCTCATTATTATCGTAAACAGAATTGCATTTAGAATAACACAAAGAGTAAGCAGAACCTGATTTATTCATATTAAAATTTGAGAAAAGTTGAAAAAAGAAGCCATCTGTTCTGTAGTCAGTGGCGGTAAAGGGACATCTGTTGGGACATTTCCCAGACTACTGTTGCTACTTGATGCTAAGCTAGGAGAAATAAGGGGAATGGGAGTGACGACAGGAGGAGACTCACTAGGGACTTCTCTAGACTCCGACTCTGACTCCGACTCTGACTCTGACTCGAATTCATCGTCTTCTAGTTCTCCTTTGAACATCTCTCCTTCTCCAGTGGTGAGCTTGAAGAGTCGTCCTTGGTTGTTTGTCCACTTGATCGACTTTCTCCATCCTTTCTGTTGATTCGAGCTAGTTTCTGTGATTAATGCGGTAGGGTTGAAATGATCGTCTTGAAGTATCATGGTAATGATCTCATCCTGCGCGGCTCTAATAAATCGATCTTCCCCAAACAGTAAGCTAACAGCTTGTTCGTCTAAATAAGGTGCTTGACGAGTTTTGACGGTAGGAACCGTTTCCGGAGGAATGAAGTAGCAATCGTGAAAGATCTCGATTCCGACTAACTTCCTTTCGAGATAGTGCCAAGGTTCGGGAAATCCATGAAATAGTTCTTGACTTCCTTCCCTAACGAAGTATCCATTTAGGGTAGGGAGATAGGGTCGCATTTGGATTCCCACGTTCTTACGGTTTTGAACTTGGGCGAGCATCTCGAGAGCTTCCTCTTTAGTGGGTTTGTACCCTAATCCAAGTGGTATCCTTTGTGAGTTGCCTTCTTTGTAGGGTGCAAAGGTGTTCCTTCGTATTGGATTCAAAGGCATTCCCGGGAAGTATCCCTGGGATTTGAGTACGTGGTTGACCATCAAATTAGAGTAGGGATTGAAGTATAAAGGTGCCAACTCGCTTTCTATGACGTTTATGCTATGGAAGCCCCCAAGTTCATATACTGGATCCGCAAGTACTTGATTGCTTGACCTCTTTTCTATTACTGCCTTGATGGGTGATGAAGTGATTGTCACCACTTTACCATCTAGTGGGATCTTGATCTTCTGGTGGAGGGTGGATGTCACTGCTTTGGAAGCGTTAATCCAAGGTCTTCCCAGAAGTATGTTGAAGGATGCTTCAATGTCTACTATTTGGAAGTTGACTTTTCGTTCGATCGGCATGTGGCTATGGTCAGGTTAACAAGTCCTACCACTTTTCGTCGTGTACCATCATATGCGCGAACACCTGGTTCGTAGGAGTCCAATCCGACTCTTTCATGCCTAGTTTGTATGCCGTTTTCAAAGGTATAACGTTAACTACCGAGCCATCATCTACCAAAGTTATTGGCACATTCTTCTTCAAGCAAATAACAGTGATGTGAAGAGCCAAGTTGTGATTAGCACCAAAGGGTGGCAAGTCTTCATCCGAGAAAGTAACAGGGTTACTTAGCTTTGGTGATTCTTGGAAGACCAAGTTGACTACGTCATCGGGTGTAGAATTATGTGCCACATTTAGCTTGGCCAAGGCTTGCAGTAAAGCTTGGCGATGTGGAAATGAGCTTGCAACTAGTTGCCAGACTGAAAGATCAGCCTTTGTCTTCTGTAGTTGCTTTAGCAAATGGTTAGTAGAGGTATCTTCGTTATCATTTGGCGTGACAACGTTGGTTGGACCATTCGCTATGGGACCATTTTGAGAAGTGTCTCGGTATGGACGTCCCGAACGAGTAAGGTGGTCCACATCTTGATCCTCACTATTTTGGACTATTTCCTCACTGACTTTGACTAAGTAGTGTTCAGTGAGATACTCATCTTCATCATCGTCGGCCCATACTCCATTGATAGTAGCGAGTTCTCTCATTCTTATGATTTCGGCCTCCAATTGGATAATTTGGTCGACTAGTTCATCAACCACGGCTACTACTTCTTGCATTGTAGCATTTTGCGAGAAACTTAGTGGCGCACGTTCTTTGGGTGTTGTATTGGGATCACGTAGGGTTGCCACTACGCTCTCTAGTTCCGAGACTTGACTATTCACACTCTTTCCCTATGCGATGAAATCGGTGATGGTAGGGGAAATGGTGGAGTAGTTCCCTTCACTCTCTATTGCGTGGATTTCATCTTCGACTGGAGAAATGAGGTGTGAACAATCTAAGGTAGGTTCTTCACTTGTAATCACCAGAATTCCAAGAGGATTCTGAGTGTTGTAATCACCAGAATTCCACCAGGCGGTATTGGTAGGCGACCGTCTTCAATCATGTCTTGAAGAACATTCTTTAGCTTGTAGCATTTTTCTGTATCATGTCCCTTGCCTCTATAATATTCGCAATACGAATTCTAGTCCCAGAACTTGGATTTCTTTTCTGGTTCGGGCGTAGGGCCTATGGGTTGAAGCTTACCCTGTTTCATCAGTCTCTTTAGAGCATTAGAGTATGTGTCCCCAATATTAGTGAATTTTCTTGGTGGGGTACTCTTCTTAGATGGCTCGAGAAGGTTAACTTCATCAGTCTTGCTAGTAGAGCCGTAAGAATGACTTGTTGAGCCTTGATATCCACGACCTACCGTTTTGGACAAGAGTCCTTTACGGATGTCATCCTCGATCCTTGTTTCTAGTACAGTTAAGTCTTTGAAGGTCTTAATGTTTTGGTACCTCAAATGACTCGCATAGATGGGCTTTAAATTGTCCACGAATTTCTCCACGAGGGTAGCTTCATCTGGACGTTCAACAAGTTGGGTAATAGTCTTCCTCCACCTACTTAGGAAGTCGGTGAAACCTTCTTTGTCATTTTGGGTAAGAACCTCTAAAGTGCGCATGTTGACTTGGATTTCGGCATTATCCGCATATTGCTTAGCGAACTCAATTGCGGCATCGTCCCAGGTAGCCATCTTCTTGTGCTCTAGAGAATAGAACCATTGTCTTGGGATAGTGTCAAGAGATGAAGGAAAGATCCTTAAGAACATCTCGGGTTTAATGCCTTTGATAGACATGTAATCCTTGAAAGATATGGTTCAAAGGGTTTTCATGCCCCTTGAATTTAGGGATATTCGTCATGTTGAAGTTGGTTGGCAATTTGGAGCTCACGGCCTCATATTTGCGATTATTTTCCCTATAGATATCATCCCCTTTGAGATACATCAATGGTTCCTCCAAGTATTGGAGTCGTTTCTCAGCTGCAGTCATACCTACGGGAGGGTTAACCTCATGTGCTCCCATAGGAGGATTTTCATTCCCGAAGTTATTCACAAATTCATCAGACACTTCACTTTCTCGAGGAGGCAACCTTGTTTCCACACTATATATTCGGCCCTCGATTGTGTCGAGGCGATCATACACTTGGTCTTGAGTGACTTGGAGACGAGCTAACGCGGCTAGGATTTGATCATTACCATTCAGGGGTTGGTTGTTGCTCACGTCGCTTGTGTTATGCATCTTGGAAACTGAACAATAGATCGACGACAAATCAAAACACGATCGATCATTCTAGCGCACTTACTTGGAAAAAAATGTTTTGACTTGTAGAGTGGGAGTGTGCCACTCGTGTTAAGTGAGTTTTTGAAGAAATGACAAAGTTTGAAAATGTTGGTCCTAGTCAACTGTAGTGTAGTTGTAGGAGTGGACTCGAAGTGAGGTTTTGAAATGGGCTTTGAGGCCCAAATTTTGACTCGACAATTGGACAGAGTTTTGACTGGTTTTGCGCTAATATTGGGCTTGTGTTCGAAATTTTTACATTTTGAAAGAAATTTTGATTTTTACAAAAATCGTTTTTGTTTAGAAATGGTGATCACATATGGTATAAGCATTTATACAGGCATTATAACGGGATGCTGAGTGCATTTAAAAGGGTTTTGGCTTAAAGGGTGGGTTGCCATACCGAACAATCAAACCCGGAGTCTGTGGAGGGGCTCGTACCAAACAAGAGTAAGGCCAATTCCTAGTACATTTCCTCGAGTAGTGAAAGTCCTTGATACAAACAAGAGTAAGTACCATGGTATGGATGACGTCAATCGCTATCCATCCTTAGGCCCAAATAAGAATTTGGACCGTCTAGACGGGACGATTGGTCGAATGGGTTGGGTTGGGCCTAGGAAGGCCGAATAAAACGGTCTAGAAAGACCGAGTTATGAAAATCGACAACTGTCTTATATAAACTATCCCCTAACCTTGTTCAAGTTTCACCCTTGGCAACACGTAGGTGTCTGATCCCCAGCGGAGTCGCCAAACTGTGGACGCGGGCCCACGGGGGCGAAAAGCGAGCAAGCTTTTCTTATGCATTTGTGGAGTCGCCACCAATTTATTGTGGAAAATTGGAAACCGTTCGAATACCTCGTGCCATGTCAAGACACAAAGTAGTGACATGAACACCAAGAACTCGTTACCCTTAGCATTCTATGTCTAGAATGACTCTCGTGGATGCCAATGAACACGGATGTTCACAGAGATCTGGAGTAAGGGGTGAGGGTACGTATTAGGAAGCTCTTTTGATCGAACACCTAATCCCGCCCGCCTCGATAGCGGCCTCTACTAATGATTAGGGAAATCGTCTATATTTGATATGTTGTCGATTATATGCATGCAATGCAACATCCAATAAATTAATCCTAACATGTGAAAATTAACTAAGTCGGTGAACATGTAATTAGGCATACAATTAGGTCGAAGAAGGGTTTTAAGTTTGATTACATGTGAAAGCAAACAAACAATATGACAATAAAGAAATACAATAAAAATACAATAAAGAAAATTATAATAATTACATTGGATTAATTGATTTATGTCAAAAATACATTTAAAACGGATAATTTTAGAAAAGAAAGAATAAATAAATAAACAAACAGAAATTAGGTAATAATACGACTAATAGTAAATTAAATACGTAAACTAAACTAGGTCAAGGCAGAAACGGGAGTTCAGAGACAGAACTCAACCCGGAACAGGCGCAGCAGAGCTGCGTCCTTTGGAAGAGGCGCAGCAGACGCTGCGTCTGTTCTGAGCTTCGATTCTGGTTTGTGAAGCGGAATTGCAAATCGTTAATATTCATTGGTGATTTTAATGCTTGATTATATTATTTGACTCGGATGGAAGTGGTTTAACAGATTATTTACATGTGATTGAGGTCATAAAAACGATAAAACATGGATAAAAACTAATTAGGATGAATTATTTACAAGATTAATAAGGTTAATTACTAATACAAATTAACAAACTAAACAAATTAATTAGATTAAACAGGTTATTAATAACGGACTAATGATGGTGACGATGAAAAACAGATGAAAATATATCAATGATGAATTTCAGACACTCAATATTAATGAATCGAACCTCTAAAAAACCCGAATTGATTTAATGACGAAAACCCGCAAATATGAATTATAAGGGATTTAAGTCGGGAATTTAATGATGATAAGTTATTAATGAATTACAGGTTAAAATTATCATATTAGAATTATTGTGTTGAAAGAAACATGAACAATTGAAAGCAAAATAAAACATACAGACGAACAAAAGACGAAGGAAGAAGAAAGGAAGCAAGGAACTGCGCGCCTCCGGAAGAGGCGCCGCCATTCTCTGCGTCCTTTCTCGACGTTTGTCTCCTGATAATCCGTAAAAAGGGTTTGAAATAAGGTTTTACAAATCGGTTTTTAGCGTATTTTCAACATAAATCTTACAATAATGATTACAAAAATAAAGAACAATAATCAAAAGATAAGGATTTACACCCTCAAACTTACATGTTTGACGAAACGAGATTGACTAAGTTAACATTTAGTGATGCTCGACTCGAATGTACGACGAAAGTGCCCTCTAAGAGGAAGTTAACCAGATTGATTAAGGTTGATTGATGTGGAGTTGGTCAAATTGGTCGGTCATGCAAAATGAGGCTGGTACTCAGAAAGATCCGAGCTTACGTGGTCGAAAGTTCAAGCATGTAGACGCCAAAAAGTATAAACGTGGTCTAGAATGCAAAGAGAGAAGAGAAGGGCGGACACTCGCGTGAGAAATATGTGAGACCGAAGGTCTCTATTTATACTAATCACACGACGGAAATTAGGGTTTTCGGAGAAACTTTGGAAGTGAATCTCGAAAAGATACGAAAAAATACGCAGAAAAGGACTGAGGAAGAGGCGCGGCAAGCACTGCGTTTCTTGGAAGAGGCGCAGCACCTGCTGCGTCCTTTCCTCAGTGGTTTCCTCCTGCGGAAGAAAGATTTCCGTGTTTCTATTATGGAATAACGGATTAATCTTATTTCCTTAATATTTTATATGATAATTTCGGGATATATTTTACCAAAGATTAAAAGATTGGAAAATATGGAATAGAAATATCCGGAACATTCCAGAACATTCTGACTCGGCATTTTAAACGGTTATTAGAAAATGAAGACGGTTTTTTTTACCCGGACTCCATATGTACTCTAATTACTGTCAAAACGACCGTATCAGCGCGTAGATGACAACTATGAGGTAGACACAAGTGTTTGAGCGACCACTTGACGATAAACTTACGAACTGTCACAAATCATTCCGTGTACCAAACATGCGGCCCAATCATCACCGAGTGGTTTGCGGGAGGTGCAAAAATGAGGTATCTACAGAGATACATTAAATATTAAGTATAGATACAAAGAATAATTATCACAAGTACATAAAATATGTTCTTCAATTTTTGTCAAGTACCCTTAACTAACTCAGCATGTTCATTGATTTCTACTAAAGGTACATTTAATATAAGCTAGAAGTACATTTAATAGTATAAAATCAATGTAATGCCCAGTTAGTTAAATGTACATGATAAAAATTGATCAAAATATTTTATGTACTTATGATAATTATTATTTGAACTTATAATTTATATAATTATTATAAATTAACGAAAAATGTATATACGTACAATATATTTATGTCAAAGGTACATTTTATTACCATTGAAGGTACAAAATATTTTTTCTGTATGACATGTCATGTATATTTTAATTATTTTTCAAATACATATTATTAATTCGTTATGTGCATCTTAGATATATATATATCTATATATATGTAGCGCGTACATTGACCATATGATATAGGTACATCTTATAATAACTATGGGTGCATATCAAAGTATTTATGTTTATTTAAATTATTTATCAATCACGTTTCAACAAATCATCAAGTACCTTTAATTTGTTTAGGAGGTACATTAAATATATCTACAATAGGTACATTTATTAACGACTATAGATTCATATCATGTTTATTTTAATTAATTATCTTGCACGGATGAATAAATCATTTCTATTTTATGTATATGAGAGGCACATTAAATTTATAATATAGGTTCATATAATACTTATTAAAGGTACATATCATGTTTATTTTAATTAGTTATCAATTATGACTCGATTTTTTATTATGTACATTTTATTTATATAAGAGGCACATAAATATATATTATAGGTACATATAATAAATATTAAAGTTACATACCGTGTATATCTTAATTAGTTACAAGGCATGTTTCAATAATTATTCAAGTACATTTTAATAATATAGAAGGGACATGAAATATATAATAAATGTACATTTTAATAATTATAGCTACATATCATATTTACTACAATTATTTATTAACTTTATTTCACTTACTCATCGGGGACACATTATATATATTGGAGGTACATTAAATATAAAGTATAGATACAAAGAATAATTAACATAAGTACATAAAATATGTTGTTCAATTTTTATTAATTACACTTAACTAACTCATCATGTACAACGATTTTATACTGAATGTACATTAAATATAAACTGGAAGTACATTTAATAGTTATTAGAGGTACATATTGTTTTAACTCAGGTCTTAACAATGATATATATTAAAAGAGATACAAAAATAACAACAAGATGCATGTGTCAGAGTGGTAAAAGTAAGTCCATTTCAACCATGAGGTCGTGGGTTCAATCCCCATCAACAACATTTTTGATGTTTGAAATTGTTGATCATCATTGACCATTGGTGGCTGTTGACCACCTTCAACCACCGGTGGCCACCGTTGACCCTCCTCCTTACCAGCCACCGACCACCATTGACTGGAGTTGACCCTCCGGGGATTGGTGACTTCGAACAGAACCCAAGCACAGCTCATTTTACCCCAAGCAAACATTCCGCAACCTAAGTATAAGGTACTGCTCCGTATAAGGTACCTGCTTTCCTGCAATACGCTATTTTCCCACAATAACGGGGGGAATCTTCCGCCGCGGTTGAGGAGTTAAATGCGTCAACTGCCTGCTCGCATTAGCATTACAAGAACAACAACAGTAACCCTAGCCCAATCACAAGGCCAATCAGTCTCACCTAAGCTCTTTTAATGAAAGCTGCACGCATCCTTTTATAAAAATAAAAATAAAAAATAATAATAATAATAATAATAATAATAATAATAATAGAATATAGGGGAAAAAAGGAGTAAAACACGAAACTTGTCCTTCAACTGATCGTGGCACGGGCGACCCGCACCATATCCTTGCGATCTGCATGCAGCTCGGGAAGAAATTGGTTGCTCCGTCTTTCATTGTGTAACAAATCCTTGCCTTGTCATTGTTGGGCATTATGGAGACATGTCATGTGTACTTCTTTCATATTTATTTTATTTTCTAATTTTCTCGACCCAATCAATACTTGTACAAGTCCAAGTTGAAGTTTAGACTTGGGCTTTTATTTTCTCCTTATTCGATCCTTGCTCAGCCCAATGCTTGATTTGCTCCAACTTACCTTAACACTAATCGAAATTTACTCTTCAAATTTATTAACCCATAATTTCACCAAATAATTCCCAAATACAAACAAGATCGCAAAATGAAGATGTATACAATTACCTCTCTTAACTCCACTTATTTCACCCATAACTCACCTAAATCAGTACTTTTACACCTTGTCCCCTGAGGGGGTGGGTCCCAATGATAGGTTTTTAGAATATAAGGGGGTTAAATAGTCCAGATAAACAGAAGTATATTAAGTGGTTCCTACATTCTCATAATATTGGACTTTTTGGCCTCCTTGAGACGAAGGTAAAACCTTCATCTCTAAATAGAATAAGAGAAAGTATTTGTGCTGGGTGGTGTATCTCTACTAATTCCCAGTTGCATAAGGGTGGAAGGGTTTGGTTGATATGGAAACCTCATCTTTATCAAATTCACTTTATTGAATACAATGCCCAATTTATTCATGTCAAGGTTGATGAGTTGATTTCTGGTGCTTCCTTTTATCTCACTATGGTCTATGCCTTCAATGGTGTTCAGGAGAGGAAAGTTTTATGGGCTAGGCTAGGTCATTTTAAGAATTCTATAACAGGACCTTGGCTCCTCTGTGGTGATTTTAATATTGTTCTCAGCCCTTGTGAAAGGCTTGGAGGACAGTCTACTGAAGTGGAAATGGAGGATTTTCAGAATTGTGTGGATAATTGTAACTTGGTGGATATTGTTGCGTCTGGATCTTATTTTACTTGGAATAACAAGCAGGAAGCAGCTACCAGAGTTTATAGTAGGCTGGACAGGGCTCTGGTTAATCATGAATGGACCTCTGAGAGAGCTGATTTCTATGCTCACTTTTATGTTGAGGGGTACTTTAATCATACCCCGTGCATTATTCAGAGGCAGAACTCAGGTTATCAAAAAACGAAATGTTTCAAATACTTCAATATGTGGAGTGGTGTGGATCATTTTATCCCTACTGCACAAGATTTAGGATAGTTTCATTCCTGGTACTCCAATGTTTCAAATTGTAAGGAAACTTAAGCTGCTTAAGAATCCTCTGAAGGATCTTAATAGAGGATTGTTTGGTGATGTGGAGAATAATAGTATGAGAGCTTGGAAACATTTAGAATATGTTCAGGAACAATTGAGAAATGATCCAACCAATGGTGATCTTATTGGTATTGAGTTACTTGCTCTGAAAGATTATCAGGAGTTACTGAAAGCTTGTAACAGTTTCCTTCTTAAAAAATCTAAAGATGTATGGCTTGCTGAAGGGGATAATAATGCTAGGACATTCCATAGCTACATGAAAAATAGACAAGCTAGGAATAAGGTTCTCGGAATTGTAGATGAGCAGGGACAATGGTGTACTGACCCTGGAAACATCCAGCGGGCTTTTTTAAGCTTCTATATGAAGCTTTTAGGTGAATCTGATACTGTGAAACAGGTTAATGATTCAGTGGTTAAGAGGGGACCTGTTTGTACTAAGGAGCATTGGGAAATTCTTCGGAGTTCAGTGACTAATGCTGAAATTAAGGAAGCACTCTTCTCTATTCCAAACCATAAAGCACCTGGGCCAGATGGTTTTTCGAGTGCTTTCTTTAAAGATTCTTGGGATATAATAGGACGTGATGTATGTGTTGCCATCAAGGACTATTTTACTCAGGGGAAAATGCTTAAACAATTGAACCACACCTTTGTTACTCTAATTCCAAAGGTGGTTGTGCCTGAGAATGTATCACAGTTTCGGCCTATATCCTGCTGTAATGTAATATATAAGGTCATCTCTAAGCTTCTGTGTGCTAGACTAGCCAGGATACTCCCCAGTATCATTAGCCCTAACCAAGGTGGCTTCATTAAGGGGAGAAACATTATAGAAAACATACTTGTGTGTCAGGATATCATAAGATTATATACTAGGGCATCAGTCTCTCCTAGATGCCTTATTAAAGTTGACCTTAAAAAAGCTTATGATTCGGTGAACTGGTCATTTCTTTTGCAGATGCTGGTGGCTTTGAATTTTCCTCCTCATTTTATTAAATTGATCAAGGAATGTGTGACTACTGCTTCGTACTCACTGGTACTAAATGGGAAACCCTTTGGTTTCTTTCAAGGGAAGCCAGGATTGAGGCAACGAGATCCCCTTTCCCCTCTTTTATTCACAATAACAATGAAATATCTTTCCAGAATACTGGCTTTTATAACTGATGTTTTGCCTTTCAAGTTTCATTCTCTTTGCGGTAAAATCAGACTGCAGCATCTCATGTTTGCTGAGGATTTGCTACTTTTTTCAAGAGGAGACAAGCAATTTGTTATGTTGATGCTTAGATCATTTGCAACATTTTCTGGAGCTTTTGGACTGCACATGAATAGCCAGAAGTTTAACATTTATTTTACTGGAGTCCAGAGACATGATAAAGACTATATTATTGGTATATCTGGTTGTGTGGAAGGGCAAATACCTTTCAAGTACTTGGGTGTGCCTATCACTGCTGGGAAGTTGGGGAAAAGAGAGTGTCAAGTCTTGATTAAGAAAATAGTTGAGAGAATCAGGTCCTTTGGAGCTAGGAAGCTCTCTTATGCTGGAAGGTTGGTTTTAGTTAAATCTGTGTTGACATCTCTCTTTACTTATTGGGCCGACATTTTCTTGATTCCAAAAGGAGTTCTGAGGAAAATTGATAGCATCTGTAGGAATTACCTTTGGGATGGCACAAATATTTACTTCAGATCTCCCCTTGTTAGCTGGGAGCATGTGTGCACTCCACAAAGTGAGGGAGGTTTGGGTATCAGATACAGTTCAACTTGGAATATGGCTACTGTAGGGAAGTTAGTATGGTGGTTGTACAGCAAGCCTGATAGCTTATGGGTCAAATGGGTTCATCAGATTTATACCAAAGGTAACTCTTGGGATAGTCATGTTCCTAAAACCCATATGAGTGGGAATTGGAAAACTATCTGCAAGATTAAAGAAGTGTTTAAACTAGGGTATGTGAATGGGGTTTGGCTTGCTGATAAGGATGGCTACAATGTCATCTTAGGGTATGAGTGGCTTAGGCACAAAGAGCAGAAAGTTGGATGGGCTAAGCAGCTTTGGACGAGCTGGGCAGTACCAAAACATAAGTTTTTATGTTGGTTGATTCTTAGGAATGCACTCAATGTCAAGGAAAAGCTCTATAAACATGGTATTTGTCAGGATGAGGTATGTTGCATATGTAATAGTGGACAGGAAACAATTTGGCATGTGTTCTAGAGTTGGAGGTATGCAGTATGGTTATGACAGGGGTGTGTGAGTGGCTGCATATTCATGTTCCTACTGGTAATGGCATTGTTTGGACTGGTAGAAGAAAATGGAGTCCTGTGAAAAAGAGCATCTGTTTGGGTGCTATAATGGCAGTGTACTATGCTTTGTGGCAGCAGCGAAACAAAGCACGATTGGAAGGGGTACTGACTAGGCCGAGTGTTTTGATCCAGCAAATTCAGATGATCCCCAGGCATAAAATGGCTAGTTGTAATGTAATAGCAAATGCTAATGATGTATCTTGGATATCTTCAGTTATGTAGATGATCCATGTAATGTTATTAAATCCTCTTAGCTTGTAATAGTTATTTGAGCTTAGTGAGAACTTACATTCTACCAAAAAAAATACTTTTACACCATACGAAACCCGTCCTATTCAACTTCCCCGCACTTAGATCTTACTCGTCCTTAGGTAAACTCAAAAGATCTATTACAAGCTTATACCAACACCGATCCATATAAGCATATGAAGCTAACAAGACTCACAATGAAACTCTTGTAAGATGGTCTTCAACACAGCAAAGGGAGAAAATAGCATTGGAAGAATTCTTTCTTCTTCTTTTTTTTTTTTTACCTAAATCTCTCATTTTGCCTAAAGTGCCCGCCCTTGCGGGTTTTCACTCTAGCTTTTCATCATTTTTCTTCAACTCACTCTACTCTCAGTGGTACGCAACTCAATTCTTCATTTTACCCGGAGCGCTCTTTCGGGTTTTCACTCCGTCCTCGGCCATATCCTAATCTTGCTTAGGCGCCCTTTCGGGTTTTCACCTAACCGGGATACTTTTTTTTCTTTTATTTTTCTTTTTCAATCACTCCACACAAGTACAAATATGTTACAATCGGAACGATTCTTCTCCCCACACTTGAAAATTGTCCTCAATGTTGCATAGGACACAATAAAATGAGAAGAAGAAATACCTCATGGAACATAGGATCATACGACTTCACAAGTAGAACTATCTTACAATCCTCAAACCACACAAACATGTCAACCACTCACCGCACCTCCTCTCCACACTTGGCCATTAGCATCTACCATAAAGCACAAGAACAACATGGCCAACAAAAAAAGAATAATCAAAGAACACTAACGCCCCTTATTACTCCAATCCTAAAAAGTGACCAAGTGAAGTTAACACAGTACAAGCTCAAATGGTCTTAGTCTCCTCTACTCCAACATCTCACCATAGACCAACAAATCACAATAAGATGATGCTCACAACATCACACCGCGATTTCTCCTCACCGTAACCACTAACTTACCCAACCAAACTCCTCACCTTAACCACTAACTTACCCAACCACCCTTCTATGTCGCCCTTCTTATGGCGCCAACTCCATAAAATAAGCAATGAATCTCAAGGTATCGTCCGATCATTTTTTAATTTTTTTTCTTTTTCCGGACACATTTTTTTTTTGGAGTTGTCAAAAACAGTAATCTACGGGTTGCCTTCCGGGAGCGCTTTTGTTTAACGTCGTTGGCTCAACATCTCGTGGAATGGTAAAACCACCCGACTTAAGCTTAGTTAGAGAAAACTCACCTTACTTTGTAATTAGGCGAGCACTTTATTTGATGTGAATGACTTGTGTGCCTTTACCGGAGCCCTTCCGACGGATTAACTTATCAAACCAAGCCTTCGACTTACCTTTAGATGCCTCCGCATCTTCATGTCGTTCCCATAAGATGACATATTTCCGTTCCTCCTTAAGAGGAGAGCCCTGCAAAACATTATACACCTTGCTCGGAAGAGAATGCTCCCGACACTTAGATAACACATGGTTAGTAAAAGTGTCTATAACACACAATGAGTGAATTGTAGGAGAACGAGGAGATGGTTTATTGATTTCAAATTTAACAATCGTCCCTTCAAATTCCATGGTGAGAGAACCTTTAGGAAGATCAATCTTAGTCCATGCAGTACTCAAGAATGGTCTCCCCAATAAGACTGGTATAATACCTGCCTCATTTTTCATGTCTAAAACATAAAAGTCAGCCGGAAAGACTAACTTACCAACCCCTACCATGACATTCTCCACAATCCCCTTAGAGTAGACACTAGACCTGTCAGCCAACTGAACTATTACACTAGTGTCTTTCAAAGGTCCAAGTTTTAGAGTCTCATAAATAGTATACGGGATGACATTAATAGACGCACCTAAATCTAACATGGCCCTCTCAAACCAAAAGTCTCCTATGATACAAGGGATTGCAAACATACCCGGGTCACCACATTTAGGGGGTAACTTCTTTTGAAATAGAGCAAACACATATTCACTAATCTTCCCCTTATGACCTTTACCCTTGATTTTCTTCATCCCTTTCAATTTGTTATTCCTTTAAATAGTGCATAATTCTTTTAAAAATTTAGCATATTTAGGAACACTCTTTAAAAGATTAAGAAGAGGGATGTTTACCTCGCACTTTTGGAACACCTCATAAATGTCTTTGCCGTGCTCAAAGTGATGGGTTCTGCTCAGTGCATCGGGAAAAGGCAAATCTGGTTCCACCACTGGTATAGAAGAAAGAATCGGCTCCTTCTACTTGACAATAGAAGCTTTTTCACCTTCCTCGATCACTATCTCTTCCTCTTTTTCATGAATTGTAAGAGTTTTGATGTGCTTCTTCTTTTTCTCCACCTCCTCAAATTGTCTTCCATTCCTCAAAGACACAGCACTCACATTCTCCCTTGGCGGCACCGCATCTCTAGCCTCTAATCTATTAATAGCAGTAGCCATTTGTCCCATCTGATTCTCCAAGTTTTGAATGCTAGCTTTGGTTTCTTGTTGGTTTTGAACCATTGTTGCTTGAAGAGTAACCAAAGCCCGGATCATATCCTCAGTGGACATTTGACCGCTAGAAGGAGGTGCTTGTGTAGGAGCAACATGTTGAACTGGTGGTCGAGTTATAAATTTGACCTTAGGTTGACCGGATTGGCCATCTTGTCCAAATTGCTGAATGTTTTGAGAATTTCCCCACCGAAAATTTGGATGAGCCTTCCACCCTTAATTGTAAGTGTTAGAGTAAGGATCCCACCTTTTTTGAGGTGAGCTCTCATACTCAATTCACCTCTTCTTGAGAACCTTCTTGCATAAGTGGACAATGCTCACTATGATGTCCTCTGGTGGAACAAATTCCACATACCATCGCCATCTTCTGTCCCATCATCATCTCCTTGAAAAGAGTTGTCAAGGTGTCAACTTTTTCTTTAAGATGGGAAGAAGATGAAGAACCCACTGAACTTACTCCCCGCTTTGTATATTTTCTAGCAAAATCTCGTGAGCTCTCAGCTAAATCACCAATGATCACCCAAGCCTCATCCAGGCTTTTATTTATAATACCTCCTCCACATGCCGCATGTACAGTACGAGCATCTTCCACACTCAAACCACCACAAAAATACATAACAAGATCTTCAGCAGTGTACCCATGATAAAGGCAAGTAGCACATAATTTATTAAACCTCTCCCAATATTCATACATTGTCTCCCCATCCTTTTGTTGTGCATTACTGATCTCGTTCTTCAACTGAGATGCTCGTGATGCAGGAAAATACTTTTCTAGAAAGGCCTTCTTCATTTTGACCCATGTATCAATGCTTCCTGGTGGTAAATAATAGAGCCAATCCCTCGCAGCATATTTTAGGGAAAACGGAAAAGCTCTCAGTTTCAACTGCTCATCGGTCACTGTAGCCGGTTTCATATTAGAGCAAATAATATGGAAATCCGACAAGTGTTTATTTGGATCTTCATTGCTTAGACCATAGAAAGATGGCAAATGATGAATTAGCCCTGACTTTAGCTCAAAAGTTGTGTTCTCAGCTAACGCAGGAAAAGTGATACACAACGGTTGTTGTGTAAGATCAGGAGCAGTAAGTGCTTTAATTGTATTGTTTGCCATGGTGAAAGAATTATCAGTGGCTTCAGATATTTCAGAATTATCCGACTCAGATTTCAAATCGTTAGACTCGTAACCTTCAGAAACAGCTATGATTGCACCTTTCTTGTTCTTTCACAACCTGAAAAGAGTATGCTCAATCTCTAAATCGATTGGCTCGAGATTCAAGTTAGAAGAACGAGTATTATGCATAAAATAAACTAAGCAATATTAAACACTCTACACTAACACATACAAAATTAAACTATTGCCTTCTCCGACAACGGCGCCAAATTTGACGGGGTGAAAGTCGCATGCCTATCAAAAGTAAATTTATAATCACTTACGAAACTACTAAAACAGTAATATAGAGAAAGTAAGGGTTGAACCCACAAGGAAGAACTAAGTCAATTAAAGTGTATGATGATGTAGAGTAAAGTAACCAGTTTAGGGGGGAATTTGAATTGTTTGATTAATTAACTAGAGAACTAATAGTAAGAAAATAATAAAGATGACCAAATTCAGAGATTTAAAAGTCTAGGGTCAAGCACAAATCCGCAACTTAATACCAATTGATCATTGTAAGAAAGTTCTAATTAATTATCTTGACTGCCTTATCGTGAATGATGATATTCCAACTCTACTTAAGATTAGCTAATTAAAATGTATGTCGTTCTTAACTAGCCTTAACTATTAAACAATCTTAACAATCTAGTTCAAGGTTTAATCTAACAGCAGCAATATGAATAGAGAATTCGACAAGGGATAAATAGCACATACAATCCAGTTGCACAATAGATATATGTTAATCGCTTCTAAGCATCAATATCAACGAATCCAGTTCAATATTAATCCCTAGTTGTTACTAGCGTAAAGTTAATCAATAAATCCTATTCAATTAACAATACTAACAATAGAATGATGAAATAGACAACTAGTTGTGCACCTAGCAATCGTAAGACAATTTTCATAAGAACAAGAACAAAGCAATTAATAATAGTCAAGACAAAGATTAGAACTTTCAAACTCACAATTGAATAATAAGTGCTTCAATGTCTTGAACCAAGAAGGGAGAAGTTAGGTCCTCAATTCCTCACAATAGATCCAGAATAATAAATTAGGGTTCTTGATAGTCTCCCCCAATTACAATACTTGAATAATGAATAATAATATAAATGTGTTTTTAACCTAATAATCATAATAATAATAATAATAATAATAATAATAATAATAATAATAATAATAATAATAATAATAAAACTACTACTACTACTAATAATAATAATAATAAAATAATAGAATATAGGAAACAAAGGAGTAAAACACGAAACTTGTCCTTCAACTGATCGTAGCACGGGCGACCCGCACCATATCCTTGCGATCCGCATGCAGCTCGGGAAGAAATTGGTCGCTCCGTCTTTCATTGTGTAACAATTCCTTCCCTTGTCATTGCTGGGCATTATAGAGACATGCCATGTGCACTTCTTTCATACTTATTTTATTTTCTAATTTCTTGACCCAATCAATCTTATATAAAACTGGGTTGAAACGCTGTGGATGAGCCACGTGTCAACCCAGCCTTAAATACACGTATTAATTACAGCTGAAATTAAATATAAACATAATAAATACTGTATAAATCTCAGCAAAGCATTAATTATAGTATAATAAATTTATTATAAAATTATATTAAATAATTACGGTGATTTGATTCTAAAGTTATTAAAAAGTTATTTTGATAAAAATTCTAAAATGTAAATAATTACGTTCATTGTGAAAAAAGTTTTCAATTGAGTATTATTTTCATTATATTTATTGAAATATTTATTTTGATATGTAGAGATGATTAAAATAAGCGTCTCACAATATTTTACATTTACGTAAAAAAACATTTTTAGAAAGTTATAAAACTTAGACTATTAAATCAATTAAAAAAAATATATTTGGAAGAGTCATTGTATATATTAAAAACACAACTTTAAAAAAACTACTAAGAGATAAGTTTTTGTAGTCTGAGAATAAAAAAAATTATATTGGACAAATTGAATACATATGAGATTTTGATTGGTTTCAATAGTGTGATAACGAGTATGTGTACGAGTGTGTATGTACATAGTGATCGCGAATGCATTTGAATAATCAAAACAAAAATAATGATTATTAAGTAATATAGTATTATAAATGACATGAAAAAGTAGAAAACACGTTACATTTTTTTTTAATATCTTTAACTAAATATGTATAACTCAAATATAAAATATTTTGATTATAACTAGCCAAATACTCCATATTACTTTTAGTTAAATATTGTATATGTTATCTTTTAAATACTTTGAAGGTAAACATCAAAAAATAATATTTGAGAAAGTTTAACCTACTTATTATATTTACAGGTAATAAACTCTTAAACATCAAGATACAATCAAAACATTTGAATAAGTTGAGTTTGAACTCTATATGTTTGATAGATAAATGTCACATGCTATACATAAAAAAATTAAAAATTACATAAAATTATGTTCACATAATTTTGAATAAATATTAATTGATTTGAGACATAAAGTATCGTGAAATGATATAATTTGAGAACTTATTGTTGATTGTCGTATTATTCGAATAAATTATATTTTGATTAATATGATATTTCACCAGTCACAAATTTATTTATAAAACGTTGATCATGCATAATTAATTATCACTTATTAGTTTTAATTAAAACTTTTATATATTTTATTTTAAAACATTGAAGTTAAACTTAAAAATATTAAATTTGAGAAAAAATTATTTATAAGAGAAAATATTGAAGGTCATATATAAATTATATAATTTTTCTTCAATTATAATCATAAAATATTAAAACAGGCCGCGCGAAGCGCGGAATACTACTTAATACTTGCACAAGTCCAAGTTGAAGTTTAGACTTGGGCTTTTATTTTCTCCTTATTCGATCCTTGCTCAGCCCAGTGCTTGATTTGCTCCAACTTACCTTAACACTAATCCAAATTTACTTTTCAAATCTATTAGCCTATAATTTCACCAAATAATTCCCAAATACAAACAAGATCGCATGTATACAATTACTCCTCTAAACTCCACTTATTTCACCGATAACTCACCTAAATCAATACTTTTACACCATACGAAACCCGTCTTATCAGTTGTGGTTTTCGGGTTTCAAAGGAGGTTGTCGTGGTGGTTGCTGCTGCTGGTGAACGACGATGGTCGCTATTTTGTGGTGAACGAAGAAGATAAGGGTGGAGTTGGTGAAATCTTTGGATTTTGGTAGAGAAGTAAGAAACTGGGTTGAATTTTAGTTTTAGTTACTACATTTGAAACTTTTAGGAGTTAATTTTACAAGGGTTTTTCGACAATGTGCCAATAGGTAAGTAAAGGCACGGAAGGCACGCAAGAGCGTCAGAAATTGGGAAAAACATAGGCGCAACGGAAACCGTGTTTAGTTTGTGCAGTAAGCTAATTGAACCTCCGTCCGTCCATTCTTCTCCTCTCTTCCACTCTCTTCTCACACACACCTTCTTCTTCTTCTTCAAGTAATCAAGTTATTACTTTTCAACTGCTACCTCACTTGTTTTTCCCCATTTCCGGTAATCTCTTGTTTTCTTATTCTCTTTGTTTTTGCGGTTATATCTTTTATGTCTCCGAATACACTTTATTCTACTTGACCTTGTTTTCACATGATTCTTGTATTTCATGAATTCATCTCTTGATTATAGAAACCTACAGTAGTTGTAAAATTGCTATTATGATTTAGGAGGGGTTTACAGTAATACCCATGCTTGAATCTCAGGTTTGTGTTAATCTCCCCAAGAAAGGGTTAAACACTTTTAAGGCTTTCTTTACTGATTTACTAGTTCAAATTGATTTTGCACCTTGGGACTAATTTCTGCAGCTGCCTGTTGTATTACTGTTTCGTGACTCTTCAATGTCTGTCATTGCAAAAACACACTTGTAAACTAGATACTCGTATTTGCCTAGACACTTGAGACCATCCTTTATCCAGAATGCTTTCAATGGTTTTGTTGATAGAACTTCCTGATTTTGTTGTCTCAATTTCACTTTGATTATCAACCCATCTCAACTACACCATTAACTCTTTTGAAAACAGCCATTTTCATATTATTATTTGAAAAAGTTTTTTGCGGTTATATCGTTTCACCACAAGGCCTTCAATCACACAAGGAGTGTTTTGCATTTGCTGATATATTTTTGTTGCATTTTTCTCTTAAGCATCAGTCCCTCATCTTCTTTCAGTTTTGTTTCTCCCTTTTTTGTTATTAAGGACCAGGAAGTGTACTGGGTATCTTACAGTACAAGCCAATCGATTTCGTATTTCCTAGCACTTACTTTAAATTATGGCAGTATGAGGCTATGAGCTATCAACCCCTTATTTTAGGTAAACTGGTTTGTAGATGTGTTTTGCCCAAGATTTGATCACCACGAGATGCTTAATATGCTTCTGATTTTGTCACTTATAGTTTTTTAGGTTACTACTTCCTTCTTCAGCTCGTAGCGCCTGCGGCAGGACTTTTCTCAGGATGTCATCTTGGTCACGTGTTTTCCCTTGTTGAATGCTTACCTGTCTCGTCAAATGAGGATTTTATTTAATGCTTTGTTTATTTGTTAGTTGTCATACAAACTGAATCTTGTTTTCTGTATCAAGACTGTTTCCTAATAGTTTGCTTCTTATAGTACAAGGCATGAAGGACTGAGAAAGGTTGCATATGTTTGATCTCCTTACCCTGCAATAGCCAGGAACCTTTCATAACTCAGGAGTGTTTTTTTATTTGTTTTTGGAAAATACAGTCAAAACCAGTTTCTGCTGTTAGTGTAATATTTCCGGGGTAAACCAAGGAAACCAAACAAACCAGATATTTTGTTAGTTTTTAGCTTTTCGAACCCCTCCCCCCATGCCCCAATAAATTATATTGTGGGAGCGATTTACGGGAAAATAGAATGTTCATTAACACCTAATGTTTTCTTTTGCAGTGTTGGCTGTAACGTTTTTGCCGTTTTGATAGCTAATGGGGGCAGCTTGTTCCCATCATTGTAAATAGAAATTTAAGAGATGCATAATTGCTTAAATTTGAAATCATCAACTTCATCAGCAGCAACCGGCACTCAGCCTTCAAGCTCAGTAGCTGAAGGTATATCATCTTCCAACTGATGTGAAATAAGCAACATTTTGAAACATATAAGTTTCCTTGCTCGTGCTGTCAATGTTACTTGTAAAGGGCAGCCTGGTGCACGATGGCGTCCCCGCTAGGCGAGGGTCCGGGGAAGGGTCAAGGGTATAATTGGTGCAAGCCTTCCCTTGCCATTTTGGCAAGAGGCCGCTCCAAGGACTTGAACCCGTGACTTGACGGTCACAAAGCAACAACTTAACCGGTGCGCCAAGGCTCCCCTTCGCTATCAATGTTACTTATATGCAAAAATAAATAAGAAAGGCTCTTTCCTTTCCCCTTTTTGTCATCTTTTGTTAATTGCCTCAATCACTTGGGTTTAATGCAGGAAATTCCTCAGACGGTACACCGAGAACACCTGGAACTAACACGATACGGTCACCTACTGTCAATCTCAGCCGTGAGTATGCCCTTGCAGTCCAGACAACTTCCTATAGTGAGATATGGTCCAAGATTCATGTAGTGGAGCAATGGGAGAGTGAGGAGCCCAACCATCAACAACAACTCTTACTATCCCAGGTCCTTCAGCCCAATCGCGAGTTTGTCCAGGAAGCTCTAAAGCGTGCCAGCCCAACCTCTTTCACCCAACTTATTTCTTCATACTTCGATCACAGTGAGAAAACGTGCCATCTCCTTCTACTCCTACACCATAGCATCCACCATGCCCGTTCCCTATACGCCCCTTTACACGACCTTGTTGATGCTCTACCTGATGAAACTGACTCCATGTCCCAATTGCAGTGTAATCGTGCCTTTGACGTTTTTATCCAATTTGAGAAGGACATGAATCCTTTCCCATGCCCCGACTCTCACAACTTTCATGAAATGCGGGTTTGTTTTTCCCAACTCAAAGAAGAGGTGGACCAACGTCTCCATAAATCCCGAGGTAAGGTCCATCGGATTAATTGTGGGATCACCTCCTCCGCAGTATGTTTGATTGTGACAGTTGTTGGAGTTACTATATCGGCTATTGCTATTGCTTCTCATGCATTGGTTGCCCTTGCGGCTGCTTCTAGCTGCCCGATATTTCTTCCTTCGAGATTTACACAGAAAGAAATGGTTCACATAGGACAGTTGGATGCTGCTGCTAGAAGTGCGTATGTCTTGCACAATGATTTAGACACCATTGATCGCCTTGTGTCACGCGTATATACTGCAGTTGAAGGGGATAAGCTACTTATTCGTCTTGGGTTGGATCGTGGGATAGATAAACACCCTATTTACGAGGTAGTGAAACAGTTGAGGAAAACCCGTGTTAATTTCATGGAGCAGCTGACAGATCTTGAGGAGCATATTTGCCTTTGCTTTGCTGCTATTAATAGAGCCAGATCACTTCTTCTTCAAGAGATAGATGTTCAGCAGGAATAGTCATGACTCGATTTCATGATACTATTGTTATGAAATGCTCTTTTAGTTTAGAAACAGTCGAAGTTTCTTACTATTAGTAGTAGATAGAAGATAGAAGGGAAATGCATAGTCAAGAGTTTTACATCTAAACTTTATTAACAGTTGTATCAGGAAATTTGTTGTACAAATTGGCTTGTGTGGTTCTTTGATTATTTCAAAATTTCTTATGTATAGCACTAGCATATCTTCGCTTCAACAGCAAGTAGTGACGGACGTATCCGTCGTAAACTTGTGACGGTCAAGTGTTACTTGTGTGGGTAGTAATATGTTTTGTCTTATTTACCCACATGAGTAGTACTTGACCCGTCGCAAGTAGGGATGGCAGTTACATCTTTACCCTGTGGATATCCATCCACCCGAAATTAAATGGGTGGGATATGGATGACGAATTTTTTTCGAATTTAGGGTAGGATAGGGATATGGGTGAATTTAGGGTGGGATATGGATTATCGTCTCTCACCCGCTTAATCACCCTGTGGATATCCGAAATTAATATTTATAATTAATTTTTTATTAAGTTAATAGTTATTTAGGTCATTAATGATTTCCCTTCAAAAGTATATTTTTTTTTATCAGAAATTTTACTTAATTTTAATATCATACTGTTATTTAGGAAAAGTAAAACTTGTGTTTATGTGGATATTGTTATTTTCACTAATCAAAGTAACTTACTTTTGTTAGTTTAATCAATAATATAATGCGTTGGTGGTTTCTTTGTAGTTGGCGTGGCATATTTCTATGGTCACTTGCTTTGCAAAGACACTTTGTTGTTGGATATATACTGGGTTGCTATTTGCCAACACATATTGTTACTTGAATTATGTATGCCTTTTAATTTTATCGCCACAGTTTTTTTTACGATATAATGATATATTATCTTTATATTTTATAAGCTGTGAAAATATCCAACGGGTACCCGCTTCACCCGGTGGATATGGGTATGGATGGATGAAAAAATATGAAATGGATGAGGGTGGGATATGGATGACCATAAATTCAATGGATATGGATATGGATATGGATATGGCTCCACCCCATCCATATCCCACCCATTGTCATCCCTAGTCGCAAGCTTGTGACGGATATACCCGTCGCAAATGAGAATTTGTTGTGAAGAAGATGAACTTTTTGATCATCATTGATGTAAACCTAGAAATATCTAGAGAGAAATACACCAAGAGTAAATAGAAATATGGTTGTTGTATTCTGTTATGTTAACTTACATCATGAGTTTGTTGAGTATATCTAGAAATATCTAGAGAGAAATACATCAAGAGTAAATAGAAATATTGTTGTTGTATTCTGTTATGTTAACTTACATCATGAGTTTGTTGAGTATATATATATATATATATATATATATATATATATATATATATAGAAATAGGATCATATGAGTTTGGTTTTTTTGGTGAGTTACCCCTCTGAATCTGGACCATTGATCTAATCTAAGATGGATGGCTGAGATTAAATATTACATCTTGTATATAAAGATGGTATTAGGCGTTTAACTTCTTTTTTTCTCCATTTTTCCAGTAACTTTCTCTCTCTTTACAATCTCCTTCTAATATTCATCTTCCACTGTGTTTTTTCGTGCTCTTTCTTCATGATTGTTCTTCGTGCTCCTTCTTCGTGCTCAATTATTTTACTTCGTCTTCAATTTCGTGTAATCAGGTAATAAATTTCTTCTTTTTATACTGTTTTTTTCGTTGAATGTGTTCAATTTCGCATTCAATCTTCATGTTCTTTGTTTCAATTTAATGTTTGTTGTGCTTGTAATCTTCAATTTATTTAGTTATCTTCATTATGTTGTTCAATTTATTGTGTTTATGTTGTTAAATGACATTTTTTTCCGTTTTCGCATAATTCTAGGGTTTTGTTATTGTATTTTGCGATTTTGCACCTGATTTTGGAATTGGATGTTGTTCTTTCTGGTTGTTCAATCAAACTATTATGAATCTAGAAAGGTGAAAGAATCTTGAGGTTGTTTACTGATCTTATGTTGCTAACAATGGTGCGTCTGATGTAGTTGAGTTTTTTTGGTACATTATTATTTCTCCGAAATATTCATTATTGTATTGTGTTGTTGCGATTATTTCAATGTATTAGTTGAATTATTGTATTTCATTTTGCTTAGTAACTTCATCCTGACAAAATATGCTTCTATTTATCTAATATATCCAATTATTTTATAGTGTTTTTATGATTATTTCAATACTTATGGGTGATTATTGTATTTGAGTTGCATAGTTATTTTCAACTTACGTCTTCTTTGTTTTTATTTCTTTCAAAGAGCATCGCTTTATTCTCAGTTCAACCCTCATCAATAGGCTAGACACGGTTCTCATTGGGAAGAAAGGTGAAAACACGAGCAAGACAACTTCTTCTTAATGATTAACTCCAAGGATAAAGTCTGAGACAAAGTACACAGTAGTTCAATCACGGTTATTGTAAAGTTCAATCACGGTTATTGTAAAGTTCAATCATGATTATTGTAATAATCATTGTATTATTTCAATAGTTCAATCATGATTATTGTAAAGTTCAATCACGGTTATTGTAATAATTTAAGGCAATTATTATATGACTCTAATGTAATTACTCTATTTTTATGTTGTAACAAGTGTTGCTTCTGTCAAATTAAGATTTCAATTCATCTTCATCCTCTTTTTAACATCCAACTCCTTAGCTTATTCATCTTTCTCGCTATAGTTCACTCATGATTATTGTAAAGTTGAATCACGGTTATTGTAATAATTTAAGACAATTATTATACGACTCTAATGCAATTACTTTATTTTTATGTTGTAAATCTGTATTGCTTCTATCAAATTCAGATTCTACTTCTACTTCATCCTCTTTTTATCATCCATCTTCTTATTCATCTTCCTCGCCTTCTTCTAAAGCACGCTCAATAAATCGAGAAGGGGGTTTATTAGCTTGGTTATTGTATTAACCAATCTTAATCTTTTCATTGAAGAAAATCAATTATTCTATTGAAAATGGTCAGTTACTCAATTAAACAAGATGAAAACAAACAAAAGATAGAAAGTTGGCTATATTTGAGTTTCAGCTCAATACAATAACATGAGTTCTTCATTACAATAATTGGCTTTCTACATTACAATAACTATCAATATCAGAGAACATTGTTCTCAGTAAACAACTGACTTAACTATAAAATAACTATGCTTCTATATTACAATAACCAAGTTTCTACATTAAAATAACTATATGTACCAGAGAACATCATTTACACTAAACATGTTATTTTATTACAGTAACGTAATTATTCTATCCTACAACACCAGTTATTCTATTACACGTCTTCAATTATTCCATTAAGCATCAACTATCCCTGTTCAACATCATTCCACCTGCAAATCACCAAAAAATATACAATTAATCGAAATACTAATGTTATTAATCACGGAAAAACACACATAAATCATAAGAATTTGTTATTTGATTCAAATACTACAGTTATTTGAGTATTAAATATGAAATCGTAAGAAATATTCATTCCTTCGTTTTGATTTGAAGAGTTAGGGTTTTCAGAAATTTGAGTATTAAGAAAAAATTGATAGTTTTGATTGAATTAATCGAAATTGTGAATGAATTTTGTGTAAACTTCTGGAATTTTCAAAAAAAAAAGTGAAGAATCGTTGAATTCATCGATCAATTTTGAAGAAATTTTGTGCAATTTTTTTGACGTAATAGAGTAGCAGCAATGAGAGGAGAGAGAGAGAGAGGGGGGGAGAGCAGTTTAGTTTGTTTGTCGTATGATTGTGAGCAATTGATTTTATTAGGTCAATTGTATATATATGTAGGGGAAACTCACGAAAAGTGTCAAACTCACCGGATCTTGCATATATATATATATATATATATATATATATATATATATATATATATATATATATATATATATATATAATCTATGATTAGTCTAACCACCTTACTAACTATAGTTAAGTATAACTAACTAGGTTAGTGTAACTAACTTGGTTATTCCAGCTTCACTATCTCAACACGCCCCCTTCAAGCTGGACACTATCTCAATATCCGCCCCCTCAAGCTCTGCTTGGGGAAAGAAACTTCATACCCAACTTTTCTGAAAGATAATGGTGTTGCTGACTTCCCAAAGGTTTAGTCAGCTAGTTGCATATTTGATCTTACATGCTTAGTTGTGAGGAACCCTTCTTGTAGCTTGTCTCGTACATAATGATAATCTATGTCAAGATGTTTAGTCCTTTCATGGAACATTGGATTTCTGGCAACATGTTCAGCAACAACATTATCACAGAACAGATCAATTGGCTACTATACTTTTACTCCCAGATCAGCAAGAAGCCATTCCAACCACACCTTCTCACTGGCAGTGTAGGACATGCATCTATACTCTGCCTCTGTAGAGCTTTTACTGACAGGCCGTTGCTTCTTAGTTTTCCATGAGATAAGAGAGTTCCCCAGAAAAATGAAATATCCACTCAGTGACCTACAACTAAACACACATTGACCCCAATCGGCATCACTATAAGCTTTAAAGTGAAGAGTGTTGATAGCAGGGTAGAACAGGCCTGCATTAACTGTGTGTCTGAGATACTTCACCACATGAATAACAGCTTGCATATGAGGCTTTCGTGGTTGAGTTAGAAATTGACTCAAATGCTGTACAACATAGGAGATGTTTGGCCTGCTTAAGTTGAGGTACAATAGACGTCCTATCAATCTTCTGTAGGATTCTGGCTCCTCCAGTAGGTCTCCCTGGTCTATGCTGAGCTGTAGTGTAACACCCCCGCACACCAGAACGCCTTACCAAGGACCATTCTAGTGTATGACGGTGTCACCATCTCGGTTTCCCGAGGAAGTAGATCAAATTAGACAATACAAGGACAATATTACATTAATAAAATATCTGTCACAATACCATTCTATTCAAGTCCCTAGAATAAAGTCCAAATACAACACTTGTGATTCTACAACTCTAGACCAGTAGCGTGATGACTCGATCCCTCCAATCCCAGCAGCAGTAATCAACAATACCTGCTAAACCAACTGCTCACCATCCCCGAATGGATCACCGCAGATACCACAAAACAACACGGGGTCAGTACTGACTAATCAAATATAAGACAAGACAATAAAGTAAATGGCTGATCATCCACTATCCCACACTCATCACCTCGTACAAACACCGACTACACACGAAGCGTGTAGCCCTGCCAGATTACCCATCGCAACAGGTAATCCTCGCCGCCAGTGGGTGACCGCAGCCCATCCCCACCTAGTCCAGCTCCTCAACGAGCGACTAACAGTTCCTGTCCCTTAATGTGCACATCCCCTCCCGTGGCGGGTTCCACGGAGGGCGAACTAGGGTGTGAAGCCACTCCCGCAAGTGACTCCACCACAATCCCAATCACAGCATCGCAGCTGTCACATGACAACGCCGTCATTACCACAACTACTATACTCCGATGATCAGCGGATAACCATGAATCACAATACAATCAAAATCTCAAATCAATTAACAGTAGACTGAGTAGGGAGACCCTACCTCATAACAAAGCATGAAAGACTTCCATTTAAAGCCACGCACGACTCCATTAAGCATCCTAACAATGACAACCAAATCCTATTACACGACTATACTCAAATAATCATTCAAAAGGACGCAAGGCAGCAACTTACCTAACCTTGCACATCGGTGACGACCTAGACAACCACCATCCACGTCCTCCTTGCTCCGCGAGTCCCGACATTCCCATGGTAGGGGTTAAGCTAACTCTTTAGAGGTATGAGGCTATGGAGTAATAGAGTAGGGGTGATGGTCTAGGGTTAGAGAAAGAGAAACTGTCGAGGAAATGAGAAAATAGAAATGAATCTCGCGAACTCGCATTTATAATAACGCGTCGACAAGGTCATACTCGGTCGAGTATAGGAACACTCGGCCGAGTAGACTCCACTCGGTCGAGTATTGGTGATACTCGGCGAGTGGCCTCTCGCTAGGTCGAGTAACTAACCTCTACACCTCCTATTACCAGATCGATCCCTCACCCAATCATTCCTAAGGTCTGTTTGGTCAACAAGATCGGTCAACAACGCTCCTAAAACTCCCGAGTGTTACAATCTTCCCCCTTAAAAGAACTTCGTCCCCGAAGTTCAGCCCGTCGACACAAAAGTACCATGGTCTTAACCACCTACCCGTATACATAAATTCACACTATCCATCAATTATCATCGGCCATCTTATTCAACAACAAACCATCTTATTCAACAACAATTGTTTACCACCGCTACCTTCCCAAACAATGCTACTCACAACTTACACATTTACCTACAGAGATTAGTCAAAACAAAGATTCAACCCTATACTTACCCAAGTATGCAATTGAAACGCTTTACACAATGTAAGAAACCATACCCGAATGTAAACTACCACGTTAAAATACGCTTATACTAAATATACAAAAGCAAAGCGACACACCCTTATAAGATACCTAAGTAGACAATCACCACCTTCCGAGCACGTATACCAATTATCATCAACTGAACCGAATCTTCATGGTACTTGACACCCATGCACCATACAACATAGACGCGGCTTAAAGAAAACATAATTGTAATCCAGTAACTCCGAATGTGAACACCTAACATACATATAATTCCAAGTATTTCATAAAATTAAATATTTACTCATAAACAAAATACATATATCACAAATAAAATACTTATCATAACACTTGAGTTGAGACATCCGTGTTTAGTATAATCTTTATATTACCCGAATACAACATAGCTATCGCTTCAAGGAAACATGAACATAAGTTCCGAATGTTAACTACATACGTGCAATTCCAAAATCATAGGTATAACTAAACACATATTTTACATAATTAGGTATAACTAAACACATATTTTACATAATTAAATACTTAATTCCGCGACATTACTCTTCCCCTCTTAAAGGAACTTCGTCCCCGAAGTTCACCAGTAATCATTTTCCCAAATCCAACGCTAAAACGTACCACATGACAGTGACATTACTTATAAACCCATGTAGTTCAGCTTGTTTTACGACCTTACACATTTGCGATTTATAAAGACCAATGGTTTCAGCGGCCAATATGTACATTCTAGTAGCGTGACAATTATTATATATAGAATAAATAAGGAAGAATAGCTCTATGCGTAAACTCGTTGGGGCAATTATCATTGTAACCAAACATATACGTATGTATAAGACTCTTATAGTTACCACATTGCATGTGTAAAGTGTTACTTTTCGTATAATTTATTGTCCAGGGTATTCCACCCCTAAACAGCTTAAGATCCTGGTAACCAACCTATGTTATGCCACGAAACACTCATAAATTCATAGCTGATACTAACAATCACAATTCCATGATATAATTATGACCTAACTGTGGGACGTCATTTAGTATGACATAATAAAATAAGTATCTAACAAGCTTTGTCACACAATTATCACGTAATTATGAAATTCTCATAACAAATTTCCAATGTCCCTCTGAAGTCGCATTAATCGGCCGAGTATGAAAGACAACTCGGTCGAGTACGCTCTACTCGGTCGAGTATAGGAATACTCGGCCGAGTGAGCTCTACTCGGTCGAGTAGTAGTCTATACTCGGCCGAGTGATGCCGTCAGAGAGCGTTTTGGTCGATATCACTTAGCTATCATTAACAACCTGCAACAATTCTTCACAATGGTTTTAATACCTCACTAATTTCTACCTGAAGTGACATGAAACACGTCTCCATACGTTAACTAAGTAACGGTCTTATGGCCAAATACAATCATCCAACAGAAAATACCAAATACCGAAAGCAACATCTAAAGAAGAGGCAATAAATCCGACACAACAAAACAAGTCCATCAACACTAAATAAGTCTAACATCTAAGAAATCAACTAAATAAGTCTAACATCCAAGATCGGATCGAGGACCCTCCTCCATGTCATCACCACCACCAGCGCCGAAGTACCGCACTGAACTCCCCGCACTGGAAAACCCGCGCCGCTTGAGTAATCCCCTCCCGGTGATCGCGGAGTTGGCTCCCCACGGTCCCGCGAGGTAGCCAACTCGGTCTCCTCCGGAGGTCTCCGAAACTCGGGTCCACCCCATAATCGTGGAACACTCCCGTATCCACCCCTGGTCCTCTCCACCATACAAAGTGTGCCGTGCCAATCGGTCCCGATGCCCGATTAAGGGTCATCTCGTGAAGGTTGCGGAGCACTAAAGTAGAAGAGATCCGCTCGGCCCACTCATGAGGCCGCATCCTAGGGTCATGCACCGTAGGGTACGGCGAGTACTTGGTAGGGGTGGTAAGGGTAAGAGTCGGGGCGAGTAAGAGGGCTCGGACACAACCGGGTCTACCCTAGGCCCCTAACTCCACGACGCTCCCTAGGTGGGGGAGGTGCTCGCTGCCGCCCCTCATGCACGGTGACAGGCTCAGGTAAGTCCAGAAGGATCCGCGGGTCAATCAGGTAAGACTGGGGCTCAGGTCTAGGAATGCCACAAGGCTCCCACTCGGCCAAATGATCAACAACAGGGAGGTGAGCTGGGTCCGGAAGCACCATCCACATAGTACCTCTCACCCTCTAAGCATACGACCCATCATCCATCTTCCTCAACCATCGGTTCTGACGCCAGTATTGGGCGTCCATGGTGGGCACAACCTCAACATACTCATTCCCCTCGGGAGGTGGGGCCTCAAAGTCGGTCACCGGCGAGCTAGGCGGGTCACTATGGCCCCGCAAGCAATAAATCGGGTCTCGATCATGCCATGCGCTCCGGACTAGAGCACATTATACCAGAGCACTTGTAGTAAAACGGTTTCCGGCGGTGGAGGTTAAGGTAGGACACAAGAAGCATGACTTCGTGAGAATTGAGCTTACTCACGTCCTCTCTCGAGTAAAGCGTACAGTCAACATCCTTAGAAACATACGAAGGGAAACGTGTTGGATATCATTAATCAACATGGCACTGACGGTAGGGGCGGGTCTGCCAGTCAAATAAGGAAGGTACTGAGGTGCGCCACTGTTCTTGGCCACGTCACTAAGGTAGTCATCATCCTCGGCCTCTAAACCCAAATGGTGAGCCAACTCATCAAGGGTAAGCTCATGATCCTCATTCATGAGACGAAAAGAGACGGTCTTACCCTTCCTATCATAAACAAAAGAGCTCAAAAACTCCAAGGTCAAGTGGGGGTATGATTTCTTTCTCAAGTGATACAACCCCTCCATGCCCAAAATCTTGAAAATGTGAACTATGTCCTCCTTAATCCCCAAAGTCTCAAGGATACTAGGGTTGACACAACGGGTGGGGCGAAAAGGACGACGCATAAGAGCCACGAAAGCCTTACGATGATCGAAATTAGCAAAAATTACCGATGGATGTGCCTCCACCGGCGGTACAACCGGTTCATTGCTACATTGCCCAGCCTCGAGTTGGGCATTCGCGCGAGATCTCTTGTTGGGTAAACCTCTAGTTTTCACCATACTGCAAGAAAATCATATTTAACAAAGGATTGACACTTGAAAGTTCTTAACACAAAGGACGGACTGTTTTACTTGTATATCTAGTTTGGGATAAGCTTTGTAAGATAAACTATCAAAAATCACCATGTATCTTAAAATTCACATAGTTCTAAGTTCTCAAATCGCTTCAAATCAGGAAAAATACTCATCAACAGAAAGAAGAATTTCGTTTTTGTTAACCCTAGAATTTAGAAATTGAATTTTTCCCCATGAAGTTAATTAACCAAATTATACACAAGTTCTATATGTGATTGGATTCGAAAATCAATAAGTTTAAGACCAAATTTTGGTCGTTTGGAACAAGCAATCGAAATATATCATACTAATACACAATGTCTTTGAAAACACATAAGAGATTGAGTTTAAATCTTACCTTAAACTGATTTAGGACAAGCAAGAATAAGTGTGACACCAAGATGTTACCCAAAAGCTTGAGAAAGGAAGAGTATGGAGTTTTAGAGAGAAAAGAAAGATGAAGATGGGAGGCGGAAATAAGAAAGAAAGGCACGACAAATTAGGGTTTTTGTATAACCCGCAATTGGCTGCTACGAAACACTCGGTCGAGTGTTGGGAATACTCGGCCGAGTGTTCACTACTCGGTCGAGTATTTAGGATACTCGGCCGAGTGTGCATTACTCGGTCGAGTACCATTCTTACTCGGTCGAGTTTTGAAGACCAGAATAGATTATTATTCTAACAAAATGGGCACTCGGTTATGTAACATGATACTCGGCCGAGTTTGGTCTACTCGGTCGAGTACTCGCATCAACTCGATCTAGTTTTCGAAATAAAGAAGGAGTCGTAACCCTTCACTGTTCTGCAAAATCAAATAACATCGTTCGAGTTCCGGATTCCGGCTCGTCACAATTAAAGCTGATTCCTACCACGTAAACACATAACAACACGTAAATCCGCACATTCATCTCCAAACAATCATCACTTCTACCTTCATCCCTCACTATGCCAAGAAACTATTTTACTGTACCCATATGGCATATGTCACAATCTAACCACGGTACCTACCAGGTTTAGCTCTATATCACATCATTTCTACTTCTGCTAATCATCAGGCACACACCTTATTCACATTTGTAACACACTGATTTCACACCTAACACATTCATCATAAAACAAATTGATTAATTTGTCACTGATCACACATTGCAACAATTCCATATTCACTTCCACTTTTCTACACATCTAACTAACACATACCACTCCAGTAATAGATACGCACACAATAGATGCACACAACACACAACACTTAGCAATCCACGACTCACACTAGCTACCCTTTTCCCGTGTCTGGCTTAAGTCCGATGGGGCCATGATTTTGAAATGAGGGCACCTACTCACTCTAAAATCTAGCATCGGCTGGGGCTCCCAACGTACATACACCAGGTTCATTTTAATTGACACCTTATGTTCATTAATTTCGTTAGTTCAGGTTCCAAAATCGTCGGCTCTGATACCACTTTGTAACACCCCCGCACACCAGAACGCCTTACCAAGGACCATTCCAGTGTATGACGGTGTCACCATCTCGGTTTCCCGAGGAAGTAGATCAAATTAGACAATACAAGGACAATATTACATTAATAAAATATCTGTCACAATACCATTCTATTCAAGTCCCTAGAATAAAGTCCAAATACAACACTTGTGATTCTACAACTCTAGACCAGTAGCGTGATGACTCGATCCCTCCAATCCCAGCAGCAGTAATCAACAATACCTGCTAAACCAACTGCTCACCATCCCCGAATGGATCACCGCAGATACCACAAAACAACACGGGGTCAGTACTGACTAATCAAATATAAGACAAGACAATAAAGTAAATGGCTGATCATCCACTATCCCACACTCATCACCTCGTACAAACACCGACTACACACGAAGCGTGTAGCCCTGCCAGATTACCCATCGCAACAGGTAATCCTCGCCGCCATGGGTGACCGCACCCCATCCCCACCTAGTCCGGCTCCTCAACGAGCGACTAACGATCCTGTCCCTTAATGTGCACATCCTCTCCCGTGGCGGGTTCCACGGAGGGCGAACTAGGGTGTGAAGCCACTCCCGCAAGTGACTCCACCACAATCCCAATCACAGCATCGCAGCTGTCACATGACAACGCCGTCATTACCACAACTACTATACTCCGATGATCAGCGGATAACCATGAATCACAATACAATCAAAATCTCAAATCAATTAACAGTAGACTGAGTAGGGAGACCCTACCTCATAACAAAGCATGAAAGACTTCCATTTAAAGCCACGCACGACTCCATTAAGCATCCTAACAATGACAACCAAATCCTATTACACGACTATACTCAAATAATCATTCAAAAGGACGCAAGGCAGCAACTTACCTAACCTTGCACATCGGTGACGACCTAGACAACCACCATCCATGTCCTCCTTGCTCCGCGAGTCCCGACATTCCCATGGTAGGGGTTAAGCTAACTCTTTAGAGGTATGAGGCTATGGAGTAATAGAGTAGGGGTGATGGTCTAGGGTTAGAGAAAGAGAAAGTGTCGAGGAAATGAGAAAATAGAAATGAATCTCGCGAACTCGCATTTATAATAACGCGTCGACAGCAGTCATACTCGGTCGAGTATAGGAACACTCGGCCGAGTAGACTCCACTCGGTCGAGTATTGGTGATACTCGGCCGAGTGGCCTCTGCTAGGTCGAGTAACTAACCTCTACACCTCCTATTACCAGACTGATCCCTCACCCAATCATTCCTAAGGTCTGTTTGGTCAACAAGATCGGTCAAGAACGCTCCTAAAACTCCTGAGTGTTACATGTAGACCCTTTGGCAAAGGAAAGCTTGCTAGAGAACAGTCTTCCATATTTAAATCCTTGATTATATCCAGAGTATATTTCCTTTGATTCACAGTGATGCCTGACTAATTCCTTGAAACTTCTAAGCCTAAAAAAATACATCATTAAGCTCAAGTCCTTAATGGTAAAAGTGGCATCAAGTCCATCTTTCACCTGTTGAATCTCCTGGTGATTGTCTCCAGTTAAGATAACATCATCAATATACACCAGGGCAACCAAAAAAGATCTTGAATTAGTACTTGCCTTTTTAAACAAGGAATAGTCTTGTCTTGACTAAACGAAGCCTAAACTCAAGAGGTATTTGGTTAATTCAATGTTCCACTGCCTAGATGCTTGCTTTAACCGATACAAGGATCTTTGTAATTTGCATACTTGGCCTGAATACTCATTATTGTAACCTTGTGGAGGTAGCATATAAACTTCTTCATCTAAGTAGCCATGAAGGAAGGCATTGTTTATGTCTAATTGATGTAACAACCAGCCTTTAGCAGAAGCCAAAGCAATGAGTGTCCTTACAGTGGCAAGTTTTGCTACTGGTGAAAAGGTATGCTTGTAGTCTTTGTCCTTCACTTGTGTATATCCCTTAGCAACAAGCCTTGCTTTGAACCTCTCTATTGACCCATCTGCTCTATGCTTGATTTTATACACCCATTTAGATCCTATAGCTTTCTTTCCTTGAGGGAGAGTGGTAAGTATCCAGGTTTTATTTGCTTCCAGGGCATCCAACTCCTTTTTCATGGCTTCTAACTATCTCTCATCCCTACTAGCCTGAGTATAACTAGTGGGTTCATCTTCAGATAGAACATTATGCAAAGATGTCAAATAAGAAAAATCAAACATAGGAAGCTCTTCAAGAACACTAACATGTAAACTAGTGTGAGTATCCTTGTGTTTAGAGGTCTTCTTATTCAAAGGACAATGAAAGTCCGTGAATCTGGAAGAAGGGATTCTTACTCTGTCAGACCTTCTGATAACTTCATTGTCAGAGACTAACTGACTTTGATCAGAGGTTATATCGGGATCAGAATGTAACTGATCATTAAGCTGATTAAAAGGATTGTTGTCAGGTGTAGTAGAAGGATTAGGATGTAACTGTCCTTCAATATCTACTAAATTATGTGGAGTTTCTATATTCTGCAAGGAATTATGCAGTTGAATATCTGTTGTGCTATGTACTTCAGTAGTATCCACATTGCCAGGTTCTTGATATTCCATATATTTGTGAACTGTTGGAGTGAATACCCTGACTTGACTTTATGAGGTACAGTGCCAGGGCTAATGAGAGGTTTATCAGGCACAAAATCAGCAAGATTATCATGAAGAATGTATTGCCTATGGGAAAAATATGCTCTCTGAAAATCACATCTCTACTCACAAACACAATGTGCTTCTCTAGATCATACAATTTATAACCCTTCTTTCCAAAAGGATATCCCAAAAATAAGCATCTTCTTGCTCTATAGCCCAGCTTATCTCTCAATTTAGCTGGCACAGTAGCATAACAAAGGGACCCAAAAACACTAAGTTCATCATATTTGGGCATTTCACCCAACAGGACCTCATGTGGTGTTTTCCAGTCCAGCAATGCCATATGCATCTTATTGATTAGATATGTGGCAGTGAGTAAACAATCTCCCCAAAATCTGATGGGTAAATTATATTGTATTTTCAATGCTCTTGCCGTGTCTAACAAATGCCTATGTTTACGTTCTACCCTACCATTTTGTTGCGGAACACCAACAATGCTATTTTGATGTTGTATGCCTCTCTCTCTAAACATTGTGCTGCAAGGCCCTTGAATGAACTCAGTCCCATTATCAGTTCGAATGACCTTTACCTTACCATGAAACTGGGTATCTATGTATACTAGGAAAGCTTTTATGAGAAAAGGAACTTGCTGTTTAGATTGGATCAGGTAGGTCCAAGTTGTTCTAGTGTGATCATTTAAAATAGGCAAAAACGACTTTGCCCCTGTGATGGTGGGAATCCTATATGGCCCCCATACATCCACGTGGAGCAATTCAAAAGAGTGTGTAGCATGAGAAAAACTTCTACGGAAAGGTGAAGCATGATGTTTAGAAATAATGCAAACTTGACAATCAAAACTCTTGTGATTACAAAATTGAATTTCTGGTACATGTTTCAACTCGTCAATAGAGGTGTGTCCTAGTCTTTTACGCAAAAGAAATACATCAGTATTCTGAATACAGTTGTTAGACTGAACACATTTATTTAGACCTAAGCTTAGGCTAGAATGGACTTTAGTGCTCCTTTTAGACGCCAAGTCTTCTGTGATCCTGTATAAACCAGCTTATTTTCTCCCTTTGGCTAACACTTTTCTACTTGAAAGGTCCTGGAACCAATATTCATCAGGGAAGGAAAAAATGAACTGTCATATCAGTGTGTTTTAATATGTCCCAACTTACAACATGTTTTGCTTAAAACCAGGCACAATAAACACATTATGCAAAGTTATATGCTCTGTAAGATTCATAATGCCAATTTGATGCACTAGCTTAGTAGTACCATCTGGTAAATAGACCAGTATAGGTTTAGCTAAGTCACAAATATCATGTAGTAATGCTAAATTAGCAGTCAATGGTCTGATGCACCTGTGTCAATGATCCAACTAGAGACATGTATGGAATTGGACACTGCATAAGCATGAGAGAACTCAGAAATACCTGAGAAACTCATGGAGTGTGTGTTATTAGTAATCCCTGCAGAAGTACTAGCACCTGAATTCTCATTAGAAGAAAACTTCTTAGATATGTTCCTGAGAACCCTTTCTGTGATAGTATCCACAAGACCAGAAACAAGATCTCTATTCTGGTCAGTATAGTCTTCATCTTGCAGAGGTGTCATAGCAGTCTCATAGTAGTCATCATCATAAGAGGAAGTATCAGTATTATTTGCCCTTCTTTTGAAGCCACCCCTTCCTCTGCCCCGATTTGAATGGCCACCGCTGTTAGCCTTGGTCTGCGCAGCTTTGTATTTCTTGAATTGGTAACAATGTGGACGAATGTGACCAAGAATGTTGCAGAAGGTGCAGGTCTGAAGTTGATAACAGTCTTCCATAAGATGACCCTTCTTCTTGCAATGAGTACGGACTTTCTTGGCTTTCTCATCCAGACCTCAACTCTAGGTTTCTTATGAGAAGAACTAGAGTAGTCATCCTCATCTTTAGGACTAGTATAAGCACTGGACTCTGGCAATGCTTCAACAGAATCAACTATCTGTTTCTGCTTCTCAAATTTCTGCAAGAGTCCTAGAACTTTGTTGAGGGTAGGCATGAAATCCATGGTGAGAACATGTGACCTAACATTGTCATAAGTGTTGTTGAGGCCCATCAAGAGTTGAATTAGCTTCCCTTGAGTCTCACGATCAAGGAGTCTCTTCAAGAGATGGCAAGAACAAGCATTCAAGGCACCACAAGTGCACAGAGGAATAGGGTCAAGATCATCAATTTCCTCCCGAGTGCGTTTGAGGCTCCCATAGTAATCAATCAGAGGTAGATTATCTTGAGAAATAGCATTGAGATCCTTTTTATGCTGATACAATTCCATGCTATTGACTTGACCATATCTTTCAACAAGCTCACCCCACATTTCCTTAGAATTACTAACATACATCATGTTATCTTTGATCTTTTTGCGAAGAGAATTAAGAATCTATTTCAGGACAAGCAAATCACAACGACGCCATTTTCTGTATGTTTTGTCTGTGGTAGGTGGTTGTGGACAAGTGCCAGTGACAAAACCTTCTTTGTTTTTGGATGCTAAAGCCATTAGAACATCTTTTTTCTAAAGAAGGAAACCAATTCCATCAAACGGTATATCAACAAGGCGTTGATTAGGATTATCAGAAGAAGACACATAGAGAGGATCATCATATGCGTCATAAGAATCAGTAGAATCGGTGTGTGGTGAATCAGGCATGATGAATATCAACAAATATCAGGAATTTTGTGATGTAGGAAAAAACAAAGGAAATCGAAAGAAACGCCTAATTTTTAGGTTTTTTTTTGTGATTTTTGTGAAGAACAAACAGAATTATGAAGAGAAATTAGAAGAAAATGAAGAAAATCGCAACCGAAAATAGAGAATCATGATTGCGATTGAAAACATTAGCTGGATAATCATAATATGATGAAATTAACATCAATTAGAACGAAAATCACAGCAATTACGACGCGGAAGCAAAAGTAGTCAGATGATTGATCATAGGAAATTGAAAATGATCAAGAATACAATTGAAATAGCAATTGCGAAGAAATGACCTGCGATTTGAGTAGAAATCGAAGGTTTAGGAATGAACAATCGAAACCTGTAGCTCGAGATACCATGTAAGGAAGATGAATTTCTTGATCACCATTGATGGAAACCTAGAAATATCTAGAGAGAAATACACCAAGAGTAAATAGAAATATGGTTGTTGTATTCTGTTATGTTAACTTACAGCATGAGTTTGTTGAGTATATAGTTAAGTATAACTAATTAGGTTAGTGTAACTAACTTGGTTATTCCAGCTTGACTATCTCAACATTTGTGATCTTCCAAAACAAGTGTTATGAGTCAAATGCGCATAAAGTTAAGTTTTGAACGGGAATCGAAATATCAATTCAGGAAAAAGAATGTGAACCGAAATGTTATAATATTACTCCCTCGTGTCACCCTTTCTTTACGTTCACTTTTTTTATATTTATCAATGTACATTTTGTTTTGTTCATAACTTTATTTACATATTATTAAAATTTGATATTCTGAGTGTAATCCTTAAGACGATTAAAAAATATCTCATATGATTATATTTTATGTTATATATTAGAAATTATATTAGAGATTCTCCCCACTCATGAATAGTGCCGAAAAGTAAATGTAAAGAAATGGGTGAGACGGAGGGAGTATTCTATTAAGATCCTAGTGAGTTATTTTTTTTTATTTGAAGATACCCAAAGAGGGTACTAATTCATTGATTGTAAATCCGAAATAACAGTAGCAGCAACTAAGGACGATAGCGCATATGGCCATGAGTGTTTACCTATTGAATACGGTGATGCATGACTAGATTATGCGGCACCATATTATTAGTTCTACGAACAAAAAACCAAATAACGTATCTAAACTATTACATAAAAACCGAATATCGTCTAAGCTAAAAATTAATTTCTACGTCCTTGTTTGCAACTCCGTAAATTGTCAATGAGCTGGAGACAATCACTTTCAATTATGATATGACGACGTTTCTTCTCATGAGCTTCCGAAACACTTTCAAGGATCGCCACCGCTTCCGCTACTCTTGGCTCCTACTCTTCCCGCTTCTGATGCGTCACTGCCCACAACACCTATCCCTCCACTCCTATGCAAACCACACCCAAACCAACACCCATACTTTCTTTCATCACCGCATCCACATTAATCTTGACAAAACCCATCTCAGGTGGAGACCATACCTCACACATACCCCCTCCTCCAGCCGCCCTCCTCCCCCTCTTTTCCAAATTGTCCAACTCCATCCTCACATCCCTCACTCGCCTAACAACTCTCGCCACCTCACCTACTATAATACCCCATATTTTATAATATCTATACTCGGTCGAGTAAACCGAGTACTTGAACGAGTGAGGGACCGAGTGAGACCTGTAACTTTATAAAACATTTTGATGCTGAGTCACTCGACCGAGTGGCTGTTCACTCGACCGAGTGGAGCTTAGGTCGACCGAGTGAACCGGGCACTCGACCGAGTGCCCTGTCGCTGTCCAACTTTTGCACGAGATTGTGGTAGGGGGCATATCACTTTCTAATCCTTATTTTTCAGATTTCCTCCCCTAAAAACACTCACACCTTATCCCTTCTACTCTCCATAAACATCTATAAACATCACAAACACTATCAACAAAGATCTAGCTCTCACATTTGAATATTTGTCTTTCATTTCTTATTCTTGCTCATTTATTAGCATTTGTAAGTTTATCCTTAACCTTTCTCCCTTACTCTTATTTAGTAGACCTTAATTTCTCTAGTAGGTTGTCTTATAATTAATTCGGATTTTGACTATTTAAGTTGGGATAATTAAGGGTTGATTAGTAGTATTAGTTGTTGTAGAATGTTTTGTGATAGTTATTATGTAATTATGTAGGATGAGACGATTTTATGAGATGGATCCTTGGTGGTTTCTAGTAGCTTTTGGAGTTTGCTAAAAGGTAGGTTAATCCTACTCGGTTTCAATAAGTGGTTGCATCGGCCATTATTGTGTGGTTATTGCATCATAGCATGATTGTCTTGGATAATTGTTGTTGATGAATCATATTTATATATATACTTTTATGATTCTCTTTTAGCTGGTTTTGATACGGTTTTCGTGATAATTACGTTATTTATATGCCTTTTGCATTAGAATGTCGATACTGCCGCTACTTTGTATTAAAATGCAGGAATGACACATTTATGAGGTAAAATGAGTAAAGTTGAGCACCGCGGATTAGGCATGACGAGTTACACGAAGCATGAAACGAATAACTAGAAGACTATAAGATAAGAAGTGAAGATTGCACGAAGGAAGGCTGAGAAGAACATTTACTCGATCGAGTGGTGTGTACTCGATTGAGTATGAGCAGACTCGATTTGAGTATTCTAGCTGCTGTAGACTTTTCCGATATTTCCTAAAAGTCGTCTTATTTGTATTATATATTATAAACTTGTATTAAGTTATTAGACTACGGTTTTTATTACTTTCAGAACTCCTAAAACTCTAAGTATTAGTCGGCTATCATACTTTTGGATCTAGAATTGATTCTTCATTAATTTGTTAAGGTACTTTAATATTTCCACATTAATTATTCAATCTAGTTTATGTTATTGCTTTTGTCTTCTTATTGCATGTTTTTAATTATGTTTTCAATTATTATTGTTGGTGTTAATCCCAGTAATATGAGTAGCTAATGTTAGATTCATCAATCTCATATTAGACACCTCTAATAACTAAGTGTTTATAAGTTAAGTCATAAACTTAAAGGAAACTTATGCATGCAAAACAAAATAACAAAGTAAGAAGAAAAATCAATTATTCTTACAAAGAGGGCCGAATGGTTTATACTAATTTGGTCTCCTACCAAATTAGTCTTCTTAAAGAATAATCCAAATGCCCCAAAAACCCTAGATCTAATTGCAAGATCTACTCCTTAAGGATTTGTACCAAGGAAATCCTTCTTAAAATCAAATACTAATTTGATACTAGAATTAGTATAAGAATATCTTAATTAGACTTAATATTATTTTGTTACTACTCCTAGTAATGGTAATAATATTATGATATTGTGAGTTTTTCCTTCTTAAGAATTTTACAACAATTAGAGAGAAAAAAACTTGTTCTCTAGATAATGAATGGTAAGAATGAATTAGACAGATGTAGGAAATACACTACTTGAGTGTATAAGGGGGGAGTGCACCGGTTTTGGCATGGGTAGAGTGCCCAATACCTTTGCATTTTTCTCTTCTCAAGAGTGTAGGTATGCATGCCGATGATTAGTAGGTAATCATCATGCTTCCCACTAATTAAAATGATTAAAGCACAAATCCTCCTACCCCTTCCATTTACACAGCACATATGGGTTAATATGGATCCATTTTAACTTTGTCAATTGTCAATTTTGTGTAATGTGACATATTGGACATGTTACTAGACATGTTAATTAAATAATGCATTTTTAACCTATTAAAAATCATTATATAAACAAAATAAATCATATACAAAAATTAACTAGTAATTCACAATTACTATTTCTTAAAATGGGTCATAGAATTATAAATCACAACTACGTATATTTATAATAAACAATTCATTCTTATTTTAATTGTTTTATAAACAATAAATAAATCTTAGTAATAAAACAATTTAAATTACTTAGACCGAATCTTATTTAATCGAATTACAATAAGATACGTTATCCTACTCACAAAATCATTTGTCAATATTAAGGAATTAATTAACTTGTATCAGTATACAATTAATTAATTATCTATTAAGAATGTTTCCCTAGAGGTATGACATTAAGGGATCAACTGATCACCACCGTCACACGACAGTAATGTCAAACTCTAGTCAGCTAATCATCAATGATTAATGTGGATCAGTTGACAATAAAATGTTACATTCCCTTATGTATTCTTAATATGAGATTTAAACATGTGATTGCATTATTGTCGAGGACACATACTCCAACAATCTCCCACTTGTCCGCGACAAGTGTGCGTCACCAATTCTCTTGTCCTATTACTATCTCCCACTCAATGCAAGGTGTCTTGCAGGTCGTACTTGCATTTGATCATATCAAGAGTGGTTTCCTCGATCTGGAGAATAACTGTCTGACCGAAATTATCTACCATAGATACCTTCCGAGCGTGGCCATGCATTTCCAGTTCATTGCTCCTCGAGTGGCCTTGAGATATAAGATAACCCTGACGGGGATGGACAATTCCTATTGCACTCTTCCCTTTGAATAGCCACAGCTCATCATGACCCAAAACATGCCCATTAGACCTCAATTACGAAGGTCGCAGAACATAAATCAAAGTCACTCTGTAACTGTGCAATCTTAGGCGAACAGTCATTAGTCAAAGAATCGACTCAAAAGAATACCATAGTAGCTCTCGCCTCGAGTAGGCTATAAAAATTTCCAGAACGCTATAAGCGGTCATAAGCCCAACAGAGTGTCCCTTACAGTCTGCCTATGTGATCGACTAGTCATCTCTTATTACTCTATGGCACTTGAACTTGCCATCAATCGCATCACACTCTAGTTACTTGGAGATGTCACCTCATATAAGTAACTAGGGCCGAATACTATGTTAATCCAGTTCACTTTAATGGGGTTCAATATTGTCTCAACAACCCATTTGGATGTAACAAAGTACAAGATGAGTTAACGATAACTCAAACAACAAATGTGATTATCACACACGAGTAGTCAATACCATATTGCTACACCATGTCTTATAATCATAAGTGTTCTTATGCACTTGCCAAACGCAATAAAAGTCCAGCTGTGAACATACCATGTGTCCAATGTTCAAACTTTGTGAATTGCGATTTCCTTCAATTTCATGTTATCCCTTATAGCATGAATTTTACTAAGTACATGTCTAGACTTCATACTAGACTTAGGTTCTTTAGCTTAAAAGAAGCTCTTACAGTTATCATATAACTTGTGATGTGGGTTCCGGTGGACAACACTACTTGTAGTTTTAAAGTACACCATTTAATCAACGTACTTAGGTTCATTTCGCAGAATCTTGCAATGGATGACTATAAAACACCTTTTCTAGTCATTTACTTCTTAGGTCAATAAAATCAGCCTAGAATTTTCATAAATCCTAATGAGTTCGGAAACTTGAGTTTGTGTAACCTCTTAACACACAACTAAGTGTCCTTCCAAACTCCAGAACAGATCATTAGTTCTCCTTGAGAATTCATGACTGTTCCTTGAGACTTACCAATGACTCTCATATGGGTTAACTTGTTATCGACTTATCATGCTCCAAGCATTTAATTCATCTAGGACATGTGCATAATGGCATTACATGATTATACCAATGGCGGAAACATTGGTTATCGAATTCATGTAGACAACAGTTCTTAGGTTCAGTAAATAACCATGACTCTATCATGGTAATTCTATATTCATCGACATGAATAACCTACTTAACTGGTTGATTTCTTTAAAATGAAGGATCATTATCAACATAAGATACCTATCTAAGTTCCAATCCATCATCCCATGTTTTAATAGATTTGCATAATGTCTAATTTCATCCAGAATTGAAAACTTAAACACTTTTGCACATCATTCCCAATGAGTAACAAGTTATGCAATTCATGAAGGACGATTGCTCCCACTGAACTTCATGTCTAAACATGCCTGTTACTGACTCCCACTTAATTCCACATTATATGAATTGGAATGATCATTGCTCTTCTAAGTATTAGTTAAAACCATATATGTCATTCACATATCCCTTTCAAAATGCCCATTTGGAAAGTGGTTTTAATAACTTACTTATTTCCATAATGAAGTATAGCAATGATTTTAAATCTTTAGCATAGTTAACAATTAACTTAACTTTCGTAGACATCGACATGCCACTCTATGCAACCTTCAATCATAAATATCTATTTACCTTGGATTGGTCTCAACAATTCCAAATAAATCCATTTACTTGCATAGATACCATTCTATGCAACCTTCAATCATAAATATCTATTTACCTTGGATTGGTCTCAACAATCCCAAATAAATCCATTTACTTGCATAGATACCATTTTAGTTTCATAAGGCTCTTAAGTAAAATGTTGAATTTTAAAATCTCTAGGTATATGCACTTCATAGATCATAATCTAAATTTCCCAATAAACGCTTTCTTTTGGTGTCCTCACGTAGTTCCTTTAAGAACATCTTCTTTTGGTGTCCTCATGTAGATCCCATCTAGTTGAGGTTTGTGGCTAAATTTACTCCTACTCTATCTTTAGGAAAAATACACTTTTTCTCCAAAGATAGCTTTTGAGCCACAAATAATGATGGTGAAGGAGGAAAAACATATCATACATCAACCTAATGGTGATTTATTCGAGACATGTTAAAAGCATATCATAGACTAGACGATTTAAATTTGATAGGTTTATCAATTAAGGTTATTAACGTTCCCTAGTATGAGTTCAACAACTCAATCATAACTTCATAGTTGATCTTACATAAGTAAGTTGTGATTTTAGTCACAATGGCATAAGGAGAATCAAATTCATAGCTTATGGACATATAATGACTCAATCATTATAATTGTCTGTTTGATCAATTTAAGTCGATAATCTTATGTTTCTTAATGCAAGTATTGTATGATGACAAATTTTAGAACAAACGATACGATAAAGTAAGTGACTTGGGTTGTAAACCAAGTCACCAATATCCAAAATACAACCATTGTTTAAGGAAACAACCAAATTTCCTAGTCGAACGAGGAAATCAAAATAGTTCTAAAAATTCAAAATACAACTTGAAAATAAAGACAAAGCAAAATAAAGCCAAGCTTCCATTGATCTAGCACCATGGGCGGCTACATCTAGCTTCCCTCAAGATCTTCTAGGCTTGATTTTCTTTGCCCTTGTCCTTGCTTGGATGCCCTAATTACAATAAAAAGGGTAAATATCACAACTTGTAACAAAATATCAAAGTTGAGATCGAAACATGAAAGATAGGGATAGTAATTTACCTACTGGAATAACTTTTCCAGCTTTGATATCGCCAAGGTACTTAGGACAATTTCTCTTCCAATGCCCAACACCATTACAATAGTGGCATTTGTTCCCGGACGGGGTACCCTTCTTGGGCTTAGAGGAGCTAGCTTCACAAGTTTTTCCTTTGTTCTTGTAGGGAGTTTGCTTCTTTCCCTTATTACCACCTTTCTTGAAATTCCCCTTGCTCTTATGATTAATGTTGAGCACATCCTTGGTGGTGCTAGCATTTAGCCCCATGTCCCTCTCAGCTTGCACAAGCATTTTGTGCAACTCATCGAGGGATACTTTCAAGTTTTGCATATTAAAATTCACCCTGAATTGAACATATGCCTTAACCTTGTTTAAGGAATGAAGAATTCGATCAATGATGAGTTCCTCGGGAATCTCTACCTTTTGCAATTTTAAGGTCTCAACATGCTCCATCAACTTGAGCACATGAGGGCTAAATTTTTGGCCCTCCTTAATGTTGAGATCGAAGAATGCGGATGCCGCTTCATATTGAATGATCCTCGGAGCTTGTGAAATCATGGTCACAAGCTTCGTATAGATCTCATAGGCGGTGCTAATCTTTATAGCACTCCTTTGGAGTTCGGCCTCCATTGAGAAGATCAACACATTTTTGATCGCGGCCGACTCTTTTTGGTAAGTCTCATAGGCTTGCCTAGCGGCGGGGGTAGACCTAGCGGTAGGTGCGGCGGGAGAGGCCTCGGTAAGGTAATGAACCTTATCGTCACCCTCCGCGGCCAAGCGAAGTTGAGCGTCCCAATCGGCGAAATTGGACCCATTCTTTTCTAATTTACAACGATCCATGAAGGATCGGAGCCATGAAACATTGGTGAGAGTGTTCGAGCTAGTTGTTGCGGATGAATTTGGAGTTGCCATTGCAATTGAGAAAACAAATTTGACTACAAAATTAAAAGTGAAGGAATTAATAAACATCTATTGTTTTAATAATACTTGTAAACATTTTTAAACAAGTTTTAAGCATTTATAAAGTGACCTCTACCCAACTATTATAAATGATCCCGAGATCCAAATTCATATTAACTCGGGCACGGTGAGCCAATTCATCCCTTTTCAATATAACTCGGTGGATTAACTCTTTAATCGATTCTACTTTTAGAACTCTCGGTCGATAAAATTACTTTAATATTTATCTTTATCCCGGAACACATGTGACTACGGTCACGAATACTTCCGTTGAGCTCAATTCAAATTTCGATGTAATAACATTTTACTACCCACTTACCCAACGTAATAAGTTTAGCACCCCGGTGAGCCAAGCCTACTTCCTTATGAAATTGGGACTCATGGTTCTACTATTTGGTAAGGCTAATTCTCAATTATTATTTAGTGAGAGGTCTTGTCAATTTATTATCTATCACGTTTTAAGTGAACTAAAGCGGTGAACTACGATAATTTTAATTGACACGGTCGATGACTCGATAAAAAGATATGCATGTGTAGTTATGACGATTTGGCTATGCATGCAAACATATAAAACAAATGCAAAGCAAAAACAATAAAATCCAGTATGGCCTTCCTAAAATAGTAAATCAAATAGACTATTTACAAATTCGGAAACCAACTCCTTTGGTCCCTTGAACTTCAGTTGGTACGCACTTCAAGGTAACACCGTCTTTGTCGGACCACCTTCTCGAATTGCACCGTCTTCAAGGAACTCCGAAATAAATAAATTACATAGCTTTTCTACTTTATACATTATAAAAAGAAAAACAAAACTAAATAAAATAAAAGTGATACGAGATCACATTAATTATAACCAAATCGATATCCCCATTCATTTCGGGAAATACCAATTAAAAATTAAGGCCATACTAAGTACAAATTACATAATTCAAAATTATATAAAATAAAATATGACAATCATACTAAAAATTCAGCATTAATATATGTATAAAACATGCCATGTTATGTGCCAAATCGCCCTATTTAAGCTAATATCGTATATATAGTCCGGTTTTATGGATTATTGTGACAATTAATCTATTAAAATCACAAAATATTACATAAATCACATCTATGTATGTCCAAGTTAATTACCCCAACCTCTTAGGACTCAAAAATTTAGTCTTCACTAAACATTTGACAATAATTCAACTTGATATTTTATTATTGCTCTTTAAACATCTATTATTCATAATAATAAAGAAATAATTCCCAACTAAGTCATAAAAATTCAAAAATTTCAAAATCATAATTTTGTATATTCTGGAAAATTCCCAACATTCCAAAACTTTAATAAAATTTTCCCTTAGATTATATTAATCTATTTCACAAATAAATCGTATAAAACATAATTTTAACCCTTTAATTCAAAATTAAATATAAAAGTATGCAATAAATCAAAATTAAAATATTGAATATTCTAAATAAGTTTATTGAACTTGGAAATGACAAATTTTTAAGCCCAAAATCGAATTTTTATATTTATGACTATTAAAGTTGCTATTTATCAATTTATATCTCATAAAAATTAATAGCCACTTAAATCATACGAAATTTAACATGCAACTTTATATCTGATGTTCATATCATATATACAACATTGGGAAAACATTTCATGTCATAAAATTCATTTTAGCTATTTTTGCTAAAATAGTCACTATTTATTCGATTTTTACATCTAAAAATCATAAATCATGCAAAATAAAACCATTTTATTTCAAAATTTACATACAGTGTGTAAATATTGCATGTGACAACATACTAAAATTTCATGGTTACTAACAAAGTCTAACCATTTTTAACCAAAATACCTCTATTTAATCGATTTTTATCATGTAAAAATCATAAATCATGCTATATAAAACCATTTTATACGAAAGTTTACATACAATATGTAAAAAATGCATGTGAAGTCGTGTAAAAATTTTAAGGTTAGAATCATAGTCTAACTAATTTTAGCATTTTAAGTGTTATTTTATACAATAAAATGTAATAAAAATACTAAAATCATATTAAAGAGCAATAAAATATCATAAATCATCAAAAATGACCTAAAATCAATTTAGGACCAGAATGTTTAACTTGAAAAATTTTCGTGGCATTTATCTTCATGAATCACAAATTTTTAGTCTTATATGTTAACATATTAACTCGGAAAAACAAAACCGATTATGCATGCAACAACTCTTGCTCTGATACCAATTGTTAGATTCATCAATCTCATATTAGACACCTCTAATATTATATATATATATAAAATTGGGTTGAGAAAGTGTGGATGTAACACGTGGCATGAAAAAAAAAATTAAAAAGGAAAAAATACTAATGTTTTCATACAACCTGGCGTGGAAAATAGAAATAAAGAAAAATACTTGAATGTGTTCATACAGCCTGGTGTGGAAAAAAGATATAAAAAAAATAAAACTTGAATGGCTTAAATGTGTTCATACAAGCCAGAACCAATAATAACATTGTAGGTGTGAAAAAATATCTAGATACAGATAGAGACATTGTTTCTAATATACGTTTAAGAGTCATTCTTCAATGCACATTGTAAATGTAAATAAGCAAAACACATACTGATACAATGTTTCTAAGATTGTCATTCATATAAATTCATCACCCCAAATCTTCCTCTCATCACACAATTCTCCTCTCAATCTTATACAAGTCTTTCTTTCCATCAGATATTCCATATCTTTGCACACCTGTACCATGTCGAACAAAAAGTAAGATATTCAAAAGCTTAGCAAAACCTGCATCAATGTCAAACAAAAAGATTTTCTCTCAATGAGCTACTTTGAGAATTCAAAGAAACTTATTTAACAGCATGCTTGGATTTCTGTTTCCTGAAGTAAGAAACTATTTTTAACCTTTTTCATTTTTTTGCAGGCGAACTAGCTTCCGACTCAGAAACTTACTCTCTACTTGAGAGTTTTGCCACCTTCTTTCACAGGTTGCCCACGATGCACAGAATTACCACGATGCAATGACGCAATGACAATCTGTAGATGGTATAGGAACCCGTTATTGTTCCTAGCCTTTACTGATAACCCTAAATGGCCAGAAATAAAATACATACTTGAATATATTGAAGGTCAGAAACCTGAAGACGGACCTGACATCGTTAGTAGAGTTTTCAAGTTGAAACTTGATCAATTGATGAAGGTTTTGACTCATGAGCAACTTTTTGGGCGATTTTTGCACGTATGCCTCTAAACTTTGACATACAAACTATCTAATCTAATGTAATATGTGTTTTGAGGTAGAATCCTAATTTGTTAACACATCTTCTTTTTCACAGATGATTACGCCATTGAGTTAAAAAAACGAGGATTGCCACATGCCCACATACTTCTTTGATTGGAACCAGATGAAAAGCATCGCAACCCAGACTTCATAGATAGCATTATATGACAAAGAGACTGACCCCATCGTGTATGATATTGTATCGCAATTCATGGTTCATGGACCATGTGGTAAAATGAACAGCAGTGCACCATGCATGACAACTGATGGATGCAACAAAAAGTTCCCAAAAAAGCTCCAGCCAGAAACAATTATCGATGACACCGGATATGCAATTTATAGAATAAGGAATACTACCAGGTCAGTATACTTCACCTATTTTAATAAGTGTCGACCAGTCATTCTTTAATTTTTACTTGACCATATTTTTCTTAAGTAAAATTTTTATGTTTCCAGTTTTGTCCGTAAAGAAGATAAATTATTGGACAATGACTATATTGTGCCACATAACAGAGATTTCCTATTTTTCTTCAATGCATATATCAATGTAGAGTGGTGAACAAATCTAAAGCAATTAAATACAAGTTCAAGTACATAAGAAAAAGGCCTGTCAGGACCACAATGATTTTGAAAAGAGCCCAACATGGTGATGGAGATGAGGAAGATGAAATTAAAACTTACCTTGACTGTCGATATCTTTCCGCACCAGAGGCAGCATAGAGAATTTCGCCTTTGATATACATCTAAGAAGTCCGGCAGTTGTCAGATTGCACGTCCATCTACCTGGTGAACAAATGGTCACATTATTAGACTGTGCTAGGTTAGTTGATGTCAATGAGAAAAACCATGAAATCATGTTTACCAAGTGGCTAGAGTTTAACAATAAGATGTTCAAGAGATTCATCTCCTTGAAAATAGACCAATAAGGGAGGAACTAAGCTATGATGTTGGAATGCTCCAAAAACAGCATGACGAGTGGACGCCCCTACTTAATCCCTAACAATTACATGTATACGACAAGGTTATAGAATCTGTCAATTCCGAGAACGGGGAGATTTTCTTTGTGTATGGACATTGAGGTACAGGAAAAACATTCCTTTACAAAACAATTACTGCATGACTAAGGTCTGAATGAAGATTGGAGCTCACTGTCGCGCATCAGGTTGTGGGACTAACATTTTATATATAAATACATATAAATAAATTGACACAAGCAAACAAAGAATTTAATAAGTGGTTACTTGATCTAGGAGATGGTAATACACCAGCTATTAGAAGAGAGGAGCCAATTATCCCTTCAATCGACTTGAGAAACCTAACTCATTTTGGATAATTGTCAAGTCTTCATGTTGAGAAGCAAACAAGAATTTTCAGTCATTGGTTTCAAAGAGGCGTGATTACTAAAATTAATATCCTTTCAATTGACAACCTAACTCAATTAAATTAGCTTTGAAGTAAAAAGTAGACAACTTAAATCTAACTACCCCATTTTGACCCTTATTTGATTATCATACGACCGAGGACCGTCACAAATGAGAATTAGGGGAACCAATTAATCTATTTCTCTTTTGTAAATGATGATTCTGACAATGAATCTAACCTCTTTGTCGCCTCGGACACAAGTTGTTTCTTCTCCTCTTTAATGTCATCTAAACAAACACAGTCAACCCAGAAATAATGAATTGATGACTACAAACAATCCAATAAGCATTAAAATTAGGATCTAATAAAAAAAAAGGGGTACAAACCCAGAGAAGACTGAATAGCAAAATGAAGAGTAGTAAACCTTTTAGCAGAGGATTCTTTGAGTATCGACTGAAATGCCCTGATCACAAATCTACCGGCTACATTCGCCATTTTTGTTGTTTAATGTTTACAGAGAGGAAATATTAGGATAGAGGAAAGAACACTTTTGCTATTTGGAGTACTGCTATACATAAAATAGTATTTTATGTGACAAAAAGTCTTTTTTATATCACGGATACTCGGATGGTATACTTCTTACACTAAAACGGATCAAATAATTCACCAATTGCTTAGATAAGACAAGTCTTTGTCTTATCATTGCAAATAGTATAATATTTGACCGTCTTAAGCTTAAGACGAATAATATCATCTTAAAGATTTTGTGTTTACGTGAATGGTAGAGGGAAAACAAGAGGATGTCCCTCTAAGACGAGTAGATTTCGTTAATTTATTGATAGTAAGTAAATTGTTTTTTTTTTTTTACCGTAGTTGGTCTGTTTTACGATGTGAGATCGTTTCACACAATAATTATTAATAAAAGAACTTATTATAGAAGCTTCTCGAAATTCTATAAAATATATTACAACTTAAAATTTTGTATATGACAGTTTCGCCGTGGTTATAAATATCGTTTCTATCGTTATAATAATTCAAAAACAATGATCTCATATCGTGAAATTGTCTAACAATGAATAATACATAAATCCATCAAATAGAATAAGCCATAAAATTTTACCCATAATAGAGAATTTTTACATGTTTTCACAACTACCAAATGACTTACAATATGAAATCGCAAAGAAGGTACTGGAGAATTCCACTTGCGACTCAATTATGTTACCATGAACGTAAGTTGATAATTTTCAAAGATTGGAAATATTATCGTTTACTACCAATTATCGATTTATTATTTTTTTCACTTGCTTCCAAAAAAAATTCTAATATTATACTTTTCGTTTACATAGTACTAAAGATATGAAGAAAATTTGCATGAAAGAGGTGATTAGAAACAAAATTTGAGCTAAATTAATGAGTTAATAACAGTGAGGTTTTACCAACTGAAGACCAAATTGTATCCGAAGAAAATTCCATATAAAGGGAATTCATTGAGTTTTTTATTCTTATAGTTAAATTATTGTCTCTTTTATTTCAAGTCATTAGCTATTTCTTTTTATATTATATGGCGAAAATTCTCCAAATTTTGATATTATTATATTATAGCAACAATATTCAATTACTAATTTAATATAGTTATCTTATCATTATCGTATAAATTGTTCTATGGAGAAAATTTCATTGTATTATAAATACATTCTTTAATAATAATAACAATAATAATAGTAATAGTAATAATAATAGTAATAATAATAATAATATAATATAATATAATAATATAATATAATATAATAATAATAATAATATAATATAATAATAATAATAATAATAATAATAATAATAATAATAATAATAATAATAATAATAATAATAATAATAATAATAATAATAATAATAAATACTTATAATTTGAATAAATAGCATATAAAAACAGGCCGTGCGAAGCACGAGATGCTACCTAGTAACTAAGTGTTTATAAGTTAAGTCATAAACTTAAAGGAACTTATGCATGCAAAATAAAATAACAAAGTAAGAAGAAAAATCAATTATTCTTACAAATAGGGCCGAATGGTTTATACTAATTTGGTATCCTACCAAATTAGTCTTCTTAAAGAATAATCCAAATGCCTCAAAAACCCTAGATCTAATTGCAAGATCTACTCCTTAAGGATTTGTACCAAGGAAATCCTTCTTAAAATCAAATACTAATTTCATACTAGAATTAGTATAAGAATACCTTAATTAGACTTAATATTATTTTGTTACTACTCCTAGTAATGATAATAATATTATGATATTGTGAGTTTTTCCTTCTTAAGAATTTTACAACAATTAGAGAGAAAAAAACTTGTTCTCTAGATAATGAATGGTAAGAATGAATTAGAGAGATGTAGGAAATATACTACTTAAGTGTATAAGGGGGGAGTGCACCGGTTTTGGCATGGGTAGAGTGCCCATTACCTTTGTATTTTTCTCTTCTCAAGAGTGTAGGTATGCATGCCGATGATTAGTAGGTAATCATCATGCTTCCCACTAATTAAAATGATTAACACACAAATCCTCCTACCCCTTCCATTTACACGGCAGATATGGGTTAATATGGATCCATTTTAACTTTGTCAATTGTCAATTTTGTGTAATGTGACATATTGGACATGTTACTAGAAATGTTAATTAAATAATGCATTTTTAACTTATTAAAAATCATTATATAAACAAAATAAATCAAATACAAAAATTAACTAGTAATTCACAATTACTATTTCTTAAAATGGGTCATAGAATTATAAATCACAAATACTTGTGTTTATAATAAACAATTCATTCTTATTTTAATTGTTTCATAAACAATAAATAAATCTAAGTAATAAAACAATTTAAATTACTTAGACCGAATCTTATTTAATCGAATTACAATAAGATACGTTATCCTACTCACAAAATCATTTGTCAATATTAAGGAATTAATTAAATTGTATCAGTATACAATTAATTAATTATCTATTAAGAATGTTTCCCTAGAGGTATGACCTTAAGGGATCAACTGATCACCACCGTCACACGACAGTAATGTCAAACTCTAGTCAGCCAATCATTACTGATTAATGTGGATCAGTTGACAATAAAATGGTACATTCCCTTATGTATTCTTAATATGATATTTAAACATGTGATCGCATTATTGTCGAGGACACATACTCCAATAGCTAAATCCTTTATCTGGGGTAAAGGGGATCTAGGTTGATTAGAAGCGGGTTAATGATTTAATTGTTAGTAACATCGCATGAATTATCATTTGCTTATTGTTCTTATTCTAATTATTTGATTTAGGCCTGAATTGATAATTAGTCTAGCAAATTAATACTTTCACTGACCGGGTTACAATTAATATAGGCTGCGATAATCAGATCGGTAAAGTTTAATTATAGCGATTGCTTGTTAAACTGAATCTAAAGGGCATAATTGAATCGACGAATTTTTAACCTTAGATAATTCGATTAACCTTACAATTGATTAAAATACACCTCCGGATAATTGACCTAGTCAACCCGCTCCCTAGACTTCTTAATATTATTGTTTACGATCTTTACTTTATTGCAATTAATTGTTAGCAAACAAACCAAACCAAATCATCAAGAAAAACGGTTACTTTAAGACACTTTAAATATTAGCAAACTAAATATTACCGCCTCCTTGTGGATTCGATACTTGTCTTACCACTAGCTATTTGTTTGTACTGAGATAGGATTATTTTGATATAGGTGATACGACTTTAGCCTTATCAAATTTGGCGCCGTTACCGGGGAGTGCAACAATTTTCTGTTTCTTTTTGTTTCTTTTGTCTTTTGTCTCAGGGAACCTTAGTTTCTTGAGACCGTTCTCACACTTTTCTTGTTAGTTTCGTGTATGCCCAGGTCGGCAAGGTCCGGGATTCTACCATTAGATCCCGAGCCAGAGAAGACTTTTCCCTACAAACGAAAGTTTCAGAAAGAAGTGGATCAAGTAGAAGACTTGAGTATACTTAACGTTGAGACCGAGCAATCAACTACTTCAGAAAATCCGTCCTGTACAAAGGACAGTATTCTTTCTGACTTTGATATTCCAGTTCCTATGATGATCAATATGCCTACATTAGCAAGCCATTCCGAGCCTACTTTAGATTTCATTCCTAAGGGATTCAAGCTCCCTACCATTGATAATGGTACTGTTGAGATTCGCCCGTCTTAGATCAACTTGGTGGAACGAAATTTATATGGAGGGGGAGCTAATGAAGACCCTGCGAAACATAAGGAGAAATTCACTAACTATTGTTGTTCTATCCCTTTAACTACTGGGGTGACTCAAGATCATGTTAAACAGGTGCTCTTTCCTTTCTCCTTAAGAGATGGTGCTGCGGAGTGGTTGCGATATTTAGATATGGAGATCATGGGATTACTTGCTGGAATACTTTAGCTATTGCATTCTACAAGAGATACTTTCCGCCGCAGAAGACCAATGCATTAAGAAGTCAAATCACCAGCTTTAAGCAAAGTTCCACTGAAGATTTGCATGAGGCATGGGGGTTCGGTTCAAGAGATTAGTCCGTTCAATCCCCCATCATGGTTTTCAAAAGTGGTTTCTATGCAACTAGTTTTACAACGGGTTGTATGATGATCATTGAGCTTTGCCAGATTCTTCAGCTAATGGGAGATTCCAGGACAATATTAATGATGATAATGCATGGAAGTTGATCGATCAGATAGCTACCCATACTGCTAAGTATGGTAACCCAGAGGTAGTACAAGAGGGGGTGGATCAGATAATAGCGTTGCAGCGCCGTTGGAAGCATTAACTTCCCAAATTGCTGAGATGAAGACTACCCAATCTTTGAGTAATAAGAAGGTAGTTCATGCTATGGTTCAACATGAGGAGTCTTGTGCACGATGTGGTGGTCATGGTGCAGCCTAGACCACTGAAGGAAAGGGTGCTGCTTTGTCCTTTCGTTGTAAAAATTAGAGAAAGGTGTACCTTGCTTGAAAGACTGAATGGATGGTCATGGTCCAGCCGAGTGTTTGAGCACAATAGAGCAGGTTAATGCCTTTCAGTCTTTCAGGAAACGTACACCATTCTCTAATTTTTACAACGAAAGGACAAAGCAGCACCCTTTCCTTAAGTGGTCTAGTCAGAATGTGCAAAATCCACAGCCTTAACAACCATAGAAAAATACATATGTGGTTCCTCAGAATCGTGGTAATCAACCGCAAGGAAGCTACCAAAGGCAAAATTAAGGAGGTCAACAGTACAATAATCAATTTCAACAACCCCCTCAACAAGTTCCTTAACAAGCTCCAAGTAATGATATGACAGAGATGAAGGCTTTGTTGCAACAAACTTTGATGATACAACAAAAGAAAACGGCTCAAATTTCTAAACTTATAGCTCATAATAAGATGTTGGATACGCAGGTTACTCAATTGGCGGTCCACAATCCTTCAAAACAGCCGGAAATCTTCCTTCTCAAGGTAAACAAACTCATGAGCAAGGTAATGTAATTCAATTGAAGAGCGGCACCACGTATCAAAATCCGGAGATGCCCACTCATGAAGATGGGGTACCCTACATGCATCCTAAGGCATTGGGTAATTTGGAGCTAAGTGATGATGAGAAAGAATCTAACAAAACTGAAACACGAGGCACGAAGAAAAGAGAGAAAATCAAGAAAGTCACTATTCCTGCAGATACTCGATCGAGTAGTAACAGACTTGATCGAGTATCCCCTGTACTCGATCGAGTAGTATACCCTAGACTCGATCGAGTACATCCAGAAATTGATGACGGTGTTTCCAAAAGTGTTTCTACAGCAAAGGAAGCCGAGACATGACTATTGCACTACCTTTTCCGCATCGACAACAAAAATCTAAGCTGGACAAGCAGTTTGGACGGTTAATGGAGGTAGTACAGAATTTACAAGTGAGTGTTCTATTTACTGAGTTGATCACTCAATTGCCGGCTTATGCGAAATTCATGAAAGAGATATTGACGAGGAAGAGGTCCTTTGATTTAGTGGAGACGGTTGCATTTATTCAAAAGTGCAGCGCTGTGTTGCAAGCGAATTCACCACCTAAGCTAAAGGATCCAAAGAGTTTTTCTGTTCCTTATCATATCGGTCATCTTGCTATTAGTAAAGCTCTTTGTGATTTAGGAGTTAGTGTCAGTGTCATGCCTTATTCTATATGTAAAAAGTTAAATATGGGTCGAATGAGTGTCACTAATATAACCTTGCAGATGGCTGACCGATCTATTAAGCATCCATTGGGTGGGTTGGAGGATGTTCCAGTTAGAGTGGGGAAATTCTTCATTCCAGTTGGCTTTGTTGTTTTAGATATGGCTGAGGATACCCAAATTCATATCATCTTGGGTAGACCATTCCTACACATCGGGGGCGGTTATAGATGTTAGGAGAAGGAGATTGACATTGGCTGTGGGGGATGACACAATTGTTTTCAACTTAGAAAAAGCTTGGAAACACCCAATGATAGAAGAAACTTGTCCTAGTATTGATATTGTTGATTTTACTATCCATGAGTGTCTTCCTTTGTGCTTGAGCAGGGATCCTCTGGAGATTGCCCTTGTATCTGATTTAGCTGAGATGGATTTATTGAGTCAAGAAGTTGATGAAATTCAGAAGTTGCTGACCGGAGAGGAATGCCCAAAGCAAAAGGTATACAACTTAGGTAGCCCATCGAAAGCTATCGAGGTAAAGAAACTTGAACTTAAACCCCTTCCCTCTCATCTTAAGTATGAATTTTTGGATGACTGTGAAATGAACCTAGTAATTGTCAATGCTAGCCTAACTAAAGGCCAAATTACTGCTTTGTTGGTTGATTTGAGAACTCATAAAAAGGCTATTGGGTATAGCATTGATGATTACAAAGTATTAGTCCCGATTTTTGTATGCACCGTATTCATCTGGAAGAAGGTCACAAGCCTAGTGCGCAAGGTCAGAGATGGTTAAATCCTCCAATGCAGCAGGTGGTAAGGAAAGGGGTATATAAATTACTTGATGCTGGCATTAGTTATTCTATTTCTGATTCTAAGTGGCTCAGTCCTGTCCAGGTTGTACCTAAGAAGGGAGGTACTAAAGTAGTAACCAATGATAAAAACGAATTAATTGCTACTAGACTTGTTACAGGATGGAGAATGTGCATAGATTATAGGAAGCTGAACTCAGCTACTAAAAAAGACCACTTCCCACTTCCCTATATTGATTAGATGTTGGAAAGACTAGCATGCCATAGTTATTTTTGTTACCTAGACGGCTACTCCGGATTCTTTCAGATACCCATTAATCCTGAAGATCAGGAAAAGACTACTTTCACATCTCCATATGATGTATTTTCTTATAGGAGGATGCCTTTTGGTTTGTGCAATGCCCCAGCTACCTTTCAGCGTTGTATGATGGCCATATTTTCTGATTACATAGAGTCTATTATGGAAGTCTTTATGGATGATTTCAGTGTTTATGGTATTGACTTTGATGTTTGTTTGAGAAATTTGACTAAGGTTTTGCAGCGCTGTGAAGAGAGCAATCTTATGCTCAACTAGGAGAAGTGCCACTTCATGGTTCCTGAAGGGGTGGTACTTGGTCATTTGGTGTCAGGTAAAGGTATCCAAGTGGATAAAGCTAAGGTTGAGGTGATTGAGCGACTACCGTACCCGGTTAATGTTAAAAGTGTGCAAAGTTTTCTTGGTCATGCAGGATTCTATTGTCGCTTTGTTAAATATTTTTCAAAAATTGCTCAACCTCTAACCCAGCTTCTCCATAAAGATGCTCCTTTTGTTTTTACTGATGAGTGTGCTAAGTATTTTGGCAGGATTAAGCAGGCTCTTATCTTAGCTCTTATAATCCGGTCTTTGGATTGGAATCTACCTTTTAAGATAATGTGTGACGCCACTGATTATGCAGTTGGAGCCGTTTTGGGTCAGAGAAAAGATAAGGTGTTGCATGCTATTTATTATGCAAGTAAGACTCTAGATGATGCACAGATCAACTATGCTACTACGGAGAAGGAGCTTCTTGTAGTTGTCTATTCTTTAGACAAGTTTAGAGCCTATCTTGTGGGTTCTAAGGTGATTGTTCATACTGACCATGCACCATTGAAGTATTTATTGGCTAAGAAAGAAGCCAAACTGCGACTTATCCGTTGGATTTTATTGTTACAAGAATTTTATTTGGAAATTCGCGATAAGCCGGGTGCAGAGAATGTGGTTGCAGATCATTTATCTCGTCCGAGATTTGCAGGAAGATATTTATTTCCCATTGATGATTCTTTTCCAGATGATCATCTACTTGATATTACTACAGGCACTCCGTGGTTTTCAGATTATGCCAATTATTTGGTTGGAGGTATTCTTCCTCCCGACTTATCTTATCAACAGAAGAAGAGATTTATGCATGATGTGAAGCAGTATTTCTGGGATAATCCATATTTATTCCGGGAGTGCGCAGACGGTATTTAGAGACGGTGTATTCCAGAGGGTGAGGTACATGCCATTCTCTTGCACTGCCACTCTTCTTCTTATGGTGGTGATCATGGTCCATCTAGGACCTTTGCTAAGGTGATGCAGTCGAGCTTCTTTTGGCCAACTATCTTGAAGAATGCTACTAGTTTTGTCTGTTCTTGTGATGCATGTCAAAGGACGGGTTATATTTCACAAAGGCACGAGATGCCTCAAACTGGGATTCTGGAGGTGAAGATTTTTGATGTTTGGGGTATTGACTACCAAGGGCCATTCCCTACATCTCATAGGAATCAGTATATCTTAGTAGTTGTTGATTATGTCTCTAAATGGGTGGAAGCCTTTGCCACTCCTACTTGTGATGCTAACGCAGTTGTGAAACTGTTTCAGAAGATCATCTTTCCACGGTTTGGAGTCCCTCGCGCAGTCATTAGTGATGGGGGTAAGTACTTTAATGAGCGTCATCTTAATTCTTTACTGAAGAAATATGGCATTACACACCGTAGAGGATTGGCGTATCATCCACAAACTAGTGGGTAAGTGGAGATTTTCAATAGAGAATTGAATCAAATCTTGGAGAAGGTAGTGAGCAAGATTATAAAATATTGGAGTCGTAAGCTTGATGATACCTTATGGACTTACCGTACTGCATTCAAAACCCCAATTGGAGCATCACCGTACAGTCTAGTCTATGGCAAAGCTTGCTATATACCTATGGAGCTCGAGTACAAGGCTATGTGGGTCATAAAGGAGCTAAATATGAATCCCTCACTGGCGGGTGAGAAAAGATTAATGCAGTTGAATGAGCTTGATGAGTTTCGACTGCATGCCTATGAGAGTGCTCGAGTATACAAGGAGCGAACAAAGAAGTGGCATGACAAGCACACCTTGCAACAATAATTACATGTAGGTGAAAAGGTATTGTTATTTAACTCTCGTTTGCACCTGTTCCCAGGTAAATTAAGGAGTAGATGGTCAGGACCGTTCATTGTTGCTGAAGTGAACAAATTTGGGTCAGTTACACTGCAAACTGACAAAAGGTGAGACTTTTAAAGTGAATGGGCAATGTTTGAAGGTATATTATGACGATGCCTATGTTGGGGTGATAGAGGTCGTTGACTAGTCCTGGCAAAACGAGTCAATGAGTCGGATTTAGCTCGGGCCAATCCGGGTCGGGTTAGTTCGGGTCTCTCATTGATTTCAAGTTAATTCGGGTTAGGGTGGGTCATTTTGGGTTTCCGGTCTGTTTCGGGTTTGTTGGTCAAGTCTATTTCGGGTCAAGCGGGTCGGGTTGTTTCGGGTCGGGTTATTTTTGGGTCAATGAATAATAGAGAAATAGCCATTTCAAGGCTTTTCGGTTCAATTAGAGTTATATTTTTGTCGGGTCATTTTCAGATTTGGTGGTTTCGGATCGGGTCATTATCAGATCGGGTCAGTTTCGGGTCAAGAAAGCTCAGGTCATGTTCGGGTCGGGTCAGGTCAATTCGGGTTTTTAGGTCACATTCGGGTGATGTAGTTCGGGTCACTTTGGGTCTCGGGTCAGTCTTTTCGGGTCGGGTCAATCGGATCGGGTTGCTTTTGCCAGGTCTACCGTTGACCTCTTCACCATTGATTCCTCTTACTGATGAGGTAATACGGTCGTGCGACCGCTTAGACCAGCGCTACCGGAAGGCAGCCCAGACTTTTACTTGTAATAAATTTGTAATTTAGGAATTTAATTTCATCTAATCGTATTTCAATTATGTTATTTCATTGTGTTTTAAGTGAAATAAGGGAGAGAATTTAACGTGTTTGTGAAGAATTTTTTGCAGAAGAAGGAATATAGGCGAAACAAGTTGACGTATTGATAAAAAGACGGAAAGCCTTGAGTACTCGATCGAGTCTACTGGAAGTCGATCGAGGAACCCGGATAATTTAAATTAAATTTCAATGTCGAGATCTGGACTTTCTGGGACTTGGATACTCGATCGAGTACTGATGTGACTCCTATTTACGCACATTTAGTCCCCTAACTAGCCTAGTTCCTATGCTTTTTAGTGTGTATTAGGGTCGCTTCTTGTCTTTAGCTCCCTATTATGCATAATCTATGAGGTTTGGTATCCTTTGTAGGAGGGGAGTACTAACCTTGCCCAAACGGAGTGAAACGGAACTAAATTGATAACATCCAACGACCAATCATCGAAGAGGAGACCAACACTATAGCTAAAGGACTAAGTCAATAAAATAAGTAATTGGGCAATGACGAAAGATCCCCACGACCTATGAAGGACCCCCACGATTTAAGGGGAAGCCAAAACAACAACAAGAAGAAATGCAGCACAGGATGGGCGTCCCCAAGCTTAGGACGGGCGTCCCCAAGCTAGGACGAGCGTCCCTCAATGCAGGATGATTGTCTTCACGAAGGGAGGTCATGCGTCCCCATCTAGGACTTGCAAGGCGTTGGACTTCAATTAAGGGGCCTAATCGTCATTTAAGCCCTTAGTTAACCTAATCCTTGTACCACTATATATACCCTCTTTGTAATAAATTGAGGGTTAAGTCCCCTTAGATTAGATTAAGCTCTCTTAGGAGTATATTAGTGTAGAATTAGCCTTTAATCTTTCCATAATTGCCCTTTTGTAATACATAATCATGATGTGTAGCGAGTAGTCCTCTAGCTAGGATTAGTGGGGGATTAGGGGAGTAATTATGGGATAGATCTATGCTTAATGAGTTCATATGAAAGCTTTCTTATTGTAATTTCAACTTATGCACATGTTATGTTTGATGAAATGCTTGATTGACAACCTAGCATGATTCTCTTATCTTTTCAACAAGACTTGTAAGATATAAACTAAGTCAAGGCTTATTAGACCATGCATATAGTTGAATAGGGAGAACCAAGTCGATGTAGGTGTTGTAAAGTTTTCATCAACTGGGCTCCGAGATCTAAGTCTCCCTAGGAATTGTAAGACATAAGCTAACTCGATTCCAACAATAATAATTGCTTGCATCTATGTGACTCATTTATGTTATCTTACCATGATTCCCCTATGATCCCATGACACCCTAATATCTTTAATCATTTGTTTACATTTCTATTTCTATTTACTTACCTTGCTCTTCATTTGTTTACATTTCCTTGTCGTAGTTTAGAACACAACCTCAAATCCATATAATCGTGACACTTGCACAACTTAGAATAGATAGACTTAGGACCCAAAACACACCGTCCCGTGGTCGACCTCGACTTAACCACTTATTAGTTGTTTGTTGAGAATATAAATGTGTTTGATTGAGTGAACAAGGACTCGCTCACCATCAAGTACACCGAGGCTCGATCGAGTACACTCTACTGAGCCGGGTTCCGCATTTTAAAATGCCCGTCTTATTGTATTTTCTCAAATCTTATTGTTATTTCTTGTTTATGTTGTCACATGCTTCTTATTTTCTCCCTAGATCTACACTACCCATTACACTAATTTATTCATATCATCATCAAATCTCATTCTAATTTGTGCTAAGTTGATTATTTATAAATTCATTCACTCCTTTGTGCTTATTTGTGTGATTAATTGTTCCAATTTCTTTAAGTGTCTCGATTTCTCCCTTCATATGGTTCGAAATTCTTAATTTGTCGCTTGATTCTTGTGTTTCTTGATATGAATCTTCCATAGCTCATATATAATTACTATTTCCTTTCTATTTCACCCATTAATTGATGAATTAAAGGCCTAAATTCGAAAATTTCAGATTTAGGGTTCATATTTTCGGGATTCATTTTAGCATTACATTGGTTGGTAATTGTGTTTATTTTCTTGGAATCTTCATTATTTGTCATATAATTGCAATTTCCATACCATTTACATAGCCTTTGTGTGATTTTCGACCCCAAAATCAAAATTTCCGACTCACTTTGTCTTAAAACCGTGAGCTATTTTGGCATTAAAATTGTTTTGTAATTGTAACACCCCCATACACCAAGGTGCCTTACTAGGACCACCTAGTGCATGCAAATGATACCATCTCGGTTATCTGAGACAATGTATATAAAATAGACCATTAAGAAACATACTTAAATAAATAAATGAGTTTAAGTGATTACAATATCAAAATCCCAAACCGGAAAAGTAAAACAACCGTTCCAAAAACCAAACAACTGAAAAAAAAACTAAGTTGAAGACACAGTGGAAGACTCTAAAGACTTGTGACGACTCCATCCCAGCTATCCCTCGCGCAAGCCATCTCATACCTGCTCAATAACTGCTCACCATCCCCGAAAGAATCACCACAGTTTTCAAAACATTTAAACGGGGTCAGTTACTGATTACATAAAACAAAGTACACAGTATACAAACAACACACAACTCCAAACTCCATTATATCTCCACACACCTGACTACACACTAAAGTGTGTAGTCCTGCCAGAATACCTATCGCAACAGGTATTCCACGCCGCCAGTGGGGGAGCGCAACCGTACCCACCAAATCCCCGCTCATCTATTCCGAGCGATAACCCACGTTCCTTAATGTGCACATCCCCTCCTGTGACGGGATTCACAAAGGGCGAATCAAGGGCGTGAAGCCACTCCCGCAAGTGACTCCACTCAGCCGAGGACATGCCTCGTGAACCACAGACAAGCACAACACAACCAATTATACAACAACAGCACCAATTCAATCCAATACGATAAAGATCAACAATAAACACAACCATCACCAACAATTATGTAATCAATAACTGAGTAGGGAAACCCTACCTGGAATAAAAAATTCACCACGATCGTCACAAACAGCTATTCAATATTGCTTCTCTACGAAACAACCTCATATAAACACATAACCATATAATCACTATCCAACATACATCATACTCCCAAAAACCCCCAATCTACTCAATAAGGGTTTTAAACAAAATAAACGAAACGGTATAAAAACTATACAAGGATCTTACCCACGACATGACGAACTCAACGGCGTAAAGAACACGACGATCCGACAACCTTAGCCTTTGGGATTTGATAGCAACGCAAAGAACAAAAGCAACGTACTTGTTTTCTCTCTTGAAAAGTTTTTAGAAAAGAAAAAAAGTGATAAAGAAAGTGACGGAAAGCTTTAAATACCAATCACGCGTTACTAACAAAACCCGGCTAAAACAACCCGCAGAACCAACTTACTCGATCGAGTAAGTCACTTACTCGATCGAGTGCCACACTTACTCGATCGAATACCCATCAGCAGATCACTGTTTCATAAACCAAACTTACTTACTCGATAGAGTACCCAAAGACATAGAAAACAGTAGTATTACAGTCTTCCCTTCTTAAAAAAACCTTCGTCCCCGAAGTTAAACCCATACTCAAAAACAAAACATACTAACTCAAACACGACACAACAACGCAACTAAACTCAAAACAAAACTCCCAACCACAACTCAAACCGACTCAAAGCAACTACTAACTGTACGAAAACTAACGTAAACCATACCACCCTATGCGACATCTCCTAACCCCCTAAAAGAAACATGGTTACGTCCCCGTAACCACACATACCTGATAAAAAAGAGATGGATACCGTTCCTTCATGGCCTCTTCCGCCTCCCAAGTAGCTTCCTCAACCTGATGATTAGACCATAGAACCTTAAGCAACAATGTTTTCGCGGACCTAGTTTTCCGAACCTTGCGATCAAGAATCTGTTTTGGTACCTCAAGATATGACAAGGACTCATCCAACTCTATGTTCTCCACCTCTAGCACATGGGAGGGATCACTCACATACTTCCTTAACTGAGACACATGAAACACATTATGCACACGATCCAAAGCCGCTGGTAACGCTAACCGGTAGGCAACCTCTCCCACACGATCCAAAATCTCATATGGTCCGATGAACTTCTGGCTCAGCTTCCCTTTCTTACCAAACCTTATAGCCCCACGCATATGAGACACTTTCAGAAGAACCTTATCCCCAACCTGAAACTATATGTCACGGCGATGTAGGTCTGCATAACTCTTTTATCGATCCTGGGCCGCTTTCATCTTTTGCCTAATCACCCTAACCTGTTCTATCATCTCTTGTACAATCTGTGGTCCTAAAACCACTGCCTCAGGTCTATCATCCCAGCAAATTTGACTTCTACACCTCCTCCCATACAAAGCCTCAAACGGTGCTATCCCAATGTTCGTGTGATAGCTGTTGTTATAAGAAAACTCAATCAAATCCAATCTATTCTCCCAGCTGCCACCAAACTCCATCACACAAGCTCTCAACATATCCTCCAAGGTCTTGATAGTCCTCTCTGTCTGCCCATCTGTTACAGGATGAAAAGCAGTACTCATCTTCAAGGTAGTTCCCATCAGATCCTGAAACTCTTGCCAAAACCGTGATTTGAATCTCGCATCTCGATCTGACACTATATCCTTAGGCACACCATGTAACCGAACCACATGCTTTCTATAACCTAAAGCTAGCTGTATCTATGTCCAAGTATCCTTCATCGGAACAAAGTGAGCTGACTTAGTCAAACGATCAACTATCACCCATATCATGTTGTTACCCTGTTAACTCCTCGGTAAACCCACTATAAAGTCTATAGAGATATATTCCCATTTCCACTCAGGTACCTTAAGAGACTGAATCTTACCTTGTGGTTGTCGTTGCTCTCCCTTGACCCTCTGACATGTCAAACATCGAGACACAAACTCAGCTGTTTCCTTCTTCATCCCAAGCCACCAGAAAGTCTTTTTCAAATCTTTATACAACTTGTCACCACCTGGATGTACTGAATATGGTGTGCATGAGCCTCTGTCATGATTATCTATTTCAACTCCTCATCCCTAGGAATACACCATCTCCCATCAAACCGAACACTCCCATCTGTATGAATGGAGAATCGAGACACCGTCCCTTTCTCTACTCCAGCTCTCCACTCCTCAATCTTAGAATCCAAAGCCTGTTTCCTGCGAATATCATCATATAGGTCCGGCTCCACTTTCAAGTCCCCTCTAGCATCCCGTTTCTGTATCACATGTATTCCTATCTTCCCCACCTCATCTCTTAATCTCATCAAAGGCATAGCTATGCATAGAGAATGCACACTCTTCCTGCTCAACGCATCAGCAACCACGTTTGCCTTCCCTTCATGGTATATGATATCCATGTCATAGTCCCTTATCAGCTCCATCCACCTCCTGTATCTTATGTTCAGCTCCTTTTGAGTAAAGATGTACTTGAGACTCTTGTGATCTGAAAACATCTTAAAGGCCGCTCCATAAAAATAGTGCCTCCAAATATTGAGAGCAAACACAAGTGCACCCAACTCTAGATCATGTGTCGAATAGTTCTCCTCATATGGCTTCAATTGCCTAGAAGCATAGGCAATTACTTTCCCATTCTGCATCAACACACATGCCAACCCATTCTTTGAAGTATCTGTGTATACCTCAAAGTTCTCACATCCTCCAGGTAAAGCTAAGACTGGAGCTGTGGTCAAACGTTCCTTTAATGTTTGGAATGCCGTCTCACAACTTTTATCCCAACGAAACCTGTTCTCTTTCCTCATCAACGCTGTTATAGGTCTGGCGATCTTTGAAAAGTCTTTCACAAACCGACGATAGTACCCTGCCAAACCTAAGAAACTCCTGATCTCTGCCACATTCTTCGGTGATTCCCTCTTAGACACTGCCTCTATCTTTGTTGGATCCACAACTACACCATCCTTGGAAATCACATGCCCCAGAAAGGCAACTTCCTCGAGCCAAAACTCACACTTAGACAACTTTGCATACAGCTGATTGTCACGCAAAGTTTGCAACACCAACCTCAAGTGCTTCTCATGCTCCTCCTTAATCTTGGAATAGACTAAGATATCATCTATGAACACCACCACAAACCGATCCAAAAACTGACTGAAGACCCGGTTCATCAAATCTATAAACATTGCCGGTGCATTAAACAACCCAAACGGCATCACCACGTACTCATAGTGACCATACCTAGATGTAAAATCTGTCTTTGGTATGTCCCCATCCTGAATCTTCACCTGATGGTAACCCGACCTCAAGTCAATCTTGGAAAAGACTGTTGTCCTGTTCAACTGGTCAAACAGATCATCTATCCTTGGGAAAGGATACTTATTCTTCACTGTAACCCTGTTCAGCTCTCTGTAATCGATGTACAACCTCAAACTCCCATATTTCTTCTTCACAAACAGAACTGGTGCTCCCCACGGCGATACACTAGGTCTAATGTATCCCTTATAAATCAAATCGTCCAGCTGTTTCTTTACCTCCTCCAACTCCTTAGAACCCATGAGGTACGAGGTCTTAGACATTGATCCCGTCCCTGGTTTCAGCGCCACACTGAAATCTATATCCCTCTTTGGTGGTAAACCTGGTATCTCCTCCAGAAAAACATCTGGAAACTCTCCCACCACTAGTATTAGATCAACTGTCGAACTCACCTTACTATAGTCTTTTACATGGCATAGAATCAAAGGACGCCCCTTCCTCAGATAAGACTTAAGTGTCACCGCTTGTGGACATGGCCCACCTGCAAGCCCAGCCGATCTGTGGACATACGACGGTCTTTTGAAAGCCATGCTCGGCGGCGTAAAAATGCTTTCGACCGGATCGTTTTAGATCGGTCGGTTTCGTCTCGGTAAGGGTCTCGAAACGATTAGAGATGTTCGGAGTCGCCACCAAGCATTTGTGGGATGCCTGGAACCCGTTTGAAATCCACTTTATACCTCGGTCAAATCGAAGCACAAAGCAGTGTTTTGACATAGGTACTAAAGATAAGGAAATCGTCCCTCTTTAGCATCCTATCTCTAGAATGACTCTCGTACGCCCTGGATAAGGTCGTCCACTATCCAAAGTTTCTGAGTAAGAGGTGAAGGTACGTATTGGGAAGCCCTTTAATCAGACACCCAATCCCGCCCGCGTTAGCGGCCTCTACTGATCGATCTTGGTTGGTTGAATGCAAAAGTTGATAAAACGGTTTAAATGTATGAATGTGCATCCAATAATTTAAACCTAACATGTGAGAGCTTTCTAAGTCGGTTGATTTAATCCAAATATCAAGTATAAGATGTCGAGTTGGATTAATGATTGATTTGCACGCAAGACGGAAATTAAACATCCATTTACCGTATTAGGTTTAGGGTGCATAACGTGATCCATTTGTCTTAGTAAGGCATTTTGCAAATATGGTTTTGAATAATCGAAATAGTCATCTGATCCGTCCTATATCCGGGTTAACCGGAGTCGGGATCGTCCTAGACTAATCTTTGGAAGGGAATGCACCCCTGCACTGCAGACGGCTATATGAGGCGCGAGCCAGCCGGCGGTGTAAGGGGCCTCCCTCTGGTTTTGAAAATGGGAAATGGAGGGCCTGTTTAGGCGCGGGTTAGTCCACGGTTTATGTGCCGTGTTCTGACCTTTTAGAAAACGTTATAAAACGTGTCGAAAATGGGTATTTGACCCGGTTTGATTTAAACGGGGTCGTTTAGACCGCATTTGTTGATTTGAAGAACTAGACTCGAATAATCATCATTATTTTGATAATATTCGGTGTCGGGTTCGATTTGACAAACTTGACATGAATAGCTTTGAAAATAATTATGGACTAATTGTTTTAAGCCCATTTGAATGTTATTAGTGAATACTCATCATCGTACCCGGGTTAAAATCCGGCATGGTATGTAGAACCAAGGATGACTTTGTGTTGGTGACTAATATGTTTGTTTGAAAATGTAAAGAAATAAAATAAAAGGCTTTAAAATACCTTCTAAATGTCATTAACCAAATATTATCACCGAAACACGGATTTAACCGTCATGGTATGAGGAACCAAGGGTGAAAAATGTTTTATGGTTAAAACAAATGAAATAAAAAGGGTTCGAAAATATTTGGAATGGTAAAAACCGATTACAAATATGAAAGTGAATTAAAGGGGAATGACGAGAACAAACACGGTTGATCTCTGGTCTGAACATCCCATTTAGGCGCGGGTAAACTGGCGACCTAAGGGGCTTCTGCCTCAGACCAAAAATCAGTTTTGGCTCGTTTATCCCATGTTTTGGTTCATGTTATGCACGTTTTAGCATGTTATAGTCATGAAACAAATGAAAACATAATAAAAGAGGATTTTTACACCCTCATACTTACATGTTTGGTTCTGGCGAGTGACCGACGTAAGTGTAACAACTCGTTTGATCGGAAAAAACTCGGTTTAAAACCGTTTTGGTAAGTAAAAAGAGTGTTTTGATGTTAGTGATGGTGTAGTGGTCGAAATGGTCGGTCAAGTGATTTAATGCACGATGACGGTACCAAACAATGTGTAAGGCTTGTATTTACGATCGGTAGGTCGTAAATACGCGTCGGGTTGTGACTTAAGAAGTCGAGTCGAGAATTTTAAGGGAGAAAAGAGGGGGCGGACACTCGCGTAAGTCTCAAATGGGTGGCATTTGAGGGGTATTTATAGGGAAATGAGTGGTTGTGTGAGTTTTGAGCGACGTGGCCACTTGGGTGCGCAAAGAGGGCGCGAGCCACGTCGCGGTTCTTCGAGTTGTGTTGTCACTTTCACAACAAACGCAATCATGATTTGTTCTATCCTAGGTTTTGTAGTCACATGTTTGGTATTTGACCAACATGAATCCGGGAAAACTTAAGGTAGAAGGTTTGAAATGTTTTGTTTTTGGTGGTTGACTCGGTTTGACTCGTTGTTGGAGTCGGGATTTGAATTTTGAGTCGGTTTTTGGTCCGGTGTCGGTTTTGACTCTAGTTAGTGTCATTGAGACCCCGTCGTCGTGAATTAAACACTCCAGGTATTTTTGAAATGTTTTGAAATGTTTTATTTTCGAAATCGTTTTAAGTTTTCCGACATAAAATTGTACACAAACTGTCGATCAAACGCCGCGATTCCAAAACATGTTATAGTCCGTTAATCATCGGGTGTTTATTGGAGTCTCAGCAGATACTGGGTATCTACAGAGCCTCCACTTTGACTGAGGCTTGGACACGGTGAAAGTCAAAGTAGAGCCCCCAGGGCAATCGAAGATTACAGCCTGGAGACCCAAGCGACGTCGAGGCGGCTCAAAAGGATTCGGGCCAGGGACCTGCCGTCGGGAAGGGCGACGCCAAGGCGACTCAAGGGTACGAGTCAAGGACCTGTCGTCGGGAACAGTTTAGAGTCTGTCGACTGTCCGTGCGGGTCGTTTAAAGTCCATTAGACTACGTAGAAAGGCCCGCCAGCCATAGGAAGGAGTCATACCTGAGGCATCTTCGGATATGTCTTCGCATGTTTGCGGACAAAGGCTCGCCAGCTGTGACAAGGAAATGTACCCGAGGCATATTCGGGATCTGTCCTTGAATGTTTGCGGATAAAAGCTCGCCAGCTATGGTAAGGAAATGTACCCGAGGCATCTTCGGGATCTGCCCTTGAAAGGTTGCGGACAAAGGCTCGCCAGCCATGGTAAGGAAATGTACCCGAGGCATCTTCGAGATCTGCTCTTGAAAGGTTACGGACAAAGGCTCGCCAGCCAAGGTAAGGAAATGTACCCGAGGCATCTTCGGGATCTGCCCTTGAAAGGTTGCGGACCAAGGCTCGCCAGCCATGGTAAGGAAATGTACCCGAGGCATCTTCGGGATCTGCCCTTGAAAGGTTGCGGACAAAGGCTCACCAGCCATGGTAAGGAAATGTACCCGAGGCATCTTCGGGATCTGCCCTTGAAAGGTTGCGGACAAAGGCTCGCCAGCCATGGTAAGGAAATGTACCCGAGGCATCTTCGGGATCTGCCCTTGGATGTTTGCGGACAAAGGCTCGCCAGCCAAGGGGCGGTCGGTTAATGGACCATGGGAATAGCCGCGTCAAATGGGCTTGTTTGAACGTAGCGAGCTCGTGACGCCGCCGGTGAACTTGTATGAGAATAGCCGCGTCAAAATGGCTTGTCTTGAAAGTAGCGAACTCATGATGCCGCCGTGGAAATAGTGAATTTGGACTTTACACCATCACTGTTTTTTGAAATGAGCAGTTCATGGGAAGCCCCTGTTGTGCATCGGGATGAATAGTGAATTTGGAATCTTCACCATTCGTCGTTCTTCTTTGAATTTGAAGTGGCGGTTTCGATCGCCGTTGAATTTGAATTTTGAAGGAAATAACAAATTTTAAATTTTGCTATTGCGTTTGAAGTGACGGTTTATATGCCGCCGTTGACATTTGATGGAAGTAGTGAATTTGGAATCTTCACTATTAATTAAGGTGACGGTTTATGTGCCGCCGTTGACATGCGTGGTGAGAATAGTGGAATTCAATTTCCAACTACTATTTTGAGCATGACGGTTTTAATTGCCGTCGCTTAAAATTTGAAGAAATAACGGTTTCTGAATTTTCGCTACTATTTTTGAAATTGAAGGAAAATAGTGAATTTGATTTCACCATTATTTTTGAAATTGGCGGTTTTGATCGCCGTTTGCTTGAAATTTTTGAAAATAGCGAATTTAAATTTTCACTATTTTTGTCTTTGAGGAAATGACGATTTTCAATATCGTCAATGAAAATCCGAATTTTGTTATGTGGAAATTGGGCTAAAGCCCAAAATTCGCTGAAAAAGTAAGGGACGCCGGATTGAGGCGCGAGCCACCTGGCGAACCAAAGGGGCTTCCCTTTTTTCTGTAAAAGACGCGAGTTCAGGCTGCATAGCATTCATCATCTCGTCTTCTTCCTTTTTCGACAAAACAAGCCAAATTCGCCATTGTTGGTCCTTCTAGCTCGTTTGAATTCTTGCCCTCATCAACAATGTCATCTCAAGGTATGTATTCCCTCTTGAATCCATTTAAATTTGTTGATCTTTAGCGTGATTGAATTAGGGCGAATTTTAGCCTAGAAAATCGAATTGGGCGTTTTTGATTGAGCCCATTTCGAGTGAAATTGATGCTTGCATTAGGTTAGAAACCTGTTTAGGAGTATATGGGGGCTTTTAGTTTGCATTTTGGTCCCCGTTTCCGCTCCCTATGCTCGAAAAACGTGAGTGAGGTGAGAAACCGTCTCATTTCGCAATGCCAAGTTTATTTGCTTGGGTAGTGGGTCCCACTAGGTTGCATTGTAGTTGGGAAAACCCGTATTCGCCATTTGTGGACCTTCTGAAGGAACAATAGATCTATATATTCAACATATTCATATATATGTTATAAATTAATTTGTCATAAAATTAAAGATGGATTTTATGCATGCAAACTTTAATAAAAGAAGATAAGAAAACATTTTCTCACCATAAAAACGGATCATAAAGGGCACAAGTGGAGAACTCCTTCCTCCACTTGATCTTGAGCTTTCCATATGTTAGGATGATCCTCCAAGCACTCAAAGTAGAATGCCTCCAATTAGTTGCACCCAAGACTAATCCCATAATCCTTACACTATTATTAACTAGATAATAATATAAGTAACCTTAAAATTATTCTAATATTTTATGATTACTACATTGTAATCTTGAGAATATATTAGATATTCAGAACAAATTTCCATAAAAACAATTTTATGTATTTAGAGAGAAGTTAGAGTATTTTCTTTTCAAAAACATGTGAAAAAGAAAAACACCACACTCCTCAAATGAGAGGGTGGGACGGTTCAAAAGAGAGAGCATGGGGAGTGCAATTTTTGATGTTATTTATGCCCAATAGCTTTTGACATAGATTAGAGAAAAATATGGAAAAGACAAAAGCCAATCAAAAACAATGGCTTGTCTCATGTGTGTCTAATTGTGTCTAGTGCACACAATTCAAGGCACATTTTACACGGTCCAAAATGACCTATTTACGGGTCCATTTTGGTTCTTATATTTGTCGCATAAATACGTGTAATTTTATTTTAAACATCGTCTCATGTTTTAAATAATTCCCAATTAATTTCGTCTAACATCACTCTGCAAATATACGTGTACAACTGCACATATATTTTACGTACCAATATTAATCACATTAATCGATTAGTACAAATTTAATAATTAACCGCTTAATTATTAATTCCTGTCTCAAATAATTCATTATTCAATTATCGCATAATAAAAATAATAATTTCCGTGCCATGAGTTCAAAAACTCGAATTCTCTCTAAATAATTTGTTCGACTACCTTTTAGTCAATTTTAAGGAATTAATTAACTCGTATTGTCATACAATTAATTAATCTTTTCTATTATGGGAATCGTCCTTTAGGTGTGACCTCAAGGATCAATCGACCACCACCGTCAAACGACAAGAATGTCAAACTCTAGTCGACCAATCATTACCGATAAATGTTGGTCAGTTGACTATATATAATAGAATCATCCCAAGCGTATTCTTGTAATGAGATTTAATAATGATATTTAAATCATGTGATCGCACTATTGTTGAGGACACATTTCCCAACACCTTCGTTAGATATTGTGGGCAAAATTGGATTTTTGCCTTTTGTGACGGTCTTGTGTCTGACAAAATAAGCGTCTGTTTGGGCTTGAATTGAGTCAGTTTGCCTTGAAATGGACCTTATTGGTAATTTAGGTCACCTTGAGGCGTGATAAAATCACGTTTGCCTTTTGCGGTCGTTCTTGAATTTTTGACCGGTTTGGGTTCAAATTAGCGTATGAATTGCCTTTTTGAACCGTAGAAAAATACGCCATTGTGTCGGGAATGTATTTTGGTTTGTAGGCGGACCTTGTAGGGGTCTTGAAATGCCGTTTTTGTGGTTTTGACTCGTCTTTTGCTTGAAAAGATGGGTGAGTCGTTTTGTGTCTGTGTTCTTTTTGTGAATTGTTTTGTTTGGTTGGATTTTGGGCGGGATTGCCCTTGTTTTGCATTGCAGGTTGTTGTTGTTTTGGATTTATCCATTTCATGCCGTCGTAATGCCGAAATTTCGGCTGACGTTTTTTGTTTGTTCTTTTGATGACAAGGTATAGTTTGGGACCTATGGGGTCCGTCGTTGAGGCCTTGGAGGAGGAAGTCGATCCTGGAGGGGGAGTGACGACTGTTTTTTGTTACAGGCTTGGTTGTGTTTCTGCCTGGCGGCCTTTGCCCGGCCAATGATCGGGCATCGATCGTTGGTCGTTGCCTGCGGAGGTCCGGACGTCCGATGAGTGGGGTTCAGTACGAGTGTGTTATCCCACGTTGTCGCTTTCGGTCGTTGTCGAATTCAGCTGAGTGGGGTTCAACATCGGGATAGCATCCGTTGTCCTGATCCCTTTTCATCCTCGAATTCTGACGATTGGAGGTCAACGTCGGGGTAGCGCGCTGAGCTACGAGCCTCGGTTATCGCGTCGTCCAAAATCTACCAGGCACCATTTTTCTTTTTGTCGTGGAGCAGGAACGAGGTATTACCGTCATGGTAACCACCTCTGCTTCCGTTGCTGCTCCTCTCTCTCCTGTGTTGCTCTCTTTCTTTTCCGTTTGAGAGGATAGAGAGTGCTTAGTTCGGTAGGTGGCAGATAGCTCCCAGTTCGTTGTCTTTAGGCCAGTGTCTGTATGATAGACGGTTGTCTTAGGCCAGTGTCTGTATGATAGATGTCCGTACTAGATCTTGTTTGTATGGTCAGTTGCTCGTATCAAACGCGTGTCGATGTATTTTGCGTGAGACAGTTTGTATATATGCGTTTTTGGATTGTGGTTCATTTTGTGATTTTTGGCTTTTTTGTGTTTTGTTTCGGAGGAGCGCTGTCGGCTGTCGATTCTCCTTTTGCGTTGCACCAGTTCCTGCATCGTTAGTGTAGAGAACATGCAACAGATAGCACATATGCATAAACGTAAACACGTAAAAGTGTTTGATTGAAAACACGTAAAGCATTTGATCGAAAACCAAAAATTAACCAAGATGACATGAAGTTAAAATTGAAATTTTGAAAATTCCGTGACAAATCGTCACGTTCGGAATTCAAAAGGGGTTGATTCAAAAATTTGAGCAATTAACTCGTGTCGTGAATTAAATTGCGTCGAAATTATTGAAATTGACTCGAAAAAAATCAAACTCAAACCGTCAGGAAAGAATTTTTTTAGAAAAGGATTTTTGCGAGTATATTTGATTTTTGATTTTTGAGGTCAAGACTCGAATTTTTGAGTGGTTGAATTTTTGAGGAAAATTGACGTCGTGTTATCAATTTTCGATTTTGATTTTGATGGAAAATTGCGAAAAAAGCGAAAATTTCGGAATTTCGACTGTCATGGAAACGATCCATCGCGGATCGGGGCGACTAGCCCTTCCCCCCTTAAAAAAAAGAAAGAAAAATCCGTATGTTTAAAGCTGCGTCATGGAAACCGTGTCGGATTTCGTAAAACGCGAAAACAAGGAAATGTGAGTGTGAGGAAACACAAAACATACTGAATCATCCCGAAGAGGCGCGAGCTTCCCGGCGGGAAGTTTGAGGTGTCAGGAGAAAACACAAGTTGAAAGAGACAAGTCAACAGCGGGAATCCTGGAGAAGCCTCAAAGAGGCGCGAGCAGCCTGGCGATGGAAGCCGGCTCTCCCCTTTTTCTGAAAAATGCGCTGGTGATTTTGTATAAATAGGGACGTTTGCGCTTCATTGTTTCATCATCCGAAACACAAAGTCATATCTACAAAACCTCTTCTTCTTCCACAAAAATATTTCATGGATGCTTTTGAGAACGCATTGCTACAATGGTGCCGGGATTTGTCGCCTCCCGAAAAGTATCAACTCGTTTGCATGGGAGTTGGTCAATTGTTGGTGCTTCGTCAAGTCAAGGTGCAACCTTCGTTTCTTGAAGCATGTTCTCGGTTTTGGGATTCGAAACACCATGTTTTCGTTTTCCCGAAAGGTGAGCTTTGTCCTCTTGCCGAAGAAGTTGGAGCCATTGGTGGGTGGCCGGGTTGTGCTCCGGTGCTTCCTCCGACTCGGTTGTGCTACAAGGAGAAATTTCGTTCTATGTTGGGCTTGTCCACAAGCCAAATCAACTTTCTTCTTGCTCCACATGGTGTGGATATGTTGGCTCTTATCAACATCTTTTCAAACCGATTAGATGCTAATGTCTCGGAGGTGGCTAGGAGAAGGGCTCTTGCATTTTGCCTTGTCCATGTGTACCTCTTTTTTGATGTCTTGAAGAAGGAGGGGCCAAGATGCCATGGTAGCATGACCCTTATCCATGTAATTGAGCAAATGGAGCATGGTAGAGATCTATCATGGTTGGTGCTTGGAGAGATTATCCAAGCTTTGGACAAGGAAGGCTCTTGTGGAGAAGCTCCCTCTTTCGGATCCCCAAGGATCCTCCAAGTGTGGCTATTGGAGAGGCTAAGGTATGTAGAGCCTCCGGTTGATTCTTCTTCTTATTCCTTCTGTCATCTTACCATGAGGAAGAAGTTGTACCCGTATAGTTTCGCTTCCACCGAGGCCTATTGGGCCGCAAGATTGGCGCAGGAGGGCGGTCCTCATATCCGTTGGGTGGTGCCGTGGTGGCACTTGAGGTCCTTCACGGGGTTGCCCGCTTCGGGTGCTAGTCCTCGTTCTTTGATGGTGGTGGGTTGGAAGGTTGTTTCCTTCATTTATCCCGAAAGGCTCATGAGGCAAATGGGGCGTCAACAAAAGGTGCCCGTTCAAGATACTCTTGTCCAAGAGAATATTTTCCGGAACTCCGAGCTTGTGGGAGGTCTTCGAAAGATGGTGGGCCACTCGGCCGCTTTGGGAGGTACCAAACCCCGTTGCCACGACATGGGTGACTCCCGCTTATGTCAAGTGGTCACGTGCTCCGTCCTTGGAAGAGAGATCCAAATTCCGTAAGGACGAGGTCGTCGACTTGAAGTATCGAGAGGTTGGCAAGGCCAACCGTGCCTTCTTCGAGGAGTATGTTGATGGAGCTACTCCCGATGTGATGAGACCACCGAAGAGGAGAAGTTCCGGCCCCAAGAATATGGTGGGCCGTGCATTGGCTCGTCTTGGGTCGAATATGGGGTCTTGTGCTAGACCGGAGGCCGTTGCCGTCTTAGATCCGTTGAGGATCCGTTCCGAGGAGGAAATCCATGCTAGGCGGGCCAACAAGAAGAACAAGGGGAAGATGTACCCCGAAGTAAAAGGCAAGGGTAGAATGGAAGAGTGAAGACCTCCATTACTCACTTTATTATTATGTTGTATTATTGTTGTGAGTTTTTATTATGTTGTACTAGCTAGTTGTTGTGTGTTTCATGCTAGTTTTATTATGTGAGGTGTTTTAGTTGACACCTTAGCTTTGACAAGTTGTAGACTCGTCGAGCTTTATTTATTGTTAAAAATGTAATCCCTCCCATTATTAATTAAATAAGAGGATTGCCTGTGTCGAAAATTGTGAACGCTTGTTTCTTCCATTCATTTGGTGAAGGCAATTCAATTTGAATCATCCTAAACATTTGCACTTGGAAAAGTGGTATTTTGTGGAAAGGGAGAAAGACTTATTTTGTATTTTTGTGGAAAAAGGGAATGGTTTTCCTTTTTTTTTTTTTTTTTTTTTTTTTTTTTTTTTTCTGGGACGTTTTTGTACGTGGGATTTTTGTGTGGGGATGGTTGTTTTTGATTGTGGGAATGGTTGTATCCTTATTGTGTAAGAAAGGACTGCCTACGTATTCACCGGGAGAGGTGAAATCAAACCATGATCGTAGTTCGAAATGTTCTGTGAATTTGAATTGGGTTTTGTGGTTGTATCCCTCAGGCATAAGAGGGACTGCCTACGTATTCACCTGAAGAGGTGAAATCAAACCATGCTCGTAGTTCAGGGGGTTGTTTTGTTTTAGTGCAAATGGACGTTGCCTTTGACAGATCAAAGGACATTCGAAACGGGCAAGGTGCCGCAGCTTAGACTCGATAAAACATGCAATTTCAAATCAGAACACGTTGAGGAACTTGACTTGAAAAGGGTTGAGGTCGTTGCTAGTTGTAAAACTAGGCTAGGTCGTTGGTTTTTATGGTTCAAAGGTAGTAATTCTTGAGTTGGTCTAGGTTGGTCGGGTTTGTAAAGTCCTCCCCATCTAGGTCACTCAGTCTCACTGCGCCCCCCGAAAGTATTTTCTTGACCAGGTATGGCCCGACCCAGTTAGGTTTGAATTTTCCCCTCCGATCGACGGGTAATGGTGCTCGAACTGACTTGAGGACCAAGTCGCCCTCCTGGATGTCTCTGGGTTTGACCTTTTTGTTGAATGCCCGTTGTATACGTCGTTGGTATAGCTGGACGTTGTGCAAGGCATTGAGTCGCCGTTCGTCTAGAAGAGTGAGTTGTTCGTACCTTCGACGGGTTCATTCCGCTTCAGGGACTTGACTCTCCAGTAGAATGCGTAGGGAAGGGACCTCTAACTCTACCGGTTGAACCGTCTCCATACCGTATGCTAGGTAGAAGGGTGTGGCGCCTGTCGGTGTTCGAATGGAGGTTCGGTATCCCCAGAGTGTGAATGGGAGTTTGCTCGGCCAATCGCGGTAGTTGTCTTGCATTTTCTTGATAATGGTGACAAGAGTTTTGTTCGCTGCCTCCACCGCTCCGTTAGTTTGGGGACGGTAGGGGGATGATCGATGTCGCTTGATTTTGTACTTGTCCAGCAAAGCTTGAGTTTCCGCCCGGAAGTGAGAACCTTGATCGCTGATGATTTCATGAGGCACCCCATATCGGCAGATGATGTTGTTTTGAATGAACTTGGCCACTTGTTTGGCGGTCAAGACTGCATATGACTGTGCTTCTACTCATTTGTTGAAGTAGTCGATGGCGACGAGGACGAAGCAAAGCCCCTTGGTGCCTATCGGGTTGACTTTCCCGATGATGTCGATGCCCCAGGTTGAGAAAGGCCAGGGTGATGTCATGGTGTATAAAAGGGATGGTGGTATGTGTTTTATGTTGGCGAAGATTTGGCAATTGTGGCAATGTTTGACATAGTTACGGCAATCGGCTTCCATGGTGGTCCAGTAGTAACCTAGCCGCATGATTTTCCGTGTAAGCATCATTGCACTCATGTGAGGGCCACATTCTCCGTCGTGAACCTTTCCCATGACTTTTTTGGCTTTGTGATGGTCAATGCAAAGGAGGAGAATTCCTTGGGGTGTTCTTTTGTAGTTGATTTTGGTTTATCACGAATTGTGATGCAAGTAAACGGATGGCTCTTTGTCATCTTTGATCAGAGTTGGGAGGGAATTCGTTTTTGGTTTTGTAATTGAGGATGGCTTGGTACCAAGGTTCATCATGGCTTTCCTCGTCGTTGATAATAGCACAAATATGAGCTGGCTCGCTCCTTCTCTCGACACATAGGGGCATTGATGTCATAGTGTCAGGTGTGTTGACGAGCGCGGCAAGTTTTACCAGGGCATCATCAAATTGATTTTCCTCTCGTGGCAAGTGGAAGTAGTCGACTTGGTCGAAGAATTCGGCCTCTTGACTGATCTTCTCTTGGTAGGGAGCTAAGCTGTCAGATCGGATTTTCCATGATCCGGACACCTGATTGATGATGAGTGAGGAATCGCCGTGGACCCTCAGCCTCTTGATGCCAAGTGTGATGGCTGCTTGTAGGCCGATGAGACATGCTTCATATTCAGCGGCATTGTTGGTGACGGCGAAGTCTCGCTTGACCGAGATCGGAACATGTTCTCCCTCTGGTGATATTAGAAGGATTCCCACCCCGAAGCCTCTCAGATTAGATGCACCATCGAAGTATAGGTCCCATGCATCAGAGTCGGCACAAAGGATGTCTTCGTCAGGAAGTGACCATATGTCGGTCGTAGGATCCTCGTTGACGGGATTTTTTGCTAGGAAATCGGCAACTGCTCTTCCCTTGATAACCTTGAGGGGTACAAACTTGAGGTCAAATTCGGACAGCATGAGCGTCCATCTAGACAGCCTTCCGTTTAGCACGGGTTTTTCAAAGATGTATTTAACCGGGTCCATCTTGGAGTAGATGTGGACCGTGTAGCTGAGCATGTAATGCCGCAGCTTCTTTGTTGACCATACTAGGCCAAGGCATGTCTTTTTCAGTTGGGTATACCTCGTCTCGTACTCAATGAACTTTTTGCTGATGTAGTAGATGGCTCGTTCTTCGTTGCCAACTGTTTGTGCTAACATTGCTCCCATGGCTGTGTTGGTAACAGTCAGGTATAGGGATAAAGGAATCCCCAGCTGAGGTGGCATGAGGACAGGAGGTTTGGATAGGATTTCCTTTATCCTGTCGAAGGCCTTCTGACAGTCGTCGTCCCAATCAGTGTGATCGGAGGCGCGAAGCTTTTTGAATATTGGTTCACAAATCATAGTGAGCTTGGCAATGAAGCGGCTGATGTATTGGACCTGACAGAGAAATTCCCGAATCTCCTTCTCGTTCCTAGGCCGAGGCATTTGTTGAAGGTCTTTGATTTTGGTTGGATCAATCTCAATGCCTCTTTTGCTGATGACATGTCCCAAGAGTTTTCTGGAAGTGACTCCGAATGCACACTTCTGAGGATTTAGTCTCATGTTATATTTCCGCAGACAAGCGAAGAATTTCCGGAGGGCACTGATGTGGCCGTCCCGTTCCTTTGATTTGACGATCATATCATCGACATATACCTCTACCTCCTTGTGCATCATATCATGTAGAAGAGTGGTAGCGGTTCTTTGATAAGTTGCTGATCGAGGCCATTTCGTGTTCACAATTAAGTATATGTGGTCGTTGGTCAATGGTCGATACAAAACACAATTTATACTTCACAAACAACTCTACAATTAGTAAAGAGGCAAGTAAAGGTCGGATCCCAAGGGACGGGTATTGAAATGAGAATTCTATTATAACTAGTAGTGTCTAGGGGGTGTCACAAATTGGGTTGATGTAGAAGGTTACTAAACTAAAATAGCAATGAAAATAAACTAGCAAGATGAATAAAATAAGGGGTGTAAACAATTGATTAAAGGCACTAGGGTGTCATGGGTTCATAGGGGAATCATGGGATATGATCATACAAACATGTTCTCAAATTATAAGCAAGCAATTATTGTTGTGATGGATTGAGGTGGGTTATATCTTACAATCCTAGGAAAGTTTGGGTCCCGGAGCCGAATCGATTAGATTGTACAACACCTACAAGTCGACTTAATCTTTCCTACTCAACACATGCATGGTCTAACAAGACTCGAGTTGGGTTATGTCTTACAAGTCAAGTTGAAAGGATTAAAGATGATAGTAAATGCAAGGGTTCATAGGCTTAGCATTTCATCAAATATAACATGTGCATGTATTAAGATCAAAACAAGCAAGCAAATAAGATATGAAAGCATATTGATTTAAGCATGAATCATTCCCCATGTTGGTTTCCCCTAATCACCCATTAAACCCTAGCTAAGAGACTACTCACTCATTATCATATTGATCATGCTAGAAAGGTTGTCAATCATACTAACATAATGAAACATGATGAATAAATGAAAGTAATTAACAATAATCAAAAAGGGATTAAGAGATTATACCTACTAATGATTCCAATAATAAAGCAAGAATAATAGAAGTACTTGAATCCTAGATTGAGAGGTTGTCAATCTCCCAATAATAACCCAAATAATCTTCAATTACCCAAAATAAAGGAAGAACAAGAGAGAGATTAAAGAACTAAAACTTGGATTAAAACTTGATTAATACTTGATTACAATATTGAAGAGAGATTTGATTGATATTAACTACACTAATTATTGATAAGAAGAACATGCTCCTCTAATTAGACTAATGGGGTATTTATAGTGAAAATTAGGGAGGATGCATTAGGGTTAACTAAGGGCTAAACTAGTAATTACACTTTTTAAGTTGAGCAAGGAGAATCCGGTATTTTCTGAGAGAAGGGCTTCTCTTTTCGTAGCTTGAAGAATGAAAATCGTGCTGTACTGAAATCCGTGCGGATTGGAGTCGGGACGGCCGGATCTGGGCTGAAGAATCCGAGCAAAAATTCAGGAGAGGGACGCTTGGATTGTGCTGGGGGAATCCGAGCGGATTCCAAGGTGGGACGCTCGGATTGGGCTGGACGGACGGGCGGATTTGGTACAATCCGTTCGGATTGTAGTTCAGCGTCAATTCTTCTTCTTTTCTTCCCTTTTCTTCATAAATTCCTTGGGGATTTCCTCGGGGACTCAAGGATCCTTTTCTCAACATTGTTCTTCTACTATGATATGTACAAAGGCCTTCTAGTCTTGTCTCTTCTTGATGCTTGGTCATTGAATACAATCAATTTAGCCTCGTTTTGCCATGAAAATGCAAGATTCTTACTCCTTTCCTACCAAGGGATCAAAATCTCAAAGAATATGCAAAACAAAGAACTAAAGATAAGAAATGACCCAAATAGGCACTAAAAAGCATGGAAACAATGGTAATTCGGGGGCTAAATATGCGCCAATTATGGTCACATCAAATATCCCCAAACCGAACCTTTGCTCGTCCCGAGTAAATAGGTGACAAAGACTAGGACCAATACTAACCTAACCTAATAATAATAGCCGATATGAGACAATTAGCGGGTCTCACTCCGCCCCTTCAACTCACAACAAGACAACCATGATGTAGGATGCCTTCTTGCAAGGCAAGGTGGGTCTTGCCAAAATGGCGACACATCCAAACATTAAAGCACATAAAATCACATAATGGATGCATCTACAAAAAGAATAGCCACTTTCCTCATCTAAGTGGCGGAAATTATCTACAAGGGAAGCAATTCAAGGGTACACAATCCTTCATAGATGCAATTTGTTCAAACTACTAGGCCTAGAAGGATACCAATAAATCACCTCCAAAAGGTGTCAAGCTAGGGTACCTTTGTCCTCAATCGTTAAATGCTTTTGTCAAGAGTAGACTCCCTATGGTGTTAGAAACACTGGAGGATCGCGGAATTCCCCCTCTTGCCTAGACAAGAGGAAGGGTCGTCCCCTCTCTACCATGCACAAAAATGGATAAGATGGAAAAGGGATCGATAGTATTTGAGTTTCATTTTGGGAGTTTGCTTTCATTGTTGTTTTTCCCCCCAATTTCTTGTGGCATTTGACATTTGAGAACACTTTCTTTCCCATTTCTTTTTGATTTTTGGCATTTCAACACTTGACAACTTTTTGCATTTCTTTTTGAACATTTTCAAAGTCACCCCAATTAGTAACGAGGGTGCCTTGTATTTGAAGCTTTAGGAGTCTATTTTTGCTCCTCTTTTCATTTGATGCATTTTTGCAAACTTTCTTTCACTTTTCATTTCTTTGAACTCAAATTGATTTCTTTTTGTGCCCATTCCCTTTGATGACAAAAATGTGGTAGAACATGGATGAATGATGGTTGCATGGTTTCAAGGGTCACCTTGGAATAAACGGTAGCCAAGGAGTTATCACACCACAAGGTACTCTTGACTAGGCCTTAAACCATGGGTCAAAGGATACTAGCATGACACATCCTAGGGTGATTTACAAGTATTCTAACAAGCAAAGTCTTAAGAATAAAAAGCATCTACTAGGGCCTATATACACTTGTCAAGCTTCCCAATTAGACGGTTTCGCAAAATTTTTCTAACATGCAAACTACATGCCATGATGCAACTAGCATATACACATCCTAATGCAAATGATTCTACCAACTAATATGACATATAATCTAAATGTAAGTCCTAAGTTCACATTGTTATATCGCATCAATCAAAATAAAGCCACATAGTCATTAACATAAAGAGGAAAAAGGAGATTGGAAAGATCATACCATGCGGTCTTCAATATCCTCATGTCTCGGATGTGGCGTAGTCAATCAAAGTGAACAAGGATAAAACAAACACAATATATACAAGACAATATATACAAAGGAAATGAACTTGTTTTTGGTTTTTCAATTTTTTTTCAATTTTTTTTTTGATTTTTGAAATTTTTAAATTTTTATGGGTTTTGAATAAAAGTTAAGTGTTAGAATTCCCATCCCCACACTAATATGGGCATTGTCCTCAATGGCCAAAATGATGGAAATTATGCAAAGATGATGCATGATTTCTATACTAAATGCAATTCTACACTAAGCTATACTACATGATGCATGGTTTTTGTTATGACGGAGAGGATAATTTAGATTACCTCCCGTTGTGTATGCATCAACTTCCCCAAACCAAATAAGACACTATTGCTAATGTCAAAGTATTGGGGTAGTTCATGCACACACTATGCTATGCATGAAACTAGATTGTCATTTTGGATTTTACAAAAATGGGAACAATAAAGTAAGAACACCTCAATGGTACCGAGGTGTGAGTCCTTTGATGTTGCTAGGACTAAACTAACAATGATCAAAATGAAATAAAATACAAAGAGATATAGACAAACCATGGGAGTGTAGGAGTCTCCAAGGCTAGTCTTCCATCATGCTATCATCATCATCACTTCCCTCATGAGAAGTGGTCACATTGCCACTTTTCTTGGCACTTTCTTCATCACTTTCTTCATTATCTTGCTCATCATCATCTTCACCATCTCTTTCTCCATCTCCACTTACTTCTTCCTCAATATTATCATCAATCTCTTCACCATTTCCAACAACCTCATTGTCTTCCACCACGTCCCTAGATGCACCCGGAAACAAGGCTTCCTTATCCGCCCAACTAGGCAAAGGACAAGATGGATCAAGGAGTCCTTGCCTAGCTAAATGTAAGAGAGGAGGATATTGAGCCAAATATGCATTCTTCCGATCTTCATAAGCTTGCTTGTGCATTGCTTGCATAAGAAGAGTGACATAGTCTTTCCCAATTTCAACTCCTTGCGGTTTGAACTCTTCATACACAAAGGGGTAAGGCGGTATAACAATGGAAGAGGAGGGGGTTTCATGATCACCCTTTTGTTGTTGAATGATGTACTCGGCTTCTTCGGATAGGGGAAGTAAATAGTTGGTCCGGTGGACAACGACAAATCTTCGCGGGTAAAGTGAATGATCGAGCCTCACTAGTAAGCCACCCATACTTGGTGTCAAGGGGATTGTGAGCAACCCACTTGAACTTGTTAATCATGATAGACATATCAATAAGATGACCACCTTCCTTAGCCTTGTACTTGCTATCCTTATTGAAATTAGGATCAAAGTGCTTGGCGAGGACCGTGACTAGGCCGCCATTAACAATAACGGTTGTACCCTTCTTCCCACTATCAACATGGAGCCATCTATCAACCAATAGCCTCAAAGAATTGTAAGGCTTGGTATGAATTCTTCCAATATTCAAAGCCGATTCAAGGAGAATAAAATCAAGTCTTGTGAAATGATTGGTGTCTTTCCTAGCAATTATGGTATTTCCCACAACTTTGTGCCATACTCTTATGCCCGGATGATGGACCAAAAGAGCACGACAAGCACGACAAGCATGAAAATCATCAAATTTCTTCCCGGAGATTGCCTCCCAAAGAGGCTCGGGGTCATACTTCCCATATTGCTTATGATATTTCTTTTCATCGCTAAGACCCAAAATTTCACCCAATTCCGAAAAGGTAATGCGTCTACTAGTGTTAGCTAGACGAAACTCAAGATTTTCCCTATTTTCAACTTTTGTCACTTTTAAAGAACTTAAGAATTCCAAGACAAGGGAGGGGTATGTTACTTCCTTTGTTTCAAACAATTTCTTCAAACCCATGGCATTGAAAAAGGCTTTTGTTTATTCAAGAACACCCAATTTCTCCAAAGCATCTTTACATATGAATTTGGTGGATTGAATTGATTTCATAGCAAACTTGGCAAATGTCTTTCTATGGGTATCGGAAATAAAAGTTACCTCCGGATAATGCAAGAGTTGATCGATTACCGGAGTAGAAGGTGATGCTCCCATAGAAGTTTGTTGTTGTTGTTGTTGCACTTCCAAGTTTGGTATTGATACCACCATTGCCAAAGCTTTCTTTGTTTGGAGAGCTTTTTGCCTTTGAGAGAGAGCCTTTGCTTTTGGTGCCTTTGTTGCCTTTGTTGCACCCTTTGTCCTTGCCATTTGATGAACTAACCAAGAAAAGAATCAAAAATCTTCAATTTGTAGAATGCCCAAATCGATTTGAAGGTGAAAGGCTTTGCCTTTATGAAATCAAAAATCGACTCAAAGGTTGAAGAATTTGTTCTTGGTTTTGATTGTTATTGAAGATGGAGTGATTGATTTGTTGTTTGAAGGATGGTTTGATTTGATTTTGGTGGATTTTGTTGAGGGTTTTTGTTTTTGTGATGGAGAGGATGAGGGTTTTGATGTTTAGGGTAGTGTTTGTGAGTGAATGAATGAATGAATGAAGGTGGGGTGGGTTATAAAGAAGTCGACAATTTCAAAACGCAGGGACAATCCGTGCGGATTGGGCGCAATCCGTGCGGATTCTGCAGCTTCAAAATTTTCAAAATCCCGCCTAGAGACGGGCGGATTCTGGGGAATCCGCTCGGATTCTTTTTGAGGGACGGGCGGATTTTGTGCGGGACGGACGAATTTCAGTCCGAGAGATTTTCTTTGTTTTCTTGACTTCAAGACGGGCGTCTTGTATAAAAGACGGACGGATTACGTGAGACGGGCGTCTTTCCGAAAATCCGCTCGGATTCTTTAACGATCAAGAAATTTGCAATTTCAGCTCAGCCCAGGACGGGCGTCTTCTCAGCAGGACGCTCGGATTTGCTGCAGACGGGCGGATTCTCAGGAATCCGCTCGGATTCTTCTCTGTTGTACACGTGTTCAGCTCCATCCGTGCACAAACGCAATCTCTTATCATTCTTTCTTTCTTTCTTTCAAATCTTGTGTTCTTCATTGTGGGGGCACTACTAAGGCATGAATAGCCTAGACAATTGCCATCCCCACACTAAGGTAAAGCACTACACATCAATTAAAATTGTTAATCCCTCCCTCACTTCTCTCTTTTCATGACAATTATTTTGATCAAAGTAAATAAAATCCAAAAATGACAAAAAATGCAATACAAAAATTGAAAAGTAAGTTAGGGAGTTAGAAATATTTACAAGTGGTGGTTTAGGGAGGACTCCACCAAACTCTCATTCTTGATGAGATGTCAAGGGGGCATGTTCAAGGTGTTGTTGATGTTGCTCAACACCTTGAAGAAGTAATCAAAAGCTTGTTCATTGTTATGGTAGAGGTCCTCAATAGACCGTGCCCCTTGTTGTTGATCATGATCGATGGCATGCCTAATGTAGGGATTAAAGATCCCTTCAAATTCGTCGTCCCAAAGACCACAAACTTCATTGAGTTGATCATTGAAAATCTCTTACTTAGATGGAGACAACTCTCCCAATTTCTTCTCTTGGCCAATGAGGCCATCCTCTTCTTCCTTGGTTGATTTTGATGAGCTTTGCAAGCTCTCCTTGTCACAATTCACTTGCTCTTTGAATGGAGCATCTTCAACTTTCTTCCTTCATTGGAGTTCCGATTTCTTCCTTTCATCTTTCCGGCTATAATGATCAATCATGAAACATGGCCCATGCAAACGAGGAGCTCTCATGGTCTTGTCAAGATTAAAAGTTATGCTTTCATCTCCCACTTCTAGAGTGAGCTCTCCATGTTTCACATCAATCACCGCACCCGCGGTGTGTAGGAAAGGTCTTCCTAAGATGATTGGAATGTTGGAATCTTCCTCCATATCAACAATGACAAAGTCTACCGGGATGAAAAACTACCCAATTCGTACGGGGACATCTTCCCATATCCCTAATGGTGTCTTCGTCGATCTATCGGCCATTTGAAGTGTGATATTGGTGCATTTAAGCTCTCCCATTCCCAACCTTTTACTCACCGAGTACGGCATGACACTCACACTAGCCCCTAGATCACATAAGGCTTTGTTGATCGTTGTGTCGCCAATGGTACACGGTATTGAGAAGCTTCCCGGGTCCTTTAACTTTGGAGGTGAACTCCCTTGAAGTATTGCACTACTCACCTTAGTGAAGGCGATAGTCTCAAGTTTTCGGATCGACTTCTTCTTTGTGAGGATATCTTTCATGTACTTTGCATAGGCCGGTACGTGATTGATTAATTCCGTAAAAGGAATTGAGACTTCTAAGTTCTTCACAATCTCCATGAACTTTCCAAGTTGATCATCAAATTTGGGCTTGGCTTCACGACTTGGAAAAGGAAGTCTAATCACAATGGGCTCCTTCTCTTTGGCTTTGTCTTCATTTTTCTTTGAACTTTCTTCTTTTGATGATTCCCCTTCTTTGGGGCTTTGCACAACAACTTCATTTTCACTAGATTTCACAACTTCATCCTCAACTTGCTTCTTCGGTGCCTCATATCTTGTACCACTTCTCAAGTGAATGGCACTAACCGTTTCATGTCTAGGGGGATTACTTTGAGGTGGTAATTGCCCCTTTTGTCTTTGTGAGCTTGAAGATGCTAGTTGAGTCAATTGTGTTTCCAACATCTTGGTGTGAGCTAGAATGTTGTTGATGGTGGTGTCCTTTGCTTGGCTATCTTTTTGCATTTGAGTGAAAAATTCTTGTTGATTCTTTTGCATTTGGAGGACCGCTTTTTGGACATCAAAACCTTGGTCATTTTGGTGATTGTATGGATTTTGATTTTGGTAACCTTGGTTTTGATTGTAAAAGGGTCTTTGATTTTGATTTCTCATGGGTGGTGGAGTGTATGTTGTTTGAGGGTTTTGAACATTTTGGCTTTTGTATGAGAGATTTGGATGGAACTTGGTGTTTTCATTGTAAAAATTTGAATAAGGGGTACCACTTTTGTAAGCTTGGAAAGCATTAACTTGTTCATTTGTTCCCCTACATTCACTTGGGTCATGACCCAAAGTTCCACAATTCTCACATATCCCACTTGGGATTGATGAGGATGCCGTCATGGCATTGACATGATGCTTTGATGTTTTTGAGTTTTCCTCAAGTCTAGCCATAGCTTGTTCAAACTTCAAGTTGATTGTGTCAATGTGAGCACTAAGTTGAGCACCCAATTGAGTAACGGAGTCCACTTCATGCTTTCCTCCTCTAGTAGCCTTGCGAGGCCTACTATATTGTGAATTATGGACCGCTATTTCCTCAATTTTGTTCCATGTTTGATTGTCATCAACTTCGGTGAACATTCCATTTGATCCCATATTGAGAATGTTCCTTGAATCTTCATATAAACCATTCCAAAATTGTTGCACTAAAAACCATTCGCTAAGTCCATGGTGAGGACATGAGCGACAAATACCTTTGAACCGCTCCCAAGCTTCATACAAAGATTCTTCATCCCTTTGCTTAAAACCCGTAATTTGAGCCCTTAGCATGTTAGTCTTTTCCGGTGGGTAGAAATTTTTGTAGAAAGCTAGAGCTAACTTCTTCCAAGAATCTATTCCAAGGGTGGCCTTATCAAGGCCCTTCAACCATTGCTTTGCGGTGCCGATTAACGAAAAAGGAAATAAGACCCATCTTATTTGGTCTTGAGTCACGCCCGTTTGAGAGATAGCATCACAATAATCGCGTTTCCATATGAGAATGAGGGTCCTCACTAGGCAATCCCCCGAATTGGCTCCTCTCAACTAGTTGGATGAAGGCGGACTTGGCAATAAAATTACCGGTGAGATGTTGCGGTGTAGGAGTACCATTTGGTAGATTCTCCTCGGTGGGTATAGAGTGTGACGAGAATTTAGGCATTGTAGGTGGATTTTGTGTGGTATTGTTTAATGGGTTCTCTTCTCCTTCTATTGCGAAAGGATTGACAAACTCACTAGTGGGTTGAACAACTTCACCAACACCTCCCAAATTCCTCCTAACAAGTCTCCTATTATTCGTCAAGGTTCTTTCGATTTCACGGTCAAAAGGTAACAAATCTCTTTGTAACCTTCTAGACATGCAAAATATCAAACAACTCGAAAACAATTAGAACAAACCTTGAGGAGTTTTACTTCCCCAAGGTGAAAAAGACACAACTAATAACAATAAAAGAAATCTTAAATCAATTAAACACCGTCCCCGGCAACGGCGCCATTTTTGATCGAGGCCATTTCGTGTTCACAATTAAGTATATGTGGTCGTTGGTCAATGGTCGATACAAAACACAATTTATACTTCACAAACAACTCTACAATTAGTAAAGAGGCAAGTAAAGGTCGGATCCCAAGGGACGGGTATTGAAATGAGAATTCTATTGTAACTAGTAGTGTCTAGGGGTGTCACAAATTGGGTTGATGTAGAAGGTTACTAAACTAAAATAGCAATGAAAATAAACTAGCAAGATGAATAAAATAAGGGGTGTAAACAATTGATTAAAGGCACTAGGGTGTCATGGGTTCATAGGGGAATCATGGGATATGATCATACAAACATGTTCTCAAATTATAAGCAAGCAATTATTGTTGTGATGGATTGAGTTGGGTTATATCTTACAATCCTAGGAAAGTTTGGGTCCCGGGGCCGAATCGATTAGATTGTACAACACCTACAAGTCGACTTAATCTTTCCTACTCAACACATGCATGGTCTAACAAGACTCGAGTTGGGTTATGTCTTACAAGTCAAGTTGAAAGGATAGAAGATGATAGTAAATGCAAGGGTTCATAGGCTTAGCATTTCATCAAATATAACATGTGCATGTATTAAGATCAAAACAAGCAAGCAAATAAGATATGAAAGCATATTGATTTAAGCATGAATCATTCCCCATGTTGGTTTCCCCTAATCACCCATTAAACCCTAGCTAAGAGACTACTCACTCATTATCATATTGATCATGCTAGAAAGGTTGTCAATCATACTAACATAATGAAACATGATGAATAAATGAAAGTAATTAACAATAATCAAAAAGGGATTAAGAGATTATACCTACTAATGATTCCAATAATAAAGCAAGAATAATAGAAGTACTTGAATCCTAGATTGAGAGGTTGTCAATCTCCCAATAATAACCCAAATAATCTTCAATTACCCAAAATAAAGGAAGAACAAGAGAGAGATTAAAGAACTAAAACTTGGATTAAAACTTGATTAATACTTGATTACAATATTGAAGAGAGATTTGATTGATATTAACTACACTAATTATTGATAAGAAGAACATGCTCCTCTAATTAGACTAATGGGGTATTTATAGTGAAAATTAGGGAGGATGCATTAGGGTTAACTAAGGGCTAAACTAGTAATTACACTTTTTAAGTTGAGCAAGGAGAATCCGGTATTTTCTGAGAGAAGGGCTTCTCTTTTCGTAGCTTGAAGAATGAAAATCGTGTTGTACTGAAATCCGTGCGGATTGGAGTCGGGACGACCTGATCTGGGCTGAAGAATCCGAGCGGATTCAGGAGAGGGACGCTCGGATTGTGCTGGGGGAATCCGAGCGGATTCCAAGGTGGGACGCTCGGATTGGGCTGGACGGACGAGCGGATTTGGTACAATCCGTTCGGATTGTAGTTCAGCGTCAATTCTTCTTCTTTTCTTCCCTTTTCTTCATAAATTCCTTGGGGATTTTCTCGGGGACTCAAGGATCCTTTTCTCAACATTGTTCTTCTACTATGATATGTACAAAGGCCTTCTAGTCTTGTCTCTTCTTGATGCTTGGTCATTGAATACAATCAATTTAGCCTCGTTTTGCCATGAAAATGCAAGATTCTTACTCCTTTCCTACCAAGGGATCAAAATCTCAAAGAATATGCAAAACAAAGAACTAAAGATAAGAAATGACCCAAATAGGCACTAAAAAGCATGGAAACAATGGTAATTCGGGGGCTAAATATGCGCCAATTATGGTCACATCAGTTGCTCCGGCATTGATGAGGCCGAAGGGCATGACCGTGTAGCAATATGTACCCCACTGTGTAGTGAACGTAGTCTTGTGCATGTCTTCCTCAGCCATTTTAATCTGGTTGTACCCAGCATACTCGTCCATGAATGATAGGAGAGCATGCTCGGCAGTATTGTCCACCAGGATGTCAACATGTGGCAAAGGAAAGTCGTCCTTTGGACTCGCCTTGTTCAGATCCCTGAAGTCGACGCAAACCCGAATTCTTCCGTCTTTCTTTGGTACCGGCACAATGTTGGCCACCCAATCCGAGTATTCAGACACTTTGATGAAACCAGCCTTGAACTGTTTATCCACTTCTTCCTTGATTTTTAGGGCCCACTCAGGACGCATCTGTCGTAGCTTCTGCTTCACAGGTTTAACCCCGGGTTTAATGGGTATCCGGTGCTCTGCGATTTCTTTGTCAATCCCAGGTATGTCTCTGTAAGACCAGGCGAACACGTCCTTGTATTCGTGGAGGAGGTCAATGAACTGTTGTCTTTCCGAGGGGTCCAGGGTTGTCCCTATCCTAAGTTCTTGAGGTGCATTGTCGGTTCCTACGTTAATAGGTTCGGTCTGCTCAATGATGGGGGTTCTGGTTTCCCGCTTGTCAAGTTCTTTGGCTAGGTGAGGTGGGTAGTCACTCAAGTCAAATTCCTCGTAGTCATTCAGAATTGCATTGCAGTTAAATTGAGACGAGTCATAAGCAAACTTAGCGTTCATTAAGTTGACACGAGCGAAAAGCTCGGAAAGGACAGACATCTCGTGGTCAGTCAGAGGCGACACAACAGAGGAAGTGGCCCCTGGAACAGGCTCCAGGTTGTCACCTTTCATGGGAGTGGGGGTGACCCTAGTAGACTCAGCCTCTGAATCAGCCACGACTTTGTGATAAAAAAGTGGGAAGGGGATCTTGACTGGGACATCAGGAGTGTTAGGAGCTATGACAGACTCTGACTCTGACTCAGACTCAGATTCAGATTCTTCTCCACTTCCCTCTTTAAACGTAGGGCCTTCTCCAGTTGTGATCTTGAGAATGCGGCCTTGGCGATCGGTCCACTTGACGGTCTTCCTCCAGCCTTGGGTAGCTTTCTCCGGGTCAGTATCGGAGATCAAGGCGGTTGGATCAAATTGATTGTCCTTCAGGGCGATGTTGATGATGTCCTCATAGTCGAGGTGCTTGACGTTATCTTCCCCAAAGAGGAGTGTGACAGCTTGTCTGTCAAGGCATGGTGATGGCTTGGACTCAGTTGATGCAGCTTCGATGTTGTCGGGGATAAAGTAACAGTCCTGGAAGACTTCCACTCCCGGGTACCTAGCCCTGGCCATAGAGGCATAGATTGGTTCCGGAAATCCATGGTAGAGCTCGGACTCTCCCTTGGGGACAAAGTATCCGTTGAGAGTCAGATGATAGGGACGGAGGATAATCCCGTGCTTCTTGCGTTTTTGGACTAGGAGGTTCATCTCCTGGATATCTTCGTCGGTGGGTTCGTATCCCAGCCCAAAGGGAATGTTGGGGACCTTAGCCTGTTTCAAGGGAGGCAATGGGTCCTTCAGTGGATTGAGCGGCAAACCCGAGAAATAACCCTGACGCATCATAATACGATTGACCGTGAGGTTGGTGAACGGGTCATAATCAGAGGGCGTCGATTCATCAGTTATGGCGTTCATGGCTTGGAAACCCCACATTTCATTGTCATCCTCTTCAATGGCTTGGGAGGCTACTCCCCTTCTCATGACATCTTTGATCGGGGAAGCGGGAATTGTGATAGTTTTCCCGTTGATGGGGACCCTGATCTTCTGGTGGAGAGTTGAGGTGACCGCCTTGATGTCGTGAATCCAGGGACGTCCCAGGAGTATGTTGAAAGAAGCGTCGATGTCGACTACTTGAAAACTGGTTTGTCTTTCCAGTGGTCCGGTCACGACAGCCAGAGTGATAAGCCCAGCGACCTTGCGACGAGTGCCGTCATAGGCGCGTACTCCTTGATTCGTTGGGACCAAATCAGCTTCCTTGATACCCATCCTGTGGGCAGTCTTAAGAGGAATGACATTTACCGTGGAACCGTCATCCACGAGGACCATGGGTATATTTTTCTGGAGGTATTCTATGGTGATATACAGGGCCAGGTTATGATTGGCTCCAAACGGAGGGATATCCTCGTCGGAGAAGACGACTGGGTTGTTTAGATCAGGGGCGTCCCTTGTCATGTGTGCCACTATTTCTTCTGGGGAAGAGGTGGAGGGCACGGCTAATTTTCCCAAGGCCCGCAGCAAGGCCTGTCGATGCTCAAAAGACGTTGCGATTAGTTGCCAAATTGAGACTTAGGCTTTTGCTTTCTGGAGTTGTTTCAGGATTGAGTTCTCAGGAGCCTTTGGTTGAGTGTCCACCTCCGGGACGATTTTGTCATTCGTTGTTGGAACGACTGTTGGATTGTTCGGATTCTGATAGGGACGTCCGGACCGGGTGAGATGTCCAATTTCTTTCGCCTGTTTCTCTTTCCCCGGGATGATATAGACATCCTCAACATCATCTCTCCATATGCCATTAATTTCGGAGTCTCGAGGGTACCTTGGAGGGGTATTCCTCGGTGGGTAGTTCTTGTGAGGGATATTTTTGTGAGGATGGTTTTTGTGAGGGTGATGAAGGTAGTTATTTTGAGGGTGATTTTCGTGAGGTCTATGCCAGAATGGTCGCGGGAGCAATTCATCCTGGGGTGGGTAGTTTTGAATGCTTGGGGAATTCTCCCTCGGGCGCGGTGCTGGAGGATTGAAGATGAGTCGACGGTAGGCGTCGTCGAGTCGGGTGATTCTCTCAGAGAGGCTGGCTATGGCCTCCTCAACTTGTTGAAACATAGTGAGCATAGTGGCAGCACTAAACACAAACACTCCGTCTGAAGGGTCCTTTTCCAAAGCATTCACCTCGTCATCAATTGGCAGGATGAGGTGGGAGCAGTCTAGGGTCGGCTCGTCGTCAGAGATAGCGTGGATTCCCAGAGGATTCGTCTTGTTGTTCGGTTTAGTTGGTGGGGGAATAGGCAAATCTCCTTTCTCAATCATGTCTTGAATGAGGTGCTTGAGTTTGAAGCAAGTTTCGGTATCATGCCCTTTTGCCCGATGATACTGACAGTAGGCGTTGGGGTTCCAGAACCGGGACTTCTTGGCATCGGTCGGATCCGGGGTGGGTCCGATCGGTTGTAACTTCCTAGATTCATTGGGTTCATTAGTTACAGGTTCAAAAATCGTCGCTCTGATACCACTTTGTAACACCCTCATATACCAAGGTGCCTTACCAGGACCACCTAGTGCATGGAAATGCTACCATCTCGGTTACCCGAACCAATGTATTTCAAATAGACCATTAAGAAACATACTTAAATAAGTAGATGAGTTTAAGTGATTACAATATCAAAATCCCAAACCGTAAAAGTAATACAACTATTCCAAAAACCAAACAACTGAAAAACAAACTAAGTTCAAGACACATCGGAAGACTCTAAAGACTTGTGACGACTCCATCCCAGCTATCTCTCGCGCAAGCCATCTCATACCTGCTCAATAACTACTCACCATCCCCGAATAGATTACCACAATTTTCAAAACATTTAAACAGGGTCAGTTACTGATTACATAAAACAAAGTACACAATATACAAACAACACACAACTCACAACTCCATTATGTCTCCACACACCTGACTACACACTAAAGTGCATTGTCCTGCCAGAATACCCATCACAACAGGTATTCCACGCCGCCAGTGGGGGACCGCAACCGTACCCACCAAATCCCCACTCATCTATTCCGAGCGATAACCCATGTTCCTTAATGTGCACATCCCCTCTTGTGGCGGATTCCACAGAGGGCGAATCAAGAGCGTGAAGCCACTCCCGCAAGTGACTCCACTCAGCCAAGGACACGCCTCGCGAACCATAGACATGCACAACACAGCCAATTATACAACAACAACACCAATTCAATCCAATACGATAAAACATCAACAATAAACACAACCAGCACCAACAACTATTTAATCAATAACCGAGTAGGGAAACCGTACTTGGAATAAGCAATTCACCACGATCGTCATAAAGCAGATATTCAATATTGCTCCTCTATGAAACCACCTCCTATAAACACATAACCATATACTCACTATCTAACATACATCATACTCCCAAAAACCCTCAATCTACCAAATTAGGGTTTTAAACAAAATCTACGAAACGGTATAAAAACTATACAAGGATATTACCCACGACACGACGAACTCAACTGCGTAAAGAACACGACGTTCCGACGACCTTAGCCTTTGGGATTTGATAGCAACGCGAAGAACAAAAGCAACGTACTTGTTTTCTCTCTTTAAAGGTTTTTAGAAAAGATAAAAGTGATAAAGAAAGTGACGGAAAGCTTTAAATACCAATCACGCGTTACTAACAAAACCCCGCTAAAACAAGCCGCAGAACCAACTTACTCGATCGAGTAAGTCACTTACTCGATCGAGTGACCCTTACTCGATCGAGTGCCACACTTACTCGATCAAGTACCCAACAGCAGAACACTGTTTTGTAAACCAAACTTACTTACTCGACAGAGTAAGTCCCACTCGATAGAGTACCCAAAGACATAGAAAACCGTAGTATTACAGTAATTGTATGAATGTCTTTTTTAGGTACGTCAAACCAAGGACAATGCAACAAAAGACAATGGGAGAGGCGCGCTCCCGTTCGTCAACCCGTGGTAGTGGAGACTTCCTAGGAGGAAGAAGAGGAGCTTGGGCCAATTCCGAAGTATCCTTTCATTGAGTTTCGGGACAATGAGCAAAGGGAGAAATTTGTGGACTTGATGGAGAATCATTGTATGTCTCCAACTCGGTGAGTTGATCTAAAAGTATTACGTACTTATAAAATTGAGGTCGCTATGCAGGATATGGTCTTTCAACTCGGGTTGTTAGGTTTGTTTGACCTACATGAGCTCTCTTAACGACCATTGACCTTTGAGTTTTTGAGTTCCTATGTCTATGAGCCACTAAGACATAAAATTCGATTTAGATTGTTTAATGTTGAGTGTACTTTAACTTTTGATCAAATTGCTGAGTATTTGGGTATTGACCCTCACACTAGTGGCGATTTGTTTTCTGCTACGGGATTGTCTCTCGTTCGTTACTTTCCCCCATTTACTGGTTATGCTAACGCGGATGTCAGTGCTATGGCTTTAAGTGATGTACAACATGTTTGTTTGAGACTATTTTTGAGGATGATGAGTTATCTTTTTTATGGGAGGCATGATAGGAGCAAGGTTCATTCCATGGAAGTTTTATTGCTTGCTAGTTATTTAAACCCTTTTCAGGAGGCCTCGTTCCTGTTTAGCCCTCCTGCTCTTATTGGTAGTGCTCTTGACCGTATGACAGGGAAGCATGCTGATTTGGATTGTGGGGCTATCATTATTAGAGTTGCTCGTCGGCTGTTTAAATTTCAGGGTGAGGCTCCTTATGAGCCAATGCTTGACCATGAGCCTTTGGTAGATGATGACTATTTGCGATATGGTGCTTGTTATATTGATATCATTGGTGGTACCGATCATTACTGGAGAGTAAGGGGTGATTTATGGATGAAGCTGCCAAATGCTGGGCTACCACCTATTTCTGCTCTTGAAGAGGATGAATCTGTTATCCGTCTTCCTCCCCGTACTTACTTGATTCCAGAGACTTTGCTAGTTGCCTTACCTTCTTCTAGCACTATTACCACCATAGGCGGACGCCGTAGACCACGTCGAGCACCACCTACCCGGTTATTTCCAGCAAGAGCCTGCTGCTCCTTCTTTTGCATCTCCTTCACATTATAGTTACCATTTTGACGCTAGTTGTTGAGAGGGAGGTGAGGATACATGAAGGGATAAACACTACCTTGACTAACAGGCGGTTGTGGGAGTAGCTGAAGGCTACTACTGATGAGTCATAATTATATACATATTTATGCCTCCCCTTAATTGCTTTTGATACGGTTTTCGTGCTAGTTTATAGCATTTACATGCCTTTTAAGTTAGAATGTCGATACTTCCGCCTTTTGATGTTTAATGCAGGAATGATGCATTTGAGGAGCAAATGAATGAAATGGGCATCGCGGAGTGAGCATGAAGGGATACACGAAGCATGGCACGAGAATCTATAAGAATGAAGGAAGAGAAGTTAAGAAGAAAACACGAAGAAAAGAGCTCCTTATTACAAGTGCCTACTTTGAAGAGCCATATCTCGAATTATACAACATATTTTCAAGTAATTCTAATTGGAGGTGAAATCTTATCTTCTTAGCTTTCCAACGCCGCGAAAATCGCTTGTTTCTGACAAGTAACGAAGAAATGGCGGCCGTTTGAAGTTCAGTGCGCGAAGCAGGAAATTGGTGCCTCGATCGAGTCAACCTTGGCTCGATCGAGGAACTTCATGCTCGATTGAGTCACTCTCGACTCGATCGAGGAACCAACCTAATCAACTAAATTTCGCAATGTCGAGAGTTGGGTGTTCTTGAACTTTGGTGCCTCGATCGAGTCACTCTCGACTCGATCGAGGAACCTTCCAGTTTTATAATTCCCGCAACTTTCCTTAAGTCGGTTATGTACTACTATAAATACCAAAACTCGTACCCTAAGTTATTTTATGCTTTATTTTCAGTAGGTTTAATATAGCTACCTTAGAAAACTCTCTAAAATACTTAGTTTAGTTTATTTATTGTTCTTACATCCGGATCTAGCTATTTACGGTATTGTTCTTAATCTTTCCTTTATTATTAATCATTTATTTCATTGTTCATCTTTTATGCTTGCAATCATGTTTCTTATTAATGTTATTGTTGTTCTTCTTTCTATTATGCGTAGCTAAATCTCTTATCTAGGGTGAAAGGGGATCTAGGTTGTTAGAAAAGGGATTATTATGAATTGATTGTTAAATTGCTCTTAATTGTTGTTTGATTATCGTATTACTTCCAATTAGTTAATTACTGATCGTAAATTGATTAATTAGTCTTGCATAAACTAGGATTATCACCGACCGGGTTAAGACTAGTATAGGCCACGATAATTGAATAGAGATAATTTAATGATAGCGACCGCATGTTAAATTAGATCTAAAAGAAATATTGAATCGACCGATCATATGACTTTCAACAATATACATTGCTCAATCAATGAATTAAATTCTACCCTTTGACGACGACCTAGTGAACCCGATCCCTAGACCTTTTAATATTATTGTTATTCATCTTTTATTTACTTGCAATTAGTTGATTAGCATACAAACAATCAAACCCCCAAAATTGGTTACCTTAAGACGGAATTAAATATAAACAAACTAGATAATCACCGCCTCCCTGTGGATTCGACCCTGACTTACCGCTAGCTATTTTGTTAGTAGTAGTTTAGGATTTATTTTGATTAAGGAAAACGACTGAAAAAAACCTTATCAAATTTGGCGCCGTTGCCGGGGAGGCAACAATTTTTCTGTTTGTTTTTGTTTAGTTTGTCTTTTGTCTCAGGGAACATCAGTTCCTTGAGACCGTTCTAATGTTTTCCATCGAGTTTCTACAGGGTGAAGATGAGAACTTCCATGATTACATGCATAGATGGAATGATTGGATTCGTTCCCATAATTACGAAGCCAAAATTCCGCGGCTTACTATGTGTCTTACCATCATAAAAGGTATGAACAGACAAACCCAAGCCTACATTGACTCCATAGGTATGGGAGATTTTGGTGGTAAGAATATTGAAGATGTCCTTTCTTTCTTTGAATGGCTTGCTATTGAATGTATTAAACCCACTTTTTCATTTCAGCCATACATGGATGAGGGTGTGGGTGAGACCATAGAAACCGTTTCAAAGAATGAAAAGGATATTGTGGGAAACATAGAGGATGCGACCATATGCTCAGTTGATAACCCCTTCTTTGACGACAATCTAGAACCCCTCTATGACGATTTTACTGTGACACCCCTCGTTGAGGTAACTAAATGTGACTAGTAAATCGTGGCGGAAACACGAGATTTTTAAAACTTTTAAGACTTCTAGTGAAGTCCAACGCGAGGTATCACCAATACGATAAATAAGTTTAGTTAGTTAAGTTTAAGTTTACAACACAAGTCTATTTATTGGGGAAAAGATATCCCACGAATTAACATAAGTTCAAGAGTAGGTGAGTCTATTATGTAATAACTAATAAGGTCCAAGGTAAGAACTCGCTAGCTCACACGGTCTTGCCCACTTAAGCTTCATCACCAACCTGTCATTCATAATAAATATGAAAGCCACAGTCAGTGGGGAGTAACTCAGGGTTCTCCCAGCCACAATATGTCAAAATGCAAGTAATTAAGAATTTAATTAAATAAACAAGCATGAGAGTAAAATACTTACGGTGACGAGAGGATCATGATTAGTATACAAAATGCAATAAGAGTAGTTACGCATAAATGAGAGAAGAATTATTAGATCAAACTGTCACACATCAACCCGACTCACATGTAAGACAATTTACAAAGTATAGACTCAAACAAGACAACCCTCTAGACTCCAACCTCTTGGTAGGACGACGATCATAATACGGTCCTAGTCTAAACCTGGCCAGACTCTCGGGATGGACGACACCCGATTCGACAAACGATACCAAATCGTATCCAAGACTCGAAATATGGTACACCTAACCGTGCCCGAAACTCGAGTAACCTCAAGCGGAACCTTGTCACCTAACCGTGACCCCCGGTCCGAAAAAGGCGGAAGGAAAAGTAGCCCAACTCGGAGACAATGGCACCTAACCGTGACCCAATGTCCGAGGGCAAATAAATAGGGAAAGTCGAGTAGTCTCACAATGTAAAACGTCACATTCGGGTCCGAACAAGAACCAATACCATTATGCATGATCATAACATTAATGAGTCTTAAAGTAACCAATTATCAGTAGGAAAGAAGACGCATGCATAGCTCAATCATTATTAGAAGTCGCAAGTGAAATAGAACAAACAGGGGACTCCCAGCCGGGTGGGGCACCGGCCGCCGGGCCACCGGCTGGGACAGCATAATACATGTTGAAATTTAATAAAAGACACAGTGATCTCCCAGCCGGTTGGTGACCGGCCGCCACCTACCGGGAATACATGCAAACTTGAATTTTCACAAAAACTTACAGAAACTCCCAGTGGTCAAGAGACAGACCTACCGCGTCCACCGGCCGGGAATACAACCAATTTTCAAAAACACCAAAAACCATCGATGTACTCCCAGTAGGTTGGCGAGACCGGCCATCGGCCGACGGGGACTACTCGCTACGAAATTAAGTCCAAAACTTACAGGAATCTCCCAGCCGGTCAGTAGACCGGCGGCCGGTCCACCGGCTGGGACTACAAACACGCGGGTTTGATGCAAAAACACTTCCAAACCATTTGAAACCAACAAAAATCGTTTCCTATCAATTGTTTACGCATCCTAGCATGCTTCTAACTCGGAAAAACAACATATTTGAGCATGTGAAAGGGTAATTTCGGATTCAAGAGATGTAGCATGAGATTTTCAACCAAACATGTGAGAAATTGCAAACAAGCATGATATTCAACATCCAAATTAGCACCAATCATGAAAGATACAACTTTTAACATTCATATGAGATTATAACTACATAAAACCACACAATTTTAACATAAAAGTCGAGTAACCCATCACCGTTACCTTTTTGCACTTCAATCTTCTAAAGACTCGTCAATGATGTAGCTATCCTCCTCCGGGTTGTCCAAGTTCTCCCCTAAACACAAAAATAGAGATTTTAAGTCAAGAATTCTCATCCTTGAAAGATGATAATTTCGAAATAGAGAGAAAGATGACAACTTTCTTACTTAGAAAGAAAGGAAATGAGAAAAGGAAGAGAATGGCGCGAAAAGGAACGAGATTGGTGAAGAATTGAGTGAGATATGGTGATTTTAGGGTTAGTAAGGGAAGGTTCAACAATGGTGGGGTGGTTGTTGGGAAATTTCAGAAATTACAAGTGAGGGAGATGAAGTTGTGAGGGTTTAGTTGAGGTTTTGTGTAGAGAAAAGAGGGGAAAAAGGCCCATGAGTCAAGTTAAGCCCAATAACTCAAAATGAGTCGGTATCCACTAGAATTTTCGTCCCAAGTCTACTATAACTCGAGTCGGAGAATAATATTATTAAAAATCTACACTATTATTACCGTTACGATATTTTATGAAAATAAGCTTTAAATAATAATTATTTAATAAAAATCGCTTAAAAGTTTATTTGAAAATATAAGGAAAGTGCGGGGTGTTACAATCATCCCACCTTTTAAAAAGTTTCGCCCTCGAAACTTGAAACGAAAAGGTATTACCTTAAGAAAACAAACTAGGGTACTTGACACGCATGGAAGCCTCCGGCTCCCAAGTCTCTTCTTCTACATCACCACACTTCCACAAAACCTTCACCAAGGGCACCACTTTGCTCCTTAGCTTCTTCTCCTTCTTATCCAAAATACGAATCGGTCTCTCCTCGAAAGAAAGACTAGGCTCAAGCTCGGGAATCTCATTTTGCAACACATGACTAGGGTCGCTAATGTATTTCCTAAGTTGAGAAACATGAAAGACATCATGAACTTTACCCAAACTCGGGGGCAAATCCAACTTATAAGCCACGACACCAATCCTCTTTACCACTTCATAAGGTCCAATGTACTTCGGACTCAACTTCCCTTTGACTCCAAATCTCTTTACTCCTTTCATCGGGGACACTTTCAAGAACACTTTATCTCCAACTTCAAATTCCAAGGGTCGACGGCGAACATCGGCATAGGATTTCCGCGATCTTGGGCGGCTTTCATTCTTTCACGGATGAGCTTCACTTGATCAATTGTCTCGGCTAACTTGTCGGGTCCTAGATCACGAACATCACTTGCTTGGTCCCAACAAATTGGACTACGGCATTTCCTTCCATAAAGGGCTTCATAAGGGGCCATCTTGATAGAAGCATGATAACTATTGTTGTAAGAAAATTCCACCAAAGGTAAGCTCTTCTCCCAACTAGAATGAAAATCAAGGGCACAAGCACGCAACAAGTCTTCTAAAGTTTGAATCGTCCTCTCGGATTGTCCATCGGTAGCGGCATGAAAAGCGGTACTCATCAACAACTTACTACCCATAGCATCTTGCAAAGCTTTCCAAAATCTTGAACAAAACCTCGGGTCACGATCCGAAACGATCTCCTTAGGAACGCCATGGTAACGAACGATCTCTTCAACATAAGCACTAGCAAGACGGTCTAAACTCCAAGTCTCTTTGATAGGAATGAACCTAGCACACTTGGTCAACCTATCCACAACAACCCATACGGCATCCTTTCCACCAACGGTCTTAGGCAAAGCCATCACAAAATCCATGGAAATGGACTCCCACTTCCGTAAAGGAACATCCAATGGTTGTAGCAAACCACCGGGTCTCTTATGCTCGATCTTCACTTGTTGACAAGTAAGACACCTTCCAACATATGACACAATGTCATTCTTCATGTTAGGCCACCAAAACTGAAGCTTCAAATCCTTATACATCTTGTCTCCTCCGGGGTGAATCGAATAAGGGGATAGATGAGCTTCATCTAGAACTCTCTTCCTCAAGTCAACGGCATCGGGCACATACATGCGTCCTCGGTAACGAAGGTAACCTCTAGCATCAATCTCACAATCCTTTGCTTTCCCTTCAAGAAGCTTGGCTTGAAAACTTTTAAAGGTAGCATCGTCCATAAGGCTATCTAGAATCTCACGGTGAAGAACGGGCTCGGCAACCATAGCACCAAGATAATCAAAACCACTCTCTACAAGTTGCAAACCTAACTTACGAAACTCGGCACAAAGGTCATCGGGGAGCACACGAATAACACTCAAGGAATGAGTAGACTTCCTACTAAGGGCATCGGCAACCACATTTGCCTTTCCTTCATGATACAACAACTCCATGTCGTAATCATTCACCAATTCCAACCATCGTCGTTGTCTCATATTCAAATCCTTTTGGGTGAAGATGTACCTCAAACTCTTATGGTCGGAGTAGATACGGCAATGGACTCCAATGAGGTAGTGTCTCCACATCTTCAAAGCATGAACAATGGCGGCTAACTCCAAATCATGAGTGGGATAGTTCACCTCATGAACTCTCAATTGTCGCGAAGCATAGGCAACAACTCTTCTATTTTGCATGAGAACACAACCCAAACCCATCTTAGAAGCATCACAAAACACATCAAAATCAACTCCATCCTCGGGCAAGGTCAACACGGGGGCGGTAGTCAACCTCTTCTTCAACTCTTGGAATGCACCTTCACAAGCTTCGGTCCACACAAACTTGGTCTCTTTCTTCAAAAGTTGAGTCATCGGTCTAGCAAGCTTGGAAAAATCTTTCACAAAGCGACGGTAGTAACCCGCCAAACCCAAGAAACTACGGATCTCACCAACATCGGTTGGACTCTTCCACTCGATCACGGCTTCAATCTTCGAAGGGTCCACCATGACACCATCCTTAGATATCACATGGCCTAGAAAAGACACCTTAGACAACCAAAATTCACATTTGGAGAATTTGGCAAACCACTTTTGACGACGGAGGATTCCCAAAATGATACGGAGGTGATCGGCATGCTCTTCTTCGGACTTGGAAAAGATGAGGATATCGTCGATGAAGACCACAACACACTTGTCTAAGAACTCACAGAAAGTCCGGTTCATTTGGTCCATGAAGATAGAAGGGGCATTGGTTAAACCAAAGGGCATCACCTTAAACTCGAAATGTCCATATCTCGTGCTAAAGGCGGTCTTAGGGATATCGGACTCACGAACGGGGATTTGGTGATAACCGGATCTCAAATCAATCTTGGAGAAAGTAGAAGCACCTTTGAGTTGATCAAACAAATCTTCAATTCTTGGTAGAGGATACTTGTTCTTGATGGTAACACGGTTAAGCTCACGGTAGTCAATGCAAAGTCTCATGGATCCATCTTTCTTCTTCACAAAGAGAACGGGAGCACCCCAAGGCGAGGCACTAGGTCTAATGAATCCTTTATCAATCATCTCATCAAGTTGCTTTCTCAACTCCTTCAACTCGGTTGGCGCCATACGGTGCGGGGCTTTAGCAATCGGTCCGGTTCTCGGTTACAAGGTCGATAGAAAACTCAACATCACGCTCGGGAGGAATTCCGGGCAATTCTTCGGGAAAGACATCGGCAAACTCACAAACCACGGGCACTTCATCGATCTTTGGTAAGGGAGGGGAGGTAGAAGTCACCACACAAAGAAAGATTTGGTAACCTTTCCTCCTCATACTCATCAACTTCAAAGCGGAAATCAACTTCACACCTTCATGGGAACGGACTCCTCTATAGGACACACGAGTGCCTAACGGACTCTTGAGGCGAATCTTTTGGTCTCTACACTCGAATCTTGCATCATACTTTGACAACCAATCCATTTACATCGAATTCCTCAAGGGGAAAACGAAGTAGGTTAGCGGGGAATAAGGTTCCCGAAATAGAGATAGGAATGTCGGAGAAAGTGAGGGAACAAGAGAACATTTCTCCGGAAGGTAAGGATATAGAAGTTTCCTCACTAGGAATTGGTTCAATGGCTAGCTTTTCCGAGAACTTGGAAGATATAAAAGATAAAGATGCGCCGGTATCAAATAAAATGAGGCAAGGTTGATCAAAAATTGAGAACATACCCGTAATGATATCGGGATGAGCGGCGGCTTCGGCTCGACTCATGACAAAGATAGTTCCTCTTGGCCTAGCATTTGGAGTAGGGGCATTCTTCTTCTCGGGGCAATCGGCAACACGATGTCCGGGCTTCTTACAATGAAAGCAAGTCAAGGGCTTGCCATAGCATCCAACTCCGGGGTGTAGAGCTTGTCTACAATGGTAGCACTTACGGTCCTTCTCAAGTTCATTAGTTGGTGTGGGAACTTGTCCTCGAGGCTCTTGAACTCTTGGTCCTTGTCCTCCATGGTCTTGCATCCTTGGCACAAACCTTCTCTTGTTGGCATAGTTGGAAGTAGAAGGCACAAATGGTCTCTTGCCATGAAAGTTAGAACGGTAAGAATGAGAAGAGGAGTGGATTTTGGAATCTTCTTCAATGGCCTTCAAAGAGCTTTCGGCCCAAATGGCATCATCATAAACTTCCACAAAGGTAGTTGAGCTTCTTCTCACCATGCTTTCCACCTTAGGATTCAACTTGTTCTTGTAGAAGTAGACACGATCCTCTTCATCTTTCACGAACTTGGAGGCATAATGAGCAAGTTCATTAAACTTGTCGGTGTAGGCTTGAATTGATAGCTTCCCTTGTTTGAAGTCCATGAATTCCTTCAATCTTTGTTGCTTGAGCTCCTTAGGGTAGAAGCGGGTCTCCACAAGTGACTTGAAGCGGTTCCAATCAAAGTTGGGGTCTTGAGTAGCGGTAGGACCGGTCAAAGTCCACCACCTATCGGCTTCCTTCACAAGAAAGTGAGAGGCTAACCTCACCTTGTCCTCCTCTCGGGCATCAAAGAGAGAGAAGTTCTTCTCCATATCACGAAACCACTCCGAGAGAGCAACGGGATCCACTTCACCACCATAGGTCTTAGCCTTGTTCCTTGCTAGTTGACTTGCAATCCAAGCATAACTTCCTTGACGGTTAGCTTCGGGTGCAAGGGGAGCGGGTTGAGCATTTTGTTGATTAGCAAGTACTTGAGTGAGGGCTTGCATGATAGCATTTTCCACATTGGTCGCTCGCACCATCTTTTCGCACAAGAGCAAACAAGTTAGAACCTATCACAAAACATACACAAAAAGGCTACCAACTTAGGTCCTTAATTCTACCCATCTCTCATTCATTATTCAAGGTCAAGTGAGAATTTTAAGTTGGGGTACACGTGTGTGCGTCGGGAGCAATATATGCTCTGATACCAACTGTGACACCCCTCGTTGAGGTAACTAAATGTGACTAGTAAATCGTGGCGGAAACACGAGATTTTTAAAACTTTTAAGACTTCTAGTGAAGTCCAACGCGAGGTAACACCAATACGATAAATAAGTTTAGTTAGTTAAGTTTAAGTTTACAACACAAGTCTATTTATTGGGGAAAAGATATCCCACGAATTAACATAAGTTCAAGAGTAGGTGAGTCTATTATGTAATAACTAATAAGGTCCAAGGTAAGAACTCGCTAGCTCACACGGTCTTGCCCACTTAAGCTTCATCACCAACCTGTCATTCATAATAAATATGAAAGCCACAGTCAGTGGGTAACTCAGGGTTCTCCCAGCCACAATATGTCAAAATGCAAGTAATTAAGAATTTAATTAAATAAACAAGCATGAGAGTAAAATACTTACGGTGACGAGAGGATCATGATTAGTATACAAAATGCAATAAGAGTAGTTACGCATAAATGAGAGAAGAATTATTAGATCAAACTGTCACACATCAACCCGACTCACATGTAAGACAATTTACAAAGTATAGACTCAAACAAGACAACCCTCTAGACTCCAACCTCTTGGTAGGACGACGATCATAATACGGTCCTAGTCTAAACCTGGCCAGACTCTCGGGATGGACGACACCCGATTCGACAAACGATACCAAATCGTATCCAAGACTCGAAATATGGTACACCTAACCGTGCCCGAAACTCGAGTAACCTCAAGCGGAACCTTGTCACCTAACCGTGACCCCCGGTCCGAAAAAGGCGGAAGGAAAAGTAGCCCAACTCGGAGACAATGGCACCTAACCGTGACCCAATGTCCGAGGGCAAATAAATAGGGAAAGTCGAGTAGTCTCACAATGTAAAACGTCACATTCGGGTCCGAACAAGAACCAATACCATTATGCATGATCATAACATTAATGAGTCTTAAAGTAACCAATTATCAGTAGGAAAGAAGACGCATGCATAGCTCAATCATTATTAGAAGTCGCAAGTGAAATAGAACAAACAGGGGACTCCCGGTAAATGGGGCACCGGCCCAACGACCACCGGTGGGACAAAGATAATACATGTTGAAATTTAATAAAAGACACAGTGATCTCCCACCGGTTGGTGACCGACCGCCGGCCACCCTGTCTGGGAATACATGCAAACTTGAATTTTCACAAAAACTTACAGAAACTCCCAATAGGTCAAGAGACCTCCGCCGTCCACCTACTGAATACAACCAATTTTCAAAAACACCAAAAACCATCGATGTACTCCCAGCCGGTTGGCGAGACCGGCCGGCGGCCGACCTGGGACTACCCGCTACGAAATTAAGTCCAAAACTTACAGAATCTCCCAGGGTCAAGAGACCGGCGGCGATCCACCTACTGGGACTACAAACACGCGGGTTTGATGCAAAAACACTTCCAAACCATTTGAAACCAACAAAAATCGTTTCCTATCAATTGTTTACGCATCCTAGCATGCTTCTAACTCGGAAAAACAACATATTTGAGCATGTGAAAGGGTAATTTCGGATTCAAGAGATGTAGCATGAGATTTTCAACCAAACATGTGAGAAATTGCAAACAAGCATGATATTCAACATCCAAATTAGCACCAATCATGAAAGATACAACTTTTAACATTCATATGAGATTATAACTACATAAAACCACACAATTTTAACATAAAAGTCGAGTAACCCATCACCGTTACCTTTTTGCACTTCAATCTTCTAAAGACTCGTCAATGATGTAGCTATCCTCCTCCGGGTTGTCCAAGTTCTCCCCTAAACACAAAAATAGAGATTTTAAGTCAAGAATTCTCATCCTTGAAAGATGATAATTTCGAAATAGAGAGAAAGATGACAACTTTCTTACTTAGAAAGAAAGGAAATGAGAAAAGGAAGAGAATGGCGCGAAAAGGAACGAGATTGGTGAAGAATTGAGTGAGATATGGTGATTTTAGGGTTAGTAAGGGAAGGTTCAACAATGGTGGGGTGGTTGTTGGGAAATTTCAGAAATTACAAGTGAGGGAGATGAAGTTGTGAGGGTTTAGTTGAGGTTTTGTGTAGAGAAAAGAGGGGAAAAAGGCCCATGAGTCAAGTTAAGCCCAATAACTCAAAATGAGTCGGTATCCACTAGAATTTTCGTCCCAAGTCTACTATAACTCGAGTCGGAGAATAATATTATTAAAAATCTACACTATTATTACCGTTACGATATTTTATGAAAATAAGCTTTAAATAATAATTATTTAATAAAAATCGCTTAAAAGTTTATTTGAAAATATAAGGAAAGTGCGGGGTGTTACAATCATCCCACCTTTTAAAAAGTTTCGCCCTCGAAACTTGAAACGAAAAGGTATTACCTTAAGAAAACAAACTAGGGTACTTGACACGCATGGAAGCCTCCGGCTCCCAAGTCTCTTCTTCTACATCACCACACTTCCACAAAACCTTCACCAAGGGCACCACTTTGCTCCTTAGCTTCTTCTCCTTCTTATCCAAAATACGAATCGGTCTCTCCTCGAAAGAAAGACTAGGCTCAAGCTCGGGAATCTCATTTTGCAACACATGACTAGGGTCGCTAATGTATTTCCTAAGTTGAGAAACATGAAAGACATCATGAACTTTACCCAAACTCGGGGGCAAATCCAACTTATAAGCCACGACACCAATCCTCTTTACCACTTCATAAGGTCCAATGTACTTCGGACTCAACTTCCCTTTGACTCCAAATCTCTTTACTCCTTTCATCGGGGACACTTTCAAGAACACTTTATCTCCAACTTCAAATTCCAAGGGTCGACGGCGAACATCGGCATAGGATTTCTGGCGATCTTGGGCGGCTTTCATTCTTTCACGGATGAGCTTCACTTGATCAATTGTCTCGGCTAACTTGTCGGGTCCTAGATCACGAACATCACTTGCTTGGTCCCAACAAATTGGACTACGGCATTTCCTTCCATAAAGGGCTTCATAAGGGGCCATCTTGATAGAAGCATGATAACTATTGTTGTAAGAAAATTCCACCAAAGGTAAGCTCTTCTCCCAACTAGAATGAAAATCAAGGGCACAAGCACGCAACAAGTCTTCTAAAGTTTGAATCGTCCTCTCGGATTGTCCATCGGTAGCGGCATGAAAAGCGGTACTCATCAACAACTTACTACCCATAGCATCTTGCAAAGCTTTCCAAAATCTTGAACAAAACCTCGGGTCACGATCCGAAACGATCTCCTTAGGAACGCCATGGTAACGAACGATCTCTTCAACATAAGCACTAGCAAGACGGTCTAAACTCCAAGTCTCTTTGATAGGAATGAACCTAGCACACTTGGTCAACCTATCCACAACAACCCATACGGCATCCTTTCCACCAACGGTCTTAGGCAAAGCCATCACAAAATCCATGGAAATGGACTCCCACTTCCGTAAAGGAACATCCAATGGTTGTAGCAAACCACCGGGTCTCTTATGCTCGATCTTCACTTGTTGACAAGTAAGACACCTTCCAACATATGACACAATGTCATTCTTCATGTTAGGCCACCAAAACTGAAGCTTCAAATCCTTATACATCTTGTCTCCTCCGGGGTGAATCGAATAAGGGGATAGATGAGCTTCATCTAGAACTCTCTTCCTCAAGTCAACGGCATCGGGCACATACATGCGTCCTCGTGAACGAAGGTAACCTCTAGCATCAATCTCACAATCCTTTGCTTTCCCTTCAAGAAGCTTGGCTTGAAAACTTTTAAAGGTAGCATCGTCCATAAGGCTATCTAGAATCTCACGGTGAAGAACGGGCTCGGCAACCATAGCACCAAGATAATCAAAACCACTCTCTACAAGTTGCAAACCTAACTTACGAAACTCGGCACAAAGGTCATCGGGGAGCACACGAATAACACTCAAGGAATGAGTAGACTTCCTACTAAGGGCATCGGCAACCACATTTGCCTTTCCTTCATGATACAACAACTCCATGTCGTAATCATTCACCAATTCCAACCATCGTCGTTGTCTCATATTCAAATCCTTTTGGGTGAAGATGTACCTCAAACTCTTATGGTCGGAGTAGATACGGCAATGGACTCCAATGAGGTAGTGTCTCCACATCTTCAAAGCATGAACAATGGCGGCTAACTCCAAATCATGAGTGGGATAGTTCACCTCATGAACTCTCAATTGTCGCGAAGCATAGGCAACAACTCTTCTATTTTGCATGAGAACACAACCCAAACCCATCTTAGAAGCATCACAAAACACATCAAAATCAACTCCATCCTCGGGCAAGGTCAACACGGGGGCGGTAGTCAACCTCTTCTTCAACTCTTGGAATGCACCTTCACAAGCTTCGGTCCACACAAACTTGGTCTCTTTCTTCAAAAGTTGAGTCATCGGTCTAGCAAGCTTGGAAAAATCTTTCACAAAGCGACGGTAGTAACCCGCCAAACCCAAGAAACTACGGATCTCACCAACATCGGTTGGACTCTTCCACTCGATCACGGCTTCAATCTTCGAAGGGTCCACCATGACACCATCCTTAGATATCACATGGCCTAGAAAAGACACCTTAGACAACCAAAATTCACATTTGGAGAATTTGGCAAACCACTTTTGATGACGGAGGATTCCCAAAATGATACGGAGGTGATCGGCATGCTCTTCTTCTTCGACTTGGAAAAGATGAGGATATCGTCAATGAAGACCACAACACACTTGTCTAAGAACTCACTAAAAGTCCGGTTCATTTGGTCCATGAAGATAGAAGGGGCATTGGTTAAACCAAAGGGCATCACCTTAAACTCGAAATGTCCATATCTCGTGCTAAAGGCGGTCTTAGGGATATCGGACTCACGAACGGGGATTTGGTGATAACCGGATCTCAAATCAATCTTGGAGAAAGTAGAAGCACCTTTGAGTTGATCAAACAAATCTTCAATTCTTGGTAGAGGATACTTGTTCTTGATGGTAACACGGTTAAGCTCACGGTAGTCAATGCAAAGTCTCATGGATCCATCTTTCTTCTTCACAAAGAGAACGGGAGCACCCCAAGGCGAGGCACTAGGTCTAATGAATCCTTTATCAATCATCTCATCAAGTTGCTTTCTCAACTCCTTCAACTCGGTTGGCGCCATACGGTACGGGGCTTTAGCAATCGGTCCGGTTCCGGGTACAAGGTCGATAGAAAACTCAACATCACGCTCGGGAGGAATTCCGGGCAATTCTTCGGGAAAGACATCGGCAAACTCACAAACCACGGGCACTTCATCGATCTTTGGTAAGGGAGGGGAGGTAGAAGTCACCACACAAAGAAAGATTTGGTAACCTTTCCTCCTCATACTCATCAACTTCAAAGCGGAAATCAACTTCACACCTTCATGGGAACGGACTCCTCTATAGGACACACGAGTGCCTAACGGACTCTTGAGGCGAATCTTTTGGTCTCTACACTCGAATCTTGCATCATACTTTGACAACCAATCCATTTACATCGAATTCCTCAAGGGGAAAACGAAGTAGGTTAGCGGGGAATAAGGTTCCCGAAATAGAGATAGGAATGTCGGAGAAAGTGAGGGAACAAGAGAACATTTCTCCGGAAGGTAAGGATATAGAAGTTTCCTCACTAGGAATTGGTTCAATGGCTAGCTTTTCCGAGAACTTGGAAGATATAAAAGATAAAGATGCGCCGGTATCAAATAAAATGAGGCAAGGTTGATCAAAAATTGAGAACATACCCGTAATGATATCGGGATGAGCGGCGGCTTCGGCTCGACTCATGACAAAGATAGTTCCTCTTGGCCTAGCATTTGGAGTAGGGGCATTCTTCTTCTCGGGGCAATCGGCAACACGATGTCCGGCTTCTTACAATGAAAGCAAGTCAGGGCTTGCTTGCCATAGCATCCAACTCCGGGGTGTAGAGCTTGTCTACAATGGTAGCACTTACGGTCCTTCTCAAGTTCATTAGTTGGTGTGGGAACTTGTCCTCGAGGCTCTTGAACTCTTGGTCCTTGTCCTCCATGGTCTTGCATCCTTGGCACAAACCTTCTCTTGTTGGCATAGTTGGAAGTAGAAGGCACAAATGGTCTCTTGCCATGAAAGTTAGAACGGTAAGAATGAGAAGAGGAGTGGATTTTGGAATCTTCTTCAATGGCCTTCAAAGAGCTTTCGGCCCAAATGGCATCATCATAAACTTCCACAAAGGCAGTTGAGCTTCTTCTCACCATGCTTTCCACCTTAGGATTCAACTTGTTCTTGTAGAAGTAGACACGATCCTCTTCATCTTTCACGAACTTGGAGGCATAATGAGCAAGTTCATTAAACTTGTCGGTGTAGGCTTGAATTGATAGCTTCCCTTGTTTGAAGTCCATGAATTCCTTCAATCTTTGTTGCTTGAGCTCCTTAGGGTAGAAGCGGGTCTCCACAAGTGACTTGAAGCGGTTCCAATCAAAGTTGGGGTCTTGAGTAGCGGTAGGACCGGTCAAAGTCCACCACCTATCGGCTTCCTTCACAAGAAAGTGAGAGGCTAACCTCACCTTGTCCTCCTCTCGGGCATCAAAGAGAGAGAAGTTCTTCTCCATATCACGAAACCACTCCGAGAGAGCAACGGGATCCACTTCACCACCATAGGTCTTAGCCTTGTTCCTTGCTAGTTGACTTGCAATCCAAGCATAACTTCCTTGACGGTTAGCTTCGGGTGCAAGGGGAGCGGGTTGAGCATTTTGTTGATTAGCAAGTACTTGAGTGAGGGCTTGCATGATAGCATTTTCCACATTGGTCGCTCGCACCATCTTTTCGCACAAGAGCAAACAAGTTAGAACCTATCACAAAACATACACAAAAAGGCTACCAACTTAGGTCCTTAATTCTACCCATCTCTCATTCATTATTCAAGGTCAAGTGAGAATTTTAAGTTGGGGTACACGTGTGTGCGTCGGGAGCAATATATGCTCTGATACCAACTGTGACACCCCTCGTTGAGGTAACTAAATGTGACTAGTAAATCGTGGCGGAAACACGAGATTTTTAAAACTTTTAAGACTTCTAGTGAAGTCCAACGCGAGGTATCACCAATACGATAAATAAGTTTAGTTAGTTAAGTTTAAGTTTACAACACAAGTCTATTTATTGGGGAAAAGATATCCCACGAATTAACATAAGTTCAAGAGTAGGTGAGTCTATTATGTAATAACTAATAAGGTCCAAGGTAAGAACTCGCTAGCTCACACGGTCTTGCCCACTTAAGCTTCATCACCAACCCGTCATTCATAATAAATATGAAAGCCACGGTCGGTGGGGAGTAACTCGGGTTCTCCCACCACAATATGTCAAAATGCAAGTAATTAAGAATTTAATTAAATAAACAAGCATGAGAGTAAAATACTTACGGTGACGAGAGGATCATGATTAGTATACAAAATGCAATAAGAGTAGTTACGCATAAATGAGAGAAGAATTATTAGATCAAACTGTCACACATCAACCCGACTCACATGTAAGACAATTTACAAAGTATAGACTCAAACAAGACAACCCTCTAGACTCCAACCTCTTGGTAGGACGACGATCATAATACGGTCCTAGTCTAAACCTGGCGACTCTCTCGGGATGGACGACACCCGATCGACAAACGATACCAAATCGTATCCAAGACTCGAAATATGGTACACCTAACCGTGCCCGAAACTCGAGTAACCTCAAGCGGAACCTTGTCACCTAACCGTGACCCCCGGTCCGAAAAAGGCGGAAGGAAAAGTAGCCCAACTCGGAGACAATGGCACCTAACCGTGACCCAATGTCCGAGGGCAAATAAATAGGGAAAGTCGAGTAGTCTCACAATGTAAAACGTCACATTCGGGTCCGAACAAGAACCAATACCATTATGCATGATCATAACATTAATGAGTCTTAAAGTAACCAATTATCAGTAGGAAAGAAGACGCATGCATAGCTCAATCATTATTAGAAGTCGCAAGTGAAATAGAACAAACAGGGGACTCCCAAATAGGGTGGGGCACCGTGCCGCCACCACCGGCTGGGACAAAGATAATACATGTTGAAATTTAATAAAAGACACAAGTGATCTCCCAGCCAGTTTGGTGACCGCCGCCGCCACCGGTACGGGAATACATGCAAACTTGAATTTTCACAAAAACTTACAGGAAACTCCCAGCCGGTCAGTAGACCGGCCGCCGGTCCACCGGCTGGGAATACAGCCAATTTTCAAAAACACCAAAAACCATCAGTGTACTCCCAGCCGGTTGGCAGACCGGCCACGTCCGACCGACCATTTGGGACTACTCGCTACGAAATTAAGTCCAAAACTTACAGAATCTCCCAGCCCGGTCAAGAGACCGCGCGGCGGCCCACCTACTGGGACTACAAACACGCGGGTTTGATGCAAAAACACTTCCAAACCATTTGAAACCAACAAAAATCGTTTCCTATCAATTGTTTACGCATCCTAGCATGCTTATAACTCGGAAAAACAACATATTTGAGCATGTGAAAGGGTAATTTCGGATTCAAGAGATGTAGCATGAGATTTTCAACCAAACATGTGAGAAATTGCAAACAAGCATGATATTCAACATCCAAATTAGCACCAATCATGAAAGATACAACTTTTAACATTCATATGAGATTATAACTACATAAAACCACACAATTTTAACATAAAAGTCGAGTAACCCATCACCGTTACCTTTTTGCACTTCAATCTTCTAAAGACTCGTCAATGATGTAGCTATCCTCCTCCGGGTTGTCCAAGTTCTCCCCTAAACACAAAAATAGAGATTTTAAGTCAAGAATTCTCATCCTTGAAAGATGATAATTTCGAAATAGAGAGAAAGATGACAACTTTCTTACTTAGAAAGAAAGGAAATGAGAAAAGGAAGAGAATGGCGCGAAAAGGAACGAGATTGGTGAAGAATTGAGTGAGATATGGTGATTTTAGGGTTAGTAAGGGAAGGTTCAACAATGGTGGGGTGGTTGTTGGGAAATTTCAGAAATTACAAGTGAGGGAGATGAAGTTGTGAGGGTTTAGTTGAGGTTTTGTGTAGAGAAAAGAGGGGAAAAAGGCCCATGAGTCAAGTTAAGCCCAATAACTCAAAATGAGTCGGTATCCACTAGAATTTTCGTCCCAAGTCTACTATAACTCGAGTCGGAGAATAATATTATTAAAAATCTACACTATTATTACCGTTACGATATTTTATGAAAATAAGCTTTAAATAATAATTATTTAATAAAAATCGCTTAAAAGTTTATTTGAAAATATAAGGAAAGTGCGGGGTGTTACATTTACAGACAGTGAGTCACATGAGGAGGACTTGACAGACCCCTTAGATTACCCCTTTTGTGATGAGTCTTGGGATAAGGAGAGTGATGATGCGCGATTCGAAGATCTTGAGGTTAAATGGGACTCATGTGACGATATGTTGACTCTTTCTTTGGATACTTCTCCTTTAGTTGTTGAATATGATTCTAATTTTGAGTCTAGTGAGGTTCATTTTATTACTCCTGTGCAGAATGCATATTTTGATGTTTCTGATGTTGAAGATGATATTGATGAATACTCTGCACAAGGGACCCCTACTAAGGACCCTTCAGATGCTTTGATATGTTTTGAGACATGTGCAGGTGAATCTCCCATTTGGAAAGCTCAGTTGGATGCTTTAGAGGCTGAAATATATGGGATAAAGCCTATCAACAAAGGGAACGCGAAGGTATATGAGTCAATGAATACTCATAGCCTGGTAGTGGTAGTATATTCTTTTGCCACCGATTCTGATATTAGGAGTGGTAGACCTCCTGACCAAGAGGTAATTGTTGACGATAGTTTCATGAGGATTACTGGTGTAGAGAGTGATAAATTACCTCGTATGGCTTCTACTTTGTGTTTTGATTCTCCTTATTCTTTTGGTTGGACGAACAAATTGATGCGGTTTTATTATAATTGTCATCAAAATTTTGATATGCTGAGACAGTCTTTAACATTGATTTTATATGCTCCTGTTATATCTTGGTGCTACTTATGCTTTTGTGTAGCACATGCGCAGATTTATGATCAACTATTAAGAGCTTTGAGCTGTTTTGATTGTTCCCAATTGCGGGTAATTGATAAATAAAGAAAGGAAGAGGACGACAACAGGTGCCTCGATCGAGTGGCATGGGGCTCGATCGAGTCACCAAGGTTTTGGGTTTAATTCATGGCCAGACGATGATAGGAATTGCGCGGTTGATATTTCCCCTATTTTTGTAGCTGGTTTGGGGGAATTCCTCAGCTCTTACCCGGTATTCTCTTCCCTCGTAACTTCTTTTATTGTATTATCTAGTTCTTTTCCATTCCTTTTATTAGTTGTGTCCTTTAGGTTGCTGGATTTGTGTGTGATTGATATGTTGTAGGCGTCACAATGAGGACACTGTGACATTTAGGTTTGGGGGAGGAGTTTAATTATGTTGTATGATTTACTTTATGTTGTGTGCATTTATCAAAAATCCATAAAAATTTAAAAATTTCAAAATACAAAAACATGTCTTTTCCTTTATTTCGAGTCGAGTCTTGGTGAATTGAATAACAATGATGTTAAATTGCATTATTTTTGCATTTGAATCTCAAATAGTTGTCCATGTACATTGTTTTGACTCGTTAGCCATGAAAACAAAGCTCATAATTCAAGTCTTAACCATATTGACATGCCTTATATTGATTAGATTTGACATAATTACGTTGGTAAACTACTTAAATTCTGAGGTCTATAGAGCTTCCAAGGCCAGAAACATCAATAAACTGGTCTCATTGTCAATTAGGCTTGAGTGTGGTTTCTCCTTGTGGAATGTGTAATATCAAACTGCATAAGTGTGACATTGATTTCTTGATACTTCTATTGCTTTCGTTTGACTAAGTACATGTGGATAGGCGATTCTTATCGTTCAAATAAGCCTTACATTGCCTCTTGTCAGCCCGTTTGAACCCTTGTAGCCAATATTAATTACATCCTATGATCTACAATCCAAGAATTTGCCTACCTTTTCGGGACAGTCGCAGTTGCTTGTTTATCATGTCTATTTTGCTATTATGGTTGGGTTGGGACTTATTGTTGTCATGTGGGTATAGCAAAATACTTTTAGCGATTGTGTTGTATCCTTGTGTTGGAAAAAGAAAAATATGAAGCGAAAGAAAAAAAAGAAAAAGAAGAAGAAAGAAAAAAACGAAAAAATCGAAAAATAGAAAAAGAGAAAAGAAAAGAAAAGAGATTGCTTCATTTGGTTTTGTCAAGGATAAAAAAGATGGTTGTTAGAGTCTAATGCATAGTTGGAGAGTAATTTATTAGCTCTCATATGTTGTAAAGTTGAGATCATTTCTCTAAGTTGGGTTCATTTATTATCAAAGATTTGGTTTTTGTTTTGGTTGGCGCTGCGACTACCGTCTTAGCTCCACATATCCATAACGTGCTTAGGCACAAACCATTTCTATCCCTTTAACCCATTTGCCACCCTTATTGTCCTTGATACATGTACTTTTGTCTACATATGTGATTGCATATTAGTTGGGGAAATCTCTATCACATTAGATTGCATGCATGTTTCATAAGTTGAGTGAGTGTTTCTACTTCTTTCTATCTTCACATATAACTCACCCTATATACTTATGAGTGCATGAGTGACATCCGCGAGAACCCAACTAATTTGTCTTGCAAGATCGAAAGGTATTTGGCATTTGTCTATAGTATGGTGACTTGAGACTTGAGCTATGTTTTCTATTTCCCGTACCTTTGAATTTGTTTTATTGGTACACTTTAGTCATTACTTTGTTACAGATATGGATAGCTTGGGATTTGTATGTGCATTAAACATTAGCTCTGAGTTGTTAATTTGCCATTTGTATGATTGCCTTTTGTATTGTGTGTTGCTTTGCTTGAGGACAAGCAAAGAGATGGTTTGGGGGAGTTTGATGAGTCATAATTATATACATATTTATGCCTCCCCTTAATTGCTTTTGATACGGTTTTCGTGCTAGTTTATAGCATTTACATGCCTTTTAAGTTAGAATGTCGATACTTCCGCCTTTTGATGTTTAATGCAGGAATGATGCAATTGAGGAGCAAATGAATGAAATGGGCATCGCGGAGTGAGCATGAAGGGATACACGAAGCATGGCACGAGAATCTATGAGAATGAAGGAAGAGAAGTTAAGAAGAAAACACGAAGAAAAGAGCTCCTTATTACAAGTGCCTACTTTGAAGAGCCATATCTCGAGTTATACAACAGATTTTCAAGTAATTCTAATTGGAGGTGAAAGCTTATCTTCTTAGCTTTCCAACGCCACAAAAATCGCTTGTTTCTGACAAGTAACGAAGAAATGGCGGCCGTTTGAAGTTCAGTGCGCGAAGTAGGAAATTGGTGCCTCGATCGAGTCAACCTTGGCTCGATCGAGGAAATTCATGCTCGATCGAGTCACTCTAGACTCGATCGAGGAACCAACCTAATCAACTAAATTTCGCAATGTCGAGAGTTGGGTGTTCTTGAACTTTGGTGCCTCGATCGAGTCACTCTCGACTCGATCGAGGAACCTTCCAGTTTTATAATTCCCGCAACTTTCCTTAAGTCGGTTATGTACTACTATAAATACCAAAACTCGTACCCTAAGTTATTTTATGCTTTATTTTCAGTAGGTTTAATATAGCTACCTTAGAAAACTCTCTAAAATACTTAGTTTAGTTTATTTATTGTTCTTACATCCGGATCTAGCTATTTACGGTATTGTTCTTAATCTTTCCTTTATTATTAATCATTTATTTCATTGTTCATCTTTTATGCTTGCAATCATGTTTCTTATTAATGTTATTGTTGTTCTTCTTTCTATTATGCGTAGCTAAATCTCTTATCTAGGGTGAAATGGGATCTAGGTTGTTAGAAAAGGGATTATTATGAATTGATTGTTAAATTGCTCTTAATTGTTGTTTGATTATCGTATTACTTCCAATTAGTTAATTACTGATCAGAATTGATTAATTAGTCTTGCATAAACTAGGATTATCACCGATCGGGTTAAGACTAGTATAGGCCACGATAATTGAATAGAGATAATTTAATGATAGCGACCGCATGTTAAATTAGATCTAAAAGAAATATTGAATCGACCGATCATATGACTTTCAACAATATACATTGCTCAATCAATGAATTAAATTCTACCCTTTGACGACGACCTAGTGAACCCGATCCCTAGACCTTTTAATATTATTGTTATTCATCTTTTATTTACTTGCAATTAGTTGATTAGCATACAAACAATCAAACCCCCAAAATTGGTTACCTTAAGACGGAATTAAATATAAACAAACTAGATAATCACCGCCTCCCTGTGGATTCGACCCTGACTTACCGCTAGCTATTTTGTTAGTAGTAGTTTAGGATTTATTTTGATTAAGGAAAACGACTGAAAAAAACCTTATCAACTACTTTGATTGAGGGGCGTCAGTACACTGGCACTGCGCCGAGTTACTACTCTACTCATGGGGATGATAGTCCGGTCTTTCATCTTTATGGTGTTACTCCAGCAGAGTTTGGTCAGTTTAGTCGGGATTATGGTGCTCTTGGTCGTCCTTTCTAAACTCCTATCTGGCCTAATATGCATGTTGGTGGTTTTGGGGATCATATTGGGGTTTCTATTTCTAAGAGAGGTCAGTTTGGTGCTGGAACCTCGGGATATGGTGGTCAGTTTGGAGCTTCTACTTCTGGGACAGCTAGTGGATCTAGAGGTGGTCGTACTAGAGGCCGTGGTTAAAGTGGTGGTCGACGTGGAGGCCGTACTGGCCAGGTTGTTGACCAAGTGATGGATACCTTGCTGAGGGAGATTGTGAGTTTGATAAGACCGTCCATGGTGGCGGCAATGATAATGATGATGATGGAGATGAGCAGTAGTGACAGCTGGTCACTACGTCCCCCATTTTGTAGCTGGTTTGGGGGTGCTTCTTCTTTACAGCTGGTATTATCTTTCTTTGTACTTTCTTTTATTGTATTATCTTTAGGTTGTTAGTTATTTCCCTATTCCCTTGGTTAGTAGTGTCCTTTAGGTTGCTGGGTTTGTTATGTGATTGCTATGCTGTAGGCGTCACAATGAGGACACTGTGACATTTAGGTTTGGGGGAGTATTTAATTATGTTGTGTGATTTATTTTAGTTGTGTGCTTTTAATTATGTTGTGTGACTTTAAAAAGAAAAACTCATAAAAATTAAAAATTTTCAAAAATCCAAAAACATGTTTTTACTTGTAGGTCGAGTATTGGTGAATTGAGTAGCAGTGATGATAATTTGCATTATTTTTGCATTTGAATCCCAGAATAGTTATCCATGTACATTATTTTGACTAGTTATTCATGAAAACAAAGCTCATAACTCAAGTCTTGACCATAATAATATGCCTTATGCTAAGTAAATTTGACAATATTATTATGGTAAACCACTTAAATTTCCGAGGTTTATAGAGCTTCCTAGTCCAGGAACATCAATAAACTGGTCTCCTTGTCAATTAGGCTTGAGAGTGTGGTTCTCCTTGTGGAATGAGTAATATCAAACTGCATAAGTGTGACATTAGTTTCTTATTTTTTGCGCGTTCATATGATTAAGTACATGAGGAAAGGTGGTTCTTGCCGGTCAAATAAGCCATACATTACTCTTTTGTTAACCCGTTTGAACCCTTGTAGCCGTTTTATATCCCCTCTAATAGCTACAATCCAAGAATTTGTCTACCTTTGCGGGACAGTCGCAGTTGTTTGAGTTTCATGTCTATTTTTGCTACTTTGGTTGGGATTGGGACTTTTATTGTCATGTGGGTTGTAGCTTAAATTTTTGTAGCAATTGTGTTAATCTCTTATGGTGGAAAAGAAGAAAAAAATATGAAGCATAAGAAAAGAGAAAAAAAAGAGACCAAAAAAAAAGAAAAAAAAAGAAAAAAAAAGAGAAAAAGAAAAATGTCGAAAAAAGAAGGAAAGAAAGAAAAGAAAAAGAGATTGCTTCATTTGATTTTGTTAAAAGATTATAAGGGGGTGTATTATAGTCTAATGCATTTTTGGAGAGTGATTTATAGTCTCTCATGTGTTGTCAAAGTTGAGATGATTTCTCTAGTTGGGGTGATTTATGTTGATTATCATAGAGTTTCATAATAACATGATTGTCGTGGATAATTGTTGTTGATGAATCATATTTATATATACGTTTATGACTCCCTTTTAGATGGTTTTGATACGGTTTTCGTGCTAATTATGTTATTTATATGCCTTTTGCATTAGAATGTCGATACTACCGCTACTTTGTGTTAAAATGCAGAAATGACGCATTTATGAGGTAAAATGAGTAAAGTTGAGCACTGCAGATTAGGCATGATGGGATACACGAAGCATGACATAGAAAACTAGAAGACTAGAAGATAAGGACTGAAGATTGCACGAAAGAAGGCTGAGAAGAGCATTTACTCGATCGAGTGGCCTGTACTCGATAGAGTATGAGCAGACTCGATCGAGTATTCTAGCTGCTGTAGACTTTTCCGATATTTCCTAAAAGTCGTCTTATTTGTATTATATATTATAAACTCGTATTAGGTTATTAGACTACACTTTTTATTACTTTCAGAACCCTTAAAACTCTAAGTATTAGTCGGCTAACATACTTTTAGATCTAGAATTCATTCTTCGTTAATTTGTTAAGGTACTTTAATCTTTCCTCATTAATTATTTAATCTAGTTTATGTTATTGCTTCTTTGCTCTTATTGCATGTCTTTAATTATATTTTCAATTATTATGGTTGTTGTTAATCCCAGTAATATGAGTAGCTAAATCCTTTATCTAGGGTAAAGGGGATCTAGGTTGATTAGAAGGGGGTTAATGATTTAATTGTTAGTAACATCGCATGAATTATCGTTTGAATATTGTTCTTATTCTAATTTTTTGATTTAGGCCTGAATTGATAATTAGTCTAGCAAATTAATACTTTCACCGACTGGGTTAGAATTAATATAGCTTGCGATAATCAGATAGGTAAATTTTAATTATAGTGATTGCATGTTAAACTGAATCTAAAGAGCATAACTAAATCGACCGATCCTATGACCTTAGATAATTCGATTGACCTTACAATTGATTAAAATACACCTCCGGAGAATTGACCTAGTGAACCCGCTCCCTAAACTTATTAATATTGTTGTTTACGATATTTACTTTATTGCAATTAGTTATTAGCAAAAAAAACAAACCAAATCTTCAAGAAAAACGGTTACTTTAAGACACTTTAAATATTAACAAAGTGAATATTACCGCCTCCCTGTGGATTCGATACGTGTATTACCACTAGCTATTTGTTAGCACTGAGATAAGATTATTTTGATATAGGTGATACGACTTTAGCCTTATCAGTTGGTAATGTTATGGTATTGTTGGGATTTCTTCATAACATGATAGTGAGTCATTAGTTTTGGTTTCTTAATGTCATTTGATTTGCATCATAACACGTGGTTGTTCTTATACATGAGTATGTGGCATGATTGGCATTCATGATATATGAGAAAGAGGCACAATTGGTAAGAGTTATGCATAAATTAGTCTCACTATAGACGGATATATCTGTCTAAAGTGAAAGACGGGTCAAATATGCTTAAAGTAGTGACATTTTTGGGCCCCACCATGCAATTTGTTGTTTGTCTTATGCTTAAAGTGGGTGAATATTTGGCTCGTTTATAACTATAGACGTATATCTCCCGTCTAAAATGAGAAATTGTGGTTATGCATATTCGTTGTAAAATGGACATATTGGCATAATGTGTGATATCTTACATTTATCGTGTTTGTCATGTATATGAGAGGACATGGCGGATTATGGTTGACTACTTATTGTTGAGGAGTCGTAACACGGATGGGAGACCGTCTTATGCTTGAGTCGTCCCTTAGAGCTTCTCACTCTAAGAAGGATGTGCACATTAATGACTTGAGTACGGAGGGGCTCGTGTGGTTGAGGCACGACGTCTGGCAGGGGACCTGGTTGACTTCCGGACTCGGTACCACGGACGTGTCCCGAGTACCTATTTGTGAAGTATGGTGTCGTGGGCGTGTCCCTGACATTGATGTGGTTGTGGGTACGGCTGAGCGTAGCGTGTCCCGGTACCGGCGTGGTGTTGTATAGTCATGGGTTATGTATTTCATTGGCATTTGTATATTTACATATATATTGTGTCGTGTGTCATGTTTATTAATTGAAACTGACGTTTTTGGGTTGTGTGTAAATTGTCACCTATTTCCGGAATGGCCTCTATTGATCCATGTGAAATTTCCTATCATATAGGGAGAAGGTTGAGTACATGTTGATTTGGTGTCACGTGGGAGACGGGACGAGCCTTGCACTTGGAGCCGAGTGTCACTTCATTAGAAGAGTATAATAGTGATGAGTTGTACCATTTCTTTCGTTTATTCATTCATGGTAATGTAATCCATTAAATACTTTATGTATGGTAAATGTTTCTTAATTGTAACTCCGATTCACCGCCTCGGGAAACCAAGATGGTAACATCCTCCCATTACCTTGGCCGGGTAAGAATGGGGTGTTAGAAAGTGGTACCAGAGCGACGATTTTGGAACCTAAACCAATGAACCAAAATGAACCTAGGCGTGTCTAATAAAATGAAACCAACATGCGTACAATAGGAGGTCGGTTTTGGATGAGTAGGTGCCCTCATATCAAAGCTAGGGCCTATTGTCTCGGTTGGTCACTACGTGGGTGGTTATAAAGATAGGTGAATGATACTGTCGTTTCTGTACCAAAAATAAATACCTAAATATAACTAACAGAAGCTAGCGATAAGTAGGGTCGATCTCCACAGGGAGGCGGTTTACTATCTACTTGTCTATCCTATCTGTCTAATGTCACTATTTGGGGGTTTTGATTGTTGAACTAAACTAATGAAGCTAAGGCAAGAGAGAGAGAAGTAAGAGAATTTAACATATAAAAGAGAGAAATATGCTAGGAGTCGGTCTACCGTGGCAGCTACACTATCGGGTCAACTGAGTCGATTAAACCATTGATAAGAAGAGCTATGGTTGTCACCTTTCGGTCCTTAAACAGCCCTAGAGTCTCCTAACTTAGCTTTCGCCCTAATTAGGTATTACCTATTGTAACTAAGCAAGCCTTCCCTTCCAATATTTCGTTCTAGGTCGGGGTTAACTAGATAAATTGGTCTCCTGCATGCATTCATTCAACCTAATAACAATTAAATTGCCTAATACAATTCTTATCGCAAGACTAATCTAGTCAAGTCGATCCTAACATATTACTACCACGGCTTCCCTAATCCTAACATACTAAGAGGAATTAGCTACGCATAATTAAATAGAGAACAAGAAATAAAGAAGAAGTAAACATTAAATAAAAGTAAAGAGAAGGAATGAATTACTGAATTATTGATCCGGAAAATAAGGAAGAACAGAAGTAATAGTAACAGTGTATATGAAAGGATAAGAGAGCAGAAGCAACGTCTGACAGTGTCAGATGAAAAGGGAAGAGAGCGTTTACAATGATGTCCTCCTCCTATTTATAAGAAAAATAGGATTTATTAACCTAATTGACGGAATTAAAGCTAAAAAGCCCAACCCATCAGCGAAACCACTCGATCGAGTGGTATAAAACCACTCGATCGAGTAAACTAAAGCTTAAACATCTCGATTGAGTAGAAACTCTACTCTATCGAGTAAATAAATAAATGCCACTACTCGATCGAGTAGAAAAAGGACTCGATCGAGCAAAATTCTACTCGATCGAGTACTTTCCAGCAACAGTTTCCTGCTTTGCGCACTGAACTTCAAACGGCTGCCATTTCTTCGTTACTTGGGCAAACAGGGTGATTCCGGTGGCATTGGAAAGCTAAAAGGACAAACTTTCATCTACAATTGGAATCACCTGAATATCTATTGTAGAACCCGAGATATGGCTCTCCAAATTAGGCACTAGCAATTTGAAGTTCTTCCTTTGCTCGCCTAGCTATCTTTCTTCTTTGCGCATCTCAAAATATCTACATTCCCGCTCCAAATTCACTCTTCCTACAAATGCATGCTAAACGGACGGTAAAAGGCTTGATTTCACTACTTTCCGGTTCATTCCTGCAATTAGGACAAAACAAACCAAAGTAGCATATTCGGGGCATTTCGTAGCATAAAACCACGATAAAAGCATAGAAATACGTGCATAAAATAGGCTAAAAAGACTATATAAAATGCACGTATCAAATCTCCCCAAACCAAACCTTTACTCGTCCCCGAGTAAACTAAAATGCAACTAATGGAACGGAAAAGATAACTCAGAGCTAGCTACAAATGCCCACTTAAGCCAATTTAATGCAAAGAAACTAACACTTATAGCAAGACAGTCAAATGCAAACGAGTTGTAAGATGTTTATAATAAAGCTGAACCGTCGACCTTGCAAGACCTTTAATAATGGACTCTCACGGGTCACTCTTCTCTCATGAAGCAAAGGGTAAGCATATATATGTAAAAGAGAGAAAGAGGAATAGTCGCTCACCTAGACTACGACCCACATAAACATGCATGCATCTAATATGATAGACAATTCTAGATACCGTACACACATTCCAACCAAACGAGGTCCTGTCACAGCCGAGGGCTTACAAAGATATGGTAAAGTGAGGCAATGGGTAAGAAAAGGCAAAACATTTTATGGAAATGTGGAGGTATAGGCGGCCAAGCTAGTACCTAAACAAAACCATATATCAACATCCGTTCTTATCCAATTATGAATTAAGCACATGCCCTTCATTTGGCATAAAATCTCACCAAACCGAACTAGAAATACTCCTCAAATGATATAAGATAGAACATAGGAGCAGAAACCGACTAATCAACAAACAACATCTCTTTTTTCAAATTTTTCCTTTCTTTTTCTATTTTTCGGTTTCTTCTTTTCTTCTTTTTCGAATTTTTTTCTTCTCTTTTTCATTTTCGAATTCCTTTTTTTTTTCAACTTTTTTTTTTCTTTTTCACGTCTTTTTCATCATCCTCCTTTTCTTCATAAGTTACCAACTCCGAATCAATAGATGGAAGCCAAACTTGATACAATAGACAATATACCGCAGAACAATCTGAACTAGCTTGACAAGGCAGGCTAAATTTGGAATGTAGCTAAGGGTCAACAGGCAAATTTGGCTAAAGTGGAGTTAAATGGGTAAAAATGAAAGAAAGGGAAAATGTAAGCACCTCCCTGCATGTGACACCAACCACTAACCCGAATGTATGTAGGCAAAAAGCAATTCAATTTCATATATGTGCAAATTAATGATACATGATATGCAAGGAGTAACTACTCACAATCCTACATGAAACTGGTCACAAATGACACCAGTTTATAAGGCTCTAGTTCCTTAGAAATTATAAGTAGGTTGCCAAAATTTCAGGTCAAGTCTATTCGTTCAGCTAAATTAAACATTAACTCGTAGATATGCAATAAGACAAATCTAATAAGATAATTAATTCAATGCAAGGCTTAAGCAAAAAGACAAATATAGTGCAATTTCATCATGGAAATCGACCGTTCCGACTCAACCTATAAGCAAAAATAAACATGAATTTTTTTGAATTTTATAAATTTTTCAATTTTTTATGGAATTTTTGATTTTTTTTATGAAAATAAACAACAATGCGTAAAAATTAAACGTGACAATAGAAATGCAATAAAAACAAGATGCAGACACAGATATGTATGCATAACCTCCCCAAACCGAACCGTACAATGCCCTCATTGTACCAAAACATGGAAAGGAAATGCAAACTAGGAGAGAAAGAGAGTAAATGCGGAAAACTCACAAGATTGCGCGAATAAGGGACCTCCCCAAACCAGCCAGCAACGTGGGAGGTCACTAATAGCTCCGAAACATCGTCACAAAAAGCTAAGTCAAGCAATGGGCGTCCAAAACGGCTCGATCGAGTAAAAAAGTGGTCGATCGAGTAAATTTTTTTTTTTTTTTTTTTTTTTTTTTTTTTTTTTTTTTTACTCGATCGAGTAGAGAGTAACTCGTCTTGCTGCAGCTTAAGGATCGAGTAGAATTCCTGCAAAGACGCAATGAAAAACAACCCGCAAACTAACTAAGCAAGCATACTGATATAGGTTTATGGTACGAAGACCATTTATTACAACTGAAATTAAATAAAATGCAAAATAAAATCGCCGGGTTGCCTCCCGGGTAGCGCTAGCTTCAGACAGGTCCCAGCTCGACCTTCTTTTCTTTGAGGCTCTCTAATTAATCATAATCAAAACAGCTCAAAGCGCGCAGCATTAGATCGTACATCTGCGCATGTGCTACACAGAAATGTAAGTAGCACCAAAGTAGAATATAGAAATAGGAAATAAATTTAAACAACTGTTTAAGTCTAACAAATTTCCTATGTGAGCTCCTAAATTTATCCACAAAATAAAGGAGCGCGGGAGCAATAGACGATATATTAGGGTCCCGATTCAGATTAGCAATTTCGAGATGACATGTACGGTGAAAATTCGTTAATTTATATGTCCACATGGAAAGGGGTATAGCATTAAAAGAAATAGCGCGAGTCAAACGAGGCAATATACTATTAAAACAAACAATAATAAAATTATCGTTTACTACCTCAGGTTGGTTGCTCTCAACAATGGAATCACTGACAAAAGAATGTAATACCTCATCCGTGCTAGGAGCAAATACCGACTCAGCTGTCCTTTCGTCGCCCTCAGTGGAATTCGTCCTGAAAATCTCAGCCTCAAGTGCATCTAACTCGGCTTTGAATAAGGGGGATTCACCGTAACCGTTATCATTGTCAAAATCGTCATCTAAATCAAACCCACATGACGAATCATAGCTCCCAATGGCCAACTCACTCGATCGACTAGAATTATTACTCGATCGAGCACTTTCCTCTTGATTTTCACTCGATCGAGTGATTTGAACTACTCGATCGACTGATTCTTCTGAAATTTCACTCGATCGACTAATATAAGTCACTCGATCGAGTGATATTTCCTGGACAGGGCTGAAATATTCGCGTAAGGCATTGAAATATGATAGAAACTCGTCATCCGAGTCATAGAGGTCATCCTCAGCATTGGGCAACACGGTTTCCTCAGGGGAAAAACCGCTCTCAGCAAGGTATACCTCTTCTTCTTGCATCTCAGCTACAAACTGAGCAATGTCTGTTTCGAGCTTATCAAGTCGCGAAAAAGTGCGTTTATCATAATCTTGCCTCACTTGCATTTGAGATGCAAGTGTCTCCAATAGAGATTTCAGCTCCGCAATTTCTTCTTCTTGTATATCAGGAGGATCTTGTTGCGGTGGCCATTGATAGGGTGGATGTGGCTGCACAACTACAGCTGCTTGACTAACTCGACTACGCTGTTGGAACGCGTAAACTTCGTCATTCTCTGCCAAACAAAAAACTGCATTATGCCCAGCATCACCACATCTCCCGCAGTAAATCACCTGCTGTGCCATATAATGGGGCATAGGTGACGGGTCAAAGGTACTCAAGCCTTCCCTTTGACAATCTTTCACCTAGAACTGTCTAGGTAGAACCTGTAAGGCCTATCAAAACAGCACTTAAGGAAAAAGATTAGAACGGCCTCAAGGGAAAAATCCCCTGAGGCTAAAAACAGATAAAATGAAACAAATAAATAAATAGATGCCTCCCCGGCAATGGCGCAAAAATTTGATACTGTCGTTTCTGTACCAAAAATAAATACCTAAATATACCTAATAGAACCTAGCGATAAGTAGGGTCGATCTCCACAGGGAGGCGGCTTACTATCTACTTGTCTATCCTATTTGTCTAATGTCACTATTTGGGGGTTTTGATTGTTGAACTAAACTAATGAAGCTAGGGCAAGAGAGAGAGAAGTAAGAGAATTTAACAGATAAAAGAGAGAAATATGCTAGGAGTCGGTCTACCGTGGCAGCTACACTATCGGGTCAACTGAGTCGATTAAACTATTGATAAGAAGAGCTATAGTCGTCACCTTTCGGTCCTTAAACCGCCCTAGGGTCTCATAACTTAGCTTTCGCCCTAATTAGGTATTACCTATTGTAATTAAGCAAACCTTCCCTTCTAATCTTTCGATCCAGGTCGGGGTTAACTAGATAAATTGGTCTCCTGCATGCATTCATTCAACCTAATAACAATTAAATTGCCTAATACAATTCTTATCGCAAGACTAATCTAGTCAAGTCGATCCTAACATATTACTACCACGGCTTCCCTAATCCTAACATACTAAGAGGAATTAGCTACGCATAATTAAATAGAGAACAAGAAATAAAGAAGAAGTAAACATTAAATAAAAGTAAAGAGAAGGAATGAATTACTGAATTATTGATCCGGAAAATAAGGAAGAACAGAAGTAATAGTAACAGTGTATATGAAATGATAAGAGAGCAGAAGCAACGTCTGACAGTGTCAGATGAAAAGGGAAGAGAGCGTTTACAATGATGTCCTCCTCCTATTTATAAGAAAAATAGGATTTATTAACCTAATTGACGGAATTAAAGCTAAAAAGCCCAACCCATCAGCGAAACCACTCGATCGAGTGGTACAAAACCACTCGATCGAGTAAACTAAAGCTTAAACCACTCGATCGAGTAGAAACTCTACTCGATCGAGTAAATCAATAAATGCCACTACACGATCGAGTAGAAAAAGGACTCGATCGAGCAAAATTCTACTCGATCGAGTACTTTCCAGCAACAGTTTCCTGCTTTGCGCACTGAACTTCAAACGGCTGCCATTTCTTCGTTACTTGGGCAAACTGGGTGATTCCGGTGGCATTGGAAAGTTAAGAGGACAAACTTTCATCTCCAATAGGAATAACCTGAATATCTGTTGTAGAACCCGAGATATGGCTCTCCAAAGTAGGCACTAGCAATTTGAAGTTCTTCCTTTGCTCGCCTAGCTATCTTTCTTCTTTGCGCATCTCAAAATATCTACATTCCCGCTCCAAATTCACTCTTCCTACAAATACATGCTAAACGGACGGTAAAAGGCTTGATTTCACTACTTTCCGGTTCATTCCTGCAATTAGGACAAAACAAACCAAAGTAGCATATTCGGGGCATTTCGTAGCATAAAACCACGATAAAAGCATAGAAATACGTGCATAAAATAGGCTAAAAAGACTATATATAATGCACGTATCAGTGAACGCTTTGTGAGACATGTATACTATGATTAGTTATTGAATTCGTGCATGATAAGATCATTCATGCGGTATGTGATAACATGTGGAAGTTGGATGAAAGTAATGATCTGTATGACGTGTTTAAGAGTGGCTATTACGTGTTGGTGTGTGAGGGGGATTAATCCCGTACTTTGGCATATTAATACCACATATACGTTTGGATTTCACTAGTATTATAGTTAGAATGTGATTTTTAATGGTTGTTAGTAGAGTAGTCGCTAGCATAAGAGTAGTATTTCTTAGTCGAAAATCGCAAACCATAGAGAGGCACCAAACCGAGTGCGAGCTAGTACTAGGCCGAGGACTAGTCACTCGACCGAGTGAATCCTAACACTCGATCGAGTGAACCATTTTACAGAAACCTGAAAAATTTCTGGAAAGTGGGTCACTCGACCGAGTGGACTCAACACTCGACCGAGTGGACTCAACACTCGACCGAGTGCCATTTTCTGGGCTGTAAATTTCGCGAAATTTGTATTATTAACCTACCTTATCTTATCTCTTTCATTTTCTTCATCACTTCTCATGACATAAATACCAAACCTCTTAAAAAATGTTCCAAAACACCATTGTTGTTGTTTGTTGTTTGGATTCTAGTTTTCTACTCTCCTTTACTCCCTTAATTCTGTTTATTTAACCATGTAAGTAATGTTCTCTTTCCTCATATTTTCCCCCAATTTTATTTTGTTTATATCCACACTAATTCCTTCATTTTTGACAATTATTTGCATGTTTTGTTTAATTTATGATAGTAATTCACTTTCAACATCATTGTTGTCGTCAAACATCAAATTTTTATGTTGAATTTTGCCCTAAATGTTACGAACTCGGATATATGTGTTTTTGAGTCAACGATTTGATTTTGTGTTTGCTACTTGGTTTAATTGATCAACAAAGGCCTAATATTTGTTGTTAGTGGCAGATCTTATCTTGCATGTGAAAATTTTGTCTCAAACTCCGGCTTAAAATTTTGAATTATAGGGTGTTCATGCCCAAAATGTTAAAATCTCATGTGTAAAATTTGGTTTAATTGTGTTATAAGACCATCTTCTTTGTTAGTAAAGTTATGTATTGTCTTAAAACGGGAATTATGTCTTAAAACTTTGGGCCAAAGTTTTGAGACTTCATGTGTACATCACCAAATTTTGAATTTTGTATTTGAAACATGGCTTAATTGTCTCCTAGTACCCCAACCTTTATTAATGGTGCTATGTGTGGAAAATTATAGCGTTGATGCTCAAATTTTTATTTTGTGCTTAATACTTGGTTTAATTATCCTATAAGACTACAATTTTGTTGATAATGCATTGTATCTTCCTAAATTGGAAATTTTATCTTGAATTTTCTCCAATTTTTTTTTTTTATAAAATACTCAATATTCATGCTAAAAGCATTGGCGTTAACTAAACTTGTTGCGTATTACCTTGAATTGGAGTCATCATGTTATGTAATTCCACCTAAGTTCAACTTCCATATGTGTCTTGAAGGTCATGGACGCGAGACATGTATTTTATTAGGGTTGTTGTGAGCTTATTCTTTTGATGTGGATTTGAGTCGTGTAAATACGTGTATCAGAATGTTGTTGGCTTCAATTCTAATTGATTATTGTTAACTGAACTGGGCTTGATTAGGTAGTGATTTAAGTGTTGTGAAAAAGGAAATAGTGAATGGAAATGGAATGTACATAAGTATATGTTGACAAGGCAAAGCATGGAGATTGAGGGATATAAAAAGGCAACAATGAACTAATGGACTTTTGAGGGAAAAACCTTTTTACTCTAATAGCAGTGTTTTGCGATCAAGGAAAGTAATCTTTCATGGTCTAGAAGCGTTGGTACATTAGAGGATTAAAAGGAAGGGATGTTGTAACACCCCCATACACCAAGATGCCTTACTAAGACCACCTTACAATATCAAGGTGCTACCATCTCGGTTGTCCGAGGTAAAATATATCAAATAGACCATCCAAGAACATTTATTATAAGATACCAAAACTGTTTAAATACAAAATAAAAAACTGATGTCCAAAACAAACTATTTACAACCGGGAAAAAAAACAAAAGAAACTAAATTTCATGCGACAGCGGAAGCTAGCTAATCACAAGGTGATGACTCGTCCCCATCCATAACCCGCGAGCTACATCCACAACCATTACCTTCTAAACCAACTGCTCACTATCCCCGAATGGATCATCACAGTTTTAAAAACAATAATCAGGGTCAGTCAACTGTATAACAAAAATAAGAAATCATGGATACACAATCCAAACCACACTGTAGTAACTATCCTCCAAACTCCAATAGTAACCAGTAACCGACTACACACCAAAGTGTGTAGCCCTGCCAGGTTACCCATCCCAACAGGTAACCCACACCACCAGTTGGGGGACCGCAGCCTTGCCCACCAAATCCCCGCTCATCGCTACGAGCGAACCCAGATCATTAATGTGCACATCCCCCTTTTGAAGGGAGACACAAGAGTCGAACATGGGATTGAAACCATCTCCCAAAAATGGTCCCAAAACAACAATGCCAATCAACAATATAATCTCAATCATTCTCAATCCAAAGATACATGTTATACAATCAACCACAATCAATCTTAAATAAATTATACAATCAACTAAGTAAGGAAAACCCTACCTTATCGCAAATCCAAAACAAGCACAACAATCACGCTAGAAATCCTCCTCTACATAGTCCTCACCTATTACAATAACATACAATCAATATACTACACATACAAACACTAATCCCCCAATATCCTCAATTATGGTTTGTGAATGATAACTCAAAATATGTTAAAGACAAAGGTAGAACGCTTACCGATCGGAAAGACGCGAAAGAAGGAATGAAACTCCCAAATCTATGAACCCTAGCCTTGGAAATGATTAGGAAGATTGGAGAACCGTGTTACATTGTTGAGAGTTTAGAAAAGTGATTAAGAAACTAATTATAAAATGATTAAGCTGATAAGACGACTTATATATACTTCTCCAATTATCTTAATCAAAATCGCGGAAACTAACCCGTTAGATCGGGTACTCGGCCGAGTACCTAGGGTACTCGGCCGAGTTCCTCACAACTCGGCCGAGTGCACCCAAAATAGTAGCCTGTTTAGAAGCACTCCATAACTTATCGACCGAGTATTGACTACTCGACCGATTAAGCTAGAACCAGAAAATCGTAGTATTACAGTTGTTGTGTAGAACGATAGATAGCCTATGCTTGAGAGTTGGAAATACTAGGAAAAGACTTAACTTATACCAAGTCTTAATATAACACCCGTAATAATTTGGTAATGATTGATAAAATAATTAGTACATGAATGGATAGTTTAATGGTCTAAGTTATGATTATATAGATAATAATATGAGCTAATTTTGTATATTACATGAAACTGACTGATAATAAAAGAGACGTAAGTTATTAACTCGGATCGAAATAGTAATTGCAACCCGTATCATATTAACTAGACCCGTAAGAATAACTTAAAAAAGAAAGAGAGAGACGAGTCGACACGACATGTCTCTTGCCTGGACTCTTTTGTTGATTGAAGAAAAATAACACTCATCCTCACCACAACACAACACAAACCCTAAAGTAGAAAGAGAAAAGGGGGAAAAGGAAGAAACCAGCTTTAATTGATCTTTGCTTGCCGCTTTTGCTCTCAAATCATTTCTAAATATGTAAGTTTACCATAATCTATTACTTATAGATGTTAATTGTAGAAGTTAGAGTAGTATTTGTCACTAAAAGCATGAAAATTGTATTGACTTTTGATGATTGTTGTGATTTTATGAACTATACAATCAAAGGACTTTTGAGTCGATTTTCTTATGATGTTAAGTAAGACTTAACAAATATGAATTAGTCTTATTGTGATTGCTGGTTTATTGTTGTGATTGTTGGTTTATGTTTGTTGATTTTACGTAGGGAAAGACTAGGCTGAAATTTAGTTTATTATATGACCTAAGAACATGGTTAATTGAATTGTTGTTGTCGCTGAAATTGTTGTAACTTTGATGGATTTTTAATTAATAAGCGTGGCAGAATTGTGGGTTGACTATTAGAGATGAAATTCTATATATAGAGAATATGTATAAAAAAAGTGGGAATGTTTCAATGTACGGTTTGGTCTGGGCAGTTTTTTTAGTAGAGCTGGATAGAAATTGAATTTGTGCTGAAAGTAGTTAGCAATCTTAGCATTAGTCTTTGATGTACCTATTTACACCTTGTTATTTTGTATGAAAATTTGAAGTGAGTAAGTTTGATATGACTATAATATAAACATGAGACCTTAAAGGTAAATATTTTGATTAATTTATTTTTTAAAGATTGTATGCAAACCTTCTTGAACAAGGAGGTTGGGTTCATAAATGGTTTAGAAGTTTGTATATAGGTTGGAGTGTTTAGCATATGTGTATTGATATGGAATGTATATAAATATTGTGTAGAGAGTTTGTAGCCGAGGAGTTCTAGTTGTCACTTTTGTGGAGTACCATTTTTGACCAGGTAAGGAATATGCTTGTCATTTTATAAAACTATAGCATAATGCTCGTGGGATTATTTTTCATGTGCATGTATTGATGTTATATTTGACAAAGAAGGATGTTAAATGGTTTGAAGCAAGTCATTTGCTAATGGAGTTGTCTTTTGTTTGTTTTTAAAGTGGTTGGTAAAAATTATTACGAGAATGGTTTTGAAAAATTATTTCTTATTTATATTCTTGGAAAATCTTGCAATTGATGGATATGAAATGGTTTTAAGTCTGGAAATTAAGTTTTATTCTTTTGATGGATTTCATGAGGTATAGGGGTAGGATGTCTCCATGGACATGAACTCCTATATAGGTGTCAAATGGGGGTTACTTGATTGAGATCCCGCCTTCTGATCCTCCTCTTTAAGGTAAGCTCTTTGAGGGGCGTGCACGCTCGGGACTTTTGGCGAGGTAATTACATATTTGGGGAGGTTATCCTTGATTCGAAACTTGGTTGATTAAACCTTCTATATTCCTCTACCTGGATTTAATTATAAAGGATTGGTGAAATATTTTTTAAAATGATTTAGAAAAGGTAAAGTGGTTTAAATTTGAAATTGGGGGTATTTCACATTTTAATTACATGTATACTAGATGTTATAAATAATCCCCTACCTACTAAAAGAATAGGTGAACTCATGATTTTTGCCTCCAAAAAGTATATTCTTAAATAAGGAAGTTAATCAGAATTAAATCTATTCACTAAATGAGGAATTAACCTAATTATATATTATAATTTATTTCATTAGTTTATAATTTTGCATTAAACTATATCTTTTCATCAAATTATACTATGTTCACTAAACTTTAAAATATAATCTTTTAATTTTAATAAAATTTATACAAATTATAAATTATTAAATATTTTTATCGATGCTATTATTTGAGTAGGACTTCACCCACACTACATATCAAAAAAAATTGTAAATCACTAATTTTTTTTCCTGAAAAAAAAAATGGAGAATTTATAAATTGAAATTATTAGTTTTAGGGTATAATTTTTTTTGTTAAATTAACATTCAGCACATAGTTAAATTATCTTAATCAAATTTCTTTTCAATAAAACAACATATAATGATGAGAAATACGAACATTTTCTTAGACACTATTATATAAATAATTTATTAAAAAATAAAAAACTCTATATACCGTGCATTTATTGCACAAGGCCTAAACTAGTTATATACTAATTATTTTAACTAGACTTGGTTTTCCTTACTCAACCATTGGTTGTCATTTTCCTATTTTTTAGTGTCCACCCAATTCTTTATAATTGTGGTGGGTCTGTTATGAACCATATGGTATTTTTCCGCTATATTGGGGAGCAGTGTTTTGTAGATTTTGGTGTACAGGAATAAGTTTTTTTCTTTTGGTTGGATTGATGGCTTGGCTAGACGGGAATGGAGAGTGACGTTTCTACGACTATTAGATTGCTACAATGTTTGTCATGTCACTAGACTTTTGTTATATTTTACGCTTCCTCGTGATAAATTTCAAATGGACTTTTCCGGTTTATTTTTGTAATTTGGAGTTTCCAAGTACGAAAATATGTAATCATCATCTTAAATTATTTTTGTTAATCTAGTTATAATTTGGAGTTTCCAAGTACGAAAATATGTAATTATCATCTTAAATTATTTTGGTTAATCTAGTTATAAGTTACCCTTTTGGTTAATCTAGCACGATTCATCTCGTGCTCGTAGCACTCCCGATTTATCCGTTAATTGTTAATCATTAAATAGGAAATTGGGTTATAAGAGAAAATAAAATGACGGATAAATTGGGGGTGTTACACTTGAGTTGCGTGAATTGATTGTACAAAACAACCTATGGATGGTGAATGTCAATTTTAAGTGATAGAAAGTAGTTGACAAACGATGATTACATTGTCGTACCGACATCGGTTTTCGGGGAGTGTTATTTTATGAGATTAAGAGGGTGACATATAATGCATATGGATTCAATCATGTTGTTAAGGTATTTTGACCACTTGTGTTATATAGTATAACCGTTTAATTTAAGTATGTATGCATGAAGTGTGAAAGTGGTTGTGTGGGACTCTGGTCCAATGAGTGGTAGAATACATGTTGTTTATAAAGTTGCCTTCTAATTATTATGTGAACATCTATGGTGTGCATCGTGACCTCGTTATAGTGTTTATTCGAATGGTGATGTTATTGTCCTTTGTGAATGATGTGTTGTTAGGACCTTGTCCATGGGTTGCATAAAATGTTGTGGATACCAATATGACTATTGCGTCATACTACGGTGCAGTTGTTGATGACAGTGTTGTGATATCGACACCGGTTGTGAAGGAAGCATGGGATAGTTGTGAAACGAATTTTAAAATATCATGTTGTGTTGGTAGTGTAACTCGGATAATTTATCTTATGATCTCATAATCATGGCTATAAGGCAAAGATTTGTTTGCATTTGATTATGGGATGGTGTGTTAAACACCATTGGGACTGATTTGCATGTATGAAGTAGAATAGACAAGTTTGGAGATGATTTTGGGATAAAAAACATTCTAATCAGTGGACACTCGGCCGAATGCCCCATTCACTCGACCGAGTTCTCCCTTACTCGGCTAAGCGGTCCTTCTACTCCACCGAGTGGGCCGTCTATGGCTAATTTTGCCTAAATTCGACCAAGTATTAAGTACATACCCTTGTTTTGTGACACCAATGGTCTCTTAGTAGTTGGGTAGGCGTAGAAACTTTTTTGTGTAACTTTCATGAATTGTTTACGTTTGACCATGTTACTTCGTGCGTTTATATTGCTTGATGTGTTATTATTCAAGATGTGTTTTATTAGCAAGTAGCAACATGGCATGCTTAAATAGATAACAAAGATGGTGTGACAATCTTGTGTGATATGTTTGATTTCCACGATTGTACTTGTATACGTGACCGAATTTTGTAATGTTCATAAAGTAAAGGTAAATATGAGCACATGTGTAACCATGTGGTAGGTTTGGTATGATACATGCATGGCATGATGAATACGGGAATGGAAGTGTAGATAGTATTTGGAATCCTATTAAAAGATGTGGTTAGTCGTGTTGTACTTATCGTTTTATAAGGTCCTATACTTCGAATCATGGGGTAATAAACGTATATAGATATACATACGTAGTCATGAGTAAGACATACGAAAAGTTACGCGAGTCAGGATTTGCTTATGAGATTAGAGTACAAACGTTAAGCTTGACCCTGTACCTTGACCGTTTCGGACACCAAGGTGGGAATTATATTGGTTGTACTATCGTGGTATGAAGTTGTTCGCGGGACATCCCTAGTAGGAAATGAGTATGTTTAACCCGAGAGTTGCTAATTATGGATTTCGTTAGGTAGTTATGAGAGTATCCATGGGTATTGAGCGTTGAACTTCGGGACGAAATTCTCTTTTAGAGGAAGTGAATGTAACAATTGTGAATTTAAAGAAGGAAAACGAGCGTGGTATATATATGAGTAGCGTATGAGTAAGCATATGAGTATAAGAGAGGGTATAAGATAAAGGAAAACGTGTGAGCTTGTTGAGAGAGATGAGAATCATATTGGCATAACGAAGGTGATGATGTCGGTAAGAACTTCGAGAGAGCGCATGAGAATATGTGATGAGGCTTCAGGGAGTAATCGAAAATGAGAGAGTGAGGTTGTAATACCCCGTATTTAATAATTATATATTTTATATTGTTTCTACGAATTATGTATAAGACGGAATAATAAAACAGTAATAATAATTATTATAAGATGGTAATGAAAATAATAATAATAATAATAATAATAATAATAATAATAATAATAATAATAATAATAATAATAATAATAATAATAATAATAATAATAATAATAATAATAATAATAAGTGTGCTAAGTACGGGGATTTGTGTGCGGCAGCGGGTTATGGTTTCCTTCCCTTCTCTTTCTCATCACTTGGGGAGTTGGGTTCGGATGTTGTTGCCTTGCTCAAGCGGATCCAGAAATTCTTGGTATCTCAGGATGCGGGGGATCGTGTGGCCGCTTACATTTTTACTAGACTTAGCTTTGCTGTTGCTAAGGGTGTGGGAGCCCAGCTTGTTTCTCGGCTCCCCACCAATTTCATGTAAACTATTGTTTTTCTTTTAATGATAGCTGCGCGCATTTTTATAAAAAAAAATAAAATAATAATAATAATAATAATAATAATAATAATAATAATAATAATAATAATAATAATAATAATAATAAGTTGTAATGATATCAATAATACGTAATACGATGCATATATACATATACGTATACTACCTTATAATCTACCTTACCCTTATCCACCCACCTTATCCTAACACAATCTTCACCCACACCACTCATCTTTATCTCATTTCATTTTTCCACCACAAAACTTTAGAGAGAAAGAAGAGAGAAAAGAGAGATTAGAAGAAAAGGGAGATTTTGTCCCTCCGCCTCGAGATCGTAAGGTAAAACCGTCTTAAATTTATTTATATATTATTTAATTTATACTATTAACCCGCCTTGACCCCGACTCACCTCTGACTGTCTTTGACCACCCCATTGACCACTTATGGACATGGCCACCTGCGTCACCCAGCCGATCTGTGGGACGCGTAGTGGTCTCTTAAAAGCCATGCTCGGCGGCGTAAAAAGATGCTTTCGACAGGATTGTTTTAGATCGGTGGGTTTCGTCTCGGCAAGGGTCTCGAAACGATGCAAGAGATTTTCGGAGTCGCCACCAAGCATTTTTGGGATGCTTGGAACCCGTTCGAATCCACTTTATACCTAGGTCAACCAAGGCAAAAGTGGTGTTTGACATAGGTACTAAAGATAAGGAGTCATCACTCTTTAGCATCCTATCTCAAGAATGACTCTCGTTCGCCCTGGATAAGGTCGTCCACTATCCAAAGTTTCTGAGTAAGAGGTGAAGGTACGTATTAGGAAGCCCTTTAATCAGACACCTAATCCCGCCTGTAGTAGCGGCCTCTACTGATCGATGTTGGTTGGTTAAATGCAAAAGTTGATAAAACGGGTAAATGCATGAATGCGTATCCACAAGTTTGAACCTAACATATGAGCTTTATATGTCGGTTGTTTATCCAAATATCAAGTAATTGATCTCAAGTTGGATTTAATGTTGATTTGCATGCAAGACGAAAATTAAACATCCATTTACCGAGTTAGGTTTATGGTGTATAACGTGATCCATTTGTCTTAGTAAGGCATTTTGCAAATATAATGTAAAAGGGGCCTATTTGTCATCTGATCCGTCCTGTATTCGGGTTAACCAAAGTCAGGATCGCCCTAGACAAGTGCTGGAAAGGAAAAAGGGTCTGCATCAGACAGCCAGTTGAGGCGTGAGCCGTCAGGCGATGCAAACAGGCCTATCCTGGTTTGAAAAATAGAAAATGGTTGGCCTGTTTAGGCGCGAGTCAGCAGACTGTCCAAGGGGCATCTTCTGACTGTTAAAATGATTGTAAAATGGTGTGAAAAGAGGGTGTTTGAACCCGTCTTCGTTTGAAAAGGTCGTTTAGACCGCTTTTTGTGTCAATATGAGGAACGAGACTTGAATAATCATCATTGTATTGACAATATTCGATGTCGGGTTCGGTTTTGCAAGCTTGTCATGGATAGTTTTGTAAATGATTATGAACTAATTATTTCAAGTTCATTTGTTTGTAATTAGTCAACGTTTATCATCGTACTCGGGTTAAAACCGGCATGGTATGTGGAACCAGGGATGATTTTGTATTTATGACTGATATGTTTGTTTTGAAATGTAAAGAAATGAAATAAAAGGTTTTAAAATACCTTTAAAAATGTGATTAACCAAATATTATCACCGAAACACGGATTAAACCGTCATGGTATTAGGAACCAATGGTGAAAATTTTTTATGGTTAAAAGTTTATCATGAAAATGATTTAAAATATTTGAAATGGTAGAAACCGATTGCAAATGAGAAATGAATTAAAGAGGCAAGATGAGAGCAAGCACGGCTGGATTAAGGCCTGAGAGGGCATTGAGGCGCGATCCTCTCTGCTATACAACCAGCCTCGGTCTTCGGCCAAAATCCGGTTTAGCTCATCTAACCCATATTTGAATCATGTTATGCATGTTTTAGCATGTTATAGTCATAAAACAGATGAAAAACATGAAAGAAGAGGATTTTTACATCCTCATACTTACATGCTAGGCTTGAGACGAGAAATCGACGAAAGTGTATCAACTTTTTTGGCCGGAAAACTCGGTTAAAAACCGTTTCAGCAATGTAAAATAGTGATTTGTTTAAGTTTAGTTAATGTGTAGTTGGTCGAGATGGTCGGTCAAGTGACTTAATGCACGATGACGGTACCAAACAATGTGTATAGCTTGTATTTTCGATCGGTAGGTCGAAAATACGTCTCAGTTTGTGACTTAAGAAGTCGAGTCGAGAATTTTAAGGGATAAATGAGGAGGCGGACACTCACGTACCTTCAAATGGTGGCATTTGAGGGGTATTTATAGAAAAATGGGTTGTTGTGTGCGTTTTGAGCGACATGGCCGCATGAGCTACTCGAAGAGGCGTGAGCCATTTCGCGGGTCTTCGAGCTGTCTTGTCACTATAACACAATTGAAATCATGATTTGTTCTATCCTAGGTTTTGGATATCATTATTTGTACTTGACCATCAAGCATTCCGGGAATACTTAACATGGAAGTTTTGAGAAGTTTGTTTTTTGTGTTTGACTCGGTTTAACTCGTTGTTGGAGTCAGGATTTGAATTTTTAAGTCGGTCTTTGGTCCGGTGTCGATTTTGACTCTAGTTAGTGTCATTGCGACCCGTCGTCATGCATTAAACACTCCAGGTACTTTTGAAAAGTTTTGAAATTCTTTGTTTTCGAAATTGTTTTAAGTTTTCCGACGTATAGTTGTACAAAACTGTCGATTAAACGCTGCGATTTCTATGCATGTTGTAGTCCGATAATCATCGGGTGTTTGTTGGAGACTCGACAGATACTGGGTATCTACAGAGCCCCAAGTTTGACCGAGGCTTGGGCAGGGCGAAAGTCAAAAGTATAGCCCCCAGGTCAATCGAAGATTACAACGTAGAGACCGAAGCGACGTCGAGGCAGCTCGAAAGAGTTCGGGCCAAGGACCTGCCATCGGAAAGGGCGACGCCAAGGCGACTCGAGGATACGAGTCAAAGACCTATTGTCGGGAACAGTTTAGAGTCTGTCAGCTGTCTGAGCGGGTCGTGTAAACTCCGTTAGACTACGTAAAAAAGCTCCTCAGCCATAAGAAGGAGTCATACCTGAGGCATCTTCGGGATATGTCCTTAAGTTATTTCTTGTTTGCGGGCAAAGGCTTGCCAGCCGTGCTGCGGATATGATGGGGCTCACCAGTGGTGTTGATGGTGCGTTTTGAGGCTCGCCAGCCATGTTGAATGTGCGTTTTGAGGCTCGCCAGCCATGTTGAATGTGATGCGTTTTGAGGCTCGCCAGCCATGTTGAATGTGCATTTTGAGGCTCGCCAGCCATATTTTACGTGAGTACGTGATGCGTTTTAAGGCTCCCCAACCATGTTGAATGTGCATTGTGAGGCTCGCCAGCCATGTTGAAAGTGCATTGTGAGACTCGCCAGCCATATTGTACGTGAGTACATGATGCATTTTGAGGCTCGCCAGCCATGTTGAACGTCGAAAGATAGGCTGTGGGAAATAGCCGTGTTGGACGGGCTTATTTCGAGAGGTTATTGAGTTAATGGGCTCCGTGAGGAGGTCTCTGATATCCTACTGGGGAATCTCGGTGTTTATATCAGATGTTTGTGGTGCCAGAGAGATATGGGCTTGTGAGCCTGGCTTCTGTGGGCGGGGGTGATTTTGAATCTCAAAGAGAGGTGACAGTTTTTATTGCTGTTTGTTGAAAGTTGTAAAAAAGGGCAGATGTGTATTCTGCCACTTGATGTGTTTCTGGGGCAATGGTTTCGATTCCGTCTTCCCGCGATTTGAGATTTGTGATGGGTAGTGAATTTCACTATCTTGTTTGAAGGTGTGACGGTTTTAAATGCCGTTTGTTTGAGATTTTGTGAAAATAGCGAATTTGAATTTCACTATTTCGTTTTCGTATTTTAGAAAAATGACGGTTTTTAATTCCGTCGAAATTTTGTGAAAATAGTGGATTTGAATTTAACTATTTTGTGTTTGTATTTGAGAAATGACGGTTTTTAATTCCGTCGTTGAAATTTTGTGAAAATAGTGGATTTGAATCTCACTATTTTGTGTTTGTATTTGAAAAATGACGGTTTTTAATTCCGTCTTTAAAATTTTGTGAAAATAGTGAATTTAAATTTCACTATTTTGTGTTTGTATTTGAAAAATGGTGGTTTTTAATTACGTCGTTTGAAAATTTGTGAAAATAGCGAATTTGAATTTCCCTATTTTGTTTTTGTATTTGAAAAATGACGGTTTTTAATTCCGACATTGGAAATTTGTGAAAATAGCGAATTTGATTTTCACTATTTTGTTTTTATATTTGAAAAATGACGATTTTAAATTCCGTCGTTTGAAAATTTGTCAAAATAGCGAATTTCAATTTCACTATTTTGTTTTTGTATTTGAAAAATGATGGTTTTTAATCCCGTCATTGGAAATTTGTGAGAATAGTGGTACAAAGTGGCCTGTTTAGAAGCACTCCATAACTTATCGACCGAGTAGAACGATAGATAGCCTATGCTTGAGAGTTGGAAATACTTGGAAAAGACTTAACTGGAAAAGACTTAACTTATACCAAGTCTTAATATAACACCCGTAATAATTTGGTAATGATTGATAAAATAATTAGTAAATGAATGGATAGTTTAATGGTCTAAGTTATGATTATATAGATAATAATATGAGCTAATTTTGTATATTACATGAAACTGACTTATAATAAAAGAGACGTAAGTTATTAACTCGGATCGAAATAGTAATTGCAACCCGTATCATATTAACTAGACCCGTAAGAATAACTTAAAAAAGAAAGAGAGAGACGAGCCGACACGACATGTCTCTTGCCTGGACTCTTTTGTTGATTGAAGAAAAATAACACTCATCCTCACCACAACACAACCCTAAAGTAGAAAGAGAAAAGGGGGAAAAGGAAGAAACCAGCTTTAAATGATCTTTGCTTGCCGCATTTGCTCTCAAATCATTTCTAAATATGTAAGTTTACCATAATATATTACTTATAGATGTTAATTGTAGAAGTTAGAGTAGTATTTGTCACTAAAAGCATGAAAATTGTATTGACTTTTGATGATTGTTGTGATTTTATGAACTATACAATCAAAGGGCTTTTGAGTCGATTTTCTTATGATTTTAAGTAAGACTTAACAAATATGAATTAGTCTTATTGTGATTGGTGGTTTATTGTTGTGATTGTTGGTTTATGTTTGTTGATTTTACGTAGGGAAAGACTAGGCCGAAATTTAGTTTATTATATGACCTAAGAACATGGTTAATTGAATTGTTGTTGTCGTTGAAATTGTTGTAACTTTGATGGATTTTTAATTAATAAGCGTGGCAGAATTGTGGGTTGACTATTAGAGATGAAATTTTATATATAGAGAATATGTATAAAAAAAGTGGGAACGTTTCAATGTACGGTTTGATCTGGGTAGTGTTTTTTTGGTAGAGCTGGATAGAAATTGAATTTGTGCTGAAAGTAATTAGCAATCTTATCATTAGTCTTTGATGTACCTATTTACACCTTGTTATTTTGTATGAAAATTTGAAGTGGGTAAGTTTGATATGACTATAATATAAACATGAGACCTTAAAGGTAAATATTTTGATTAATTTATTTTTTAAAGATTATATGCAAACCTTCTTGAATAGGGAGGTTGGGTTCATAAATGGTTTAGAAGTTTGTATATAGGTTGGAGTGTTTAGCTTATGTGTATTGATATGGAATGTATATAAATAATGTGTAGAGAGTTTGTAGCCGAGGAGTTCTAGTGGTCACTTTTGTGGAGTACCATTTTTGACCAGGTAAGGAATATGCTTGTCATTTTATAAAACTATAGCATAATGCTCGTGGGATTATTTTTCATGTGCATGTATTGATTTTATATTTGACAAACAAGGATGTTAAATGGTTTGAAGCAGGTCATTTGCTAATGGAGTTGTCTTTTGTTTGTTTTTAAAGTGGTTGGTAAAAATTATTGCGAGAATGGTTTTGAAAAATTATTTCATATTTATATTCTTGGAAAATCTTGCAATTGATGGATATGAAATGGTTTTAAGTCTAGAAATTAAGTTTTATTCTTTTGATGGATTTCATGAGGCATAGGGGTAGGATGTCTCCATGGACATGAACTCCTATATAGGTCTTAAATGGGGGTTACTTGATTGAGATCCCGCCTCCTGATCCTCCTCTTTAAGGTAAGCTCTTTGAGGGGCGTGCACGCTCGGGACTTTTGGCGAGGTAATTACATATTTGGGGAGGTTATCCTTGATTCGAAACTTGGTTGATTAAACCTTCTATTTTCCTCTACCTGGATTTCATTATAAAGGATTGGTGAAATATTTTTTAAAATGATTTAGAAAAGGTAAAGTGGTTTAAATTTGAAATTGGGGGTATTTCACATTTTAACTACATGCATACTAGATGTTATAAATAATCCCCTACTTACTAAAAGAATAGGTGAACTCATTATTTTTGCCTCCAAAAAGTATATTCTTAAATAAGGAAGTTAATCACAATTAAATCTATTCACTAAATGAGGAATTAATCTAATTATATATTATAATTTATTTCATTAGTTTATAATTTTTCATTAAACTATATCTTTTCATCAAATTATACTATGTTCACTAAACTTTAAAATATAATCTTTTAATTTTAATAAAATTTATACAAATTATAAATTATTAAATATTTTTATCGATGCTATTATTTGAGTATGACTTCACCCACACTACATATCAAACAAAATTGTAAATCACTAATTTTTTTTCCTGAAAAAAAATGGAGAATTTATAAATTGAAATAATTAGTTTTAGGGTATAATTTTTTTTGTTAAATTAACTTTCAACACATAGTTAAATTATCATAATCAAATTTCTTTTCAATAAAACAACACATAATGATGAGAAATACGAACATTTTCTTAGACACTATTATATTAATAATTTATTAAAAAATAAAAAACTCTATATACCGTGCATTTATTGCACAGGGCCTAAACTAGTTATATACTAATTATTTTGACTAGACTTGGTTTTCCTTACTCAACCATTGGTTGACATTTTCCTATTTTTTAGTGTCCACCCAATTCTTTATAATTGTGGTGGGTCTGTTATGAACCATATGGTATTTTTCCGCTATATTGGGGAGCAGTGTTTTGTAGATTTTGGTGTACAGGAATAAGTTTTTTGCTTTTGGTTGGATTGATGGCTTGGCTAGACGGGAATGGAGAGTGACGTTTCTACGACTATTAGATTGCTACAATGTTGGTCATATCACTAGACTTTTGTTATATTTTACGCTTCCTCATGATAAATTTCAAATGGACTTTTCCGGTTTATTTTTGTAATTTGGAGTTTCCAAGTACGAAAACATGTAATTATCATCTTAAATTATTTTTGTTAATCTAGTTATAATTTGGAGTTTCCAAGTACGGAAATATGTAATTATCATCTTAAATTATTTTGGTTAATCTAGTTATAAGTTACCCTTTTGGTTAATCTAGCACGATTCATCTCGTGCTCGTAGCACTCCCGATTTATCCGTTAATTGTTAATCATTACATAGGAAATTGGGTTATAAGAGAAAATAAAATGACGGATAAATTGGGGGTGTTACACTTGAGTTGCGTGAATTGATTGTACAAAACAACCTATGGATGGTGAATGTCAATTTTAAGTGATAGAAAGTAGTTGACAAACGATGATTACATTGTCGTACCGACATCGGTTTTCGGGGAGTGTTATTTTATGAGATTAAGAGGGTGACATATAATGCATATGGATTCAATCATGTTGTTAAGGTATTTTGATCACTTGTGTTATATAGTATAACCGTTTAATTTAAGTATGTATGCATGAAGTGTGAAAGTGGTTGTGTGGGACTCCGGTCCAATTAGTGGTAGAATACATCTTGTTTATAAAGTTCCCTTCTAATTATTATGTGAACATCTATGGTATGCATCGTGACCTCGTTATAGTGTTTATTCGAATGGTGATGTTATTGTCCTTTGTGAATGATGTGTTGTTAGGACCGTGTCCATGGGTTGCATAAAATGTTGTGGATACCAATATGACTATTGCGTCGTACTACGGTGCAGTTGTTGATGACAGTGTTGTGATACCGACACCGGTTGTGAAGGAAGCATGGGATAGTTGTGAAACGAATTTTAAAATATCATGTTGTGTTGGTAGTGTAACTCGGATAATTTATCTTATGATCTCATAATCATGGCTATAAGGCAAAGATTTGTTTGCATTTGATTATGGGATGGTGTGTTAAACACCATTGGGACTGATTTGCATGTATGAAGTAGAATAGACAAGTTTGGAGATGATTTTGGGATAAAAAACATTCTAATCAGTGGACACTCGGCCGAATGCCCTATTCACTCGACCGAGTTCCCCCTTACTCGGCTGAGCGGTCCTTCTACTCCACCGAGTGGGCCGTCTATGGCTAATTTTGCCTAAATTCGACCAAGTATTAAGTACATACCCTTGTTTTGTGACACCAATGGTCTCTTATGTTGGGGCTGGTGTCCTCTACAGTTAGTGCAATAACATTTAAATCTCTAAAAGGATCAAAGAGTATACTTTTGTATTATTATCAGTTGGTCCACGTTTATCAATAACGGTTGGCTTGCTAGATAAGTTTGACGTTATTGTCATACAGATGGCGGTGATCAACTGGTCCCTATTGAGAGATGTGACAGTATGAAAATACAGTCATGTTGATGCCTAATTTGACTAAGCAGTTAGTCGGAGTTATTGACTAATAACTAGTCAAACGCGATGTGAGATAATTATTTAATACGGATTAAATAATAATGGCTAAGACGAATTAAGCGGTTAATTCGTAAATTGAATATAAACGATTATATTTAATTGATGTATATTGAATTAATTATACAATATTGTCTTTGTCGGACAAGTATTAATATGTCGACTAATCCATGTTACTAGTCGATATTTTAATAACCGATAACCGATGACGATTTATAATAAAATCCCGTCATATACATTTTAGCATTTTCGAGTCGGACCACGAGTTAAAATAAGGAGGAAGTGAAAGCCCACTTCCCCATGAAGCTCACGGTTTAGGCCGAAACAAACAAAAGGAGAGCTTTCTCTCCTTTTGACCTAAGCATATTCATTTGCACAAAAATTAGGTTTTTGGAGGCATTCTCTCTGAAACCTAGATCTCACATCGAAAACCTCACAAAAACTCTCTCAATATTGCAAGGCAATTAGAGAGTACTTTCTAGCACAAGGGGCATTGTCTCAGACGGTCTTGGGTGCAACGATTAGGAGGGAATCTATATTGATTTCTGTTCTTAGGCCGTATTTACAAAGGACCCGAGGTTGATTCTTGTTCTTTATCGTTTCTCTATTGTTTTTCGTTTATGACCATAAATCGCATGTTAAACTTACGTTATAGTCCTAAAATTTAAGGGAATTTTACGGATATTTCCCTACAAGTGGTATCAGAGCGAGGCCTCGTAATTTTTCCATGTTGATTTTCATTAAACAAATTGAATCGATAAATTTTTGCATAAAAAAAAAAAACGTGCGGCCATTTTTTTTCACGGCTGTTTTTAATTTTTTTTGCATTGGAAGCCGTGCCACACGGCTTACTGCTGATCAGTCTCAATCGTCTGATTTTGTTTTTCGATTTGTTCTTTGCATATTGTTATTTTAAACGATAATCATAGCAATATGTTAAAGATTTGTCAATTGTAATTTTGTTTTAATACGGATTATGTTCAAATTGCAATTGGTGTTTTTGTTCAATTGTTGTTTTTGGTTTTGGCCGAGCTATAAAAATTGAGCCGCTGAATTTTTTTTTTTTTTTGCTCTCTTTTTGCTCTCGGCAAACGGCTGCTGAAAATTTGTGTTTTTATTTTCTTTTCGGCCAAATTTGCATACAATACGGATTTTATGCACTCGCTTGATAGTGAAACGGTTCACTCACGTACCATTTAGTTACTTTAAAGCGATTTAAAGTACGAATTATCATGAATTAAAATTAAGTTGATAGAAGCGGTTTTGTCACATAATTTTAATTGTTAAAAGGTGGTTTGGGTAAATTTAATATAATTACGGAATTATGTCACGAATAAATTTTGTTTTAGTTGATGCATTTGTATTCATTTATCGTTACTTTTTGAATGCCATGAATGTTTTTTTTTATTACGTATTTAATTTTACAAACCGTTGTAACTTAGTGTTGTTGGGGTTGGTGTCCTTAACAGCTAGTGCAAGGACTTATAAACCTCTAAAAGGATCAAAGGGCATACTTTGGTATTATTATCAGTTGATCCACGTTTATCAATAACGGTTGACTTGCTAGATAAGTTTGACGTTATTGTCATACAGATGGCGGTGATCAACTGGTCCCTAAAAGTCACACCTATAGGATACGTTTGAGAGACGTGACGGTATGAAAATACTGTCATGTAGATGCCAAAATTGACTAACCAGTTAGTCCGAGTTATTTGACTAGTAATTAGTCAAATATGTGATGTTGAGATATTATATTTAATACGGATTAAATATCATGGGCTAAGGCGAATTAACTTGATTAATTCGTAAAATTAAATATACGTGATTTATATTTAATTAAATGTATATTAATATAATTATACAATACTTTTTTTGTCGGACACGAATTAATAATTCAGCTAACCCGTATTATTAGCTGATGCCTTAATTTCCGATAACCGATAACAGTTTATAATATAAACCCGTCATATACATTTTAGCATTTGGCGAACTGGACCTCGAGCTAAAATTAAGAGGAAGTGGAAGCCCACTTCCCCATGCATGCACTCGGTCCGGCCGAACCAAACAAAAGGAGAGACTCCTCTCCTTTTGACCTAGACAATTTCATTTGCGAGAAAAACTAGGGTTTTGAAGGGCATTCTTCTCTCGAAAAACCCGAGATCTCTCATCTCGACAAAACTCACATCCGTTCTCCCTATATTGCAAGGCAATCGGAGAACACTGTTCTAGCACAAGGGCATATCTCGGACAAAGTCTTGGGTGTAACAATTAGGAGGAAATCTGCTTTGATTTACATTCTTTACGCCGCAATTTAAAGGACCCGAGGTTATTTCTTGTTCCTTATCGTTTCTATTGTTTTTATGTTTTATGACGATATTCGCATGTATAAATTTACGTTATAGTCCTGCAATTAAAGGGTAGTATACGGATATTAACCCACAAGTGGTATCAGAGCCAGGTTACGTGAATTTTTCATGTGTTTTTCATAAAACGTTTTTGAAACGATGATTTTCTGCTTCGAAAACCGTGCCTAGTATACACGGCAGAAATTTTTTTTTAAACCGTGTCATGTATTACACGGTAATTTAATGTTTTTTCGACTTGGTTTTTGCATATTGTTGTTTTATACAGAGATTATAACAATATGTCATGTTTTGTCAATTGTCAAATTTGTTTTAATGCGTTTTTGATCATATTTGCAATTGATTTTGTCTCGAAATATGTTTTCACGAGGGTTTTGGATTTTCCAGAGATTTTTGCACTCGATCGACCATGTTTTTAATCGATCGAGTGGTTTTTCTGTATAATTTTTTCTCGATCGAGTCCCTGCTGTACTCGATCGACCCTGTTCCAAAATTTTTTGCTCGATCGAGTCCTTGCGTACTCGATCGACCAGCTTTCAAAACCCCTCTGCTCGATCGAGTTGTCCTCGTACTCGATCGAGTAGTTTTGCTGATATAGGTACTCGATCGACCTCCGGTTTAGTCGATCGAGCACCTCTGATTAGCATACCTCTCGATCGACTTGCGATTCGATCGATCGAGCCCTCTTGTCCCTCGATCGAGCACTTATGTCCCTGGATCGAGGGATTTCGTCTTTAACAGCTTTGAAAATTTGTTTCTTTTGATTTAAATTTTCTTTTGGCTTCAATATGTACTTTATCCGGATATAGTACAATCGCTATGATTGTGAAACGGTTCACACACGTACCATTAAGTTATTTTAAATTATATTTAAAGTAACGGATTATAATAGATTAAAATTAAATGATAGAAGCGGTTTTATCACACGAATTTTAATCATTAAAAGGTGGTTTGGATAAATTTAACATAATTACGGAATTATGTCACGAATGAATTTGTTTTTAGTTGATGCATTTTTATTTATCGTTTTGTTGAATGCCGTGAATGCCATTTTAATTACGTATTTAATTTTTACAATCAATTGTAACTTAGTGTGGCCTTAGTAGAACGTGTTACCGTAATGATGGAACACGGTCTTGGTTGTATTTTGAGATCTTGCATCTCCGTTTTGGATTTTTTCACTTGTAATTACAGTTTTAATTAGAATGTAAATAGGTTTATATTTTGTAATTTTAAATTGTAATTTTTGAGAAGACCAAAGATGGAGACCGGATGCTCACTCCCGCTACTTGGATCAAGATGGAACATCAAGACAAGCTTTTCGGGTCCAACGGTGGATTCCAAAGTTGTATCTTGTTCTTATACTAGGATAGGCCACACTAGGAATTTTTATTTACGTATCGCATTCCTTTATTTATTTTTATGCAACGATAATATGCATCATATTCCGCCTAAAAACCAAACCACCTATAATTTATTGCATGAAAACTGACACATGTAGAGGTCACGAGTTAGTTTTCATTGACATTCTCATGTCACACGTTTTAAGCCATCATCCAAATAAATTCATTCACGACAGACGCTAGTTATTCGTTCACTTAAAATGAATTATAATTTTGTTGATGGGATCTTCCTCGTATAAACAAAAATTGAGAACGGTCTTTATAGGTCAAACTCCAATGAGTCCCTTCTTCGTCGGTAGGCATACTATGACCCCTTCTACGTCGGGTAAGTTGGAACCGATTGACCTATTTTATCTCAACACTGTGGTCACTCGTACGATCCTGTGATCATGGTGGACTATAGATAGGATTTACGGAAATCTATCGACCAAGAGTTCTTCCGGAAGAATTAGCTAAACAGTTGGCTTATCAATTTACAGAAATTGAGTCTTGGGATCACTTGTATCTTTCTTGAGGGAGATCAATTATGCAAGTGCAAGAGTCTACATGTTTAAAATAAATTTTAAAATAGACTTAAATCACCTCGATGAGTTGCTTATTTCGTTTTGTTTTTCTTTCTTTTTCAGTGTAGATCACGTTTTTAAACTGCTAAACAACAAATGGCTGGTTCAAGTGATAACCCAATGCCAAGTGCCACATTGGACCGTGAGTCCTGGCTTCGGATCTTCATGAATCAGATGAATCAGTCTACTCGATCAAGAATGATGGATCCAACTTCGCGGACCGGGAGGCGGCATTACGGAATGCGCCACCGCGACGGAAGCTCAAATTTTTGTTAGAGCCCCTCCCGGCAAACCCAGGTCCCACGGCTAGAGCTACCGAAATCGCCAAGTTTAACGATTTCGTATGGAAGCGGGTGCGATTAAAAACGTACTCATTTTTGCAATGGAATCCAATTTGCGCGAAGCGCTTCATAGCCCATGGTGCAAACAAGATTTTCACCACGCTCACTAAGGAATTCTCGAAAGCACCGAGAATCGTGACCTATGAGCATACCACTCGCTTCTTTGATGCGAAACTCCGAAAGGGCCAACCGGTTAGCCCACACATTCTCAACATGATTGAGAATGTCGAGAAGCCGGAGACCTTTAACTGTAACATCAGCGAGAACATTGTTATCGACCGCATGCTTCACTCACTCCACGATGGTTTTTCGCAATTTAGAGCGAATTACTATATGAATGATTTGAAGAAAACTCCCCATGAACTGCACTCCCTCCTCGTACAGACCGAGAAGGACATGAAGTGCAGTGGGAGCTCGAAACAGGATGTTCTCGTTGTGTCAAACAAAGGGAAAGGTAAGGGCAAAGCTCCGCAAACCTAACAATGAGGTAAGGCGAAGTTCAAGAAGTCGGGTTCAGGTAAGAGTGGTCCTGGTGAGGCGAGCAACTCATCAGGCATGACAAAGAGCAAGAGTGAAAACATGGAATGCCACCATTGCCACATGACTGGGCATTAGAGACGCACATGTCCTGTTTATCATGAGGACTTAAAGGCAGGTCGTGTTAAACCTGTTGGTATGTCTTCTCTCTCTTCTACTTTTATTCATATGATTGAGATTAACCACGCAAGTTACTTTAACTTGGGTACTTGATACTGGTTGTGGTTCTCATCTGTGTAATCATGTGCAGGGGCTCCGAAACATCGAACCACTCGTAAAGGGTGAGGTGGACCTGCGTGTTGGGAATGGAGCAAGAGTAGCTGCCATCTCCAAGGGGACATATGTAATCCAGCTTCCAAGCGGATTTGAGTTGTCATTATATGACTGCTATTATGTACCTAGTCTTTCCAAAAACATTATTTCAGTTTCTGCGCTTGATAAACTTGGTTTTTCATTTGTAATAGAAAATAATACTTGCATTTTCTCATTACACGATATGATTTACGGCAAGGCAGTCTCCATGAACGGAATTTATGTTTTAGATCAGACCACGGAAATATTACACGTAATGAATAAAAAGTTAAAGGTTGGTGACAAAGATCAAACGTATCTATGGCACTGCCGTATGGGACACATTAATGAGAAACGCGTAAAACACTCATCAAACATGGAGCTATCTCGGCCTTTGATTTTCAATCATTTGGCACGTGTGAATCATGTCTCATCGGTAAGATGACTCGGATTTCCTTCAAAGGTGTTGGAATGCGCGGCTGCGACCTATTAGGACTCATACACACGGATGTATGTGGCCCTATGTCAATCACCGCACGAGAAGGCTATAGGTATTTCATCACTTTCACGGACGATTTGAGTAGATATGGCTATGTCTACTTAATGAAGCACAAAAGTGAATCCTTTGAGAAATTCAAGGAATACCAAAATAGGGTACAGAACCTATTAGGTAGAAAGATTAAAACACTGCGTTCAGATCGTGGTGGCGAGTATCTTTCTCACGAGTTTGATCAACACCTGAAGGACCGTGGGATTGCCCTACGCTTAACTCCACCTGGAACACCTCGGTTGAATGGTGTGTCCGAACGGAGAAATCGAACACTACTTGATATGGTTCGATCCATGATGAGTCACACGATATTACCCGATTCATTATGGGGTTATGCTCTTATGTCGCCCGCTCTAATACTTAACCGAAGTCCGTCTAAAGTGTTGACAAGACTCCATATGAACTATGGAAGGGAACGGTCCCTAACTTGTCCTTTATACGGGTTTGGGGCTGCGAGGCTTATGTCAAGTGGAGACCTGAAGATAAGCTCGGCCCGCGATCGGTCAAGACATACTTTATAGGCTATCCTAAAGGATCACGTGGTCATTACTTCTATTCGCCAACCGAACAACGTGTTTTTGTTGCGGCTAGTGCGACATTCTTAGAGAAGGAATTTCTCGAGAATGCAAAGAGTGATAGAACCTTCGAACTGTCGGAGATTCCAGAACCAAACACCGAGCAACCATTGGAGGAACCAATTCCTTCAATCCCGGCTACATGTGAATATTCCCGAGGAACCTAGGAGGTCGGGTAGAGTCTCTATTCCTCCGGACAGATACATTGGTATGGTCGAGGAACATGACATAGATGACGTTCTACTCTTAACGAGTAGTGAACCCGCAACCTATAAAGGTGCCATGACAAGTTCGACTCAAAGCTATGGCTTGAGGCCATGCAATCCGAGATGGACTCCATGTATGAGAACAACGTGTGGGATCTTGTTGACTTACCTGCTAAGGTTCGTCCCCTTCAATGCAAATGGCTTTACAAGATAAAGCATTCTCGTGGAAGGTCAAAGAAGATATCTACAAAGCACGACTAGTTGCTAAAGGTTTCACCCAAGTGCCAGGTTTGCACTACGATGAGATTTTTGCACCCGTAGTTATGCTGCGTTCTATTCGGATTATCTTAGCGATTGCCGCTTTTCATGACTATGAAATTTGGCAAATGGACGTGAAAACCGCCTTCTTAAACGGCTTTTTGGAGGAAGAGTTGTACATGGTACAACCTGAAGGTTTCATCGATCCAGGACATCCTAAGAAAGTGTGCAAGCTTAAGCGTTCCATTTATGGACTTAAGCAAGCATCAAGGAGTTGGAATCATCGCTTCGACCAAGTGATAAAAGACAATGGATTTACTCGATCGGTCGAGGAACCATGTCTATATATCAAGTCGAGTGGGAGCAAGATTGTCTTCCTAATATTGTATGTTGACGACATACTCCTGATTGGGAATGACATACCTCTCTTAACTTCGGTGAAAGTATGGTTGAAAAACCATTTCCGGATGAAAGATCTGGGAGAGGCACAGAGAATTCTAGGCATCCGTATCTATCGAGATAGATCACGACGGATGTTATCTCTCGATCAGAGTCTTACATAGACAAAGTCCTAGAGAGATTCAAAGATGACTAACTCCAAGAAGGGGTTCCTTCCTATGGCTCCAGGGGTGCATTTGAGCAAGTCTCGGGCACCAGAGACACCGGAAGAGAAAGAGCGCATGACACGGATTCCTTATGCTTCGGCAATAGGATCAATCATGTATGCCATGATATGCACACGTCCGGGCGTGGCATATGCATTGAGTATGACAAGTCGATTCCAACAAAGAACCAGGTGAACACCATTGGTTGGCTGTCAAGAACATTCTTAAGTACCTCCGGAGGACTAAAGATTGGGCATTGACTTATGGAGGCGATCAAAAGCTATGCGCAACCCGATTCGCAGATGCTAGCTTCCAAACGGATCGAGATGACTCGAAATCTCGGTCTGGATTCGTTTTTACTCTTAATGGCGCTGCAGATCACCGGAAGAGTTCAAACAAATCACTGTTACAGATTCTACGACCGAGTCCGAGTACTATGCCGCGTCTGAAGCAACAAAGGAAGCGATATGGATGCGTCAATTCTTACATGGACTATCCGTAGTGCCTAGTTCGAATGACCCGATCACCATCTATTGCGACAATAGTGGTGCCATCTTCCAAGCTAAGGAGCCAAAGTCTAGTAACAAATCTAGACATGTACAACGGAAAGCTCATCTAATCCGGGATTACGTGGAGCAAAAGGAAGTAGTGATAGAAAAGATTGCTACTGATGATAACATAGCAGATCCTCTCACTAAAGCATTACGACAAGATAAGCATGAAGGGCACGTTAATTCCATGGGAATCAAACGTGTTCCTGAGTTGTAGTACTCTTTTATGGATTAGATTCATCCTCTTTTGTACTCTATACGACATCATCGTTTTGATATTTATACATATATTTTGTTTTTCATGTGGAATTGTACGACAATTTTGAACACCACAAAGTGAACTGAACAAACATCATATCTTGTTAGTCCTTAATTGCCCACATGAGTGATAACTCGCAATTATTCTCGTGACGTTGGTTGATGGTGGGTTCAACGAGCCATAAGTCAACCGGTTGACCGACCAATCACAGAGGCGATTTATACGGATATTTCGTAGGACACCATTGTGACATCGACGTGGAGTCCTAAATGTTTTATAACATTCGCTGCCCGGTCGTGGATAGGACTTCCATGGTGATCCTAAGAGTCGATTCTTTGACTATCGACTGTCTCTTGAGACTACGGCAGTTTTTTGGGTGACTTTGGTTTCTTTCTCACGGTCATCCGTAACAGGGGGCCAAGTAGATTTTTTCTGGGTCATTTCATGCTGTGCTTAGATCGGAAGGAGTCGAGTTGAAGGAAATATTCAGCCTTTATCGTGTACTCGATATTTCTCGGGGCCACTCGAGGAGTCAGAATCGAAATGCATGGCCATGCTCGGATACGGATTCGTTTTATCAGTTAAGTTACTCTCTAGTCGGGGAAACCACTCTAGATACAGATCGATTGTAAAATACGACCTTTGTGGATCCAGATCTGCAAATTGTTTTACATTGAGTGGGAGAAATTTTAAATGAATATGAGAATCGGTTATCGCACATACACTTGTTCGGACAAGTGGGAGTTTGTTGGAGCTTGTGTCCTCCGGTTAGTGCGGATAACGTCATTGCACATACACTTGTACGGACAAGTGGGAGCTTGTTGGGGTTGGTGTCCTTAACAGCTAGTGCAAGGACTTATAAACCTCTAAAAGGATCAAAGGGCATATTTTGGTATTATTATCACTTGATCCACGTTTATCAATAACGGTTGGCTTGCTAGATAAGTTTGACGTTATTGTCATACAGATGGCGGTGATCAACTGTCCCTAAAAGTCACACCTATAGGATACGTTTGAGAGACGTGACGGTATGAAAATACTGTCATGTAGATGCCAAAATTGACTAACCAGTTAGTCCGAGTTATTTGACTTGTAATTAGTCAAATATGTGATGTTGAGATATTATATTTAATACGGATTAAATATCATGGGCTAAGGCGAATTAACCAGTTAATTCGTAAAATTAAATATACGTGATTTATATTTAATTAAATGTATATTAAAAATAATTATACAATACTGTTTTTTTGTCGGACACGAATTAATAATTCAGCTAACCCGTATTATTAGTGATGCCTTAATTTCCGATAACCGATAATATGATTTATAATATAAACCCGTCATATACATTTTAGCATTTGGCGAACTGGACCTCGAGCTAAAATTAAGAGGAAGTGGAAGCCCACTTCCCCATGCATGCACTCGGTCCGGCCGAACCAAACAAAAGGAGAGACTCCCTCTCCTTTTGACCTAGACAATTTCATTTGCAGAAAAACTAGGGTTTTGAAGGGCATTCTTCTCTGAAAAACCTGAGATCTCTCATCTCGACAAAACTCACATCAGTTCTCCCTATATTGCAAGGCAATCGGAGAACACTGTTCTAGCACAAGGGCATATCTCGGACAAAGTCTTGGGTGTAACAATTAGGAGGAAATCTGCTTTGATTTCTGTTCTTTACGCCGCAATTTAAAGGACCCGAGGTTATTTCTTGTTCCTTATCGTTTCTATTGTTTTTATGTTTTATGACGATATTCGCATGTATAAATTTACGTTATAGTCCTGCAATTAAAGGGTAGTATACGGATATTAACCCACAAGTGTGGCCTTAGTAGAACGTGTTACCGTAATGATGGAACACGGTCTTGGTTGTATTTTGAGATCTCGTATCTCCGTTTTGGTTTTTCTTTGTAATTACAGTTTTTTATTTAGAATGTAAATAGGTTTATATTTTGTAATTTTTAAATTGTAATTTTGAGAAGACCAAAGATGGAGATCGAATGCTCACTCCCGCTGCATGGACAAAGATGGAACATCAAGACAAGCTTCTCGGGTCCAACGATGGATTCCAAAGTTATATTATGTTCTTTTTACTAGGATAGGCCACACTAGGACTTTTATTTACGTTTTGCATTCTTTTACATTTTTATTGTCACGATAGTTTGCATCATTTTCCGCCTAAAACCAAACCAGCTAATAATTGCATGAAAACGGACTCATATAGAGGTCACGCGTGAGTTTTCTTTGATATACAGATATCACACGTTTTTTCATAAGCCATCACCTAAATTAATTCATTCACGCAATGCTAGTTTTTCGTTCACTTAAAATGAATTAAAACTAAGTTGATGGGATCTTCCTCGTATAACCAAAAATTGAGAATAGTCTTTATAGGTCAAACTCCAATGAATCCCTTCTTCGTCGGTAGGCATAATATGACCCCTTCTACGTCGGGTAAGTTGGAACTGATTGACCTATTTTATCTCAACACTATGGTCACTCGTACGATCCTGTGATTATGGTGGACTATAAATAGGATTTACGGAAATCTATCAACCAAGAGTTCTAACGATAGAACTAGCTAAACAGTTGGCTTATCAATTTACGGAAATTGAGTCTTGGGATCATTTGTATAATTCTTGAGGTAGATCGATTATACAAGTGCAATGAGTCTACACGTTAAAATGAATTTTAAATAGACTTAAATCACCTCGATGAGTTGCTTATTTCGTTTTGTTTTTCCTTTCTTTTTCAGTGTAGATCACGATCACTTAAACTGCTAATAACAAAATGGCTGGCCGTGTTGATGACCCAATGCCAAGTGCCACATTGGACCGTGAGTCCTGGCTTCGGATCTTCATGAATCAGATGAATCAGTCTACTCGACTGACGAATGATGGATCAAACTTCGCGGACTGGGAGGCGGCATTACGAAATGCTGCCGCTGCTGACGGGAAGCTCAAATATCTGACAGAGCCCATCCCGTCAAACCCAGGCCCCACGGCTGGAGCTAACGAAATCGCCAAGTATAACGATTTCGTCATGGAAGCGGGTGCGATTAAAAACGTACTCATTTTTGCAATGGAATCCAATTTGCAGAAACGCTTCATAGCCCATGGTGCAAACAAGATTTTCACCACGCTCACTAAGGAATTCTCGAAAGCACCGATAATCGTGACCTATGAGCATACCACTCGCTTCTTTGATGCGAAACTCCAGAAGGGCCAACCGGTTAGCCCACACATTCTCAGCATGATTGAGAATGTCGAGAAACTGGAGGCGCTTGATTGTAAAATCAGCGAGAACATCGTGATTGACTGCATGCTTCATTCACTCCACGATGGTTTTGCGCTCTTTAGAGCGAATTACTATATGAATGATTTGAGAAAAGTCCTCATGAACTACACTCCCTACTCGTACAGACCGAGAAGGATATGAAGTTTAGTGGGAGCTTGAAACAGGATGTTCTCGTTGTGTCAAACAAGGGCAAGGGTAAGGGCAAAGCTCAGGCAGACCTAGCAGTAGGTAAACCGAAGTTTAAGAAGTCGGGATCAGGTAAGAGTGGGCCTGGTGAGTCGAGCACTTCATCAGGCGCGACAAAGAGCAAGACTGGTAACATGGAATGCCACCATTGCCACAAGACTGGGCATTGGAGGTGTACATGTCCTGTATACCATGAGGACATAAAGGCAGGTCGCGTTAATCCTGTTGGTATGTCTTCTTCTTCTTCTTCTTTTATTCATATGATTGAGATTAACCACGCAAGTTACGGAACTTGGGTACTAGATACTGGTTGTGGTTCTCATTTGTGCAATCATGTGCAGGGCCTCCGAAACATCGAACCCCTCGTAAAGGGTGAGGTAGACCTGCGTGTCGGGAATGGAGCACGAGTGGCTGCCGTCTCGAGGTGAACATACGTGATCCAGCTTCCTAGCGGATTTGAGTTATTTTTATATAACTGCTATTATGTACCCAGTCTTTCTAAAAACATTATTTCAGTTTCTGCACTTGACAAACTTGGTTTTTCATTTGTACTAGAGAATAATAGTTGCATTTTCTCATTACACGATATGATTTATGGCAAGGCAGTCTCCATGAACGGAATTTATGTTTTAGATCAGACCACCGAGATATTGCACGTAATGAATAAGAAGTTAAAGGTTGGTGACAAAGATCAAACGTATCTATGGCACTGCCGTATGGGACACATTAATGAGAAACGCGTTAAACAGCTCATACAGAATGGAGCTATCTCGGCCTTTGATTTTCAATCATTTGGCACGTGTGAATCATGTCTCATTGGTAAGATGACTCGAATTTCCTTCAAAGGTGTTGGAATGCGCGCTGCTGACCTATTAGGACTCATACATACGGATGTGTGTGGACCTATGTCAATCACCGCACGAGAAGGCTATAGGTACTTCATCACTTTCAAGGACGATTTAAGCAGATATGTCTATGTCTACTTAATGAAGCACAAAAGTGAATCCTTTGAGAAATTCAAAGAATACCAGAATCGGGTACAGAACCAACTGGGTAGAAAGATTAAAACACTACGATCGGGGCCGTGGTGGCGAGTATCTTTCTCACGAGTTTGATCAATACCTTAAGGATGTGGGATTGCCTTACGATTAACTCCACCGAACACCTCGGTTGAATGGTGTGTCCGAACGGAGAAATCGAACACTACTTGATATGGTTCGATCCATGATGAGTCACACCGTGTTTCCGACTCATTGTGGGGTTATGCTCTTTCATCACCGCTCTAATACTTAACCAAGTCCGTCTAAAGCTGTTGACAAGACTCCATATGAACTATTGAAGGGAACGGTCCCTAACTTGCCCTTTATACGGGTTTGGGGCTGCGAGGCTTATGTCAAGTGGAGACACGAGGATAAGCTCGGCCCGCGATCGGTCAAGACATACTTTATAGGTTATCCTAAAGGAACACTTGGTCATTACTTTTATTCACCAACCGAACAACGTGTATTTGTTGCGGCTAGTGCGACATTCTTAGAGAAGGAATTTCTCGAGAATGCGAAGAGTAATAGAACCTTCGAGCTGTCGGAGATTCCAGAACCAAATACCGAGCAACCATTGGAGGAACCAGTTCCTTCAATCCCTACGTTAATATTCCCGAGGAACCTAGGAGGTCGGGAAGAGTCTCTATTCCTCCGGACAGATACATTGGTATGGTCGAGGAACATGACATAGATGACATTCTACTCTTAACGAGTAGTGAACCCGCAACCTATAAAGGTGACATGACTAGTTCTGACTCAAAGCTATGGCTTGAGGCCATGCAATCCGAGATGGACTCCATGTATGAGAACAACGTATGGGATCTTGTTGACTTACCTGCTAAGGTTCGTCCCCTTCAATGCAAATGGCTTTACAAGATAAAGCATTCTGTGGAAGGTCAACAAGATATCTATAAAGCACGACTAGTTGCTAAAGGTTTCACCCAAGTGCCAGGTTTGCACTACGATGAAATTTTTGCACCCGTAGTCATGTTGCATTCCATTCGGATTATCTTAGCGATTGCCGCTTTTCATGACTATGAAATTTGGCAGATGGATGTGAAAACCGCCTTCTTAAACGGTTTCTTGGAGGAAGAGTTGTACATGGTACAACTAGAAGGTTTCATCGATCCCGAACATCCTAAGAAAGTATGCAAGCTTAAGCGTTCCATTTATGAACTTAAGCAAGCTTCTCCGAGTTGGAATCATCGTTTCGACCAAGTGATAAAAGAAAATGGATTTACTCGATCGGTCGAGGAACCATGTCTATATATCAAGTCGAGTGGGAGCAAGATTGTCTTCCTAATATTGTATGTTGATGACATACTCCTAATTGGGAATGACATAACTCTCTTAACTTCGGTAAAAGTATGGTTAAAGAACCATTTCCAGATGAAAGATCTGGGTGAGGCACAATGAATTTTGGGCATCCGTATCTATCGAGATAGATCACGTCGGATGTTATCTCTCAGTCAGGAGTCTTATACAGACAAGATACTAGAGAGATTCAGCACGACTAACTCCAAAAAGGGGTTTCTTTCTATGGCTCCAGGGGTGCATTTGAGCAAGTCTCAGGCACCAGAGACACCGGAAGAGAAAGAGCGCATGGCACGGATTCCTTATGCCTCGGCTATAGGATCAATCATGTATGCCATGATATGCACACGTCCGGACGTGGCATATGCATTGAGTATGACAAGTCGATTCCAACAGCATCCAGGTGAATCACATTGGATGGCTGTCAAAAACATTCTTAAGTACCTACGGAGGACTAAAGATTGGGCATTGACTTATGGAGGCGAATGATACTGTCGTTTCGTACCAAAAATAAAATACCTAAGTACTACTAACAGAAGTCAGCGGTAAGTAGGGTCGATCTCCACAGGGAGGCGGTGTACTATCTATTTGTCTATTCTATCTGTCGGAATGTCATAAATGGGGGTTTTGATTGTTTTGATTAAACTACTGAGGCTAAGGCGGAAATAAAAGCAAGAGAATTAACAGTAAGAGAAGGGAGTATGCTAAGAGTCGGTCCACCGTGGCAGCTACACTATCGGAAATACTGAGGCGATTAGACTATTGATAAGAAGAGCTATGGTCGTCACCTTTCGGTCCTTAAACCACCCTAGAGCGTAAATAGCTTAACTTTCGCCCTCACTACGATACCCTATTGTAATTAAGCAAGCCTTCCCTTCCAATCTTTCGATCCAGGTCGGGGTTAACTAAATTTATGGTCTCCTGCATGCATTCATTCAACCGGATAACAATTATATTGCCTAATACAATTCTTATCGCAAGACTAATCTAATCAAGTCAATTAAAACATCGCTACCACGGCTTCCCTAATCCTAACATACTAAGGGGATTTAGCTAGACATGGAAATAAGGGAAACAAGCATAAAGGAAATAAGAATAATAAACATTAAGTAAAAAGGAGAGAAAGGAAGAAAGAATTACTGAATTTAAAAGATCCGGAAATGAAGAACCAAAGTAACAGTAGCAGTATATCCGAACCAGAGAGAAAAGGAACGAAGTAAAGTGTGTGTGAGAGAGTTTACAATGACATACTGACTTCCTATTTATAAGAAAATAGGATTAGCTAAACCTAATTGACGGAAATTAACTAAAAAGTCCAAGCCCGTCAAAGATTGTTGCTCGATCGAGCACTTAAGGCTCTCGATCGAGTGATATTCCTTAGCATTCCTCTCGATCGAGAACAATTCCTCTCGATCGAAGACTTCTTTCCCTTTAATCACTCGATCGAGAAGAAGTAGCTCTCGATCGAGCAAATGGGCTCTCGATCGAAAGAAATAGTTCTCGATCGAGCACTTCTCAGCGCGTAATTCCTGCTTCGCGCACTGAATTTTAAACGGCTGCCATTTCTTCGTTACTTGGTCAAACAGGGTGATTCCGGTGGCATTGGAAAGCTAAAAGGACAAACTTTCATCTCCAATTAGAATCACCTGAATATCTGTTGTATAACTCGAGATATGGCTCTTACAAGGAGGAACTAGCAAATTGAAGCACTCTCTTGGCTCGCCTAACTTCCTTACTCTAATGCGCATCTCAAAATAGCACTTTCCAAGCTCCAACTCAACTCATCTCCTAAATGCATGCGTAGGGACATGTTTTAGGCTTGATTCCGCATTTCTAAGCTCATTCCTGCAATTAATACTAGAACTTCCAAAGTATGCAATTCGGGGCATATTCGTAGCAAATAACTACTAAAATAGCATAAAGATGCGTGCAAGAATAGACTAAAAAGACTATATAAAATGCACGTATCAAATCTCCCCAAACCAAACCTTTACTCGTCCTCGAGTAAACTAAAATGCAACTAATGGAACGGAAAAGATAACTCAGAGCTAGCTACAAATGCCCACTTAAGCCAATTTAATGCAAGCAAACTAACAATTATAGCAAACAGTCAAATGCAAACGAGTTGTAAGATGTTTATAATAAAGCTGAACCGTGGACCTTGCAAGACCTTTAATAATGGACTCTCACGGGGCACTCTTCTCTCATGAAGCAAAGGGTAAGCATATATATGTAAGAGAGAAAGAAAAATAGTCGCTCACCTAAACTACGACCCACATAACATGCATGCAACTAGCATGATAGACAATTCTAACTACCGTACATACATTCCAACCAAACAAGGTCCTGTCACAGCCGAGGGCTTACAAAAATATGGTAAAGTGAGGCAATGGGTAAGAAAAGGCAAAACATTTATGGGAATGTGGAGGTATAGGCGGCCAAGCTAGTACCTAAACAAAACCATATGAGACATATCCATTTCCAACTCAATTATGAATAAATACATGCCCTTCATTTGGCACAAAACTCACCAAACCAAACTGAACTTACTCCTCAAATGATGTAAGATAGATCATAGGAGCAGAAACCGTCAACCAAACAACATTTTTTTTTCGAATTTTTTTTTTCTTATATTTTTTTTCGGTTTCTTCTTTTCTGATTTTTTCTTTTTTCATTTTTCAATTCTTTTTTTTTTCTTTTTCACGTCTTTTTTTCTCATCAACCTCCTTTTCTTCATAAATTACCAACTCCAAATCAATATGATATGAGCCAAGATTTGATACAATAAACAGTATACCGCGGAATAATCTAAACTAGCTTGACAAGGCAGGCTAAATTTGGGATGTAGTTAAGGGTCAACAGGCAAATTTGGCTAATGTGGAGTTTGTGGGTAAAAATGAAAGAAAGGGAAATTGTAAGCACCTCCCTGCATGTGACACCAACCACTAACCCGAATGTATGCAGGCAAAAAGCAATTGAATTTCATATATGTGCAAATTAATGAACATGTTATGCAAGGAGTAACTACTCACAATCCTACATGAAACTGGTCACAAATGACACCGGTTTATGCGGCTCTAATTCCTTAGAATTTATAAGTAGGTTGCCAAAATTTCAGGTCAAGTCTATTCGTTCAGCTAAATTAAACATTAACTCGTAGATATGCAATAAGACAAAGCTAATAAGATAATTAATTCAATGCAAGGCTTAAGCAAAAAGACAATTAATAGTGCAATTTCATCATGGAAATCGACCGTTCCAACTCAACCTATATGCTAAAATAAACGTGAAAATTTTTGAATTTTTAACAATTTTTTGAATTTTTATGGAATTTTTAAACTTTTAAGAATAAAAGACAATGCATACATAAATTGAATGTGATAAGAGAAATGCAACAAAAACAATATGCAGACACAAATATGGATGCATAACCTCCCCAAACCAAACTGTACAATGCCCCCATTGTACCAAAACATGGAAAGGAAATGCAAACTAAAGGAAAAAGAGAGAGTAAGTGCGAAAAACTCACAAAATGCGCGAATAAGGGGACCTCCCCAAACCGACCATGAACATGGGAGGTTGCTAAAGGCCCGGAAAACCGTCTCAGGAAGCTAATCCAAGTCAATAACACTCGATCAAGAGGAATAGTAGCTGATCGAGTAATATGGGCGCTCAAAAACTGCTCGATCGAGTAAAATAGCAGTCGATCGAGTGGTTCCTCATCTTGCAGGTGGTCGATCGAGAGGAAGGTCTGCTCGATCGAAGGGAATTGCCGGCAAAAGTGCTCGATCGAGTAGAAAAGCTACTCGATCGAGTGATTCTCCGCTAGTACCTGCAAAACGCAATAAAAACAGCCCGCAACTAACAAACACAAGCTTAACTGAGACCGTCTATGGTATAAGAACCATTTATTACAACTTGAATTGAATAAAAAGCAAAATAAAATCGCCGGGTTGCCTCCCGGGTAGCGCTAGCTTCAGTCAGGTCCCAGCTTGACCTTCTTTTTCTTCGAGCATCTATAATTAATCACAATCAAAACAGCTCAAAGCGCGCAACAACCTGTCAAATAGCTGCGCATGTGCTACACAAAAGAGTAAGTAGCACCAAAGTGGAATAGCAAAGTAGGAAATAAAGATATGTAAACATTTAAGTCTAACAAATTTCCTATGTGTGCTCCTAAATTTATCCACAAAATAAAGGAGCGACGGAGCAATTGACAATAAAGTAGGGCTCCACTTCAGATTAACGAAATTAAAATGATAAGGACGGTGAAAAATCGTCAAATTATACGACCTACTGGGAAGGGGTAAAGCATTGGGATGCGCAGCAAAAGTCAACTGAGGCAATTTTCTATTAAAACAAACAATAAATAAATTATCGTTTACTACCTCGTGTCGGTCACTCTCAATGACGGAATCATCGACAAAGGAAGATATTACCTCTTCCATGCTAGGAGCAATTACCGACTCAGCTGCCTCTTTGACACCCTTCTTAGTGGAATTCGTCCCGTAAATCGCAGCCTCAAGTGCATCCAACTCGGCTTTGAATAGGGAAGATTCACCGTATCCATTATCGTCATCGAAATCGTCATCAAAATCAAACCCAAATGACGAACCAAAGCTCCCAATGGCCCAACTACTCGATCGAGTAGAATGTTCACTCGATCGAGCACTTTCTCCTGGAAAATCACTCGATCGACCAATAATTGTCACTCGATCGAGTGATTCCTCCCTATCTGTGCTGAAATCCTCGTGTGGGGCAGTGAAATATGATAGAAACTCGTCATCCGAGTCATAGAAGTCTTCCTCAGCATTGGGCAACACGGTTTCCTCATGGGAAAAACCGCTCTCAAAGAAGGTATACCTCTTCGTTTGCCAATTATCCGACTCACCGCTAATCGAGCAATTTTAGACTCACCAATGATTTGAGCATCCGCACGTCTATCACTCTCTCGCCTCACTCGGTCATAACTTTGGATTTGAGATGCAAGTATCTCTATTAAATACCTCGCCCTGCAACCTCTTCTTCTTGCATCTCACCGCTAACCGAGCAATGTCGATTTCGAGCTTTTCAAGTCGCGAAGAAGTGCGCCTATCATGATCTTGCCTCACTCGGTCACGATCTTGCAATTGAGATGCAAGTGTCTGCAATAAGGATTTCAGCTCCGCAATCTCTTCTTCTTGTATATCCGGAGGATCTTGTTGCGGTGGCCATTGATAGGGTGGATGTGGCGGCACAACTACAAATTGTGCTCGTGAAACCACATCTCCCAGCGAGATCACCTACTGCTTCCATATAATAGGACATCGGTGATGGGTCAAAGGTACTCAAGCCTTCCCTTTGATTGTCTTTCACCTAGAACTGTCTAGGTAGTACCTGTAAGGCCTATCAAAACAGCACTCAAGGAAAAAGATTAAAACGGCCTCAAGGGAAAAAAATCCCTTGAGGCTAAAAACAGATAAAACTAAACAAATAAATAAATAGATTGCCTCCCCGGCAACGGCGCCAAAATTTTGATACTGTCGTTTCGTACCAAAAATAAAATACCTAAGTACTACTAACAGAAGTCAGCGGTAAGTAGGGTCGATCTCCACAGGGAGGCGGTGTACTATCTATTTGTCTATTCTATCTGTCGGAATGTCATAAATGGGGGTTTTGATTGTTTTGATTAAACTACTGAGGCTAAGGCGGAAATAAAAGCAAGAGAATTAACAGTAAGAGAAGGGAGTATGCTAAGAGTCGGTCCACCGTGGCAGCTACACTATCGGAAATACTGAGGAGATTAGACTATTGATAAGAAGAGCTATGGTCGTCACCTTTCGGTCCTTAAACCACCCTAGAGCGTAAATAGCTTAACTTTCGCCCTCACTACGATACCCTATTGTAATTAAGCAAGCCTTCCCTTCCAATCTTTCGATCCAGGTCGGGGTTAACTAAATTTATGGTCTCCTGCATGCATTCATTCAACCGGATAACAATTATATTGCCTAATACAATTCTTATCGCAAGTCTAATCTAATCAAGTCAATTAAAACATCGCTACCACGGCTTCCCTAATCCTAACATACTAAGGGGATTTAGCTAGACATGGAAATAAGGGAAACAAGCATAAAGGAAATAAGAATAATAAACATTAAGTAAAAAGGAGAGAAAGGAAGAAAGAATTACTGAATTTAAAAGATCCGGAAATGAAGAACCAAAGTAACAGTAGCAGTATATCCGAACCAGAGAGAAAAGGAACGAAGTAAAGTGTGTGTGAGAGAGTTTACAATGACATACTGACTTCCTATTTATAAGAAAATAGGATTAGCTAAACCTAATTGACGGAAATTAACTAAAAAGTCCAAGCCCGTCAAAGATTGTTGCTCGATCGAGCACTTAAGGCTCTCGATCGAGTGATATTCCTTAGCATTCCTCTCGATCGAGAACAATTCCTCTCGATCGAAGACTTCTTTTCCTTTAATCACTCGATCGAGAAGAAGTAGCTCTCGATCGAGCAAATGGGCTCTCGATCGAATAGAAATAGTTCTCGATCGAGCACTTCTCAGCGCGTAATTCCTCCTTCGCGCACTGAACTTCAAACGGCTGCCATTTGTTCGTTACTTGGCCAAACAGGGGGATTCCGGTGGCATTGGAAAGCTAAAAGGACAAACTTTCATCTCCAATTGGAATCACCTGAATATCTGTTGTAGAACTCGAGATATGGCTCTTACAAGGAGGAACTAGCAAATTGAAGCACTCTCTTGGCTCGCCTAACTTCCTTACTCCAATGCGCATCTCAAAATAGCACTTTCCAAGCTCCAACTCAACTCATCTCCTAAATGCATGCGTAGGGACATGTTTTAGGCTTGATTCCGCATCTCTAAGAGTCGATTCTTTTGACTATCGACTGTCTCTTGAGACTAAGGCAGATTTTGGGTGACTTTGGTTTCTTTCTCACGGTCATCCGTAACAGGGGGCCAAGTAGATTTTTTCTGGGTCATTTCATGCTGTGCTTAGATCGGCAGGAGTCGAGTTGAAGGAAATATTCAGCCTTTATCAGGTACTCGATATTTCTCGGGGCCACTCGAGGAGTCAGAATCGAAATGCATGGCCATGCTCGAATACGAATTCTTTTTATCAGTTGAGTTACTCTCTAGTCGGGGAAACCACTCTTGATACAGATCGATTGTAAAATACGACCTTTGCGGATCCGGATCTGCAAATTATTTTACATTGAGTGGGAGAAATTTTAAATGAATATGAGAATCGGTTATCGCACATACACTTGTACGGATAAGTGGGAGTTTGTTGGAGCCGTGTCCTACAGTTAGTGCGGATAATGTTATTGCACATACACTTGTACGGACAAGTGGGAGCTTGTTGGGGCTGGTGTCCTCTACAGTTAGTGCAATAAGATTTAAATCTCTAAAAAGATCAAAGGGTATACTTTTGTATTATTATCAGTTGGTCCACGTTTATCAATAACGGTTGGCTTGCTAGATAAGTTTGACGTTATTGTCATACAGATGGCGGTGATCAACTGGTCCCTAAAAGTCACACCTATAGGACACGTTTGAGAGATGTGACAGTATGAAAATACAGTCATGTTGATGCCTAATTTGACTAAGCAGTTAGTCGGAGTTATTGACCACTAACTAGTCAAACGCGATGTGAGATAATTATTTAATACGGATTAAATAATAATGGCTAAGACGAATTAAGCGGTTAATTCGTAAATTGAATATAAACGATTATATTTAATTGATGTATATTGAATTAATTATACAATATTGTCTTTGTCGGACAAGTATTAATATGTCGACTAATCCATGTTACTAGTCGATATTTTAATAACCGATAACCGATGACGATTTATAATAAAATCCCGTCATATACATTTTAGCATTTTCGAGTCGGACCACGAGTTAAAATAAGGAGGAAGTGAAAGCCCACTTCCCCATGAAGCTCACGGTTTAGGCCGAAACAAACAAAAGGAGAGCTTTCTCTCCTTTTGACCTAAGCATATTCATTTGCACAAAAATTAGGTTTTTGGAGGCATTCTCTCTGAAACCTAGATCTCACATCGAAAACCTCACAAAAACTCTCTCAATATTGCAAGGCAATTAGAGAGTACTTTCTAGCACAAGGGGCATTGTCTCAGACGGTCTTGGGTGCAACGATTAGGAGGGAATCTATATTGATTTCTGTTCTTAGGCCGTATTTACAAAGGACCCGAGGTTGATTCTTGTTCTTTATCGTTTCTCTATTGTTTTTCGTTTATGACCATAAATCGCATGTTAAACTTACGTTATAGTCCTAAAATTTAAGGGAATTTTACGGATATTTCCCTACATCTTAGTAGTTGGGTAGGCGTAGAAAAACTTTTTTGTGTAACTTTCATGAATTGTTTACGTTTGATCATGTTACTTGGTGCGTTTATATTGCTTGATGTGTTATTATTCAAGATGTGTTTTATTAGCAAGTAGCAACATGGCATGCTTAAATAGACAACAAAGATGGTGTGACAATCTTGTGTGATATGTTTGATTTCCACGATTGTACTTGTATACGTGACCGAATTTTGTAATGTTCATAAAGTAAAGGTAAATATGAGCACATGTGTAACCATGTGGTAGGTTTGGTATGATACATGTATGACATGATGAATACGGGAATGGAAGTGTAGATAGTATTTGGAATCCTATTAAAAGATGTGGTTAGTCGTGTTGTACTTATCGTTTTATAAGGTCCTATGCTTCGAATCATGGGGTAATAAACGTATATAGATATACATACGTAGTCATGAGTAAGACATACGAAAAGTTACGCGAGTCAGGATTTGCTTATGAGATTAGAGTACAAACGTTAAGCTTGACCCTGTACCTTGACCGTTTCGGAAACCAAGGTGGGAATTATATTGGTTGTACTATCGTGGTATGAAGTTGTTCGCGGGACATCCCTAGTAGGAAATGAGTATGTTTAACCCGAGAGTTGCTAATTATATATTTCGTTAAGGAGTTATGAGAGTATCCATGGGTATTGAGCGTTGAACTTCGGGACGAAATTCTCTTTTAGAGGAAGTGAATGTAACAATTGTGAATTTAAAGAAGGAAAACGAGCGTGGTATGTATATGAGTAGCGTATGAGTAAGCATATGAGTATAAGAGAGGGTATACGATAAAGGAAAACGTGTGAGCTTGTTGAGAGAGATGAGAATCATATTGGCATAACGAAGGTGATGATGACGGTAAGAACCTCGAGAGAGCGCATGATTATATGTGATGAGGCTTCAGGGAGTAATCGAAAATGAGAGAGTGAGGTTGTAATACCCCGTATTTCATAATTATATATTTTATATTGTTTCTACGAATTATGTATAAGACGGAATAATAAAACAATAATAATAATAATTATAAGATGGTAATGAAAATAATAATAATAATAATAATAATAATAATAATAATAATAATAATAATAATTATTATTATTATAAGATGGTAATGATAATAATAATAATAATAATAATAATAATAATAATAATAATAATAATAATAATAATAATAATAATAAGTGTGCTAAGTACGGGGATTTGTGCGCGGCAGCGGGTTATGGTTTCCTTCCCTTCTCTTTCTCATCACTTGGGGAGTTGGGTTTGGATGTTGTTGCCTTGCTCAAGCGGATCCAAAAATTCTCGGTATCTCAGGATGCGGGGGCTCGAGTGGCCGCTTACATTTTTACTAGACTTAGCTTTGCTGTTGCTAAGGGTGTGGGAGCCGAGCTTGTTTCTCGGCTCCCCACCAATTTCTTGTAAACTATTGTTTTTCTTTTAATCATAGCTGCGCGCATTTTTATAAAAATAAAATAAAATAAAAATAATAATAATAATAATAATAATAAGTTGTAATGATATCAATAATACGTAATACGATGCATGTATACATATACATATACTACCTTATAATCTACCTTACCCTTATCCACCCACCTTATCCTAACACAATCTTCACCCACACCACTCATCTTTATCTCATTTCATTTTTCCACCACAAAACTTTAGAGAGAAAGAAGAGAGAAAAGAGAGATTAGAAGAAAAGGGAGATTTTGTCCCTCCGCCTCGAGATCGTAAGGTAAAACCGTCTTAAATTTATTTATATATTATTTAATTTATACTATTAACCCGCCTTGACCCCGACTCACCTCTGACTGTCTTTCACCACCCCATTGACCACTTGTGGACATGGCCACCTGCGACACCCAGCCGATCTGTGGGACGCGCAGTGGTCTCTTAAAAGCCATGCTCGGCGGCGTAAAAAGATGCTTTCGACAAGATTGTTTTAGATCAGTCGGTTTCGTCTCGTGAAGGGTCTCGAAACGATGCAAGAGATTTTCGGAGTCGCCACCAAGCATTTGTGGGATGCTTGGAACCCATTCGAATCCACTTTATACCTAGGTCAACCAAGGTAAAAAGCGGTGTTTGACATAGGTACTAAAGATAAGGAGTCATCACTCTTTAGCATCCTATCTCAAGAATGACTCTCGTTCGCCCTGGATAAGGTCGTCCACTATCCAAAGTTTCTGAGTAAGAGGTGAAGGTACGTATTGGGAAGCCCTTTAATCAGACACCTAATCCCGCCTGTAGTAGCGGCCTCTACTGATCGATCTTGGTTGGTTAAATGCAAAAGTTGATAAAACGGGTAAATGCATGAATGCGTATCCACAAGTTTGAACCTAACATATGAGCTTTATATGTCGGCTGTTTATCCAAATATCAAGTAATTGATCTCAAGTTGGATTTAATGTTGATTTGCATACAAGACGAAAATTAAACATCCATTTACCGAGTTAGGTTTATGGTGTATAACGTGATCCATTTGTCCTAGTAAGGCATTTTGAAAATATAATGTAAAAGGGGCCTATTTGTCATCTGATCCGTCCTGTATTCGGGTTAACCAAAGTCAGGATCGTCCTAGACAAGTGCTGGAAAGGAAAAAGGGTCTGCATCAGACAGCCAGTTGAGGCGTGAGCCGTCAGGCGATGCAAACAGTCCTGTCCTGGTTTGAAAATTGGAAAATGGTTGGCCTGTTTAGGTGCGAGTCAGCAGACTGTCCAAGGGGCATCTTCTGACTGTTTAAATGATTGTAAAATGGTGTGAAAAGAGGGTGTTTGAACCCGTCTTCGTTTGAAAAGGTCGTTTAGACCGCTTTTTGTGTCAATATGAGGAACGAGACTTGAATAATCATCATTGTATTGACAATATTCGATGTCGGGTTCGGTTTTGCAAGCTTCTCATGGATAGTTTTGTAAATGATTATGAACTAATTATTTTAAGTTCATTTGTTTGTAATTAGTCAACGTTTATCATCGTACTCGGGTTAAAACCGGCATGGTATGTAGAACCAGGGATGATTTTGTATTTATTACTGATATGTTTGTTTTGAAATGTAAAGAAATGAAATAAAAGGTTTTAAAACACCTTTAAAAATGTGATTAACCAAATATAATCACCGAAACACGGATTAAACCGTCATGGTATTAGGAACCAATGGTGAAAATGTTTTATGGTTAAAAGTTTATCATGAAAATGATTTAAAATATTTGAAATGGTAGAAACCGATTGCAAATGAGAAATGAATTAAAGAGGAAAGATGAGAGCAAGCACAGCTGGATTAAGGCCTGAGAGGGCATTGAGGCGCGATCCTCTCTGCTATACAAGCAGCCTCGGTCTTCGGCCAAAATCCGGTTTAGCTCATCTAACCCATATTTGAATCATGTTATGCATGTTTTAGCATGTTATAGTCATAAAACAGATGAAAAACATGAAAGAAGAGGATTTTTACATCCTCATACTTACATGCTAGGCTTGAGACGAGAACTCGACGAAAGTGTATCAACTTTTTTGGCCGGAAAACTCGGTTAAAAACCGTTTCAGCAATGTAAAATAGTGATTTTTTTAAGTTTAGTGAATGTGTAGTTAGTCGAGATGGTCGGTCAAGTGACTTAATGCACGATGACGGTACCAAACAATGTGTATAGCTTGTATTTTCGATCGGTAGGTCGAAAATACGTCTCGGTTTGTGACTTAAGAAGTCGAGTCGAGAATTCTAAGGGAGAAATGAGGGGGCGGACACTCGCGTACCTTCAAATGGTGGCATTTGAGGGGTATTTATAGAAAAATGGGTTGTTGTGTGCGTTTTGAGCGACATGGCCGCATGAGCTACTCGAAGAGGCGTGAGCCATTTCGCGGGTCTTCGAGCTGTCTTGTCACTATAACGCAATTGAAATCATGCTTTGTTCTATCCCAGGTCTTGGATATCATGATTTGTACTTGACCATCAAGCATTCCGGGAATAATTAACATGGAAGTTTTGAGAAGTTTTTTTTTTGTGTTTGACTCGGTTTAACTCGTTGTTGGAGTCAGGATTTGAATTTTTAAGTCGGTCTTAGGTCCGGTGTCGATTTTGACTCTAGTTAGTGTCATTGCGACCCGTCGTCATGCATTAAACACTCCAGGTACTTTTGAAAAGTTTTGAAATTCTTTGTTTTCGAAATTGTTTTAAGTTTTCCGACGTATAGTTGTACAAAACTGTCGATTAAACGCAGCGATTCCTATGCATGTTGTAGTCCGATAATCATCGGGTGTTTGTTGGAGATTCGACAGATATTGGGTATCTACAGAGCCCCAAGTTTGACCGAGGCTTGGGCAGGGCGAAACTCAAAAGTATAGCCCCCAGGTCAATCGAAGATTACAACGTAGAGACCGAAGCGACGTCGAGGCAGCTCGAATGAGTTCGGGCCAAGGACCTGCCATCGGAAAGGGCGACGCCAAGGTGACTCGCGGATAAGAGTCAAATACCTATCGTCGGGAAGAGTTTAGAGTCTGTCGACTGTCTGTGCGGGTCGTGTAAACTCCGTTAGACTACGTAAAAAGGCTCCTCAGCCATAAGAAGGAGTCATACCTGAGGCATCTTCGGGATATGTCCTTAAGTTATTTCTTGTTTGTGGGCAAAGGCTCGCCAGCCGTGCTGCGGATATGATGGGGCTCACCAGCGGTGTTGATGGTGCGTTTTGAGGCTCGCCAGCCATGTTGAATGTGCGTTTTGAGGCTCGCCAGCCATGTTGAATGTGATGCGTTTTGAGGCTCGCCAGCCATGTCGAATGCGCATTTTGAGGCTCGCCAGCCATATTTTACGTGAGTACGTGATGCGTTTTAAGGCTCCCCAACCATGTTGAATGTGCATTGTGAGGCTCGCCAGCCATGTTGAAAGTGCATTGTGAGGCTCGCCAGCCATATTGTACGTGAGTACATGATGTGTTTTGAGGCTCGCCAACCATGTTGAACGTCGAAAGATAGGCTGTGGGAAATAGCCGTGTTGGACGGGCTTATTTCGAGAGGTTATTGAGTTAGTGGGCTCCGTGAGGAGGTCTCTGATATCCTACTGGGGAATCTCGGTGTTTATATCAGATGTTTGTGGTGCCAGAGAGAGATGGGCTTGTGAGCCTGGCTTCTGTGGGCGGTGGTGATTTTGAATCTCAAAGAGAGGTGACAGTTTTTATTGTTGTTTGTTGAAAGTTGTAAAAAAGGGCAGATGTGTATTCTGCCACTTGATGTGTTTCTGGGGCAACGGTTTCGATTCCGTCTTCCCGCGATTTGAGATTTGTGATGGGTAGTGAATTTCACTATCCTGTTTGAAGGTGTGACGGTTTTAAATGCCGTTTGTTTGAGATTTTGTGAAAATAGCGAATTTGAATTTCACTATTACGTTTTCGTATTTGATAAAAATGACTGTTTTTAATTCCGTCGAAATTTTGTGAAAATAGTGGATTTCAATTTCAATATTTTGTGTTTGTATTTGAGAAATGACGGTTTTTAATTCCGTCGTTGAAATTTTGTGAAAATAGTGGATTTGAATTTCACTATTTTGTGTTTGTATTTGAAAAATGACGGTTTTTAATTCCATCTTTAAAATTTTGTGAAAATTCGCGGGTCTTCGAGCTGTCTTGTCACTATAACGCAATTGAAATCATGCTTTGTTCTATCCCAGGTTTTGGATATCATGATTTGTACTTGACCATCAAGCATTCCGGGAATACTTAACATGGAAGTTTTGAGAAGTTTGTTTTTTGTGTTTGACTCGGTTTAACTCGTTGTTGGAGTCAGGATTTGAATTTTTAAGTCGGTCTTTGGTCCGGTGTCGATTTTGACTCTAGTTAGTGTCATTGCGACCCGTCGTCATGCATTAAACACTCCAGGTACTTTTGAAAAGTTTTGAAATTCTTTGTTTTCGAAATTGTTTTAAGTTTTCCGACGTATAGTTGTACAAAACTGTCGATTAAACGCAGCGATTCCTATGCATGTTGTAGTCCGATAATCATCGGGTGTTTGTTGGAGATTCGACAGATACTGGGTATCTACAGAGCCCCAAGTTTGACCGAGGCTTGGGCAGGGCGAAACTCAAAAGTATAGCCCCCAGGTCAATCGAAGATTGCAACGTAGAGACCGAAGCGACGTCGAGGCAGCTCGAAAGAGTTCGGGCCAAGGACCTGCCATCGGAAAGGGCGACGCCAAGGCGACTCGCGGATACGAGTCAAATACCTATCGTCGGGAAGAGTTTAGAGTCTGTCGACTGTCTGTGCGGGTCGTGTAAACTCCGTTAGACTACGTAAAAAGGCTCCTCAGCCATAAGAAGGAGTCATACCTGAGGCATCTTCGGGATATGTCCTTAAGTTATTTCTTGTTTGCGGGCAAAGGCTCGCCAGCCGTGCTGCGGATATGATGGGGCTCACCAGCGGTGTTGATGGTGCGTTTTGAGGCTCGCCAGCCATGTTGAATGTGCGTTTTGAGGCTCGCCAGCCATGTTGAATGTGATGCGTTTTGAGGCTCGCCAGCCATGTCGAATGTGCATTTTGAGGCTCGCCAGCCATATTTTACGTGAGTACGTGATGCGTTTTAAGGCTCCCCTACCATGTTGAATGTGCATTGTGAGGCTCGCCAGCCATGTTAAAAGTGCATTGTGAGGCTCGCCAGCCATATTGTACGTGAGTACATGATGCGTTTTGAGGCTCGCCAACCATGTTGAACGTCGAAAGATAGGCTGTGGGAAATAGCCGTGTTGGACGGGCTTATTTCGAGAGGTTATTGACACGTCTGTCGCGTACCTGTCAAAAATAACCAACTGGTTCTAACTAATATAGCTAGGGAAGTCGGGTCGAATCCACAGAGAGGTAGGAATTTGTCGGCTGAATTTAAGTTCGTCTAAGTAACCAATTTGGGGGGTTATAAAATGTGATTTCTAAACTAAGAGAATAAGGAAAAGAGAAATAAAAGGAAGGAGTTTAACAGATAAGGGAGAATAGCTAAGACAAATGGTTCACCATAATCATCTGGTCGAGTAATCTAGATCCCAGGTCAATGCAGTACGGTCTAAGGGGTAGCGAACGTCACCTTTCGGTCCTTAATTCACCCTAAAGTGTAAACAGTTTAACTTTCGCCCTCGCTGCAATACTCTATTGTTCGCCACTAGTCTGCCTCTTCCAACCTTTCGGTCCAGGTCAAGGTCCACTAAGAATAAGGGTCTAATTGCGTCGACTCAATTATGCAATTACAATTATTTGTAGCACTTAAACAACAAAGACGGTACTGGCATTAACCTAGTAAATCGATCACTCTCCCTTCAAATTATGGATCCCCTATAGTCTTAGCAAAGGGAAATTAGCTACTCATAGTCGTCGGATTAACAATTACAATAACCAAATAATTAAAACTAAGCATGATGAACAAACTATTAAGAGACTGATTGAACGATTATAAAGCAAAGAGAAAAAGGATTTAAAAGCAGTAAATACGATTAAGAATTAAACTAGATTGATAATACCGAATCCGAGTAGCAAAGTAGAGAATAGAAATCCAAAGAACAGTGACCGAAGTAGCAGTCGAAATGTACGTGGTGAGGTCATAGGAGTAACGTGATGTCCCCCTCAGTCTTATACTAGAAAATCGTCTTAAACCTAATCTATGGACTAATTACAAAGCCCATAAAAGATTAGGCGGAAATAAGCTAAAAGCACACGAAACCCCTCGATCGAGTAGAAAGATTACTCGATCGAACGCAAATCACTCGATCGAGTTAGAACAACCTCTCGATCGAGCACTGCTTGCAGGACTTCCTCGATCGACTCCTTAAACTGGTCGATCGACCAATCTTGAGTGTGTAGAGCATTCGATCGAACAGTAGACCACTCGATCGAGCTATATGGGCATGTTAGGACTTGAATTGCTTTCCAAACTCAGCTCATACGTCTTCCAAATGTTAGATTTCCAAGCTCTAGCTCCTTCTTTCCATGAATTCATGCAATTGGGACAGTTAAGGCTCGATTTAGCTTCTCTTCAGTCAATTCCTGCAAATTACAATAAACGGACCAAAGTAGAATATTCGGGGGCATTTGTAGCCAGATGCTACATAAAAAGCATAGAAATGCGTGTAAAAATGAGGTGAAAACCTTATATAAAAGACACGCATCAAATCTCCCCAAACCAAACCTTTGCTTGTCCCCAAGCAAATATGAATGCAACTAAGGGTGAACAATGGAACGGGACCAACGCATCAGCTACAAATCATCCACTAGAACCAATTTAATGCAACAAAATGACAAAATGGCAACTGAAAAGTGCAAACGAGTTAAATTAATGTTTCAAGCTTACTGAACCGTCGACCTTGCAAGACTCAAAGGTGTCGGACTCTCACGGGTCGCTCGTCACTCAAAATCAGGCACAAGGTGAGTATAAGTGTGAAAGATAGGAAGAAGCAAGACACTCACCTAACTCGACCTATAAGAACATGCATGCAGTTAACATGAATAAAGTCTCTATAACCGTACATATGCATTCCAACCATACTAATGACCAAGACACGTGCCGAGGACTTACATTTAGGTTAGTGAGGTAATGGGTAAGAAGGGGCTAAAACGAATTTGGATATGTGGGGTTAATAGCCAGGCTAGCAACAACGGATCCAAATATAGACTGCATCCCAACTTCGTACTCATAATAGCAAGATGAACGGTGCCAAATTATGCACTAGACTCACAAAACACCAAAAAATCGTCAACTCCCCATAAAATATAAATAAAGCATGGGAGTGTGAAACATTGTGCAATTCTCATTCTTTTTTCCATTTTGAATTTTTTCTTCATTTTCCAATTTTTCTTTCTTCGCACTTTTCGTTCTCTTTTTTTTTTCAATTCAACATTTTTTTTTCTTTTTTTTTTCTTTCTTTCCCTTCAATCTTTCCACCATCTTCTGAAATCAGATAAAATAACCATATTGAAATAAAACATTCCAGGGAACTACTCGTTACTAGCTCAGCTAGGGTAGGAAGTATTATAGAAAGTAGTTGATAGGACAAAAAGGCAATTTGGCTATGTGAGGCTCATGGGTAGAATGAAATAAGGGGGACTGCCTCTCCTAACACGTGTCACCATCCACAAACCGAATGCATACAGGTATTAAGAAGACTAGACTCATGCTTATGCAAATTGATGTTACATGTCTTAGAGAGAGTACTACTCACATCCTAAATGAAACCGGTCATGAATGTCACCAGTTTATAAAGCTCTAACCTCAGAATGTAATGTAGCTGCCGACATAATGAATCAAGTCTATTCGTTCAGATAAGGAAGAAACAAAAACTCGTAGATTATGCACATAGTCACGCCAACTAAATGTCAAGAAAATGCATGGCTCAAGTAAGGGTTCAAAGTAGCGTCAATGTTCAAACGTTCCGACTCAAATTAAACATGAAAATTTTTTTTTTTAACATTTTTGGATTTTGGATTTATGAAACAAACAACGATGCATGCGAAAATAATAAATATGGAGGCAGAAATGCAATGAAACATGCAGACACAGATATGGATGCATACCTCCCCAAACCAAACCGTACAATGTCCTCATTGTACTAAAAATAGGGAAAGAAATGCAAACTGAAAGGAAAAAGAGAGACGGAGTCAGAAAACTTACAAAACGTCATAAGGAGGGACCTCCCCAAACCGACCATGAACATGGGAGGTCAAAGAAAGTCAATAAATGGCTTCATAGACGTAAAACAGCAGCTGGAGGTCATATCTACTCGATCGAGCGCCTGGGACAGCTCGATCGAGTGAACCGGTGTATTGGCAGAGCTCGATCGAATGACGGATCACTCGATCGAGTTAGCACGGGTTTGGATCTGGTCGATCGAGGACGTTATCCCTCGATCGAGTAACAGCTGCATCAGAAAGCGCTCGATCGAACACACAATCATTCGATCGAGTACTTTAACCTGCAAAAGACGCATTAAAAGCAAGGAAAATACAGAGGGGGTTCATAAACAGCGTCTAAAGTTCAACGTAAAGCTAAAGAAAAACAAATAGTTCAACAAAAGTACAAATAAAACTGTCCAGGCTGCCTCCCGGAGAGCGATGGTTTAAGAGGTCCCGCACGACCTTTTCTGGTATCAAGTAACTGGCGCGTCGAGCTCGTCGAAGCGCAAGACTTCAACGCGGTTGTCCGCTTCACTCGCCTCATGGTAATGCTTCACATATTGGCCATTCACCTTGAATCTATGACCCTCGGAATCTTCAAGCTCCACGGATCCAAATTTGGTGACAGCTGTCACCGTGTATGGACCACTCCACCTGGACTTCAGCTTGCCAGGAAATAGTCTCAACCGGGTATTAAACAGCAACACCTTCTGCCCCACATGAAACTCTTGAGGTAGGATTCTCTTGTCATGCCATCTCTTCGTCTTTTCCTTGTAAATGCGCGAGCTGTCATAGGCATTAAGCCTAAACTCGTCTAATTCATCTAGCTGCAAAAGACGATTCTGACCACACAATTTAGGATCATAATTAAGCTCACGGATTGCCCACCAGGCCTTACATTCCAGCTCAACAGGTAAGTGACACGATTTCCCATAAACTAACCTATAAGGTGATGCACCAATTGGTGTCTTAAAGGCAGTTCTATAAGCCCATAATGTGTCATCTAGCTTAAGACTCCAGTCTTTCCGTGATTTAGAAACTACTTTAGACAAGATCTCTTTCAGCTCACGATTAGAGACCTCTACCTGACCACTAGTTTGGGGATGATACCCCAAACCACGCCGGTGTTGGACACCAACTCTAGACAGTATGGAAGTGAGTTTCTTTTCCTTAAAATGCATCCCCCATCACTAATGACGACCCTAGGGACACCAAAACGGGGGAATATGATCTTTTTGAACATCTTTATCACGGTCTTACCATCACAATGAGGTGAAGCAATTGCCTCAACCCATTTTGACACATAGTCTACAGCTACTAAAATGTACCTGTTACCTTTACTGGACGGGAACGGTCCTTGGAAATCGATGCCCCAGACATCGAAAACCTCAACCTCTAGGATGCCGTTTTGTGGCATCTCATGTCTCTTCGAGATGTTCCCTGATCGTTGGCAAGCATCACAAGCTGAAACAAAAGACTTGGCGTCGGAAACAAAGAAGGCCAAGAAAAACCAGATGAAGTACCTTAGCCACGGTGCGCGATGGACCGTGGTGACCACCATATGAAGAGGAGTGACAGCCTTCCAGGACTATTTTGGTCTCCCACTGCGGAATACACCGTCTGTAGAGACCGTCTGCACATTCCTTAAACAAGTAAGGATCATCCCAGAAGTACTGCTTAGCGTTATACAGAAAACGCTTCTTTTGCTGATGAGAAAGGTCAGGCGGTAGCTTGCCACTGACAACGAAGTTAGCTATATCTGCATACCAAGGTTCTTGGTCAACAATAGACGATATAACAGCAATTAAAGTATCATCAGGAAAAGAATCATCAATAGTGATGCGACCATAATTGGCGCATATTTAGCCCCCGAATTACCCTTGTTTTCATGCTTTTTAGTGCCTATTTGGGTCATTTCTTATCTTTAGTTCTTTGTTTTGCATATTCTTTGAGATTTTGATCCCTTGGTAGGAAAGGAGTAAGAATCTTGCATTTTCATGGCAAAACAAGGCTAAATTGATCATATTCAATGACCAAGCATCAAGGAGAGACAAGACTAGAAGGCCTTTGTACATAGCATAGTAGAAGAGCATTGTTGAGAAAAGGATCCTTGAGTCCCCAAGGAAATCCCCAAGGAATTCATGAAGAAAAGGGAAGAAAAAGAAGAAGGAAAGCTGTTGAACTACAATCCGAACGGATTGTAGAGAATCCGTCCGTCCTCGCCAATCCGAGCGTCCTCACCAGGAATCCGCTCGGATTCCCCATGCCCAGTCCGAGCGTCTTGTTCCTTGATCCGCTCGGATCGTCCACCCTGATCCGGCCGTCCCGACTCCCACCGCACGGATCACAACACAGACAGTTTCGTTCTTCAAGCTACGAAATGAAGAAGCCCTTCTCTCGGACAATCCCGGAGGCTCCTTGCTCAACTTAAAAAGTGTAATTACTAGTTTAGCCCTTAGTTAACCCTAATGCATCCTCCCTAATTTTCACTATAAATACCCCATTAGTCTAATTAGAGGAGCATGTTCTTCTTATCAATAATTAGTGTAGTTAATATCAATCAAATCTCTCTTCAATATTGTAATCAAATATTAATCAAGTTTTAATCCAAGTTTTAGTTCCTTAATCTCTCTCTTGTTCTTACTTTATTTTGGGTAATTGAAGATTATTTGGGTTATTATTGGGAGATTGACAACCTCTCAATCTAGGATTCAAGTACTTCTATTATTCTTGCTTTATTATTGGAATCATTAGTAGGTATAATCTCTTAATCCCTTTTTAATTATTGCTAATTACTTTCATTTATTCATCATGTTTTATTATGTTAGTATGATTGACAACCTTTCTAGCATGATCAATATGATAATGAGTGAGTAGTCTCTTAGCTAGGGTTTAATGGGTGATTAGGGGAAACCAACATGGGGAATGATTCATGCTTAAATTAATATGCTTTCATATCTTATTTGCTTGCTTGTTTTGATCTTAATGCATGCACATGTTATATTTGATGAAATGCTAAGCCTATGAATCCTTGCATTTACTATCATCTTCTACCCTTTCAACTTGACTTGTAAGACATAACCCAACTCGAGTCTTGTTAGACCATGCATGTGTTAAGTAGGGAAGATTAAGTCGACTTGTAGGTGTTGTACAATCCAAGAGATTCGGCTCCGGGACCCAAACTTTCCTAGGATTGTAAGATATAACCCAACTCAATCCATCACAACAATAATTGCTTGCTTATAATTTGAGAACATGTTTGTATGATCATATCCCATGATTCCCATGATTCCCCTATGAACCCATGACACCCTAGTGCTTTTAATCAATTGTTTACACCCTTATTTCATTTACCTTGTTAGTTTATTTTCATTGCCATTTTAGTTTAGTAACCTTCTACATTAACCCAATTTGTGACACCCCTAGACACCGCTAGTTACAATAGAATCTTCATTTCAATACCCGTCCCTTGGGATCCGACCTTTACTTGCCTCTTTACTAATTGTAGAGTTGTTTGTGAAGTATAAATTGTGTTTTGTATCGACCATTGACCAACGACCACATATGCTTAATTGTGAACACCAAATGGCTCCGATCAAAAATGGCGCCGTTGCCGGGGACGGTGTTTAATCGATTTAAGATTTCTTTTATTGTTTTTAGTTGTGTCTTTTTCACCTTGGGGAAGTAAAACTCCTCAAGGTTTGTTCTAATTGTTTTTGAGTTGTTTGATATTTTGCATGTCTAGAAGGATACAAAGAGATTTGTTACCTTTTGACCGTGAAATCGAAAGAACCTTGACGAATAATAGGAGACTTGTTAGGAGGAATTTGGGAGGTGTTGGTGAAGTTGTTCAACCCACTAGTGAGTTTGTCAATCCTTTCGCAATAGAAGGAGAAGAGAACCCATTAAACAATACCACACAAAATCCACCTACAATGCCTAAATTCTCGTCACACTCTATACCCACCGAGGAGGATCTACCAAATGGTACTCCTACCCCACAACATCTTACCGGAAACTTTATTGCCAAGTCCGCCTTCATCCAACTAGTTGAGAGGAGCCAATTCGGGGGAATGCCTAGTGAGGACCCTCATTCTCATATGGAAACATTTTGTGATTATTGTGAAGCTATCTCTCAAACGGGCGTGACTCAAGACCAAATAAGATGGGTCTTATTTCCTTTTTCGTTAATCGGCACCGCAAAACAATGGTTGAAGGGCCTTGATAAGGCCACCCTTGGAATAGATTCTTGGAAGAAGCTAGCTCCAGCTTTCTACCAAAAATTCTACCCACCGGAAAAGACCAATATGCTAAGAGCTCAAATTACGGGTTTTAAGCAAAGGGATGAAGAATCTTTGTATGAAGCTTGGGAGCGGTTCAAAGGTATTTGTCGCTCATGTCCTCACCATGGACTTAGCGAATGGTTTTTAGTGCAACAATTTTGGAATGGTTTATATGAAGATTCAAGGAACATTCTCAATATGGGATCAAATGGAATGTTCACCGAAGTTAATGACAATCAAACATGGAACAAGATTGAGGAAATGGCGGTCCATAATTCGCAATATAGTAGGCCTCGCAAGGCTACTAGAGGAGGAAAGTATGAAGTGGACACCGTTACTCAATTGGGTGCTCAACTTAGTGCTCACATTGACACAATCAACTTGAAGTTTGAACAAGCTATGGCTAGACTTGAGGAAAGCTCAAAATCATCAAAGCATCATGTCAATGCCATGACGGCATCCTCATCAATCCCAAGCGGGATATGTGAGAATTGTGGAACCTTAGGTCATGACTCAAGTGAATGTAGGGGAACAACCGAGCAAGTCAATGCTTTCGAAGCTTACAAAAGCGGTACCCCTTATTCAAATTTTTACAATGAAAACACCAAGTTCCATCCAAATCTCTCATACAAAAGCCAAAATGTCCAAAACCCTCAAACAACATACACTCCACCACCCATGAGAAATCAAAATCAAAGACCCTTTTTCAATCAAAACCAAGGTTACCAAAATCAAAACCCATACAATCACCACAATGACCAAAGTTTTGATGTCCAAAAAGCGGTCCTTCAAATGCAAAAGAATCAACAAGAATTTTTCACCCAAATGCAAAAAGATAGCCAAGCAAAAGACACCACCATCAACAACATTCTAGCTCACACCAAGATGTTGGAAACACAATTGACCCAACTAGCATCTTCGAGCTCACAAAGACAAAAAGGGCAATTACCACCTCAAGGTAATCCCCCTAGACATGAAACGGTTAGTGCCATTCACTTGAGAAGTGGTACAAGGTATGAAGCACCGAAGGAGCAAGTTGAGGATGAAGTTGTGAGAGCTAGTGAGAATGAAGTTGTGGTGCAAGGTCCCAAAGAAGGGGAATCATCAAAAGAAGAAAGCTCAAAGAAAAATGAAGACAAAGCCAAAGAAAAGGAGCCCATTGTGATTAGACTTCCTTTTCCAAGTCGACAAGCCAAGCCTAAATTTGATGATCAACTTGGAAAGTTCATGGAAATTGTGAAGAACTTAGAAGTCTCAATTCCTTTCACGGAATTAATCAATCACGTTCCGGCCTATGCAAAGTACATGAAAGATATCCTCACAAAGAAGAAGTCGATCCGGAAACTTGAGACTATCGCCTTCACTAAGGTGAGTAGTGCAATACTTCAAGGGAGTTCACCTCCAAAGTTAAAGGATCCGGGAAGCTTCTCAATACCGTGTACCATTGGCGACACAACGATCAACAAAGCCTTATGTGATCTAGGGGCTAGTGTGAGTGTCATGCCGTACTCGGTAAGTAAAAGGTTGGGAATGGGAGAGCTTAAATGTACCAATATCACTCTTCAAATGGCCGATAGATCGACGAAGACACCGCTAGGGATATGGGAAGATGTCCCCGTGCGAATTGGGAAGTTTTTCATCCCGGTGGACTTTGTCATTGTTGATATGGAGGAAGATTCCAATATTCCAATCATCTTAGGAAGACCTTTCCTACACACCGCGGGTGCGGTGATTGATGTGAAGCATGGAGAGCTCACTCTAGAAGTGGGAGATGAAAGCATAACTTTTAATCTTGACAAGACCATGAGAGCTCCTCGTTTGCATGAACCATGTTTCATGATTGATCATTATAGCCGAAAAGATGAGAAGAAGAAATCGGAACTCCAATGGAGGAAGAAAGTTGAAGATGCTCCATTCAAAGAGCAAGTGAATTGTGACAAGGAGAGCTTGCAAAGCTCATCAAAATCAACCAAGGAAGAAGATGATGGCCTCATTGGCCAAAAGAAGAAATTGGGAGAGTTGTCTCCATCCAAGCAAGAGATTTTCAATGATCAACTCAATGAAGTTTGTGGTCTTTGGGACGACGAATTTGAAGGGATCTTTAATCCCTACATTGGGCATACCATCGATCATGATCAACAACAAGGGCCACGGTCTATTGAGGACCTCTACCATAACAATGAACAAGCTTTTAATTACTTCTTCGAGGTGTTGAGCAACATCAACAACACCTTGAACATGCCTCCTTGACATCTCATCAAGAATGAGAGTTTGGTGGAGTCCTCCCTAAACCACCACTTGTAAATATTTCTAACTCCCTAATTTACATTTCAATTTTCGTATTGCATTTTTGTCATTCTTGGATTTATTTTATTTACTTTGATCAAAATAATTGTCATGAAAAGAGAGAAGTGAGGGAGGGACTAATGATTTTAATTGATGTGTAGTGCTTTACCTTAGTGTGGGGATGGCAATTGCCTAGGCTATTCATGCCTTAGTAGTGCCCCCACAATGAAGAACACAAGATTTGAAAGAAAGAAAGAAAGAATGATAAGGGAATACGTTGGTGCACGGATGGAACTGAATCCGTGTACACAAGGACCAATCCGAGCGGATTCCCGAGAATCCGCCCGTCTACAGAGGATCCGAGCGTCCTGGAGAAGACGCCCGTCTTGGGCCGAGCTGAAACCGCAAAATTCTTGACTGTTGAAGAATCCGAGCGGATTCCTGGAAAGACGCCCGTCTCACAGAATCCGTCCGTCTTGTGGACAATCCGCCCGTCTTGCAGCTGAAGAAAAACAAAGAAAAATCTCTGGACAAGAATCCGTCCGTCTCAAGCGAAATCCGCCCGTCTCGTCTCAGCAGAATCCGAACAGATTCCCCAGAATCCGCCCGTCTCTAGGCGGGATTTTTGAAAATTTGAAGTCAAGAATCCGAGCGGATTGCGCCTAATCCGCACGGATTGTCCCTGCGTCCTAACATTGTCGAGTTCTTTAGATACCCACCCCACCTTCATTCCTTCATTCATTCACTCATAAACACTACCCATAACATCAAAACCCTCATCCTCTCCATCTCAAAAACAAAAACCCTCAACAAAACTCACCAAAATCAAATCAAACCATCTTTCAAATAACAAATCAATCACTCCATCTTCATTAATAATCAAAACCAAGAACAAAATCTTCACCTTTGAATTGATTTTTGTTCTCATAAAGGCAAAGCCTTTCACTTTCAAAATCGATTTGGGCATTCTACAAATTGAAGATTTTTGATCTTTTTCTTGGTTAGCTCATCAAATGGCAAGAACAAAGGGAGCAACAAAAGCAAAAGCAAAGGCAACAAAGGCACCAAAGACTACAACTCTCTCTCAAAGGCAAAAAGCTCTACAAATGAAGAAAGCTTTGGCAATGGTGGTATCAACACCAAGCTTGGAAGTGCAACCACCTCAACAAATTCCTATGGAAGCATCGCCCTCTACTCCGGTAATTAATCAACTCTTGCATTATCCGGAGGTAACATTCATTTCCGACTCCCATAGAAATACATTTGTCAAGTTTGCTATGAGACAAATTCAATCCACCAAATTCATATGCCAAGATGCTTTAGAGAAGTTGGGTGTTCTTGAACAAACAAGAGTCTTTTTCAATGCCATGGGTTTAAAGAAATTGTTTGAAATGGAGGAAGTAACATACCCCTCCCTTGTCTTGGAATTCTTAAGTTCTTTAAAAGTGACAAAAGTTGAGAATAGGGAAAATATTGAGTTTCGTCTAGCTAACACTAGTAGACGCATTTCCTTTCCGGAATTGGGTGCAATTTTGGGTCTTAGCGATGAACATAAATTCTATAAGCAATATGGGAAGTATGATCCCGAGCCTCTTTGGGAGGCAATCTCCGGGAAGAAATTTGAAGATTTTAAAGCTTGTCGTGCTCTTTTGGTCCATCATCCGGGCATAAGAATATGGCACAAAGTTGTAGGAAATACCATAATTGCTAGGAAAGACACCAATCATTTCACCGGACTCGATTTTATTCTCCTTGAATCAACTTTGAATATTGGAAGAATTCACACCAAGCCTTACAATTCTTTGAGGCTATTGGTTGATAGATGGCTCCATATAGATAGTGGGAAGAAGGGTCAAACCGTAATTGTTAATGGCGGCCTTGTCACGGTCCTAGCCAAGCACTTTGATCCTAATTTCAATGAGGATAGCAAGTACAAGGCTAAGGATGGTGGCCATCTCATTGATATGTCCACCTTGATTAACAAGTTTAAGTGGGTTGTTCACAATTCCCTTGATACCAAGTATGGGTGGCTTACAAGTGAGGCTCGATCATTCACTTTACCCGCAAAGATTTGCCGTCTTAGTGTCCACCGGACCAACTATTTACTTCCCCTATCCGAAGAAGCCGAGTACATCATTCAACAACAAAAGGGTGATCATGAAACCCCCTCCTCTTCCATTGTTATACCACCTTACCCCTATGTTTATGAAGAGTTCAAACCACAAGGAGTTGAAATTGGAAAAGACTATGTAACTCTTATTATGCAAACCATGCACAAGCAAGCTTATGAAGATCGGAAGAATGCTTATTTGGCTCAATATCCTCCCCTCCTACATCTAGCTAGGCAAGGACTCCTTGATCCATCTTGTCCTTTGCCTAGTTGGGCGGATAGAGAAGCCTTGTTTCCGGGTGCATCTAGGGACGTGGTGGAAGACAATGAGGTTGTTGGAAATGATGAGGAGATTGATGATAATATTGAGGAAGAAGCAAGTGGAGATGAAGAAAGAGATGGTGAAGATGGTGAAGATAATGATGAGGAAGATGATGATGAAGAAAGCAAAGAAGAAAGTGCCAAGGAAAGTGGCAATGTGACCACTTCTCATGAGGGAAGTGGTGATGATAGTAGCATGATGGAAGACTAGCCTTGGAGATTCCTACTCTCCCACGGTTTGTCTATATCTCTTTGTATTTTATTTTCATTTTGATCATTGTTGGTTTAGTCCTAGCAACATCAAAGGACTCACACCTCGGTTCCTTTGAGGTGTTCTTTATTGTTCCCACTTTTGTAAAATCCAAAATGACAATCTAATTTCATGCATAGCATAGCATGTGCATAAACTCCCCATGCTTTGACATTAGCAATAGTGTCTTACTTGGTTTGGGGAAGTTAATGCATACGCAACAGGAGGTAATTTAAATTATCCTCTCCGTCATAACAAAAACCATGCATCATGTAGTATAGCTTAGTGTAGAATTGCATTTAGTATAGAAATCATGCATCATTCTTGCATAATTTCCATCATTTTGGCCATTGAGGACAATGCCCATATTAGTGTGGGGATGGGAATTCTAACACTTAACTTTTATTCAAAAACCATAAAAATTGAAAAATTAAAAAAAAAAAATCATAAAAATTTGAAAAATTGAAAAAACCAAAAACAAGTTCATTTCCTTTGTATATATTGTCTTGTATATATTGTGTTTGTTTCATCCTTGTTCACTTTGATTGACTACGCCACATCCGAGACATGAGGATATTGAAGACCGCATGGTATGATCTTTCCAATCTCCTTTTTCCTCTTTATGTTAATGACTATGTGGCTTTATTTTGATTGATGCGGTAAAACAATGTGAACTTAGGATTGCATTTAGTTTATATGGCATATTAGTTGGTAGAATCATATGCATTAGGATGTTTATATGTTAGTTGCATCATGGCATGTAGTTGCATGTTAGAAAAATTTTGCGAAACCGTCTACTTTGGAAGCTTGACAAGTGTATATAGGCCCTAGTAGATGCTTTTTATTCTTAAGACTTTGCTTGTTAGAATACTTGTAAAACACCCTAGGATGTGTCATGCTAGTATCCTTTGACCCATGGTTTAAGGCCTAGTCAAGAGTACCTTGTGGTGTGATAACTCCTTGGCTACCGTTTATTCCAAGGTGACCCTTGAAACCATGCATACTTCCATCATTCATCCATGTTCTACCATACATTTTTGTCATCAAAGGGAATGGGCACAAAAAGAAATCAATTTGAGTTCAATGAAATGAAAAGTGAAAGAAAGTTTGCAAAAATGCATCAAATGAAAAGAGGAGCAAAAATAGACTCCTAAAGCTTCAAATACAAGGCACCCTCGTTACTAATTGGGGTGACTTTGAAAATGTTCAAAAAGAAAATGCAAAAAAATTGTCAAGCATTGAAATGCCAAAAAAATCAAAAAGAATGGCAAAGAAAGTATTCTCAAAAAGTCAAAATGCCACAAGAAATTGGGGGGAAAAACAAAAATAAAAGCAAACTCCCAAAATGAAACTCAAACATCTATCGATCCCTTTATCCATCGTATCCATTTTTGTGCATGGTAGAGAGGGGACGACCCTTCTTCTTGTCTAGGCAAGAGGGGGAATTCCGCGATCCTCCAGTGTTTCTAACACCATAGGGAGTCTACTCTTGACAAAAGCATTTAACGATTGAGGACAAAGGTACCCTAGCTTGACACATTTTGGAGGTGATTTATTGGTATCCTTCTAGGCCTAGTAGTTTGAACAAATTGCATCTATGAAGGATTGTGTACCCTTGAATTGCTTCCCTTATAGATAATTTCCGCCACTTAGATGAGGAAAGTGGCTATTCTTTTTGTAGATGCATCCATTATGTGTTTTTGTGTGCTTAATGTTTGGATGTGTCGCCATTTTGGCAAGACCCACCTTGCCTTGCAAGAAGGCATCCTACCTCATGGTTGTCTTGTTGTGAGTTGAAGGGGCGGAGTGAGACCCGCTAATTGTCTCATATCGGCTACTATTATTATTTTAGGTTAGTTTTGGTCCTAGTCTTTGTCACCTCTTTACTCGGGACGAGCAAAGGTTCGGTTTGGGGATATTTGATGCGACCATAATTGGCGCATATTTAGCCCCCAAATTACCCTTGTTTTCATGCTTTTTAGTGCCTATTTGGGTCATTTCTTATCTTTAGTTCTTTGTTTTGCATATTCTTTGAGATTTTGATCCCTTGGTAGGAAAGGAGTAAGAATCTTGCATTTTCATGGCAAAACAAGGCTAAATTGATCATATTCAATGACCAAGCATCAAGGAGAGACAAGACTAGAAGGCCTTTGTACATAGCATAGTAGAAGAGCATTGTTGAGAAAAGGATCCTTGAGTCCCCAAGGAAATCCCCAAGGAATTCATGAAGAAAAGGGAAGAAAAAGAAGAAGGAAAGCTGTTGAACTACAATCCGAACGGATTGTAGAGAATCCGTCCGTCCTCGCCAGTCCGAGCGTCCTCACCAGAATCCGCTCGGATTCCCCATGCCCAGTCCGAGCGTCTTGTTCCTTGATCCGCTCGGATCGTCCACCCTGCATCCGGCCGTCCCGACTCCCGGCCGCACGGATCACAACACAAAGACAGATTTCGTTCTTCAAGCTACGAAATGAAGAAGCCCTTCTCTCGGACAATCCCGGAGGCTCCTTGCTCAACTTAAAAAGTGTAATTACTAGTTTAGCCCTTAGTTAACCCTAATGCATCCTCCCTAATTTTCACTATAAATACCCCATTAGTCTAATTAGAGGAGCATGTTCTTCTTATCAATAATTAGTGTAGTTAATATCAATCAAATCTCTCTTCAATATTGTAATCAAATATTAATCAAGTTTTAATCCAAGTTTTAGTTCCTTAATCTCTCTCTTGTTCTTACTTTATTTTGGGTAATTGAAGATTATTTGGGTTATTATTGGGAGATTGACAACCTCTCAATCTAGGATTCAAGTACTTCTATTATTCTTGCTTTATTATTGGAATCATTAGTAGGTATAATCTCTTAATCCCTTTTTAATTATTGCTAATTACTTTCATTTATTCATCATGTTTTATTATGTTAGTATAATTGACAACCTTTCTAGCATGATCAATATGATAATGAGTGAGTAGTCTCTTAGCTAGGGTTTAATGGGTGATTAGGGGAAACCAACATGGGGAATGATTCATGCTTAAATTAATATGCTTTCATATCTTATTTGCTTGCTTGTTTTGATCTTAATGCATGCACATGTTATATTTGATGAAATGCTAAGCCTATGAATCCTTGCATTTACTATCATCTTCTACCCTTTCAACTTGACTTGTAAGACATAACCCAACTCGAGTCTTGTTAGACCATGCATGTGTTAAGTAGGGAAGATTAAGTCGACTTGTAGGTGTTGTACAATCCAAGAGATTCGGCTCCGGGACCCAAACTTTCCTAGGATTGTAAGATATAACCCAACTCAATCCATCACAACAATAATTGCTTGCTTATAATTTGAGAACATGTTTGTATGATCATATCCCATGATTCCCCTATGAACCCATGACACCCTAGTGCTTTTAATCAATTGTTTACACCCTTATTTCATTTACCTTGTTAGTTTATTTTCATTGCCATTTTAGTTTAGTAACCTTCTACATCAACCCAATTTGTGACACCCCTAGACACCGCTAGTTACAATAGAATCTTCATTTCAATACCCGTCCCTTGGGATCCGACCTTTACTTGCCTCTTTACTAATTGTAGAGTTGTTTGTGAAGTATAAATTGTGTTTTGTATCGACCATTGACCAACGACCACATATGCTTAATTGTGAACACCAAATGGCTCCGATCAAATAGGTAGAGAATCTTCCCCTTCTTGTCGCATCAGTCGCGACAAGTGATCAGCTACAACGTTTTCAGCTCCTTTCTTGTCCTTAATCTGCAAATCAAACTCCTGAAGGAGGAGTATCCATCTCAGTAGCCGTGGTTTTGCCTCCTTCTTAGCAAGGAGGTGCCTCAAAGCTGCATGGTCAGTAAAAACAGTGACTTCTGGCCCAACTAAATAAGTACGAAACTTCTCTAAGGCATAAACTACAGCTAACAGCTCCTTCTCAGTGGTAGTGTACTTCACTTGAGCCTCATCCAGAGTTCGGCTCGCATAGTAAATAGCATTCAAGGCTTTGTCTTTCCTCTGGCCAAGCACCGCTCCTAGTGCATAGTCACTCGCGTCACACATGATCTCAAACGGCAAGTCCTAGTTGGGAGGCTGTATGATCGGCGCGGAGACTAAGGCCTGCTTTAACCTGTTAAAAGCAGAAAGACAAGCATCAGTAAACACAAAAGGGGCATCCTTAAGCAACAATTGTGTGAGTGGTTTAGCAATTTTGGAGAAATCCTTGATAAACCGGCGGTAAAACCCGGCGTGACCAAGGAAGCTCCTCACCCCCTTAACATTAACAGGAGGTGGTAATTGCTGAATCACTTCCACCTTTGCTTTGTCAACTTCTATTCCCCTATCAGAAACCAAGTGCCCTAAGACAACTCCCTCGTTGACCATAAAGTGGCACTTCTCCCAATTCAGCACAAGATTAACCTCAATACAGCGCTGCAACACTTTCTCAAGGTTAGACAGACTGTCAGAAAAATCACTTCCATAAACACTAAAGTCATCCATAAAAACTTCCATGATAGACTCAATGTACTCTGAAAATATCCCAATCATACACCTTTGGAAGGTGGCAGAGGCGTTGCACAAACCAAAAGGCATTCTGCGATACGCAAAAACGCCCTTAGGACAGGTAAATGTAGTCTTGGCCTGATCATCTGGGTGGATAGGGATCTGAAAGAACCCTGAGTACCCGTCTAAATAGCAGAAAAATTTATGAGAAGCTAACCTTTCTACCATTTGATCAATAAAAGGAAGAGGAAAGTGATCTTTCTTGGTGGCGGCATTTAGTCATCGTAGTCTATGCACATCCGCCAACCGATTTACTACTCGAGTAGGTATTAATTCATTCTTCTCATTCTTAACTACAGTTGTCCCTCCTTTCTTCGGGACTACCTGTACTGGGCTTACCCATCTAGAATTACCTACAGAATAAATAATACCTGCATCTAGCAGCTTCATTACTGATGCGTGTCTAAAATATGATGTTTCACACTTTATTCTACACGCATTTCAGAGCTCAAATGTGCAATATATGCCATTATTTCCCTATTTTCCTCTACTTTTGTGTTTTTGTCTATTATTGCAGAAATATGAAGAATTGAGCGGAAATCGAGCCAAATCCGTCCCCGAGTAATCTGCATTGCAAATGACGTAAAGGAATTGCTTAAGGAACGAGCTTGGTGCGCGATCCAAGGCCCAAAGACGTATCCACGAGAATAAAGCGAGTCAACTAGCGGCTCAAGCGATCGATCGACTAGACCCGTCGGTCGATCGACCAACTATCGGGATCCGAAGCTCTTTATTCTTTGAGATCCGATCGATCGACCTCCTCGCTTAGTCGATCGACCTCCTGCTTAGTCGATCGACCACATCGGCGTTCAGACGAGAATTAAAAGATCGAGGAACTTAAAGCCCATTGTGTTTAGGTTTTGGAATAAGATGTTACGTATATTTCCTATATAACGTAACCTAAATCATCAGTTTATTATCAAGTCTTTTATTCAGAATTTTACATCAAGTTTTAGCATTAAGTTTTCATTCAAGTTCTTTATCGAATAGTTAGGGTTTGGGATTATTGTGAGCATCGGAATTTCGGATCTTAATAATCAATCTTTCCCCTGCAATTCGGTATTCTTCCTGTTTACTTTCAGTTCATTTATTTTGCTAATAGATTAGAATTGCTAGTAGATTCCCGAAACCATCTTCATTATTGCATGTTAATTGCTTCCTTCCCTGTTTTAAGCATGAATTCAGTAGCTAGTTTTATCGTTTATGTTATTGTTTCTACCCTTAGCATGAGTAGCTAAATCTATAGTGCTAGGATGTAGGGGAATTGTAGCATAGGCGGCATTAGATTGAACACGATCGAACCGCGTGTCGATCGATCGATCGACATTGTTGGTCGATCGATTGACCTTGTAAGGTTATCCTTCGTTTTAATTGTTCTTAATCTTGTATTTAACAAATCGAATGCATGCGACCAGTTAAATACCTATTTTGTGACCGACCCATTAGATCGAAAGATAGGGAAGGTTATTTGACCGTCAATTAAATCGACTAAACTGTGCTAAGATCGAAAGATAGGTATAGTTTAGACCGTTAGTCACTTTTCAGGACGAAAGTTAGTATTAGTGGCATTAGGGACCTATAGCGAGATCGAGAGATGCTATATGTTAGGAGTGGACCGAGAGGACCTCTTATTTCCCGCCTTACCTGTGTTTGATTCAGACCGACTTAGTTTGCTGCCGCCAAAGCTATAACGACCTGACCATCCTAGTACCCTTTCTTTTATCTGTTAAATTCGTATTTTTAGTTTATTATTTTTGTTCACCTTAGCTGTAGACCAATTCAAATCAACCCCCATAATAGTTACCTCAGACTGAACATAGATCAACTAAAGTTTACAACTGCCTCCTTGTGGTTCGACCCTGTTACCACTAGCCTAGGTTAGTCTTAATAGGAGATTATAAATTTTATCTTTGGTACTCACAACGACGGGTATCAAATTTTGGCGCCTTTGCCGGGGAGGCAATAGTCCTAATTTTAGTTGTTTTTATTTTTAGTCTTTCTTAGTTTAAGGAACATCCGTTCCTTAAACCGTTCTTATATTTTGTTGTAGTTTCCTCTTATGCGCGAGTCACGGGGTGGTCCATTACCGCCATTTGATCCGAGATTGAAAGATCTTTGCACGTAAAGAGGAGATTATTTCAAGAACAACAGCTGGAAGAGCCAAGTTCTTATTCTAGCTTTTACGAGAACGAGCTGTTCGAGGAAAATCCACCATCTTCACCCGTTTCTACATCTTCAGCCGAGACAGTTACTTCTCCAGAAATTTCAGTCATGGCCGAGGAAGCAAGTATAGCTAGTTTTTCCGAGCCGACAGTGACAATTTATACAAAGGGTTCGAGTTACGGAGATGCCGGAAATTCGAACCAAAGCCTCGCTTACATTACTATGGTCGAGAGAAATCGGTTCGGGAGTCGCAAATGAAGATGCAAAGCAAGGCATATGGAGACCTTTATTGACTATCGCCGCTCCATTCCCCCACCACCGGCGTGACCCGGATCAAATCAAAGAGACCATGTTCATCTTCTCCCTTCGTGATGCTGCAAGGGAATGGTATAGATATTTGGACCGGACCGCTCTGGAGATCACTGATTGGAATACACTGGCATTGGCGTTCTACAAGAAGTACTTCTCTGCTTCAAGGACGATCGCTATTAGAGCTCAAATCACGGGCTTTAAACAAGGGCCAGATGAAAATTTCCATGAAGCATGGGTCCGATTCAAGAAGTTGGTGCGAACCATACCGCACCATGGGTTTGAAAAGTGGAGTTTGTGCAACCATTTCTACAATGGGTTGTACGACGATCGAGGGCCATTTTGGATGTCGCCAATGGAAGATTCGCTGAAAATTTGGGAGCAACTAAGGGGTGGAAGATCATTGACGATCTAGCTACCCACAAGGCCGAATATGGGAATTCGAGAGGGAACCAGAGGAGAGCTGCTGAATCTTCCTCTGTTGCTGCGCTTGAGGCTCTCACCGCGAGATTTGACAAGTATGAGCTAGGGGGAGCTTCTAAAGGTGGGATATACCAAGTTAATGCCGTGTCAAACGGTCCCTTCGTCTGTGAAAGGTGTGGAGTTGAGGGCCATGTCTCAAAAAATTGCCCTAGCCCCTTTGAATCTTGTGCTGCCTTTCAACACTATAGGCAGACAAACACCTACTACGAGCCACCGCATTCGAACTTGAGTTGGAGAAGCCAAAATGTCCAAAATCCAACCCAACATCCGCCACAGCAGCAGCCATATGTCCCGCCTCATCAAAAGCAACAGCAGTACCAGAAGCCTCCTTATGTGCCGCAGCAGCAACAATCACAAAACTCTGAGTTCTCCGAGCTTAAGAATCTTTTGCTAAAGGAGTCCCAAGCAAGAGAGGCCGGGATGAAGTTACTTGAGAGCCAAATTGCTCAACTGGCTAGTAAAAGTAACACTCGAGCTCCCGGACACTTACCCACGCAACCCGAACAAAAGGAGACCCTAAATGCCATCACTCTGAGGAGCGGGTCCACCCTTGACGGTCCTGCCATGGTTGAGGATGCTGTCGAGAAAGATGAGCCAGAAACAAGTCAAGAGAAAGCTTCAACAAACAAATCAAAGAAAAAAGCGTCTGCCAGGCATTTCAGTCGATCGACTGAAGTACCTAGTCGATCGACTGACTCACGGGTTACAGGAGCTTCTGGAACTGTACATCTCAGTCGATCGACTGAGGAGAGTGGTCGATCGACTGAGATCGCTGCTGATGCTGAAGAATTTCGTCCTTTAATGCCAAATAATCTACGAGACCACTTGTTTCGGGGAACCACCGTCCCGAAAAGTTTGGGGGCAGACCCGAGTGCTGATGGGTCAGTCCCGGCTCCGAAGTTCGATCCAATGACGGTCAATGGTTCTCATTTGAGACGGTTTGAGGAGGGGTCTAGCTTCAACAAAGAAAAGGTGACGGACTTTCAGCCTAAGTCCAAGGATACCGGCACGCGCGACCTAGAGGAGAGGGCTAAGGTACTCCTTATAGCCCCATATCCGGAGAGACTCGTGCCGACGAAGGAACAAGTATCTTTTAGTAAATTTAAGAAAGTTATTCGTAGCTTGAATGTTCAGGTACCCTTCCTTGAGTTAGTTAACCAAGTGCCAGCATACACTAAATTCATGAAACAGTTGTTGTCAAAGAAAAAATCTCTTGAACATGTTCACACTGTTGCGTTAACTAAAGAGTCTTGCTCCTACTTGTCTCACACTGCGCCCCATAAGTTAGAAGACCCGGGCAGTTTTTCAGTTCCTTGCAGCATAGGTACCTTTTCTATCGAAAAGGCATTATGTGACTTAGGAGCTAGCATAAGTGTCATGCCCTTGAGTCTGGCTAGAAAGCTTAAGTTGACCGGGTTTGCAATAATCGAGATGACAGTTCGGATGGTCGACCGATCTGCGGTCGAGCCTATAGGAGTCCTAGAGGACATACCCGTCCAGATAGGGAAGTTTTTCTTCCCTGTCGACTTTGTTGTCCTTGACATGCCTGAGGATGACCATATTCCCATTATTTTGGGTAGGCCATTTCGTACACTGCGCCGTGCGAGTTATAGATGTCGGTCTAGGAACCTTGACTTTTAAAGTGGGAAAGCACTCTATTGTCTTTGCCCAAATGGCTAAGAAAAAGGATCCCATGTGGCCTGTTACATGTAATACGGTCTCTGAAAAGAGATCGTACTTTGTACTTCCCGATATGCCTATTTCTATTCCTGTTGTAACCCCTCCGCCCCGGATTGGGAGCAAGAAGGAGGAAGAATCTGTTATTTTAGATAATGCCGGAGCTGGTTTGGGGAAGAGCAAGTCAAAGTTATTCCAGCCGCGAGAGAGCCTATCACTCAAAGAGGAGGTCTTGGATGCCTAAGCTATGGGACCGATGAGGAAGTGGAAAATGAGCCAGCCAAGGTGAGATGGTCTGATTTGGAGTCTAACGATCCCAAGGAAGTCCTTGATTGGGGAGATGACGAAGCTGATCAGCTGAGTTCTCCGACTGTTGAAGCTAAGAAGGGTGCAGCTGATGAGATGAGCACCATTGAGGCTACCTCTAGTAGCCGTGCCAAAAAATGGGCCATACCGTGGTCCTTCTTGATCAACTATTAGTTGATCATGCTCGTTATAAACTTCATTCTTTTTGCTTTGTTAAGACATTTTTATTGCTTTTGTGTGCGCGAAAACTTCCTTTTATTTTATTCTGCTTAGGATTTTTAAGTACTTTAGACCTCGTTCTGGGTTTTGCGCAATTTTGGGCGCGTATTATTGTGCTTTTGCAGGTATTTAGAGCTTATTAGCTCAAATCATTGAGCAATTACGAAGAAATAAGACACTGCAGCAGTGTTTTCAGTCGATCGACTGACGTACCTAGTCGATCGACTGAATTCCAGGTTTACAGAAGCTACTGTTCACGTCAACCTGGTCGATCGACTGATCTCAGTGGTCGATCGACTACCGCTGCTGCTATATTCGTTCACGACCTCTCCCCTGCTGTGTTTGGTCGATATGCGGACCTAAGGGAGTCTTCTACTCCACTTTATTTTCCGTCGCATTATCTCGTTCTTCGCTTGTCTCATTTGTGCACAACTTTTACGTTTCAAAATTGTTTCCTTCGGTCTTAAGCATGGTTTTGTTTGTCTTTTCAGGTCTTTATTGGTAGCACTGCTAGCTACTGAAACCTCCTAGCTAACGCTGGTTTGGGGAGGTTTCCTTTGCTGCGCTTAAAGTATTGTGAGTTCCATATCTTTCCTTTATGTCTTGCTTATTTAATTTCTCACAAATTCCCATTTCTCTTTTCTTCATTACATGATTTTGCACAATGGGGACATTGTGCGATTTGGTTTGGGGAAGGGTTTTGCGTCGCATATCATTTGCTTGCATTCACGTTTAATTTTGTTTTGCATTGTTTCATTTCATTTCTCTTATATATACAAAATTCCAAAAATTGATAAATTTCAAAATTTCAAAAAAATGCATGTTTATTTTAGCATATAGGTCGAGTCGGAACGGTAGTATTTCTATGATGATTTTGCATTTGCACCTGTTTTATGCCTAAGCTTTGCTTGATTAACATGTTATTAGTAGAATCGTATATGCATATCTACGATTTTTTGTTACATTCTTGCTGAACTTGAGACTTGACTTTGATAATTGGCAAACTACATCATATTTCTGAGTTATTAGAGCCTATAACTGGTGACATTCATGACCAGTTCAATTAGGAATATGAGTAGTACTCCTTATGAGACATGTTTCCTTAATTTGCATAATTATGAATTTGATCTACTTAATACCTGTATGCATTCGGTTTGTGGTTTGTTGACACATGTGGTAGAGGTTTCCTTCTCTCATTTTACCCATAAGCTTCACACTGCCAAAAATATCCTTTTTGTCCTATTTACTACATCCTACACATAGCCTGCCTTAGTCAAGCTAGTAGCCTAGTTTTTGGGATTGTTACTCGTTTTTGGTAGCATTTGCTCTTATGAGATTTTGTTGGGAGAATGGAAAAAGGAAGGAAAGAAAGAAAAAAAAAGATGAAGAAAAATGATTCGGAAAAAGAAAAGAAAAAAATGTCCTGTACTGTTCAAAGCAGTCGATCGACTGCTCCTTTTGGTCGATCGACTGAAGATCCGAGGAAGAAATCAATTCGCATACTTTAATCCTTATCTTTTGGCGATTTTTGCTCCCATGTTTTATTCTTATTTTATGGGGAGTTAGTTGATTACTTTTACATCTGGAGATTGTGAGATTTGTGCTTGCTATAGCACCGTGTTGTTTGCCTATGAGCAAGAAGTTGGATGTTGTCCTTTGGTTCCGTTCTGGTACTAGCTTGATCACCTGTACCCCCACTTTACCATAAAATGTTTTGCCCCTTCTTACCCATACCTCACATATCCCATATTTACCTCGGCATGTGTCATTGGTCATCTGTTTGGTTGGAATGCATATGTACGGTCATAGAGGTCATCTTCATAATTTATTGCTGGCATGTTTTCATAGGTCGTAGTTAGGTGAGAGTCTTTACAAATTTAATTCTTTCTATCTTTCACATATTCACCTGTTCTTATGAGAGATTTGAGCGACCCGCGAGAGTCCAATTTGATAAGTCTCTACAGTTGACGGTTCAGCAGTTTTTAACGACTTTATAATTCGTTTGCATGATTCACATTACTAATTGATTGTTGGTTGTGCATTAAATTGGTTTGGGCTTAACAGTTTGCATTTCGCTCTGAGATCGAACTCGTTCCGTTAGGTCATTAGATCGAGTCTAGTTCTTGCTTGGGGACAAGCAAGGTTTAGTTTGGGGAGATTTGATGCGTGTCTAAAATATGATGTTTCACACTTTATTCTACACGCATTTCAGAGCTCAAATGTGCAATATATGCCATTATTTCCCTATTTTCCTCTACTTTTGTGTTTTTGTCTATTATTGCAGAAATATGAAGAATTGAGCGGAAATCGAGCCAAATCCGTCCCCGAGTAATCTGCATTGCAAACGACGTAAAGGAATTGCTTAAGGAACGAGCTTGGTGCGCGATCCAAGGCCCAAAGACGCATCCACGAGAATAAAGCAGTCAACTAGCAGCTCAAGCAGTCGATCGACTAGACCCATCAGTCGATCGACCAACTATCGGGATCCAGAAGCTACTGTTGCTTTGAGATCCGATCGATCGACCTCCCCGCTTAGTCGATCGACCACATCGCCGCTTCCAGACGAGAATTAAAAGATCGAGGAACTTAAAGCCCATTGTGTTTAGGTTTTGGAATAAGATGTTACGTATATTTCCTATATAACGTAACCTAAATCATCAGTTTATTATCAAGTCTTTTATTCAGAATTTTACATCAAGTTTTAGCATTAAGTTTTCATTCAAGTTCTTTATCGAATAGTTAGGGTTTGGGATTATTGTGAGCATCGGAATTTCGGATCTTAATAATCAATCTTTCCCCTGCAATTCGGTATTCCTCCTGTTTACTTTCAGTTCATTTATTTTGCTAATAGATTAGAATTGCTAGTAGATTCCCAAAACCATCTTCATTATTGCATGTTAATTGCTTCCTTTCCTGTTTTAAGCATGAATTCAGTAGCTAGTTTTATCGTTTATGTTATTGTTTCTACCCTTAGCATGAGTAGCTAAATCTATAGTGCTAGGATGTAGGGGAATTGTAGCATAGGCGGCATTAGATTGAACACGGATCAACTCACGTGTCGATCGATCGATCGACATTGTTGGTCGATCGATTGACCTTGTAAGGTTATCCTTCGTTTTAATTGTTCTTAATCTTGTATTTAACAAATCGAATGCATGCGACCAGTTAAATACCTATTTTGTGACCGACCCATTAGATCGAAAGATAGGGAAGGTTATTTGACCGTCAATTAAATCGACTAAACTGTGCTAAGATCGAAAGATAGGTATAGTTTAGACCGTTAGTCACTTTTCAGGACGAAAGTTAGTATTAGTGGCATTAGGGACCTATAGCGAGATCGAGAGATGCTATATGTTAGGAGTGGACCGAGAGGACCTCTTATTTCCCGCCTTACCTGTGTTTGATTCAGACCGACATAGTTTGCTGCCGCCAAAGCTATAATGACCTGACCATCCTAGTACCCTTTCTTTTATCTGTTAAATTCGTATTTTTAGTTTATTATTTTTGTTCACCTTAGCTGTAGACCAATTCAAATCAACCCCCATAATAGTTACCTCAGACTGAATATAGATCAACTAAAGTTTACAACTGCCTCCTTGTGGTTCGACCCTGTTACCACTAGCCTAGGTTAGTCTTAATAGGAGATTATAAATTTTATCTTTGGTACTCACAACGACGGGTATCAATTACCTCAGCCATCACAACATCCTGCATCTTCTGGTTCAGCCGGCGCTGACCCTGTCTGCAAGGTTTGTGATCCTCTTTGATATCGTCCAGTGAATAGCCCATTGCCTTCCTTTTTTTCTTAAGTACATCTAACAAAGAGGTTAGCTGATCATCACTAAGCTTGGCACTAACGATGACAGGATATTGCTCTGTATCGTCTAGAAAAGCATATTTAAGATGAGATGGGAGAGGCTTACGTTCCGGTACCTTTACCTCAATGGAGCAAAGAGTGCTGATCATTTGTTCCACCTGCTCCCCGTCATGCTCATCTAAATCATCAACAAGCAAATCCAACGCAGCGTCATCATCCTCTGGGCTATCTGCACACTCATCAAAAAGCATGAGAGCTTCCAGTGGGTCCTTCATAAAAGAACCCGACCAGAAGTCATAAATAGACTCATCAATGATATCGACCGAATAGCAAGTGTCCTCTATCATTGGGTGGGCTAAAGTACTGGGCAAACTAAATGTGATAGCGTCATCCCCTACCGCAAGAGTCAGACGCCCTTGTCTGACATCAATAACGGCCCCAGCTGTACAAAGGAATGGTCTTCCTAAGATAATTTGGGTCCGGGTGTCCTCAGCTATATCCAAAACAATGAAATCTACTGGGATGTAAAGCTTGCCTATTTTCACAGGCACATCCTCCAAGACACCTAAAGGTCTCCTAACAGATCTATCAGCCATCTGTAGGGTAATGTTAGTCACTTTGAAATGACTCATCTTTAATTTCTTGCAGACAGGAAGGGGCATGACACTAACACTGGCACCTAAATCGCAAAGGGCCTTATCAATAACCATATTGCCTATGACACAAGTAATAGAAAAGCTGCCCGGGTCTTTCATTTTTGGAGGGGCCTTATTTAACGGTAGATTACTAGACTCTTCCATAAATGAAATTGTCTCAAATTCGCTCAAATTCCTCTTACGCGTCACGATATCCTTCATAAACTTAGCGTAAGTGGGTACCTGAGTAACGAGTTCGGAAAAAGGGACAGATTACTGGAGGTTCTTCACGATGTCCACGAACTTACCGTCATCGTTGCTCGATCTTTGCGTCCTTCAGACGACTTGGGAAGGGTACTCTGGTAGCGATGAGCGGTCCTGCAACCTTTTCTTTACCCTTATCAATGCGTGACGTCTCCACAGCAGGGGAAGATGACACGGTGGCGGTATTGGATAGTAAATTAGAATTTCCGCCACTTGAAGTACTGGATCGAGTACCTTGATCGCTCGATCGACCATGTTCTTCACTCGATCGAGTGATCTCTTCAGCTGAGTTCCTCGATCGAGTAGTAGTGTTACTCGATCGACCGTCTTGGAATTATGCACCTCTCGATCGAGCACCATTTTCACTCGATCGAGTCACTGGACGATTAGAACCGCTCGATCGAGTAGAAGAGTCACTCGATCGAGTGGTTACAGCACACGCAGCAAGTATTTCCTGCAAGAACTCGTCTAGATCATCATCTGAGTCATCATCAGCTGTCAACACCTCGTTTTCTTCATGAATAAGGTCATTTTGAAAATTCATCGCACTGGCTGGATCGCAAATTGGAAGAAACTTGGCTTGATCCGTCGCATGTGTCAACTGCGCGACTTGTTCTTTCAATTCCGATATAACCGTATCAGATTTCTGTGACATACTCATCATAATGGATTTCAACTCGGCAATTTCTTCTCTTGCAGAGGGAGAGACCGGTTGTGGTACTGGCGTAGAAGGGGTAGAAACGCTCTTTATCTCTTCATATAGCTGAGAAAAAGGAACCCCTTGCTTGTACTTCTTGTAAGCAAGGGCGCACTCTATACTTGCTACACATTCATAAAGGTCATGTCCTTCCTCGCCACATCTACCACACGGCTCTGTATGCTCTGTAATCGTAGGCATCTTGCAAATAGACTTCCGAGGCAAAAGTTAACCTGCAGCTGATCAAACTTTGCAAAAAAAATGAGATCGGTCTCAAGGAATAAATTCCCTGAGACGAGAGACAAACTTAATTAAAGCAACAAATATGCGCCACCTCCCCGGCAACGGCGCCAAAATTTGACATGTCTGTCGCGTACCTGTCAAAAATAACCAACTGGTTCTAACTAATATAGCTAGGGAAATCGGGTCGAATCCACAGAGAGGTAGGAATTTGTCGGCTGAATTTATATTCGTCTAAGTAACCAATTTGGGGGGTTATAAAATGTGATTTCTAAACTAAGAGAATAAGGAAAAGAGAAATAAAAGGAAGGAGTTTAACAGATAAGGGAGAATAGCTAAGACAAATGGTTCACCATAATCATCTGGTCGAGTAATCTAGATCCCAGGTCAATGCAGTACGGTCTAAGGGGTAGCGAACGTCACCTTTCGGTCCTTAATTCACCCTAAAGTGTAAACAGTTTAACTTTCGCCCTCGCTGCAATACTCTATTGTTCGCCACTAGTCTGCCTCTTCCAACCTTTCGGTCCAGGTCAAGGTCCACTAAGAATAAGGGTCTAATTGCGTCGACTCAATTAGGCAATTACAATTATTTGTAGCACTTAAACAACAAAGACGGTACTGGCATTAACCTAGTAAATCGATCACTCTCCCTTCAAATTATGGATCCCCTATAGTCTTAGCAAAGGGAAATTAGCTACTCATAGTCGTCGGATTAACAATTACAATAACCAAATAATTAAAACTAAGCATGATGAACAAACTATTAAGAGACTGATTGAACGATTATAAAGCAAAGAGAAAAAGGATTTAAAAGCAGTAAATACGATTAAGAATTAAACTAGATTGATAATACCGAATCCGAGTAGCAAAGTAGAGAATAGAAATCCAAAGAACAGTGACCGAAGTAGCAGTCAAAATGTACGTGGTGAGGTCATAGGAGTAACGTGATGTCCCCCTCAGTCTTATACTAGAAAATCGTCTTAAACCTAATCTATGGACTAATTACAAAGCCCATAAAAGATTAGGCGGAAATAAGCTAAAAGCACACGAAACCCCTCGATCGAGTAGAAAGATTACTCGATCGAACGCAAATCACTCGATCGAGTTAGAACAACCTCTCGATCGAGCACTGCTTGCAGGACTTCCTCGATCGACTCCTTAAACTGGTCGATCGACCAATCTTGAGTGTGTAGAGCATTCGATCGAACAGTAGACCACTCGATCGAGCTATATGGGCATGTTAGGACTTGAATTGCTTTCCAAACTCAGCTCATACGTCTTCCAAATGTTAGATTTCCAAGCTCCAGCTCCTTCTTTCAATGAATGCATGCAATTGGGACAGTTAAGGCTCGATTTAGCTTCTCTTCAGTCAATTCCTGCAAATTACAATAAACGGACCAAAGTAGAATATTCGGGGGCATTTGTAGCCAGATGCTACATAAAAAACATAGAAATGCGTGTAAAAATGAGGTGAAAGTCTTATATAAAAGACACGCATCAGTTATTGAGTTAGTGGGCTCCGTGAGGAGGTCTCTGATATCCTACTGGGGAATCTCGGTGTTTATATCAGATGTTTGTGGTGCCAGAGAGAGATGGGCTTGTGAGCCTGGCTTCTGTGGGCGGTGGTGATTTTGAATCTCAAAGAGAGGTGACAGTTTTTATTGTTGTTTGTTGAAAGTTGTAAAAAAGGGCAGATGTGTATTCTGCCACTTGATGTGTTTCTGGGGCAACGGTTTCGATTCCGTCTTCCCGCGATTTGAGATTTGTGATGGGTAGTGAATTTCACTATCCTGTTTGAAGGTGTGACGGTTTTAAATGCCGTTTGTTTGAGATTTTGTGAAAATAGCGAATTTGAATTTCACTATTTCGTTTTCGTATTTGATAAAAATGATTGTTTTTAATTCCGTCGAAATTTTGTGAAAATAGTGGATTTGAATTTCAATATTTTGTGTTTGTATTTGAGAAATGACGGTTTTTAATTCCGTCGTTGAAATTTTGTGAAAATAGTGGATTTGAATTTCACTATTTTGTGTTTGTATTTGAAAAATGGTGATTTTTAATTACATCGTTTGAAAATTTGTGAAAATAGCGAATTTGAATTTCCCTATTTTGTTTTTGTATTTGAAAAATGACGGTTTTTAATTCCGTCATTGGATATTTGTGAAAATAGCGAATTTGATTTTCACTATTTTGTTTTTATATTTGAAAAATGACGGTTTTAAATTCCGTCGTTTGAAAATTTGTCAAAATAGCGAATTTCAATTTCACTATTTTGTTTTTGTATTTGAAAAATGACGGTTTTTAATTCCGTCATTGGAAATTTGTGAGAATAGTGTGGAAACCGGACCAAAGCCCAAAGTTTTGCTGAAAGAGCAGGGAACACCTCAAAGAGGCGCGAGCCTTCCTGCGAGGGAACGAGGCTTCCCTTTTTACTGTAAAAAGACGCAAGAAGCCTAAGCTTCTCATAGTCTTTGTCTTCCTCAACACAAAACCAAGAAAAACCACGAAAATCGCCATTTTTCGACTTTGCTACTTGCTTGATTTCGTGCCATTGTTCTTATGTCATCTCAAGGTATGTAAATCCTCTTGAATCCATTTGAATTTGTTTGTCTTTTTGTTAATTAAATTAGGACGAAACCCTAAGCCTTCGAAAAATCGATTTGGTCGTTTTTGTTTAGCCCACTTTTTAGTGAAATTGATGATTACATTAGGTTAGAAACCTGTTTAGGAGTATAGGAGTGCTTTTAGTTTGCATATTGGTCCCCGTTCCCGCTCCCTATGCTCGAAAACTGTGAATGAGACGAGAAACCATCTTATTTCACAATGCCATGTTTGTTTGCTTGAGTTGTGTGCCCCACTAGGTTGCATTGTAGTCAGGGAAGACCATCTTTGCCCCATTGAACCTTCGTTGGGCGTTGTGGGCGAAATTTGAGTTTTTGCCTTTTGCCTTTTTGAGACGGCTTTATGCTGACGAGATAAGCGTCTGTTTGGGCTCAAATTGAGCCGGTTTGTCTTGAGATGGACCTTAACGGTAGTTTAGGTCACTTTGAGACGTGATTAAATCACGCTGTTTTGTTGTGTACGTATTTTGAATTTTGACCTGTTTCTGCCTGAATTGGCGTAAAATTGCCTTTTTGAGCTGTGAAAAATACTCAGTTGTGTCGGGAATTTTTGTCATTTATTTTGCGGGCCTTGTGTGGTCCTTGAAGTGTTGGGTGATTTTTGTAATTTTTGTTGTTGTTTTGACTCGTCTTTTGCATGAAAAGAAGGGCGAGACGTTTTTTTGTGCGAATTTTTGTGAAGTGTTTTGTTGGGATGGTTTTGGGCAGATTTGACCTGCTTTTGTTTTGCATTTGCAGGTGGTTTGGTTTTTTGGATTTGTCCATTTTATGCCGTCGTAATGCCAAAATTTTGGCTGACGTTTTTGTTTTGTCCTGATTGCAGGTGAGTGTTCTGGGCCCACTGGGTCCGTTGCTGAGGCTTTCGAGGTCTTGTTTGGGACTGGGCTGGTTAGTACTACGGCGAGTGTGCCCGAGGTGGTGGTAGAGGACGCTTCTGAGGAGGAGCCCACTAAGGAGGCTGTTAGAGTCGAGAGAGCTACGAAGGTTCATCTGGAGGCCGTTGCTGGTGCTGAGGGAGCCACAACGGCTCGAGAGGAGCTCGCTGTTGAGGCTGTTGATGGTGCGAGGGCTCAGACGGAGTCTGAGGCCGGTACCTTTGGGAGGAGGTTTAGCACTGTGAGGAGGGGTCCTCGGATTCCTAGACGGATGCTTCAGAACGTCGCGAGGGTCATTGAGAGTCCTCCTCCTCGTCCCGTGGAGTCTCGTGGTGCAAAGAGACGGAGAGTGGAGACGGAGGCGGATGACGTCTTCGTCGATAACTGGGAGGCTAGACGGTTTACAACCCCTCGGGGGTTGAACCTGCGGGCGGTGCCTACTTGGGCCGAGGGCTTTGACGGTAGCAAGTTGTTGTTGCGGCTAGACACTCACATCTCTTACCGTGCACACGAGGGCTTGGTGAGTCTGCTGCCTTGTTTTTTTTTTGCTTTTTTTTTTCAGAACTGAATTGGTGTTCTGATGTTGTTTGTTTCCCAAATTCACGAGTTTGCTACTGTAAGGACTTTCTCAGGCTTATCAACTTGTATAGGTTTCTACGACGTTCTCTGGGCCGGTACGTGGGCATTGATAGAGAGGTCGGCTATGGGGCCGTTGATGGCTACTTGGCACGAGATTCACAAGGCTTCGATTAGGTCGAACCTGTGTTTGATTCGTGCCACGCTGGACCGTTACTGGGACACGACGTCGTCGTTCCACATGGAGTTTAGGGAGGCCGGTGTTACTTTGGAGGACTTTGCCATGATATCAGGCCTTCCCTGTGGCGAGATGCCTGTTGAGTTCCCGGAGACGCCGGAGAGAATGTCTTCCGCCGTGGTCACCAGTTTGATCGACAATGTTTTGCCTGCGCCGACTGACATCACTCATTTCCTGATAGCGAACTCCTATGTGAGGGACCACTTCAGGGGGAGAGTGGTTGGCTTTGTTCAGGCGCCGTTAGCGAGTCCGGAGGCTAAGGCTAGAGCTGACGCTCAGGAGGCGCGGTTGTGGTTGTGGTACTTCTTGGGTACCACATACTCTGGTGACAAGGGTGAGCGCTTATCGACCAAGCTACTTCCTCTGCTTGCTGACCTGGACGCCTTGGGTTTGTTCGACTGGGTCACGCCAGATTTGGCGAGTTTTACCCGTTACCTGCACTCTGCGGTTCGTCCGGAGGTGATGGGGGATGGGAGTTCTCCCGCTTTAGTTGGTCCTAGCCTCATCTTGGAGGTACGAGCATTTTTTTGGTTTTTGTTTTGATTTTGATTTTGATTTTTGATTGATCTTTGAGTTTTGGTAATTTTAGAAAAACAGGCAGATTTGTGGTTGCTGTGTTTTGTTACAGGCTTGGTTGTTTGCTTACTTTGTCCTCCTGTGCCCGAAGACGACGAGTGACCTGCCTTCGGTTTACCCTGCTGTGAGGGGTTGGACGGTGGCTCGGAAGAAATCGACCAAGTCGACTTACGAGGACTGCAGGCGTCGAGTGAATGCCCTCAGGGTTAGTGATGTAAGTCATCACTTCTTATCTCTTCTGTTTTGTAGAAAAGGATAGGGATAGGATGACTAGGTAGCCTTGAAAGCCCCCAGTTAGTTGATTAGCTTTGCCTTGAGTGCAGTTTGCCGAGTGGCCTTGGGAGCACTACACATGCGTACCGGCTGCTGTCAGGGAGCGTCTGTGACCTCGTAGTTCCCAGCGCTTGTACCTCGAGACGGCGATCGAGCTGGTTTGGTACTTGGGCGAGCGTTTAGCTCGTCAGTGTTTTAGTGAGACCTTTGTGGTGCCGGTCGATACGCATAGGGTGTTGTTCCAGGAGTCGACACCCGACGAGGTTGAGGAGCACATTCACGGTCGTGGAGGTAAGGAGCTGCTGTTACGGGAGGCTGACTACGACACCTTCCGCTTGTCGAGGCTTGCCTGGTACCCGATTGAGGTATGTTTTCCTCTTTTTTTTCGTTTTCATTGCCTCTTTTTGCGCTTTGGCGGAATGGTTTGTTGCCTTCGACGCGGATTCCTGTTGTAGGGTGTTGACGCGCTCATGAGGACCCAGCCCCCAGCTTTCCCGACAAAGACCTCCTTCCAGGGGCGGGGTGGTGAGGAGTTACAGCTGCGTCTACCAGAGCCTGCGGCTGCTTAGGTGACCGACACTGGCATGGAGTGGAGGTTGACAATTTTGAGGGTGAGTTTTTGATTTGAACCCTCCTTTTTGTTTGTATTCTGCCTTGTATTTTTGTCTTGTTGAAGGGCTTTTCTGGTTGTAGGTGTCGACCGTTAGTAATCAGGCTTTGTGGCGGATGGCTAACCGGTGGAGAGCGCTTGCTGATGACCTGGCTGCAAGGGAGTCTCGGCTTGCACAGGTGATTTTTGTTGGTTGTTTTGTGTGTTTTTGTGTTGCACTTAACGTTTAGATCTCAATGACCTGTATTGTGTTTTGCAGGGTACTCTGGATCCGGCAGAGCTTGCTCGGGTCCGTGCTGAGCTGGATGCAGCGAGGTCCATGATCGAGTCACGGGGGCTGGGGATCATCAGTCGAGACCAGGAATGAAGCATCGCGTGGACGGGTTACGGAGCCGAGATGCAGATATTGCCTCTCTTAGGGCTCAGTTGTCTACGGCGGAGGAGCTTCGCGTCACTATGGAGTACGAGACGTTGGGGAGTTCTCCTGAGAGGGGACCTGGGCAGGAGGTGGTGTCTGCTTTACCTGCGACTCCTCGTGAGACCGAGACTGGCCCACTGGGAAACGTTGAGTAGTTGTAGTTGTTTGTCCGTGTTTTGGACTTTTGTTTGTACATATGTACAATTTCCTGAGGCGGTTTGTATCTATGTGTCTTTGGTTTGTAGTTTATTTGTGTTTAGCTTTTTTTTGTGTTTTGTTTCGGAGAAGCACGGTCAGCGGCTGATTCCCCTTTGCTTTGCATTTGTTTCTGCATCGTTCGTATAGAAAACAGGCAACAGATAGCACATACGTATAAACGTAAACACGCAAAAACATTTGATGAAAAACAAAAATAACCACGATGACTCGGAGTTAAAAATGAAATCGAAAAGAAATTTTGAAAATTCCGTGACAAGTCGTTATGTCTGTATTTTTCAAAAGAAATTGATTTGAAATCGAGAAATTAATTCGTATTTGAATTAATTGCACCGAATTTTGCCGAAAATTGATTTGTAACTCGAAAAACTGAAACTCAAACCATCACGGATGAATTTCAAAAGAGATTTTTGCGAGTGTATTTGATTTTGATATTTGTGAGATCAAGAGTCGGATTTGTAAGAGTTTGAATTTTGAAGAAAATTGACGTCGTGTTATCACTTTTTGATTTTTGTGGGAAAATCCTAAAAAGCGAAAAAAAATTCAGAATTTTCGACTGACATGGAAACGGTCCGTCGCGGATCGGGGCGACCAACCCTTCCCCCCTAAAAAAAAGAAGAGAAAAACCAGTATGTTTAAAGCAGCGTCATGGAAACTGTGTCGGATTTCGTAAAATGCGAAAATAAGGAAATGTGAGTGTGAGAAAACACAAAAATTCCCTGATAAGCCCGATGATGCGTGAGCCTTAAGGCGGGAGGATCTAGGTGTCAGGAAAAAACACAAACTTGATAGGGACAAGTCAAGGCGCGGATCCTAAGGGCCAGCCCAAAGAGGCGCGAGGCCATAGGCGATGGTAGTGAGCTTCCCCTTTTTTCGGAAAAAAGCGCTGATTGTTTTGTATAAATAGGGACGTTTGTGCTTCATTGTTTCATCATCCGAAACACAAAAAACATCTCTACGAAAACCTTTCTTCTTCTTCCACAAATAATTCATGGATGCTTTCGAAAATAGGTTGCGACATTGGTGTCGGGATTTGTCGCCTCCCGAGAAGTATCAACTCATTGTAAGGGGAGTTGGTCAATTGTTGGTGCTTCGTCAAGTCAAGGTGCAATCCTCGTTCCTTGAAGCGTGATCTCGGTTTTGGGATTCAAAACATCATGTTTTCGTTTTCTCGATAGGTGAAATTTGCCCTATTGCCGAAGAAGTGGGCGCCATTGGTGGATGGCTGGGTTGTACTCTAGTGCTCCCACCGACTCGGTTGTGTTACAAAGAGAAGTTTCGTTCAATGTTGGGCTTGTCAATGAGCCAAGTGAACTTTCTCCTTGCTCCCCATGGTGTGGATATGTTGGCTCTTATCAACATTTTCTCAAATTGGTTGGATGTTAATGTCTGGGAGGTGGCTAGGAGAAGGGTTCTTGTCTTTTTTTCTAGTGCATGCATAGCTCCTTGTCGATGCCTTGAATAAGGAGGGGTTAAAGTGGTATGGTAGTATGACCCATGTGCACATAGTTGAGCAAATGAAACACGGTTGGGATCCATCATGGTTTGTGCTTGGCGAGATCATCCAAACTTTGGACAAGAAGGGCTCTTGTGGAGAAGTTCCTTCGTTTGGATCTCCAAGGATCCTCCAAGTGTGGCTCTTGGAGAGGCTAAGGTATGTAGTGTCACTGACCGATTCTTCTTCTTACTCCTTCCGTCACCTTACTATGAGGAAGAAAGTTTACTCGGATAGTTTTGCATCCACCGAGGCCTATTGGACCTCGACATTGGTGGAGGAGGGTGGTCCTCATATCCGTTGGGTGGTGCCGTGGTGGCACTTGAGGTCCTTCACGGGGTTGCCCGCTTCGGCGCTTGTTCTTGTTCCTCGATGGTGGTGGGCTTGAAGGTTGTTTCCTTCATTTATCCCGAAAGGCTTATGAGGCAAATGGGGTGTTGATAAAAGGTGCCCGCTCAAGATACTCTCGTCCAAGAGAGTATTTTCTGGAACTCCGAGCTTGTGAAGGTCTTTGAAAGGTGGTGGGCCACTCGGCCAATTTGGAAGGTACCAAACCCCGTTGCTACGACATGGGTGACTCCCGTTTATGTCGAGTGGTCAAGAGCTCAAACCTTGGAAGAAAGGTCCAAATCTCGAAAGGACGAGGTCGTCGACTTGAAGTATACAGAGGTTGGCAAGGCCAACCGTGCCTTCTTTGATGATTTTGCCGATGGAGCTAGCCCGGATGTAGTGAGGCCACCGAAGAGGAGAAGCTCGGGTCCTAAAGAGGTTGTGGGCCGTGTATGGCCTCGGCTTAGGCCGAGTATGAGGTCCTGTAAAAGACCAGAGGGCGTCGCCGTTGTAGATCCGTTGCATATCCATTCCAAAGAGGAAGTCCATGCTGGGCGGGCCAACAAGATGAGCAAGGGGAAGATGTACCCTGAGGGAAAAGGCAAGGGTAGAATGGAAGAATGAAGACCTCCATTACCCGTTTTACTATTATGTTGTAATAGTGTTTGTGAGTTTTTATTATGTTGTACTAGCTATGTATTGTGTATTTTGTGCTAGTTTTACTATGTGAGATGTCTTAGTCGACATTCTAGCTTGGACAAGTTGTAGACTTGCTTAGCCTTATTTGTTGTCAAATTTGTAATCCTTCTCATTATTGATTAAATAAGAGGATTGCTTATGTTAAAAGAAATTGCGAACGCTTGTTTCTTCCATCCATCTCGTAAAGGTAATTCGACTTGAATTATCCTAAACATTGCACCTGTGAAAGGGATTTTTGTGCGAAGGGAGAAAGGTTATTTCCTTTATTGTTTTTTTTGTGGAAAAGGGAATGTTTTTCCCTTTGATTTTTTTTGAAGTTGATATGGGTGATTTTTTGTGTGTGGGGATGGTTGTATCCTTCTTGTGTAAGAAAGGACTGCCTATGTATTCGCCTGAAAAGGAGAAATCAAACCATGATCGTAGTTTGAATGTTTTGTTGTTTTTATTTGGGTGTTGTGGTTGTATCCTTCTTGTTTAAGAAAGGACTGCCTACGTATCCACCTGAAGAGGTGAAATCAAACCAAGCTCGTAGTTCAGGTGTTTGTTTTAAGTACAAGTGGATGTTGCCTTTGACAGATCAAAGGTTGTTTGAAACATGGCAAGGTGCCATAACTTAGACTCTATAAAACATGCAATTTCAAATCAGAACGCATTGAGGAACTTGACTTGAAAGGGATATTGTGGTCGCTAGTTGTGAAACTAGGGTAAGGTTTGTGGTTACTAGGGTTCAAGGGTAGTATTCTTGAGTTGGTCTAGGTTGGTCGGGTTTGTGAAATTCTCCCTGTCTAGGTCACTCAGTCTCACTGCGCCCACCGAAAGTATTTTCTTGACTAGTTATGGCCCGGCCTAATTGGGTTTGAATTTCCCCCTCGGATCGACGGGTAGTGGTGCTCGAACCGACTTGAGGACCAAGTCGCCTTCTTTGATGTTTCTGGGTTTGACCTTTTTGTTGAATGCTCGTTGTATACGTCGTTGGTATAGCTTGACGTTCTAGAAATGTGAGTTGTTTGAACCTTCTACGGGTCCATTCTGCCTCAGGAACTTGACTCTCCGGTAGGATGCTTAGAGATGGGACCTCCAACTCTATTGGTTAAACCGCCTCCAAACCGTATGCTAGGTTCAAGGGTGTGGCGCCTGTGGGTGTTTGAATGGAGGTTCGGTATCCCCAGAGTACGAATGTAAGTTTGCTCGGACAATCGCGGTAATTATCTTGCATCTTCTTGATGATGGTGACAAGAGTTTTGTTTGCAGCCTCCACCGCTGCGTTGGTTTGGGGACGATAGGGGGACGATCAATGTCGCTTGATTTTGTATTTGTTTAGCAAGGCTTGTGTTTTCGCCCGGAAGTGGGAGCCTTGATCGCTGATGATTTCATGGGGTACCCCCTATTTACAGATGATGTTGTCCTGGATGAACTTGGCCACTTGTTTGGCGGTCAAGACTGCATAGGACCGTGCTTCCACCCACTTGGTGAAGTAGTCGATGGCGACGAGGACAAAGGAATGCCCTTGGGTGCTTATCGGGTTGACTTTCCCGATGATGTCATGGTGTATAAAAGGGATGGTGGTATGTGTTGTATGTTGGCGAAGATTTGGCAATTGTGGCAATATTTGACGTAGCTTCCGCAATCGGCTTCCATGGAGGTTCAGTAGTAGCCAACCGCATGATTTTTTAGGATAGCATCATTGCGCTCATGTGAGGGTCGCATTCTCCGCCGTGGACCTCTCCCATGACGTTTTTGGCTTTGTGGTGATCGACGAGCCACATTCTCAGGTATGTTGACGAGCGCGACAAGTTTTGCCAGGGCATCAGCAAATTGATTTTCCTCCCGTGGTAGGTGGAAGTAGTCGACTTGGTCAAAGAATTAGGCTTCTTGATTGATTTTTGCTTGGTAGGGTGCTAAACTGTCGCTTCGGATTTTCCATGATCCGGACACCTGATTGATGATGAGTGAGATCGCCGTGGACCTTCAGTCGTTTGATACCAAGTGTTATGGCTGCTTGTAGGCCGATGATGCATGCTTCATATTCGGCGACATTATTGGTGACGACGAAATCTAGCTTGATGCACCGTCGAAGTATAGGCCCCATGCGTCGGTGTCGGCACTATGGATGTCTTCGTCGGGAAGTGACCATGTGTCGGTCGTTGTATCCTCGTTGACAGGGTTTTCTGCTAGGAAATCGGCGACTGCCCTTCCATTGACAACCATGAGGGGTACAAATTTGAGGTCAAATTCGGATAGCATGAGTGTCCATCTAGCCTTCCGTTTAGTACGGGTTTTTCGAAGATGTATTTGATCGGGTCCATCTTGGAGTAGATTTGGATCGTGTAGCTGAGCATATAATGTCGCAGCTTCTTTGTTGACCAGATCCGGGCAAGGCATGTCTTTTCCAACTGGGTGTATCTTGTCTCGTACTCGGTGAACTTTTTGCTGATGTAGTAGATGGCTCGTTCTTCACCGTCAACTGTGTGTGCTAACATTGCTCCCCTGGCTGTGTCGGTGACAGTTAGGTATAGGGATAAGGGAATTTCTTGTTGAGGTGGCATGAGCACATGAGGTTTGGATATGATTTCCTTTATCCCGTCGAAGGCCTTTTGATAGTCGTCGTCCCAATCGGTGCGATCGGAGGCGCGCTGTTTCTTGAAGATCGGTTCACAAATCATAGTGAGCTTGGCTATGAAGCGACTGATGTATTGGACTTGACCGAGAAATCCTCGAATCTCCTTCTCGTTCTTAGGCCGATGCATTTGTTCAAGAGCATTGATTTTGGTAGGATCAATTTTGATGCCCCTCTTGCGGACAACGTGTCCCAGAAGTTTTCCGGAGGTGACCCCGAATGCACACTTCTGAGGATTTAGTCTCATGTTTTATTTCCGAAGGCGAGCGAAGAATTTCCGAAGGGCGCTAATGTGGCCGTTCCGCTCTTTTGATTTGACGATCATGTCGTCGACATATACCTCCATATCCTTGTGCATCATGTCATGTAGGAGTGTGGTGGCGGTTCTTTGGTATGTTGCTCCGGCGTTGATTAGGCCGAAGGGCATGACCGTGTAGCAATATGTACCCCACTGTGTAGTGAATGCAGTCTTGTGCATATCTTCCTTGGCCATTTTGATCTGGTTGTACCCAGCATACCCATCCATGAATGATAATAGGGCGTGCTCGGCAGTGTTATCCACCAGGAAGTCAACATGTGGTAGAGGGAAGTCGCCTTTTGGACTTGCTTTGGTTAGGTCCCTGAAGTCGACGCAAACCCGAATTCTCCCGTCTATCTTGGGTACAGGGACTATGATGTCCACCCAGTCAGAGTATTCTGCCACTTTGATGAACCCGGCCTTGAACTGTTTGTCTACCTCTTTCTTGATTTTGAAGGCCCATTCAGGGCGCATTCGGCGCAACTTTTGCTTCACGGGTTTAGCTCCGCGTTTAATGGGTATCTTATGTTCTGCAATCTCCCTGTCGATCCCAGGCATGTCTTTGTAGGACCAGGCGAATACGTCCTTGTATTTGTGTAGGTGGTTGATGAACTGCTGTCTTTCCGAGGGGTCAAGGGTGGTCCCTATCTTAAGTTCTTGAGGTGTATTGTCGGTTCCTACGTTAATAGGTTCAATCTCCTAAATAATGGGGGTCCTATCTTGTCGTTTGGCAAGTTACTTGGCTAGGTGAGGTGAGTAGTCACTCAAGTCAAATTCCTCATATTCGTTCAGAATTGCATTGCAGTTAAAATGATACGAGTCATAAGAAAACTTAGCGTTCATTAAGTCGACTTGAGCGAAAAGCTCGGAAAGGACAGACATCTCATGGGCAGTCAGAGGCGACAGTGTAGAGGAGGTGGCCTCTGGAACAAGCTCCAGGTTGCTGCCTTCTTCGGGAGTGGGGGTGACCCTAGTTGACTCAGCCTCTGAAGCAGCCACAAGTTTTTGATAAAACAGTGGGAAGGAGACGGTGACCGAGACATCATGAATTCTAGGAGCTAAGACAGACTCTGACTCAGACTCTGACTCAGACTCCTTCTCATCTTCACTTCCCTCCTTGAACATAGGGCCTTCTCTAGTTGTGATCTTGAGAACGCGGCCTCGACGATCGGTCCACTTTACAGTCTTCCTCCAGCCTTGTGTAGCTTTCTCTGGGTCAACATCAGAGATTAAGGCGGTGGGATCGAACTGGTTATCCTTTAGAACAATGTTGATGATGTCCTCATAGTCGAGGAGCTTGATGTTATCTTCTTCGAAGAGGAGACTGACGGCTTGTCTGTCCAGGCATGGGGTCGACTCAGATTTGGTCGACGCAGCTTTGATGTTGTCGTGGATGAATTAGAAGTCTTGAAAGACCTCCACACCCGGGTGTTTGACCTTAGCTACGGAGTCGTATATTGGCTCAGGAAAGCCGTTGTAGAGCTCGAATTGTCCCTCGGGGACGAAGTACCCATTGAGAGTCAAATGGTAGGGACGGAGGATGACTCCGTGCTTTTTGCACTTCCGTATTAGGAGGTTCATCTCCTAGATGTCTTCATCGGTAGGCTCATAGCCTAGCCCGAATTAGATGTTGGGGACCTTGGCCTGTTTCAAGGGAGGTAAGGTGCTCTTTAGCGGATTGAGAGGTAGGCCCGAAAAATAACCTTGGCGCATCAAAATGCGGTTGACTGTGATGTTCAAGAACGGGTCACAATCAAAGGATGCTGATTCATCGGTTAGGGAATTCACAGCTTGGAATTCTCACATTTCGCTGTCGTCCTCTTCAATGACCTGAGAGGCTATTCCCTTCTTCATGATAGCCTTGATCGGGGAAGCGGGAATTGTGATTGTCTTCCCGTTGAAAGGGACCCTGATTTTATGATGGAGAGTTGAGGTGACGGCCTTGGCGGCGTGAATTAAGGGGCGTCCTAGAAGCATATTGAAAGAGGCGTCGATGTCGACTACCTGAAAACTGGCTTGTCTTTCCAAGGGTCCAGTTGCAATGGTCAAGGTGATAAGCCCCATAACCTTATGACGAGTACCATCATAGGCGCATACTCTTTGATTAGTTGGGACCAAATCAGATTCTTTGATACCCAGTTTGTGAGCTGTTTTGAGGGGGATGACATTGACCGCAGAACCGTCATCCACTAGAACCACAGGCACGTTTTTCTTGAGGTATTGTACAGTGATGTAAAGGGCCAGGTTATGGTAGGCTCCGAATGGAGGGATATCTTCGTCAGAGAAGATGATCGGGTTGCTTAGGTCGGGGACATCCCTTGTCATGTGTGCTACCACTTCTTCTGGAAGGAGGTAGAGGGAACTGTCAACTTTCCTAAAGCTTGTAACAAAGCCTGCCGATGTTCGAAGGATGTAGCAATCAGTTGCCAAATTGAAATTTCGGCCTTTGCCTTTTGATTTGTTTAAGGATCGAGTTTTTGGGAATTTCGGGTTGAGTGTCCACGTCTGGGACAATTTGGTCATTCTTTGTTGGGACGACTGTTGAATTATTCGGGTTTTGATAGGGGCGTCCGGACCGGGTAAGATGACCGATCTCTTTTACCGGTTTGTCTTTTCCCGGGACCATGTAGACATCCTCTGCGTCGTCTATCCAGACACCATTGATTTCGGGATCGTGAGGGTACCTTTGGGGGGGGGGGGGGTATTCCTCGGTGGATAGTTTTTGTAGGGAAAGTTTTTGTGGGGGTAGTCTTTGTGAGGTTAATTATTGTGGGGTGCATGCCAGAATGGTCGCGGGAGGAATCCTTTATAGTGAGGGTACTTTTGGGTGCTTGGAGGACCCTCCCTTGGACGTGGTGCTGGTGGGTTGAAAATCAACCGGTGATAGGCGTCCTCAAGTCGGGTAATCCTTTCTGCGAGACTGGCTATGGCTTCTTCAAACTGTTGAATCATGGTGAGCATGGTTGCAGCACTGAATACGAATATCTCGTCCGGAGTATCCTTTTCCAAGTCATTCACCTCGTCATCAATTGGCAGGATGAGGTGTGAGCAATACAAGGTTGGCTCGTCATCAGAGATGGCATGGATTCCCAAGGGGTTCATTTTATTATTTTGTTTGGTGGGTGGAGGTAAAGGTAGTTCTCCTTTCTCGATCATATCTTGGATGGCGTTCTTTAGTTTAAAGCAAACCTCCATGTCATGACCTTTACCCTGGTGGTACTGGCAGTGGGCATTGGAATTCCAGAAATGGGTTTTGTTGGCCTCGAACGGGTCCGGAGTGTGACCTATAGGCTGTAGTTTCCCTAGGTCCATGAGTGTTTTTAGGGCACTGATATAGGTTGTCCCCAAGTTTGTGAATACCCTTTGAGGATGTTCAGATTTCTTTGTGGTTGGTTCGAGGAGGTCGACGTCATCGATTTTTTGTCTTACCATATGGGTGCGATCCGGTTGATGCAGATCCCTCGTAGCCTCTACCGGTGGTTTTGGCTAGGACACCCTTGCGGAGGTTGTCTTCGATGCGGGTTCCGACGATTTGTAGATCCTGGAACGTTTTGATGTTTTGATATCTTAGCAGGTTGGCATAAACCGGGCGAAAGTTGTTGACAAATTTCTACACCAGAGTTGATTCACTCGGCTTACTGACCAATTGAGTGCTTACCCTCTTCCAACGGGTTAGGAATTCTATGAACCCTTCCTTATCATTCGAAGTCCGGACCTCAAGAGTGCGGATTTTGGCTTGAATTTCGACGTTGTCTGCATAATGCTTAGCAAATTCGACGGCGACTTCGTCCCAAGTAGTAAGGTTCTTGGGGTCGAGGAAATAGTACCATTGGCGGGGAATTTGTTCCAAGGATGATGGAAAGATCCGGGTGAAGAGTTCTTGTTTAACCCCCTTGATGGACATGTAATCCTTGACGGCTCAAATGTGGTTGAGTGGGTCCTCCACTCCCTTGAACTTAGGTACATCCGTCAAGGTAAAGTTGTCGGGTAGGTGATCCCCAACGGGTTCGAATCTTTGATTGTTCTCAAGGTGGACATTGTTATCACGGGCTAGGAGTTGTTCTTCCAAGAGCTTGAGCCTCTTCTCAGTTTCGGTCAAAGGCGGAGTGTTGTGTTCTCCGATTTCCTTGTTTTCCAGGGTGTCGATATGGGTCTCGACACGGTCCAGGGTGACCTTAAGAGCGGTGAGTAGGCTTGCTAGCTGAGCAGTTGTGGAATCTCTGTTATCATCGTTGTTTTTGGACGAAGTTAAAGACGAGGCCATGGCTCTGAGGCAGAAAATGGCTCACGTTACATCCCAATCTGACACGGGTTAATGACTAAATGCAGATAACACGAGACACGAAAACACAAATTAGACTCAACAAAACGAGGGCGACCGTGTGTGGTGCATCAGTGCTGACTCGATTTAAGATGTGACGGTGTTGACCGAACTTTGACTCGCATCCAACGTAATGGCATGGCCACGCTCGGAAGTAGTGAACTGAAAATGCGTGGCCACGCTCGGAAGGTTTCTACGGTAGATAATTCTGGTTAGACAGTTACTCTCCAGATCGAGAAAACCACTCATGATATGATCAATGCAAGTATGACCTTCAAGACACCTTGCATTCAGTGGGAGATTGTAACAGGACAAGAGAATTGGTGACGCACACTTGTCTCGAACAAGTGGGAGATTGTTGGAGTATGTGTGCTCAACAATAGTGCGATCACATATTTAAATCTCAAATTAAGAATGCATAAGGGATAATTCTATTATAAGTCAACTGATCAACATTAATCAGTAATGATTGGCTAACTAGAGTTTGACATTACTATCGTTTGACGGTGGTGATCAGTTGATCCCTTAAGGTCACACCTATAGGACAATTCCCTTAATAGATAAGTTGATTAATTGTATGCCGATACAAGTTAATCAATTCCTTAAAATGTGAACAATTCTTTTTGTGAGTGAGAATATTTATATCTTATTGTAATTTGATTAAATAAGATTCATTTTAGTAATTAAAAGATTTTATTACTAAAATTCATTATTGTTTGTGAAACAATTAAATTAAGAATGATTGATTAATTGTAATTGCAAAATGTTGTGAATTATAATTATATGATCAATTTTATTTACGTGATCAAGAATCACTAGACAATTTGTTGTATGTAATTTAATTAATGTATATAATGATATTTATTTGGTAAATATGCATTAAATTAATTAATAACATGTTACATACTACATGTGACATATTGTGTGTGACAAGTGACAAATTGACAAAATAAAATTGAAGTCCATTTTATATATGGACCGAAAAATTGGAGGGATTTAGGGATAATGGATGTTTTATTTTATATTATTATGAAACATGATGATTACCCTAATGGAGTAGCCTTACACCTACAATTCTTGTGAAGAACAAAAGAAAAAGCAAGAAGGCCATGCATTGGCCTTCCTTTCCCTACCACCGACTCCCCCTTATCCCATATAGAGAAATTGTTCTCTATATTTTCCAATAATACATTTACATATAACATTCTTATCCTTTCTCTCCCACTTCTCTCTAAAACAAGTTTTTAGAATATATTAAATTGTTCATCTAATATTATCATAAATATAAGACTACTAGTGTAGTAATAAAGATATTATTAGAATCTTTTAAGGTTTCATAATACATCTAGTTAATTAGTATATTAATTTTAAGGGACTTGTTTTGGGTGCAACAAAAGGAGGATCTCAATATTTGGGATTTTTGGAGGATCATCCATTACATTTATGCTCAAGAACAAATAAGGAAGGTGACCTTATTTGTGCCCTATTTTCGAACCAACAACAATGTAAGAACCATTGTTTTCTAATTTTATTTCTTATTAAGTTATGCATGCACTAGATCCTTAGAACTCATATTAAAATGTTAATTAGTTCATCATTAGAAAAGTCTAATAATAGGTATATGAACCTAACATTTCGACCAGATCGTTTTAGGTCGGTCGGTTTCGTCTCTGCAAGGGTCTCGAAACGATGCAAGAGATGTTCAGAGTCGCCACCAAGCATTTGTGGGATGCTTGGAACCCGTTTGAATCCACTTTATACCTAGGTCAACCAAGGCAAAAAGCGGTGTTTGACATAGGTTCTAAAGATAAGGAGTCGTCCCTCTTTAGCATCCCATCTCTAGAATGACTCTCGTTCGCCCTGGATAAGGTCGTCCACTATCTAAAGTTTCTGAGTAAGAGGTGAAGGTACGTATTGGGAAGCCCTTTAATCAGACATCCAATCCCGCCCCTGGTAGCTGACTCTACTGATCGATCATGGTTGTTTAAATGAAAAAGTCGATAAAACGGGTAAATGCATCAATGCGCATCCACAGTTTGAACCTAACATATGCGCTTTCTATGTCGGTTGTTTATCTAAATATCATGTAATTGATGTCAAATTGGATTTAATGTTTATTTACATGCAAGACGGAAATTAAACAATAATTTACCGAGTTAGGTTTATGGTGCATAACGTGATCCATTTGTCTTAGTAAGGCATTTTGCAAATACAATGTAAAAGGGGCATATTTATCATCTGATATATCCTGTATTCGGGTTAACCGAAGTCGGGATCGTCCTGAACAAGTGCTGGAAAGAAAACAGGGTCTATATCAGGCAGCCTATTGAGGCGCGAGCCATCAGGCGATGCAAACAGGCCTGTCTTGGTTTGAAAATTAGAAAATGGTTGGCCTGTTTAGGCGCGAGTCAGCAGACTGTACAAGGGACGTCTTCTGACTGTTAAAATGTTTTTAAATTGGTTTGAAAAGAGGGTGTTTGAACCTGTGCTGGTTTGGAAAGGTCGTTTAGACCGCTTGTTGTGTTAGTATGAGGAACGAGACTTGAATAATCTTCATTGTATTGTCAATATTCGATGTCGAGTTCGGTTTTGCAAGCTTGACATGAATAGTTTTGAAAATGATTATGAACTAATTATTTTAAGTTCATATGTTTGTAATTAGTCAATGGTTATCATCGTACTCTGTTTAAAACTGGCATGGTATGTGGAACCAAGGATGATTTTGTATTTATGACAAATACGTTTGTTTTAAAATGTAAAGAAATAAAATAAAAGGTTTTAAAATACCTTTTAAAATGTGATTAAACAAATATTATCACCGAAACACGGATTAAACCGTCATGGTATTAGGAACCAAGGGTGAAAATATTTTATGGTTAAAAGTTTATCATGAAAATGATTTGAAATATTTGAAATGGTAGAAACCGATTGCAAATGAGAAATGAAATAAAGACGAAACATGAGAGAAACACGGCTGGATTAAGGCCTGAGAGGGCATTAAGGCACGAGCCTCTCTACTCTACAAGCAGCCTCTGTCTCCGGCCAAAATCCGGTTTTGGCTCATCTAACCCATATTTGAATCATGTTATGCATGTTTTAGCATGTTATAGTCATAAAACAGATGAAAAACTTGAAAGAAGAGGATTTTTACACCCTCATACTTACATGCTAGGCTTAGTGAATGTGTAGTTGGTCGAGATGGTCGGTCGAGTTATTTAATGCACGATAACGGTACCAAACAATGTGTATGGCATGTATTTTCGATCGCTAGGTCGAAAATACGTGTCGGTTTGTGACTTAAGAAGTCGAGTCGAGAATTTTAAGGGAGAAATGAGGAGGCGGACACTAGCGTACCTTCAAATGGTGGCATTTGAGGGGTATTTATAGAAAAATGGGTGGTTCTGTGTGTTTTGAGCGCTGTGGCCACATGGGCTACTCGAAGAGGCGCGAGCCATTTCGCGGGTCTTCGAGATGTCTTGTCACTATCACGCAATTGAAATCATGATTTGTTCTATCCTAGGTTTTGGATGTCATGATTTGTACTTAACCATCAAGCATTCCGGGAATACTTAACATGAAAGTTTTGAGAAGTTTGTTTTTTGTGTTTGACTCGGTTTGACTCGTCGTTTGAGTAGGGATTTGAATTTTTGAGTCGGTCTTTGGTCCGGTGTCGGTTTTGACTCTAGTTAGTGTCATTGCGACCCTGTCGTCATGCATTAAACACTCCAGGTACTTTTGAAAAGTTTTGAAATGCTTTGTTTTCGAAATCGTTTGAAGTTTTCCGACGTATAGTTGTACAAAACTGTCGATTAAACGCTGTGATTCCTAAGCATGTTATAGTCCAATAATCATCGAGTGTTTGTTTGAGACTCGACAGGTACTGGGTATCTACACCACCAAAAACCGGGTTTAACCGAGCCTTTATATGGGTTTTGTTGTTGTTGTTGTGCGACCTTCTTAAGACGGATTTTTACCTAGGTTGTCGTGACTGTTTTGGGGAGGCTTTGGGGTGGTTGTCGTAGGTTGTTGGGGCTGGCCGTGAGATGGTCGTTATGGGTGAACTGGAGGCCGTAGTGAGATGGGGCAAGGTGATAGAGTGACCGGGCATGGTGGGATTTCAAATAGTTTTAAGACGGGGTTTTTTTAGATTATTAATTACGTATTTAATTAGATTAGATTAGTTAGTAATTATATTTAATTATCGTAATTAGGTGCCGAATTTATGGAGGAGCATATTTATATCCGGTTGTTTTATTATTTAGCGGGATTTGTTAAAAGATAGGTTTATCCTACTCAATTTCAATATTGGGTTTATTTGCTAAATGAGTCATTTGTTATTAATTGCATTGATTGATTCGATAATTGGCATATTGTCTGGTATCTTCCATTTATCATGGTTGTCATGTATATTGGAGGATATGACAGTTTGTGTTGGTTACTTGTTGTTGAGGAGACGTGATGCGATTTGGAGACCGTCTCACGCTCGGGTCGCCTCTTGGAGCTTCCCACTCCAACAAGGATGTGCACATTAATGACTTGAGTTTGGAGGGACTCGTGTAGTTAAGACACGACGTTTGGCAGGGGATCCTGTTGGCTTCCGGACCCAGTACGTCTGGCCGTGTCCCAGTACCTATTTGTGGTTGTCGGTATGTCTGGGATGTCCCGGTACCGTGGTGGTTGTTGGTATGTCTGGGCGTGTTCTGGTACCGGAGTGGTTGCTGTTTGATACCGTCTCATTCATATTATAGTCATGTTGCATACTCACAAACTTTGAGTTGTGTCACACTTTATTTATTGAAACTGACGTTTGTGAATCAGTGTAATTGTCACCTATTTCCGGGGTGGCTGTCTCGATCCATATGATATTTCCGATCATATGGGGAGCGAGTTGAGTACGGGATTTGTTTGTTGACGTTATCGGAATTCGGGCCGCGCTACGGACTTTGGAGTCGAGTACTTAGCCACTAGGTGTATGATATAGTCATAGACGAGTTGTATTTCATTTACCATTTGTTTACTTTTATGGTTTGTAATCATTAAACTCATTTATTTATAATAAATATTTCTGGATTGAATCTCTGATTTACCGCCTCGGGAAACCGAGATGGTAACATCTCCCAGTTACCTTAGCCGGTAAGAAGGGTGTGTTAGAAAATGGTATCAAAGCAACGATTTTGGAACCTAAACCAATGAACCAAAATGAATCTAGGAGTGTCTAATAAAATGAACCTGACATGAGTACAATAGGAGGTCGGTTTTGGGTGAGTAGGATCCCTCATTTCAAAAATAGATCCAATTGTTTTAGTTGGTCACTACGTGGGTGGTTATGAGTCGTGAAACCTAAAGTGAATGTGCATGATTATACTTGTGTTATTGTTTTGTTGAACATCTTGCCTGATATGGAGATTGTGTGGTAATTGATAATATGTGATTGTTGAAATGTTGGAATTAAAATGTTTACTTGAGTGAGATAAATGTCATATGAGTAGAGGATTATTTCATGTGAAGCCATAATTTGCATAGTTGATAGGATTCTTGCATGATATAATTGTTCAATTGGTACATGTTAATATGTGAAAAATTGGATGAAAAAGAGTAATGTGTATAACATGTTTTGTAAGTGGTTATTACGAGGTTCTGTGTGAGGGGCGTTAGCTTCGTTCTTTGGCATTTTAATACCGCTTAGAGAGGCACATAACCGAGTTCTTTGGCGTTTTGTAACTAGTATTATGTATGGATTATGATCGGTAATAGTTGTTAGCAAAGTTGTCGCTAGTATAAGAAGAGTACTCCTTAGTCGGATATTGCAAACCATAGAGAGGCACACAATCGAGTGCGAGCTAGTACTCGACCGAGTACCAGTCACTCGACCGAGTTAACCCTACCACTCGACCGAGTGGACCAATTTCCAGAAACTTGAAAATTTCTGGAAGTGAGTCAGTCGACTGAGTGGAATCAGCACTCGACCGAGTGCCATTTTCTGGGTTGTGAAATTCGCGAGATTTGTATTATTACCTTATTTCTTACATTTCCTCATCGTTTCTCATAATAATAATACCAAAATATCTTTAATTTGTTTTTCAAAACTTCATTTTTGATGTTTGTTGTTTAGACTTGAACATTCTACTCCATTTTATTCTCTTAATTCTTGCTAATTAAACAAGGTGAGTGGTTTTCTCATTGCCCTTAATTGTTCCAATTTGATTTCGTTTAAATCCAAGCTATCCCCTTCAAATGTTATCAATTAATTGCATGTTTTTTTTGGTTCATGATATTAATCACCTTGTTATAACATGTATGATGTCAAGTATAAAATTTCATATTGAATTTTGCCCGAAAATTTTATGAAATTCTCGAGTCAAAAATTGATTTGGTGTTTATTCCATGGTTGATTATTTAATAAGGACTAAGTTGGGTTCTTATTGCTAATTCTTATCATATGTTTGAAAATTTTGTACCGAAAATTTTGAAACCTTAATGTTCATATGTAAGCTTTGATTTTTCGTGTTTAAAGACTTAGTTTAGTTGACTAATGAGGCTCAATAATGTTCCCACACTTAAGTTTTGATTTTTCTTTGTTGGTAACGGCATGTATTATCGTGAAGCAGAATTTCCATTTTAAGATGTTGCCCAAAATCTTTTAAAATTTCATTTTAAAATGAATGATTTTGATCTTTGCACTCAAAACATGATCTAATAGTTTCTTATTACTTAGGTCTTATTGATGTTGCGTTGTGTTACATTAAACTAGCAGTTTTGCTTTACAAAATCTTTCTAGTTTTGACATCTATGTTAGTTATACTTGATACCCGTCATTGTGAGTACCAAAAATAAGATTTATAATTTCTTATTAAAACTAACCTAGGCTAGTGGTAACAGGGTCGAACCACAAGGAGGCGAATGTAATTTCTAATTGTCTAATTTAGTCTAAGGTAACGAAAGTGGGGGTTGATTTGAATTGGTCTATAGCTAAGAATAATAAAAGACAATAAACGGATTAAACAGATAAAACAGATATAAGGAAGAGTACTAGGATGGTCGGTTCACTATAGTTTCGGCGGCTGCAAAATAAGTCGGTCTAAATCAAACACATGAGGCGGGAAAACAAGAGGTCCTCTCGGTCCACTCATAACAGATAGCATCTTTCGATCTCGCTATAAGTCCCTAATATCACTAATACTGACTCTCGTCCTGAAAAGTGACTAATAATCTAAACTTTACCTATCTTTCGATTTAGCATAATTTAGTCATTTTAATTGATGGTCAAACAACTGTCCCTATCTCTCGATCTAATGGGTCAGTCAAATCCTAAACATTCAACTAGTCTTGTGCACTCGATTCGTCGAATAAAGAATTAAAACAATTAAAACGAAAGTAAAACCCCACGAGGTCAGTCGATCGACCAAGTATGTCAGTCGATCGACTGACACGCGATTCAGTCCGCATTATTCTACGCCGCCTACACTATAATTTCCCTACATCCTAGCACAAGCAATTTAGCTACTCATAACTACAGTGAAAACAACAGTAAGATTGATCATTAAATCTACGAAATTCATGATAAAAACGATTGAACAAATAGACAACATAAAACAACAATATCGGCTTTGGGAAACTAGTTAGCAATTTCTATACTATCAATGCGATAAAGATGAACTGAAATAGAACAGAAGGAATACCGAAATTTGCAGAAGGATTGTAACGGAATGATTGAAAGCACAACGAAAATCCAAAGCGGAATAATATCCCAAACCCTAATTATTTGATAAACTAAACTGAATGTAAAACTAGGTAAATTTCTGAATGAATATCTCTGGAAACTAGGTTACGCTATATAGAAAATATACGTAACACTTATTATTAAAACCTAAACACAATGGGCTTCAAGTTCCTTAATCTTTTAATTCTCGTCTGAAGCAGCGATGTGGTCGATCGACTAAGCATGGCGGTCGATCGACCGCTCTGAGCTGAACAGTAGCTTCTGGATCTCGTGAGATGGTCGATCGACTAAGGGTGCCAGTCGATCGACTGCTTTAACTGGTAATCCGCTTTTAACTTCTCGTGGATTTTTCTTTTGGGCCTTGAAATGCGCACCAAGCTCGTTCCTGAAGTGAATAATTCGCGCCAAATGCAATGCAAGATACTCGGGGACGGATTTAGCTCAATTTCCGCTGAATTCTTCACATTTCTGCAATAATGTACAAAAATACGAAAGTAGACGGAAATAGGGAGAAATGTAGCATAAACTACACAAATGAGCTCTGAAATGCGTGGAAAATCGGATGTAAAACATCATATAAAAGACACGCATCAAACTTCCCCAAACCAAACCCTTGCTTGTCCCCAAGCAAGAACTAGACTCGATCTAATGACCTAATGGAACGATTTCAATCTCAGAGCGAATTGCAAACTGTAAAGCCTAAACCATTTTAATGCAATAACTAACAATCAACTAGTAATGTGAATCATGCAAACGAGTTATGACGTCGTTAGAAAACTGCTGAACCGTCAACTATAGAGACTTATCAAATTGGACTCTCACGGGTCGCTCATATCACACATAAGCACAGGTGAATATATAAGAGGATAGAAAGAATTCATTTTGTAGAGACTCTCACCTAACTACGACATATAAGAACATGCCTGCAATATAATATGAAAACAATCTCTACAACCGTATATATGCATTCCAATAAACAAAAGACCATGACACATGCCGAGGTATATATGTGGATATGTGAGGTATGGGTAAGAAGAGGCAAAACATTTATGGAAAAGTGGAGGTACAGGTGATCAAGCTAGTACCAAAACGGAACCATACGACAGCATCCTTCTTCTTGCTTAAAATCAAACGAAACGGTGCTATAGCAAGCACAAATCTCACAGTCTCCAGTATAAAAGTGATCAACTAACTCCCCATAAGATACTAATGCAACATGGGAGCAAAAATCGCCAAAAGATAAGGATTTTGAACTATGCGAATTGATTTCTTCTTTTCCTTCGAACCTCAGTCGATCGACCAGAATTGGCAGTCGATCGACTGCTATGAACAGTACAGAACTCTTTTTTCTTTTTCGAATCATTTTGTTCTTTCTTTCAACTTTCCTTTTCCTTCCTTTCTCATCTTCCCATCAATATCTCAAAAGAGCATATGCCACCAAAAACTAAGTAACAATCCCAAGAACATAGACTACTAGCTTGACAAGGGCAGGCTAAATGTAGGATGTAGTAATGGGACAAAAAGGATATTTTTGGCAGTGTGGAGCTTATGGTCGTAATAAGAAAAGGGAAACCTCTACCACATGTGTCAACAAACCACAAACCGAATGCATACAGGTATTAAGCAGATCAAGTTCATATTTATGCACATTTATGTGACATGTCTCATAAGGAGTACTACTCACATTCCTAGACAAACTGGTCATGGATGACACCAGTTATAGGCTCTAAATCTCAGAAAATGATGTAGTTTGCCAAAATTCTAAGTCAAGTCTCAAGTTCTGCAAATAATTAACGAAAACTCGTAGGTATGCATATATGATTCTACTAATAACATGTCAATTAGCAAGGCTTAGGCATAAACAGCTGAAAATGCAATGTCATCATTGAAATACTACCGTTCCGACTCAACCTATATGCTAAAATAAACGTGCATTTTATTGAAATTTTTGAAAATTTTCAATTTGTTTGATATTTTCTGTATATATGAGAGAAATGAAATAAACAATGCAAAACAAAATTAAACGTGAAACAGAAATGCAATAAAACCTTATGCAAATGCGACGCAAAACCCTTCCCCAAACCAAATCCCACAATGTCCCCATTGTGCAAAATCATGTAATGAAATAAAAGAGAAACGGGAATTTGCGAGAAAATAAGTAAATATGACATGAAGTAAAAACTTAGAAACTCACAAGACTTTAAGCGCAGCAAAGGAAACCTCCCCAAACCAGCGTGAGCTAGGAGGTTTCAGTAGCCAGCAGTGCTACCAATAAGTACCTGAAAAGACAAACAAAATACCACACATAAAATCGAGAAAGCAATAAAGAAGCGATAATTATGTGCAAAGTGACGAAAATGGAAGAAATCAGAAATGAGTCGGGAAATAAAATAGAGTAGAAAACTCCCTTAATCCCGCAAAACGACCCAACACAGCAGGGGAAAGGTCGTGAACAGGTACAACAGCGACAGTGGTCGATCGACCTCAGATGGCAGTCGATCGACCAAAGTGAACAGGAACAGAAACTCCTGAGATGCGCAACTCAGTCGATCGACCATGGAAGGAAGTCGATCGACTGGGAAAGCTGCTGTAACTTTCTGATTTCTTCGTATTTGCTCAATTTCTTGAGCTAATGAGGTCTAAAAACCTGCAATTGCACAATAATACGTGCCCAAAATTGCGCAAAAACCAAAAGTAAAGTCTAAAGTACTTAAAAATCCTAAGCAACAAAAATAAATGCGAAGTCTTGCGCACAAAACAAGCAATAAAAAGTGTGTCTAACAAAAGAAAATAAAAGAAAGTTTTTGATAAATCATTTGATCAACTAATAGTTGATCAAGAACGGCCACGGTATGACCCACTTGGTCGGCTTCTGGCTACAAGAGGTAGCCTCAACGGTGCTTATCTTCTTAGTCGCACCCTTCTTAGCTTCAACATCCGCAGAGCTTGACGGATCAACAGCTTCTATATCTCCCAGTCAATGATCTCTTCGGACTCGTCAGAATCCAAATCGGAATCTCTTACTTTAACCGGCTCGTCATCAACTTCCTCATCAGTTCCATAGCTTAGGCAACCAAGACCTCCTCTTTGAATGATCGGCTCCTTCACAGCTCGAGTAACTTGCAGCTCTTCCTTCCCCAAACCAGCTCCTGCAATATCAGAAATAGACAAATCTTCCTCCAATTTGCTCCCAGTCTGGGGCGGAGGTGTTATAACAGGAATAGGAGTAGAGACAGGCATATCAGGAAGCACAAAGTATGATTTCTTTTCAGAAACCGTGTTACAGGTGACAGGCCACATGGGGTCCTTCTTCCTAGCTCTTTGGGCGAAGACAATAGAATGCTTCCCCACTTTGAAGGTCAGGGTCCCAGAACCAACATCAATAACTGCACCAACAGTGTGCAGAAATGGCCTACCTAGAATGATAGGTATGTGGGCATCCTCAGGCATATCTAGGACCACAAAGTCTACAGGGAAGAAAAACTTCTCTATTTGCACGGGGATGTCCCCTAGGACTCCTATAGGCTGGACCGCAGATCGGTCAGCCATGTGAACGGTCATGTCTGTGACTGCAAACCTAGTCAATTTTAGCTTCCTAGCAAGACTTAAGGGCATGACCCTAATGCTAGCTCCTAGGTCACATAATGCCTTCTCGATAGAAAAGGTAGCAATGCTACAAGGAACGGAGAAGCTACCTGGGTCTTCTAGTTTGTGGGGTGCAGTGTGAGACAGATAAGAACAAGACTCTTTAGTGAGTGCGACAGTATGCACTGTTTCAAGTGACCTCTTTTTGGATAAAAGTTGTTTCATGAATTTAGTATAAGCGGGCACTTGGTTCACTAACTCCAGAAAAGGAACTTGTACATTCAAGCTACGAATAACTTTTTCAAATTTGTTAAAAGATACATGTTCCTTAGTCGGCACTAATCTTTCCGGATATGGGGCTGTAAGAAGTAGCTTAGCCCTTTCCTCTAAATCACGCATGCCGGCATCAGTGGACTTGGGCTGAAAGTCCACCACCTTATCTTTATTGAAGCTTGACCCCTCTTCAGACCGTCTCAAATGTGAGCCATTGACCGACATTGGGTCGAACTTCGGAATCGGGACGGACCCATCAGCACTCGGGTCTTGTCCCAATACTTTCGGAGTTGTCGTACCTCGAAATAAGTGGTCTCTCAAATTATTGGGCATTAGAGGACGAAATTTCTCAATATCAGCAGTGGCCTCGGTCGATCGACCACCTTGCTCAGTCGATCGACTGAGATCTATACTTCCAGAAGCTCCAGTAACCCGTACTTCAGTCGATCGACCTGGTATGTCAGTCGATCGACTGATATACCTGGTAGACGCCTTTTTCTTTCCTTTGTTTGTTCCAGCTTTGTTTTGACTCGGTTCCGGCTTATCTTTTTCAGGGGCATCCTCGACCATATCAGGCCCCTCCAGGGTGGACCCACTCCTCAAAGTAATGGCATTTACGGTCTCTTTCTGGTCAGTTTGAGTCGGTAAGTGTCCCGGAGCTCGAGTGGTACTCTTGCTAGCCAATTGAGCTATCTGGCTCTCTAGAAGTTTCATTCCGGCCTCTCTAGCTTGGGACTCCTTTTGCAACATGTTCTTCAACTCGGTAAAATCAGAATTCTGGGATTGTTCCTGTTGCGGCACATAGGGAGGTTTTTGATATGGTTGCTTGTGAGGAGGCACATAAGCTTGCTGCTGCTGTTGTTGTGGAGGTTGAGTCGGATTCAGGACATTCTGGCTACTCCACCTCAAGTTTGGGTGGACGTTTGGCTCATAATACGTGTTTGTCTGCCTATAATGTTGAAAGGCAGCACAAGACTCGAAGGGACTAGGACAATTTTATGAGACATGTCTCTCAGCTCCACATCTTCTACAAATGAAAGGACCGTCTGAAACAGCATTAACATGGTACATCCCTCCTTTTGAAGCTCCTCCCAGTTTATATTTGTCGAACCTCGCAGTGAGAGCTTCAAGTGCAGCTACAGAAGGAGATTCAGCAGCTCTCCTCTGATTGCCTCTCGAATTCCCATATTCAGCTTTATGGGTGGCTAAGTCATCAATGAACTTCCACCCCTTAGTCTCTCCTATATTCTCAGCAAATCGGCCATTGGCTGCAGCATCCAAGATAGCCCTCTGATCGTCGTACAGGCCGTTATAGAACTGATTGTACAAGCTCCATTTTTCGAACCCATGGTGTGGAATGGTTCGCACCAGCTTCTTAAAACGGACCCATGCTTCATGAAAGTTCTCATCTGGCCCTTGTTTAAAGCTCGTGATCTGAGCTCTAATGGCATTCATCTTCGAGGCAGAGAAGTATTTCTTGTAGAATGCCAAGGCCAAAGAATTCCAATCGGTGATCCCATGAGCAACTCGATCCAGATCTCTGTACCACTCCCTTGCAGCATCGCGGAGTGAGAATATAAACATGGTCTCCTTTATCTAGTCCTGGGTCACACCGGTCGGCGGGGGTATAGAGCAGCAATAGTCGATAAATATCTCCATATGCTTGGCTGCATCTTCATTTGCAGCACCCCCGAATTGGTTTTTCTCAACCAAACTGATATAAGAGGGCTTCGGTTCGAATTTCCTATCAGCTCCAAGTAATTCGAACCCCTTATATAGATTTGCAGCTGTCGGCTCAAAATGACTTGCTATAGTTGCTTCTTCAGCCATGACTGGAATTTCTGGAGAAGTAACTGTCTCAGCTGAAGAATTAGAAACAGGAGATGTAGGTGGGTCTTCTTCGAATAGAGCGTTCTCGTAGTAACTTGACAGAGTACTCAGCTCTTCCTCTGTCGGCAATATCCTTTGTGATCGTCTCAACTCGCGCAAAGATTTCTCAATCTCAGGATTGAACGGTACTAGTTCACCACCCTGTGACCTGCGCATAAGAAGAAACTACAAAAAGAATATGAGAAAAGTTTAAGGAACGGATGTCCCTTAAACCAAGAAAGACTAAATAAAAACAACAAAAATTAGAACAATTGCCTCCCCGGCAACGACGCCAAAATTTGATACCCGTCGTTGTGAGTACCAAAAATAAGATTTATAATTTCCTATTAAAACTAACCTATGCTAGTTGTAACAGGGTCGAACCACAAGGAGGCGAATGTAATTTCTAATTGTCTAATTTAGTCTAAGGTAACGAAAGTGGGGGTTGATTTGAATTGGTCTATATCTAAGAATAATAAAAGACAATAAACGGATTAAACAGATAAAACAGATATAAGGAAGGGTACTAGGATGGTCGGTTCACTATAGTTTCGGCGGATGCAAAATAAGTCGGTCTAAATCAAACAAATGAGGCGGGAAAACAAGAGGTCCTCTCGGTCCACTCTTAACAGATAGCATCTTTCGATCTCGCTATAAGTCCCTAATATCACTAATACTGACTCTCGTCCTGAAAAGTGTCTAATAATCTAAACTTTACCTATCTTTCGATTTAGCATAATTTAGTCATTTTAATTGATGGTCAAACAACTGTCCCTATCTCTCGATCTAATGGGTCAGTCAAATCCTAAACATTCAACTAGTCGTGTGCACTCGATTCGTCGAATAAAGAATTAAAACAATTAAAACGAAAGTAAAACCCCACGAGGTCAGTCGATCGACCAAGTATGTCAGTCGATCGACTGACATGCGATTCAGTCCGCATTATTCTACGCCGCCTACACTATAATTCCCCTACATCCTAGCACAAGCAATTTAGCTACTCATAACTACAGTGAAAAGAACAGTAAGATTGATCATTAAATCTACGGAATTCATGATAAAAACGATTGAACAAATAGACAACATAAAACAACAATATCGGCTTTAGGAAACTAGTTAGCAATTTCTATACTATCAATGCGATAAAGATGAACTGAAATAGAACTGAAGGAATACCGAAATTTGCAGAAGGATTGTAACAGAATGATTGAAAGCACAACGAAAATCCAAAGCGGAATAATATCCCAAACCCTAATTATTTGATAAACTAAACTGAATGTAAAACTAGGTAAATTTCTGAATGAATATCTCTGGAAAATAGGTTACGTTATATATAAAATATACGTAACACTTATTATTAAAACCTAAAAACAATGGGCTTCAAGTTCCTCGATCTTTTAATTCTCGTCTGAAGTAGCGATGTGGTCGATCGACTAAGCATGGCGGTCGATCGACCGCTCTGAGCTGAACAGTAGCTTCTGGATCCCGTGAGATGGTCGATCGACTAAGGGTGCCAGTCGATCGACTGCTTTAACTGGTAATCCGCTTTTAACTTCTCGTGGATTTGTCTTTTGGGCCTTGAAATGCGCACCAAGCTCGTTCCTTAAGTGAATACTTCGCGCCAAATGTAATGCAAGATACTCGGGGACGGATTTAGCTCAATTTCCGTTGAATTCTTCACATTTCGGCAATAATGTACAAAAATACGGAAGTAGACGGAAATAGGGAGAAATGTAGCATAAACTACACAAATGAGCTCTGAAATGCGTGGAAAATAGGATGTAAAACATCATATAAAAGACACGCATCAATACTGACAAATCCAATTTTTATATACTGCATTTATTTGTGTCTAATTATGTCATAAGGATTCAAATGTTGTTTAATGATGTTAAGTATGGTCTTTAAATTTGAAAATTTTGTTTTAAAGTCTTCTTGATTTAATTGAGTAATAAAACTTCAATTTTGTTAATATTGCTACGTATGGTCTTAAGTCGAGAATCTCACCTTCAAATTTTGCTCAAATTTTTTTCTTATGCCATAATGTAAATGATTGAATTTCAAATTTTGTATTTGAGACATTTTAATACCCGCCCTGTTTAAGGACCCGTTGATTGACCATTTGACCAAAGGAGACCCGTAGCAGGGAATATGAGAGAGGTTAGGAGACCTACGTTACTGATTACTCGACCTAGTAAGGGTTACTCAGCCGAGTAGTGAGAATACTCGACCGAGTAGTGAGAATACTCGACCGAGTAGGAATTACTCGACCTAGTTAGGGTTACTCAACCGAGTATCACGTCTGTTAACGCGCTATTATAAAACGCGAGATCGTAAACCTTATTTCATTTTCGACGGTTCCTTTCTCTTTCTATCCCTAATCTCTCTCTCTCTCCTACCTATCACCCATCTTTCTACTCTCTCACTACTGACCCAAGAAAGGGGATGGTTCATGCTTGGAGTCATCGAGTCGGGATGTCATCATTGCCGACTTCGGTCTGTGTCTCAAGGTGAGTTTGTGTTTCTTCGTGATCTTTCAGTAGGTTTTTGGGTAGTCTAGTAATATGATATGGTTACTATTTGTAGGATTCACCTCGGAGTCTTGCTTGGCTAGTTGTTGGATGCACTTTCATGGAATAACGGAAAAGGTAGGGTTTCCCTATTCAGTTGACTGTATAATTGATTTAAGATGTGTGTTGTAATTTAATTGATATGAATACTATTACTAGTTGATCGTTGTTGGTTGATTGTATATTGGAATATAGGAGTTGAGATGATTGTTGTTGATTGCGAGGTGTGTCCTCGGCTGAGTGGAGTCACTTGCGGGAGTGGCTTCACGCCCTTGATTCGCCCTTTGTGGAACTTGCCACAATAGGAGATGTGCACATTAATGAACATGGGTTGTCGCTCGTGTTATGAGCGGGGCTTAAGTGGGCAAGGCTGCTGTCCCCCATTGGAGGCGAGGATTATCTATTGCGGCAGTAATTTGGCAGGACTACACACTTAAGTGTGTGGTCAGTTATGAGATGTAATGGTGAGAGGGATATATTGTGGATCGGTTGCTTTTATCATTTTGTCCTCTGCTTATCTTTATTATTTAGTGAACTGACCCCGTGTTGTGTTTTCAAAACTTATGGTGATCCATTCGGGGATGGTAAGCAGTTTGTTTAGTAGGTACAGCTAGTCTTGATTGCTTGTGGGACATTAAAGGGAATCGAGTCATCACGCTACCGAGTAGATATCGCTGTCACTCATGTATAGTAGTTCTTTCAGTTGTTTACATTGTATCTTCTCTCACGCTGGTTTATGATGTAAAGTGTAAAGCTATTTAATAAATGTTCTTTTATTGTTTATTTGATCTACTTACCTCGGGAAATCGAGATGGTAGCACCTCTATACATTGGGTGGTCCTTGGTAAGGCACCTTGGTGTATGGGGGTGTTACAAAGTGGTATCAGAGAAATGATTTTGGAACCTGAACCAATGAACCAAACGAATGTAGGGTGTGAAATTAAAATAAACCTGGTGTATGTGTGTTGTGAGCCCCTTATGTTAATTTTGGGTGAGAAGGCGCCCTCATCTCAGAATCCCGGCCTCAATCATGCTTAAGCTAGTCACCGTGGAGGGGTAGATGTATAGTAATGTGTTTGTACAAGTGTTTGTGGGCCAAGTATGGATGCATGTAGAAGTATGTATGGTAATGTGTCGAGTGTGGAATATTTAGAGTTCTATGCGCATAAACGGAGACCTCTATAAAGTGCTATGCATAGTAGTACATGACGGGGGAGGTAACAAGTGAGGGTAGTGTTGTAAAATGACAAGGAGGATGGGAATGTGAACGTGTGCTTGATGGTCTATGTATGTGTACTTTTAGCAATAGTGTGGATATATACTCGTCAATAGACCTAGAATTGAAATATATGTCATGTTCTACCTGCAATATAGTCAAGTTGGTTGTGGTATATGTGTTATGGCATGGGTTGTATTACTATTATTATGAGTAAATCTGTAACACCCCCATTTAGAAAGGAGCCTTAACAAGACATTTCCGACTAAATGGACGCTTACCATCTCGGTAAACCGAGGCAGTGAATAACAAAGTAAAACAACCAAAGGTACTTTAAATAAAAGTTTACATCGTTATGAAAGGATTAGCCAAAATGGCTTTACAACTCCCAACCAAATATGAAATAAATGAAATAACATAATGTATGACGAAGTTTCACTAACGACAATCTGACATCAACTAATAAATGGTGATAGCTAGACTCATATCATCTCGTCGTCACCCGTCCATTCCCAGCACAACCTAGCTCATAACAACATCAACTAATCTATACCTGCTTTATTAACTGTTCCCCATTCAAGCGGGAATCATTGAATGGATCAACACAGGCCACCCCGGAAATAGGTGACAATTTTGACATAAGACACAAACAAGTCAACCACTGGTTGAGTAGGGATAAAACAAAACATGCCAATAATAATAAAGATGTTAATAAAACTGATAGTAGAATAAGTACTGCTGCAACCAAAGAATAATAAACACAATCATTGGGTGACCGGTCTCCCGTTTTATACGAACCAACCGTCACCCCTTTGTCGGCAAGTATGGCATAACTCCCTGGTCACCGTGCTCATACCAAATGGTACAACTCCCTGGTCACCGTGCCGTATAACCACCACACTACTTACGCCATGGCACAAGTCCCTGATCATCGTGCCTCAATAATACCATACACTGGCGCATCTCCCTGGTCACCGCACCTCAGTTATATTAATAAGAGTTACTCATATAGTGAAATATAAGCCAAGGTATAATAACTAACTTTTGAATAATAAACAATAATACGAATAACCATAATGTCGATCGACTATCTCTGGCTATCGATCGACTTTACCTTCATGTCAAACGACCATCACCTATTAGTTGTCGATCGACTAACAATATCTGTCGATCGACCACAATACGAATGTCTATCGACATTCCTCATAGTCACTCAGTACTACACATTAATCATTTAATAATACGACGAACAATATACAACATGACATAAATAATAATAAGGATGAGTAGGGTATCCTTATCTTAATAGCAAAGCTCTGCGACAATGCGATGACGAATCGACAAGAAGCTTTCTTTTACAAATCCACCACCTAGAATATACGATAATGATAGCATACAATCAACAACGACATAATACAGCGACAACCACCACAACGAACCACCACCCACCACCTACTGTCACACCACGGCCTACCCATGGCCTGGTCACAGTCATTACGGTATCCTAAACGGTGTAAAGCAATAGATCGCGTAATAAATCGTTTAAGCATCATTTTAACCAGCCTAAGGCACAATTACGAGATTAGGGCACAGTCTCTATATAATTGTATTGCTCGGTGTCACAATTATAAATTAAGATCAACAATTGAGATATTTACGATAGTTAGAAAGTGAATCGCTAAACGGAATATGAATCGCGCGTGTTTCTCTTCTCCTTTGTCCTTCCCCTCGGCTAGGGTGAGGTCTTTGTGTGTGATTGTGTTTTAAAACTAATCTGACCAAGGTGTGTTATGCTGATGGGATGGGGTTTATATAAGTCTAGTGTTAAAATAAGAATTTGCGTAAAACATGCCTAACTGAACTCAGTCGATCGACTAAACATTTCAAACTCAGTCGATCGACTAATAAATACAGTCGATCGACTAAACTTTTCCTTGCGTCTCCTACATATACTAAAAGCCACGTATACCAACATTATAGACGACCACTCGGCTCTACTTAACTTATCAAAATGACGGGTATTACAGTCTTACCTCCTTAAAAGGAACTTCGTCCCAAAGTTCGCGCATACTACACAAAATAACACTCCCATACGAATTAAACAATTAACAGTAACAAGTCATTTTCATTCTAACCATTATAAACACAATTCGACTATCTAGCATACACAACTCAACTCGTAAAACATTATAACTCAACTTAAACTCATCATGTACCATGTAAATAGTCATATAACTTGATTTACTCGACATTGTTACAATCTACCCCTGTAAAAACAAGGTAACATCCTCGTAACCGAACTCATATATGCACAACTAAAATAATTCATACCATCACAAAAGAAATATCGCAAGAACCGCATTAAGAACCTGTGGAAGAAAACAAGGTTACTCCATCACTCAAGCAAATGCATCGACTCAGAATATAGTCATAGTCATTCAATCACAAGCCAACGTTACACCAATATAGCCATATCTTTATAGGTATAAAATAGTGAATTCAATCTGAGAATAACAATTTAAACTAATGCGTCAACTTAAACAAATGCATAAGATTAAACAAGATCAAACCATGTGATAATTCAACAATCAAGCACATATATTATACCAATAATCCATATCAAGGAGTATTAAGGACATGTAAACTCACATAATTATAAAGAAATGTAAAGTCACAATGGTAACGAAATTGCAAAATAATAGGAACAACACCCTCTACTCCCCTAAAAGCAAACCTCGCACCGAGGTTTTGTAGCAAGCACTTAACCATTCGTCCCGTCACGTACTTATTCATTGCGCCATTAACCACGATTTATTCATATCTCACTTCATACAAGGCTACATAATGTAAGCTAGGTATTTCTATTCCTTTAACATCCTTCATATCATATTATTTCAGTCACGCCAAAATCACATGCATAATGCACCATAAGCCACTAATTCACGTCATTAAATATCAGACCATTTACATATTGCTCAGCATAAGATAAAATTATTTACAATTGCATATCACCTTCTCTTTAGCACATTTATATTTAGTTCATTCAATTCCATTAATTCACATATCGATGTTATTACTAACTCATATAAACCATACATATTGGGCTCGTGATGCAACAAACGTACTTTTAATACAGTTACTATTTCCATCACACCTATCACACATTCACAATCAATTAAACAACACGGCCATCCCACTATATCATTCATGCTCATTGACTATCCTCAACTGTATATATAAATAACACAGGTCCTCAGTTCTTCTCATTATGCAGGAATAAGTACACATCATTAGACATAAGGTACCAATTACTAGTAGATTTCATTTTCCCGTCACTTTAACATGTATAGCATATTATATACACCCGGTTTCGCCAATTCACAAGTCAAAACCTTATTAGTTTAAATTAATAACACATGCTCGGCTTTTCATGAAATAAATTAGTAACAAATACTTACACCTCTAACACAAGTTTTATTCTCCATTACCTCGATGAATAAGCTCAAACAATTAAAAGTAAAACTAATACATTTCAACATGGGCATTTTTCGTCTTAAATCTAATGCTACACAGTTTAAGCTTGTTTATCATCCTACTACCTTCACTTCATCATGTAACTAACACGAATTTATCAAATGTGCGTAACCATTCACATATGTTCCATGTCATAGTCATTCAATAACTTCTATTCCTATGTCAATACCATTATCAGTCCATCATGTAACGCATTCATAGTAAAGATCTGTAACCTCTAAACTTATCTTTATTGGTTTGCATATATGTTCCTATGTAAGCATAAATTATACTTGACGTGATCTAAACAACCGATATTATCATCCATAAAATTAAACTCATTCATGTCAATACACATGCGTTGCAACATATAGATAGGCCTCAGAGTTCACACATTACTTGTCAACTATACATAAATCTATTTCAAACACAAGTATTATTCACGTCACGATTATTATCAAGCTCAAACAAGTTAAACAACAGAAACCATTCAACATGTCGCTAGGTATGACGTCTTAATCATGGAATTCATAAATCACATTATACCTATACTACCTATGAATTTCAAATTCACCAATATTACTCATATATGTTCTCAAAATTGAACGTAAATTATTCATAGAATCATGTATTGCACTTATCGACAAGATTAGACATTTACTCATATCGCTAGACATAAGTACCATTCTTGTCTACAAATTGTCAAAGAAACGAAGAAAAATACGGCCTAGGTCGATCGACTCACGTCTGAGGTCGGTCGACCCAAGTTTAAGTTGATCGACCTAAGTCCCATGTCGGTCGACCTGGACCTCCCATAATGCGTTAATCCGAAATTTCTACACTACGACTGTTCTTACATAAAATTTAGAATTTTCTCACGAGCTAACATACGATATATCAAACAACTTATAACACCGTAGCCAATAGGTTTACAGCACCCTAATACATTCCAGCACAATTGTCATTTGCATCATAATTACTAACCATGTTCGTTATTAGTTTATACAATTTAAACTTTTCACTTATATGCATAAATTCTCACATATTAACATCTAATTTTCCCATTATCAACACGGATATAGTTATTAATAAATTCACGATTAGCTACCACTGATTATATAGGCTACCAATTCATACTATTATTCAATTGTATCCATATCTCTAGACATGTCATACTAAATTCATATAATCACATAATTCTTTCATGTCAACATATTTCTAACCTATGGTACAATTACTCCAATTCACATATTGACAATGTCATTAACTCATTGAGCAAACTACTTGAAACACTCATACACATCATCTTACTTTACCACATTCCATACTTACACAGAATCACATTCCTAACAATTGGCACTATGCTCAGTAAACCAAAATTATAAACATGAATCAACATAATTAAATCTTCACCCATGCTCATACTATTCTCATTAAACATTATTGCATGTTAAAACACGTAATCTTTCATACCCTTCACCCATCTCCTTGTAAAAATAAGGTTTTGTGACTTCAGAATGCAAGGTTTAATTGTCACTAAACTCGTGAAACACACATCCGAAAGTACTACAAACATGTTGCCACTTCCAAAAATCACAAATAATTAATAACATAACCAAGTTCTGAGCTATTATACTTTTTAGAAATATAAAGAGTCATTGAAGTGGGGAAGTTGGAATCAAGTCCAAGATGCAAGTAATCAATTTATGAGAATTGTTTTACAATCCAATTGGTCCGAACAGAATTCGAACAATATTTTATCGCGACTCAATGTTAACTTGCAAAAATCATAAATAATAGATGACATAACGATATCAAATGAGATTTACCAATTTAGAAACTTCCATGTATCTATTGATAAATAGAGTTCGAATTATGTGAAAATAATAAGTACACAACTAATGAGGGTTTTTTTTTTATTATTATTATTTTTTTTTTACAAAGAGATAGGTCGAAACCTTTACCGTACAGTAACATTTCGGCCATTGTTCACTAAAACATTATTTCTCTTAAACCGTAACTCATTTTAACATGAAACCAATAGCAAATGGAAGTTAACACGCAAGGCTACCACATATTAAAAATTAACTTACATATGTTAAGCACGTTGAAAATGACGGTCAGAACAATTAAGGGCCAAAATTTGATCGAGGATTCAAGTTCCCAAGGTTTATTCTTTTCTATATAACATGCTACCATAATTTATTCTCCCAAGCATGTTCCCACACATCTAATATACTCATAGTAACTAATCTCAACATCACATAGTGGTATATTCTCATAGAGTTCCATAATACTAGACATTCACATACATTCAAATACATTCACCGTCATAACCGAATCCAGAAAACGCGTAATCAAGCTCAACTCATTACTCACTCAGTCACTTTATAAATAACACATGTTTCCACTATCATTTCTCATTCTCACAAATCTTTCTCATCGACTCTTTTCATCATTCATCCACAACTTTCATCTCATATACTTGCACCATTGGCCTAACGTACAAGCTTCAACAGTCACATATAATGCTTCATGATCAGACACCATATACGATAAGCATTACATAATCCTCCATTCTATCTACCCATCCTTTACCCTTTTCTCACGCTGGCCGGTTCAAAAGAGGAAGGGCCAGACCAGGGACGGCTCCTCAATCTTTTAAAGGGCCTCCTAACCAGTTTCTTTCTGGGGTTCATTTAATTTTAGACACATCCAAAGTTCATTAGGTTCATTCGTTCAGGCCTTAGGATCGTTCGCTCTGATACCACTTTGTAACACCTCCATTTAGAAAGGAGCCTTAACAAGACATTCCCGACTAAATAGACGCGTTACCATCTCGGTAAACCGACGCAGTGAATAACAAAGTAAAACAACCAAAGGTACTTTAAATAAAAGTTTACATCGTTATGAAAGGATTAGCCAAAATGGCTTTACAACTCCCAACCAAATATGAAATAAATGAAATAACATAATGTATGACGAAGTTTCACTAACGACAATCTGACATCAACTAATAAACGATGATAGCTAGACTCATATCATCTCGTTGTCACCCGTCCATTCCCAGCACAACCTAGCTTATAGCAACATCAACTAATCTGTACCTGCTTTATTAACTGCTCCCCATTCAAGCGGGAATCATTGAATGAATCAAAACAGGCCACCCCAGAAATAGGTGATAATTTTGACACAAGACACAAACAAGTCAACAACTGGTTGAGTAGGGATAAAAAACAACATGCCAATAATAATAAAGATGTTAATAAAATTGATAGTAGAATAAGTACTGCTGCAACCAAAGAATAATAAACACAATCATTGGGTGACCGGTCTCCCGTCTTATACGAGCCAACCGTTACCCTGGTCACCGTACCGTATAACCACCACACAACTCACGCCATGGCAGAACTCCCTGATCGGTGTGCCTCAATAATACCATACACTGACGCATCTCCCTGGTCATCGCACCTCAGATATAACAATAAGAGTTACTCATACAGTGAAATATAAGCCAGGGCATAATAACTAACTTTTAAATAATAAACAATAATACGAATAACCATAATGTCAATCGACTATCTCTTGCTGTCGATCGACTTTACCTTCATGTCAAATGGCCATCACCTGTTAGCTGCCGATCGACCACAATACGAATGTATATCAACATTCCTCATAGTCACTCAGTACTACACATTAATCATTAAATAATACGACGAACAATATACAATATGACATAAATAATAACAAGGATGAGTAGGGTGTCCCTACCTTAATAGCAAGACTCTGCGACAATGCAATGACGAATCGACTAGAAGCGTTCTTTTAGGAATCCACCACCTAGATTATCCTATAATGATAGCATACAATCAACAACGACAACCACCACAACGAACCACCATCCATGACCTATGGTCACACCACGGCCTACCCATGGCCTGGTCACGGTCATTACGGTACCCTAAATGGTGTAAATTAATAGATCGCGTAATAAAACGTTTAAACATCATTTTAACCAGCCTAGGGAACAATTACGAGATTAGGGAACGGTCTGTGTATAATTGTATTGCTCGGTGTCACAATTATAAATTAAGATCAATAATTGAGTTACTTACGATTGTAATACTACGGTTTTATGTGCTCTTGGGTACTTTATCGAGTAGGGCACTACAGTTTTATGTGCTCTTGGGTACTCTATCGAGTAAGGCTTACTCTGTCGAGTAAGTGAGTGTTGCGTGTGAAACAGTGTACTGCTGTGGGTACTCGATCGAGTAAGTGGGTTACTCGATCGAGTTGGGGGCACTCGATCAATTAAATAACTTACTAAATCAAGTAAGTCAGTTTTTACAGGTTATTTGCCGGGTTTGATAGCAACGCGTGAAGGTTATATAAGCTTCTCCGTCAGTTTCTCTTACTTTTTACCAAGTTCTAAACATTGCTACAAGAAAACAAACATCGTTGCATTCTCTTTTCGCATTGCTATAAAATCCATGGGGCTAGAGTCGTTGGATTTCAGAGTTCTTTATACCGTTGAGACCGTCATATTATGGGTAAGATTCTTGTACAATTTTTATGTCATTTCGTTGATTTTAGATGAAACCCTAATTGGGTAATTTGGGGGTTTTTAGAGTATTTTGATACTAGATGGTGATTGTATGATTGGATATTTGATAGGAGGTGATTTCGTAGAGGAACTTTGCTGATTCGCTATTGTGACGATCTTGGTGATTGCTTTTCCAGGTAGGGTTCCCCTACTCGGTTATTGGTTACATTGTATTAGGTGGTTGGTTGATTGTTGATGGTTTTTTAATGTTGTTGATCTATATCGTATTGGAATTGGTAATTGGTAATTGTTGTTGTATAATGTGGTTGGTTGTGTAATTGTCTGTTGTTCGCGAGGTGCCCCCTCGGCTGAGTGGAGTCACTTGCGGGAGTGGCTTCACGCCCTTAATTAGCCCTCTGTGGAACCCGCCGCAGGAGGGGATGTGCACATTAAGGAACATGGGTAGGAGTTGTTATGAGAAAATGCAAAGACCTTGGTGTATGGGGGTGTTACAAAGTGGTATTAAAGCGACAATTTTGGAACCTGTAACTAATGAGCCCAATGAATATAGAGAGTCAAACTAAAATGAACCAGGGTAGGAGTTATTAGGAGCTAATGCAAAGACTTATGAGACGTCCTAAAGTCGCGAACTTACCTTACAACTTTGAACCGGTCACTATGGGGTGTCATGGGATCGCTATGTGTTTACTTATGTTATATGAATATGCTGGATGGGTGTTATGTGGTGGAATGGAGGTGTGGTGGAAAAGATGAAGGTAATTGTTTATGATAACATAAGTTGTGGTTGGGATCGCTACTAGTTTACTATTTTTTATATGCATATGATTTGATGAATATGGTGGATGAATATGTTGGATGAATAAATTGTATGAATATGATGTATGAATAAGATCTATGAATTGGTTTGAAAAGATGAAGTAAGAAATTGCATGAGAATATGAAATTCATGTGGAGAACATGTTTATGTGATGGAAGTGGATTTTCTACTATTACTATGTTAGTAACATGCGAATAGGGGATTTTATGTCGTATATTGTGTTATTGTTTTACGTAAAGTTATAGAATAAAAGTATGTGGGTAGTACATGATTGATAAGTTGAATAATATATGTGAATGATGGTTGTTTCTACTTGGCTTTTGAAGATAGTAACATGTGGTTAGGGATACTGGTTTTATGAGCATTGAGTTGTTTTTGTTTACTTTGTTGTTATTTAAGTTGTTTGGAAGTAAAAATCCAATAGTTATGTTGTCCGATTACCGCGAAGTTGTCTTTAAAATGTTATAACTTGAGATGTATATATGATTTTGCTGTGATTCCAATTGGAGGTGATAGCTTGTTCTTTTACGATTCTAACGATAGGTTACACGCCCAAAATGACCAAGAAACGAGTGAGATATGACCGTTTTACGAAAACTGGATATTGTTGAGAAATGCGTAGGGTACTCGATCGAGTAGCCCTTACTCGATCGAGTGGACCTCTTGTTGCTCGATCGAGTAGTCCTGGTAATTTGTTAAACGTGTTTCTGACCTCCACCTACTCGATCGAGTAGGCTGTACTCGATCTAGTGACCCCTGTTTTGGGTCATATGCTTATCTTTTTACTTCGTCGCATATCATGTTTAATTCAAAGGTGTTCTTTTGCTTCTTTATGCAATGTTTTACATATGTGTTGGTCTTGATGCGTAAGTTACCCAATCTTATTATGTAAGAGAAGCACCTATTGATGGGTATGAGTTTGGTGGGGAGGATATGAGTTATACGTGGTTGTGATGGATAGTGGAAAAAGAAAAGGGAGGTTAATGAGCTTATTGAGGCATGGAGCATGTTTTGTGGTATGTGGTGAGCGATATGATGGCGTGTTGAGTAGTGTAAAAGTAAGTGAATAGGGGTAATGGGGTGATGTAAGTTTATGGAACGTGAGAATGAAAAGATTGAAATGAGGGATGCAAATGGTGGTAACTTGGGATGTTTAAGGATTATGAAGGGAGATATTTTTAACTGGGTTGGTTAAGAATATATGCAATGGGAAGGTCGTTGTAAATAGATGGAAAAGAATGTTGTATAAAGAGCTTAAATTGAGTTATGCCGCGATGTGCATTTGTAGATAGAGATTTAGTATGGGAATTTGGATTATTAAGAGGTGAGCCTAGTGAGTAATTTTCCTGGACAGTTAACGGTATGAAATGAGTTTTGGTTTCTAGAGGCGGAAAAAAAGAAAAAAAAAAGAAGAAGATCCAGGGTAAGACAGAGTGAGATGGTACTGGTACGAAATAATGGAATTTGGGTTTTGTTGCAATGGGAAGGTAACCGGAGCACTAAAGAGTTAGGTAGAAGGAATAAGGAGTTGAATTGTTAATTGAGTTTGTCGAGTATAAAAGGAAAAGAATGAGGGGAGTAAACTAAGAGAACGTTGACCGGAGTTAAGGAGCATGTGAGTTTCGAGGAATTAAGGAGAGTAAAAAGTTGGTAAAGTACCGACACGATATGAGATTTTTGTGGTGAGTTGGGTGACGATACAATTAAAGACAGAATTGGAATGAATGTTCAGGTAAATTTTGTTGAGGGGTTTGATTTTCGTTGTTTAGGATATTAACCGAAGATAGAAAAGAAACTGTTATATTTAGAGGGGGTGGTGTTATTGTGTTGAGGTGTTGTCACTAGTGGTTAAGGGTGATGATAAGCAGGAAAGATAGCCATTCTAAAGAGATTGATTTTGTATAGACCAGATTGATATGTATGATTATGAGGAACTAAAATATGTGGTTATAGGAGATGGTTGCTAGTAGCTAAGTATTAATGGTATGGTTACATCTGTCAGGAGGTGATAGTTATGCGAATGGGATATTGTGTTATGAAGGGCATGCGAGTTTAAGCTCGGGCGAGAGATAACCTTTATCAAGTGGTAACTTACGTGATAAGGATTGACTAGTTGAATGTGATTACGGGTCTATGATGTGTATAAATGTTTGTGTGAGGTTTTGACCTCACGATAAGTGGTATGGAGTGATAGTTATAAAGTTGTTATCTGAATGTTCTGTAATATATGCTGGGTACGGTAACCTAATGGAATGATGTTCAAAAGTGATAGTTTGGGTGATCTAGCATGGCTAGTTATACTTGTATGTATATTCATGATATATGTTTATTCCGTGAAATGGTAGGGATGATATTCATGAGATTCTTATCTGTTTATTTTGTGTAATATGTTGCGTTATGATCTAGTAAAGTGGTTTTACGTAAGTTTTCTTGTCCGAGAAGTTATACCGAGTCAGAGTTTATGGGATTGTATAAGTAGCGATGACTATCGATGTGGTTGTTGTGCCTCGGGTGGTGATCCGGGCACGGTACTTCGTGTTGTGATGCGGGTATTTTCGCGCTGCGGTGTGGCTGTTGCTGGCGGTGTTGCGATGCCATCATCGGTTGTGGTGGAGTAGGCAGGATGATCACGATACGCGTTTTCGAAAGTACATACCAGTTATACATAGATTGTTGTTTTGTTTAATGCTGTTTCCTGCGAGTTTCGGTTTGGACATATAGAGGGTTGTTTTGTTTATTGGTGTTTCTTGCCAGTTTCTGCTTGGAGGTGAGGGTAGAGTATGATATAGAAGAGAGTTGTGTATATTTCTGTTGTTGTCATGGTATAGTGATATCCTGTTGATGGGACACAGTTGCGAGAGGCCGTTGGAGTACTTGTGATCTTCTTTTAGATGAGGCATTGGTTGACATAGTAAAGGCAAGTGATTTGTGGAACATGTGTTGTCCTGTTCTGGAAACTGCAGGTGGTTCATAATCTTTTATTGAGATAATGAGTATAGGGTGTTGGGAATTAGTATCATGTTAAGTTATGGATGAGTTTTGCAGTAATAAAGAAAAGAACTTGAGGATCTAGTGTGAGTGTGTGTAACAAGTGTGGATCGTGAGTTATGCTTTTGGAGATAGGTACTTTATATAGAGGGGAATATCGTTTTGGGGTAATGTGGAAGAATTGGAGTATTGGTTATGCTAAGGATTTTGTGGTATTGGTTAGAGGGAGTGCCGAATAATTTGAGGTAGGAGAACTGTTAGGGTAAGAGAACCTTGGAAATAGGAATGGTTATAGGTGTTTAGGTTATAGGCGGTTATCTTTCACATGCAGTGAGGATAAGTAGAAGATATGGCTAAGGATATAGTATTAGTGAGTTACGAGGACGTAACATTTATCTTAAGAGGAGTAGGATGCGACAAAGAGAGTTTGATGGATGTATAAGTTGTAGTAGATTTGAAAGTTTGAGTCTTGGTGGAGAATAAAGAATGGATTTATATTGTGGTTGATATTGTTAAAAGGTCATGGCCGTGCTTGCGTGTAGTAGCGTGATGTTTAGGAGTGTGAGAATACTTCGATAGTGTTGACAGTTGGATGATGATATTTATGAGTGTGAGTAAACTTCGAGGACGAAGTTTATTTTAAGGGTGGTAGAATGTAACATTCCGCTTGGTGGTTGATCTTGCTTGGTGGATTGTCTTGACGTTGGATTTGCTAGTGGGTAATAGGTTAGTCAGACGGAGGTAGCGACAACTGTGGTTGGTATTATGGAGTTTGTATCGAGAGGTTATGCTATAGTTGAGACAATATCGTGAGCCGTGTTGTGGAAGTAGGCGTGGTTGGTGGAGTTAATGTTAGGTGTTCTTGTCTTATAGGTTGGGTTAGAACTTCGGGGACGAATATCGTTTTTAAGGAGAGAAGACTGTAATACTACGATTTTATGTTCTCTTGGGTACTCTATCGAGTAGGGCACTACGATTTTATGTGCTCTTGGGTAATCTATCGAGTAGGGCTTACTCTGTCGAGTAAGTGAGTGTTGCGTGCGAAACAATGAACTGCTGATGGGTACTCGATCGAGTAAGTGGGTTACTTGATCGAGTTGGGGGCACTCGATCGAGTAAGTAACTTACTAGATCGAGTAAGGCAGTTTTTACGGGTTATTTGCCGGGTTTGATAGCAACGCGTGAAATGGTTATATAAGATTCTCCGTCAGTTTCTTTTACTTTTTACCAAGTTCAAAACATTGCTACAAGAAAACAAACATCGTTGCATTCTCTTTTTGCATTGCAATCAAATCCATGGGGCTAGAGTCGTTGGATTTTAGAGTTCTTTATACCGTTGAGACTGCCGTATTGTGGGTAAGATTCTTGTACAATTTTTATGTCATTTTGCTGATTTTAGTTGAAACCCTAATTGGGTAATTTGGGAGTTTTGGGAGTATTTTGGTACTAGATGGTGATTGAATGATTCTATATTTGATAGGAGGTGATTTCGTAGAGAAACTTTGCTGATTTGCTATTGTGACGATCTTGGTGATTGCTTTTCCAGGTAGGGTTCCCCTACTCGGTTATTGGTTACATTGTATTAGGTGGTTGGCTGATTGTTGATGGTTGTTTAATGTTGTTGATCTATATCGTATTGGAATTGGTAATTGGTAATTGTTGTTGTATAATGTGGTTGGTTGTGTAACTGTCTGTGGTTCGCGAGGTGCACCCTCGGCTGAGTGGAGTCACTTACGGGAGTGGCTTCATGCCCTTGATTCACCCTCTGTGGAACCCGCCACAGGAGGGGATGTGCAAATTAAGGAACATGGGTGTGAGTTGTTAGGGGCTATTGCAAAGACCTTGGTGTGCGGGGGTATTATAAAGTGGTATCAGAGCGACGATTTTGGAACCTCAACCAACAAATCAAATGAACATTGGGTGTCAAATTACAATGAACCTGGTGTATGTATGTTGGGAGCCCACTTATGTCTGTTTTGGGTGAGAAGGCGCCCTTATCTCAAAATCCCGGCCCCAATCATGCTTAAGCAAGGCACCGTGGAAGGGTAGATGATAGGAATGTTTTGTGTTAAGTGTGCGTGTCGTATGCACTTGTTTACAGTACCTTGCGTGGTAATATGCGTGCTTAATGTTGTGCCTGGGTAAGTTGCGAGTTAAAGGATTAATGATAAAAGGAGGACATGAGTTGAGCAAGGTAATGTGCGGCCAGAAAATCTAACAGTTGAACATGATAGACCTCGTGTATAATTAGTGTGGTACGTGATTTACATAGGAATAATGAAGTGCGGTATGTGTGTAGGGATGCATAATGAGATGTATAGATGTAAGTTCGTAGCTTAGTCTTATCTGTGGTCTATTCAAGTTTAGTTGGGTGACTTAGTTGTGATGTGAATTGCTTACTACGGTTTTGTGTAGGAAACATGTACTACTCGTAAATAATTTAATGACGGTTATAATTGTGGTGCACTTCGATGTGATAGAATTAGGGTCTAACGGCGACGAGCTCGATCGTATGGGACTCCGAACGTCGTTATTTATTTTGCAGGAAACTTTTAAAAATCTAAAACTATGTTTCTATTCTGTTGAACTCGGCCGAGTAAAGTTTATACCCGACCGAGTAGGCCACACTCGGCCGAGTAGGAAGGCACTCGACCGAGTACCCAGAATGTCAAAATAGACGTGCTACTGACCTCTGGTTACTCGACCGAGCAGACCAAATACTCGATCGAGTAAGCCATACTCGGCCGAGTAAACCAGATACTCAACCGAGTACCCATTTATCGCGGCTTATCCCAGTTACTCTAAAAACCCTATAACTTCTTCTTTTCTTCTTATTTCCGCCTCATACCTCATTCTTTCACTCATAAAACTTCAAAACTCTTTCTCTCTCAAAACTCTTGGGTGATTGTGTTGGTAATTTCTTGTGGGTTTTCACTCTTGTTTGCTCAAAACTTCAATCAAGGTTTTCACTCTTGTTTGCTCAATACTTCAATCAAGGTTTTCAATCTTGTTTGCTGGTGGGTTTTCACTCTTGTTTGAACAAGTTCTACCATAAATTGTTAACAAATTGAAGAAATTGATTAAAGACTTTACCTTGAGTGAAAACACACAAGCAATTACCAACACAATCACCCAAGAGTTTTGAGAGAGAAAGAGTTTTGAAGTTTTATGAGTGAAAGAATGAGGTATGAGACGGAAATAAGAAGAAAAGAAGAAGTTATAGGGTTTTTAGAGTAACTGGGTTGAGCCGCGATAAATGGGTACTCGGTCGAGTATCTGGTTTACTCGGCCGAGTATGGCTTACTAGATCGAGTATTTGGTCTACTCGGTCGAGTAACCAGAGGTCAGTAGCACGTCTATTTTGACATTCCGGGTACTCGGTCGAGTGCCTTCCTACTCGGCCGAGTGTGGCCTACTCGGTCGTGTATAAACTTTACTCGGTCGAGTTCAACAGAACAGAAACAGAGTTTTAGATTTTTAAAAGTTTCCTGCAAAACAAATAACAACGTTTGGAGTCCCATACGATCGAGCTCGTCGCCGTTAGACCCTAATTCTATCACATCAAAGTGCACCACAATTATAACCGTCATTAAATTATTTACGAGTAGTACATGTTTCCTACACAAAACCGGAGTAAGCAATTCACATCACAATTAAGGCACCCAACTAAACTTGAATACACCACATATAAGACTGAGCTACGAACTTACATCTACACACCTCATTATGCATCCCTACACACATTGAAGGAAATGTAGATTCATATACATATTAACATACTCTTATATGTCTAAATTAATTTGTCATAAAATTAAAACGGATTTTATGCATGCAAACAAATAATATAATAGAGGAGAAATCATGTCCTTACATTGTGGATTTCGGATTTAAGGGCACAAAAGAGATCACCTTTCTCTTTTGATCTTGAGCTTTTCCTTATGGATGAACAAGATCTAAGTATAAGATCTCTCCCTAAGCTTTATACCCAAGGCTTAACACTTAATCTAATTAATATTATAAGTACTAGTATAATATTAATTTAGGAGAAAATTGAACCAAAAATATGATTTAACCCTTGAATATTTCGGTTTTTATGAGAGAAGAATAGGAGGATTTTTCTTCTCACTAGAACTTATATTTTGGATGATTAATTGAATGAATATTCACTAACACATTTTAGTGTAATAATAGGTAAAATTAGATGAAAAACCAATGATGGTTTTCTCATCAAAAACCGGGTGGAATGGGGGGCTTTTAGGGGAGCCAATGCATGAACACATTTGTCTTCACAAGAATATTAGGGTTGCATGGCTAGGAATGTAGGTAATCATTGTGTTCTTATAATAATTAAACAAACACAATATTAGCTTCCACTACCCCTTAATTTCGGTACAATGGATAATATAGAGTCCATATTAAAAATCAACGTATTAGTAAAAATACGTCATATACAAAAATTGATTTGGTAATTTCATAATTACATGTGCCGAAATATTTTACCAATTTATAAATCACAACAGTTTGTATTTATAATAATTCATTCAAATTTAATTGTTACACTAAACAATTATTTCATCCGAGTAATGATACAATTCAATTACTCAGACCGTATCTCATTTAATCACATTTCAATTTGATACGTAAATTATACTTCCAAAATCGTCCGTCAATTTTCAAGTAATTTAATTAACTCGCAACATTATACGATTAATTAAATAATCAATTAAGAGTATTGCCCTTTAGGTATGACATAGGGGTCAATCGATCACCACCGTCACACGACAAGAATAATGTCAAACTCTAGTCACCAATCATTACCGATATATGTTGACTAGTTGACAGTAACAAAATTACTTCCCAATTGTATTCTATATAATGAGATTTAAACATGTGATCATCATGATCAACAGTCGTGATCGCATTATTGTCGGAGGACACATATTCCAACAATCTCCCACTTGTCCTCGACAAGTGTGCGTCACCAATTCTCTTGTCCTATTACTATCTCCCACTCAATGCAAGGTGTCTTTCAGGTCGTACTTGCAAGTGATCATATCGAGAGTGGTTTCCTCGATCTGGAGAATAACTGATTGACCGGATTTATCCACTCTGGATGCCATCCGAGCGTGGCCACGCATTTCCAGTTCATTACTCCTCGAGTGGCCCTGAGATATTGTTATAACCCTGACTAGGGGTGGACAATTCCTATCGCACTCATTCCCTTCGACTAGCCACACCATCATAACCCAAAATATGCCCATTTGACCCCATTTACGAAGGTCGTAGTAACACAAATCAAAGTTAATCAAACTGTGTGCCATCTTAGGCGAATAGTCTTTAGTCAAAAGAATCGACTCATTAGAATACTATAGTAGCTCTCGCCACGACCAGGCTATATAAATTTGCCAGAACTCTATAAGCGGTCATTAGGCCCGACAAAATGTTCCTAACAGTCTGCCTATGTGATCGACTAGTCATTTCACATGACCCTATGGCACTTGAACTTGCCATCAATCGCATCACACTCTAGTCACTTCGAGATGTCACCTCATATAAGTAACTATGGGCAAAAACAATGTTAATCCATGTTCACTTTAACGGGGTTCAATTGTCTCTACAACCCGTTTGGATATAACAATGTACAAGGTGAGTTAATAATAACTCAAACGACAAATGTCGACATCACACTCGGGTAGTCAATATCACATTACAACCTTGTGATGTATATTGTCAGTGTAAACACTTATTGATTGCAATAGAAGTTTAACATCTCATGTGTCCATATGTTCAAACTTCTTACACTTGCAATTTCCTTCACATTCATGTTCTCATAGCATGAATCTTACCAAGTACACATCAAGGTTCCCGGCCTTGGTTTTGGTTCTTTAACTTGAAAGAACTTTCTTATCGATCATCTCATAACGAACGAATTTGCGATGAATAATACAACTTGTACCGATCAAGTATTCCATCCACACACAATGCACTAGGTATATGTTTTGTAGAATCTTACACCAATTGTCAAGATGATTAGCCTAGCACTTCTAACAAGTCCTAGCTTATTGGGAAGAATTAGTTTTAAGCAACTTCTTGTTCAACTAAGTGTCTTCCCACAACTTCTTATTTCTCTTTCTAGCTCGAAAGTTTTAGGATTCTCATAAATCCTTATATGTGTTCGGATTTCATATATATGTGCAACCTATTGTCACATAATCGAGTATTCCGTCAAACACCGAAATCGCTCATCGGATTCTACTCGAGAATTCATGACGTTTCTATTATGGCTCACCAAACAATCATCATGCTCTTATGCATATAATTCAAAATTGGACATGTACATGATTATTCTAATGGCGGAAACATTAGTTACTAATAATCACGTGGTCAACCGTTCATAGGTTCAATGAACGACCATGACTTCTAATGGTAGTCCCATTTTCATTCATATGAATAACCTATGTATATGTTGATATGATGTGTATCTCTTAATACTAATCCAACATCCCTTGATGTAATTGGATTCATCACAGTCCATTTTCATCCAGAATTGAAAACTCAAAAGCTTCTTTATGAAAGAAGGTATTAGCTCGTCATTCTTTAATGAGTGATGAGTCGTAAAATTCAAAAGATGATAACTCCCACTAAATTCCATGTCTTCACATGAGAATTTCCTAACTCCCACTCAATTCTACACATTTCGAAATTGACTTCTCAATTGAATTTTATCAAGAATTATAATATAAATTGCATTGCCAAGTTATTAGGATAAAACCATATATGTTCCCATCATATCCTTTCAAAATACTTATTTTGAAGTGGTCTTATCTCAACCTTACGTAAAGGGATTTTAAATCCTCAACACACTCATGTCATAATGATGTGTAGTAATGTCTTTATTCAAATATAAACAATATCTAGAATACGCCCTTCACAATTACCCTTTTGGAAGGAGGTTTAACCATTTCATAGGGAGGTTAAGCAATGACATTTGCGTGGTTAAAACTTTGGCCATTGAAGATATCGGTATATCAATCTTTGCAACTCGATCATAACTAGTATGTTACTTTGATTCATTTAGGCTCTTAAGTAAATCTCAAGGTTGAAACTATTGGTCAAATGTTTCATAAACATAGTCAAAAACTTGTTAAGACTTTACATTAGTCATTTTCTTCCTAAACCTTCTTTTGGTCTCCTCGTGTAGTTATCTTGAGAATATTCTCTTATGATTACTACACTTGGTCTCTTTAGTCATATAGAACTAACTTGAGACCATAGATCTCATCTATTTGGCATACTATGTAAATAGATATACCTTCATTCAAATCATTTTCTCTTGCATAGATCTTCATTTACACAAGTACACAATTTTATCTTGCCTTGTGTGTTGTGTCCTCATTTTTCTCCCACTCTATCTTTAGAATAAATACACTAAACATTCAAAGATAGCATATGAGACACAAATTAATGATGTTGAAGTATAAGGAGAACTATCTCATAGATAGACTAATAGTTATTGATTTCATATGTGTACTTGGTGATTGACATACCTTTAAGAGACTTCATAGACTCAAAATCGCTTTATAAAGGATCATACACAAGCCTTAAGCATGTGGACATATAATGAAACCCGTCATTATATTTGTCTATTAGATCACTTTAAGTGAATAATCTTATGTTTCAAAACGCAAGCATTTTAAAGATGAAATTTTAGAACATTAAAAGGATAAATTATAAAACGGGTGACTTGGGTTGCAAACCAAGTCTCCATCATCCAAAATACAACTCATTATCCCAAAATACTTTTCCATGTCGAACACGGAAACTTAAAGTTCTAAAATCCAAAACATTACTTAAAATAAGACAATGAAAAACAAAGCTCCACAAAAGCTATCCTTAGCTTCTCCATGGTTTCTCATGCTTGTTTTTCTTTTCCCTTGTCTTTGCTTGGTGGAGGCCCTATTTACAATAAAAAGGGAGATACATTATCACAACTTTGCATCATAATACCATAGTTGAATTTAGAAACATAAAAGAAGGTTAGTCATTTACCTACTGGAGTGATCTTTCCAGCTTTGATATCACCAAGGTATTTGGAACAATTTCTTTTCCAATGACCCATGCCATTACAATAATGGCACTTATCAAGAGGACCCTTCTTGACTTTGGAGGTGCTAGCTTCACAAGACTTAGCTTTGGTGAATGTGGGAGCTTGCTTTTTACCCTTCTTTCCACTCTTCTTGAACTTCCCCTTACTCTTTGTGCTTATGTTAAGCACATCCTTGGGAGGGTTCACATTTAACCCCATGTCCCTCTCGGCTTGCACAAGTAACTTGTGCAACTCCTCAAGAGACACATCCTTGTCTTGCATGTTGAAATTCACCCGGAATTGCACATATGCCTTGACTTTAGACAAGGAGTGTAGAATCCTATCTACGATGAGTTCTTTGGGGATTTCAACCTTTTGAATTTTCAAGGTCTCGACAAGCTCCATGAGTTTGAGCACATGAGGGCTAACCTTTTTGCCCTCTTTGAAGTCGAGATCAAAGAATGCCGCAGCCGCCTCATATTGGACGATCCGCGGAGTTTGTGAAAACATGGTCACAAGTTTGGAGTAAATCTCATTAGCATTGCCCATTTTGAAGGCTCTCCTTTGGAGGTCCGCCTCCATCGCAAATATTAAGATATTTTTCATTGCGGCGGACTCCTTTTGGTAAGCCTCATAGGCTTCCCTAGTGGCCGCGGTGGACCTAGTGGAGGGTTCGGGTGGAGAGGCCTCGGTAAGGTAACGAAGCTTGTCGTCACCTTCGGCGGCTAATTTGAGTTGGGCATCCCAATCGGAGAAATTTGACCCATTCTTTTCAAGTTTACATCGATCCATAAAGGATCAGAGCCAAGATGAAGTAGCGAGAGGTGTAGCATTAGGGGTTGGTGTTAGTGTTGCCATTTGTTATGAAAAAGAAGTGGTCTACAAAACAAAATATAAGGAGTAAAACAATTGTCGTTTTAATAATACTCGTAAAAATGTATGATTTAAACAAGTTTTGTGCATTTTTCTAGTGACCTCTACCCAACTAGATAAATGATTCCAAGACCCAAATTCATATCGACTTAGGCACGGTGGGGCCGATACATCCTTTATCAATATAACTCGGTGGATTAACGTTTAATCGATTCTACTTTTAGAACTCTTGGTCGATAATATTACATTAACAATTATCTATAGCCCAAAACACATCGACAAGGGCACGGTGGGGCCGATACATCCCTTATCAAATACTTTTGTTGAGTTCAATCCAAATTTCGAATAAATGTGTCCATGATCCAAACCCACATTAACTTGGGCACGGTGGGGCCGATACATCCCTCATCAACATGAATTCGGTGGATTAACATTCATCACCCACTTCCCCTACGTAACAAGGTTTGTACCCCGGTGTGGCCGAGTGCACTCCCTCACGAAATAGGTTTTCATGGTTTCTACTATTTGGTAAGGCTATGTCTCAATTGATAGTTTTAGCGAGAGGTCATGTCAATTTATTATCTATCACGTTTTAAGTGAACTAAAGCGGTGAACTACGATAATTCTAATTGACACGGTCGATAAACTCGATAAAAGACAATGCATGTTTAGTTATGGCGATTTAGCGATGCATGTGACATAAAATAAAATGCAAGCAAAAAGTAAATAAATCCTAGTATGGCCTTCCTAAAATAGAAAAATTATTTTACTATTACATATTCGGAAACCAACTCCATTGGTCCCTTGAACTTCGGTTGTGGCACGCATCTCGATGTAACACCGTCTTTATGTATCGCCATTCTTGAAGAAATCCGTCTTTGGGAACTCCGTAATGAATAAAATTACATAATAAATTACATAATTTCCTATTATACATTTGTAACTAAAATAAAATAAATCTATTAAATTACAAAACGGTGATACGAGATCACAATAAAAATTACAACCGAATCGATATTCCCATACATTTCGGGAAATATCAATTAAAATCTAAGGCCATACTAAGTAAAATTACATAATTCAAAATTACATAAATTAAAATTATGACAATCATAAAGAAAATGCAGCATTATAATATGTATGAACATGCTCAATTTTATGCTAAATCGCCTTTAATTAGCCAATATCGTATATTACTCGGTTTTTACGGATTTGCGTGATTTCAACATTTTATAATCACAAAAATACATAAACTCATATTTATGCATAAGTTAATTACCCTAACCTCTTAGGACTCAAAATATAGTCTTCACTAATAATTTGACCATAATTAACCCATATTTTATAAAATTGTTCATAAATGGACCAAAAATTACAAAAATAAGCTATTAAACTTCAAATAAACCACAAAATTTCAAATAAATTCAAAATTTGAAATTTAAACTCATGAACATTCTGGAAAAATTCCATGACACTCATAATGTTCAAAATCTTAGGTTAAAAAATTTCGAAAATTTTCCGGAAAAACAATGTTGCGGTTTATCGATTTTTAATAAAATAATCATAAAAACATGGAAAAATTATTTTCATTAACTTTTCAATTTTAGATCTGAAAAATATGATAAGATGCAACATTAGACGTTTTTCCTAAGTCATAGATTATGTTTTATTAATTTTCCACTAATAATGTCACTATTTATGCTATTTTTCTTCAAAAATTCATAAATCATGCAAAAAGACTTCTTTATAGCCAATTATTTTACACACATCTTGTAAAATTGCATGTGACAACATATTAATTTTCTATGATCAGATTCGAAATTTAACTCATATTAACCTATTTTTCACTTAAATCCGAATTTAATAATTAAAAATTCATTTTTCGAGCATAACAAGTCCAAAAATTTTGAAAATTCACAGGTTATCTCAAAATAATATATGTGACAACATATCCAAAAACCAAGTGAAAATTCGAAGTATAGCTAATTTTAGACCAAAAATGACATTTTTACTCATAAAATCATATTTAAATGCCATTATTGTAAATTATGAACAATAAAAATCCGAAAAATTAACCAAAATATCCTAAAACATATTAGGACCAGAAATATTAACATGCATGTAATAATTTCGTGATATATCATAATAACACAAATTTTACAAATTTTATTTGTTATTCTTATAACTCGGAAAAACTTTTAACCAATTTGCATGCAAACAACCGTGGCTCTGATACCAATTGAAGGAAATGTAGATTCATATACATATTAACATACTCTTATATGTCTAAATTAATTTGTCATAAAATTAAAACGGATTTTATGCATGCAAACAAATAATATAATAGAGGAGAAATCATGTCCTTACATTGTGGATTTCGGATTTAAGGGCACAAAAGAGATCACCTTTCTCTTTTGATCTTGAGCTTTTCCTTATGGATGAACAAGATCTAAGTATAAGATCTCTCCCTAAGCTTTATACCCAAGGCTTAACACTTAATCTAATTAATATTATAAGTACTAGTATAATATTAATTTAGGAGAAAATTGAACCAAAAATATGATTTAACCCTTGAATATTTCGGTTTTTATGAGAGAAGAATAGGAGGATTTTTCTTCTCACTAGAACTTATATTTTGGATGATTAATTGAATGAATATTCACTAACACATTTTAGTGTAATAATAGGTAAAATTAGATGAAAAACCAATGATGGTTTTCTCCTCAAAAACCGGGTGGAATGGGGGGCTTTTAGGGGAGCCAATGCATGAACACATTTGTCTTCACAAGAATATTAGGGTTGCATGGCTAGGAATGTAGGTAATCATTGTGTTCTTATAATAATTAAACAAACACAATATTAGCTTCCACTACCCCTTAATTTCGGTACAATGGATAATATAGAGTCCATATTATTTTTGTCAATTTGTTAATATGTAACATGTCATATGTCACATAATATGTTATGTATTTTTAACATATTAAAAATCAACGTATTAGTAAAAATACGTCATATACAAAAATTGATTTGGTAATTTCATAATTACATGTGCCGAAATATTTTACCAATTTATAAATCACAACAGTTTGTATTTATAATAATTCATTCAAATTTAATTGTTACACTAAACAATTATTTCATCCGAGTAATGATACAATTCAATTACTCAGACCGGATCTCATTTAATCACATTTCAATTTGATACGTAAATTATACTTCCAAAATCGTCCGTCAATTTTCAAGTAATTTAATTAACTCGCAACATTATACGATTAATTAAATAATCAATTAAGAGTATTGCCCTTTAGGTATGACCTAGGGGGTCAACTGATCACCACCGTCACACGACAGTAATGTCAAACTCTAGTCAGCCAATCATTACCGATATATGTTGACCAGTTGACAGTAACAAAATTACTTCCCAATTGTATTCTATATAATGAGATTTAAACATGTGAGCATCATGATCAACAGTCGTGATCGCATTATTGTCGGAGGACACATATTCCAACACACATACCACACTTCATTATTCCTATGTAAATCACGTACCACACCAATCATACACGAGGCCTATCATGTTCAACTGTTAGATTTTCTGGTCACACATTACCTTGCTCAACTCATGTCCTCCTTTTATCATTAATCCTTCAACTCGCAACTTACCCAGGCACAACATTAAGCACACATATTAACACACAAGTTGTTGTAAACAAGTGCATACGACACGCACACTTAACACAAAACATTCCTATCATCTACCCTTCCACGGTGGCTGGTATAAGGATGATTGGAGCCGGGATTTTGAGATGAGGGTGCCTTTTCACCCAAAACCGAGATAAGGGGGCTCCCAACATACATACACCAGGTTCATTTTCTTTTGACACCCTATGTTCATTTGATTTGTTGGTTCCGGTTCCAAAATCGTCGCTCTGATACCACTTTGTAACACCCCCGCACACCAAGATGCCTTACCAAGGACCATCTCAGTGTATGAAGATGTTACCATCTCGATTGCCCGAGGTAGTAGATCAAAACAGCAATAAAATAATATTTATTAAATAAACTTTAAGTCTTTACAACGGTGAGCAAGAGACAAGATACAACAAGACTAGCTATCAAAACTATAAGATTGAGTGTCAAGAACTTCTACTTCGGTAGCGTGGTGAATCGCACCCCTTCCAAGCCCATATGCAACATGACAAACTGTACTCGACAAAACAACTTCTCACCATCCTCGAATGGATCACCAAAGTTTTACAAAACAACAACGGGGTCAGTTTACTGTATAACAAAATGAGATAAGTACAAAAAGGTAACAAGCTGATCTTCATCCACCTCCAAACTCTCTATCTCACATAGTAACCAACTACACGCCGAAGTGTGTAGCCCTGCCAGATTACCCATCGCAACAGGTAATCCTCACCGCTAGTGGGGGACCACAGCCAATCCCCACCTAAGCCCCACTTATCAACGAGCGATAACCGTGTCCATTAATGTGCGCATCCGCTCCTGTGGCGGGTTCTATAGAGGGCGAAACTAGGGCATGAAGCCACTCCCGCAAGTGACTCAACTCAGCCAAGGACGCACCTCGCGAACATCATCAACAACCATCACAACAACCACACCAATTCCAACACTCCAACAATGATCAACAGATAATCAATCATACATAATACAAAAATAATCTTAAATCAATTAACAGTAAACTGAATAGGGAAACCCTACCTTATCGCCAAGCCATGAAAATGCATCCAACAATTAGCCAAGCAAGACTCTGAGACGCAACCTACAAACCGTAACCACTTCCTAGTACATGACTACCCTAGAATCTAACTGAAAGACGACAACAAAACAATGACTTACCTAGCGATGCGGACCGACGAGGACAACGATGACATCCTTACTTGCATGCTCCATGTATAACCCAATCCCCTTCCATGGTTGGTGTCGAGGCTAGGTGAGAGTGTAGGGAAAGGTGGGTGATAGGTGAGAGGGAGAGAGTTCATTTTTAGGGTTAGAGAGAAATGGAACTGTCGAAATAAAATAAAACTCACGAAATCACGTTTTATACTTACGCGTCCGCAACAGCTATACTCGGTCGAGTACTCTCATACTCGGCCGAGTAAGCCCTACTCGGTCGAGTGTTACCACCACTCGGCCGAGTATTCCATACTAGGTCGAGTAACCACTACGTAAGTCTCTATCCTGTCACTTATCCCCTTTCTAAGGTCTTTCGTGGTCAAAAGGTCGGTCAACTGGTCCCTTAAAGAAGGCTGGTATTACACATTTAAAACATTTAGGAAGACAAAAACGACATTCCTCTAAACAGGTGCCAAAACAGAGTAGTTCAGTAGCATGTTTGAATCAGACCCTTCTTGCAGACGCCATAACTTACTCCTTAGGATGATTTAGAATGCACCCACCAGTACCAAATTAAATCTACATGAATTAGCTACCACCTCCAAAAAGAATTACCCTAATATGTTGTCTGGTTTGATAGATATGATGATTTTAGTGCTGATAGGTCAGGCTGGAATTCTGCTGTACATTTCAGCACGCAGTGACAAATTTAAGGCACCATAACTTTTTACTCAATATGAAACAGGAAGAGACCCATATTCCAAATCAAAGCTAAATGAGTTTGCTACATTCTCCAATTGAAAGCATTTAAGAACATGGCCTGAATTGAGAGATATATAGGTTTGAGTATGTTCAGGTCAGAATTGTGCCGTATAGCATTCTCCTGCAGGGTGTATTTCAAAAGGCCATAACCTAAGATACACATAATATATGAGCATGATTCCACCTCTCAGGTATAGCTAATATTCCAAGGTTTCCAAAAATATAAAGAACATAAAGAATGACTTAGTGTAGCTCAAGATATGATGCAATGAAGTTGCCCCATTTCTGATGTGATTCTTAGAACTGTTCTGAGCTTCTGAAATCCATTTCTTTTTGGCTTGATTTGGGTTCACTTGGCCTACCTTGTGTCATGGACTAAATATTATCTTAACAAAATGATACCCCTCTTGCTCTTGTTTCATTATGTGCAAGCATAGCTGAAAAATCGCAAGGTCCGTCAATTAATGTAGTTTAAAGGAATTGCATCGTATATGTTAAAGTGAAGGCTTGATATATGATCAAGAAATAAAATAGTTAAATTAAAAAATAAGTTTTTTTTCCTGCATTTTATTAATGTAAAAACGCTAAAATATGAACAACTCCATAATTTTCATGATCACCCCTTTCGAAAAGCATTTTAATCCAAGATTATCACATTTTCATCGAATAAAGCAGTTCATTTTTAATCCATTAACTCATTACAGATAAAATGAAGTTCGGTATAAAGGTAATATAGCAGGTTAAGGGATACATAATATTTGATTAACTGAATGCCGGTACATATCTTTTGGCCTCTAGAAGTTTTACCTCAAAATCCATAAGAGGGAGCATACTTTGGCATTGTGAGTAGGAATGTCATTTGTCACAGCACCTCCACATACGACTGTCCATGCTTTCATAAATGCCTTCAAAATATATACTCCCTCTATCCCAATCATTTATTTGTCTTTTTTATTTTTTGTGAGGGGTATTTTTATCAAATGCAAACAAATAATTGGGACGGAGGGAGTATATGATTCCATCATTAGGAAGCAATTCATGTAGGTTTTAAGGAATATACTTTCTCTTGTCAAAAGAAAAAATGTACATTAGGACCATTGGGGTTGGAAATATGAGCAAACTCGGAAGGCCAGGCTAGCTGGACATCCTTAAATTAGTTAAGCATGTTTAGTTAATTAATAAACTCAACTAAAGGTAACTAAATGTAATTTTTAGTAAGCTATATAATTCCATGTGGTGGCGCAAACAAGCCAGCCTAGTAAAAGCTTGAGAATAAGCTATGAGAACATTGATTTGTCGGAAGTCTTAGCATAATTTAGTTTTGATTCATTTTTTTCTATTTCACTTTTCACTTTCCTTTTGTTTAACAGTTCTTAGGATTAGTAATATACTTCATGTCATTTACTATAATAGACGAATTGTAAATTATTGTTTCTTATAATGTGTTTTTCATATTTCTCTTCAAATCAAATTTAAATTTATTCCAGAATTCGCGATCGGAAAATGGAAACGAATAGAAGTTGGATGTATTTACCTCGATGATTACCTGTGACACCCCCATATACCAAGGAGCCTTAACAAGACCTTCCCTAGCATATAAGGGCATCACCATCTCGGTTGCCCGAGGTAAGTAATCATCAAAAGTCGATAAAAGAACATTTAAAATAACTTTACAAGTGATACAACCAAACTACTAAAACAAAAGGTACAACTCGTCAAAACTATTTAAACTACTTCTGCATTTACTCGTGAAGACTCATCCCGTCAAGACTCCAGCAACCATCCAAGACAAAACCTCCTAAGACTGACTGCTTACCATATGGGATCACGACAGACACAACAGAAACAAACAAAAGATAAACCACACAAGGTTAGTAACTGAAGAGACACACTAACCACAAGCATAACAAGACAGAATAACAACATACACATAAGCCACATCTCCACCAATCAATCACCGTCACCGAATGTCCACTGGACCAGCCATGCCAGTGGGGGACCGCAGCCGTACCCAGCAAATCCCCGCTCATCATACCGAGCGATAAACCCTGTCCCATTAATGTGCACATCCCCTCCCGTCGCGGGTTCCACGGAGGGCGAAACTAGGGCGTGAAGCCACTCCCGCAAGCGACTCCAGTCAGCCGAGGACGCACCTCGAGAACCAAAGACAAACAATCACAGACAGCTGCACTATAACAACAACTAATGAAACAGCACGCACCAACCGATTACCATACACAATCAGCCACACGGTCACAACAACGATACAACAACCGACACACTAAACAACCAACAGAACCTGAGTAGGCGAACCTACCTTTAAGCCAACCGCAGCAATTCCTCGATCAATCACAAGACATTAACCAAGCACGCAACCCCTATACAAACAGCATACAAGTCTATTACTATCATTACAACCCTACAAGGAACAACAAAGACAAAGACGATGATGATGACATACCTACGCATCTCACAACGGCGTTAAGACCTCTATCCGACTCAAGCAACTTATCCTCAAGGCACTAGCATCCTCAAAGGCTCCCATGGAAGGTATTTGGTGAAGGGAAAGGAGGGAGGCAACATATAGGTCTGAAGGAAGGAGGCGAAAATGATTTGCGGTTTTAACAAAACACGATTATAAACCCTCGTTGTAAAGACGCTACTCGATCGAGTAACCAACCTACTCGATCGAGTGGCCCCTACTCGATCGAGTACCCAAGCTACTCGATCAAGTAACCTCTACTCTATCGAGTACCACTCATCCACATATCCTAACAAGACACTAGGCATCTCTGGCATGCATTCCCAAGAACCTTCACCTGCTCCCAAAGGTCGGTCAACGTCGGTCAATGGGTCCCTAAAAGGGCGGGTATTACAGTCTTCCCCCCTTAAAAAGAAATTCGTCCCCGAAGTTCGACTCATCCTCCCCCAAACGACACGACAAGAAACCCAAGGTCGACACCCCCGTTCTCCCGACACAGGTCCACCACTCTCTAGAGGCATTATCCACTATGTCATCATCATCAACTGTCCAACACACACCACATACACAAGCTTCTGCAAACCACTACTCGAATTACCAAACTCACAACATGCACCAACACGACCAACTCGACTAACGATTATACTACTACGCCGAACTTCTCAGGCACGCATTTTCGCAGCTACGAGATAATACTTTCACTGGCCAACCACTACCACACAAAACATGTCACACAGCGATCCTATTACAGATCACACAATGCATGATTCATAAACGCACAACTCCGCTACTGTTCTTGACATCCTTATCACTTTATGACTATCCTCTCACAGTAAATTACTCAACTATTACTTAAACATACAAATTACCCATCAAAACTATTAAAACAATTGTAGCTTCATGCTTGAAATATAATAGTGACATTATAAAACATTACAAACATACGGTAAAACATTACAACATACAGTAAAAATTATTATAATTTCGGCTTTTTTCTTTTGCAACATTACTCTTCCCCTCTAAAAAGGAACTTTGTCCCCGAAGTTCACCATCAGACCATTACTCACTTAACCTGACACATTTTGTACCTTGTCGACATTACTCACTAATCACGACTAACATTAACTTATATACGCCTGTTACTCTATGAGAATGATTATCAACGACCATGAAAGACATGCACGTACAATATGTATAATGGAAGTATGGAAATTTCGGGAAATAAGTAACAAGTCTTTTCGATAATAAATAAGTTAGGCTTTCTTGTAACGTTGAGGATGTAAAATGAATGCAATAAAGAAACCTTTGTGTCACATCTATTCCCACCAAATGTCATTTATAAGTCAAGCACGGACCCAAGCATAACTACTAAGTCGACCCAAACATGTTGCTAATCTTCCATACCCATGTTAAATATCGAAATATGCAAAAATAAAAGCATCCAAACAATTAAATTTTCGTAAAGTGCCTGTAACAGTGCTACTCGATCGAGTGGGTTAGGCACTCGATCGAGCTGGCCTTACTCGATCGAGTATCTTAGCTACTCGATCGAGTAGCCCGAGATCAGAATACCCTCTAACTGTCACACCTGCAGCTACTCGATCGAGTGAGTGGCACTCGGTCGAGTGGCCACAGGTCAAATGCTACTCCAAAACTTCCCTAACACAACACATTATATATATATATATATATATAAAATCGCATAACCGCGAGTCAGGATGATAACCCGACCACAAATCCTGCAAACAAGTCTAAGAAAAGCAAGTACGGCCTTATGGCCACCAATACAAACCGAATATAATAAGTACGAATCAAAATAACTAATATCCAACGTAACTGATAAATATAACAAGAGAAAAAGGAGTATCACTCCTACTGCTGCTACCCATCCATCACTTCGTCCTCACCTCCTCCGCCACCTGACGTGCCTGCTCCTGATGTGCCAACACCCGCATCACCACCGGCTCCAGCATCTGGTCTCACGTACCAAGGGGTCAAACCACCGTAGGGGGTATAACTGAGGTGCTCCCCATGTAGACATGTCCACCCCGTAGGAGTGGAAAACCCGCTGTAATCCCCAACTCCCCTCAACCAAACCGGATGCGGTCCCCAGGTCCCAATTCCCTGAGTATACGCCATCTCATGCATGTTCCGGAGCGTCAAAGTAGAGGACACTCTCTCTGCCAGGTAGCTCTCCCGTGTCTCCGGGGTATCAAGGTAAGGGTAACAAGGAAACGGGTGCTGTGGTGGTGCTGCCGGCTGTGGCTGTGTCTCAGCCACCCTCTCCCGCACTCGGCGTGGCCCTCTCCCTATCCTAGGGCGGTCCTCCTCAGCTCTCACATTCTCCCCCTTCCTCGGCTCAGGCATAACTTGGAGGATCTCCGGGTAAATGAAGTACGTCTGCCTCGCAGGACGCGCCTCATTCTCCTCCTCATCAGAATCGACAGCTACCACTGCTGCAGGTAAAGGCTCTGTCGGTGGGAGGTGCTCAGGAGCTGGTATCTTCATCCAACTCATTCCCCACACCCTCCATGCTAAACTACCATCCTCCAAAGTTCTCAACCATTTCAGGTCGAGGAAGTAATCTCTGTCCATGGTAGGTACCGCGGTAGCTAGAGGGGTGTACTCCGAGGAAGCCTCGAAAGAAGTTAGCTTCTCAGCTAAACATGTGGTGATAGCACCACAACTCAGAAACCTAGTGCTAGAGGAGGCCATCAAAGCAAGACTGGCACATAAAATAGCGGGAGCATTGAAGGTCACTTTCTCAGTCCTCTCGGGGTTGAGGTACGCCATCAAAAGCAACAACTCGTGGGAGTTCAACTTGCTCATATCCGACCTCTCGTAAAGGAGACACGACACGGCACGGAGAAAGATCCTCAAGGGGACATGTTGCACATCATTTATCAACATGTTGCTAGCGGTGGGAGCTGATTTCCCAGTGATACAGGTCATAAGGCGGCAAACTCCTCACTCAGACGGTATGTCACGAAGGGATCCCTTGGGAGGCTTAGCCAAGCCAAGGTGAGAGGCAAAAAGGTCCATGGTCAAAACAAAACTGGTGTTCATGAGGCAGAACTGCACAGTCTGCTCCGCTGGCTCGTATTTAAACGAGCTCATGAACTCAAGGGTCAGAAAAGCATATGAATGCTTCCGTAAATGGTATAGCCCGGTGAATGCCAAAGTCTCAAAGATATGACGGACATCCGTCTCAACACCCAGGTCCTCTAAAAGAGTCGTGTCCACACAGCGAGTCGGTCTCATCTTACGGGATTGTAAGGCTACAAACCTATCCCATTGTGCGTAGTCCACAAAGACCACAAACGGATACTCTGGTACAGCTGGTACCACCGGTCCACTCCCCTCCCCAACTTCGGGCTGGGAAGCCCTACCCCTCTTACTTTGTCTGGTCCCTAAGTTTAGTCTCGGCATCTGTTTCAACATACCATTTAAATACACCAACACATATGCACCAGAATATAAAAAGTACACATATTTAATCATGAAAGAATCATCTAAGTACACACTATCACCAACAATTCCCAAATTACAAGTAAAATTTCAAATCCTTATTGCTCAGACGGTCTCTACAGCAGTGGCAATTGTGACATAAATAACATGAATTAACTACACTACTAAAACTTTTAGGACTTAAATCTTCAAAATACATTCATGTACAACCCAAATTTCCAATTATATGAGACAAATTTCAGTTTGGGGCACTTTTAAGACGGAGCTTTAAGACAAATTTTGGGGTGAAAATCGCAAAAATCAACTCCCCACATGATATAAACAACATACCTTACTCAATTTCATCCTTTTACATGTAATAGACAACTAATAGTCAATTCAATTTATCAAACCCTAAAAATTTCGGCCACTTTATGCTCAATTTTAATTCGATTTTTTTTGCATTATAAACAACAATAATCATAAAAGGGAAGCATGTAGATCACATTACAACAATTAAAAGCAAATTTTCTCACATACAAATCGACTTTTCAGATTTCACTATCACCCTAATTGTTTCAAATTGATTAAAAGCAATAGAAATAGGTGGAAAATTCATGCCTTATTCAAATAGGAAGTAAAAGAACAAATAGAAGCAAGGAAATTAATGGATTAAAGCACCACAGGTATCAAGAGGCAAGGAATTAGAGAGGAAAAAAGGGTTAGGGTTTGCGAAAATATGAGGAAGAATAAGGAGAATGAGTAAGAAAAGGGTTTATGAACCCGCGGAATTTCCTATACTGTAGCTTACTCGATCGAGTAAGTCGGCTACTCGATCGAGTGCCCTCTACTCGATCGAGTAGGCGCTATTCGGTCGAGTTTCCGTAGGAAATTCCTACATCCTCGACGTCATAGCTTCCTAACTAGATCGAGTGAGGTCTACTCGGTCTAGTAGGCACTCATACTCGGTCAAGTAAGGTTGGGTACACGGTCGGAATTACGAGATTAATTGAAGATTCCTTCAAAACAACATCACGTGTCGACTCTAAACCAAGTTCAGAAGTCGTCACCGGTTACCATAATCATTCACATCATACTATTACTATTCAAATGTATCGCAACGGTTTCACCAACTAAGATACATACCATATCATTCTATAACGAACTTCACACAACATAATTTACCACGCTATTAAATCGTTTACGCATAAGTTTGACGCATTACTTCATGCCCACAACTTCACTAATGGAACTTGTAATCACTTTACTCTAATCACTCATTTAACATTGAATTATCATGTATCATCTGAGTCTATTAGCAATGCAACCGTGTCTCAGCATAAAGAGATTAGTCTACTCAAATTAATCATGTCACAAACGGAAGCTTTCAGCCATTCATATATCACATTCATCCCTTACAATTTTGATAATTATTATCACAAATTCACAACTTTTAACTATCATTATTATTACTATTATAAGATTTGTAAATTCTTATAGGAACTACCAGTACTAACAGCTTGAAGCAAATACGACCGTCACCAACTCCATACGTTATTCCAAATTCCTACTTTTTTTTTCACACACAACTCTATTCATGCACCAACTTTCACATTTCCCAATATCATCACACACACACACACATTAGCTCCATTAGGAACTTTATCATATACGATTCTAACATAACTATTACACACATGCTAACCTCAATAGAAACTTTACCACGAATAATTCTAGTATGACCACTATACACATTAGGCACATAATTGCCGACTCAATATTCCCATACCCAGTGACTGGCTTAAGCACAATGGGGCCATGATTTTGAAATGAGGGCGCCTACTCACCCAAAATCTAGCATCAGCTGGGGCTCCCAATATACATACACCAGGTTCATTTTATTAGACTCACTACGTTCATTAGGCTCATTTGTTACAGGTTCCAAAATCGATGCTCTAATACCATTTATAACAACCCAACCCGCCACCGTCGTAACACAACCCCAATAAGATGGGTGTGCACCTTTGGGCCCATATTTGTCCTCACTTAAGCCCAAAAGCACAAGGCCTTGTTACTAAGTGGTGGGTGGAATCTTTTATAAATATATCACAAGCTCCATATTTTCCCGATGTGGGACAACATACTCTCAATCATCTCTTGGGGTGTTACAAATTACCTCACTTAAATAACACAACGTCCTCGTTGTGCCCGGAGGCTGACCGCAGCCAAGCCCAGAATCCTCCCCTGCTATATGTGTGACCCGGGTACTCCCGACCACAGGCTCACCACACGGTCGCAGGGTTGCTCTGATACCACTTTGTGACACCCCCATATACCAAGGAGCCTTAACAAGACCTTCCCTAGTATATAAGGGCATCACCATCTCGCTTGCCCGAGGTAAGTAATCATCAAAAGTCGATAAAAGAACATTTAAAATAACTTTACAAGTGATACAACCAAACTACGAAAACAAAAGGTACAACTTTTTAAAACTATTTAAACTACTTCTGCCATTACTTGTGAAGACTCATCCCGTCAAGACTCCAGCAACCATCCAAGACAAAACCTACTAAGACTGACTGCTCACCATAAGGGATCACGGCAGACACAATAGAAACAAATAAAAGACAAACCACACAAGGTCAGTAACTGAAGAGACACACTAACCACAGGCATAACAAGACAGAATAACAACATACACAAAAGCCACATCTCCAGCAATCAATCACCGTCACCGACTGTCCACTGGACCGGCCCTGCCAGTGGGGGATGATGTGAATATTATTTGCGCACATTTAGTCCCCTAATTGAGCCTATTTTTCATACTATTATAACATTCCATAGCCATTTTATCCGTCAAATGCTTTATATTTTGCTTTCCTAGTGCATTTCGTATGTTTAGTCCCCTAACTGACGATATTGATTGTATCTACAGCTGCAGAATCAGGGAAGCTCTTGCTGTCTGGCTGGGGGGGTCTTTTCCTAGTCTTACTGAGCTTCAGAATGGTAGGAAAAATAGTATACAATGGAAAGCAATGACTGTGTTATTCAATGTCTATCTATACACTATCTGGCACCAGAGAAACATTACAAGACTTCAGCAATCTATTTTGAGGCCTTAACTTGTAGCAGCTCAGAGGATATTGCAGGAAGGAGAGGGTGTATTAAAGCTGGCCCTGGACTGTATCACAGAACTAATGGCTGGCTAAGTTGCTTTGTTTTGTAATGAGGTCTGGTTGTGTTAGTTTTGATTAGTCGTATGGTTTTTTGAGCATACCAAGGTTTGAACCCCAAACCTTGTATATGGACTGATGTTGTTTTTGATATAATATATATACTCACATTTCAGCTAAAAAAAGAAGATAATTAGGCGTAAATTCCCGTCTCCCATGCATAATTTGGAAGATTATTGACGATATTGGTTGAACGAGTATGGAAGGAGAGGCAAGAACTAAGATCAACAATACGAGTATAAGAAGTATGCGAAAGGAAGAAGCAAAGCTCCCTGAGGAACAATCCGAGCGTCCTAGTTTCAAGACGCTCGTCGCCACCTCAAGCAACCCGAGCGCCCCGACAGCCAAGCCGCTCGTCTCCCCTTCCCACGATCCGAGCGTCTTCCCCCTTTGTACGAGCGGACCGTGACGTTTTCAGCAAATTTCCTCATCTCTTCGAAATACTTGCATCTCCCTACTTAGAACTTAGAATTGTCATTTACTAATCTAGCCTTATTTAACCTAATGATGCACTACTATATATACCCCATTTGATGATAATCAAAAGGGGGCTCTCTTAGTAGGAAATTTTCTTAGATTGGATTAGAAGTAGATTAGAATAGATGACTCCTTAATCTTTCCAAAAATCACACATTATTCTTTCCTTAATTATTGTTCAAGTTCCTTACTTTTGGGTAATTGAAGATTATTGGATTATTATTGAAGGATTGACAACCCTTCATCAATTTATCAAGTTCTCTTCTTTTATTCTTTGCTTTATTATTTGGATCATCTCAAGTTTGGTATAATTCCTTTACTCTTTACTCTTTATTGTTGTCCCCTTAAGCTCTTATCATGTTTATATTTGTTGTAATGATTGACACCATTAATGACATGTTTTTCATGATAATGAGTGAGTAGTTTCCTTGACTAGGATTAGTGGGTAACTAAGGGAAGTAAACATGGGGAATAATCATGCTTAATCCAATATGTCTCCATAATTAATTTGCTTGCTTGTTGTGATGTCAACCTATGCACATGTTATGTTTGATGAAATGCTAAGCCTATGAATCCTTGCATTTATAACCATCTCTTATCTATTCAACTTGACTTATAAGATATAAACCAACTCGAGTCTAGTTAGACCATGCATAGAAGTGATTTTGAGGAAAGTAAGTCGACTTGTAGGTGTTGTACAATCTAATCGATTCGGCTCCGGGACCCAACTCTTCCTAAGAACCGTAAGACATACACCAACTCGGTTCCTTTACATTATTAATTGCTTGCAACCTTGTGAACATGTTTGTGTGGTTAACTCCCATGAATTCCCTATGAACCCATGATATCCTAGTACTTTTAATCATTTGTTTACATCCTTTTATTACTTGTTTTACTTTGTTGCTTGCATTAGTCTAGAACACAACTACAAACCCAAACAAACTGTGACATTAGCATAAATTGAGATAGATAGACTTAGAACCCAAAGCACACTGTCCCATGGATCGACCTCGACTTACCACTAACTAGTTGTTTGTTGAGAATTATAAATGTGTTTGATTGAGAGCCCCAACGACGCTCTCATCAAAATGGCGCCGTTGCCGAGGAAGGTGTTATGTGATTAAGTTCTTACTTGTTTGTCTATTTTAATTGTGCTATAACCTTGAGGAACTTGTTCCTCAAGGTTCGTTCTTACCATTTTTGTGTAGTTTCCATGCTTGTAGTTGTTTCCTTGTCTTAGCTATGATGACCCAAGACTTGACATATGGAGTATATGTTGGATCTTTTGAGTATGACTATGGGTATGGGGAGTTTGAGGAGCAAGTCAACACAAACCTACCTTACAACTCATACAATGAAAATCCTAACTACTACCCCAACTTTTCCCACCAAAATCACCACATCCATTATCCACAACAACCACTCACCCAAAACTCACTTTACAATCAAATCCAAATGCCGCAATATGAGCACTTTCACACCCACCCGCAACAAAAAGATGAGCCCAACTTTGACAATCAAGATATGATTCTCCAAATGATGGGAGATCAAAAAAACTTCTTCAAACAAATGCTAGAGGAAAGCCAAAAGAGGGACAATGTTCTTCAAGGCATTGTTAGCCAAGGAGAGGAGTTGGAGATTCAAATTGCCCAAATAAAGGCAACCCAAGAAACCACTCCCCACCGATCCTTAAACATTGATCATGAATGTGAATTTGAAATAGTGACCTTTGATATGGAAGATGAGAGGTGGGAAGAGCCAATCTCTTTGAGCTCTTGTGAGTATGAATGTAACACCCCTGATTTTCGGCTAAATTAAAATTAACTTTTACATACAAAACTGGCCGAAATACAGAGATATTATAATTAATATACAAAGTCTCTATTACAAAATCTCTTTTATACAAATGAAAATAAAATGGAACAAATCTTTTACAAAGTCTTTAATTAAAAACTTGACTTGAAAATCCATTTGAACCGCAGCGGAAAGACCTGAAAATAAAATCAGAAGACAAAAAGGAACTACCCCCATGACGAGTAGCCCCGAAGGGAGAAAACACGTCAGCCGGAAAGCTGAGTAACAGATAATACCTCAATATAAGCAGAATAGTTTTTGGTCATGGCGTGGAAACACAGACATGTAAAAAAAAAACAGAGAGAATAATAAAAACACTCCCCGTTAACTCATCTCATACTCAAACCTACTCCATAGTATAATAGACACTCTCATCCCAATAATTAACTCAATCTCAACTCATTACTCCATCTCACTCATTACTCCGTCTCATAATATAATACTCCAAAGTAACTAGATATCGTATTCTCATCGTCGTACCTAAGACCAAGGACAAGGGGTGAGTGAACTGGCGGATAAAACCGCGAAACAATATTTCCATCTCAATATCGATCTCAAACTCAAATAACTCAGTAACCATGGTCACACTGGACCGTAAACATAACTCGGCACAATGGCCCCAATAATTCAATACCAGTAACCAATATTCATCTCAATTTCAATATCGATATTGTAAAAGGTTCAAAAAACCGTGCTCAACACTTAGAGTATAACTCTAAGCTACTCACCCACGAGTCAAGGTCAAAGGGACAACAATTAACAATACACTATCAAACCATGCATCCAAGGGCCATAAGTCACGACCACCACTTTCTTTATAAACCAACAACATAAAGTTGAGAGCCAATTGATAATCTCCAAACTCAGTACAAACATACCATATACGTACTCGTTAATAACTCACTCCCAGCTCTAAGACACCACCTCACCAAAATCTCCTCTTTACTAATTAATCAATACTAGTTTAGCGTTTCGATCAGCATCCTCATAACTAACTTTACTCTATATTCCATGCATCTCTTTTAATACTAATTGCACGATCTTAAGCAAATCATGTTTAACAACCTTCCATCTCAATTATACAATTTTATTACCCCATCTCACAATTAATTAACTTGAGAAAAGGAAATATAATAGCTAGTATTATAAATAATGCGAGCAACAATAATCGATGTCCATATTCAATAATCAAATAAGTACATATAACACAACTAAATAACACATAAACATATAACCCCAAACAATAATAAGAATATTAGGATCGATAGAATCGTGTTACCTCAAGTTAACAAATTACTCTCGAACGTGTTCAGAGGCTCGAAATAAGACCCATGATCAAAATAAAATCCAGCAAAGACCGTGGACTCATTGGGTAACAATGCATATAGGAAAGGCTGGTGGTGATTATGAATATTAATGACCAAGATGATAAATATATATATATATATATATATATATATATATATATATATATATATATATATATAGTGCAATTACCAAAAAGAAGGCATGGACAAGTTGGACGCCGTATTTGAGCACTAATGTCTAAAAGATAACTATGGATGCCTTTTTTTATTTTTTTACGACTGAAATAGGGAACAGAGGATTAGGAAAACGTTTATAGTGTTAGGGTTTTGGTATATATCTAGAAAGAGGTATACTATTTAAAATAAAACCACTTATTACTCTTGTAATATTTTTCTTTTAAATAAATAAGGCAGTGAAAATAAGTAAAGTAGTCAAAAATATACAAATGATAAAAAAAGTATTTGGAGTATTATAATCTTCCCCTCTTAAAATGAACTTCGTCCCCGAAGTTCGGATTTAGAAATTAAAGAAACTATAAAATTTGAGTGGTATTACACTCACTGTAATACTCCGTAGTTTAGTGAAGTTTATATAACTAATTTACGTAATTCAAATAATTGATTGTGACGGTTATAATTAATAATTGTGAATAAGACGGAATGATATAATAAAATAATAGAATAATAGAGTAATGGGTCGGAATGGTAATTGGGTAATAATAATATACGATAATTTATATGGTAATAGTGAATGATTATTATGTTATAATAATAATAGTAATACGATAATAATAATAACAATAGTAATAATAATAATAATAATAATAATAATAATAATAATAGTAATTGTATTTATAATAATAATAATATTTGTTGTGAGACGGTAATTAAATAAATAAAATAATAAAGAAAGACGGAATTGGAGTTGGGTCATATGCTATAGGGCTTGGGTCGACTATATATGTTGCGTAAATGGGTTGATTAATTGTCGGGATCGGATAATTACTAATAATAATAATAAATATATTTTATATTTCCTAATTGGTTCCTTATAACCTTAGCCTACCAATATAAATGGATGAAACCTCAAGCAATAGTCTTTATTATTCATCAAATCTGAAAATAATTCACAAGATAATTCACAAGAGGGAGATTAAGAAAGTATTGGTGACAGAATTAGCATCGATAATTAATTAAGGTAAAATTCTAATCTCGTTTTATTTTCTTATTAAGCTGAATGTCAGACGATCATAAGACGCTTAGAAACTGACCCAAACCTTGACGGAATCAGACCAAACTTTGGGGAGTGGTACGTGGGATTGCCAGGGTTGGAATGGGTGTGGTGGTGGTGTCAGGGAAGGTCTCGGGTGGCGGTGGCAGGCGGTTAAAAGTGGCTGGTCAGTGGGGTTGCGGTTTAGGTCGTGGGTAGTTTAAGGGAGTAATTGAACCCTCTAATGGCCGAGTCTTGACCTGGGCATGGTAGGGTTTTGATGGAGGAAGGTATTTGACCAAAGTTCAGGTGTTGGCGTGGCGGCAGGTGGCGGCTGGTGTTGGTGGTGGTCGCAAAACGCGAAAACAGGGGAATATGGATATGGTGGCTGTTGGTGTCGGTTTTGGTGGATGTGGGTTGTTGTGAGGGGTCGTGGCCAGTGGTGGGACCACCGTGGGTCAAGGGAGACCACGGTGGTGGCCACTGGTGGTCATGGGTTGTGTTTGGTGGCTGAAAACCGTGTGTTTAAAGAGGGTGTTTGTTGGTTTTGATTGTTGATGGGTGGTGTCGTGGGAGCTTTTAGGGCGTGAAATTGTGGGGTGTTGGTGGTGTTTTAGCAGGTGTTAGGTGGTTGTCGGGGTTAGCCGTGTTGCGAGCTAGGTGGTGGTAGGTTTGAGCGGTGGTGTCGGTGGTTAGGAGTGTCGTAATAGGCGGGTTTTGGTGAGGGGTTTAAATCGGTGTTGTCGTGTTGTTGGTTGGTGTTTGTGTTGTTTCACGTGGTTCACGTGATTGTATGGGTGCATGGATGGTTTTGTTTCATTTAATTAGTTAGTAAAGTCGGGTTTACGTAATCGTTACACAGGAAAATAATTAAATTAAATTAAATTAAATTGTAATTAATTAAATTAATATAATTAGAATATAATTGAATAATTAATATAATAAATGGAATAACAAATAAATAATTGAATTATTATATTATAATATTTTGATTAGGTGACGGTTGTGAAGAATTATAATCGGATCGGATTGCTTTATTTATTGGATTGCTTGAGCTGCTTAATTGGAATTGCTTATCAGGTAGGGATAAATCCTACTCAACTTTTACTCGATAATGTTTGTTGGATGATTTATATTAAAGTGGATTGATCATATGAGAATTGTGTTGGTTGATATCATTGAAATTGTTGGAGGGGAGAATTATATTGTAAATGTTGGTTGGATTAGTTATGATGAGGTTACTGTTATTGCATCGGTTATTCAGTTTAATACTGACAGACATCCCTTCGTGGTGATGTAGATTATTATTGAGGTTATATTGGCAGACGTCATGTAAGAGCCTTCGGGTGACGTATTTCAGATTTATTCTGGCAGACGATATTTTATCGTATTTACTCGAGGCAGGCCCCAGATTGGTCTGCAGGCCATCTGGTGGATATTACTCAACTATATGTTGAGGCAGACATTACCTTTGGTAATGTAGTTTGTCTTTACTCACCTTCGGGTTGAGGCTGCCCCGGCCAGGGATTGGCGGGATTATTAGTGTAACGATTAAGTAAAAATAAGGAGCACGTTGTCAAGGAGTTGTGCAATGAAAAAAGAGAAATTGGATTTTTATCGTATGTTTTTGTTGTTAGTATTTATTCCTACTCAACCTCGCGGTTGACTGTGTATTCGTGAACACCTGCGGTGAACCGTTTTATGGGGAGCAGATTTGACAGGTACCAAAGATTAGCTGACTCGGGAGCATTGGGATGAGAGCTTGACTTGGACCGTAGTTGAAGTCTAGATCACATAGAATAATTACATCACTTGATTTATTTCCGCTGCGAGTTGTATATTGTATTTCATATTAAGTTAGTTGGTTAAATTGTAATAAACATGTATCCACTAAAGTTTTAATTTAAAGTACTTTGGTATTGTTGTACTTTGTTATTCACTACCTCGGGAAACCGAGATGGTAACAGTTCTATTTATTTGGGAATGTCTAGCTAAAGGCTTCTGAATAAATGGGGGTGTTACAATGAAAGTGTGGTCTGTGATGAGGAAGATATGAGGTTGAGTAAGCCAAATACTCTTAGCCTTTGTGAGTATGAGGGTGTGACTTTTGATGTGAACATTGAGATGGTGGAGGAAGAATTGTTGAGGAGTGAAGCTCCCAATTATTATTCAGATGAAGATAGTAATGGATGACAAGACCATAAAAGAGGCTTATGAAGAATACGTGTCTTACAAAGACCTTTGGAATAGGGGAGATGAATGGACTTGTGATATCATCTTGCTTGAGGAGCCTATCCTTGAGAAGTTTGAGGTATGCTTCCGTGAGGAAGATGAATGTCTCTTTCCTATTGACCATAAATACCTTTTAGCACCCACCATGGAGCCAATGATTGTTGGAGATGATATGGTGGACCTTCTTCAAAAAGTCAAAGCATCATACAAAGGGTACTTGGTGGAAAAGCTCAAGAACAAACTTGCAAATGAACTTGCTTGTGGAAATTTGACACCCACAACATCAACCCCTAAGGTATCCGGTCATCAATGTTATGAGAATTCTCCTTCTACTCTTGAAGGATTGATAAATTCGAATGCTATCATCATCACAAAAATTGAAGAAGAAGGTGGTAAGTGGAAGTCTCCGGACGAACATGAACCATACTTCACACCTTTTGTTGACAAGAATCATGGGCTTATTGGTTTGAAGGATTGGGAAAGCTCTAGTGCCAAGGACAAGATAAAAGAAAGAATTTACGACAAGCTTCCTTGGCCAAATTTCATGCTAAAATGGAGCAACCCATACTTATGCTTATTTGGAGCTTGTTCACAAGCTTTTGATCTTCTTCTAAGAGCCTTGAGCTCTATGGACAAAGAATTTCTACAATTTGAACTAGTTTGGTGGAGTCCTATCTCAAACCACCATTTGTAAGATATTTCTCGAACCTTTGCCTTGTATAATATAGTACATTTTCGCACTTTAATTTACAATTTCTTGCATGAGAGTAGTGAGAGAGAGTTTTCTTACATTCTTATTGAGCAAAATTTCAGAAAAAGATAAGGAGGAATAACAAAAGGGTGCAAGGGTATGATCTTGGAAAGAAAAGAATGAAAAGTATGAAAAGCAGCACGGGACGCTTGTCCCAAGGGCAGGACGCTCGTCCTCAGCCTCCTTGTGGGTACTGTTGGGCGTTGACTTGAAATCCGAGCGGATTATAGGACAAGACGCTCGTCCATAAAAAGACGCTCGTATTAGAAGAAAGACGCTCGTCCTGTGAGGCATCTTGAAGAAAATTTTGCACTGGATTAGAATCCGAGCGGATTCTGTAGAAGACGCTCGTCCTAACTCAGCCGCTCGTCTCAAGCTCAATATGCTCGTCCTCAGCCCACAACAGATGAGGCAGAAGCACTGGATTAGAATCCGAGCGTATTCTCCACAAGACGCTCGGACCCCTGCAGCAAGACGCTCGTCTCGACACTAAAGACGCTCGGATTCCTGCTCTTACCTCGCAAAAGCCGCCCGAGCCCGACCCTCAGCCGCTCGTCCAACACTACTTTTCTATAAAAACACCCCCACCATCCCTCATTTCCTCACCTTATCTAAACCTAATCCACAAATCTTCATCTCCAAACACTCCCATCACAACAAAAATCAACCAAACCCTAACTTTCCCGAATCAAAAATGATGAATCTCAAGGGAAAAGCCAAGAAGCTCGTTGAATCCGCCACCAATAAACGGAAGGGCTCATCTTCTTCTTCTGGTCAAGAAAGAATGCCGCCAAGAAACTTCCACCTCGTGATGATAGGAGGGGTGGAACAACTTGAGTACTCTCCGGAAGTACTCTTCACATCCGACGAGCACCGCAACAAATTCGTCAATTTGCTTGGTAAGCATTACGAACCGACTCAATTCATTGACACTAAAGTGTTAGAAAGCCTTGGTATAAGGTATCATACCGAAATATTCTTTGATGGTTTGGGGATTGGAAAGTTATTCCATGCCCATGAAGAAACATACCTTAGCCTTACCTTGGAATTTTTGAGTAGCCTTCGCATTGTTTCGAACACGCAAAGATCCGTTGGTATGGAGTTCCGGTTGTGCAACCACGACCATAGACTAACCCTCAACCAATTTGCAAATATTTTTGGCCTTGTTTTGCCAACAAGTAACACCGACAAACCCTCCGACTTTGATGTGGACCAAATTTGGAGGGATATTTCCGGGAGGGTTTTCATTCACCAAAAACAATGCTATACCTTCGCAATCCAACATCCGGTGATTCGGATCACCGAACGCTTCATTGCCGGCACCATTAATGGGAGATTTGAGCAAGATAGGTGCACTCTCCTCGATTTGACCTTTCTAGAGTCCTATCTAAATGTTCGGGGGACAAGGCAATACAATTTTAATACCCCCCTTGAGATGCTTACAAGATTCTTCGACTTTTCTCAAGGGAACTCCCAACTCAAGACCTTCGTGATGGGAGGTCTAATTACTATTTTGGCTAACAACCTTTGTCCCGGATTCAACAACAATGGGACTTCTGCGCCACTTGAGGGTAGTACTTTGATTGATGAGGACGCCGTCTTCAACAACCACCGGTGGTGTACCTACACTCAAGACGGGAGTGTAGAATGGTTCACAAAAGGGTGTTCTTCTATTGTTCTTTCGGGATGGAATATACCCGGTACCGACCCGAGATTGAGCCGGTCTTCACCTATGCCGAGCTACCTTCTCAACATTGAAATCTACCCCAATCCCCCTCAAAGAGAAGAAGTACCCCGCCATCCTCCACCACCTCTCGGGATACCGGCAAGGCCCAATGCCCCGCCTTCCTATGTGCCTATCCCACCATACCTCACTACTCATAGGCCATTCGCACCGCAAGTCCCCGATGCTCTGGATATGAATGATTTGATGGATCTTATGAAGAGGGTTGATCTTGGAGTATACGATGGGAGGGTCGATAACTATTTGGCCCTCTATCCTCAATACTACCAAATGGCACAACAAGGGTATATCGACCCTAATGGCCCTCGACCATCTTGGGAACCAAGCCGGGAACTTTGACGGTCGAGGTGGAGGACACTTTGGTCAAGGAGGAGGGTACGACCAAGGAGGAAGTTCTGACGGGTATGGCTACCGCAATGATGATGATGATGACGAGTGAGAGATGCCTACCTCATCATCTCCAATCGTATGATACTCTTCTCTCCCTCTTTCTTATGTATAGTGCATCACATCTAGTTTAGCCTTCATTTGCATCTATATCATATTGCATTTACATTAGTTAGTTCATAGAGTATAACTTGCATTGTAATATACCTCATATGATTCATGTAGATAGTTGCATATAGACTAGAATTCATGCATAGTCACTAATGACCAATCCTATTCTTTTCTACACTAGAAATAGTGCTTAAATCGGTTTGGGGAGGTTTGATCATAGGTAACCATAGTTTACTAGAAATCATGCATCATATAGTATAGTTTAGATTGCATTCATTTGTTATATATGTCATATAGAATTGCATTTAGTTAGAGTATGCATTCATTCATATCATATCATTGCATTTATTTCCATAAATTCAAAAATCCAAAAAACATGTACTTTCTTTTTCATTCCTACTCCCACATGTACATTGAGGAAAATGTCTAAAATAAAGTGGGGAATGAGAATTTATATTCCAAAAATGCACAAAAATATGTCTTTTAATTTCATAAAAACATAAAACCCATAAAAATTTGAAAATTTTCAAAAATCCAAAAACATGTTCATTTCCTATGTAGTGTAGCCTTGTATATATTATTTTGTATATATATATTGTGTTTGTCCATCCTTTTTCACATTTATCTACTACGCCACATCCGAGACATGAGGATATTGAAGACCGCATGGTATGATCTTTCCAATCAGCTCCTTTTTCCTCTTTATGTTAATGAGTATGTGGCTTTATTTTGGTTGATGCGGTATGAAACAATGTGATTATAGGATTGCATTTAGTTTATTTGGCATACTAGTTGGTAGAAGCATATGCATTAGGTTGTATATATGATAGTTGCATCATGGCATGTAGTTGAATTCTAGGGAAAATTTTGTGAAAACATCTATTTGGGAAACTTGACAAGTGTATATAGGCCCTTGTAGATAATTTTTCTTCTTAAGACTTTGCTTGTTAGAATACTTGTAAAACACTCTAGGATGTGTCATGTTAGTATCCTTTGACCCATGGATTAAGGCCTAGTCAAGAGTGCCTTGTAGTGTGATAACTCCTCGGCTACCGTTTATTCCAAGGTGACCCTTGAAACCATGCAACCATCATCCATATTCTACCACGTTTTGTCATCAAAGGGAATGGGCACAAAAATTGTTCAAAATTTGAGTTCAAGAAATGAAAAGAAAAGAAAAAGTTTGCAAATTGCATCAAAAGAAAAGAGGAGCAAAAATAGAACACCTAAAGCTTCAAATATAAGCACCCTCACTACAAATGGAGTGACTTTGAAAATGTTCAAAAGAAATGCAAGAAAAAGTTGAAATTGTCAAGTGTTGAAAATGCCAAACATCAAAGAAATGGCAAAAGAAATGTTCTCAAAATGTCAAATGCCACAAAGAAATTTGGGGAAAAACAACAACAAAAAGCAAACTCCCATATGAAACTCAATTATTATTGATCCCTTTTCCATCGTATCCACTTTTGTGCATGGTAGAGAGGGGACGACCCTTCTTCTTGTGTAGGCAAGAAGGGGAATTCCGCGATCCTCCAGTGTTTCTAACACGATAGGGAGTCTACTCTTGACAAAAGCATTTAACGATTGAGGACAAAGGTACCCTAGCTTGACACAACTTGGAGGTGATTTATTGGTATCCTTCTAGGCTTAGTAATTTGAAGAAATCGTATCTATAATGGAGTGTGTACACTTGAATTGCTTCCCCTTTAGATAATTTCCGCCACTTAGATGAGGAAAGTGGATATTCTTTTGTAGATGCATCCATTTCTTGATTTTGTGTGCTCTAATGCTTGGATGTGTAACCATTTTGGCAAGACCCACCTTGCCTTGCAAGAAGGCATCCTACCTCATGGCTGTCTTGTTGTGAGTTAAAGGGGCGGAGTGAGACCCGCTAATTGTCTCACATCGGCTATATTAGTAGGTTAGTTTGAATAAGGGTCCTAGTTTTTGTCACCTCTTTACTCGGGACGAGTAAATGTTCGGTTTGGGGATATTTGATGTGAAAATTATTTGCGCACATTTAGTCCCCTAATTGAGCCTATTTTGCATACTATTATAACATTCCATAGCCATTTTATCCGTCACATGCTTTCTATTTTGCTTTCCTAGTGCATTTCGTATGTTTTGTCCTAAGGAAGATAATTAGGCGGAAATTCCTGTCTCCCGTGCATAATTTGGAAGATTATTGACGATATTGGTTGAACGAGTATGGAAGGAGAGGCAAGAACTAAGATCAACAATGCGAGTATAAGAAGTATGCGAAAGGAAGAAGCAAAGCACCCTGAGGAACAATCCGAGCGTCCTAGTTTCAAGACGCTCGTCGCCACCTCAAGCAATCCGAGCGTCCCGACAGCCAAGCCGCTCGTCTCCCCTGCCCACAATCCGAGCGTCTTCCCCCTTTGTACGAGCGGACCGTGAAGTTTTCAGCAAATATGCTCATCTCTTCGAAATACTTGCATTTCCCTACATAGAACTTAGAATTGTTAATTACTAATCTAGCCTTATTTAACCTAATGATGCACTACTATATATACCCCATTTGATGATAATCAAAAGGGGGCTCTCTTAGTAGGAAATTTTCTTAGATTGGATTAGAAGTAGATTAGAATAGATGACTCCTTAATCTTTCCAAAAATTACACATTAATCTTTCCTTAATTATTGTTCAAGTTCCTTACTTTTGGGTAATTAAAGATTATTGGGTTATTATTGAAGGATTGACAACCCTTCATCAATTTATCAAGTTCTCTTATTTTATTCTTTGCTTTATTATTTGGATCATCTCAAGTTTGGTATAATTCCTTTACTCTTTACTCTTTATTGTTGTCTCCTTAAGCTCTTATCATGTTTATATTTGTTGTAATGATTGACACCGTTAATGACATATTTTCCATGATAATGAGTGAGTAGTTTCGATGACTAGGACAGATTAGTGGGTAACTAAGGGAAGTAAACATGGGGGATAATTATGCTTAATCCAATACGTCTCCATAATTAATTTGCTTGCTTGTTGTGATGTCAACCTATGCACATGTTATGTTTGATGAAATGGTAAGCCTATGAATCCTTGCATTTACAACCATCTCTTATCTATTCAACTTGACTTGTAAGATATAAACCACCTCGAGTCTAGTTAGATCATGCATAGAAGTGATTAGAAGGAAAGTAAGTCGACTTGTAGGTGTTGTACAATCTAATCGATTCGGCTCTGGGACCCAACTCTTCTTAAGAACCGTAAGACATACACCAACTCGGTTCCTTTACAACATTTATTGCTTGCAACCTTGTGAACATGTTTGTATGGTTAACTCCCATGAATCCTCTATGAACCCATGATATCCTAGTACTTTTAATCATTTGTTTACATCCTTCCTTTTATTGCTTGGTTTACTTTATTGCTTGCATTAGTCTAGAACACAACTACAAGCCCAAACAAACTGTGACATTAGCATAAATTGAGATAGATAGACTTAGAACCCAAAGCACACCGTCACATGGATCGACCTCGACTTACAACCAACTAGTTGTTTGTTGAGAATTATAAATGTGTTTGATTGAGAGCCCCAACGTCGCTCTCATCAGGGGACCGCAGCCATACGCACCAAATCCCCGCTCATCATACCGAGCGATAAACCCTTTTCCATTAATGTGCACATCCCCTCACGTGGCGGGTTCCACGGAGGGTGAAACTAGGGTGTGAAGCCACTCCCGCAAGCAACTCCACTCAGCCGAGGACGCACCTCGAGAACCAAAGACAATCAATCACAAACAGCTGCACTATAACAACAACTAATGAAACAGCACGCACCAACCGATTACCATACACAATCAGCCACACGGTCACAACAACGATACATTAACGATACAAAAACCGACACACTAAACAACCAACAGAAACTGAGTAGGCGAACCTACCTTTAAGCCACCCGCAACAATTCCTCGATCAATCACAAGACATCAACCAAGCACGGAACCCCTATACAAACAGCATACAAGTCCATTACTACCACTACAACCCTACATGGAACAACAAAGATAAAGACGATGATGATGACATACCTACGCATCTCACAACGGCGTTAAGACCGCTACCCGACTCAAGCAACTCATCCTCAAGGCACTAACATCCTCAAAGGCTCCCATGGAAGGTATTTGGTGAAGGGAAAGGAGGGAGGCGACATATAGGTCTGAAGGAAGGAGGCGGAAATAATTTGCGGTTTTACCAAAACACGATTATAAACCTTCGCTGTAAAGACGCTACTCGATCGATTAACCAACCTACTCGATCGAGTGGCCCCTACTCGATCGAGTACCCAAGCTACTCGATCGAGTAACCTCTACTCTATCGAGTACCACTCATCCACATATCCTAACAAGACACTAGGCATCTCTGCCACGCATTCCCAAGAACCTTCACCTGCTCCTAAAGGTCGGTCAACGTCGGTCAACGGGTCCCTAAAAGGGCGGGTATTACATTAACAGAGTGTGAATCTGGAGTTGTTGAATTCCTTAATGCATCATTTTCAAGGTCGTTGTAGGGGGTCAAATAAGGTGTCCATGTAAGCAGTGTAGAAATCCATTTTGATTAAAAAGACATGAAGTTTTTGACCACCTTAAAGCATATGGTTTTGTTGAGCATTATTATTTGTGGATCTATCTTGGTGAGAAACCACTGTCAAATGAGCTCACTACTCGAACAGAAGATGAGGGGTTAATATTTCCCGATGGTATCGATGAGTTATTAACCGATACATTTAAAAATATTTTTGAAGGTTCGACTAACGGACAAAATGGCCCAAATGATGAAGCTAAAAAAATTTTATAGGTTGGTAGAGGATGGTAAACAAGAGTTGTTCTTAGGATGCAAAAAAATTTTCTAAACTTTCTTTCATTATTCGACTATTTTTATATAAGACATTTCATGGAATTAGTAATGTAGCTTTTGATGACCTCATAAAACTTTTGAAAAAAATGGTTCCAGAAACAAATCTTCCTGGTAGTTTTAGAGAAGCTAGAAAAATTGTGAGAGACCTAGGCCTTGACTATCAGAAGATCTATGTGTGTCCTAATAATTGTATGCTATATTGGAAAGAGTATGAAAATGCAGAAGAATGTCGGGTATGTCATGTATCCAAGTGGAAACAATGTAAAGGGAGCCAATCTAATAAGTCCTCAAAACCTATTCCTCAAATTCCAGCTAAGGTCCCATGGCATTTTCCTCTTAAACCAAGGCTGGAAAGAATATATATGTGCTCTAAAATTGCAGAATATATGACTTGTCATTTTGATAAACGTCCGAAAGATGGAAATCTTCGACATCCCGCTGATGGCTTAGCTTGGCAACAATTTGATTCTTTATGCCCTGAGTTTGCAAAAGAACCTAGGAATGTGAGGTTAGGATTGGCTTCTGATGGATTTAGTCCATTTTGGACAATGAGTGTTTCTCATAGTACATGGCCTGTTGTGTTGATCAATTACAATTTGCCTCCGTGGATATTTATGAATCATGAATATTTGATGTATCACTGCTTATTTCAGGTCCCGAGGGTCCTGGAAATCATATTGACATTAATCTACAGCCCTTAATTGATGAGTTAAAGGATTTTTGGAATTTAGGGTTGGAAACTTATGATAAAAAAAGGAATGAAACATTCATGTTGCATGCTTCTTTGTATTGGACAATAAGTGATTTTCCAGGTTACTCAATGTTATCCGGATGAAAAACAAAGGGTAAGTTTGCATGTCCAAATTGTAACCATGAAACTGATTCGCTTTATTTGAATCATAGCAAAAGGATGTGTTATATGGACAATCGCAAATTTTTAGATGTCCAACACCCTTGGCGAAGAAACAAAAAATCTTTTAATGGTAAGGTTGAAGACAGACTCCCTCCAAAACCTTTAAGTGGATTTGATGTTTTTTAGAGGTGTCAGATTTTGTGAATTCATTTGGAAAAAAGCAAAAGAAAAACAAAAATGATTGTCCTTGGAAAAAGAAGTCTATATTTTTTGAGTTACCCTATTGGAAAATTAATGCATGCCAACATAATCTAGATGTGATGCATATTGAAAAAAATTATGTGATAATTTGTTGGGAACTTTATTGGATATTGTCGGAAAAACTAAAGATCATGCAAAAGCTAGGTTTGATATTCTAGAGCTGGGCATTATGGAAGATTTGCCTCCTCAAGTTTCAGATGATCAGAAACATGTTTATTTTCAAAAGGCATGTTATTCAATATGTTCAAAAGAAAAAGACATTTTCTGTCGCGTTTTGAAATCTGCAAAAATGCCTCATGGTTTTGCCTCAAATATTTCAAGATGCGTGAAATTATTCACAAAAGAAAGTAAGTGGTTATAAGAGTCATGATGCTCACATCTTATTACACTACTTGATTCAAGTTGCGGCTAGAAAGTCCCTTCCGAGGCATGTAGAAGTTCTTTGATTAAGTAAAGCACTTTTTTCCGAAAATTGTATAGTAAGGTTCTGAATCCCAAGGAACTTGATCATTTGAAAACCGAAATTGTTCAAATATTGTGTGAGTTTGAAAAATTTTTCCTTCCAAGTATTTTTTGACATAATGGTGCATTTGCCTATTCATCTAGTAGACGAAATTAGACTTGGGGGTCTGGTGCATGGAAGGGGAATGTTTTTCATTGAAAGGTATTTGTGTAAGTTGAAATCTTATGTTCGAAATAGAGGCCATCCAGAAGAATCTATTGCAGAAAGATACTTGATTAAGGAATGCACCGGGTTTTGTTCTCGGTACATGAATGACGGGATGAAAACAAAGTGTAATAATGCCACATTTGATATGGAAGTAACTGAACTTGATGTTTGTGAGAATCATTTGTTTGCTAATGATGGCAAACCATTAGGAGGGAAAAAAATGGAGGATTGGAAAGTTATTCACACTCGATCCCAAATTAAGCGAGCAAGCACATCGGTATGCCTTATTCAATTCAGATAGTAATGAAGTTGATTAGTATATAAAGTAAGTTAATTTTATCTTTGTACCCTGATTGAAGTAAAATATACATTTAAATAAGTATAAATTTTCTCAAAGATTGTTAAGCTTTTGGTAGTCATTTTTGTATATAGGGGCCATGAAACTTTTGTAAACTCCCAACGGAGAAATAACAAATGGAAACATGCACAAAGCCATAGTCATGAATTTGCTAGTTGGTTCAAAGAGAAGGCAACTGAAGAGAATATTTCAGTCAATAAATTTTGGCTTGCAAAAGGTCCTTCTCCTACCGCCAGGAGTTACAAAGGTTATTACGCTAATGGGTATGATTTTTATACTAAATCTCGTGATGCCAAATGCAAGACGCAGAATAGTGGTGTAACTCTTGCAGCGTTAACTTCTAGTTTTGCTAGCTCTAGAGATCAAAATCCCATGGAAGGGGAGTTAATCTATTATGGTGCAGTTCTAGAAATAATTGAGCTCGGTTACTCATCAAAATTTAATGTAGTGTTGTTTCGTTGTGAGTGGTATCAAGTGGAGAAGGACGAATACGAAATGACTTGTATAAATAAGAACAAATTTTGTTCTGTTGATGATCCTTTTGTCTTACCATCCTAGGTGCATAAAGTCTTTTATATTGCAGATCCTATTGTAGATGGTCTTCATTATGTAATGACCAAGGTCCCAAGAGATGTATTTGACCATGGCAATGAGACAATTTCCCCAAATTCATAATGGAACGAACCTAACGAACCTATACCAAATTTGGTATCAAGAACTGTTCCTGGTGAAGATCTCATATTATCTAGAGCTGATATTGATCCTGCTATCGTCGATGCAAATACAATGCTGGCAAATGTTAATGACCTGTGTGAATTAAATGATGACATTTATAATTGCGATGACACTTTATGGGAGTGGATGGAAGCAGACGAGGAACTTAATAATGAGGAATGAGAAGTGGTGTTCGTCTATGAGTTTTCGTATAAGCTTTTTTATTAGTTGTTTCTTATGTTTTATAGTCTCGTCTTGAACCATGTTGACAGATTTTCCAGACTGCTGTTGATCTTAATTTATGTATTTTTTTTTTTAATTCTTCGCTTTTCTAATGTTGTTCTCCTTTTTATATGATAATAGTTATTATGTTTTTATGTTTATATTTAACTAGCTCATTGTGTTGATCAGAGATTTAAATAGGAGGAATGGCAGATAAACGATATATTTTAAATGACTACGAAAAGGTTCGAAATGAAAGGATAGCAAAAAATAAAACAAGACTTCAAGAATTTGGGATACTTCAGCTTGTTAATTCAATGAAAACTCTAGAGGATTGTAGCAAGAACAAGAAGAGGAAAGGGAAAGAGAAAACTGTTGCTAATCAGAAGGACACGGAGTACAATCGCAATAATAATAGTGGCAGTGATGAAGAATTTGATCCTTTGAACTTTGAACCTGTTTCTAAAACGGTTATGTTATACTTCGTAAATTTATCTCATATCATAATATATGTCATAGATTAATTTTAACTACTGAATGGAACTTTTTTTTCTATATGCATGTCATCCACTCTGGTGGTCGACAACAAGTGCGACTTACTCCAAATTACTCGACCTCTATGAAACAAAGACATCAACGAAGGTCTAAAACTGAGTTCTCAGAACGGAATGGAGATGAAGATGTTGAAAGAGTGAGTTTGAGGCAGAAACTTACTGAGAAAAATGTGACTATGGCTGACATCCTTTTGCGGAGAAAACAATTGCATGAAGGTGATAGAGCAATTGACAAAGGAGGTCAGAAAGTTCGTATATGATATTAGTTTACATAATTTATTATTTCTCAATTAGTTTACCAATATACTAATCTACTTTTAATTATTTCGTGTGCCAAGAAATTGAAGAACATCATGATGATCATGAAGGTACTGATTATGAAAAGGAATGTGGATTGAAGGATGACGGCAAGGATGTTGATACCGGTTTTGATGGAGAAATATCATCTAACTCTGATTATGAGGATTCAGATGAGTATAATCATGAAATAGATACTGAAGATGAGGATGAACAAGTGAACTTAGATAACCAAGATCTCGGACTAGAAGGTAACTTCTTTAGTTAAAAGATGATTATTTTTTCAATATGATTAAAATCTTATTTATTTTCATTGAATTCAGCTACTATGAAAGAGAAAACAAGGGGACCAACCATGTTGCAACACATACACACGAGGCCTTTGAAGAAACGCAAATCAATAATTCTTAACGAGTTTGGGCATCCTGTTGATCCTATAACCGAGAAAAAAGATACAGTGGGCGATTTTTCTCGTTTCTTAGGTACAATAGGTCGGGATTATAAATTTGCGCCATTAGTAATTGACAATTGGAGAAAAGTGCCCAACAAAGAGAAAATGTGGGAATATGTTTTGGTTTGTGTCTTTTAGAAAAGATTTTTACTTGATCATTTACACTTACGGTTGTGAGTTTTTCTCCTTAAAGCCTACATAATTTATGTTTTTATGTAGTTGAAATATATGGTACCTGCTGAAGGTAAGGATTGGGTCATCAAGACTAGGCTCTGCTTGGAGAGTTCATAAATGTCGCTTCAAAAAAAAGCATTATTACTCATATACAGATGATAAGAGCAGGTGGCAAAACAGATCCAAAACGGTTCCTGATAAGGACTTTCTCAAATTGCTTTCCAAGTGGAAAAAGAAAACCGAGAAGGTGATGTTTAAAAAATACAATTATTTCAGAGTGGAAGTGGCCCTTCAGATGGTTATTTCAGAGTTATGGGCAAGGGGTATGACGGGTTTTGTAGATTATATGGGAGGGGTGTCTCCAATAAGAAGTTGAAAGCGGTGAAGGGAAATACATCTGATGTGGTTCTTGGAGAGATTGTGGAGTCACTCAAAGCTAGTTTAATCAAGAAATAAGAGAAGATATGGATTCTAGAATAAATGAGAAGCATAAACAGTTGGAAGAAGAGCATTTAAAAAAGATGACAGAGTTAGAAACAAATCAAAGAGAGCTTGATGTGGAGAGAGAAAACATAGCCCAAGATATTTTGCATAAGCTTCTTGAGAAGTTACATCCAGAAATCGTAAAACAATATTTATATGAAAGGTATGTTTTTCCTTTACTTATGTTGTTTAACATTGGAAGCTATCCTAAAATTACTCTTCTTCTCTACTGCCATTGTACATGTTATGGTAGTTGGTAGTAGGAAACGTTGTTGGATACTTGTAAAAGTTGCAGGGTACAAAGGCCGGTGCTTCTAATAGTACTTGATAGGGCCATATTCTCTACAGCCATTGTAGTTAAATTTAAGTCCATTAAAAGTAGTTAGTACTAGTGTGTCTTTAGCAGGTAAGATAAAAGAAGTTAAAAAAGTTGGCACTGGTTAGATGAAAGTAGTTAGTAATTTGTGCTAGGTTAATTATTGTATCATACTCTGATATAAGCTATTTTGAATTGGCTTGATGTTAATTATTATAACATAATCGTTGAGAACCAAATAGAGATCATAGTTAATTCAAGTTAAAGCTTGCCATAGGCCTTTTCATCGAGATTAACTGATTTATCGGTCTCATGGGCATCTTTTCTGCAGGGCATAAACCGTGACTTCTATTGTTCAATGTAAGCCACCATGTCCGTATCAAAAATTCAAGTGTGTTGTTCATTGTTTTTACGCTCATTTATTTCTTGTAAGAAATATTTAACGTGTATGATAATTATGTCATATTCAGTGGTGATTTACAGACATTCTTTTTTTTGTCATAGGTCTCATTTTGGATTACCTATTAATGCAGCGTTTGAAATTTGGATGCAACGTTAGATGGAATTGGGATTCACCGAAGGCTTAAAATCGCAGAATGTTTAGTTCTTTTATATATCCCAATATTTTTTTAAATATTTTTTGAATTATGTTTGGATATTGAGTATTTAGCTTGTTTTCTTTATGACAATTTTTATTGATGTATTACGGAACATGGATTGATTTTTGGATGTTATAAAGAACATATGGTTTTGGTGGATCAATTAATCATTTCTTTTGGTTCAATCATGTTTGTGCAGATAATATTTGTAGTGTTCAAAAGTGGTAAAAAAATATTTGTATTTTCAATATAAATAAAAAAGTTGCATTTGGTCTAGAATAGTGTCACCTTTGATAAAAACAAAAGTGTTGCGATACAACCAAAATAATGTTGCCTTACTATGTCATTAGAAAAAAAAAAGTGTTGCTATGATTGGAATAAGTGTTGCGAAATTTTGGAGGGAATGAGAAAAGTGTTGCATTTATAAATTGCAAGTGTTGCAATACCTTCTCAAAATAAGTGTTGCATAAAGGAAATAAGTGCAACTTTTTTAAAAAATGTTGCATTTTTGCAAGACATGTTGCAATTAGCTATTGCAACGAGACTTTAAGCACCACACTAAAAACTGTTGCTTAAACCATAAAGCAACATTTTAGAAGTCTTATGCAACATTTTTGACGTATTGTAGACAACATGTCAATGCCATGATGGTGACATCTTCAATCCCAAATGACGTGTGTGAGAATTTTGGAACCTTGGGACATGATCAACACGAACCCCCTGGAACAAATGAGCAAGTGAATGCTTTCCAAGCATACAAAAATGGCACCCCTTATTCCAACCATTACAATGAAAATGCCAAATTCCACCCAAACCTCTCATACAAGAGCCAAATGTCCAAAACCCTCAACCCACATACACACCACCTCCAATGAGAAATCCTACTCAAGGACCATACTACAATCAACCCAATGACCAAGTTTTTGATGTTCAAAAAGCGGTCCTCCAAATGCAAAAGATCCAACATGATTTCTTTGCCAAAGACACTACCATCCACAATATCCTTGCTCACACCAAGATGTTGGAGACTCAATTGTCTTAATTGGCCTCTTCTAGTTCCCAAAGACAAAAAGGACAATTACCTCCTCAAGGTAATCCTACTACAAAACACGAGACCATCAATGCCATCCACTTGAGGAGTGGTACAAGATATGAGGGACCAAAGATGCCAATTGAATAGAACATTTTTGAGGAGAATGTCAAGCAAAGTGATGTGATTGAACCATTGAGGAGAAATCCTAAGGTGGTAGAGACAACTACCAATGACTCATCAAAGAAGAGAAATGAAGAGAAGGCCAAAGAACTTGAGAAAGAGCCTATTGTGATTAGACTTCTATTCCCAAGTTGCCAAGCCAAGCCCAAGCTTGATGAGCAGCTTGGAAAGTTCATGGAGACTGTGAAGAACTTAGAGGTTTCTATACCATTCACGGAGTTAATCAACCATGTTCCGGCCTATGCAAAATACATGAAAGATATCCTTACCAAGAAGAAGTCCATTCGAAAGTTGGAAACTATTGTTTTACCAAGATTAGTGGTGATATTCTTCAAGGGAATTCCCCTCCAAAGCTCAAGGATCCGGGAAGCTTCTCCATTCCATGTACCATTGATGATACCACAATCATTAAGGCACTATGTGATCTAGGTGCAAGTGTGAGTGTCATGCCATATTCGGTTTGGACTAGGGGTGAGAGAGCTCAAGTGCACCAACATAACCTTACAAATGGCGGACCGGACAACAAAGAAACCACTAGGGGTATGGGAAGTTGTGCCCGTGAGAGTTGGAATATTTTTCATACTGTTGGACTTTGTCATTGTTGATATGGAAGAAAATTCCAACATTCCAATCATTCTAGGAAGACCATTCCTACACACCGCCGGAGCGGCGATTGATGTAAAGCATGGGATGCTCTGTAATACCCCGTATTTTATATAATCGAGTAAACGGATATTATTATATATTAGTTATTATACATTTTATATTGGTTGCATCGTAATATCGTGAATGTTATTAAGTCGGGTTTATATCGTATATGTTGAGTCGGGTTACATCACATTTTGTCTTTTGGGTCAAGAATCGTATCACCCATTTACATTGTAATACTCCGTATTTTAGTTGGAGTACTCGGTCGAGTACTTGGTTGGTACTCGGTCGAGTGTGTGTTACTCGGCCGAGTGCACTTGACCGAGTAAACCGGTTCAGCGACTTGACGGTTTGTTTTATGTTTTGGCCAAGGTTTTTATTTTTAACAGTTGAGTCATTTCAAATTTCATTTTTATCATTCATAAAACCATTTCTAAACCTAGAGAGAGGGAGAGGAAGAACAATTGTAGAGCCTTTCAATTGATTGAAGATTTCTCATCGATTTCAACCTAATTCGATTTCCCAGTTTGTAAGTCGATTTCATTCCATTATTTATACTGTTTTAAACTCGTCTTCTTCGAAACGTTTGAAAAGAGAGTCATGTTTATTTGATGTCTAGTTTATGCATATAAAATGTCGTAGTCAAATTCCTTATGGTTTGTCCTAGGTAAATTATTTATGAACATGTCGCTGAAAAGTCCGCGAATCTGATTTGGTTGTGGAAAATGATTTGAAACCCTAATTTTTATGTCGATTCAGTTATAAGGCTTCTTCATACATCATATTTGTATAGTCTATATGATAATAGGATTTGGAATTTCTGAAAAATAATGATTTAAACTCGTTTTATGAATCAATACTTTTTATGCGACGGTTTTTGTCAGTTTTTGGAAATCAGTCTGAAAACCCTTGATAAGTTTTGAATTTGAGAAAAACACGTTAGATATAATTTGTATCTAAGACTCATGGGGTTCCAATTCAATTGGCCTTGCTTCAATTCGAATTTTCTGGAATTAGTTATTCATTTTATACTGAGTCTGCCATGAGCAGGAAAATCAGGAAAAGTCGTATTTGATCTTTAAATTGATATTCCTATTAAGTTATGATGAGTCTAGGTTATGTGCATGATTAATGGACTGAGTAGGTGGTAATTATACATAATTATGTTATGTAGGTGATGGATAAGTGAAGGATCATAAGTGATTGCTTGTGTGTGCTTGGATTGCGAAAAGGTAGGGAAATACACTTGACTTATTATCGTTGTTGTTGAATGGTGTTGATTTGTTGTGTTTCGTATGACCAAGTTGTGAACGTTGACTTATTTCGTGGTTGTTGCTTTATGCTATGACTCATATATACTGGATTGTGATTGATCGAGTTGATCGTATTGAGTATGCTATCACAACATTTTGTAGCTGGCATGATTTTATAATTGATCAGTTCAATGGTATACGTATTGCATTGCATTGTTTACTGTTAAGCATTTCATGTGCATTGGAGTTGGAGGCTAGTGTGGTGGTGACGAGGTTGTGATACGTTGTGATGTTGTGATAAGGCCCAGGCGGGTTCTGCAGGACCTGCCCTGGATAACCTCAGCTGCGAGATGGTATATCGACGACGGTCGATTGATAGTCTGTCGGGGATCGGTATGGCTGGGTGTTCCGGGTTATGAGATATGAGTTGAGATGGAGATGGAGATGACGGAGGAGCATGCATATCATATTTTGTTGTTTCATTGTATTCCCTACTCAACCTCGTGGTTGACCCTGTGTATTCGTGAACACCTGTGATGACCCAAATATTGGCGAGCAGACTTGACAAGTTTAAGAGATAGGACGGGAGCTTGATGGGCGTGAGACACTGGATCAGAAGACTTAGTAGCTAGATCATCATTTAGAAGACTTTCACTTTCATTTATGTTAGTTCTTTGTAATTTGATGTAAAAGAGGTTTTGTAATAATTAAGTTAAAGTAATTATATAATTTGCCTTGGAGTTTAATTTGTTATTCACTACCTCGGGAAACCGAGATGGTAACAGTTCGGTTTATTAGGGAATGTCTTGCTAAAGGCTCCTTCATAAATCGGGGTGTTACAAAGAATGTAACATTTCGTGTCTGTTATATTTAATTGATGTGTCAAAAGTGTGTGTTAACTGTGTTAGGAATGCGTGATGTCCGTATGTACGATATACAATACCCCTTTTGATGTTTGAGTACGGGAGCGAACTTCGGGACGAAGTTCATTTTAAGGGGGGAAGACTGTAATACCCCGTATTTTATATAATCGAGTAAACGGATATTATTATATATTAGTTATTATACATTTTATATTGGTTGCATCGTAATATCGTGAATGTTATTAAGTCGGGTTTATATCGTATATGTTGAGTCGGGTTACATCACATTTTGTCTTTTGGGTCAAGAATCGTATCACCCATTTACATTGTAATACTCCGTATTTTAGTTGGAGTACTCGGTCGAGTACTTGGTTGGTACTCGGTCGAGTGTGTGTTACTCGGCCGAGTGCACTTGACCGAGTAAACCGGTTCAGCGAGTTGACGGTTTCTTTTATGTTTTGGCCAAGGTTTTTATTTTTAACAGTTGAGTCATTTCTAATTTCATTTTTATCATTCATGAAACCATTTCTAAACCTAGAGAGAGGGAGAGGAAGAGCAATTGTCGAGCCTTTCAATTGATTGAAGATTTCTCATCGATTTCAACCTAATTCGATTTCCCAGTTTGTAAGTCGATTTCATTCCATTGTTTATACTATTTTAAAGTCGTCTTCTTCGAAAAGTTTGAAAAGAGAGTCCTGTTTATTTGATGTCTAGTTTATGCATATAAAATCTCGTAGTCAAATTCCTTATGGTTTGTCCTAGGTAAATTATTTATGAACATGTCGCTGAAAAGTCCGCGAATCTGATTTGGTTGTGGAAAATGATTTGAAACCCTAATTTTTATGTCGATTCAGTTATGAGGCTTCTTCATACATCATATTTGTATAGTCTATATGATAATAGAATTTGGAATTTCTGAAAAATAATGTTTTAAACTCGTTTTATGAATCAATATTTTTATGCGACGGTTTCTGTCAGGTTTTGGAAATCAGTCTGAAAACCCTTGTTAAGTTTGGAATTTGAGAAAAACACGTTAGATATAATTTGTAGCTAAGACTCATGGGGTTCCAATTCAATTGGCCTTGCATCAATTCGAGTTTTCTGGAATTAGTTATTCATTTTATACTGAGTCTGCCATGAGTAGGAAAATCAGGAAAAGTCGTGTTTGTTCTTTAAATTGATATTCCTATTAAGTTATGATGAGTGTAGGTTATGTGCATGATTAATGGACTGAGTAGGTGGTAATTATACATAATTATGTTATGTAGGTGATGGTTAAGTGAAGGATCATAAGTTATTGCTTGTGTGTGCTTGGATTGCGAAAAGGTAGGGAAATACACTTGACTTATTATCATTGTTGTTGAATGGTGTTGATTTGTTGTGTTTCGTATGACCAAGTTGTGAACGTTGACTTATTTCGTGGTTGTTGCTTTATGCTATGACTCATATACTGGATTGTGATTGATCGAGTTGATCGTATTGAGTATGCTATCACAACATTTTGTAGCTGGCATGATTTTATAATTGATCATTTCAATGGTATACGTATTGCATTGCATTGTTTACTGTTAAGCATTTCATGTGCATTGGAGTTGGAGTCTAGTGTGGTGGTGACGAGGTTGTGATACGTTGTGATGTTGTGATAAGGCCCAGGCGGGTTCTGCAGGACACCTTACTGGATAACCTCAACATGAAGCGGTTTGTATATCGACGACGGTCGATTGATAGTCTGTCGGGGATCGGTATGGCTGGGCGTTCCGGGTTATGAGATATGAGTTGAGATGGAGATGGAGGTGACGGAGGAGCATGCATATCATATTTTGTTGTTTCATTGTATTCCCTACTCAACCTCGTGGTTGACCTTGTGTATTCGTGAACACCTGTGATGACCCAAATATTGGCGAGCAGACTTGACAGGTTTAAGAGATAGGACGGGAGCTTGATGGGCGTGAGACACTGGATCAGAAGACTTAGTAGCTAGATCATCATTTAGAAGACTTTCACTTTCATTTATGTTAGTTCTTTGTAATTTGATGTAAAAGAGGTTTTGTAATAATTAAGTTAAAGTAATTATATAATTTGCCTTGGAGTTTAATTTGTTATTCACTACCTCGGGAAACCGAGATGGTAACTGTTCGGTTTATTAGGGAATGTCTTGCTAAAGGCTCCTTCATAAATCGGGGTGTTACATGCTCACACTTGAAGTAGGTGATGAAACAATCACCTTCAATCTTGGTAAGACTATGAGAGCTCCCAACTTATTTGAGACATGCTTTTTGGTTGATCACAATACTCGGGAGGATGACAAGAAAAAGATGGAATCTCCATTCAAAGAACAAGGGGAAGATAGAAATCTCAAAGAGAAGGGCAAAGACACATCGCCTAATTGGAAGAAAGATATTGGTGATGTTGAAATGGCTCTATTAGGAGAGCATGGAATTTTTCACAACAAGAATGGGATCTTGCAAAGCTCACACATGACAAGTATAGATGGAGGCCTCACTGGCCATGATAACAAGGAAGGAGAGTTGCTCTTGTCAGCTCATAACATAGGGAAAGAAGCAAGAGAAGTATGTGGTCTATGGGATGACGAGTTTGAAGGACTTGTTAACCCATAAATTGGGAATGCTATGACTCTAAACCAAGGCTATGTAAACCCTTCTCACCTCTTTGACTCAGACTACTACATGAATGAAGACAACAATGTGCCAAGATCTATGTAAGATCTCTATCACGACAATGAACAAGCATTTTACTACTTCTTCAAGGCGTTGAGCAACATCAACAACACCTTGGCTTTGCCCCCTTGACACCACTCAAGAGAAAGAGAGTTTGGTGGAGTCCTCCCTGAACCACCACTTGTAAATATTCTAACCCTTTAACTTGCATTTCTTTTAACTTGTACATTATTCAATTTTTCTAATACACTTTATATGCTTTGTTGATTAACTTGTGTGACATAAGAGCAAGTGAGGGAGGGATTTTAACGTGCTTTAAATGTGTAGTGTTTGATGATCAAGTGTGAGGATGGCACATGCCTAGGTTAACCAAGCCTTTGTAGTGCAACCCATATCGAAATGACAAAGAATTGAAGAAGAATTGATGCGCGAAGAAGATCCCCACGAGCAGACCTGAGCTCGTGGGGGCTGGAACAATAGGCACGGGTGAAATTTTGCTCTGGGAAAAATATGCCCAAGCCGACAGTGACTCGAGCGTCCCTCAGCTCGGGTCGCTCGACCTCAACTCAGGACGTGGGTCCTGAAAGTACTTCCAATTGTCAATTTTGTACTGGGCAGAAATCTGCCCGTCCCAAGCTCGAGACGAGCGTCCCTTGCAAAAATTCGCCCGTCTAATATTCAGGACGCCCGTCTCAAGAGCCAAGCCAAATGTTAAAATTTCACTGTCTGGAAATCAGCCCGAGCTCCTTCCAGGACGCCCGTCCCTAACTGCTACATGAACAAAAAAAAGGGACTCCTTCATTTCCTTTCTTCAAACACAAACACAATAATTTCCCTCACTTCAACCTTCAATCCCCTCATCCAAAAACACCAATTTCTCATCCAAATTCACCACAATCAAATTCAAACTATCTCAAATCAAAATCAAATCACTCCTGCTTCAACAATAAGACCATTCAAACATCAATTTCTTCACAAAATCAATCAAATTTTCTAGGGTTAGGTGAAAATCCGAAATTGATTGAGCATTCAATTGAAATTAGAAGAAGAAAGGAGCGTTCAAGCATAAACTTGGTTTGTTGATTCTAATTTGAAAGGAGAATAGCCATGGCAAGGACTAAAGGAGGTAACAAGGACACAAAAACACCAACTTTATCCAAGAGACAAAAAGCTCTTGCATCAAAGGCATTGGTCTTGGTTCAACAAAGGGAGCAAGCCCCGGAAACCGTCAATGCTATCGAAGAAGCTACTACTTCTATCCCGGAGGTGGAACAATTGAAAAATTATCCGGAGGTAACTTTCATTTCCGATAAGCATAGGCTTGCATTCGAATCCGTAGCCAAGAAACAGATTTTAGCTACTAAATTTGTATGTTACGACGCTTTGGGTAAATTGGTTGTTCTTAAGCAAACAAAGGCATTCTTCGAGTCTATGAGGTTATCCACCCTCTTTGAAATGAATGAGTTAACATACCCCTCTTTTACATTGGAATTCATTAGTTCCTTAAGGAAGTATAGAATTGAGACTCGAGATTATGTCGAGTTTCGCCTCAAAAACAAGAGTAGAACAATGCATAAAAGTGATTTCGGTAAAGTGTTTGGGCTTAAGAACGATAACCGATTCATAAAGAAGCCTTTGGAGTTTGATGCAAAACCCTTTTGGCAAGCCATCACCGGTCATGATTTGACTACTTTCCGGGAGTGCCATGCCTTGTACATTTATCATCCGTGTATTAGGTATTGCCACAAGTTCGTGGCTAACACTTTGATTGCTAGAAAAGAAGTCAATCACTTGACCGAATTAGACTTTGTCTACCTTGAGTCCTTTTTTAATGTTGGTGGGAAGTCCAAAAATGAGTACAATATTCTTCAATTATTGATCAAGAGATGGTTGGACATTGATAATGGGATAGATGGCGTGGCTTTCATTGTCAATGGAGGCTTGGTGACAAGATTGGCAAGGCACTTTAACCCGGAATTCAACAAAGACAAAACTTACGAATCGGTTAAAGGAAACAACCTTCTTGATATGAGCAATTTAATCCACAAATTTAATTGGGTCAATCATGAAAACATAGACCATAAGTACGACTGGCTCATCAAGGATGCCAATCATTGTCTTGCCAAGCAAGATTTGTCGCATCTCCACCCACCAAACCAACTACCTTATTACCGTTTCCAAAAGTCCCGAGAGCATCATCAAGCAACAAAAAAATCTAAGTGAAGAGCCCTCCTCCTCCATCTTTGCACCACCATATCCCTTTACCTACCACGAGTTCACACCGACTAGTACTAATGTTATGGTGGAGAATGACTATTTGACACAATTAATGCAACATATGCAAAAGGAAGCATACAATGATCGGGTGAATGCCTACTACTGTAACACCCCCATATTCAGAGGAGCCTTAACTCGGCCTTCCTTAGCATATAAAGGCGTTACCATCTCGGTTGCCCGAGGAAGTAATAATCAAATGTCGATAAAAGAACTATTATGTTACTTTACAAGTGATTTAAAACCAACTGATGATATAAAGATACAACTCAAAGACTACTCGCTATAACTATCAAATCTCGTGAAGACTCATCCCTACCCGAACTCCAGCTATCAACCATATCAACACCTGCTAAGACAGACTGCTCACCATAAGGGATCACGGCAGACACATAAACAAACAAGACAACCACACAAGGTCAGTACTGAGATAAGATACAACAATATCAACAACAACTATCAATACAACTCAACACAATCAGTCACACACACAATCGCACCCACTCCAAACAATCTCCGTCACCGACTGTCCACTGGACCAGCCAGTGGGGGACCGCAGTTGTTCCCACCTAAGCCCCGCTCATCATACTGAGCGATAACCCTGTCCCATTAATGTGCACATCCCCTCCCGTGGCGGGTTCCACGGAGGGCGAAACTAGGGCGTGAAGCCACTCCCGCAAGTGACTCCACTCAGCCGAGAACGCATCTCGAGAACCAGAGACAAACAGTCACAATCACAATCAGAACCGTCACACTACGAATGCGATAAAATACAACAACCACAATGCAACCATAACATCCGACACACTAGACCATCTACAGAAACTGAGTAGGCGAACCTACCTTTAAGCAACTACAACCAATCCATGCCAACACATGCCATAACCAGCAACCAAGCAAAGCCTATAAGGACAACACGATCATCTATTACTACCAAGCAAACCCTAATTGCAAAGATGAGGATAGTGATGATGATTATGACATACCTATAAGGAGAAACCCGGCAAAAGACCGCTACCCGACTCAAGTGACGCTCTCCTAAGACACAAGGATCTTTAAAAAGGCTTCCATGGAGGTTTTATGGTCAAGGGAAGAGAAAGAGACGACTGATGGATGGGAAGAAGGAGGCGGAAATGAATTGCGGATTTAGCAAAAACGCGATTAAAAACCCTCGCTGAAAACTCGATACTCGATCAAGTATCTAACATACTCGATCGAGTGACCCCCTACTCGATCGAGTAACCTAGCTAGTCGATCGAGTAGCCTCTACTCTATCGAGTACCACTCCTAACACGTAACTCAAGATAGTTTTGGCACGCACTTCTAAGACTATTCCCGCACCCAGGGTCAGTCAACGATGGTCAAAGGGTCTCTAAAAGGGCGGGTATTACAGTCTTCCCCCCTTAAAAGAACTTCGTCCCGAAGTTAAACTCACCTATCTCAACGCACAAGACACGGGACAACACGACCTCACCATTCTTCCTACTCGAGTCATTACTCCCCGGAAATACCATCCCCCATGTCATCATCATCACTATCTAACGCTCTATTCGTAACGACTCTTACTCCTATCATACACACAATATCATCATCAATTGCTACTCTATATGTTATATAAAACATCAACCTCGTAATGCGAAGCACGAACAACGATCACTCATCATATGATAACAACTATCAATCCGAAACATGTCTCATATCAACTTCATGCTGCACAACTAATACCACCATGTTACTTAACCACGCAATTCAATTACGATCCATTGCACCATAATTATCTCTTCATGACCGTCCTTTAAAACATACCATCACATTCACTTTAATGAACTAAAGTAACCACTTACACTTCATATAAGCAATGTGATCAAAGTACTAGAAAATTTTGTAATTAAACAACAAAACATTATAAACAAACAAAAACATAATTTCGAAATCAGCCTTTTTACTTTGCGACATTACTCTTCCCCTCTAAAAAGGAACTTCGTCCCCGAAGTTCACCACCAAAAATTACAACACACATTACCTATTACTTGCATCATAACATAAAATAAAAACCATAATATTTGTTATGGACATTACTCGCTAAGCATATCCTTGTTAAATTCGAAATCATACACAAACCACCGGAACAACTAGCCACCGTCGATAAAGCATGTTAATATGGTATCCACAAATGTATGAGAAGATGCAACTCCAATAATTAGATAGTAATAGGGCGGATGCAACATTTAAGTAACAAGAAACTATCACCGCTTCACTAATTGTGACAAATATGCATATAAAACTCAAGCACGACTTCCAACATATGAAATTAACGGTTCAAAGATGTTACTAAGCACTAACAACCACGTTAAACATAAAACTTGCAATTATAAAACAATTGCACACTTTTAATTTTCGAAAACTTCTTGTAACAGTGCTACTCGATCGAGTATGTAGTGGTACTCGATCGAGTGCCATGCTACTCGATCGAGTGTCTTTGCTACTCGATCGAGTAGCCCAGAGATCAGAATGCTTTAATTCTTTCCTTCCTGCAGCTACTCGATAGAGTACGGGGTACTCTGTCGAGTACCTACAGTCCAAAGTGCCTTATAAAACCTGTCATAACTAACATATATATGCATAGTCGTCACGTAACTTGAGTCGGGATGATTTCCCGACCCCCAAGATAAATCCTGCCACAATGTTAAGTAACAGATCCGGCCTTATGGCCAACAATACAAATCCATAACCAAAGTTTCAACGAAAACAACTACCAAAATCTAACCATACTACCAACACCTACTACCAACGACCATAAACAAGGATAAAACAAGGAGCATCACTCCTCCTGCTGCTGATCAACCATCACCTCATCAACACCACCACCGCCTCCAGACGTACCCGCTCCTGATGAACCAATGCCCGCATCAACTCCTGCCCCGGCTCCCGGACTCACGTACCATGGGGTCAAGCCACCGTAGGCAAAGGACAGAGGTGTCCCCCACGTCGACTGATCCACCCCGTAGGAGTGGAAAACCCCGGTATAGTCCCCAACTCCACTCCACCAAACCGGATGCGGTCCCTCGGTCCCTATCCCCTGAGTGTACGCCATCTCGTGCATGTTCCTGAGTGTCAAGGTAGATGACACTCTCTCTGCTAAGTAGCTGGATCGCGTCTCCGGGGTGTCAAGGTAAGGGTAGCACGGCAAAGGACGCTGTTGTTGCTGAGGTGCTACCGGCTGTTGCCTAGTCTCCGAGGCCCTCTCCCTCACTCGACGGGGTCCTCTCCCTAACCTGGGTCTCTCCACCACCACAACCGCCGCGTTATCGCCCTTCGTCGGCTCTGGCATCACCTCGAGAATCGTGTCGTCGATGAGGTAGGTCTGCAGCTAGCGGGGTCTATCAACATCCTTCTCCTCCTCCTCATCATCAGAGTCCACAGCCACAACCGCCGGCTCCAAAGGCTCCGTCAGTGGAAGGTGCTCAGGAGCTGGAATCTTCATCCAACTCATGCCCCAAACCCTCCAGGCAAGGCTACCGTCAGCCAAAGTTCTCAACCATTTCAGGTCGAGATAGTAGTCACGGTCCATAGTCGACACTGGGGTAGCTAGAGGCACATACTCTGAAGAAGCCTCAAAGGAGGTTAGCTTTTCAGCTAACCGAGTGGCGATAGCGCCACAGCTCAAGTACCGGGAAGAAACAGTAGCCATCAAGGCAAGGGCAGCACAGACGATGGAAGGAGCATTAAAGACCACTTTCCTGGCCCGCTCCGGGTTGAGGTAAGACATCAGAAGCAACACCTCATGATTATTCAGGTTACTGATATCTTTTATGTCATAAAGGAGGTTTGAAAGAGAACGGAGAAAGACCCTCAAGGTAACATGCTGAACATCATTAATCAGCAAGTTGCTTGAGGTGGGAGCTGGCTTTCCTGTCAAGCAAGGCATTAGGCGGCAGACACCGCACTCAGCAGGAATATCAGTGATAGAATCCTTGGGAGGCTTGGCCAACCCAAGGTGAGACGCAAATGATCCATAGTCAACAGAAAACTGGTGTTCATCAACCGAAACTCAACGGTCTGGGCAGCTGGGTCATAGCTAAAGGAGCTCATAAACTCCAAGGTAAGAAAAGGATAAGAGTGTTTCCTCAGCTGGTACAAACCCGTAAAACCCAAAGTCTCGAATATGTGACGGACATCCGTCTCTATTCCCAAATCCTCCAACAGTGTAGTATCTATACACCTCGTCGATCTCATTTTGCGTTTTTGCAAATCTACAAAACGCTCTATCTGTTTGAAATCTAGAAACACAACAGAAGGGTACTCCGGAACTGCAGGTACCACAGGTCCACTCCCCACCCCAGTCTCAGGCTGTGTAACCCTCCTCCGTTTACTCTGACGGGTCCCTACGTTCGGTCTCGGTATCTGTTTCGGCATATGATTTAAACAAACTTGTATAAACATGTAAACATATACTTCACGAAATTTGGATTTTATATACTCAGCTAAGTTCACCAACTCATCAACCAGTTCGACATGTGAAGCACATAATTCGTGTCATTAACTTTGAATACTCAGCTAGGTACACACATTCACCAACAGTTTCCCCAATTTGATATGCACATTCAGTTTATAGCTACTCATGTTTACTAGTTGCGAAAAGTTTACCATGATGAATACACATGCTCAACAAATTCCAACTTCCTAGTATGTTTCTAAGGTCACTCCATATACACTCCTAATAACATGTGAGGCATTGTACAAGCTCATGGAAAAGTAACTTAGGACATATTATCATCATCTTCAATATTAGAAACAAATAACTCAGTTAAACTTGTCAGACGGTCTCTATAGCTGTAATTATTTTAACGTATTCTTCATGAATCAACACCACTACTATCATATTGGAGTTCAACCTTTATTTAAACAGTTATATACAACACCGAATTCCACATATAAAACACGAATTTCCATTTGAGGCACTTTTAAGGCGGAGTTTTAAGGCAACTTTTTAAGGTAAAAAAAAAATCATCAAAAATCATCCTTCAACATGTTATATACGAGGTATAGTACTCAATTTCATCATCTAATCAATGTAAAACACCCAAAATCGATTTTAATTTTTGTAACCCTAGAAATTTCGGCCCCCAAATTGCAAATTTCTAGTCTATATTACAACAATTAATCATCAACAATCAAGAAAAGAAGACATGTGAATCATATTTCAACAATTAAAAGCAACAAATTGATCATATGAATCGAAATTTTCAGGTTATATAATCATCCTCAACAACTTTAAAGCATAAAAACATGTAAATAGGGTAGAAATCATACCTTGATCAAGTAGTAAAGTAAAGGAACGAAATTAAACAAAGAAAATAACCCCAAATTAACCACTACCAACACAAGATATGAGATATTTTTGAGGATTTGAGAGCTTAGGTCACGAAAAGAAGAGGAAGGAATGAGAAGAATAAGAAGATTAGGGGTTTTAAGAAAACCCGTAAGATTCACTGTACAGTAACCTACTCGATCGAGTGTCTATGGTACTCGATCCAGTACCACCCTACTCGATCGAGTTGGAGCTATTTCGTCAAGTATCTGCAGAAAATTTCCACATCCCGACGTCATAGCTTCCTAACTAGATCGAGTGAGGTCTACTCGGTCTAGTAAGCACTCACACTCGGTCAAGTATAGTTAAGTACTCGGTCACAAATACGAAGTAAATCGAAGATTCCTGCAAAAACAACTTCGCGTGTCGATTCCAAACTAAGTTCGGAACTCGGCACTAATTATCACACTCGTTCACGCATTACCATCATTACTCCTGTATAACGGATCGTCTCAACTAATAAAGTGTATGTCAAATTACGCTACACAAATTACCCAACTCGGTTTACCTGCTACCGAATCTTCCATAAACATAATCACGTCATCATATTACACTTAAACTTACTTTATACATTACTACCAAATTTGTGTTCATTCAACTTGAAACATGTAATTAACATTAGTTCATTCTTTCATATAACATATAATTGCATATTCTTCATAACAAATTAATCTATCATGTTCCACATTTAATCATAAGTAAATCATTTTACACAAATCAATTATTACGCAGCGGAAAATTTCAACTAATAAACAAGGCATATACGCATTACTATATGCTATGTTTCAGATTATAACTCAACAATTCCATAATTATCATCATCGTAATTACGGTAGGATTTATAAACTCGTATATGACTACCGTCATCATCAACTTATAGCAAACACCAACATGTTCGCTCTTCATGTCACGACCTACACTTCCACATTTTCACGCATCTCAATCACGTAAACCTTTTTCACGTATCTCATAACAATCGTATAAGATCACTAATCACGCCAAAACTTTACTAATTCCACCAAAGATTACTATACACGGTCCAAATACCACTATCACACCCCCTTAAAAGACTTAACCAGAGGTAGCTCCGGCACAATTAACATACACATCACACATAGACACACGGACTCCACATTCCCGTACCATGTGACTGGCTTAAGTATCATGGGGCCAAGATTTTGAAATGAGGGCGCCTACTCACCCAAAATCTAGCATCAGCGGGGCTCCTATTATACATACACCAGGTTCATTTTATTAGACTCACTACGTTCATTAAGTTCATTTGTTATAGGTTCCAAAATCGTTGCTCTGATACCACTTTGTAACACCCCCATATTCAGAGGAGCCTTAACTAGGCCTTCCTTAGCATATAACGGCGTTACCATCTCGGTTGCCCGAGGAAGTCATAATCAAATATCGATAAAAGAACTATTATGTTACTTTACAAGTGATTTAAAACCAACTGATGATATAAAGATACAACTCAAAGACTACTCGCTATAACTATCAAATCTCGTGAAGACTCATCCCTCGCCCAACTCCGGCTATCAACCATATCAACACCGCTAAGACAGATCAATTTGCTCACCATAAGGGATCACGGCGGACACATAAACAAACAAGACAACCACACAAGGTCGATCGAGATAAGATACAACAATATCAATAACAACTATCAATACAACTCAACACAATCGACACACACACAATCGCACCCACTCCAAACAATCTCCGTCACACCGACGTCCACCGGGACCAGCCCGCCAGTGGGGGACCGCAGCCGTTCCCACCTAAGCCCCACTCATCATACCGAGCGATAACCCTGTCCCATTAATGTGCACATCCCCTCCCGTGGCGGGTTCCACGGAGGGCAAAACTAGGGCGTGAAGCCACTCCCGCAAGTGACTCCACTCAGCCGAGAACGCATCTCGAGAACCAGAGACAAACAGTCACAATCACAATCAGAACCGTCACACTACGAATGCGATAAAATACAACAACCACAATGCAACCACAACATTCGACACACTAGACCATCTACAGAAACTGAGTAGGCGAACATACCTTTAAGCAACTGCAACCAATCCATGCTAACACATGCCATAACCAGCAGCCAAGCAAAGCCTATAAGGATAACACGATCATCTATTACTACCAAGCAAACCCTAATTGCAAAGATGAGGATAGTGATGATGATTATGACATACCTATAAGGAGAAACCCGGCAAAAGACCGCTACCCGACTCAAGTGACGCTCTCCTAAGACACAAGGATCTTTAAAAAGGCTTCCATGGAGGTTTTATGGTGAAGGGAAGGGAAAGAGGCGTCTGATGGATGGGAAGAACGAGGCGGAAATGAATTGCGGATTTAGCAAAACGCGATTAAAAACCCTCGCTGAAAACTCGATACTCGATCGAGTATCCAACATACTCGATCGAGTGACCCCCTACTCGATCGAGTAACCTAGCTACTCGATCGAGTAGCCTCTACTCTATCGAGTACCACTCCTAACACGTAACTCAAGATAGTTTTGGCACGCACTTCTAAGACTATTCCCGCACCCAGGGTCAGTCAACGCTGGTCAAAGGGTCTCTAAAAGGGCGGGTATTACAACTACGCCCAATATCCACCTCTTTACCATCTGGCTAGGCAAGGACTCCTTGATCCTTCGAGTTCTTTGCTAAATTGGGTGAATAGGAAAGTGTTCTTTCCTAATGCTTCTCAAGATGAAGAAAGGGATGATCGGGAAACAAGTAGAGAGGAGGAGGTTGATGATGAGAGCGGGGAAGGTAGTGGGTCTTGCCATAATGATGATGATGAAGAGCAAAGTTCTAGTTCTAGTGAAGAAGATGTTGGTGAAACCTCCGGTTCCATGGAGGTAGATGATGATGATGTCACGATGAGCGACAATTGATGGTTGACAAAGCATGAAGGAGGACATCACAAATGCGGGGTTGATGGCTTATGCTAGTATTGACCTATTCCATTGTCAGTCTCCTACCCCTCCTTTTGCTTTTTTTGTCTCATGTTTCTATAACTTATATATTGTTTTTAACTTGTATCATTTAGAGAGTCACTTTTGACTCTTGGTAGTTTTGAGTTTGGAGTCCTAGCACCACATAAAGGACTCCCACCTCGGTCACATTGAGGTGTCTATCTTTTTTCTCCCACTACAAAGAATACAAAATGACAAATTTCATTCATGCATTGCATTTCATGTCTTGTGAATGAACTTCCCCCTTTTTTTGCACCAGAAATAGTGTTTTGTCTGGTTTGGGGAAGTTCACTCATAGGGAATGCGAGTTAATCTAAATTAGCTCTCCGAACAATAGAAAGCATGCATCATATAGTTTAGCTTAGTTTGCATAACTTGTATATATTTATCACATGTAAATATTTCACATATAGAGTGAATTTAGTATAGAATCATGCATCATTTAATTGCATTTGCTTAATTCCCTATTGTTTTGTCCATTGGGGACAATGTCCATTCTATGTGTGGGGATGGTGAATTCTAACTCCTTTCTAAGACTTATTTCAAAAAAAAAATTGATAAAAATTTCAAAAATCCAAAAACATGTTCTTCCCTTTTGTAATGTAGAAATGTATATATTGTATATATTTGCTTGTTTGTGTTCACTCCTATCATTTGGGACCGACTACGCCACATTCGAGGCATGAGGAATATGAAGACCGCATAGTATGATCTTTCCAGATCTCCTTTTTCTCTTGTATGTTAATGACAATGTGGCTTCTTTTTGTTTGATGCGGTACAAACCAATGTGGTTATAGGAGTTGCATTTAGATTATATGGCATACTAGTGATAGTAGCATATGCATTAGGTTGTATATATGTTAGTTGCATCATGGCATGTAGTTGCATATTAGGAAACTTTTTGTGAAAATGTCTAGTTGGGAAGCTTGGCAAGTGTATATAGGCCCTTGTAGATTAATTTTCTCCTTGAGACTTTGTTTGCTAGAATACCATCAAGACACCCTAAGATGTGTCATACTAGTATCTCTTGACCCATGGACTAAGGCCTAGTCAAGAGTATCTTGTGGTGTGATAAATTCTTGGCTACCGTTTATTCTAAGGTGACCTTTGAAGTCATGCAACTGTTCTTTCATTTCTATCATCATGTTTTGCCAACAAAAGGGAATGGGCACAATAATCTCCAAATTAAGTTCAAGTACCAAAGTGAAAGTCAAAAAGTTTGCAAAAACTGCATTAATGAAAAAGAGAAGCAAAGAATACTCTCCTATGCCTCAATAAAAGTACCCTTGCTACAAAATGAGGTTACTTTGAAAATGTTCAAAAAGAATTGCCAAGTATCAAATTGCCAAACATCAAAAATGGCAAAGAAATGTTCTCAAAAGACAAATGGGACAATAAATTGGGGGGAAAATCAAGAGCAAACTACCATTGTGAAACTCAAAACATATTGATCCCTTTTATCCATTGATGATCTTTGTCGCATGGTGGAGAGGGGACGGCCCTTCTTCTTGTCTAGGCAAGAAGGGGAATTTCGTGATCCTACAGTGTTTCTAACACCATAGGGAGTCTACTCTTGACGAAAGCATTTAGTGATTGTTGACAAAAGCACCTTAGTTTTACACAACTTGGAGCTGATTTGTTCGTATCCTTTTAGACTTAGTAACTTGGAGAAATGATATCTACAATGGAATGTGTACCCTTAGATTACTTCCCCTTCAGATGATTTCCACCACTTAGATGAGGAAAGTGACTATTCTTTTTGTAGATGCGTCCCTTATTTGATCTTGTGTGCTTAAATGTTAGGATGCATCGCCATTTTGGCAAGCCCCACCTAGCCTTGCAAAAAGTCATCTTACCTCATAGGTGTCTTGTTGTGAGTTGAAGGGGCGGAGTGAGACCCGCTAATTGTCTCACATCGGCTACTATTATTAATAAAGGTCATAGTTTTAGTCACCTCTTTACTCGGGACAAACAAAGGTTCAGTTTGGGGATATTTGATGTGACTCATATTTGTGCACATTTAGTCCCCGAACTATCCTCGTTCATATGCTTTCTAGTGCTTATTAGGGTTGTTTCTTATCTTTAGTTCCCTACTTTTCATATTCTTTGAGGTTTTGTGTCCTTGGTAGGAGAGGATTACTAGCCTTGCATTTATGGAGCAAAATGGAGCTAAATGGAGTGCATCTAATAATCAAGCAATAAAGAGGAGACCAATACTAAAGGCCTAAGTGAATAAATCAAGTAGAATGGGCAATGATGAAGACCCCCACGACCCCTCAACGATCCCCACGGATCCTTAGGCAGTCAAAAGAAGAAGAAGAAAAGCTGACCCAGGATTCGGGCGTCCCGAGCTCAGGACGAGCGTCCCAATCCACAATCCGGGCGTCCCGTGGTCAAGTCGAGCGGATCTGTAATACCCGCCCTTTTAGAGACCCTTTGACCAACGTTGACTGACCTGGGGAGCGGGAATAGTCTTAGAAATGCGTGCCAAAACTATCTTGGGTTACATGTTATGTGTGGTACTTGATAGAGTAGAGGCTACTCGATCGAGTCGCGTGGTTACTCGATCGAGTAGGGGGTCACTCGATCGAGTATGTGGGGTACTCGATCGAGTATGTGGGGTACTCGATCGAGTATCGAGTTTTCAGCGAGGGTTTTTAATCGCGTTTTGTTAAATACGCAAATCATTTCCGCCACTTTCCTCCTATCCTTTGGTCGCCTCTTTCCCTTCCCTTCACCATAAAACCTCCATGGAAGCCTTTTGAAGATCCTTTTGCCTTAGGAGAGCCTCACTTGAGTCGGGTAGCGGTCTTTTGCCGGGTTTCTCCTTATAGGTATGTCATAGTCATCATCCGTATCCTCGTCTTTGCAATTAGGGTTTGCTTGGTAGTAATAGATGTTGTGTTGTGTTTATAGGTTTTGCTTGATTACTGGATATGTCATATGTTGGCATGGATTGGTTGCAGTTACTTAAAGGTAGGTTCGCCTACTCAGTCTCTGTGGATAGTCAAGTGTGTTGATTGTCGTATCATTGTTGTTGTGTTGTGGCTGCGTGGTGTTGAAGCATATATGCTGTAGTCGGTTAGTTCATACAGTTTGTTGGTTGTTACGTTGCAGCTGTCTGTGATTGTTTGTCTCTGGTTCGCGAGGCGCGTCCTCGGCTGAGTGGGGTCACTTGCGGGAGTGGCTTCACGCCCTAGTTTCGCCCTTCGTGGAACCCGCCACGGAAGGGGATATGCACATTAATGGACAGGGTTATCGCTCGGTATGATGAGCGGGGATTTGGTGGGTACGGCTGCGGTCCCCCACTGGCAGGGCTGGTCCAGTGGACAGTCAGTGACAGAGGTTGATTGGTTTAGTGTGATTGTGTGTGAGATTGATAGCGTTGTGTCATGTTGATAGTTATGTTGTTGTTGTCGTATCTTATCTCAATACTGACCTTGTGTGGTTGTTTTGTTTGTTATGTGTCTGCCCTGATCCCTTATGGTGAGCAGTCGGTCTTAGCAGGTGTTGATGTTGTTGATAGCGGGAGTCCGGGCAGGGACGAGTCTTCACGAGATTTGATAGCTTTAGGGAGTAGCCTTTGAGTTGTATCTTTTATATCGTTGTTGGCTTTAAATCACTTGTAATATAACATAATAGTTCTCTTATCGACATTTGTTTATTACTGTCCTCGGGCAACCGAGATGGTAATGCCCTTATATGCTAAGGAAGGCCTAGTTAAGGCTCCTCTGAATATGGGGGTGTTACAAAGTGGTATCAGAGAGACGATTTTGGAACCCGTAACAAATGAAAATAATGAACGTAGTGAGTCTAATAAAATGAACCAGGTGTATGTGTAATGGGAGCCCCAGCTGATGCTAGGTTTTGGGTGAGTAGGCGCCCTCATTTCAAAATCTTGACCCCATGATACTTAAGCCAGTCACATGGTATGGGAAGGTGGAGTCCGCGTGTATATGTGTGATGTGTATGTTAATTGTGTCGGAGCTACCTGTGGTTGAGTCTTTGCTAACATAGAGATAGGTATGGTAGTTGCGTCTGAATGGTGCTTAGTGAAGTTTTGGCATGATTAGTGAGCTTGCATGATGATTTTGAGATATGTGACAAAAGTCTATTCGATAGAAATACGTGGAAATGTGAATGGGTGTGCTATAATAGAAGAGTGAACATGTTGGTGTTTGCGATAAGTTGATGATGACGTTAGTCATATACGAGTTTATAAACCCTACCGTAATTATGATGATGATAGTTATGGAATTGTTAGGTTATAATATGAAACATATATAGCATATAGTAATGCGTATATGCCTTGTTTATTGGTTGAAATTTTTCCGCTGCGTGACAATCGATTTGTGTAAGATGATTTGCTTATGATTGAATTTGAAACATGATAGATTAATTTGTTATGAAGAGTATGCATTTATATAATATATGAAAGAATGAATTAATGTTAATTATATGCTTCAAGTTGAAGTGAACACGAGTTTGGTAGTAATGTGTAAAGTAAGTTTAAGTGTAATATGATGACGTGATTATGTTTATGAATGATTCGGTAGCAGGTAAACCGAGTTGGGTAATTTGTGTAGCGTAATGTGACATACACCTTATTAGTTGAGACGATACGTTATGCGTGAGTAATAATGGTAATGCGTGAACAAGTGTGATAATTAGTGCCGAATTCCGAACTTAGTTTGGAATCGACACGCGATGTTGTTTTTGCGAATCTTCGATTTGCTTCGTATTTCGACCATTTGAGTACTTAACTATACTTGACCGAGTGCGAGTGCTTACTAGACCGAGTAGACCTCACTCGATCTAGTTAGGAAGCTATGACGCCGGGATGTGGAAAAATTTCTGCAGATACTCGACGAAATAGCGCCTACTCGATCGAGTAGGGTGGTACTCGATCGAGTACCCTAGACACTCGATCGAGTAGGTTACTGTACAGTTATTCTTACGGGTTTCTTAAAACCCCTATTCTTTCTAATTCTTCTCATTCTTCTTCTATAATTCGAACCCTAAGCCTAATTTCCTCTCAAAAGCTTTCCTCATCTTGTGTTGGTGGTGATTCTTGGGGTTGTTTTCTTTGTTTAATTTCGCTCTTTTACTTTACTACTTAATCAAGGTATGCTTTTCTTCCTAATTTACATGATTTATTGAGTTGAATGTGTTAGAATAGTGATACAATCTGAAATTTTCGATTCATATGGATAGATTATTGCTTTTAATTGTTGTAATATGATTTACATGCTTCCCTTGTATGAATGTTGGTGATTAATTGCTGTAAAATACGCTAGAAATTGCCAAATTGAAGCAAAAATTTCTAGGGTTTACAAAAATCAAAATCGATTTTGGGTGTTTTACATTGATTAGATGATGAAATTGAGTACTATACCTTATATATATCATGTTGAAGGATGGATTTTGATGATTTTCGCCTTAAAAAGTTGCCTTAAAACTCCGCCTTAAAAGTTCCCCAAATGGAAATTCGTTATTTATATTTGGAATTTGGTGTTGTATATGGCTGTTTAAGTAAAGGTTGAACTTCAATATGATAGTAGTGATGATGATTGATGAAGAATATGTCAAAATAGTTACAGCTGTAGAGACCGTCTGACAAGTTTAACTGAGTTATTTGTTTCTAATATTGAAAATGATGATGATATGTCCTAAATTACTTTTCCATGAGCTAGTACGAATGCCTCACATGTTATTAGGAGTGTGTATGGAGTAACCTTAGAATCATGCTAGGTTGTTAGAAGTTGTTGAGCATGTGTATTCACCATGATAAATTTTTCACAACTATGGTTTATGAGTAGCTATAAACTGAGTTTATATATCAAATTGGGGAAACTGTTGGTGAATGTGTGTACCTAGTTGAGTATTCAAAGTTTAATGGCATGAATTATGTGCTTCACATGTCGAACTTGTTGATGAATTGGTGTACTTAGCTGAGTATGTAAAATCCAAATTGCGTGAAGTATATGCTTTACATGTTTATGCAAGTTGTTTAAGTCATATGCTGAAACAGATGCCGAGACCGAACGTAGGAACCCGTCAAAGTAAACGGGGGAGGGTTACACAACCTGAGGTTGGGGAAGGGAGTGGACCCGTGGTACCCGCAGTTCCGGAGTACCCTTCTGTTGTGTTTGTAGATTGCAAACAGCGAGAGCGTTTTGTAGTTTTTCAAAAACGCAAAATGAGACCGATGAGGTGTATAGATACTACACTGTTTGAGGATTTGGAGATAGAGACGGATGTCCGTCACATATTTGAGACTTTGGGCCTTACGGGTTTGTATAGGCTGAGGAAACATACCTACCCTTTTCTTACCTTGGAGTTTATGAGCTTCTTTAGTTATGACCCAGCTGCCCAAACCGTTGAGTTTAGGTTGATGAACACCAGTTTTCTGTTGACTATGGATCTGTTTGCGTCTCACCTTGGGTTGGCTAAGCCTCCCAAGGATTCTATCACTGATATCCCTGCTGAGTGCGGTGTCTGCCGCCTAATGCCTTGTCTGACTGGAAAGCCAGCTCCCACCTCAAGTAACATGTTGATTAATGACGTTCAGCATGTTACCTTGAGAGTCTTTCTCCATTCTCTTTCGAACCTCCTTTATGATAGACCGGATATCAGTAAACTGAATAATCATGAGGTGTTGCTTCTGATGTCTTACCTCAACCCGGAGCGGGCTAGGAAAGTGGTCTTTAATGCTCCTTCCATGGTCAATGCTGCCCTTGCCTTGATGGCTACTGCCTCTTCCCGGTACTTGAGTTGTGGCGCTATCGCCACTCGGTTAGCTGAAAAGCTAACCTCCTTTGAGGTTCTTCGGAGTATGTGCCTCTAGCTACCCCAGTGCCTACTATGGACCGTGACTACTATCTCGACCTGAAATGGTTGAGACTTTTAGCTGACGGTAGCCTAGCTTGGAGGGTGTGGGGCATGAGTTGGATGAAGATTCCAGCTCCTGAGCACCTCCCACCGACGGAGCCTTTAGAGCCGGCGGTAGTGACTGTAGACTTTGATGATGAGGAGGAGGAGGAGGATGTTGATAGACCTCGCCAGTTGCAGACCTATCTCATCGACGACACGATTCTCGAGGTGATGCCAGAGCCGAAGAAGGGCGAGAACGCGGCGGTTGTGGTGGTGGAGAGAACTAAGTTGGGGAGAGGACCCCGTCGAGTGAGGGAGAGGACCTCGGAGACTAGGCCACGGCCGGTAGCACCACAAAGAAGAAGCAGACAAAGATCCTTTTCCGTGCTACCCTTACCTCGACACCCCGGAGACGCGATCTAGCTACTTGGCAGAGAGAGTGTCATCTACTTTGACACTCAGGAAAATGCACGAGATGGCGTACACTCAGGGGATAGGGACCGAGGGACCGCATCCGGTTTGGTGGAGTGAAGTTGGGGACTATAGTGGGGTTTTCCACTCCTACGGGGTGGATCAGTCGACGTGGGGGACACCTCAGTCCTTTGCCTACGGTGGCTTGACCCCATGGTATGTGAGTCCGGGAGCCGGAGCAGGAGTAGATGCGGGTATTGGGTCATCGGGAGCGGGTACGTCTGGCGGTGGTGGTGGTGATGAGGTGATGGTTGAGCAGCAGCAGCAGCAGCAGGAGGAGGAGTGATGCTCCTTGTTTCTACCTTTGTTTATGGTCGTTGGTAGTAGATGTTGGTAGTGTTGTTAGATTTTGGTAATTGTTTTCATCGAAACTTTAGTTATGAACTTGTATTGTTGGCCATAAGGCCGAATTTGATAGTTGACAGGGTTGCAGGATTGATTTTGGGGGTCGGAAAATCATCCCGACTCAAGTTATGTGACGGCTATGTATATATATGTTGGTTTATGACAGGTTTCATAAGGCATTTTGGCATGTAGGTACTCGACAGAGTACCCCGTACTCTATCGAGTAGCTGCAGGAAAGAAAGAAATAAAGCATTCTGACCTTTGGGCTACTCGATCGAGTAGTAAGACACTCGATCGAGTAGTCAAGGGCACTCGATCGAGTACCACTACATACTCGATCGAGTAGCACTGTTACAGGAGGTTTTCGAAAATTAAAAGTGTGCAATTGTTTTATAATTGCAAGTTTGATGTTTAATGTGGTTATTAGTGCGCAGTAACACCTTTGAACCGTTAATTTCATATGCTAGACGTTGCGCTTGGGTTTTATATGCATATTTGTCACAATTAGTGAAGTGGTGATAGTTTCTTGTTGCTTTAATGTTACATCCGCCCTATTACTATCTATTTATCGGAGTTACATCTTCTCATACAATTGTGCATACGATATTAACATGCTTTATCGACGGTGGCTAGTTATCCCGGTGGTTTGTGTATGATTTCTAATTTAACGAGTATATGCTCAGCGAGTAATGTCCATAATAAATAATATGGTTCTAATTTATGTTATGAAGCAAGTAATAGGTAATTTTTGTGCTAATTTTGGGGGCGAACTTCGGGGACGAAGTTTCTTTTAGAAGGGAAGAGTAATGTCGCAAAATAAAAAGGCTAATTTTGAAATTATGTTGTTGTTTGCTTATAAGGTTTTGCTGTTTAATTACAAAATTTTCTAGTACTTTGATCACATTGCTTATATGAAGTGTAAGTGGTTACTTTAGTCAATTGAAGTGAATGTGATGGTATGTTTTAAAGGACGGTCATAAAGAGATAGTTGTGGTGCAATGTGTCGTAATAGAATCGGTTGTTGAGTAACATGGTGGTATTAGTTGTGCAACATGAAGTTGATATGAAATATGTTTCGGGATGATAGTTGTTACCATATGATGGGTGATCGTTGTTTGTGCTGGTTCGTATTGCGAGGTTGATGTTTTATATAGGATAGTTTGTAAAACGTTGAAGTATACATATAGAGTGACAGTTGATGATGATAATGTTTGTATGATAGTTGCAAGAGTCGATATATATGTATGAATAGAGTGTTAGATAGTGATGATGATGACATGGGGGATGGTATTTCAGGAGAGTAGTGTCGAAAGAGGAGTGATGTTGTTGTATTTCCGTGTCGAGTGTGTTGTAAAGGTGAGTTGAACTTCGGGGACGAAGTTCTTTTAAGGGGGGAAGACTGTAATACCCGCCCTTTTAGAGACCCTTTGACCAGTGTTGACTGACCTTGGGAGCGGGAATAGTCTTAGAAATGCGTGCCAAAACTATCTTGGGTTACGTGTTATGTGTGGTACTTGATAGAGTAGAGGCTACTCGATCGAGTAACGTGGTTACTCGATCGAGTAGGGGGTCACTCGATCGAGTATGTGGGGTACTCGATCGAGTATCGAGTTTTCAGCGAGGGTTTTTAATCGCGTTTTGTTAAATCCGCAAATCATTTCCGCCACTTTCCTCCTATCCTTTGGTCGCCTCTTTCCCTTCCCTTCACCATAAAACCTCCATGGAAGCCTTTTGAAGATCCTTGTGCCTTAGGAGAGCCTCACTTGAGTCGGGTAGCGGTCTTTTGCCGGGTTTCTCCTTATAGGTATGTCATAATCATCATCCGTATCCTCGTCTTTGTAATTAGGGTTTGCTTGGTAGTAATAGATGTTGTGTTGTGGTTATAGGTTTTGCTTGATTACTGGATATGTGATATGTTGGCATGGATTGGTTGCAGTTGCTTAAAGGTAGGTTCGCCTACTCAGTCTCTATGGATAGTCTAGTGTGTTGATTGTCGTATCATTGTTGTTGTGTTGTGGCTGCGTGGTGTGGCAGCATATATGCTGTAGTCGGTTAGTACATACAGTTTGTTGGTTGTTACGTTGCATCTGTCTGTGATTGTTTGTCTCTGGTTCGCGAGGCGCGTCCTTGGCTGAGTGGGGTCACTTGCGGGAGTGGCTTCACGCCCTAGTTTCGCCCTTCGTGGAACCCGCCACGAAAGGGGATGTGCACATTATTGGACAGGGTTATCGCTCGGTATGATGAGCGGGGATTTGGTGGGTACGGCTGCGGTCCCCCACGCGCGGGTCTGTCCAGGTGGACGATCGATGTGATGGTTGATTGGTTTAGTGTGATTGTGTGTGAGATTGATAGCGTTGTGTCGTGTTGATAGTTATGTTGTTGTTGTCGTATCTTATCTCAGTACTGACCTTGTGTGGTTGTTTTGTTTGTTATGTGTCTGTCGTGATCCCTTATGGTGAGCAGTCGGTCTTAGCAGGTGTTGATGTTGTTGATAGCTGGAGTCCGGGCAGGGACGAGTCTTCACGAGATTTGATAGCTTTAGGGAGTAGCCTTTGAGTTGTATCTTTTATATCGTTGTTGGCTTTAAATCACTTGTAATATAACATAATAGTTCTCTTATCGACATTTGTTTATTACTGTCCTCGGGCAACCGAGATGGTAATGCCCTTTATGCTAAGGAAGGCCTAGTTAAGGCTCCTCTGAATATGGGGGTGTTACAGGATCCCTGGGCAGCTCGAGCATACATCAAGGACAAGTCGGGCGGCTACTTATAGGACTTGCAAGGAAGTAATCTCCTTCTTAGGGACTTAATCGTTATTTAAGCCCTTAGTTACCCTAATACTTGTACTTAGTATAAATACCCCATTGTGTTATGGGATTAATCATCAAGTTTTAATCAAGTTAATTTACTAATCTAGTTTTGTAGATCCTATTAATCAAGTTGTAATTAAACAATTTAATATTAATCAAATCTTAATCTCTCTATAATCATTCAAGTGTTCTTAGATTAGTTGAGTAATTTGAAGAATATTTGGGGTTTATTGGAGACTTGACAACTCTTCATCATTCATCAAGTGTTCTTCTATTATTCTTTGCTTATTATTTGGATCATCCTTAAGTTGGTATAATCTCTTTTACCCTTTGCTTAATTAATTATTGCTTTATTCATTCACCATGTTTAACCTTGTTAAGATGATTGAGACCCCTATTAGCATGTTTACTGTTTTAGCAGGGATTTTACTGAATGAGAGCGTCCTGCCAAGGGATTTAAGGAGGGGTGATCTAACTTAAATAACTTGCCTGACCAGTATAAGTAAATAAATGGATAAGTAAAAAGTAAAGACATAAAGATTTTATACGTGGAAAAATCCTGGGAATAAGGGAAAAAACCACGGGCACCAAGCCATGAGTGATTGTTACTATGATTTCAGATAGCCTGACAGAGTATTTATATATCAGGCGTGACAGGCAAGAATATTGTTTAAGAATATAAGAGTGGAAGTGAGAATGAGTGTGTGATTAATGTCCCTTCTGTTTTTATCTTCTCTTCAATTTATACTAGCTTCCAAAGTCCTCCTTTTCTTCCATTTAGAGTTTCCTGGTGAATAGGGCTTGTGCCCTATTTACCCGAAGGTAGTTGACAGCATTTTAGCCGTTGTCTTTGACTCTTTCCTCTATCTTTTCCTTCTGAATTAGTCTTCCTTGTTTGTAGGGATTATATTTAAACAACCTGGTTGTTGCCTGCTTAGCGCGTGCAACGTTTTTCTTGTGCATGACGTGATCTCCTTTCAGGCTAGAGTTAGTTATTTCATGTCTTGTATTTTCTCCTGCTTGGTGCCTGTCCATATGCTGTTAGTGCCTGGTTTCATGTATCCTTTTCTTGAGTCTTGGTTTTGATCATTGCATGGCCTTTGTCAGGTCAGGTCAGGCAGGATAATTCTGGGCCCAACAATTGCCCCTTATCTGCTTATTCCATTATTGGGTCTGGCCAGGAATAAGGAGATAAAAATTTGGGCCAGGCAAAAAACTATGTAGGAATCTCTAACGGATTAGAGGTTGTGTTTGATTCAGCTTCTTATAACGGCTATATTGCCATAAATAGGTTAGATTCACAAAACCCTAGGAGAGTCATGATTAGCCTCAACCACTTGTTTTCCTAGCCATTTTGATTTTGCGGGTATAAATACTTTGCTTTGCCCCATCTTGCTTTCATATTCCAATCTCAAAATTTCTCCTTTCTCTTTCTAGAATTCTCTCTTTGCAAAAAATCAATTTTCAGCAAGAAATAAAGTATGGCTGGTGGTTGAAGAAAGACGGTTGCTTCCAAGGCTCCTGCTGAGATTGAGAAGGTCCCTGCTGAAGTTGAGAAGGTTCCTGCTGAAGTTGAGAAGGTTCCAGATATCATCCCTGAGGATGAAGTGGTGGAGGTGGTCGCTGCCCCAGAGATTTTATCCATGTCATATAAAGGGGTTGAATATACTCTTTTTAAGGCTTTTGCAGCTTCTTTCCACGAAGCCAATCAGTTGAAACCAACTTTTGAGCATTATTTGAAAGGTAGGGGCCTCATTCCTAGTGAGGCTGAGGTTTGGATCCCTGAGAGTGGTCCAGTCAGGGCTAATTGGGGTAGTCCAGGCTGGTTCTGTATTTTTGAATGGGCATTTAGGGATGGATGTCGGCTTCCTCTTTCTTCTCTTATGGTTGAGGTGATCAGGGCTATCAGGGTTCTTCTATTTCAACTCATGCCAATGGCTTGGAAGATTGTTCATTCAGTTGAGCAGTTGTGTTCTAAACATAAGTTGGTTATCACCCTGGATGACTTCAAGAATGTCTACCACTTGAAGACTCATTCTACTGGACGGTTCAACCTTCGAGTCAGGTCAAAGATGGCTCACCTGATTACAAACTTTGATTCAGGAGATGATAAGGGATGGGCTCAAACTTATATGTTTGTCAAGGCTGATTCTATTGCCCCTGACCTGGATTATCTTAATTATACGGCTGTTGAAGGAGGTAACTTTCTTTTCTATTGTATTTTGATTTGACAGTGATATATTTTGGGAAATCTACTTACTTGCTTTTGTTTCTTGTAGTAAATGACTGGGTAAATAATCCTAATGCTGAGGGGTCGGCTTACCGGATAGCACCTTTTATGGCGTTGCCTGAAGAGGAGAGGGTATGGCCTGCCTGTCTGAGGCAAACATCTATGCCTCGTTTCAAGAAGGCCAAATTGAGTACTTATAAGACAGTGAAAAGTGCTAAAGTGTCAGGGGCTTCTTCATCAAAGAGTAAGTTTTGCTTTCTTTTGTTTTGTTGATTCCTGTTTTGGACATGTGTTTAGATTGCTGATCTAGGGCCTCGTCGTGCAGCCACCGGGGCTTCTGCTAGGATTGCTAATTTTGGTTTGTCCTTGGGGAAGGCAAGGGTTTCCCAAATCACAGGGGAGAAGTCTAAGAATAATGAGGCCACAGGGAGTGATAGTGCTGTACAGATTCAGGAGCCTGTGCAGGAAGTCCAGTTGGTGTCCCCTGAGAAGGTTGTGGATGAGGGTGGTCGTCCTGAGAAGAGGAAAAGAGTAGATGAATCATCAGGAGGGGTTCATGAGGTCAGTGGGGTTAGGGCTCGGTTGGATGAGGTTTAATTTGCTAAGGAACAAATCCAAGCCCAGGCTTTTATGGTTGACGATCCTTATTACCAGTATCAGGCAGAGGATTCTTCTGCTCGTGCCTTGGCTGCTATGTATCGTACAAGGGATTATGCCTCCAACCTGATCACCATGCTTCATGAGGTATATTTCTTTGTCTAATTTTGTATGGGTGTTTGTGTGTGTTTTTTTGTTTTTGTTTTGTGTCTTAGATGGGTATTTTTTCTTTGCTAGAATGTCAATGATATGCTGAGGGGTGCCTGTCAACTAGATTCTGTCCACAGCCTAAAAAATACCCTGGATTGGGAGGTACAAATTTTGAAGAAAGATACTGCAAAGTTTAAGGCTGAATTGGAAGTGTCAAAAGCTGAGAATCATTCGTTAAAGGAGGATAATGAGGCAAGGAAGGCTCGGTTGGTGGTAGAGTCTTCTAAGCTGAAATCTGCTCAGGATGCCCTGAAAGCTCTTCAGGCCAAGTTTGATACCGTTCAGGAAGAGTTGAAGGCTGAGAAGCAGGCTATGCAGGAGCTGTTGAAGGTGAATGAAGAATTGGTTGTTAAGAGGGATCTGGTACAGGCCAGGTATAAGGATGCTGCAACTTACTTCTTTGGCAGGGGTCGAGTGGATGCCATGAAGGAGCTTGTTGAAGTCAGGCCTTTTTGGAATCCTGACCAAGAATTGGCTAATCTCAACACTACTTATCCTGAGCTTTGCAAGCTACATGCTGATGAGGAAGTGGACTCTCCATCATCCAAGGAAAAAAGTGGTGATGCTGAAGAGGAAGGGGGTGAGGACGAAGAGGAAGAGGAGGGTACTGATGAGGGAATTAGTTCTGCTACAGCTTCCAAGGCAGGCTGATTTTATTTGTTTTTGCTGTTTTTGTGATGTTTTAGTTTGTGTGGTTTTGGCCTATCCAGGGAGGGATGTTCCCTGGATAAACAGTTAGTTTTTGGTTTGTTTTTGGAGGTTTGTTTTGTCTTGCCCTAGGAGGGATGTATCCCTGGGTAAACATTTTGTTTTGGTATAAATATGTCATCTTTTTCCCTTGATTTCCTTGGCTGGCTTGATTTGTACCTGTTAATAACTCATTTGCCGTTTTTCTTTTAGAATAACACCTGTCAGGAGGCCTTATGGCCCTCATTCCGTTTTTGGGAAATGATGGCTCTGTTGCCTGTCAGGAGGGCTTTTTCTGAGAGGAGGGTGGTTGCCGGTCAGGGGGGCTTATGGCCCTCAGCCAGTCAGGAGGGCTTATTTAGACAAGTAGTCTGGTCTATTCCACCATTATACTTGTTTTTTATGTACTAAGCTCAGTTTAGTTTTTAGGTCAGGCAGGCAGGTGCCAAATTTATTTGTAGAGCATTTCAGGAATGCTTTTCAGGTTGGGTGGAGTGGCCCTCAATCCTGAATATTTGTTTAAGCCTAAGTATATAACAAATGAAAAGAAGGCGTGAAACAAGTTTTCAAGATTTGGTATAAAATGATTTAAATAAGCTGACTAGGCAGAGCTGAAAATAACAGGCATGTTTTCAGGCAAATTGGCAAATAGCAGGAAGGCATATTTTGTAGGGGATTTGTTATAAGATTCTATTGAAACATATAAGGAGTTGATAGTTTTACCTGTTTCTGGTTTAAACATGAAATAACTTTAAGTGGGAAATGTTCCGGATCCGGGATCATTTCTCTTCCAAAGTTTGCGACTGTAAGCTCCTTATCCTACTATTGAATCAATTAGGTATGGTCCTTCCCATGTGGGAGCTAGCTTGCCTGCATTTTTCTCTCTGGTGTTAGGGAAGACTTTTCTTAGGACCAGGTCTCCTTCCTTGAATACTCGATGTTGACATTCTTGTTGTAGCTTCGCTCTTGTTTGTTGGTAGGAGGCTATCCCGACCTTAGTTGCATCCCTTAGTTCTTCGGTTAGGATCGGGTTATCTTGCAGTAGTGGTCCATTTCTCCTCTATGGTATTTAGGCTACTTCGGTGGTTGGTACATGAATTTCTGCTGGGATTATGCCTCAGACTATAGACCAGGAATAGGGTGTCCGGCTTTGGGTCTGTTTTGGGTGTAGTCCTGTCACCCCATAGGACTAAGGGGAGTTCTTCACCCATCTTCCTTTTCTCCTTTTCAACTTTTTCTTCCTGCAGCTAATTACTACTTTGTTGCTTGATTACTCCTTTGTTGTTGGCTTTGGGGTAACCTGGTGTGGATGTGACTAGGTTGATATTCCATTGTGCACGTGAAATTTGTTTGTCCTCTTTCCCACAAATTGTGTACCGTTGTCACGACTATTTCGAAGGTATTCCATATCTACATATGATATTTCGTTTGATGAATGATATGACATCCTTCTCTTTGACTTTCCTGTATGAATCTGCCTCTATCCATTTTGAAAAGTAATCAGTCATTGCCAGCATGAAAACTTTTTGTCCTGGTGCTTGAGGTAATTTGCCTACTATATCCATGCCCCATTTCATGAATGGCTAGGGGGCTGAAATGGAATGTAGTAGCTCTGATGGTTGGTGGATATAAGGGGAGTGAATTTGACAACAGCTTCGCATTTAGAGTCAGTATGTTATGCGATCGGCTCTCAGGGTAGGCCAAAAGTAGCCTGTCCTGAGAACTTTACTTGCCAGGCTTCTGCCACCTTTGTGATTTCCACAGTATCCATCATGTATATCTTCTATAACTTGTTTAGCTTCGTGTGGTTCCGGGCAACGTAGGTAAGGTCTAGCCTGTGACTTTTTAAACAATGTGTTATTGATAATGGTGTAGGTAAAGGCTTTGATTCTTAGGGCCCTCGCTTCGTTTTTATCATTAGGGAGTGTTTTAGCAGGATTTTCCTGAACGGATCCGGCCTGATTAGGAAGTAATTCGGGTATCTAGTTCTATATATTTGGTAAAGATTAAGGGATAAGAAAAAGACTTAAGTATATAGATTATTGTTTATATTATATGGAAGAACTGAGTACAGATTAGTATATATATGATCGGATACTTTAGAGTAATAACAGATAGAAAAAGTGTAGAAAAATTAAAGAGTCCTCAATTGATCCTCATTGTCTATTTACAAAAGCTATATATAGTTCTCATTGCTATTCTCAACGTTACAATGATCAACGTTACAATGATCAACCACCTCCCCAAATGTAGGAGTTGTTGCCGGATTAATAGGGCATGTTCCCTATTAATCCGCTTGACTTATTCTTCTTTCAACGAATCTTCAGCCCTTTCTCTCCTTTCCGTCTTGATTCATAGATGATAGGATCTTTTGGTTGGACTTGGTCTTCCTTAAGTATAGGACACGATTATTTATATCCAACAATTGCATTTCTTGTTTATCTTTCTAAATCCAGCCTGTTTTAATGATCTGCCAGGTTATTTTGTACTTACCATCAGGCTTCTATTCCAGGATTTGGTTGCCTTCTTACTATAATATTCTTTAATAGCTGAACAGTAGTTAGACTTGTCCGGTCTCAGGTTACTTCAATCAGACTAATAAGGTCGGGCCAGGTTGGAGTCGGACCGAGGCTAACTGGGCCTAACAATTGCCCCTTGACATTTTACCCATGCTTTGGATCGGCCAGGGATGAGATGTCAACTTTACCGGTTAAACAATAAGAAGAATCATATTTATTCGGTGACTCTTAGACTCCTAGTTACCGTTGAACACCGCAACGGCTAAGTGATGTCATCTTTGGCGGTTTTGCAATTTCTAGGGTTTCCATCTTGTTATACATCTTCTATAAATACGGTATTTGGGGCGAGATTATTCTTCACCAAATTTCCTCCACTTTCTTTGCTAAATTTTCTTCTCAAATTCTCCCCTATTTCCCAGGAGTCTTGTTCTGCTAGTTTATACTTTTTCGATAATCACAATAAATCAAACAATAAAAGATATGGGAGCCAAAAAACGTCCCCCGTATCCCCGAAATGCCGCATCTCGGTTGCTGCTGCGAGCTCCGAACCCACGGATGTCCAGGAGGAAGAGGTGATGGAAATTGATCCTCCCGCTCGTCTTTGGGCTTTTAAGTACCAGGATTCTGTATTCACTGCCCTTCAATCTTTGGATCCTTACTTTCCTGAAGAGAACTTGTTGAAAACAAATTATGACAAGATATTAAGGGAGAAGAAAATAATTCCTGAGTGGACTGAGGTATGGATCCCTGAATCTTGTCCATCGAGCTAATCTGGTGTCACCTGGTTGGTTTTGTATTTTTGAATGGGCGTTCAAAGCGGTCATGTAAGTTACCTTTTACCCCTTTAATGATTGATACCATTCGTGCAATGGAAGTATTACCTTTTCAGATTATGCCAATGGTTTGGAAACTTATCCATTCTGTTGAAAATTTGTGTGCTAAGCACAATCTCACAATTACCCTTAACGATATCAAGGCAATTTATCATATGAACAATCCAGTTAATAGTCGTTTTAATTTGAGAATCAAGTCGAAAATGTCTCCATTAATTACTAACCTGGACTCTGGAGACGATAAAAGTTGGGCAAAGACTTTCCTGTTTATCCGGACTGAGACTCTGGGATCAGGCTTTGATTATCTGAGATATCCTCCCTTGGAGAGTGGTAGGTTCCCTGTACTCTTATTTTGCAATATATATTACATGAAATTAATAGATTTTGATTTTCACCTGTGTAATTTTGATGTTTTTTGCGCTCCGATTGGAGCTTTGATCCTCCTGACGAGGAAGTCGTTTCCGGGATAGAGGCTTTCCTTGCTATTCCTGAGGAAGAGAGGACCTGGCCAGCTAGTTTGGGCAGGGAATTATTGCCCCGTTATATGAAGACCAAGCTGACTGGGGTCAAAGTACCCAAAGGCAACCCTAGCTCTACTACTCTTTCCTGTACGTCTTCTATATGTCTTTATGTTAACTGTTATCTTCTTTTTATTTCTCATCTGATACTTACGTATATTCTTTATGTATTCAGTATTTAGGTCTTCTGCTAGATTGGCCAGCTTTTCTGCAAAGGATTTGAAGGCTGGGGTGGCTAGGATCGCTGAATCACCCAAGAGCCAGGAGGCTAGTGGGAGTGATAAAACGCTTGATATTCTGGTTTCGATGTCCACCTTCTCAAGATCCACCTGTGGCTAGTGTCACCGGAGGTCGTCCGTGCTCCAAAAAGGAAGAGGGAAGATGTTATCCTTGAAGAGGAGGAGGGAGAGAAAGAGCCTATCTAGGCTCGGAGCAATAAGGAGTATAAGGCAAGTGCCTGCTAGGATTGATGACATGGATGATGCCCGGGCACGAGATAAATGAGTTTTCTGCAAAAATGAGCGGCCACTCTTGTCTGCGCTAGTACTCTTGAGTCGTCTACCGAGTGGTTTCTATTCGACTTCTCTTGTAACAAAGGTCTGCGATCTTGATTTCCAGGCTAAGGAGGTTAGTTGTAAAGGGATATTTTTAATTGTTCATGTGCTTTTTGTTTTGCCTTGTACTTGGCTGATTGATTTTATATATATGTAGGGATTGGATGCGGGTTGGCTCTTTCTTGTCACTCGGGGATGCCCAGGCCAGGGTTACTAGTTTGGACGAAAAACTGGATAACCTTAACCGTGACTCGCATACATCCGGGAGTAATGAGGTAGTACTTCAATCCCAGTGAGGACAACTAGAGAGGCAACTAGGGCTGCTATAGTTTGTGAGGTGGCCGCAAAAATGCTTTGAGAAGGTTGTCGGCAAGAGTTGGAGGTGAGAAGCGAGCAATGCAAGATCGGTTGAGAAAAAATGAGGAGCTTCTTCTGTGAAAAGGAATTAGTGGAGGCGCGGCTGGCTGATGTCTTTGCTCGGTACTTCTTCGGGAAAGGCCGGGTTGATGCTATGAGGGATCCGGAATCGACCGGCCAAGCTAATTGGGATCCTGGACCGGGATGAGACAAAGATTGGACGCTCGGTATCCTGATTTGGCCAATATGGGTCAAGAAGAAGAAGTGGATTCTCCTCCTTCCAAGGCAAAATATGACGACCAGGAAATGGTGGATGGTTGTGAATCGGTTACTGGCTCAAAAATAACTTAGATTTTTCTTTTAGGTTTTGGTCTATCAGGGGGAATGTCCCTGGAATGAATATTTAGGAATTGTTTGGCCCATCCAGGGGGGATGTCCCTGGAATGGATGATTATTAGGTGTGTGGTAGGGCCGACTATTTTGGATGAATAAATATTTGGTCTTGGTTTGTTTCTTTTTGTGTTTTGACAAGGTACTTTTGTAATATCAGATGTCTGGGATCGACCAGATTATCCGACGATCGGGCGATTTTGTCTTGATCTCGCCGTTTAATATTTTTTTTTTTTTTTGTTATGGGTGGGGTTGTTGCACATGCCTGGAGGGCTTACGTCCCCTGCCTGTCTGGAGGGCTTATGACCCATTTATGTTATACAAGTCGGGAAGGAGTTTTCCAGTTTGTATGTTAAGTGGAGCTCGATATTTAAAGGCTGTTTTGCAACCAAATTTGGATATCGGTTGGATATTTGGTGGGGTAGCCCCAATCTTTAGGATTTGTTTTAGATAAAATGCGATGTAAAACAAGTATTGAAGATTCTACTTGGTAAAAGTGCATATGAGAACATAGATAAGTTTTTGGGCACATAATTTGAAGAAATCATATACGGCATTTATTCATATAATGGCAAGTATCATACATGTAGTTTCATATCAAGCCAGGCAAGAAATGTTAAGGTGAAAAATTATACCTGGATTGAGAGATATATTTTATATGTGAAATAGTTTTAAATGTGTAATATTCCAAGCTCTTGGGATCATTTCGCCGTCCAGGGTTTGTAATCTATAAGCTCCTTGGCCGACTATTGAGTCAATCAGGTAGGGACCGTCCCAGGTTGGGGCCAATTTGCCAGCATTCTTTTCTTTTGTGTTTTGGAAGACTTTCCTGAGGACAAGGTCTCCTACCCTGAATACCCTGGCTTTGACAGTCTTGTTGTAGCTTTTCGCAACTCTTTGCTGATATGCTGGTAATCTGATGCTGGCTGCATCTCTTAGCTCTTCTGTTAAGTCCAGGCTGTCCTCCATTAGAGGTATATTGCTGGTTATTGTGTTCATGCTACATCTGGCTGGTGGAATTTTTACCTCAGCCGAGATTACTACTTCACATCCATAGACCAAGGAGTAAGGGGTTTGGCCTGTGGAATTTTTAGGCGTGGTTCTGTCAGCCTAGAGGACCAGGGGGAGTTCTTCCGCCCATCTGCCTTTTCTTCTTTCCAGTTTCTTCTTTATGCAGCTGATTACTACCTTATTACTGGATTCTGCATGACCGTTGGCTTTTGGATATCCTGGTGTGGATGTTACCAGATTGATGTTCCATTGAGCACAGAAGGCGGCTGTTCTTTTTCCCACAAATTGCGTGCCATTGTTGCATACTATTTCAGAGGGGATGCCATATCTACATATGATGTTGTGTTTGATGAATGCTATGACATCCTTCTCCTTGACTTGCCTATATGAATCAGCTACTATCCACTTGGAAAAGTAGTCAGTCATTGCTAGCATGAAAACTTTTTGTCCGGGTGCTTGAGGTAGTTTCCCTACTATGTCCATGTCCCATTTCATAAATGGCCAGGGCGCGGATATGGAATGTAGTTCTTCAGATGGCTGATGGATATATGGTCCATGAATCGACAAGCTTTACATTTAGAGTGAATTCCGGGCAATCGGCTCTCAAGGTGGGCCAATAATAACCTGTTCCGAGTACTTTGCTTGCCAGGCTTCTTCCACCTTTATGATTTCCACAAGTATCCTTCATGGATTTCGATAATATCTGTTCGACTTCTTGTGGTTCCAGGCATCGAGATACGGCCCGACTGCGATTTCTTAAAAAGCACGTTGTCAATAATAGTGTACGAAGCAGCTTTTATTTTTAGTGCTCTGGCATCTTGCTTATTTAGGGGAAGGATTCCTTTTTGTAGCCAGTCATAGTAGGGTTTTGTCCAAGAATTGGGAATATAAATTGGGAAACTTTCATCTTGTTTATCTATTGCAGGTTCTAGTAAATGTACGATGGGTATTTTGTCGAAGTCTAGGGGACTGAAGTTAGATCCTAGGCCGGCTAGAGCATCGGCCTGGGTATTCAAGTCCCTGGGAATTTGGTCAATATTGAAACTTCGAAATTTTCCTTTTAAAATTTGAACAACATCTAGATAAAGCATCATTTTGGGGTCTTTTGCAAGATATATCCCATTTACTTGGTTGGAGATGAGAAGGAAATCGACGTACCTTTAGGTTCGTATACCAAGGTCAATACATACCTTTAATCCAGCTATTAGGGCTTCATACTCTGCCTCATTGTTGGTAGCCTCAAATGCACAGCTTATAGTGTGTACTATCTTATCCCCCTGTGGCGATTTTAGTACTACCCCAAGGCATGTGCCCCTGATGTTGGCTGCACCGTCGACGAATAGGGTCCATTTTAGGTCTGTTTGGTCGCTGGTCAGTTTATGCACTTCTTTTATTAGGTCGGGATCTAGGGTCGGACTAAAATCAGCCACAAAGTCTGCTAATGCTTGTGACTTAATTGTTGTCCTTGGTTCAAATGTTATATTGTATGTGCTCAGCTGGACTAACCATTTGCACATTCGTCCGGACAATTCTGGCTTTCTAAGTACAGACTTGATAGGAAGATTGGTTCTGACTATTATAGGGTGACTTTCAAAGTATGGTCTTAATTTTGTGCAACTCATAATTAAAGCTAAAACATATTTTTCAAGCAGGCCATACCTGATCTCTGCGTCTAGTAGGCTCTTACTTACATAATAGACTGGGTGTTGTTGTCCGTCTGCTTCTTTGACCAAGACTGCACTTGATGACAAGTTTACTGTGGATGACAATTATCTTGTTAGGGGTTCATCTTTGACTGGTTTTGCCAACAAGGGAGGAGAGGATAGATATATCTTTAGGTCTTCAAAGGCGGCCGATGATCGGGGGTCCATGAAAAGTCCTTGTTCTTTCTTAGCGGGTTGTAGAATGATTTGCACCTCTCGATGATCTTGAAATGAATCTGCTTCGGGCCGCTTCTTCTTCCGTCGGCTTTTGTATGTCTTTGACCGTCTTTGGTGGTTCTAGCTCTAGAATAGCTTTGATCTGTTCAGGGCTGGCTTCTATCCCTCTTTTTGTCACCATATAGCCCAGGAACTTGCTTGCTGAGACTCCGAAGTGGCATTTTTGTGGGTTGAGCTTCATATTGAATTTCTCCAGTATTTGAAAGGCTACTTCCAGGTCTTTGACGTGGTCTTCTGCCTTTTTTGACTTGACTACCATGTCATCTATATAGACTTCCATGGTGTCTCCTATCTGGTCTTTAAACATCATGTTGACTAGCCTTTGGTAGGTTGCACCGCATTTTTAATCCAAAGGGCATAGCAAGATAGCAATATATACCTCTTTCGGTGATGAAAGTCGTGCTTTCCTGGATCTGCAGGTGCATTTTTATCGATTGAATCTACTGGAGGCGTCCATGAATGTTAGCATTTCGTGGCTGCGGTGGCATCTACCATTGCATCGATGTGTGGCAGGGGAAATGGATCTTTTGGGCAGGCTTTGTTTAAGTCGGTGTAATCTACACAGACTCTCCATTTGCCATTTTTCTTTTGGACTAATACTACGTTTGCAAGCCGTCGGGGTACATTACTTCCCTGATCATTCCCATGTCTAGTAGCTTGTCAACTTCTTGGTTGATGATTTCATGCCTCTCTGCGCCGAATTTTCTTCTCTTTTTCTTTGCAGGCTTAAAGGATTTGTCAATATTCAACTTATGAGTAATAACATCAAAGATCTATACCAGTCATATCAAAATGTGACCAAGCAAAACAAGACATTTTAGTTTTGAGAAAGCTGACCAGTTGGGTCTTATTGAGTCGGGTGCATCGACCCTACGAGTACTTTCTGTCGGGAATTCTTGGTCTAATATGACCTCTCCTGTTTCCATCTGTGATTGTGCTACATATTCTTCCCCGACAGTGGCTTTAATTGCTATGCAAGGGACTTACCTAACTTTGAGGGTTTCAAAGCCTTTGAGTGTAACATTCTGAGTTTCCCTCTGTTCTCCCCTGATGGTGGTTATCCCCCATTCTGTTGGGATTTTCACACATTGGTGGTATGTTGATGATATTGCTTTGACATTGTGGATCCATGGTCTGCCCCTGTGATTACATTATATGAGGATAGGCAATCCATTACTCCAAATCTTTCATATGAAGCCACGCCTTCCACATAGGTTGCAGGTGATTTCTCCCAAGGTGTTCTTTGTTTCTCCGCCGAATCCAACCAGACGCTGGATTTCTTGATGATCTTTCCTTCATCTATCTTCATAGCTTTGAGGACGTCAAGCATCACCAGGTTGATTGAACGCCTCCCCTATCGTGATTCTTGATACCTTTCTTTGTGCCGGTTTGCATGGTGATTACCAGGTGTCGTGGTGTAGATCGATATTCCCTACAGTCCGAGTCATCAAAGGTAATAGCGGGCAATGACTTGGGCCTGGAAGGAGGTTGAAGTCTGGATTCCCTGGATATTCTTTTGGCAATGAGTGGTCGGACCACGATTTCGATCCTCCATTTATGAACTTGACTTCATAGATGGGGGAGGAGGAGGAGGATCTCTACTTGTTCCCCGAATCCCTCTTATTTTGCTCTTCATCTTTGTTCTTTGGTTCTTTGGATTAAATCCTTCAAGAAGCCTTTCTTTAAGAGATATGCCACCTGTTTCTGAGCCGGATGCATTCTTCTGTGGTGTGCCCGATATCCCGATGGAAGTCACACCATCTTGTTGGGTCTTTCCTGGGGTTATCGATTTCTTGGGCCATCCGATTTGTATCTCCCGGGCTTTCCAGCGTTTAATTAATCCTGCAGTATTAATAGAGAAGTTATATTCAGGAATAGTTGGTAGGCTAGAAAGGTTACCTCTGTGTTCTTGTGCCATGTTGACTTGGATCTTTCGGGCCTGGAATAGGGTCTTTGATCTGGGGTTGCCTCCTTTCTGGTAGGAGCTTTTCCTGTTAGTGTGTCCATAGCCTTGCTTTCCCCCGGATGAGTTCGTTCTGAAGTTGAGATCTTCTTCTAATCGGACATGCTCTAAGGCGATGGATTGAACAAGAGCAAAGGATGGGCATGCTTTCTTGGTCAAGTCTGCATAGATGTCACATCAAGCAGACCCCTTGCAAAGGCTTCTACCGTTTTTTCTTCATCACACACAGGAATGGCCACTTTTTCTTTGACAAATCTAGCTAGGAATTCTTTGAGAGATTCTTCGGAAGTCGCTTTACCTGAACAGTTCTTGGGTCTCTTAGCCATATCTCTGCTTTGCTCGCGAATTTTTGATTGAAGGCATTGATTAATTCGCAAAAAATTCTTGATACCTCCATTTGGGAGATTAATGAACCACCGTAATCTTTGCTCCGGTCGGGGTTGTACCAAAGCCCTTACACATGCGGACTGCCCGAGTTCACCGGGTATTGAGGCGACCAACATTTTCTGTTTGAATATGGTAACATGATTTTGTGAATCAGAGGTTCCATCATAAGTTCTCATGGATGGAACAAGAAATTTCTTGGGAGATCAATCTTTGCAATTTCATCCGCAAAAGGTGAATCTGCAAAGTCATCAACTTCTAATTCAGCCACGAGTCCGGCACTCCAGGTATGTTTTCTATTTTATGGTGGAGTTTTTGAATTTCCTGAAGCATGGCCATCATTATTGCTGCTTCAGTCTTGTTTGTTTCGTCATTGGGAATGGTTGGTGTTTTAGCAGGATTTCCCCTGAATGGATCCGGCTTTATTTAAAGAGTGATTTGGGTATCTAGTTCTATAAGTTTAATGTATTGTGAATGAACAATATGGGAAAACGTAGTGTAAGGAATATCACTTGTATTACTTTATAAGCTGAATACAAATTTGTATAAGTAATTGAATATACGAGAATGAAAGATAAAATGTAGAGTAGCTGAATATAAATCAGTGAATAATGATCCCCTTTACAAATGCTTCATTATGTTATTTATAATTCTACTAATATTAACGTTACATTATTCTCAACGTTCTTCCCCGTTTGTAGGAGCCGTTTCCAGATTAATAGGGCATGCTCCCTATTAATTCGCTTGACCTGTTCTGCTTCTTAACCAATCTTCAGCTCTTTCTCCTTTACCCGTCTTGATTCATGGACGATTTAGTCTTATAGTTGGACTTGGTCTTCCTTGAAAATAGGACACGATTATTCCTTCCCAACAACTATATTTCTTGTTTATCTTCTTAATCCAAATGTTTTAATACTCGCCAGGCTATTCTGCACTTACCATCAGGCTTCTCTTTCAGGATTTAGTAGCCTGCTTGCTATAATATTCTTCAACAGCTAAATAATAGTCAGATTTGTCCGGTCTCAGGTTACTTCAATCAGACTAATAAAGTCAGGCTAGGTTGGAGTCAGACCAGGCTAAACTGGGCCCAACAGTTGCCCCTTGACATTTTACCCATGCTGGATCTGGCCAGGGGTGAGATGTCAACTTTACCGTGTTAAACAATAAGAAGAGTCATATTTATTCAGTGACTCTTAGACTCCTATTTACCGTTGGACATTGCAACGGCTAAGTGATGTCATGCTGACAGTTTTGCAATTTCTAGGGTTTCCATGCAGTTATACATCTTCTATAAATACGGTATTTAGGGCGATTTTATTCTTCACCAATTTTCCTCCACTTTCTTTGCTAGATTTTCTTCTGAAATTCTCCCCTATTTCTCAGTAATCTTGTTCTGCTAATTTATACTTTTTCGATAATTTAACTTCATCAAAATAAATCAAACAATAAAAGATATGGGAGCCAAAAAACGTCCTTCATCCCAGAAAACTGCTGCTGCTGCTGAGCCTGAACCCACAGATGTTCAGGAGGAAGAGGTGATGGAAGTTGAACCTCCTGCTCATGCTGTGGCTTTTAAATACCAGGACTCTGTGTTTACTGCCCTTCAATCTTTGGATCCTTACTTTCCTGAAGAGAACTTGTTGAAAACAAATTATGACAAGATATTAAGGGAGAGGAAAATAATTCCTGAGTCGACTGAGGTATGGATCCCTGAATCTTGTCCAGTCAGAGCTAACTAGGTGTCACCTGGTTGGTTTTGTATTTTTGAATGGGCGTTCAAAGCAGGCTGTAAGTTACCTTTTACCCCTTTAATGATTGATACCATTCGTGCAATGGAAGTATCACCTTTTCAGATTATGCCAATGGTTTGGAAACTTATCCATTCTGTTGAAAATTTGTGTGCTAAGCACAATCTCACAATTACCCTTAATGATATCAAGGCAATTTATCATATGAAAAATCCAGTTAGTGGTCGTTTTAATTTGAGAATTAAATCGAAAATGTCTCCATAAATTACTAACCTGGACTCTGGAGATGATAAAAGTTGGGCAAAGACTTTCCTGTTTGTCCGGACCGAGACTTTGGGATCAGGCTTTGATTATCTGAGATACCCTCCCTTGGAGAGTGGTAGGTTTCCTGTACTTTTATTTTGCAATATATATTACATGAAATTAATAGATTTTGATTCTTACCTGTGTAATTTTGACGGTTTTTGCAGCTTCTGATTGGAGCTTTGATCCTCTTGATGAGGAAGCTGTTTCCAGGATAGAGGCTTTCCTTGCTATCCCTGAGGAGGAGAGGACCTGGCCAGCTAGTTTGGGCAGGGAATTGTTGCCCCGGTATATGAAGACCAAGCTGACTGGGGTCAGAGTACCCAAAGGCAAGCCTAGTTCTACTACTCTTTCCTGTACGTCTTCTGTATGTCTTTATGTTAACTGTTATCTTCTTGTCTTTTCTCGTCTGATACTTACGTATATTTTTTATGTATTTAGTATTTAGGCCTTCTACTCGGTTGGCCAGCTTTTCTGCAAAGGATTTGAAGGCTGGGGTGGCTAGGATTGCTGAACAGTCCAAGAGCCAGGAGGCTAGTGGGAGAGACAAAAGGCTTGATATCCTGGTTTCTGATGTCCAGCCTTCTCAAGATCCACCCAGGGTAGTGTCACCAGAGGTCGTCCAGGCTCAGAAAAGGAAGAGGGAAGATGTTATCCTGGAAGAGGAGGAGGGAGAGAAAGAGCTTATCCAGGCTCGGCCAATCAGGAGTATAAGGCAAGTGCCTGCTAGGATTGATGATATGGATGATGCCCGGGCACGGATAGATGAGTTTTCTGCAAAAATGAGCGGCCAGCTCTTGTCTGCTAGTACCCTTGAGTCGTCTACCAGAGTGGTTTCTATTCTGACTTCTCTTGTAACAAAGGTCACTGAACTTGCTTCCCAGGCTAGGGAGGTTAGTTGTAAAGGGATATTTTTAATTATTCATGTGCTTTTTGTTTTGCCTTGTACTTGGCTGATTGATTTTATATATATGTAGGGATTGGATGCCTGGTTGGCTACTGCTTGTCAGCTCAGGGATGCCCAGGCCAGGGTTACTAAATTGGAGGAAAAACTGGATAACCTTAACCGTGACCTGCATACATCCAGGGGTAATGAGGTAGTACTTCAATCCCAGCTGGGGGCAGCTAGAGAGGCAACTAGGGCTGCTATAGTTTGTGAGGTGGCCGCAAAAAATGCTGAGAAGGTTGTCAGGCAAGAGTTGGGGGCTGAGAAGCAGGCAATGCAAGATCAGTTGAGAAAAAATGAGGAGCTTGCTGCTGAAAAGGAATTGGTGGAGGCACGGTTGGCTGATGCTGCTCAATACTTCTTCGGGAAAGGTCGGGTTGATGCTATGAGGGATCCGGAATCCGACCGGGCTAATTGGAATCCGGACCGGGATGAGATAGCTTTGGACGCTCAGTATCCTGATTTGGCCAATATGGGTCAAGAAGAAGAAGTGGATTCTCCTCCTTCCAAGGCAAAGTCTGATGACCAGGAAATGGCGGATGGTTGTGAGTCGGTTACTGGCTCAAAGATAACTTAGTTTTGTTTTTCTTTTAGGTTTTGGTCTATCCAGGGGGAATGTCCCTGGAATGAATATTTAGGGAAATTATTTTTTTGTCCCATCCAGAGGGGATGTCCCTGAAATGGATGATTATTAGGTGTGTGGTAAGGCCAATTATTTTGGATGAATAAATATTTGGTTTGTGTTTGTTTCTTTTTGTGTTTTGACAAGGTACTTTTGTAGTGTTGGATGTGTACTGGATCTGCCGCGCTTTTTGACCGATCGGGCCGCTTTTTATCTTGAATCTGCCAGTCCTTATTTTTATTGTTTGTTATGGGTGGGGTTGTTGCCTGTCTGGATGGCTTACGTCCCCTGCCTGTCTGGAGGGCTTATGACCCATCTATGTTATACAAGTCAGGAAGGAGTTTTCCAGATTTGTATGTTTAAGTGGAGCTCAATGTTTAAAGGCCTGTTTTGCAACTGAATTTTGGATATCAGTTGGATATTTAGTGGGTGTGGCCCCCAATCTTTAAGATTTGTTTTAAATAAAATGCAGTATGTAAAACAAGTATTGAAGATTCTACTTGGTAAAAGTAAATATGAGAACATAGATAAGTACTTGGGCACATAATTTGAAGAAATCATATACGACATTTATTCACATAATTTGCAAGTATCATACATCTATTTTCCAGGCAAGAAATGTCAAGGTGAAAAATTATACCTGGATTGAGAGATATATTTTATATGTGAAATAGTTTTAAATGTGCAATATTCCAAGCTCTTGGGATCATTTCGCCGTCCAGGGTTTGTAATCTATAAGCTCCCTGGCCGACTATTGAATCAATCAGATAGGGACCTTCCCAGGTTGGGGCCAATTTGCCAGCATTCTTTTCTTTTGTGTTTTGGAAGACTTTCCTGATGACAAGGTCTCCTACCCTGAATACCCTGGCTTTGACAGTCTTGTTGTAGCTTTTCGCAACTCTTTGCTGATATGCTGGTAATCTGATGCTGGCTGCATCTCTTAGCTCTTCTGTTAAGTCCAGGCTGTCCTCCATTAGAGGTATATTGCTTGTTATTGTGTTCAGGCTACATCTGGCTGATGGAATGTCCACCTCGGCCAGAGTCTTCGCTTCACATCCATAGACCAAGGAGTAGGGGTTTGGCCTGTGGATGTTTTAGGCGTGGTTCACAAACCCAAAGGACCGGGGGAGTTCTTCAGCCCATCCGCCTTTTCTTCTTTCCAGCTTTTTCTTTATGCAGCTGATTACCACCTTATTATTGGATTCTGCCTGACCGTTAGCTTTTGGATATCCTGGTGTGGATGTTACCGTTGATGTTCCATTGAGCACGTAGGGTTCTTTTTCTTTTTCCACAAATTGCGTGCCATTGTCGCATACTATTTTAGAGGGGATGCCATATCTACATATGATGTTGTGTTTGATGAATGCTATGACATCCTTCTCCTTGACTTGCCTGTATGATTCAGCTTCTATCCACTTGGAGAAGTAATCAGTCATTGCTAGCATGAAAACTTTCTGTCCGGGTGCTTGAGGTAGTTTTCCTACTATATCCATGCCCCACTTCATAAATGGCCAGGGTGCGGATATGGAATGTAGTTCCTCAGATGGCTGATGGATATATGGTCCGTGAATCTGACAAGCTTTGCATTTAGAGCTGAAATCCAGGCAATCGGCTCTCAAGGTAGGCCAATAATATCCTGTTCTAAGTACTTTGCTTGCCAGGCTTCTTCCACCTTTATGATTTCCACAGTATCCTTCATGGATTTCTGATAATATCTTCTCAGCTTCTTGTGGTTCCGGGCATCTGAGGTACGGCCCAGCTTGCGATTTCTTAAAAAGCACGTTGTCAATAATAGTATATGAAATAGCTTTTATTTTTAGTGCTTTGGCATCTTGCTTGTTTAGGGGAAGGATTCCCTGTTGTAGCTAGTCATAGTAGGGTTTTGTCCAAGAATTGGCAATATAAATTGGGAAGCTTTCATTTTGTTTATTTATTGCAGGTTCTAGTAAATGTACAATGGGTATTTTGTCGAAGTCTATGGGACTGAAGTTGGATCCTAGGCCCGCTAGAGCATCGGCCTGGGTATTCAAGTCCCTGGGAATTTGGTCAATATTAAAATTGCGAAATTTTGATTTTAAGATTTGAACAACATCCAAATAAAGCATCATCTTTGAGTCTTTAGCTGTATATATCCCATTTACTTGGTTTGAAATAAGGAGGGAATCAGTACGTACCTTTAGGTTTTGTACACCAAGGTCAATACATACCTTTAGTCCAGCTATTAGGGCTTCGTATTCTACTTCATTGTTGGTGGCTTCGAATGCACAGCTTATAGCCTGTACTATCTTATCCCCCTGTGGCGATTTTAGTACTACCCCCAGGCCTGTGCCTCTCATGTTGGCTGCACCGTCGATAAATAGGGTCCATTCTAGGTCTGCCTGGTCGCTGGTCAGTTTATTTACTTCTTTTATTAGGCCGGGTTCTAGGGTCGGACTAAAATCAGCCACAAAGTCTGCTAGTGCTTGTGACTTAATTGCTGTTCTTGGTTCAAATGTTATGTTGTATGTGCTTAGCTGTACTTACCATTTACACATTCGACCGGATAATTCTGGCTTCCTAAGTACAGATTTGATAGGAAGATTGGTTCTGACTATTATAGAGTGGCTTTCAAAGTATGGTCTTAATTTTGTGCAACTCATAATTAAAGCTAAAACATATTTTTCAAGCAGGCCATACCTGATCTCTGCATCCAGTAGACTTTTACTTACATAATAGACGGGGTGCTGTTGTCCGTCTGCTTCTTTGACCAGGACTGCACTGACAGCAGTTTCTGTGACTGACAGGTATACTGTCAGGGGCTCATCTTTGATTGGTTTTGCCAGCAGGGGAGGAGAGGATAGATATATCTTTAGGTCTTCAAAGGCGGTCTGATGATCAGGGGTCCATTGAAAGTCCTTGTTTTTCCTTAGCAGGTTATAGAATGATTTGCACCTCTCTGATGATCTTGAAATGAACCTGTTCAGGGCTGCTATTCTTCCAGTCAGCTTTTGTATGTCTTTGACTGTCTTTGGTGGTTCTAACTCCAGAATAGCTTTGGTCTGTTCAGGGCTGGCTTCTATTCCTCTTTTTGTCACCATGTAACCCAGGAATTTGCCTGCTGAGACTCCGAAGTGGCATTTTTGTGGGTTGAGCTTCATATTGAATTTCTCCAGTATTTGAAAGGCTACTTCCAGGTCTTTGACGTGGTCTTCTGCCTTTTTTGACTTGACTACCATGTCATCTATATAGACTTCCATGGTGTCTCCTATCTGGTATTTGAACATCATGTTGACTAGCCTTTGGTAGGTTGCACCTGCATTTTTTAATCCAAAGGGCATAGCAGTATAACAATATATATATCTCTTTCAGTGATGAAAGCTGTGCTTTCCTGGTCTTCTGGATGCATTTTTATCTGATTGAATCCGCTGGAGGCATCCATGAATGTTAACATTTCGTGGCCTGCAGTGGCATCTACCATTGCATCGATGTGTGGCAAGGGAAATGGATCTTTTGGGCAGGCTTTGTTTAAGTCGGTGTAGTCTACACAGACTCTCCATTTGCCATTTTTCTTTTGGACGACTACTACGTTTGCAAGCCAGTCAGGGTACATTACTTCCTTGTGAAGGAAAAAGTAGATCTATATACACTAACATACTCATATATGTCTTAATTAATTTGTCATAAAATTAAATATGGATTTTATGCATGCAAACAAATAAACAAAATAGAGAAGAAATCATATTCTTACAATGGGTATTTCGGTTTATATGGGCACAAAATAGATCTCCTTCTCTTTTGTTTTTGAGCTCTCCAAATGGAAGAGCAAGGATTCAAATGTAGAATCCCTCCCAAAAGCATATACCCAAGGAATACATCTTAATAACCAATATTATTTAGATCTAGTAATAATATTAGTTTTTGCTATAAAATGATACAAAATAAATTGTATTTTTTTGGCTCTTGAATCACTCGGTCAAGAGGGAGTATATGTGAGATTTTATTTCTCTAGAAAATTCATATATTGTAGAGATTCACCACTTTCTTACACTAGAAAATGTTATATGTAAAAATGATGAAATGAAATGAATTGAAAAGAAAAAGCTCTTTTTCTTTTCTTGTATGGTTGGCCGAAAATTGGCTTGGGTAGGATGCCCAATACTTTTTGTTTTTGCTCTTCTCAAAAGCATAGGTGCGCATGGCTAGAGATTAGACTTTAATAATTATGTTTTCTCTTATTAAAATAATCAACATAATTATTCCACTAATACTCCTAATTTTCGGTTTATACAAGATAAAATGGAAGGTCCATTTTATTTTGTCATTTGTCAAGTGTGACATATGTGACATGTTACTTGACATGTGAATTTGTAATGTATTTTTAACATATTAAAAATCAACATACTCATAAAATATGTCATTTACAAAATCGACTAGTAATTCGTAATTACTTGTACCAAAAATGTTTCCAAATTATAAACTACAACATTCTGTATTTATAATAATTTATTCATTCCGTTTCAATTGTTTCTGTAAACAATAATTTCATCTAAGTAATAAAACAATTCGATTACTTAGACCGTGTCTCATTTAATCATATTTACAATGAGATACGTAAATTATACTCACAAAATTATCCGTCAATTTTAAGCAATTTAATTAACTCGTATCGGTATACGATTAATTAAATAATCAATTAAGAGTATTTCCCTATAGGTATGACCTAAGGGGATCAACTGATCACCACCGTCGCACGACAATAATGTCAAACTCTAGTCAGCCAATCATTACCGATATGTGTGGACCAGTTGACTTGTAAAATATTACATCCCACATGTATTCTTAAAATGAGATTTAATAATGATATTTAAATCATGTGATCGCACTATTGTTGAGGACACATTTCCCAACAATCTCCCACTTGTCCTCGACAAGTGTGCGTCACCAATTCTCTTGTCCTATTACTATCTCCCACTCAATGCAAGGTGTCTTTCAGGTCGTACTTGCAAGTGATCATATCGAGAGTGGTTTCCTCGATCTGGAGAATAACTGATTGACCGGATTTATCTATCATAGATACCTTCCGAGCGTGGCCACGCATTTCCAGTTCATTACTCCTCCAGTGGCCTTGAGATATTGTTTTAACCCTGACAAAGGGATGGACAATTCCTATCGCACTCATTCTCTTCGACTAGCCACAGCCATCATAACCCAAAATATGCCCATTTGACCCCATTTACGAAGGTCGTAGTAACACAAATCAAAGTTAATCTGAAACTGTGCCATCTTAGGTGAATAGTCTTTAGTCAAAAGAATCGACTCATTTGAATACTATAGTAGCTCTCGCCACGACCAGGCTATATAAATTCCCAGAACTCTATAAGCGGTCATAAGGCCCGACAAAATGTTCCTAACAGTCTGCCTATGTGATCGACTAGTCATCTCACATGACTCTATGGCACTTGAACTTGCCATCAATCGCATCACACTCTAGTTACTTCGAGACGTCACCTCATACAAGTAACTATGGGCAAATACAATGTGAATCCGTGTTCACTTTAACGGGGTTCAATTGTCTCCACAACCCGTTTGGATGTAACAAAGTATAATAAAAGAGTTTTAAAATAAAACTCGAACGACAAATGCGATTATCACACATGAATAGTCAATGCCTGATTACTATTTCATGTTCTATAATCTAATTTGATCTTGTACGTAGTTGTTCATTTCAATTCAATTGAAATGACATGACTCATCATGTTTAGCCTTTGAGAAGGCTTTGGTTAGTAGGTTTTATCAATTTCTTGTACCTTACTCAACCTCACTACATACTCGTTTTTCTTTTGTAATGTATACATTTGCATTACAAAACTTTCTGAGTACGTGTCGAGATCCAATCAAGACATAGGCCCTCTAGCCTAAGAATAGCTCCCACTTGTTTTCACAAAGTGTGCGGGACTCATCCTTCTTGCACATCTCATGATCACAAGTGTACTCAATTTCCGTTATAAATATCACTCATTGTTCTTTATTGCCTAGAACGATTCTAGAAAATCTACTTCTTAATTAACATTGCCACAATGGTATCTTAACCATCCTAATGTGTTTTGATTATGGTTTTGTCGGAAACCATGCGCAATCTCAATTGTCAATTGTCACTTGTGTAACACCCTTACACAACATTGCATCATAAACACTTTGCTTTACTTCCTTAATGCTTCTGCAAGCACTTAAGGGTAATCTTTATAGCTTACTTGGTAAAGATTACTTAAATTCGATTTTTGAAAACAATTCATCATACTCAAGGCATATGAAGTGTTATACATCATTTCTTTTTAATTGATTCGGCAACGGAAGCAAATGAAATCAATCAAATATGTTCAATTTAATTGAACTAGTCATGAATCTTATCAACATAAGACTTCTTACTAACGCTAATATCATGTAGATTTATCTTCATAAATCCGGATATTCAAGATGTATTATAATACTCCAAAAGTCTTAAATCATTCGCAATGATCAATATGTCATCCACATATCGGACTAATTAAAATTTCCGTAACTCCCACTAAACTCCATGTATAAACACAACTTCTCGACTTATCGAGAAATGTTTTATCACATGATCAAAATGTTGATTCTAACTCATTGATGTCCTACTTAAGACTCTCTCTCAAGTTTCACATTATCTTAGGGTTGCAAGAATCACTACTACAGATACAGGCTATAACAACGGTCAAAAACCGTTGTTATATAAAAAAGCGGACGTTGTTAAAGCGTCCGTTGTAGAAGGTTTTAACAACGGTTGGTTTACTTAACGAAACCGTTGTTAAAACTATTAACAACGGTTTTATGTATAAAAACCCGTTGTGGAAAGTGTGACTCAATTTTGGGGGGAAAGTTATAACAACGGGTTGTAATATACAAAACCGTTGTTATAACTAAAGACAACGGGTTGTTTCGCAATAACCGTTGTTGTTTGTTCTTAAAAAATAAAAAAAAATTAAATTAAATATTACTAGATGCATGCATAATTACGGCCTGTTAGAATTCCGATGCATGCATTATTACTGACATCACTGTACATATGAACGGATAATATGGAATGAGAAGGGTTAGTAATAGGATTTGAAGCAGCATTATTGAGAGATATGATGATGATTATTATGGCACAACTTCCTAAAATATATATTAATTAAAAAGCAATTAACTCAACCCACACATTGCTTAGTATAAATACATTGCATATCTCAACTAACATTTCCATTATCTCATATATTCATCTCCAAACTCTAATCATTAAAACAAACTCTACTTAATCTTTCAAATCAAACTCAAAAAACTCTAACAAAATGAATGATTTCATCCTAAAGACTCTTACCATGATCGAGAACAACAACAACTTCATCCGCCGGTTCCTCCATATTGAGGAAAGTTTCAGAGCTACCTTGCGGAAGCTCGATCCGCACCGAAGCACGCCAAAGAAAATGGCTTGACGGAGCAGCAAGTTGCGGCTATATGACGATATAGCAATCATGAACGGAACCTCCAAATAGCCAAGGAGGAGAGGACGGATACGATAGAGCACAATAAGATCCTCCATGAAAATATAAGAATAGCATTTTTACATATGTAATTTTTTTTTTTAATTTATGTATTTATAAATATATATATATATATATTAATTATGTTTATCTTACTTCTTCATCTTGCTTCTTCATTGTTTTAGTAACTAATTATGCGAACAATACTTAAACAAATAACATAATGGTCGATAAAAACACATACATGCAAAAGAAATAAATAGAAAAAGAAAATAATGACGATGAAACTAACAGTGACGGCGAGATTTACCTGATAAATACAGAACGTAATAGACGATGAAATCACAGTGACGGCGAGAAGATAAAGCGACGATGAGAAAGAGAGAAATAGAGAAAGAGAGAAAGAGAGTGTGTATGTGTTTTGTGTTTGTTTGTCTGCTGTGTTTGTGTTTGTGTATTAAGGGTAGTGTTTTGTGGCTGCAGAAGACTTCTGTTTGTGTGGTTTATAGTATGGAAGGTATTGACAACGGTTATTAAACAACAACCGTTGTGAAATATGTTTTAACAACGGTTGTAAAAAACACCCGTTGTTAAATAAGTTTTAACAACGGGTTTCAAAAATAACCGTTGTGATTACTTTTCACTAACTTTGCGCCAATTTTGCGCCAAATTATTAACAACGGTTGTGCATGTGTGATCCGTTGTTAAAACTAATAACAACGGTTTTTATAACCATACCCGTTGTAATTGATTTTAGTAAAATTCGCGCCATACATTCTACAACGTCTATTGTGATTTTCGTGAATAATCGTTGTTAAAGGGGCGTTGTAGTTGCCTGGATTTGTAGTAGTGAATCTACTAAACTCAAGACATGTATTGAATACATTCCTTCTATTGAAGAAGTGGGTTTTAGATTCACTCGCTATGTATTTCATAACCTCATAATGAAACACAATCCCTAATAAGATCCAAATAGACTTAATCATTTCAATTAGTGCAAAACCCTTTGCAACCAATTTTGCTTTGAAATATCTCTTTATTAGTGCAAAACCCTTTGTCACTAATCAAGCCCTTTTGATTCGGATTTTTATGACTCTAAGCCTTGTATTGAGTTGTGACTTAAACACTCTTATGTAAGTCATATGTTCATTACTTTCTAGGAGTAATCAACTTGAATCAAACAATTTCTTTTGTAAGTTATAAGCTCTTTACTTTCTTCAGAGTAGCATGAATTCATCATCTTTAACAAGTGACGAATTTAACCTCCTAGGTTTTAAAGAAACAATATTTTACACAAAACGTCTCATGTAGCCAAGAAAGACCAGTTTCTTGCGACATAACATTCTCTGTGGCATTCTTTGTGGCTCTTGAATAATTTCTCCCACTCTGTCTTCTAAAATAAACTTGTATTTTAGAAAGACAGCTTCATGAGCCGCAAACCCGTCGTGCTCGTGATAATAGCAAGGGAAAAATGAGCATTTGTTTCTTGTGAAAAACTTACAACCATGGTACCCTTACCATTTCATATCTCATATGATTCGATTTAGTGGAAAAATAATTTTAGACAAAATGATAAAATCCCCAAAAGGATCAAGTAACTCAAAGTAACTTGATTGAAGTTCAAACCATATCGAATAGCGTTTGATTTCTTATCCAATCACACATTATTTCATAATGCGTGCTAAGAGAGATTAACTTGTGATATTAGATCACATTTCCATTGGCTTATATCAAAGTCTTCACTTTGATAATCCCATCACGACTAAATCGTGATTTCTTTAACTCTTTAAATTTCTTTAAAGATTTTTCTATTTACCTTATTAAGTTAACACTTTAGCGTCAACTTAAATCGTTGATAAAAGAGAATGATCAACCTTTTTTTGGATAAATGATTTACAACCTCGATCTCCTTTTCAACCAAAAGGCACGAGACATCTTGCTTTGAATACAAGATACGCATATACCATTAACAATCTAATGGTTTCAAGAGTACTCGATAACTCTTTACGTTCATCATTCCAAAATTTAAGGTTTAATCTTGGGTTACCAATTTGAATCTTACATCATCTACATGATATATCATTCTAGTTTGTTTTAGAATATAATCACCTTGATAATGGGCTAGCCATACATCAAATCGTGGTGTATAGGGTCACAAAAGTGAAAACCCTTTTGTATCTTAACAAGTTTATATTCTTATTTAGAGTTTATGCACTTAATAGTCACAATTAAGTACAACTTTAAATCCAAAACTAGATTGAGTACACAATTACTCTATCTCTCGACATTATTGTTGCTAGTCGTCATCTTCTAATCATCCTATGTATCAAGTACAATGATGAAAACCTCCACTGCTTTCTAATATTGACGAAGTGGTACTAGCAAAATTTATGTTTAATCAAATAAACATTTAAAGAAGAAGGTCCCATTAGATGTCCCACAACTAACTTGTTGATTCTTCCATAATTTGGGGCAGTTTCCTTTCTTGTGTCCAACATTTAAGACAATGGAAACTTTATTGGTCGGGATTGATAGGTTTAGTATCGTCATTCCTCAATGACTTTACTTTCAACATTACCTTGTATCAATTCCATTATTATCTTTACTTCTTGAACCTCGTCCTCATCTTAACGGTTTAAGAGAATGCTCCCACTTATTTCAATGAGTCTTTGCTTTGAGAAGCAAAATTGAATTCATGAAGATCACTCTTCATTTGTTCGTTTTAATCTTAAAACTTTCATTGAAGTGGTTGCGTTATTTTGGTCAATTACGAATTCTTGACAAAACTAATTACCAAAACAATTTATCGCTTCAAGGTACTTAATTCATTTAAGTACATGAAAAATAATCCATTGTAAGTAGATGTGTTAGTCAAGAATCAAAAACCTGTTTGATAATGAATAACTTCAATCTATACTCTTTACAAGAGATCCTTAGCAATGGTTCATATGAGGTTTTAGAAGCAAATTCATATTTGTCTTTAGTTACGATGTTTTAATGGAGATTTGAGTCAAAATCGAAATGATATCGTATATGAATTGTGGTAAAGAAATAGAACAATATAAAAACGGAATAGTGGAGAAAACTTAACATTTATCGTTTTATAAATACTTGAAATAACAAGTATAGCATTTACATAGTGACCTCTACCCAACTATGATAAATGATTCCAAGACCCAAATTCATATCGACTTAGGCACGGGGTAGCCGATGAAACCTTTATCAATATAACTCGGTGGATTAACTTTTAATCGATTCTACTTTTAGAACTCTTGGTCGATAAAATTACTCTAATATTTATCTATAGCCCAAAACACATCAACAAGGGCACGGGGTAGCCGATGAAACCCTTATCAATTACTTTTGTTGAGTTCAATCCAAATTTCGAATAAATGTGTCCATTATCCAAACCCACATTAACTTAGGCACGGGGTAGCCGATGAAACCCTCATCAACATGAATTCGGTGGATTAGACATTTATCACCCACTTCCCCTACGTAACAAGGTTTGTACCCCGGGGTAGCCGAGTGCACTCCCTCGCGAAATAGGTTTTCATGGTTTCTACAATTTGGTAAGGCTATGTCTCAATTGTTTATTTTAGCGAGAGGTCATGTCAATTTATTATCTATCACGTTTTAAGTGAACTAAAGCGGTGACTGCGATAATTGTAATTGACACGGTCGATAAACTCGATAAAAAGACAATGCATGTTTTGGTTATGGCGATTTAGCGATGCATGCGACATAAAATAAAATGCAAGCATAAAAATAAATAAATCCTAGTATGGCCTTTCCTAAAATAGAAAAACTATTTAACTATTACATATTCGGAAACCAACTCCATTGGTCCCTTGAACTTCGGTTGTTTCACGCATCTCGAGGTAACACCGTCTTTATGTATCGCCATTCTTGAAGAAATCCGTCTTTGGGTACTCCGGAATGAATAAAATTACATAACAAATTACATAATTTCCTATTATACATTTGTGACTAAAATAAAATAAATCTATTAAATTACAAAACGGTGATACGAGATCACAATAAAAAATTACAACCGAATCGATATTCCCATACATTTCGGGAAATACCAATTAAAATCTAAGGCCATACTAAGTAAAATTACATAATTCAAAATTACATAAATTAAAATTATGACAATCATAAGGAAAATGCAGCATTATAATATGTATGAACATGCTCAATTTTTATGCTAAATCGCCTTTAAATAGCCAATATCGTATATTACTCGGTTTTTACGGATTTGCGTGATTTCAACATTTTATAATCACAAAAATACATAAACTCATATTTATGCATAAGTTAATTACCCTAACCTCTTAGGACTCAAAACTTAGTCTTCACTAATAATTTGACCATAATTAACCTTTATTTACAAATTTGTTCATAAATGGACCAAAATTACAAAAATAAGCTATTAAACTTCAAACAAATCACAAAATTTCAAATAAATTCAAAATTTGAAATTTAAACTCATGAACATTCTGGAAAAATTCCATGACACTCATAATGTTCAAAATCTTAGGTTAAAAAATTTCGAAAAATTTACCGGAAAAACAATGTTGCGGTTTATCGATTTTTAATAAAATAATCATAAAAAAATGGAAAAATTATTTTCACTAACTTTTCAATTTTAGATCTGAAAAAGATAATAAAATGCAACATTAGACGTTTTTCCTAAGTCATAGATTATGTTTTATTAATTTTCCACTAATAATGTCACTATTTATGCTATTTTTCTTCAAAAATCCATAAATCATGCAAAAAGACTTCTTTATAGCCAATTATTTTACACACATCTTGTAAAATTGCATGTGATAACATATTAATTTTCTATGACCAGATTCGAAATTTAACTCATATTAACCTATTTATCACCTAAATCCGAATTTAATAATGAAAAATTCATTTTTCGAGCATAACAAGTCCAAAAATTATGAAGAATTACAGGTTATCTCAAAATAATATATGTAACAACATATCCAAAAACCAACTGAAAATTCGAAGTATAGCTAATTTTAGACCAAAAATGACATTTTTACTCATAAAATCACATTTAAATGTCATTATAGTGAAATATGAACAATAAAAATCCGTAAAATTAACCAAAATATCCTAAAACATTTTAGGACCAGAAATATTAACATGCATGGATGGAATTCGTGATATCTCATAATAACACAAATTTTACAAGTTTTATTTGTTATTCTTATAACTCGGAAAAACTTTTAACCAATTTGCATGCAAACAACCGTGGCTGTTGATACCGATTGAAGGAAAAAAGTAGATCTATATACACTAACATACTCATATATGTCTTAATTAATTTGTCATAAAATTAAATATGGATTTTATGCATGCAAACAAATAAACAAAATAGAGAAGAAATCATATTCTTACAATGGGTATTTCGGTTTATATGGGCACAAAAGAGATCTCCTTCTCTTTTGTTCTTGAGCTCTCCAAATGGAAGAACAAGGATTCAAATGTAGAATCCCTCCCAAAAGCATATACCCAAGGAATACATCTTAATAACCAATATTTTTAGATCTAGTAATAATATTAGTTTTTGCTATAAAATGATACAAAATAAATTGTATTTTTTTGGCTCTTGAATCACTCGGTCAAGAGGGAGTATATGTGAGATTTTATTTCTCTAGAAAATTCATATATTGTAGAGATTCACCACTTTCTTACACTAGAAAATGTTATATGTAAAAATGATGAAATGAAATGAATTGAAAAGAAAAAGCTCTTTTTCTTTTCTTGTATGGTTGGCCGAAAATTGGCTTAGGTAGGATGCCCAATACTTTTTGTTTTTGCTCTTCTCAAAAGCATAGGTGGGCATGGCTAGAGATTAGACTTTAATAATTATGTTTTCTCTTATTAAAATAATCAACATAATTATTCCACTAATACTCCTAATTTTCGGTTTATACAAGATAAAATGGAAGGTCCATTTTATTTTGTCATTTGTCAAGTGTGACATATGTGACATGTTACTTGACATGTGAATTTGTAATGTATTTTTAACATATTAAAAATCAACATACTCATAAAATATGTCATTTACAAAATCGACTAGTAATTCGTAATTACTTGTACCAAAAATGTTTCCAAATTATAAACTACAACATTCTGTATTTATAATAATTTATTCATTCCGTTTCAATTGTTTCTGTAAACAATAATTTCATCTAAGTAATAAAACAATTCGATTACTTAGACCGTGTCTCATTTAATCATATTTACAATGAGATACGTAAATTATACTCACAAAATTATCCGTCAATTTTAAGCAATTTAATTAACTCGTATCGGTATACGATTAATTAAATAATCAATTAAGAGTATTTCCCTATAGGTATGACCTAAGGGGATCAACTGATCACCACCGTCGCACGACAGTAATGTCAAACTCTAGTCAGCCAATCATTACCGATATGTGTGGACCAGTTGACTTGTAAAATATTATATCCCACATGTATTCTTAAAATGAGATTTAATAATGATATTTAAATCATGTGATCGCACTATTGTTGAGGACACATTTCCCAACACCCTGATCATTCCCATGTCCAGTAGCTTGTCAACTTCTTGGTTGATGATTTCATGCCTATCTGCAGCGAATTTTCTTCTCTTTTGCTGTACAGGCTTAAAGGATTTGTCAATATTTAACTTATGAGTAATAACATCAGCATCTATACCAGTCATATCAAAATGTGACCAAGCAAAACAAGACATTTTAGTTTTGAGAAAGTCGCGATTTGGTCTGATTGAGTCGGGTGCATCTGACCCTACAAGTACTTTCCTGTCAGGGAATTCTGGGTCTAATATGACTTCTCCTGTTTCCATTTATGATTGTGCTACATATTCTTCCCTGACAGGTGACTTTAATTGCTATGCAAGGGACTTACCTGACTTTGAGGGTTTCAAAGCCTGAGTGTAACATTCCTGAGCCGTCCTCTGTTCTCCTCTGATGGTGGTTATCCCCCATTCTGTTGGAATTTTCACACATTGATGGTATGTTGATGGGATTGCTTTGACATTGTGGATCCATGGTCTGCCCAGGATTACATTATACGAGGATAGGCAATCCAATACTCCAAATCTTTCATATGAAGCCACGCCTTCCACATAGGTTGGCAGGCTGATTTCTCCCAAGGTGTTCTTTGTTTCTCCACTGAATCCAACCAGGACGCTGGATTTCTTGACGATCTTTCCTTCGTCTATCTTCATAGCTTTAAGGACGTCAAGCATTACCAGGTTGATTGAACGCCTCCGTCTATCGTGGATTCTTGATACCTTTCTTTGTGCCAATTTGCATGGTGATTACCAGTCATCATGGTGTAGATCTCGATATTCCCCGCAGTCCGAGTCATCAAAGGTAATAGCGGGCAATGACTTGGGCCTGGAAGGAGGTTGAAGTCTGGATTCCCTGGATATTCTTTTGGCAGCTGAGCTGGTCAGACCACAGATTTCTGATCCTCCATTTATGAATTTGACTTCATAGATGGGGGGAGGAGGAGGAGGGTCTCTGCTGTTTCCTGGATCTCTTATGTTTTGTCCTTCATCTTTGTTCTTTGGCTGTTGGATTAAATCCTTCAAGAAGCCTTTCTTGAGGAGATATGCCACCTGTTTCCTGAGCTGGATGCATTCTTCTGTGGTGTGTCCGATGTCCTGATGGAAGTCACACCATCTCGTTGGGTCTTTCCTGGGATTGTCTGATTTCTTGGGCCATCTGACTGTATCTCCCAGGCTTTCCAGGCGTTTAATTAATCCTTTGTGTTCTTGTGCCATGTTGACTTCAGATCTTTCAGGCCTGGAATAGGGTGCTGATGTGGGGTTGCCTCCTTTCTGGTAGGAGCTTTTCCTGATAGTGTGTCCATAGACTTGCTTTCCGCCGGATGAGTTCGTTCTGAAGTTGAGATCTTCTTCTAATCTGACATGCTCTAAGGTGATGGACTGAACAGTGGCAAAGGTTGGGCATGCTTTCTTGGTCAGGTCCGCATAGATGTCACTGTCAAGCCGGACTCCTTGCTCAAGGCTTCCACCGTTTTTCTTCATCACACCGGGAATGGCCACCTTTTCTTTGACAAATCGGCCGTAAATTCTTTGAGAGATTCTTCAGGGAAGTTGCTTCACCCCGAACAGTTACTAGGTCTCTTAGCCATATCTCTCTCGCTTTCGCGAATTGTTGATTGAAGGCATTGATTAATTCTGCAAAATTCTTGATACCTCCATTTGGGAGATTGATGAATCACTGTAATGCTGCTCCAGTCAGGCTTGTACCAAAGCCCTTGCACATGCAGACTTGCCTGAGTTCACTGGGTATTGAGGCAGCCAACATTTTCTGTTTGAATATGGCAACATGATTTTGTGAATCAGAGGTTCCATCATAAGTTCTCATGGATGGAACAGTAAATTTCTTGGGGAGATCAATCTTTGCAATTTCATCTGCAAAGGGTGAATCTGCAAATCTGTCAACTTCTACTTCAGCCACGAGTGGTCCGCACTCCTGGTATATTTTCTATTTTGTTGTGGAGTTTTTGGATTTCTGAAGCATAGCCATCATTATTGCTTTTCAGCTTTTTTGTTTGTTTCATCATTGGGAATGGTTGGGGTACCGGATAATGTATCCTTCTCCGGGGTTCCAAAATTAGAAAAGTCAATGTTTTTGATAATGGATGAGAATGGGGTCCCCGGTTCGAATCGGTCTTGGAGCCCGGCCCGATTTTCCAATTTTTTCCTCGTGCTAGACTCGATTCCTTCACCTATTGATTTACTCGTCACTGGGTGCGCTTCTCTTGGATTGTTTCCAATTCTTTGATCTTGGCCACGGCAGCCGCTAATTGTTGTTCTGCGGTGAGTTCCACCATTTTTGTGTGTGAATATTAAATGAAAAATGATAAAGGGAATTTTATTGGTTGAAGAACTAGATGCCCCACGGTGGGCGCCAATTGTTTTAGCAGGATTTCCCCTGAATGGATCCGGCTTTATTTAAAGAGTGATTTAGGTATCTAGTTCTATAAGTTTAATGTATTGTGAATGAACAATAAGGGAAAACGTAGTGTAAGGAATATCACTTGTATTACTTTATAAGTTGAATACAAATTTGTATAAGTAATTGAATATACGAGAATGAAAGATAAAATGTAGAGTAGCTGAATATAAATCAATGAATAATGATCCCCTTTACAAATGCTTCATTATGCTATTTATAATTCTACTAATATTAACGTTACATTATTCTCAACGTTCTTCCCCGTTTGTAGGAGCCGTTTCCAGATTAATAGGGCATGCTCCCTATTAATTCGCTTGACCTGTTCTGCTTCTTAACCAATCTTCAGCTCTTTCTCCTTTACCCGTCTTGATTCATGGACGATTTAGTCTTATAGTTGGACTTGGTCTTCCTTGAAAATAGGACACGATTATTCCTTCCCAACAACTATATTTCTTGTTTATCTTCTTAATCCACTGTTTTAATACTCGCCAGGCTATTCTCGCACTTACCATCAGGCTTCTCTTTCAGATTTAGTAGCCTGCTTTCTATAATATTCTTCAACAAATAAATAATAGTCGATTTGTGTGGTCTCGTGTTACTTCAATCGGACTAATAAAGTCGCTAGGTTGAGTCGACCAGCAACCGGGCCCAACAGCTTGAGTATCGATGATGTATCCTTCTCCAGGGTCCCAAAACTGGAGAAGTCAATGTTTTTGATAATGGATGAGAATGGGGTTCCTGGTTCAAATCTGGTCTTGGAGCCCGAAGCCCGATTTTCCAATTTTTTCTCGAGGCTAGACTCGGACTCCTTCACCTATTGATTTACGTCATTGGGTCGCCTTCTCTTGGATTGTTTCCAATTCTTTGATCTTGGCCAGGGCAGCCGCTAATTGTTGTTCTGCGGTGAGTTCCACCATTTTTGTGTGTGAATATTAAATGAAAAGATGGTAAAAGGATTTTTTTTATTAAAGAACTAGATGCCCCACGGTGGGCGCCAATTGTTTTAGTAGGATTTTCCTGAACGGATCCGGCCTGATTAGGAAGTAATTCAAGTATCTAGTTCTTTATATTTGGTAACGATTAAGGGATAAGAAAAAGACTTAAGTATAGAGAATATTGTTTATATTATATGGAAGAACTGAGTACAGATTAGTATATATATGATCGGATACTTTAGAGTAATAACAGATAGAAAAAGTGTAGAAAAATTAAAGAGTCCTCAATTGATCCTCATTGTCTATTTACAAAAGCTATATATAGTTCTCATTGCTATTCTCAACGTTACAATGATCAACGTTACAATGATCAACCACCTCCCCAAATGTAGGAGTTGTTGCCGGATTAATAGGGCATGTTCCCTATTAATCCGCTTGACTTATTCTTCTTTCAACGAATCTTCAGCCCTTTTTCTCCTTTCCGTCTTGATTCATAGATGATAGGATCTTTTGGTTGGACTTGGTCTTCCTTAAGTATAGGACACGATTATTTATATCCAACAATTGCATTTCTTGTTTATCTTTCTCAATCCAAATGTTTTAATGATCTCGCAGGTTATTCTCGTACTTACCATCAGGCTTCTATTCCAGGATTTGGTTGCCTTCTTACTATAATATTCTTTAATAGCTGAACAGTAGTTAGACTTGTCCGGTCTCAGGTTACTTCAATCAGACTAATAACGTCGGGCCAGGTTGGAGTCAGACCAGGCTAAACTGGGCCTAACAGGGAGTATCCCATGTAAGAACCAATCATAGTATGGTTTGGTCCAATAAGTTGTGTCCTCGTGAATGGGATAGGTTTGGTCAGGCCTTTCTATGGTTGGTTCCAATAGGTGGATAATGGGTATCTTATCAAACACAACAGGGCTGAAGTTTGATCCTAGGCTGGCTAGGGCATCAGCCTGGGTACTTAGGTCCCTTGGTATTTGGTCAATGTCAAAGGATTTGAATTTTTTGCAAAGGTTTTTGACGTATTCTAAATAAAGCACCATTTTTGAATCCTTTGCTGCATATATTCCTTTGACTTGATTGGAAATTAAGAGAGAGTCAGTTTTTACCTTGAGGTTTGCTACACCAAGTTCTATACATACCTTAAGTCCAGCTATCAGGGCTTCATACTCAACTTCATTGTTTGTGGCTTTGAATTCACAACTAATAGCCTGTGCAATTAGCTCTCCCTGTGGTGATTTCAAGACTAGTCCTAGACCAGTTCCTTTCATATTTGTTGCTCCATCTACATGTAGGGTCCATTCCTGGTCTGAATTATGAGTGTCAAGGTGATTGACCTCTTTTATGAGGTCTGGTTCTAAGGTAGGACTAAATTCAGCCACGAAGTCTGCTAATGCCTAAGACTTAATTGTTGTTCTGGGTTCAAAGGTTATGTCATAGGTGCTGATTTGTACTGACCATTTTGCCATTCTGCCTGATAACTCAAGCTTTTTCAGGACAGATTTGATAGGCAGGTTAGTTCTTACAATGATTGGGTGGCTCTCAAAATAAGGTCGAAGTTTGGTGCAGGACATGACTAAAGCAAGTACATACTTTTCAAGTAAACCATACCTGGTTTCTGCATCTAGGAGACTCTTACTTACATAATAAACTGGATGCTGCTGACCGTCAATTTCCTTAGTCAGGACCCCACTTATTGTTGTCTCTGTGACAGATAGGTAAACCGTCAGGGGTTCTCCTTTGTCTGGTTTAGCAAGTAGTGGAGGTGTAGTCAGGTATGCTTTAAGATCTTGGAAGGCTGTCTCATGTTCAGGCAACCATTTGAATGACTTGTTTTTCTTGAGGAGGTCATACAAAGACTTGCATCTTTCTGATGATCTGGATATGAATCTATTCAGGGCTGCACCTCGTCCTGTCAGCTTTTGAATGTCTTTGACTGACTTGGGAGATTCTAATTCCAGTATAGCCTTTATTTGTTCTGGGCTGGCTTCTATTCCTCTTTTGGTCACCATGTATCCTAGAAATTTGCCTGAAGAAACTCCAAAGTGGCATTTAGAAGGATTGAGCTTCATATTAAACTCTTCCAGGATCTTGAAAGTTGTTTTTAAATCCCTGACATGATCTTCAGCCGTTTTTGATTTGACCACCATATCATCGATATAAACTTCCATTGTATCCCCTATTTGATCTTTGAACATCATATTGACCAGGCGTTGGTATGTTGTGAAAGATCATAGATCCTAATTAGACACTCTAATTAAATGTCAAATTATCTCATAACTTGAGTTTATGTGATCTATGTAACATGCATGCAATATAAAAGCATATTAATATAAAAGAAGAGGAAAATAATTTTCCTTACATTAAGAAATTGTAGTATCGTGAGTGGTTTTTTCGATCGAGAGTATGACTACCTGACCAGAAAAATCTCCCACAGATTACTTCCGAGCGTGGCCACGCATTTGTAGTCATAACTCCTCGACTGGCCTTGAGATGTGTAAACCCAACGTGGGTGGACAATTCCTGTCTGCCCTATCTATCCTATTGCACAATACAGATCACCATGACCCAGTAGATGTCCTTTGGCCCCCTTTCACGGCATGACCTAGGACAAAAACCAAAGTCACTCGGAAACTGTACAGGCACAGATAATAGTCTTCAGTTTAAAGAATCGACTCATAGGAATATCATAGAAGTCCCTGCCACGACCAGGCGTCTGTAATAGATCTAAGGGACTCTATAAATGTCATTGCCCGGAAAAGTGTCCCACAGTCTGCCTATGTAAACAACTAGTCATCCTTTTGACCTTATGGTGCTGAACCTACCATCAATCGTCTTACAATCTAGCCACTCCGAGACGTCACCTCATTAAGTGACTAGGGGCTAATACAATGTTCATCCTATTCACTTGAATTGGGGTTCAACATTGTCTCCACAACCAATTCGGATAAACAAGGTATTCTTGTTTTCAGTCAAACTGAATAATTGAGTTCTTAAAGAGACTCAAACAATGAATTCGAACATGACTTACGTAAATATTAATACGCTATCCAATATTTACATAACGATCTTTAGCAATTGAGGTATACTCTTCAATCACATTGAGCTGACATAACCATCATGTCTACCTTATGCCTACGGCTTTGGTTAGAGGATTAGCAACAGTTGCATCACTCTAATTTCCATTGCTATTTTCCTATGTTCTATGCAATCTTTTCATCACATAGACCCTTTCTAAGTACATGTCTAAACATGTTTTAGACTCTGGTTCTAAAGCCAGTCAAACACTCCCACTGTTTTCACAATCTCTCGGGGAACGATATTCGGCTAACAGAACTACTATAGTTCCATTAAAATCCCGATATCAATTATCTCTTTTACAACATCGGATGCTGTAATGTACTTAGCTTTTGTTCATGATTTGTACGTATAACATTTATACATACACATCCTTCATATGACATCTTTTATGTATGACTCCTCATACATATCTGCTTTATACATGTATAACTTCTGATACATATATGTATAACTTCTTATACTTATTATTCTTTATGCACATAGCACTCTTATATGCTAACCATTCCTTAACGAGGCTCATAACATCTTATAAGCATAGGAATGTAATCGTGTAACCCTTTTACACGAAATTCATTAATTCCTCCAGTCAAGAGTAAATCCTCAGTGCTTCTCAAGTACTCAAGGATGCTCTTGATAATCATCTAGTGACACTCACTAGAAAATGATTGGTAATGACTTCTCATATTCTCAACATGATAAGTCCCGACGAGAGAAGCTTTTAGCATATTTAATAGATCCTGCAGAGGAAGCACAAGAGATCATATTTATTGTTCAACAACTTGAACGAGTCAAGAATCTTATCACATAAGTCTCTTGACTATAATGCTAATATCCATGGAGATCTATCTCATTAGATCCGGATATTTATGATGCGCCATGTTACTCTCAAATATTCACCCGAGAATATTACAAGTCACTAATATGTCAAACACATATTTAGACTAAGAAACATCACCTTAGCTACATTTCTAGTCACTAATATGTCATGCACATATTTAGACTAAGAAACTCACTTTAGCTCCCACCAAACTCCATGTATCATCATGGTACCTCGACACTCGAGTAATACCATCTTGAGAGACTACATGATTGAACCCAAAGTTTCAACTCTTTGACGTATATAGATCACAAAAGGGATCTTTCAAGCATGCCAGGCTTCTTAGCATTGACAAGATCAACAAAACGTCTCCCAAGGAGAAAGTTTCGTTATTCATTTGTCGAGTCTCATTCTCATGAGAAGCTATATTGCTAAGAACATACGAATTGATAAAGGCATTTGGGTTGTCAGAAAACTCTTTATAACCAACCCAAATTTTAAACATCTTATGTAACCTTTATGACAAGATCAAGGTAACCTATCAAAGTATTCGCCCTAAATCAAGTCTAGAAAACATCTCATGTTTCCTTCCTTATCACATCTTGTGTAAGGAGACCAATTCAAATTGCATAGTGATACGCCATCACATAGAGTTCATACTACAGAAAAGCCTTTGATGAGGGTTGAAGATTCGTCACTTCCGAAAAGTAACGTTATATTATCGCAAAATTATCTCCTTATAACCACTGAGCCACAGTAAAGAACGTTTTCTTGCATTGTACTCACCACTGAGCCTCAATAAAGAATGTCTTCTTGCATTGTACTCAATTTGTGGGTCTTGGACTTCCATAAATTCAAAATTTCTCCTACTCTGTCTTCCAGAAAATGAAAATCTTTCTAGAAAGACAGCATTACAAACCACAAACTCTTTGTTCTCGTTTTGGAGGAGTAAAAACCAAGTGGTTCAATTTTGGATAACCCTCACAAATACATATATTGGTTCTGAACATAAACATTTATGGTCCCAAATAATGTATAATAATGACAAGTTAGGGACCCTCCCTACCCATATCTCATATGGAGTCATTAAGGCTATTATAGTCGGGTTTTAAACTTTTAGTGAGAAAATTGCTTACAAAATTGCGAAAAACCTCAAACTATATCTCATAAAGTTCGGTTTATCTTCTTGACTACACCATACTCTATGGTGTCCTTAGGAAAAGGTATAATGTGAACTGGTTCACAATCTTCTTAGTGATTATCAAGGTCATTACTTGATATTACCCATTTGATCTTCAAAGTCATTAATTTGAAACTTCCGATCAACATCTTGATCTTGACGTGCTTTTGATTTACTACTTCATTTTGAAAATATTCCACGTTTCAAAAATCACTTTTATGTCTTATTAAATAGATACGAGGTTTTCATATCTACTTAACATTACGGTAAAAGTAACGAAGTATATTTATAACCAACTATCGGCCTTACACATCCGTATGTATATGGTTAATCACCTCACTATTGTGTTTTTTTTCTACAAAAGAAAACATAATTTATGCACACAGACCATAAGATTCTCAATCAAATGGTTGTTCGATGTGCTTATCATTTATTCGTTTAAACGAATTTACTTGAGGTTTGATCAATTTGGGTTCACCGAATTAGAGACTTTAAAATCTACAAGATAGTATAACATTTAGTTTTCGTGAAGAATGTAAAATTTCTCTAACTTAAGTGGTCTAAACCAACCACCAAGTTATCATAGGAGTAGGTACAACGTATTGTTTTAAATCACATGAGTGATGCCTTCTATGTATAAACATAGATGATTACATTCTTTTAAAACTAAATTTAGGTACATTTGTCCCTATCGAAATCATTGCTACTCTAGCACCATTTTGATACAAAAATGTCCTATGGTAAACATCTTACGTTTTGTCAATTCATGTAAACTTCTTTACAAAGAAATGACCCGTACTTGGTATCTCATACCAGGATAGTGGAACTAGCCTATCCATTGAGTAGATGTCTCTTTCAACTTTGTTCTATCGCATACATCTAGGGTTGATTCCTCATAACTCCCACTCACTTTCACATTCCTCTTTGATACAATCAAGCAAAAATGAATCTCATGAAGACCTCTCTTCATATCATTCGTGATATTTTATACACTTAGTAAGAGTGAATTACTATAAAGTGAGTGCAACATGTGGCAAAATCTCAACTTCTTGCGAAATTGGACTACCTAACCGTTCAATTGTTATCATATGCCTAAACTCTTTAGTGCATAAACAATCGATTTGACCTTTCTCAAATTGAGCCATTTGACGGTATCATATTGGAGTGTTCTTCGTGTTTTTGAAAACTCTTTTCGCAAACTTTTGAATTACTCTTAAGTAATTAAAACTAATATGTCATCTTCATGACGGAGGTGTCACTTCCAAAATCAAGACTCTCTTGATAAAATGTGACTCCCTTTTAAACTCGTAATAAGAGTTTGCAACATGAAAACCCTTTTTAAATATGTATGGATGTTAAGTTGTATAATAATCGCAATAATTGTTGTAAGCTTATGTAGGTGAATTAGTAAATCATGTTACCAATCATTGCTACCGAATTCCTTCAAAGAAACCGCTTCCTATGAAAGAACGAAACGAGTATAATAATAAATAGAGGATGAACGGAGGATGAAGTGTGCGATGTCATGTAAATACATTAATGAAAAAGAACGAAAAATAGGAAAAATTAACATTCAATGTTTTAAAAATACTTGTGAAAACATGTTCAACAAGTTTTAACATTTATATAATGATCTCCCACTAAATTATATAAATGATTCCAAGATCCGTCTTTAGACAAAAATAGGCATCGCTTGGACGAAACATCCCATAATTGTGTAAATTCGGTAAGTCAACGCTTGACTAATTCTACCATGAGAACTCTTGGTCGACGGGTTTCAACAAACCCATCTACTAGCCCTGGTATACAAGACCGTCTTATACCCCGTTGAGTCCAACCAACTTTGGCGCGTGATAACCGTTTACCACCCTACTTACCCGAGGTAAAAAGAGAACACCCCGCTTGGGCGAGCGTGGCTCTAATGAACAAGGGCTGCATAGGTGTTACTAATTGGTAAGGGCTAATCTCAATTTTAGTTATGTGAGAGATCTTGTCAATTTAGTCATAAATTCCCTATAAGTGAACTAAGTCGGTGAATGTAAATGACGTGAATTGACAATCGCGAAGATAAAATGCACCTGAATGGCGATTTTGGCATGCGCGAAAATAAAAAACAAGCAACCAAGTAAGCATATGAAAAATCCTAGTATGGCCACCTAGTTAATAAAAACTAGACTATTACATATCGGAAACCAATTCCTTGGTCCCTTGCCTCTTCATTCCAAAAGTGGCTCCTCTTGTGGGATTTGGAACACCTTCCAAAAATAGACTCCGTCTCGATGTAATCCGTCTTTTGGAAACGCCGGTAAGAATAACTATTACAATTAAATTACATAGCTATTCCTATTATACATTAATTATTAAAATAAATAAAACTATTAATTAATTATAAACCGACGATACGAGATCGTATTTAATTACAAATAAATCGATATTCCCATTCATTTCGGGTAATAACGATTAAAATAAACTAGGCCATACTAGGTACAACAAGATAAATACTGATATAGAATTAGTAGGTTTTTAATCGCGAAAATTAGGTTATGTAATTGTGCAGCGGAATTGTTATATAATCGGCTTGTGAAGTTTCAAAGAAATAACGAACTAAATAGACAAAATAGTAGGTTAAACGTGGGAATTGATAAAGGAACAAGATAGATAAGTGAATCTCTCTCAATACCTCGCAAGGTAATCACTCGAAGCACTCGGGGCAACCTCGCAAGGTCCAATCGTATATCTCGCAAGACTGACGATGAAGGCACACAAAACGTAAAGTTTTATTGTATTTCTATATTCTGCAAAATAGGGTTACAAGAAGCCCTATTTATACTAATAGGTCTCCTAACCTTACTTGACTAATAAGATAGCTAGTTTCCTAAACTAATTAGGAATCGATAAACTAATATTTTAAAAAAAAAACTAACAACCGTGATTTTAGGAATCTAATTGCAACTAGGATTAGGAAATAATTCCTAAACTTATTCGAATTTAATAAAATAGCTAAATAACTAATACTATACGGTTTAGGAAACCGTGTTTGCTAGCTCAGTTTCTGCGTGTTGCTAGCTCGGCCTAGGAAACCGTGTCTATCATCCAGCTCCTGCATCAAATACTTTAAATAAATGACAATCATTCATTCAACTTAAATAAATATGCTTAAAATGCCGTAAAATGATGCCAACATAGCCCTATCCATCAATCGTTGGTATCCATCTCGGTGTTTGTCGATTTAATCGATTTTTAACATGTAAAAATCAATAATCAACTCTTAAATCTCATTTAAGTCCAAACTAATTGTCCAAACTGTTTTGGACCTCAAAATTAGTCCTCACTAATTTTATGATGAATAATTAGTTTGATTTGGTGATATTTTGCTAATTTAATCGGTAAAATCATAATTTTTAAGTAAAAAACCAAAATAATTGAAATATTACCCAAAATATTGAAACAAAAATTTTGAGTATTCTAGAACACTCCCAAGAACACAAAAATGTTAGAAAAAATGCCCCAAAAATCCGGATAAAATTTATGAAGAAAAAGATCGATATTTATCGGTTTTTAACCACTAAAACCAATAAACATTAAAACAAGGTGAAATCACATTTTAAATTTCACTTTTAACTTTTAAATAATATTTTTAAATATACATAAATTTATCATGGGCGGGAACAAACGTTTCAAAATTATGATTAATTTATTTCACTTTTATCGACTTTTATCTCATAAAATCAATAAACATGCAAAACTTCAAACAAACTTTCAACATTTTGCATACAATCAGTAGAAATCATGCATGAAATACCATAAAAATTCCATGGCCCAAATCATCCTTTAACTATTTTTAGTCAATTTATAACTAAAATACGGCATCTTGACCCGGTTTTCTACCAAAAATCATTAAAAATAGCAAAATAACTTCATAAATCACCAAACTTTACCACAAATCTTTTGAGATCAGTAGGTGTGCATGCTCCAAAAATTTTGTGCTAAAACATCTTCTAACACAATTTTTGAGTTTTTATAAATTATCTCATAATTTATTAATATGCTTAAAATCAACATGCAAATTACAAGCCTAAGCTCTGATACCACTTGAAAGATCATAGATCCTAATTAGACACTCTAATTAAATGTCAAATTATCTCATAACTTGATTTTATGTGATCTATGTAACATGCATGCAATATAAAAGCATATTAATATAAAAGAAGAGGAAAATAATTTTCCTTACATTGAGAAATGGTAGTATTTGGGCACAACCAAGATCACCTATCTTGGTTGTTCTTGAGCTTAAAATAAATGGCAAGATCCTCCATCTTCAATTGTCCAAAATAGAACACCTCCTTTCTTAAGCACCCAAGAACTTACCCAACAACCTTACTAATATTAACTAGATATTAATAAGATTACCCTTGATAATATATAAATATTACTAACAATCTTAGTAACAATTTTGTTTACTAACATCTTTGTAAATTATGGTTTTAGAGAGAAAGACCAACAAGCTTTTCACATGCAAATACAAAAAATGAAGTAGTGTGTAAAAAAAAAATGAGCAATTGTTGGTCCATAAAGAGGAGGAAAACCGGGTGGGAGTTGGTGGAGTGAGGGAGTGTACTTGTTATTATTTTTGTCCAATCTTATCTCACATGCAAATGATCATAAGATGACTTATGGAAGAAACAACAAGTAAAGTGAAATGATTATGTCTATAATCATCCACTACACTCCATTTACACGGTCCAATGTCCCATTTACGGGTCCATTTTGGTTCTTATATTTGTCGCACAAATACGTGTAAATTTTATTTAAACATCGTATCATGTTTAAATGCTTCCAATTAATTTCGTCTAAATCACTCCGTAAATATATGTGTACCGCTACACATATAGTTTACTTACCAATACTAATCACATTAATCAATTAGTACTAATTTAATAATTAACTGCTTAATCATTAATTCCCGTCTCAAATAATTTATTATTTAATTATCGCATAATTAAATAATAATTTCCTCACCTCGAGTTCACAACTCGATATCTCTCTAAATCAATCTAATCGGTTAATCTTTTAGTCATTTTAACAAGGGACTAATTTAAATTGTATCTCATACAATTAATTAGCTTTCGTGTTGGGACTCGTTCCTTTAGGTGTGACCGAAAGGGACCAAATGAACACCGCCGTCTCACGACGAAACGTCAAACTCTAGTTGGCCAACCGTTACCGATATACGTTGATCAGCTGACTAGTATTACCAATGAATATCCCATGCATATTCCTTAATGAGATTTAATAATATTATCTCGCACTATTGTGGAGGACAAATACTCAAACATGTTGCCCCTGCATTCTTCAGGCCAAAGGGCATTGCTGTGTAGCAGTATATGCCTCTTTCCGTGATGAATGCAAAGTGTTCTGGTCGATGGGTGCATCTTAATCTGGTTGAATCAACTTGAGGAGTCCATAAATGTTAGGAGTTCATGTCCTGCTGTAGCATCTACCATTGCGTCTAAATGAGGGAGTGGAAATGGATCTTTTGGGCAGGCTTTGTTGAGGTCTGTGTAGTCTACACAAACTCTCCATTTACCATTCTTTTTTTGTACTACTACCACATTGGCTAGCCAATCAGGGAACATGACTTCTCTTATCATCCCCATATCCAATAGTTTGTCCACTTCTTCATTAATAATAGCATTTCGTTCAGAGGCAAACTTTCTTCTTTTCTGTTGCACAAGCTTATAAGATTTGTCAATATTTAGTTTATGTGTAATGATGTTTGCATCTATACCAGTCATATCAAAATATGACCAGGCAAAACATGAAGATTTATTTTTAAGAAAGTTTACTAATTTTGGTCTGATGTTGTCAGGGACATCAGATCCTATCAGTACATGCCTGTAAGGATACTCAGGGTCTAAAATTACTTGATCTGTCTCCATTTTGGTTTCTGCCATGTAAGTTATCCTGACAGGGTACTGTAACTGCTAGGCGAGAGACTTACCTGCCTTGGAGGGTTTCAATGACTCAGTATAACATTCCTGAGCAGATTTTTGTTCATGTTTTATGGTTGCTACTCCCCATTCCGTTGGTATTTTGATGTATTGGTGGTAGGTGGAGGGTATGGCCCTCACATTGTGGATCCATGGTCTTCCTAGGATGGCATTGTGGGATGACAGGCAGTCCAGGACTCCAAATCTTTTGTATGAGGAGACTCCTTCCACATATGTGGGCAGGTGTATTTCTCCCAGTGTATTCTTTGTTTCTCCACTGAATCCTACCAGGACATTAGATTTCTTTATGATTTGACTTTCATCAATCTTCATTACTTTGAGAACATCAAGCATGATCAGGTTCACCGAGCTGCCTCCATCTACCAGGATTCTCATGACTCGTGCAGTTCCTATTTGCATGGTGATAACCAGGCTATCATGGTGTAGATCAGGAATACCCTGCATATCAGTGTCGTCAAAAGTAATTTGAGGTAAATTTCTAGGTTTAAAAGGAGATTTCATTTTTGACTCCTGGCTATTTTCTTTGCAGCCGAACGGTCAGGCCACAAATCTCATATCCTCCATTGATGAATTTGACATCATAGATGGATGGTCTTTGGGGGTAGGTCACGTTGTTGCCTTTCTGGGTTCTTTCTTGTTCCATCATCTTCCATGTTCTTTGTTGGCATCAGGTCTTTCAGATATCCCTTCATTAGCAGGTAGGCCACTTGCCTGTGCAATCCCAGGCATTCTTCTATTGTGTGACCTATATCCATGTGGAATTCGCACCATGTTGTAGTATCCTTCCTTGAGTTGGGGTTGTCTGACTTCTTTGGCCATTTGATAATGTCTCCCATATTGTCAAGTCTCTTGATTAGTCCTGCAATGTCAACAGAGAAGTTATATTCTTGGATAGGGGGATAAGTATAGGAGTTACCTCGTTGTTCATGTGTGTAGTTAACTTCTGATCTGTCACGTCTTGTGTAAGGGGATAGCCTGGAACTGCTCCCTCTGTGGTTGGAACTTTTTCTGTTAACTTTGTCATATCCTGAATTGTTGTCAGTGTTGTCTGCCTTGTAGCCTTTATCTTCTTCCAGCCGAATATAGCCTATGGCTAATGCCTGGACATCTTCAAAGGTATGACAGGGCTTCATGGTCATTGCATCGTTGAAGTCACTATCATGGGGTAGGTAAAATTACAACAACGGGTATGTAACATAAACCCGTTGTCAAAAGACTTCATAATTTTGGAGGGAAAGTTACAACAACGGTTATACATACGACAACCGTTGTTATTTTATTCCCTCCAAAATTTTGAAACACTTTCCACAACGGAGAACACCCAACAACAACGGCTTTTAACCGTGGTGAATACTTTAGACAACGGTTTCACTAAATAAGCAAACCGTTGTAAATACCTTCTACAACGGCCGCTTTAACAACGTCCGCTTTTTTATTTTACAACGGTTTTTACCCGTTGTTATAGGCTGTATCTGTAGTAGTGAATGTATAATAATGACAAGTTAGGGACCCTCCCTACCCATATCTCATATGGAGTCATTAAGGCTATTATAGTCGGGTTTTAAACTTTTAGTGAGAAAATTGCTTACAAAATTGCGAAAAACCTCAAACTATATCTCATAAAGTTCGGTTTATCTTCTTGACTACACCATACTCTATGGTGTCCTTAGGAAAAGGTATAATGTGAACTGGTTCACAATCTTCTTAGTGATTATCAAGGTCATTACTTGATATTACCCATTTGATCTTCAAAGTCATTAATTTGAAACTTCCGATCAACATCTTGATCTTGACGTGCTTTTGATTTACTACTTCATTTTGAAAATATTCCACGTTTCAAAAATCACTTTTATGTCTTATTAAATAGATACGAGGTTTTCATATCTACTTAACATTACGATAAAAGTAACGAAGTATATTTATAACCAACTATCGGCCTTACACATCCGTATGTATATGGTTAATCACCTCACTATTGTGTTTTTTTTCTACAAAAGAAAACATAATTTATGCACACACACCATAAGATTCTCAATCAAATGGTTGTTCGATGTGCTTATCATTTATTCGTTTAAACGAATTTACTTGAGGTTTGATCAATTTGGGTTCACCGAATTAGAGACTTTAAAATCTACAAGATAGTATAACATTTAGTTTTCGTGAAGAATGTAAAATTCCTCTAACTTAAGTGGTCTAAACCAACCACCAAGTTATCATAGGAGTAGGTACAACGTATTGTTTTAAATCACATGAGTGATGCCTTCTATGTATAAACATAGATGATTACATTCTTTTAAAACTAAATTTAGGTACATTTGTCCCTATCGAAATCATTGCTACTCTAGCACCATTTTGATACAAAAATGTCCTATGCTAGACATCTTACGTTTTGTCAATTCATGTAAACTTCTTTACAAAGAAATGACCCGTACTTGGTATCTCATACCAGGATAGTGGAACTAGCCTATCCATTGAGTAGATGTCTCTTTCAACTTTGTTCTATCGCATACATCTAGGGTTGATTCCTCATAACTCCCACTCACTTTCACATTCCTCTTTGATACAATCAAGCAAAAATGAATCTCATGAAGACCTCTCTTCATATCATTCGTGATATTTTATACACTTAGTAAGAGTGAATTACTATAAAGTGAGTGCAACATGTGGCAAAATCTCAACTTCTTGCGAAATTGGACTACCTAACCGTTCAATTGTTATCATATGCCTAAACTCTTTAGTGCATAAACAATCGATTTGACCTTTCTCAAATTGAGCCATTTGACGGTATCATATTGGAGTGTTCTTCGTGTTTTTGAAAACTCTTTTCGCAAACTTTTGAATTACTCTTAAGTAATTAAAACTAATATGTCATCTTCATGACGGAGGTGTCACTTCCGAAATCAAGACTCTCTTGATAAAATGTGACTCCCTTTTAAACTCGTAATAAGAGTTTGCAACATGAAAACCCTTTTTTAAATATGTATGGATGTTAAGTTGTATAATAATCGCAATAATTGTTGTAAGCTTATGTAGGTGAATTAGTAAATCATGTTACCAATCATTCCTACCGAATTCCTTCAAAGAAACCGCTTCCTATGAAAGAACGAAACGAGTATAATAATAAATAGAGGATGAACGGAGGATGAAGTGTGCGATGTCATGTAAATACATTAATGAAAAAGAACGAAAAATAGGAAAAATTAACATTCAATGTTTTAAAAATACTTGTGAAAACATGTTCAACAAGTTTTAACATTTATATAATGATCTCCCACTAAATTATATAAATGATTCCAAGATCCGTCTTTAGACAAAAATAGGCATCGCTTGGACGAAACATCCCATAATTGTGTAAATTCGGTAAGTCAACGCTTGACTAATTCTACCATGAGAACTCTTGGTCGACGGGTTTCAACAAACCCATCTACTAGCCCTGGTATACAAGACCGTCTTATACCCCGTTGAGTCCAACCAACTTTGGCGCGTGATAACCGTTTACCACCCTACTTACCCGAGGTAAAAAGAGAACACCCCGCTTGGGCGAGCGTGGCTCTAATGAACAAGGGATGCATAGGTGTTACTAATTGGTAAGGGCTAATCTCAATTTTAGTTATGTGAGAGATCTTGTCAATTTAGTCATAAATTCCCTATAAGTGAACTAAGTCGGTGAATGTAAATGACGTGAATTGACAATCGCGAAGATAAAATGCACCTGAATGGCGATTTTGGCATGCGCGAAAATAAAAAACAAGCAACCAAGTAAGCATATGAAAAATCCTAGTATGGCCACCTAGTTAATAAAAACTAGACTATTACATATCGGAAACCAACTCCTTGGTCCCTTGCCTCTTCATTCCAAAAGTGGCTCCTCTTGTGGGATTTGGAACACCTTCCAAAAATAGACTCCGTCTCGATGTAATCCGTCTTTTGGAAACGCCGGTAAGAATAACTATTACAATTAAATTACATAGCTATTCCTATTATACATTAATTATTAAAATAAATAAAACTATTAATTAATTATAAACCGACGATACGAGATCGTATTTAATTACAAATAAATCGATATTCCCATTCATTTCGGGTAATAACGATTAAAATAAACTAGGCCATACTAGGTACAACAAGATAAATACTGATATAGAATTAGTAGGTTTTTAATCGCGAAAATTAGGTTATGTAATTGTGCAGCGGAATTGTTATAACTGGCTGTGAAGTTTCAGCAAAATAACGAACTAAATAGACAAAATAGTAGGTTAAACGTGGGAATTGATAAAGGAACAAGATAGATAAGTGAATCTCTCTCAATACCTCGCAAGGTAATCACTCTAAGCACTCAGGGCAACCTCGCAAGGTCTGAATCGTATATCTCGCAAGACTGACGATGAAGGCACACAAAACGTAAAGTTTTATTGTATTTCTATATTCTGCAAAATAGGGTTACAAGAACCCCTATTTATACTAATAGGTCTCCTAACCTTACTTGACTAATAAGATAGCTAGTTTCCTAAACTAATTAGGAATCGATAAACTAATATTTTAAAAAAAAACTAACAACCAGATTTTAGGAATCTAATTGCAACTAGGATTAGGAAATAATTCCTAAACTTATTCGAATTTAATAAAATAGCTAAATAACTAATATTATACGGTTTAGGAAACCGTGTTTGCTAGCTCAGATTCTGCGTGTTGCTAGCTCGGCCTAGGAAACCGTGTCTATCATCCAGCTCCTGCATCAAATACTTTAAATAAATGACAATCATTCATTCAACTTAAATAAATATGCTTAAAATGCCGTAAAATGATGCCAAAATAGCCCTATCCATCAATCGTTGGTATCCATCTCGGTGTTTGTCGATTTAATCGATTTTTAACATGTAAAAATCAATAATCAACTCTTAAATCTCATTTAAGTCCAAACTAATTGTCCAAACTGTTTTGGACCTCAAAATTAGTCCTCACTAATTTTATGATGAATAATTAGTTTGATTTGGTGATATTTTGCTAATTTAATCGGTAAAATCATAATTTTTAAGTAAAAAACCAAAATAATTGAAATATTATCCAAAATATTGAAACAAAAATTTTGAGTATTCTAGAACACTCCCAAGAACACAAAAATGTTAGAAAAAATGCCCCAAAAATCCGGATAAAATTTATGAAGAAAAAGATCGATATTTATCGGTTTTTAACCACTAAAACCAATAAACATTAAAACAAGGTGAAATCACATTTTAAATTTCACTTTTAACTTTTAAATAATATTTTTAAATATACATAAATTTATCATGGGCGGGAACAAACGTTTCAAAATTATGATTAATTTATTTCACTTTGATCGACTTTTATCTCATAAAATCAATAAACATGCAAAACTTCAAACAAACTTTCAACATTTTGCATACAATCAGTAGAAATCATGCATGAAATACCATAAAAATTCCATGGCCCAAATCATCCTTTAACTATTTTTAGTCAATTTATAACTAAAATACGGCATTTTGACCCGGTTTTCTACCAAAAATCATTAAAAATAGCAAAATAACTTCATAAATCACCAAACTTTACCACAAATCTTTTGAGATCAGTAGGTGTGCATGCTCCAAAAATTTTGCGCTAAAACATCTACTAACACAATTTTTGAGTTTTTATAAATTATCTCATAATTTATTAATATGCTTAAAATCAACATGCAAATTACAAGCCTAAGCTCTGATACCACTTGAAAGATCATAGATCCTAATTAGACACTCTAATTAAATGTCAAATTATCTCATAACTTGATTTTATGTGATCTATGTAACATGCATGCAATATAAAAGCATATTAATATAAAAGAAGAGGAAAATAATTTTCCTTACATTGAGAAATGGTAGTATTTGGGCACAACCAAGATCACCTATCTTGGTTGTTCTTGAGCTTAAAATAAATGGCAAGATCCTCCATCTTCAATTGTCCAAAATAGAACACCTCCTTTCTTAAGCACCCAAGAACTTACCCAACAACCTTACTAATATTAACTAGATATTAATAAGATTACCCTTGATAATATATAAATATTACTAACAATCTTAGTAACAATTTTGTTTACTAACATCTTTGTAATTATGGTTTTAGAGAGAAAGACCAACAAGCTTTTCACATGCAAATACAAAAAATGAAGTAGTGTGTAAAAAAAAAATGAGCAATTGTTGGTCCATAAAGAGGAGGAAAACCGGGTGGGAGTTGGTGGAGTGAGGGAGTGTACTTGTTATTATTTTTGTCCAATCTTATCTCACATGCAAATGATCATAAGATGACTTATGGAAGAAACAACAAGTAAAGTGAAATGATTATGTCTATAATCATCCACTACACTCCATTTACACGGTCCAATGTCCCATTTACGGGTCCATTTTGGTTCTTATATTTGTCGCACAAATACGTGTAAATTTTATTTAAACATCGTATCATGTTTAAATGCTTCCAATTAATTTCGTCTAAATCACTCAGTAAATATATGTGTACCGCTACACATATAGTTTACTTACCAATACTAATCACATTAGTCAATTAGTACTAATTTAATAATTAACTGCTTAATCATTAATTCCCGTCTCAAATAATTTATTGTTTAATTATCGCATAATTAAATAATAATTTCCTCACCTCGAGTTCACAACTCGATATCTCTCTAAATCAATCTAATCGGTTAATCTTTTAGTCATTTTAACAAGGGACTAATTTAAATTGTATCTCATACAATTAATTAGCTTTCGTGTTGGGACTCGTTCCTTTAGGTGTGACCGAAAGGGACCAGCTGAACACCGCCGTCTCACGACAGTAACGTCAAACTCTAGTTGGCCAACCGTTACCGATATACGTTGATCAGCTGACTAGTATTACCAATGAATATCCCATGCATATTCCTTAATGAGATTTAATAATATTATCTCGCACTATTGTGGAGGACAAATACTCAAACATGTTGCCCCTGCATTCTTCAGGCCAAAGGGCATTGCTGTGTAGCAGTATATGCCTCTTTCCGTGATGAATGGAGTGTGTTCCTGGTCAGATGGGTGCATCTTAATCTGGTTGAATCAACTTGAGGAGTCCATAAATGTTAGGAGTTCATGTCCTGCTGTAGCATCTACCATTGCGTCTAAATGAGGGAGTGGAAATGGATCTTTTGGGCAGGCTTTGTTGAGGTCTGTGTAGTCTACACAAACTCTCCATTTACCATTCTTTTTTTGTACTACTACCACATTGGCTAGCCAATCAGGGAACATGACTTCTCTTATCATCCCCATATCCAATAGTTTGTCCACTTCTTCATTAATAATAGCATTTCGTTCAGAGGCAAACTTTCTTCTTTTCTGTTGCACAAGCTTATAAGATTTGTCAATATTTAGTTTATGTGTAATGATGTTTGCATCTATACCAGTCATATCAAAATATGACCAGGCAAAACATGAAGATTTATTTTTAAGAAAGTTTACTAATTTTGGTCTGATGTTGTCAGGGACATCAGATCCTATCAGTACATGCCTGTAAGGATACTCAGGGTCAAAAATTACTTGATCTGTCTTCATTTTGGTTTCTGCCATGTAAGTTATCCTGACAGGGTACTGTAACTGCTAGGCGAGAGACTTACCTGCCTTGGAGGGTTTCAATGACTCAGTATAACATTCCTGAGCAGATTTTTGTTCATCTTTTATGGTTGCTACTCCCCATTCCGTTGGTATTTTGATGCATTGGTGGTAGGTGGAGGGTATGGCCCTCACATTGTGGATCCATGGTCTTCCTAGGATGGCATTGTAGGATGACAGGCAGTCCAGGACTCCAAATCTTTTGTATGAGGAGACTCCTTCCACATATGTGGGCAGGTGTATTTCTCCCAGTGTATTCTTTGTTTCTCCACTGAATCCTACCAAGACATTAGATTTCTTTATGATTTGACTTTCATCAATCTTCATTTCTTTGAGAACATCAAGCATGATCAGGTTCACCGAGCTGCCTCCATCTACCAGGATTCTCATGACTCGTGCAGTTCCTATTTGCATGGTGATAACCAGGCTATCATGGTGTAGATCAGGAATACCCTGCATATCAGTGTCGTCAAAAGTAATTTGAGGTAAATTTCTAGGTTTAAAAGGAGATTTCATTTTTGACTCCCTGGCTATTTTCTTTGCAGCCGAACGGGTCAGGCCACAAATCTCATATCCTCCATTGATGAATTTGACATCATAGATGGATGGTGCTGGGGGTAGGTCACGTTGTTGCCTTTCTGGGTTCTTTCTTGTTCCATCATCTTCCATGTTCTTTGTTGGCATCAGGTCTTTCAGATATCCCTTCATTAGCAGGTAGGCCACTTGCCTGTGCAATCCCAGGTATTCTTCTATTGTGTGACCTATATCCATGTGGAATTCGCACCATGTTGTAGTATCCTTCCTTGAGTTGGGGTTGTCTGACTTCTTTGGCCATTTGATAATGTCTCCCATATTGTCAAGTCTCTTGATTAGTCCTGCAATGTCAACAGAGAAGTTATATTCTTGGATAGGGGGATAAGTATAGGAGTTACCTCGTTGTTCATGTGTGTAGTTAACTTCTGATCTGTCAGGTCTTGTGTAAGGGGATAGCCTGGAACTGCTCCCTCTGTGGTTGGAACTTTTTCTGTTAACTTTGTCATATCCATAATTGTTGTCAGTGTTGTCTGCCTTGTAGCCTTTATCTTCTTCCAGCCGAATATAGCCTATGGCTAATGCCTGGACATCTTCAAAGGTATGACAGGGCTTCATGGTCATTGCATCGTTGAAGTCACTATCATGGGGTAGGCCTTGCCTGAAAGCTTCCACGGCTATTCCAACATCACATCTGGGGATTGACACCTTTTCCTTGTTGAATCTTGTCATGTAAGATCTAATTGATTCTCCGGGCTTTTGCTTGATCCTGTATAAGTCACTGGATCTCTTCTCTAATTCCCTGCTGCTGGCAAACTGATGGTTGAAGGAGTTGACCAGGTCAGCAAAGGACTTGATGCTTCCGTTTGGCAGGTTTATGTACCATTGCAGGGCAGGCCCATTCAGGGTTGTCCCAAACCCCTTGCACATGCAGACTTGTCGTAGTTCAATGGGAATAGATGCTGCCAACATCCTTTGCTTGTAATAGGCTACATGATTTTGTGGATCTGTGGTCCCATCATAGATTCTCATTGAGGGAACCACAAATTTCTTTAGCAGGTCTATTCTTGCTATTTCATCCACAAAGGGTGAATCAGCATAACTTTCTGGATTTGCTTCCTCAATTGGGTTAGGGACACCAGGAATCTTTTCAAATCTTTCATGGAGTTTTTGGATTTCCTGGAGCATAACCATCATGATTGCTGTGTTGGTTTGATCTGGTGAGGTTTCTTCATTTTGGATTTCCTCTGAGTCTGTTTCTTCTCCTGCTTTGGACTTTGGTGGAGTAGGAGTGCCAAAGTTGGAGAAATCAATGTTCCTGATGATTGAAGAGAATGGTGTGCCAGGCTGAACTTTCAACTTTGATCCTGAAGTTTTTTTCTCCTAGCCTTAGTTTCAGGCTAGATTCTAATTCTTTTAATTTTGCAACTTCGGCTTCAGCCTGGGCCATTTTCTGTTTCAGCTGTTCCATTTACAACAATTGTTGTTGGGCGGCAGCCAGTTGTTGTTCAACGCTATCTCCTGCCATTTCTCAAGTTTTTGTGTTATTTGGTTATGGTTTTTGATTATTTTTGAGCTAGATGCCCCACGGTGGGCGCCAATTGTTTTAGCAAGGATTTTACTGAATGAGAACGTCCTGCCACGGGATTTAAGGAGGGGTGATCTAACTCAAATAACATGTCTGACCAGTATAAGTAAATAAATGGATAAGTAAAAAGTAAAGACACAAAGATTTTATACGTGGAAAAACCCTGGGAATAAGGGAAAAAACCACGGGCACCAAGCCAGTAGTGATTGTTACTATGATTTCAGATAGCCTGACAGAGTATTTATATATCAGGCGTGACAGGCAAGAATATTGTTTAAGAATATAAGAGTGGAAGTGAGAATGAGTGTGTGATTAATGTCCCTTCTGTTTTTATCTTCTCTTCAATTTATACTAGCTTCCAAAGTCCTCCTTTTCTTCCGTTTAGGGTTTCCTGGTGAATAGGGCTTGTGCCCTATTTACCCGGAGGTAGTTGACATCATTTTAGCCGTTGTCTTTGACTCTTTCCTCTATCTTTTCCTTCTGAATTAGTCTTCCTTGTTTGTAGGGATTATATTTAAACAACCTGGTTGTTGCCTGCTTAGCGTGTGCAACGTTTTTCTTGTGCCTGACGTGATCTCCTTTCATGCTAGGGTTAGTTATTGCCTGCCTTGTATTTTCTCCTACTTGGTGCCTGTCCATATGCTGTTAGTGCCTGGTTTCAGGTATCCTTTGCTTGAGTCTTGGTTTTGATCATTGCCTGGCCTTTGTCAGGTCAGGCAGGATAATTCTGGGCCCAACATTTACCATGACCATGAGTGAGTAGTCTACTAACTATGGTTAATGGGGGATTAGGGGAACTAATGTAACACCCCGTGTTAATTAATCACTATTTTTATATATTTTATTCTATTAAAATTTAATTATGAAATTTTTCCGATGTTTTAAACTATTCTTTTCAATTTTAAAAATAAACTTTAAATCCGATTCATATTTTAACGTAATAAAATAATACTAGTTTATGTAATTTCAAACTAATAAATTGGATGTTTATAAAAATCAAATTTATAGTTTCGTATAAATTACCACACTTTACTTTTTGACATAATGTCATAATTTATAATTATTTCCGCTTCAAATTGACCCGATTAAATTTCAAATTATTTTATTCATTATCTAAGAAATACTTTACGCTTTTCAAACTCGGCATGTGACATTTTAACACCGTCGGAATTTTAATTAAGGATAATTTATTAACCGCTATTTTCACTTTACAGACGATTTCGAACCCATTATTACAGACGTTTATTAATATATACTGTTTCACCGCTCAAACTCCCATAAAATGCATGTGGTAGCTTGTTGTTTTGTGCAAGCGCACTGATTATTTCTGCAACTTCCCAACTCCTTCCCTGTTCACTCATTGCAAAGAACAAACATTCTTTTTACTCATGTACACCTTATTTATAATGTCAACTGTTCAATCGTCATCTTTGTTAAGTTCCTTGCCCTAAAAATAGGACCATCACCATCGTCACCCATCACCATCTTCACATCCTTTAAACCACCATAAGAGTCCGACATGATACCGAGTCCGAAATGGTCACCTAATTCCCCTTTTCTTCCGTTGTCCCAGTAAAAAGATAAACCTGTATACGATAAAACAAACCCGAAATCGATACGCGAGCATACCACACGACACCATTGCTACCATTTCCGTCAACCTCACGACCCCTTTACCATTCCCGTTACCATTATTCCCGATTACCATCACCACCACCATTCGTTCCACCAGTCTGCCACCCACACACCGTACGTCTGTTCTACCACCAACAACCACCATCACCTCAATTATCATTTCCGCATAAATCACAATCACCATTACCATCACCATTGACTTTAACAACTACCATTAACAACTCGAAAACCCATATTACCTTCATCACAACCATCGATCATAAAATCAAAACCGTTAAACCTGTTTATAGACCGCCATAAACACAATACCCCTTACCTTTGGCCGCCAATCACCACCATCAACCAGCACGGCTTCCTCCTGCTTTATTTCCCCTGCTCCGTTATCCCCTGCCGGCACATCACCTTCATTCAACCACCCCTACTCCTTTCGCTTTTCCGTCGAGCCTAGTACAGGCTACAACCACCGCATACTCCCGTCACACCACCGTGAGCCGCCACCTTGCCTTCTTCCTTCTTGTCCTTGTCCTTCTTCTATCATTCCCATTCTAATCCCTTCTGCTTTTTGTCCTTTTTTTCGACCCCGCAAGACCATCCTCACAATCGTCTGAAACAGGCCGTAACGCCGTCGTCGAGGCTGCTTGCTTGGCCGGCCGGTTGTGGATCGATTTAGAAGTTTATGTCTGTTTTTTTATATCACAAAATCTCATTGAAGACGGCGATATCCGTCACAAGCTTGTGACGGATACCATTTCCTATCACAAAATACCCATGAGAGGTGAGTGGGGAAGCACATGCGGGGTGCCGCACCTTGTCCCCTCTCCCTTTTTGTGAGAGGTCTGCAGCTTGTGACGAGATTAGCCCGTCACAAGCAAGACGCTTTGTTTTTATATAAAGAGGAAAGTAGCGGTAGTTGGAAGGAAGTGGGTTGGACAATTGATGACGGGATTAACTTTTATATACACGCGGACCATCAATAATTTAAACTCGGGTTGAGTTGTTTAAGTTTCATTACAAGACTTGCATCTACGACTAAAGACCTTAATAATTGAGACGGTTACCTTTCAAGTTATTTTTATTTTGAGACGGTAACCTAATCTTTCTCTTAACCTCCTTAATCTTACAAAACTTGTTTATGCTAATTATATTAATTATGTTTAAATTTGTGTTTCATAAGTTTGTTTGATATTAAAAATGAATTAGAAACATTAGACCACTAAATTTATTTATATCTTGTGATAATACGTATTCACTATTTGTTAACTGAATTAATAATTTAATTATTTATGTCACACTTTATAATTTGCTCATTAACATGGTAAATATATAAATCACAGTTTACATTATCGTTTACTTTACATTTTATATATTCATTAAGTATTATGCATTTTCCATATTCGTTAAGTTTAAATGATAATAATGACCTTAAGAGTGAAATATTAAAATACAATGTTTATTATTTTATGCCATGACATGTTTATTGTTATTTGATGCTTTATTGTTGACTCGTTAATTTTATATGGCTATTATAATCTGAATTCTATTTATGCTATGTATGTCATTCCCAATATTATAATGATTATAATTACGAAATGTTGGAATAAATATGCTTTAAGGATGATAATGAACTTTAAGACAAATTTATTATATTCTAACGATCCGTGTCGTGACACCGTCACACGAGGTAAGAAATGAAATGTGATAGTTATGTGTAGTTACATGGGCGATTGTGCTATAATGATACTTAGGAGTCTTAGTATACGGGATAGCTCGAGAGGTGTTCTTTATGGGGACTTCGAGTATAGAACAGCCAACTTCTTGATGAAGTTGTCTAATGAGAAGTATCGATCGGCGTACGAAGGACACAGGATGTAGCGTCGGATAGCCCGAGTACAGTCACTGGTGTTCCGAGAGTAGCGAGTGTTTGGACATTCATAGACAGGGACTTGTTCAGTCTCGTACTTCCGTTAGATATCACCAGCACTATGCTTGATGATAGTGTGCACATTCGCGATCTTTATGGCCGGGTGTGCGAGGTGCCGTGACTTATGTGCTATCGGGTCACTTGCAGTTCACTCCTTTATGCTATCAGATAAGTAAGTTGATTTATATTAAGGAGTCCGGTCCTGCCAAGCCCTCTGGTGTGAGATGTAAACCATCTTAGGATTGGCACGGTCTACGACTATGGTGGATAATTGTATATGTCAGGTGAGATGCAAGTCGGGCATGTATAGTTATACACTACGGAGCCACGACTCGTTTGTATATTGGATGCTTATGTGAAAAATTATTTTTAAAATCAAATGGCTACCACAAGGTTTTATTTTATTATCGTTCTATTCACCCACATGATTAAACAAACTGAAATATGAGATTTATGTGTTATATGTATTATGTGACTCTTGTTTACGCATCATTGATCTAATTTGCATGCCTGCTTTTGAATTATTAGGGATGTTAATAGAACGGTTAGGTTGCTCGCGCTCAGCGTGTTATTGTTATATTTTTCAGGTACCAAGTTGATTAGGAGATGACACCTTTTTGGGCATTATGGGAATCCAAGAGAGATTTTAATATTATCTAAGTAGTTGTCTTTGTAATTTGTATACGACTAATTTAATTAGTCATGTGTAAGCGATCCATAGCGATCCGGATTTGGCATAATTGTTTATTAGACTTAGTTAATTTTCCGCCATTAGTTTAATTAAGTCTTGTAAAAATCCGGGTTGTTGCAACTAAACATGGGGGTATATCCATACTTAATCTAATGTGCTTTCATAACAATGCTTTCTTGTTGTAGTTTCAACTTATACACATGTTATGCTCGATGAATTGCTTGATTGACAACCTTGCATGAATCTCTTATCCATTCAACAAGACTTGTAAGATATAAACTAACTTAAGGCTTGTTATACCATGCATATAGTTGAATAGGAAGAAACTAAGTCGACTTGTAGGTGTTGTACAGTCTTGACCGACTCGGCTCCGAGACCCAAATCTTCCTAGGAATTGTAAGACATAAACTGATTCCACTACAACAATAATCTGCTTGCATCTATATAAACATGTTTGTATGATGACCACCATGAATCCCCTATAAACCCATGACACCCTAGAGCCTTAATCAATTGTTTACAATCTCTGTTTGCTTACTTGCTTGTTTTGCTTTCATTTCTTTACATTTCATTGTTAAGTAGTTTAGATTGCAAACATAAAACTCAACCCAATGTGTGACACCATAAGACATAGCTCTTTACAATCGATAACTTGATTCAATACCCGTCCTTTGGGATCCGACCTTTCCTTGCCACTCTACTAAGAGTAGTTAGTTAAGTTTATAAATATTGTTTTGATTGGTTAGCTTAGACGACAAAATTTTAAACCGAATAAAAAATGGCGCCTTTGCCGGGGACGGTGTTGAGTTGAATTGTTATTTGTTGTTCTTAGTTGTGTCTTTCATAACCTTGGGGAAGTCAAATTCCTCAAGGTAGTTTTAATTGTTTTCTAGTTGTTTGTTTTTTGCATGTCTAGGAGATGACAATGTAGAATTTTGCCTATTGATCCCGAGATTGAAAGAACCTTGACCAATATTAGAAGAACTGTTAGAGGGACTTCGACAAGTTTGGGTATTGGAGAACTTGTGGACATTGGTAGCATCCAACCGGATAGTATTGAGTTTGTCAACCCTTTTGCAAGAGAAGGAGAGGATGACCCAATTCCAAACCAACCACAAAATCAACCTACAATGCCTAAATTTTCATCCCATTCCGTACCAACCGAGGAGAACCTACCCAATGGTACTCCTACACCACCACATTTAACCGGTAATTTCATTGCCAAATCCGCATTCATACAATTAGTTGAGAGAAGTAAATTTGGAGGGATGCCTAGTGAGGATCCTCATCTACATATGGAGACGTTTTGTGACTATTGTGATGCAATCTCTCAAACCGGGGTAACTCAAGACCAAATTTGATGGGTTTTGTTTCCTTTTTCCTTGATCGGAGACGCAAAGCAATGGTTAAAGAGCCTAGATAAAGCTACCCTTGGAATTGATTCGTGGAAAAAGCTAGCACTTGCCTTTTAAAAGAAGTTCTATCCTCCAGAGAAGACAAACATGTTGAGAGCCAAAATCACCGGGTTCAAGCAAAGAGATTAAGAGTCTCTATATGAGGCTTGGGAGAAATTCAAGGATACATGTTACTCTTGTCCTCATCATGGATTAAGTGAATGGTTTCTTGTTCAACAATTTTGGAATGGCTTATATGAAGACTCAAGGAATGTGCTCAACATGGGTTCTAATGAAAGATTCACCGAGGTTGATGACAACAAAACATGGGCTGACATCGAAGAAATGGCGGTTCATAACTCTCAATATAGTAGGCCAAGAAAAGCTACTAGGGGAGGGAGGCATGAAGTTGACTCCGTCACACAATTGAGTGCCCAACTAAGTGCCCATATTGAAACCATAAACATAAAATTTGAGAAAGCCATAGCCAAGCTTGATGAAGCTTCTCAATCACCCAAACAACATGTCAATGCTATGATGACAACATCTTCAATCCCAAATGGTGTGTGTGAAAATTGTGGAACCTTGGGACATGATCAACATGAATGTAGGGGAAAAAATGAGCAAGTGAATTCTTTCCAAGCATACAAAAATGGCGCCCCTTATTCCAACTATTACGATGAAAATACCAAATTCCACCCAAACCTCTCATACAAGAGCCAAAATATCCAAAACCCTTAACCCACATACACACCACCTCCAATGAGAAATCCTACTCAAAGACCATACTACAATCAACCCAATGACCAAGCTTTTGATGTTCAAAAAGAGGTCCCCCAAATGCAAAAGAGCCAACAAGATTTCTTTGCTCAAATGCAAAGGGATAGCCAAGCCAAATACACTACCATCAACAATATCCTTGCTCACACCAAGATGTTGGAGACTCAATTGTCTCAATTGGCCTCTTCTACTTCCCAAAGACAAAAAGGACAATTACCTGTTGGAGTTAGTGTCCTCCACAATAGTGCGTTTACATAATAAATCTCATTAAAGGAATATCATCAGATATTTAATTATTTGATCCTCGTCAGTTGATTAACGTAAATCGATAACGGTTGGCTGACTAGAGTTTGACGTTATTATCGTGAGACGGCGGTGATCAACTGACCCCTTTGGATCACACCTAAAGGAACGAACCCCAATTGACAACTAATTAATTGTATGAGATACAATTTATTTAGTCCCTTGATTTATAGACTAAGAGGTTAGTTGATAATTTTTAGAGAGATTTCGAGTTGCGAACTCGAGGCACGGCAGTTATTATTTAATTACGCGATAATTAAATAATAAATTTTATGAGACGGGTTTAGTTAATTAATTGTTAATTCACTAAAATTGTACTAATTGATTAATGTGATTAATATTAGTACGTAAATAATATGTGTAGTGGTACACGTATATTTACGGAGTGATTTGGACGAATTAATTATGGAAGTATTTAAACATGAAACGATGTTTAAAATAAAATTACACGTATTTGTGCGACAAATATAAGAACCAACATGGACCCGTAAATGGGCAAGTAGACCGTGTAAAATAGAGTTGTGGATGATTAGGAACATAATCATTTCACCTTACTTTATATCCTTCCATAAGTTATCTTATAATAGATTTTGCATGTGATGTAAGATTAAAAAATATAAGACAATTTGAACACTCCACCTCTCCCACTCACCACCGGTTTTCCTCCCTCTTTATAGACCAATTGTTTGTTCATTTTTGGTATGCTTGCTCACTTCACTTTTGCATGTGAACAAATATTTAGTCTATCTCTCTAAAATTATTACACATCTTTACTAAGAAGTTAGTAATCATTTTTATTACTAAGAAATATTAGTAATATTAGAAATAATATCAAGGGTATAATTTTAACAAGTTTCTATAAAATACTTGTTAGTTTTTGGGTTAAGTTCTTGGGTGCATCTTGAAGAAGATCTTCTCTTTGAAGATTTGTTAGGAGGATCATCCATTTGTTATAAGCTCAAGATCAAACTAGAAAGGTGATCTAGTTTGTGCCCTTATTACCATAAAATCAATGTAAGGAAATTGTTTTTCCTTAAACTTTCATTTTTATGCTTTTTTATTTGCATGCATGTTATATAGATCATCAAAATGATAAATTATGAGATAATTTAATTTTTATTAGAGAGTCTAATATGGATATATGATCTTTCAAGTGGTATCATAGCTTAGGCTTATAATTTGCATGTTGATTTTAAGCATATTAATGAATTATGAGATAATTTATAAAAACTCAAAAATTGTGTTAGAAGAGGTTTTAGCACGAAATTTTTGGGGCATGCACACCTACTGATCTCAAAAGATTTGTGGTTAAGTTTGGTGATTTATGAAGTTATTTTGCTATTTTTAAGAGAAAATTGTTGATTACAGCCTTTTAAAAATCACTTTTTTAAAATTACAGCCTTATATAATTTTTTTTGTAAATTACATCCAAAATATTACTTTTCTTCTAAAATTGCACCAACTTGAGGATTTCGGTGAATTTTGATGATGTTTTGATGTTGTTTGGGGTGATTAATTGGTTTGTGTTAAGGAGAGGTAAGAAATCTGGGTAAGTAGCCTCTCAAATAATAAAGGGTATATCGGTAAAACATCATCAAAATTCACCGAAATCCTCAAGTTGGTGCAATTTTAGAAGAAAAGTAATATTTTGGATGTAATTTTCAAAAAAAATTATATAAGGCTGTAATTTTCAAAAAATGATTTTTAAAAGGCTGTAATCAACAATTTTCTCTATTTTTAATGATTTTTGGTAGAAAACCGAGTCAAAATGCCGTATTTTAGTTAAAAATTGACTAAAAATAGTTAAAACTTGATTCGGTCCATGGAAATTTTATGGTATTTCATGCATGTTTTCTACTGATTGTGTGCAAAAGGTCGAAGGTTGGTTCGAATTTTTTGCATGTTTATTGATTTTATGAGATAAAAGTCGATAAAAGTGATATAAATTAATCATAATTTCGAAATATTTGTTCCTGCCCATGATAAATTTATGTACATTTAAAAATATTATTTAAATGTTAAAAGTAAATTTTAAAATGTGTTTTCACCTTGTTTTGATATTTATTGGTTTTAGTGGTTAAAAACCGATAAATATCGATCTTTTCCTTCATAAATTTTATCCGGATTTTTGGGACAATGTTTATGACATTTTGGTGTTCTTGGGAGTGTTCCAGAATACTCTTTTTGGGTAATGTTTCAATTATTTTGGATTTTTACTTAAATATTATGATTTTACCGATTAAATTAACAAAATATCACCAAATCAAAATAATTATTCATCATAAAATTAGTGAAGACTAATTTTGAGGTTCAAAACAGTTTGAAAAATTAGTTTGGACTTAAATGAGATTTAAGAGTTGATTATTGATTTTTACATGTTAAAAATCTATTAAATCCACAAAACCCGAGATGGATACCAACGATTGATGGATAGGGCGATTTTGGCATCATTTTACAGCATTTTTAAGCATATTTATTTAAGTTGAATGAATGATTGTAATTTATTTAAAGTATTTATCTTGTTGTACCTAGTATGGCCTAGTTTAATTTTAATCGTTATTACCCGAAATGAATGGGAATAGCGATTTGTTTGTAATTAAATACGATCTCGTATCGTCGGTTTGTAATTAACTAATAGTTTTATTTATTTCATTAATTAATGTATAATAGGAATAGCTATGTAATTCAATTGTAATAGTTATTCTTACCGGCGTTTCCAAAAGACGGATTACATCGAGACGGAGTCTTTTTTTGGAAGGTGTTCCAAATCCCACAAGAAAGAGCCACTTATGGAATGAAGAGGCAAGGGACCAAGGAGTTGGTTTCCGAAATGTAATAGACTAGTTTTTATTAACTAGGTGGCCATACTAGGATTTTTCATATGCTTACTTGTTTGCTTGTTTTATTTTCGCACATGCCAAAATCGCCATTCACATGCATTTTATTTTCGCGGTTGTCAATTCACGTCATTTACATTCACCGACTTAGTTCACTTATAGGGAATTTATGACTAAATTTACAAGATCTCTCACATAACTAAAATTGAGATTAGCCTTACCAATTAGTAACACCTATGAATCTCTTGTTCATTAGAGCCACGCTCGCCCAAGCGGGGTGTTCTCTTTTTACCTTGGGTAAGTAGGGTGGTAAACGGTTATCACACGCCAAAATTGGTTGGACTCAACGGGATATAAGACGGTCTTGTGTTCCGGGGCTAGTAGATGGATTTAAGCAAATTCGTCGACCAAGAGTTCTAGAGGTAGAATTAGTCAATGTGACTTACCGAATTTACACAATTATGGGATATTTCGCCCAAGCGATGCTCATTTTTGTTTAAAATCTGGGTCTTGGAAACATTTATATAATTTAGTGGGAGATCATTATATAAATGCTAAAACTTGTTAAAGATGTTTCACAAGTAAAATTAAAACATTGAATGTTAATTTTTCCTATTTTTCGTTCATTCTCATAAATGTATGACATCGGGCACTTCATCCTCCTTTCTCTATTTATTATTATGCGTGTTTCATTCTTTCATAGAATGCGGTTTCTTTGAAGGAATTAATGATTGGTAACATGATTTACCAATTCACCTACATAAGCTTACAACGATTTTTGCGGTTATTATACAACTTAATTAACGACCATACATATTAAAAAGGGGTTTCATGTTGCAAACTCATATTACGAGTTTAAAAGGAAGTCACATTTTATCAAGAGAGTCTTGATTTCGGAAGTGACACCTCCGTCATGATGATGACATATTAGTTTTAATTACTCAAGTGTAATTCAAAAGTTTGCGAAAAGAGTTTTCAAAAACACTTATAATACTCCAATATGATACCGTCAAATGGCTCACTTTGAGAAAGGCCAAATCGATTGTTTGTGCGCTAAAGAGTTTAGGCATATGATAACAATTGAACGGTTAGGTAGTCCAATTTCGCAAGAAGCTGAGATTTTGCCACATGTTGCACTCACTTTATAGTAATTCACTCTTACTAAGTGTATAAAATATCACGAATGACATGAAGAGAGGTCTTCATGAGATTCATTTTTGCTTGATTGAAGCAAAGAGGAATGTGAAAGTGAGTGGGAGTTAAGAAGAATCAACCCTAGATGTGTGTGATAGAACAAAGTTGAAAGAGACATCTACTCAATGGATAGGCTAGTTCCACTATCTTGGTATGAGATACCAAGTACGGGTCATTTCTTTGTAAAGAAGTTTACATGAATTGACAGAACGTAAGACGTCTAGCATAGGACATTTTTGTATCGAAATAGAGCTAGAGTAGCAATGATTTCGATATGGACAAATGTACCTAAATTTGGTTTTAAAAGAATGTAATTATCTATGTTTACACATAGAAGACATCACTCATGTGATTTAAAACAAAATATTGTACCTACTCCTATGATAACTTGGTGGTTGGTTTAGACCACTTAAGTTAGAGGAATTTTACACTCTTCACGAAAACTAATGTTATACTATCTTGTAGATTCTAAAGTCTCTAATCTGGTGAACCCAATTGATCAAACCTCAAGTAAGTTCGTTTCAAACGAGTAAACGAAAAGCACATTGAACAACCATTTGATTGTGAGTCTTATGGTATGTGTGCATAAATTATGTTTTCTTTTGCAGAAAAGAAACACAATAGTGAGGTGATTGACCATATACATACGGATGTGTAAGGCAGATAGTTGGTTATAAATATTAGTTGGTTATAAATATACTTCGTTACTTTTACCGTACTGTTAAGTAGATATGAAAACCTCGTATCTATTTAATAAGACATAAAAGTGATTTTTGAAACGTGTTATATTTTCAAAATGAAGTAGTAAACCAAAAGCACGACAAGATCATAATGTTGATCGGAAATTTCAAAGTAATGACTTTGAAGATCAAATGGGTAATATCAAGTAATGACCTTGATAATCACTTAGAAGATTGTGAACCATAGAGTATGGTATAGTCAAGAAGATAAACATAACTTTATGAGATATAGTTTGAGGTTTTTCGCAATTTTGTAAGCATTTTTCTCAGTAAAGGTTTAAAACCGACTATAATAGCCTTAATGACTCCATATGTGATATGGGTAGGGAGGGTCCCTAACTTGTCATTATTATACATTTGGGACCATAAATGTTTATGTTCAGAACCAATTTATGTATTTGTGAGGGTTATCCAAAATTGAACCACTTGGTTTTTACTCCTCCAAAACGAGAACAAAGAGTTTGTGGCTCGTAATGCTGTCTTTCCAGAAAGATTTTCATTTTCTGGAAGACAGAGTGGGAGAAATTTTGAACTTACGGAAGTCCAAGACCCACAAACTGAGTACAATGCAAGATGATGTTCTTTATTGAGGCTCAGTGGTGAGTACAATGCAAGAAGACGTTCTTTATTGTGGCTCAGTGGTTATAAGGAGATAATTTTTAACTAAAATACGGAAGTCCAAGACCCACAAACTGAGTACAATGCAAGAAGATATTCTTTTTTGAGGCTCAGTGGTGAGTACAATGCAAGAAGACGTTCTTTATTGTGGCTCAGTGGTTATAAGGAGATAATTTTGCGATAATATTGCGTTACTTTTCAAAAGTGACGAATCTTAAACCCTCATCAAAGGCTTTTCTATACCATGAACTCTATGTGACGGCGTGTCACCATGCAATTTGAATTGGTTTCCTTACAAAAGATGTGATAAGGAAGGAAACACGAGATGTTTTTGAGACTTGATTTTAGGTGAATACTTTGGTAGGTTACCTTGATCTTGTCATAAAGGTTATATGAGATGTTTAAAATTTGGGTTGGTTATAGAGAGTTTGTGACAACCCAAATGCCTTTATCAATTCGTATGTTCTTAGCAATATAGCCTCTCATGAGGATGAGATTCGGTAAAAGAATAACGAAACCTTCTCCTTGGGAGAAGTTTTGTTGATCTTGTCAATGCTAAGAAGCTTAGCATGCTTGAAAGATCCCTTTTGTGATCTTATATACGTCAAAGAGTTGGAACCTTGGGTTAAATCATGTCATTAATCATTATGGTATTACTCGAGTTGTCGAGGTATCATGATGATACATGGAGTTTAGTGGGAGCTAAAGTGAGTTTCTTAGTCTAAATATGTGCTTGACATATTAGTGACTAGAAATATAGCTAAGGTGATGTTTCTTAGTCTAAATATGTGTTTTACATATTAGTGACTTGAAATATTCTCGGGTGAATACTTGAGAGTAGCATGGCGCATCTTAAATATACGGATCTAATGAGATAGATCTCCAAGGATACTAGCATCTTAGTCAAGAGACTTATGTGATAAGATTCTTGACTCGTTCAAGTTGTTGAACGCAAATATGATCTCTTTTGCTTCCGCTGCAGGTTCTATTAAATATGCTAAAAGCTGCTCTCGTCGGGACTTATCATATTGAGAATATGAGAAGTCATTACCAATCATTTCCTAGTGAGTGTCACTAGATAATTATCAAGAGCCACCTTGATTACTTGAGAAGCACTGAGGATTTACTCTTGTAGTTTGGAGGAATCTATGAATTTCGTGTACAAGGATTACACTGAAACATTCATATGCTTACAAGATGTTATGGGCCTTGTTAAGGAATGGTTAGCATGTAAAAGTACTATGTGCATGAAGAATAATATGTATAAGAAGTTATACATATATGTATAAGAAGTTATACATGTATAAAGCAGATATGTATGAGGAGTCATACATAAAAGATGTCATATGAAGGATGTGTATGTATAAGTGTTATACGTACAAATCATGAACGAAAGCTAAGTACCTTACAACATCCGATGTTGTAAGAGAGATAGTTGATAACCGGAATTTAATGGGACTAGAGTAGTTCTGTTAGCCTAATATCGTTTCCCAAGAGACTGTGAAAACAGTGGGAGTGTTTGACTGCCTTTAGAACTAGAGTCTAAAAACTTGTTTAGACATGTACTTAGAAAGGCTCTATTAGATGAAAAGATTGCATAGAACAAAGGAAAATAGCAATGAAAATTAGAGTGATGCAACTGTTGCTAATCCTCTAACCAAAGCCGTTGGCATAAGGTAGACATGATGGTTATGTCATCTCAATGTGATTTAGCAGTATACCTTAATTGCTGAAGATCGTTATGTAAATATTGGATAGAGTATTGATATTTACATAAGTGATGATCGCATTCATTGTTTGAGTCTCTTAAGAACTCAATTATTCAGTTTGACTGAAAATATGAATATCTTGTTTATCTGAATAAGTTGTGGAGACAATGTTGAATACTATTCAAGTGAACAAGATGAACATTGTATTTTGTCCCTAGTCACTTAATGAGGTGGCGTCTCGGAGTGACTAGATTGTAAGTCGATTGATGGTTGTTCAACACCATAAGGTCATACGTGATAACTAGTCGATTACATAGGCAGAGTGTGTGACACTTTGCCGGGCAGTGACCATTTAGAGAGTCCCTAAGTTCTATTATAGACGCATGGTCGTGGCGGGGATCTCTAAGATGTTCTAATGAGTCGATTCTTTTGACTGGAGACTATTATCTGAGCAAGTGTAGTTTCCGAGTGACTTTGGTTTATGTCCTAGGTCGTGCCGTGAAAGGAGGCCAAAAGGGCATTTACTAGGTCATGGTGATCTGTATTGTGCAATAGGATAGATAGGGCATATACATGAATTGTCCACCCACGTTGGGTAAACTATATCTCAAGGCCACTTGAGGAGTTAATGACTACAAATGCGTGGCCACCCTCGGAAGTAATCTGTGAGAGATTTTTCCGGTCAGGTAGTCACACTCCCGATCGAGAAAACCACTCGTAATATGTTCATGTGCAAGTGCGATCTGAAAGACACCTTGCATTGAGTGGGAGATTGTTGGAGTTAGTGTCCTCCACAATAGTGCGTTTACATAATAATTCTCATTATAGGAATATCATCAGATATTTAATTATTTGATCCTCGTCAGTTGATTAACGTAAATTGATAACGGTTGGCTGACTAGAGTTTGACGTTATTGTCATGAGACGGCGGTGATCAACTGACCCCTTTCGGTCACACCTAAAGGAACGAACCCCAATTGACAACTAATTAATTGTATGAGATACAATTTATTTAGTCCCTAGATTAATAGACTAAGAGGTTAGTCGATTATTTTTAGAGAGATTTCGAGTTGCGAACTCGAGGCACGGCAGTTATTATTTAATTACGCGATAATTAAATAATAAATTTTATGAGACGGGTTTTAGTTAATTAATTGTTAATTCACTAAAATTGTACTAATTGATTAATGTGATTAATATTAGTACGTAAATAATATGTGTAGTGGTACACGTATATTTACGGAGTGATTTGGACGAATTAATTATGGAAGTATTTAAACATGAAACGATGTTTAAAATAAAATTACACGTATTTGTGCGACAAATATAAGAACCAACATGGACCCGTAAATGGGCAAGTGGACCGTGTAAAATAGAGTTGTGGATGAATAGGAACATAATCATTTCACCTTACTTTATATCCTTCCATAAGTTATCTTATAATAGATTTTGCATGTGATGTAAGATTAAAAAATATAAGACAATTTGAACACTCCACCTCTCCCACTCACCACCGGTTTTCCTCCCTCTTTATAGACCAATTGTTTGTTCATTTTTGGTATGCTTGCTCACTTCACTTTTGCATGTGAACAAATATTTAGTCTATCTCTCTAAAATTATTACACATCTTTACTAAGAAGTTAGTAATCATTTTTATTACTAAGAAATGTTAGTAATATTACTAATAATATCAAGGGTATACGTTTAACAAGTTTCTAGTAAAATACTTGTTAGTTTTTGGGTTAAGTTCTTGGGTGCATCTTGAAGGAGATCTTCTCTTTGAAGATTTGTTAGGAGGATCATCCATTTGTTATAAGCTCAAGATCAAACTAGAAAGGTGATCTAGTTTGTGCCCTTATTACCATAAAATCAATGTAAGGAAATTGTTTTTCCTTAAACTTTCATTTTTATGCTTTTATATTTGCATGCATGTTACATAGATCATCAAAATGATAAATTATGAGATAATTTAATTTTTATTAGAGAGTCTAATATGGATCTATGATATTTCATTACCCCCTCAAGGTAATCCTCCTACAAGACATGAGACCATCATTCCATCCACTTGAGGAGTGCTACAAGATATGAGGGACCAAAGATGCCAATTGAAGAGAATATTGTTGGGGAGAATGTCAAGCGAAGTGATGTGATTGAACCATTGAGCAGAAATCCTAAGGTGGTAGAGACAACTACCAACGACTCATCAAAGAAGATAAATGAAGAGAAGGCCAAAAAAGTTGAGAAAGAGCCTATTGTGATGAGACTTCCATTCCCAAGTCACCAAGCCAAGCCCAAGCTTGATGAGCAGCTTGGAAAGTTCATAGAGATTGTGAAGAACTTAGAGGTTTCTATACCATTCACGGAGCTAATCAACCATGTTCCGGCCTATGCAAAATACATGAAAGATATCCTTACGAAGAAGAAGTCCATCTGAAAGTTGGAAACTATTGCTTTTACCAAGATTAGTAGTGCTATTCTTCAAGGGAATTCCCCTCCAAAGCTCAAGAATCCGAGAAGCTTCTCCATTCCATGTACTATTGGTGATACCACAATCAACAAGGCACTATGTGATCTAGGTGCAAGTTTGAGTGTCATGCCATATTCGGTTTGTTAAATAATAGGGGTGGGAGAGGTCAAGTGCACCAACATGACCTTACAAATGGCAAACCGGACAACAAAGAAACCACTAGGGATGTGGGAAGATGTGCCCGTAAGCGTTGGAAAGTTTTTCATACCGGTGGACTTTGTCATTGTTGATAGGGAGGAAGATTCCAACATTCCAATCATTCTAGGAAGACCAATCCTACACACCATTGGAGCGGTGATTGATGTAAAGCATGGGATGCTCACACTTGAAGTAGGTGATGAAACAATCACCTTTAATCTTGGTAAGACTATGAAAGCTCCCAACTTGTTTGAGCCATGCTTTATGGTTGATCACTATACTCGGGAGGGTGACAAGAAGAAGATGGAATCTCCATTAAAAGAACAAGAGAAAGATAAAAATCTCAAAGAGAAGGGCAAAGACACACCGCCCAATTGGAAGAAAGATATTGGTGAGGTTGAAATGACTCTATTCGAAGAGCATGAAATTTTTCAGAACAAGAATGAAGCTTGCAAAGCTCACCCATGACAATATAGATGGAGGCTTCACTGGCAATGATAACAAGGAAGGAGAGTTGCTCTTGTCAACTCATGATCCACCCAACATAGGGAAAGAAGCAAGAGAAGTATGTGGTCTATGGGATGAGGAGTTTGAAGGACTTCTTAACCCATACATTTGGAATGCTATGACTCTAGACCAAGGCTATGCAGACCCTTGTCACCTCTTTGACTCGGACTACTACATGAATGAAGACAACAATGTGCCAAGGTCTATACAAGAACTCTATCATAACAATGAACAAGCATTTTACTAATTCTTCAAGGCGTTGAGCAACATCAACAACGCCTTGGCTTTGCCCCCTTGACACCTCTCAAGAGATGGAGAGTTTGGTGGAGTCCTTCCTAAACCACCACTTGTAAATATTCTAACCCTTTAACTTGCATTTCTTTTAACTTGTACATTATTCAATTTTTGCAATGGACTTTATATGCTTTGTTGATTAACTTATGTGACATAAGACCAAGTGAGGGAGGGATTTTAATGTGCTTCAAATGTGTAGTGTTTGATAATCAAGTGTAAGGATGGCACATACCTAGGCTAACCAAGCCTTTGTAGTGCAACCCATATCGAAATGACAAAGAATTAAAGAAGAATTGATGCGGGAAGAAGATCCCCACGTGCAGACCTGAGCGCGTGGGGGCTGGAACAATAGGCACGGGTGAAATTTTGCTCTGGGGAAAAATCTGCCCGAGCCGACAGTGACTCGAGCATCCCTCAGCTCAGGTCGCTCGACCTCAACTCAGGACGTGGGTCCTGAAAGTGCTTCCAATTCTCAATTTTGCACTGGGCAGAAATCTGCCCGTCCCAAGCTTGAGATGAGCCTCCCTTGCGAAAATCCGCCCGTCTCATCTTCAGGACACCCGTCCCCAGAGCCAAGCTAAATGTTAAAATTTCACTGTCTGGAAATCCGCCCGAGCTCCTTCCAGGACGCCCGTCCCTACCTGCTACATGAACAAAAACACGGGACTCATCCTTCATTCTTAATTTCATTTCCTTTCTTCAAACACAAACACAATAACTTCCCTCACTTCAACCTTCAATCCCCTCATCCAAAAACATCAATTTCTCATCCAAATTCACCACATTCAAATCTAAACTTGCTCAAATCAAAATCAAATCACTCCTCCATCAACAATAAGACCATTCAAACATCAATTTCTTCACAAAATCTATCAAATTTTCTAGGGTTAGGTGAAAATCCGAACTTGATTGAGCATTCAATTGAAATTAGAAGAAGAAACGAGCGTTCAAGCATATACTGTACTTGGTTTGTTGATACTAATTTGAAAGGAGAATAGCCATGGCAAGGACTAAAGGAGACAACAAGGCCACAAAAACACAGACTTTATCCAAGAGACAACAAGCTCTTGTATTAAAGGCATTGGTCTTGGTTCAACAAAGGGAGCAAGCCCCGGAAACCGTCAATGTTATCGAAGAAGCTACTACTTCTATCTCGGAGATGGAACAATTGAAAATTTTTCCAGAGGTAACTTTCATTTCCGATAAGCATAGGCTTGCATTCGAATCCCTAGCCAAGAAAAAGATTTTAGCTACTAAATTTGTATGTCAAGATGCTTTTGGTAAATTGGGTGTTCTTGATCAAACAAAGGCATTTTTCGCATCTATGGGTTATCCACCCTCTTTGAAGTTAATGAGTTAACATACCCCTCTTTTACATTGGAATTCATTAGTTCCTTAAGGGAGTATATAATTGAGACTTGAGATTATGTCGAATTCCGCCTCGAAAACAAGAGTAGAACAATGCATAAAAGTGATTTCGTTAAGTGTTTGGGCTTAAAAACGATAACCGATTCATCAAGAAGCCTTTGGAGTTTGATGCCAAACCCCTTTGGCAAGCCATCACCGGTCGTGAGTTGACTACTTTTCAGGAGTGCCATGCCTTGTACATTCATCATCCGGGTATTAGGTATTGGCACACGTTCGTGGCTAACACTTTGATTGCTAGAAAAGAAGCCAATCACTTGACCAAATTAGACACTGTCTACCTTAAGGCCATTTTGAATATTGGTGGGAAGTAAGAAAATGAGTACAATATTCTTTAATTATTGATCAAGAGATGGTTGGACATTGATAATGGGATAGATGGCGCGACTTTCAATGTTAATTGAGGCTTGGTGACAATATTGGCAGGGCACTTTATCCCGGAATTCAACAAAGACAACACTTACAAATCGGTTAAAGGAAGCAACCTTCTTGATATGAGCAATTTGATCCACAAATTTCATTGGGTCAAGCATGAAAACTTAGACCATAAGTACGACTGGCTCATCAAGGATGCCAATTCCATTGTCTTGCCAAGCAATATTTGTCGCATCTCCACCCACCGAACCAACTACCTTATTCCCATTTCCAAAAGTGCTGAAAGCATCATCAAGAAACAACAAAATCCAAGTGAAGAGCCGTTCTCCTACATTTTTACACCACCATATCCCTTTGCCTACCACGAGTTGACACCGAGTAGTACTAATGTTGTGGCGGGCAATGACTATTTGACACAATTAATGCAACATATGCATAAGGAATCATACAATGATCGGGTGAATGCCTACTACGCCCTATATCCACCCCTTTACCATCTTGCTAGGCAAAAACTCCTTGATCCTTCGAGTTCTTTGCCAAATTGGGTGGATAGGAAAGTGTTCTTTCCTAATGCTTCTAAAGATAAAGAAAGGGATGATCGGGAAATAAGGAGAGAGGAGGATGTTGATGATGAGAGCGGGGAAGGAAGTGGGTCTTGCCATGATGATGATGATGATGAAGAGCAAAGGTCTAGTTCTAGTGAAGAAGATGTTGGTGAAACCTCCGGTTCCATGGAGGTAGATGATGATGATGTCGCGATGAGCGACAATTGATGGTTGACAAAGCATGAAGGAGGACATCACAAATGTGTGGTTGATGGCTTATGCTAGTATTGACCTATTCTATTGTGAGTCTCTACCCCTCCTTTTGCTTTGTTTTTTTTGTCTCATGTTTCTTTAACTTGTATATTTTTTTAACTTGTATCATTTAGAGAGTAACTATGGACTCTTGGTAGTTTTAAGTTTGGAGTCCTAGCACCACTCAAAGGACTTCCACCTCAGTTACAATGAGGTGTCTATCTTTTTTCTCTCAATACAAAGAATACAAAATGACAAATTTCAATCATGTATTGCATTTCATGCCTTGTGAACGAACTTCCCCCCTTTTTTGCACTAGAAATAGTGTTTTGTCCGGTTTGGGGAAGTTCACTCATAGGGAATGCTAGTTAATCTAAATTAGCTCTTCGAACAATAGAAAGCATGCATCATATAACTTAGCTTAGTTTGCATCACTTGTATATATTTATCACATGTAAATATTTCACATGTAGAGTGAATTTAGTATAGAATCATGCATCATTTAATTGCATTTGCATAATTCCCTATTGTTTTCTCCAATGGGGATAATGTCCATTCTAAGTGTGGGGATGGGGAATTCTAACTCCTTTCTAACACTTATTTAAAAAAAAAAAATTGATAAAGATTTCAAAATTTTCAAAAATCCAAAAACATGTTCTTCCCTTTTGTAGTGTTGAAATATATATATTGTATATATTTATTTGTTTGTGTTCACTCCTATCATTTGGGACCGACTACGCCACATTCGAGGCATGAAGAATATGAAGACCGCATGGTATGATCTTCCCAAATCTCCTTTTTCTCTTATATGTTAATGACAATGTGGCTTCTTTTTGTTTGATGCGGTACAAACCAATGTGATTATAGGAGTTGCATTTAGATTATATGTCATACTAGTGATAGTAGCGTACGCATTAGGTTGTATATATGTTAGTTGCATCATGGCATGTAGTTGCATATTAGGAAATTTTTTGATAAAATGTCTAGTTGGGAAGCTTGGCAAGTGTATATAGGCCCTTGTAGATAATATTTCTCCTTGAGACTTTGTTTGCTAGAATACCCTCAAGACACCCTAGGATGTGTCATACTAGTATCTCTTGACCTATGGACTAAGGCCTAGTCAAGAGTACCTTATGGTGTGATAACTCCTTAGCTACCGTTTATTCCAAGGTGACCTTTAAAGCCATGCAACCGTTCTTTCATTTCTATCATCATGTTTTGCCAACGAAAGAGAATGGGCACAATAATCTCCAAATTGAGTTCAAGTACCAAAGTGAAAGTCAAAAATTTTGCAAAAATTGCATCAATGAAAAAGAGGAGCAAAGAATAGACTCCTATGCCTCAATAAAAGTACCCTTACTACAAAATGGGTTTACTTTGAAAATGTTCAAACAGAATTGCCAAGTATCAAATTGCCAAACATAAAAAATGGCAAAGAAATGTTCTCAGAAGATAAATGCCACAAGAAATTGGGGGGAAAATCAAGAGCAAACTACTATTATGAAACTCAAAACATATTGATCCCTTTTATCCATTGATGATCTTTGTCGCATGGTGGAGAGGGGACGACCCTTCTTCTTGTCTAGGCAAGATGGGCAATTTCGCGAACCTACATTGTTTCTAACACCATAGGGAGTCTACTCTTGATGAAAGCATTTAGCGATTGTGGACAAAAGCACCCTAGTTTGACACAACTTGGAGGTGATTTGTTGGTATCCTAGACTTAGTAACTTGGAGAGATGATATCTATAATGGAATTTGTACCCTTAGATTGCTTCCTCTTTAGATGATTTCCGCCACTTAGATGAGGCAAGTGGCTATTCTTTTTGTAGATGCATCCCTTATTTGATCTTGTGTGCTTAAATGTTAGGATGCATCGCCATTTTGGAAAGCCCCACCTTGCCTTGCAAGAAGGCATCTTACCTCATAGGTGTCTTGTTGTGAGTTGAAGGGGTGGAGTGACTCATATTTGTGCACATTTGGTCCCCGAACTAGCCTCGTTCCTATGCTGTCTAGTGCTTATTAGCGTCATTTCTTATCTTTAGTTCCCTACTTTGCATATTCTTTGAGGTTTTGTGTCCTTGGTAGGAGAGGATTGCTAGCCTTGAATTTATGAAGCAAAATTAAGCTAAATGGACTGCATCTAATGACCAAGCAACAAAGAGAAGACCAATACTGAAGGCCTAAGTGAATAAATAAAGTAGAATGGAAAATGGTGAAGACCCCCACGGCCCCTCAACGATTCCCACGGATCCTTAGGCAGTCAAAAGAAGAAGAAGAAAAGCTGACCCAGGATCCGGGCGCCCTGAGCTCAGGACAAGCGTCCCAAGCCACAATCCGGGCGTCCCGTGGTCAAGTCGAGCGGATCCCTGGGCAGCTCGAGCATACATCAAGGACAAGTCGGGCGACTCCTTATGGGACTTGCAAGACACTAATCTCCTTCTTAGGGACTTACTCGTCATTTAAACCTTTAGTTACCCTAATACTTATACTTAGTATAAATACTCCATTGTGTTAGGGGATTAATCATCAAGTTTTAATCAAGTTAATTTACCAATCTAGTTTAGTAGATCCTATTAATCAAGTTGTAATTACACGATTCAATATTAATCAAATCTTAAATCTCTCTATAATCATTCAAGTGTTCTTAAATTTAGTTGGGTAATTTGAAGACTATTTGGGGTTTCTTGAAGACTTGACAACTCTAAATCATTCATCAAGTGTTCTTCTATTACTATTTGTTTACCATTTCAATCATCCTTAAGTTGGTATAATCTCTTTTACCCTTTGCTTAATTAATTATTTCTTTACTCATTCACCATTTTTAACCTTGTTAATATAATTGACACCCCTATTAGCATGTGTTACGATGACCATGACTGAGTAGTCTACTAGCTAGGGTTAATGGGGGATTAGGGGAACTAAACATGGAGGTAGATCCATACTTAATCTAATATTCTTTTATAAGAATGCTTGCTTGTTGTAGTTTCAACTTATGTACATGTTATGCTCGATGAATTGCTTGATTCACAACCTTGCATGAATCTCTTATCCATTCAACAAGACTTGTAAGATATAAACTAACTTAAGGCTTGTTAGACAATGCATATAGTTGAATACGAAGAAACTAAGTCGACTTGTAGGCGTTGTACAGTCTTGACCGACTCAGCTCCGGGACCTAAATCTTCCTATGAATTGTAAGACATAAACTAACTCGATTCCTTTACAACAATAATATGCTTACATCTATGTAAATGGGTTTGTATGATCACCACCATGAATCCCCTATAAACCCATGACACCCTTGTGCCTTAATCAATTGTTTACAATCCCTCTTTGCTTAGTTGCTTGTTTTGCTTTCGTTTCATTACATTTGATTGTTAAGTAGTTTGGATTGCTTGCAAACCTCAAACTCAACCCGATTTGTGACACCCTAAGACATAGCTCTTTATAATCGATAATTTGATTCAATACCCATCCTTTGGGATCTGACCTTTACTTGCCACTCTACTAAGAGTAGTTAGTTAAGTTTATAAAATTGTTTTGATTGGTTAGCTTAGACGACACAGTTTTAAACCGAATCAAGCCGTCACCTTACTTGTGGGGCTATAGTGACCCGCTTGGCCTAAAGATTGACTGATTTTGAGGCTCCACCTCCGTCGAGTACTGGGTTGTTCGAGTCTGCCCCTACGATGGATAAGAGATATTGGTGTCATAATAGGTGGCTTAGGAAACCGAAGAATGGGTCTTTTGCTTGGAGGGTGAAGGGATCAATGTGGATAGTGCTCCCCGATCCCGAGTACCTTCCCGTGGTGGACCATCTAGCAGAGTATGACCCGGGGAGTAGGAAACCGGAACTTGAGCCTTAGTTTTACTTGATCGATCCCACCATCCTCCTAGACCTACCTGAGCCTACCTCCGTGACGGAGAAGCAGCCGATCGCTCCCCCGCCTCGCGAGCACTGTAGAGGGAGACCAGCTAGGCTGGTCTTAATGCTCAAGATGAAAAAAAATGAAAAAGAAGGATGAAACAAAAAAAATGATGAATTGAGGAATAAGAAAAAAAAGTTGAAAAAGAAAAAAAAAAGCATTAAAATGAAATGAAAAAAAAGAAGTATGAATTGAAAAGAAAAAGAGAAGAAAAGTTGATGTAAGAAACTCTCATGCATTATTCACGTATTTTGGAGAGTTTACTTATGATTTGAATTGCAAATTGGGTTAGAATTGGGATTGAGCACCCTTACATTTTGGTTGTTGCTAGCTTGACATTAGCTCCACAATCCATAATTCATTTGTTCCCCCTTCTTACCCATTACATATTGCCTTCTTCCTACCCATTTGGCTTCTTTATCATTCTTGCATTTGATTGTTTTACCTTACTAGTTTTGATTGATTACCATATTAGATTGCGGGCACATTATTATAAGTCGAGGATAGTTGAGTGTTTATTCACAAAATTGTTCTTTCACATATAAAAGAGTTTGAGTGCACCGTGAGAGTCCATAAGTCGAAAGATCATGCAAGAGCTTAAAGGTTCATTTCAAGTTTTCCATGCTACGCTGTCATGTAAATCTTATCCATGTTTTGTTTTATTCCTTTGCCCATGTTGTTTCGGGTTTTAAATCATTATGCTTAGCTTGTTTTGGGATATTGCAATTGATGGGATATATTTTCTTGCTTAGGGACAAGCAAGGGTTTAGCTTGGGGGAGTTTGATAAGTGCATAATTTGTATTGTTTTACCCCCTTTAATAGCTCCATTTTACATGTCATTTAGCACTTATCATAGTGTTTTGAGCTAATATTTGTTATTCTAGTTGCAATTGCTTGTTTCCACATGTTTTGTAGGAGTTTAAGCTTTTAGGAGTTAAAATTTAACAAAAATGAAAGCTAGAGTGCAATGGCTAAGCAAGACCAAGTATTGGACTAAGTGTATGAAGTTGCATGGGTTTTTGCATGAAGATTTGATGGATTGGAGTAATAATTACAATTGAAGTCAAAAGCAAAGTCAAGCCCGAAAATGAAAGTCCAAATTAGAGTGAAAGCAGTGGATGCTAAGGAGCTTTGGATGCTAAGAATGTGAAGTATTACCGGGTGATTAAGGAGCATTAAAGCACGAGCATAGAGATTCCTCAAGTAATTAAGAAAAATAGCCGGATAACCACGCCCCCGATCGGGGCTGGCAACCCCGATCGGGGTTGACCCTCTCTAGCCCTTTTATGTTATGCCCCTATTTTCTTATAAATAGGGGTCTTAATCCGTCATTAGGGTCATCTTATTCTTACGTCTCATACACTCTATAATAGCCTTAAGCAATATTTCTCTCATAAGTTTTCATATTTGTTTTCAATATTGTCAAGCTTGTAGTTATCAAACATTTGGTTCTTAATATATTTCAAGCATTTGGTTCTACTTTGTTTCTTCCATACAAGTTCATTTCCACAACGGTATTTCTATTTCTAGTTTACGATTTTACATTTCTATTTAGTTTAAGCATAGTTTATCATTAGTACTTTATTCATATCACACTAATATCATTCTTATTTCATGTTATATCATTTAGTTTTTATAATTTCTACAATCATGTTTAGCATTTCTTAGAACAAAGCTTATAGTTTACATTGCATTATGAGTAGCTAAATTCCTTAGTCTAGGGGCTAGGGAAGCCATGCAAAATCAAATATATAAAATGTTAAATTAGGTTGATATAATATTGTCTAATTGTTTCTATCACATGTTTGCAACGTCACGTTTAATCTATGTTTAAAAGCCCTTATTCATCGATTAAGTTTGTTTATTCGTTCTAAAAGTCGAGAGGCATGGAATTGAATTAGACTAAGCATGTCTAGTAGGACGACCTAGTCATGGACGAGAGTTTCTCTAGGACCCGGTCTATGGTTGACACTAATACCGTAAGGTGGGTGTCTCTAAGCCTAAACAATTGACAATGTTATTATTACCGAGTTTAACATGATCGTATATTTACCTTTGCATATGCAACCCGACTCCCCTAGGCTCCCTTTTATCATATAGTTTACATTTTTATAATTGTTAGTCTTCAAACCAACAACAAACAAACAAAACGAAATTGACCTTGATAAGAATCTTTCCATAGCATTTCACAACGCAATTCCTGTCTCCTTGTGTTCGACCCCTATTACTACATTAATTTGTGTCTAGGGTAATTATATTTGCATAGGTACACGATAAGCCTATCAAATTTTGGCGCCGTTGCCGGGGAGCACATTTTTATTGCGTTTTGAATTGTCGATTTTTATCTAGTTTTCTTTTGTCTTGAGGAACACTTGTTCCTTGATACCGTTACTTATCATTTTCTAGAAATTGTTGTCTTATGCCCAGGTCCTCTCGTAGTGGAGAATTATTTTCACCGGATTCCGATCCCGAGAAAACCTTTAGGAGTAGACGACATTTTGGAAAGAAGTGATAGAAGCCGCTTCTCCCGTGCAAGTTGAAAGTGCTAGAAAGTCTTACTTAGACGATCTAAAAGTTCTTGAAGAGGAGGAGGTTTCAAGTTCATCATCTCCACCACCACCACCATCTTCTACTAAAAAGATGGTGAAACTTTCGAATCACTCAAAGCCCACCGCGGCCATGCTTCCGGCCGGTATCACAACTACTCAAATTACCGCGCCGGACTTCGAGGTCAAACCGGCTTTCATTAGCCTTGTGGAGAGGAAGCAATTTGGGGGAAGTCCTTTGGAGGATCCCAATTTTCATGTGAAAAATTTCTGTGATTATATCTCCATGATCCGTCAAACGGGCGTCACTCAAGCCCAAACAAGGGAAATACTTTTCCCTTTCTCTTTGAAGGACAACGCCAAGCTTTGGATCAATAGCCTTGACCGCACCGCCATGAGAATCACCAATTGGGAGTCATTGGCTCTTGCTTTCTATCAAAAGTTTTTTCCACCGGAGAAAACTCAAACTTTGAGGAGCCAAATCACCGGATTCCGTCAACAAGCTCTTGAGAGCTTATATGAAGCTTGGGAGAGGTACAAGGATTTACAAAGACAATGCCCACATCATAGGCTAGATGATTGGTTTCTAGCTATAACATTCTATAATGGATGTTGTGCCGAGTCCCGAAGGATTCTTGATTCCGCCAACAATAGGCGGTTTGATCAAATTAACACCGATATTGCTCATGCAACGATCGAATCTATGGCGGTCCATGATGCACAGTATGTCAATTCCTGAAGTGTGCCACTCAAAGGTAAAGAAGAATCCTCCGACAATTCCGTCTTGCTAGCTCAAATTGCCTTACTCCAACAACAATTGGCGGAAAGAGATGTTAGAGATTCCCTACAAAAACTCAATGCCGTGTCTTCAACAAGTCAAATCATTGTTTGTGACGGTTGCGAAGGTGCGGGTCATTACACCGCTCATTGCCAAGCACCAATTGAAGAGGTAAATGTTTTTCAAGCTTTAAGACAAAGTTCTTATCCACCTGGTACATTTTCTAATACATACAACCCGAATACAAGATTCCACCCCAATATGTCTTATCGAAGCAACAATGTGCTTAATCCTCAACCACAACCCCCACCACAACAAAATGCCTATGTCCCTCAACAACAAATGTATAATCCTCTACCGGGTTATCAAAACCAACAAAGGCCACCACAACACAATTACCAACAAAGTCAACCCCCACCACAAAATGACCAACAAAATAACCAAGGGGGAGGTAAGCTTGAGGGCTTGATACTCCAAATGCAAAAGGAATTGTTGGCTTAAATCCAAAAGAATGAGCAAGCTCAAAATGCCGCGATCAAGAAGTTGGAGCAACAAATGGCTCAACTTGCCTCATCTAGCTCTTCAAGGAAAACGGGTCAACTACCACCTCAAGGTGAGCAACCACATGCTACCCTTAATATTATCTCCTTACGAAGTGGTACGAAATATGATGGGCCATCCATGCCCAAGGAAGATGAGGAGGTCCTTGTTGAGTTGGAGATTTCTCCAAAAGGTAAAGAAAGTGAAGATGTTCCAAAGAAGGTGGATGATCCACTTGTGGTTGAGGAAGTCAAGGATGTGGAGGACGCTCCTCCAAAGAAAGATGTTGAAGCAAAGATACCGGAAAAAGTCGAAGAGCCATTCCCTCATAGATTGGCCAAGCATCAAAAGAATTCTCAATTCGGTAAGTTCATGGAAGTTGTGAAGAATCTCCAGGTAACCGTTCCCTTTACCGAATTAATCACTCAAATTCCATCTAATACTAAGTTCATGAAAGACATTTTAACTAAGAAGAGGACTTTTGACGAAGTTGAAACAATAGCTGACACGGCTATCGCAACCCTATCAAAGATAAAACCTAACGGTCTCAACTAAAATGTAGCAGAGGCAGTCGAGTATCGAATCCACAGGGAGGAAATGTAATTATAGCTGTCTATTCTAATCCTATGGTAACAATTGGGGGGTTTGATTAAATTTGATTCTAAACTACGAGCAATAAAAGCGGTAAATTACGATTTAACTATTAAGAAGAGAGGTACATGTCGGGATTTCGGTTCACTACGGTAGTCCAACAAATCAGCAGTAAATGACTCAGACGAACTGATGTGAGACGGATGTTAGAAGGTCCTTTCGGTCCACTTCCTATCCTAAAATACCACTAACTTAACTTTCGTCCTCATTAGGGTAGTCTACTGTTTATAGCAGGCCTATTTAGTCCAATCTTTCGATCCAGGATTAATTGTAGCCAGTTTAATGGGTGACATAGAAGCGTGCACTCAACTAGGTCGGGAATTACAGTTAAATTGCTATAGTGACAGGGTCTCTTAACCAATTCGTCCAATTCATTCACTACGTCGTCATTTTTCTATCGCAGATCCCCTAATCCCAACATGAAAGGGGTTTAGCTACTCATGTCGGTAATTAAACTAACAAAGAGATAAATTTCCAAAGAAAGACATAATGAATAAATGATAAAACGTAATAATGAAAATTAGGGCAAGGAGAAATGATAACATAAACGAGAAATTAAAGCAACAAGTAATTCTTATTAATAAAGAGAAGGGAGGAATTGCAATCCAGGTAAATTCCGGCGTAAAGAACACGAAATCCAATGAAGCAATCCCGAAAAATAAGAGTAGCAGCAGAAAGTAAAAGCAACGTAGCAAAGGTAGCAGTAGTTTTCTAGTGTCGAAGATTCATTAACCTAATTAACTTAGGTTTAAATAGAAAAAAGAACTAAAGTTTGCGGAAATAAACAACACACGGACTAATTAAAAGCCCATGCCCGTGAAAACCTCTCGATCGAGTGGATTAAACCACTCGATCGACCAACATCTCAAATAGAAGTCCTTCGATCGACCAGCTTCTTACTCGATCGAGGACTTGGTCATGTGCGCGGCTTTACTCGATCGACTAAGGGATAGCTCGATCGAGCATCGAAGGTCTAGAAACCACTCGATCGACCAACAAACAACTCGATCGAGTACTTTTATCTTCAATTCAGCTCACGTCTTCACCCAAGTGCCTCGTAGTGCGTGCCACGACGCTTCCAAATGCAGTAACTCACTCTGGGACAATCCCGTCTCCTCTAAATGCATGCAAAAAGGACGGAAAGGAGTATGGTTCCACTACTTTCGCGATCATTCCTACAAAAAGGACAAAATACACCAAAGTAGCCAATTCGGGGCAAAATACTATAAAAATAGTATAGAAAAGCATAGAAATACGTGCTGAAATAGGCCAAAAAGACTATATATTAGGCACGTATCAAATCTCCCCAAACCAAACCTTTACTCGCCCTCGAGTAAACTCAAAACTAAACTAATGGAACGGAAATGATAACTCAGAGCTAGCTTAACTTGTCTACTTGAGCCGATTTAATGCAACAAAAATCAACAGTTAAAGCCAAGCAGTCAGTACGCAAACGAATTATAAGCTCTTCATAAATAAAGCTGACCTCTCGACCTTGCAAGACCAACAAAACTGGACTCTCACGTGGTCACTCTTCTCTCATGAAGCAAAGGGCGAATGTAATATGTGAAAGAGAGGAGAAAGGACAGTCACTCACCTAACTGCGACCTACATAGCATGCATGCAACAAAAATGAAAGACAATTCAAGTACTAATGCACAAATTCCAACCAATAATGTCCGTCACAACCGAGGGTATGCAAATAATATGGGAATAGTGAGGTTCAGGTGAGAAAAGGCAAAACAAGTTATGGAAATGTGGAGGTAAGAGCGTCAAGCTAGTTCCTAACAGGACCATAATGAAACCATCCGGATCTCAAACTGACTGAAAAACTAAGTACTAGTGCCCTTCACTTGGCACAAAACTCACTAGACTCAAAGCGCAATCTCCTCAAAAAATATAGGATAGAACGGAGGAGTCAGACGGTTACAAACTTCCCTTTTAAAGACACCGTCTGAAATGACTGACTAAACAACAACTCTTGTCGATTGTACATCTTCGAACATCTTCTCAACTCTGACAAGAGGGTACAACTTTTTCACAATTTTTCTTTCTTTCTTTTTCGATTCAGCTCTCTTTTTTTTTCTGTTTTTTTCATATTTTTTTTCTTTTTTCTTTCTTCTTTCACGTTTTCTTTCTTTTTCTTTTTTTTTCAATACTTTTTTTTTTCTCTTTTTCCTCCTTCCTGAATACAAACACCAACTCCCAACAAGAACGACAGGCCAAACTGCAGTGGAAAACATACCACAAAAGGACAAACTAACTAGCTTGACTAGGCAGGCTTAGTTTGGAATGTAGCTAATGGGTCAAAAAGGCAAGTTTTGGCTAATGTGGAGCTAAGTGGGTGAAAATATAAAGAAAGGGGAATTTGCAAGACCCTCCCTGCATGTGACACCAACCACAAACCCGAATATGTGCATTTGATGAGAAATTGAATGTCATAAATGTGCAAATGAGACAAACATGCTATGCAAGGAGTACTACTCTCAAAATTCCTAATGAACTGGTCATGAATGTCACCAGTTATGGCTCTAAAACTCAGAATTTTTGAGTAGTTTGCCAGTTTATAGGTCAAGTCTAAACATCAGCTTATATTTGAACAGAAATTCGTAGATTATGCGTATGACAAGGCTAAAGACTATCAATAAAAGTGCAAGGCTCAAGTAATATGACAAGTTATAGTGCAATTTCATCACGGGAATCTACTGTTCCGACTCAACCTATATGCAAAAATGAACGTGAATTTGTTTTTGAAATTTCTGAAATTTTCTAATTTTTTTGGATTTTTTTTTTGAAATTAAACAACAATGCAAGCAAGAAATTAAACGTGAATGCAGAACAAATGCAGATGCAGACTCAAAAGGATGCAATACCCTCCTCAAACCAAAACGGACAACGCCCTCGTTGTCCTCCAGCATACACCAGCAGAAAGATGGGGGATGGGAGTATACAACCAGCAAAAATAAAAATAAAGGAGACAAAAATGAAAAGAGTAAGGTACATACAAAAGCGAACTTCCCCAAACCAGTCCAGAAAACTGGGGAAGTGAGTAGACCAGTAGCTACCCGTCGTCGGCACCGCCGTCACCCAGTACCCTGACTCAACAAAACGGTCTCCCCAAACCAAAGAACAAACAAGGTGGAAACTCGGTCGTCCTCTCCCAGGTGATCCTCCGCACCGGTGTGAACGGAGGGTCGCCGCCTCCTCTCTGGCGGCTCGTCTTTGCTCGCTCGGCCCCGCAACCGCACCTCTCGTCTACCGGTGTCTCCTCCGCCTCCTCCTCCTCTCGTGTCGAAAGGAAGTGGAGGGTATCCGTCTGCTGGGTATCGGTAGAAGGAGGGATGCGGCCACTCCTCTGGAATCGGTCGCCGGGCTCGGATATGGAACTCGTAGAGCGGGAATACAGCCAAAGCCATATCCCGTCTCATCTCAGTAATGTACCTGCACATATCCAAAAGCAAGGCATCACGACGCCCTTGGTCCATGACCTCGGGCGCCCCTAAAACAGGAGGGCAGACAAAATTGGCCGGAAAGGCCGGATCAGAAGGAGGTGGAGTGAGTGAAGGTGTAGGTGTGGGAGTCTGTGTGGGTCCGATCCCGAGTCCGAGTCTGGCTGAGTCTCGAGCCTCGAGAGCTAGAAGTCGCTCCGGCCTCCCGCTTCCTCTTCCTAGAAGAAGAAGTAGGGGTGAAGGTAAGGTGGTAGGTGGGTGGAGGTGGCCTCGCTCCCTCAGAAACAGACGGGAGCGGTAAGAGTGGAGGAAGGGTAGGGCACGGCAAGGTAACAGACGTGGAACCACAAATCTTCCACGTCCTCGCGCTCCCCTTCCTCTTTGGGAACCAGGCGAAGTCGGCCATGGCACCTAGGTCTAGGTAAGCCATCCTATCAGGTGCAGTAAGTCCAGGCTCAGTGGGGTAAAGGTGGCGGGCAATCCTAGTCACTAGCCCGCCGCAGACAACAGCGGTCTTGACCCGAGTCCCAATTCCGTTCCAATGCTGAGCTACTAGATAGGCAATGTTTAGAACAAACGGGGTACCGTAGTCAATGTTGAGGTACCCCGCGAGAATCGCTAGCTCAGTGTTAGTCACGTTATTGGGCTCAGGTCGCCCAAAGATGGTCTCTCCTATCAGACGCAAGTAGTAACGGGGGGCAGGTAAGTGAACGTGAGCTCCCTTCCGTGAGGGGAAGGGGGTGTGAGAAAGTGCAGCCCAAAGTGGCTGAAGGAGATCCCGAGGTGGGTCTACGGGGCCGTCACTAACTAGGCCTAAAACCTGCCCAAACCTGGCCAAAGTCCAGTGGTGCGACTCATTGTGGAGTCGAAAGTGAATACAAGAACTGGAGTGGTCAGCATCGTAAGAGTCGGTGTCAAAAGAATAGGAGCTGAAAAACTCGTATGTAGGGGTACGAATAGCGACTTCCCCGCATGGTGATCAGACCCGACATACCCGTCCCGTTCAACAAACTACAGACCTCCTCATAAATTCCTAAGGTCTCTAGGTCAGTCCGTGCAAGGAAACGGGTGGAGGAGAGGGGGCAACGAAGTAAAGCGGCTAACCGAGTCCGGTGGTCCGCTGAAGTAAAACGTACCGTGGGCATCCGCGGTAAAGTGGTGAGAGTGCCCTCTCCCGTAACATCAGCCTCAGAAGGGCTGGAAGTGATGGCTAACTGGCTAGCCTGCTGGTTCGGCCTAGGTGGCACCATACCTGGCCCCGGGAAGCGAGGAGTGAGTCCTCTGTCCAGCATGGAGAAGGGCCTGGCAGGAGTGGTGGCCGGTGTAGCTCGAACCGAGCTCCCTACCGAGCTAGCCGAGGTGTAAACTTTCCTGCAAAAAACAAGGAGAATCGGTGCTGCAGTGGTGACTAAGGCGGAGCTAGTGGCAACAGCAGGGACCACTGGTGCGCTCACGGATGGACTGGAAGTGGTACTAGTAGAAGGCAGAGAACTAGTATCCATCTGCAATCAAATCAAGGGCTTAATAAGAAAGAACGGCTACTAACCGTGGCTAAAATAAAGCGTTAACCAGCATGTGACAGCAAAAGATGGCCCTATCAGTCGAAAAATTCGACTTCCAGCATATAAAATCCAACAATCCTCAACAAATTCGAAAGGCAGCATGTGAGTGGTGGTAATATGATAAAGTAATGACTGCTATGGTGGCTAACACAGCATGAAAACCACATATGGGAGCATGTAGGACTCCTAGCAGTCGAAGATTCCGACTCACAGAACAAGATTTCCAACAGTTTATAGCATGTAATAACGACAGGGGACGGAAAAACGGTTAACAACAGCAGCAAGGAAGCATGGACTGGAGTTAAACAAAGCAAGACAACATAAGACCGTCTGACATCGAAAAACTCGACTCAGGAACCCTAATTGAGAAAATCTTGTGCGAATTTCGAATTAAACATGTGGGAATAGTGAGGGATTGGGATAAGATCATCAACAAGCTAATTATGGGTATATAAACACAATTAAATCGAAAAAATTCGACTAGACATGGATTTTTTCGAACCCTAATTCAAAATCACCTCAAGAGATTCAAATTAATCGAGGAGAAAATGCAAAGAGTGTGAATGAAACACTTACTTGATGATGATGATCCTATAATAGCAATTAAACTTCAAATTAATAAGCAACAAAGGCGGATTTTAATCGAACAAACCCGCAAACCCTAATTTCCCTTAAAAACAGTGAAAAGAAACACAAATAGAGGGGAAAACAAGGGGCTATTGAAGATTAAAGTGCTAGCAATGGAATGTAGGCGACGGATTTGGTGATTTGGGGAAACAAAATGGGGATTTGGGGGAGTGAAAATCGCAATTAGGGAGGGGGTTAGACGGAATTAGGGTGAAATGAAAATAGAATTAGGAAAATAGGAGTTTTAAGAAAGAAAACTCTCGTGTCCTGTTCATACCACTCGATCGAGTGGTTTTTAAATCACTCGATCGAGGACTTTTGATGTCCCCTATGCTCGATCGAGTAGGTATCCCCTCGATCGACCTGTTCCTCTTTGGCTTTTCTCGATCGAGTAACCAGACAGCTCGATCGACCCAATTTCCACTCGATCGAGTACAAAAAGTACTCGATCGAGAACTTACTCTTGTAGACTCTGGGATTTCCGTCTTTACTTCCTCGAAATGCGTGAAACTTCCCCAAACCTGCATAGAACACATCCAAACACATCCCGAAATGCCAAATACGCAGAAAACACAGTCTATAGTCTTAGGCTATGCTAAAAATTGTCTAACTAATTGTCCTAATTAAAACGTAATAAAGCAAAGTTTAAAAGAAATTCAAAAATTGTCTATTACAATTTGTTACACGGGGCATTTCCCCGTTTAATTCTCATCGACTTTCGCAGCCCCTTCGTGGGCTTCTCGATCGGAGGACGTCACCTCGGCCGATCTTGACCGACCTCTTCATCTTCCATGAGCTTGAATCACCATTTGCGACGAGGGAGGAATGTAGTTCCAATCTATGTAGGTTCGAACTTTCTTCGTTCTTGCTCCACTGTCATCTTCTTTGGCATCCTTGCTGCCACTTTGATTGATAATGGCCACACCATGTCCTTTGACAATCCCATCCTTGCTTTCATCTGTACCTGCAGTAAGGACAACAGACGAACTTGCCTCCTTCTTGCTCTCAATCTGAGGCGGAGGGTTAACAATAACAGCAATATTCTCCAGATTTTCATCCGGAGCGTCAACAATAGGAACAATAGAAGAAAGAGCATTGCAAGGTTGAACTTGCATGGGAGCTCTTCGAACTTGGACCGATGAAAAATCAGCTCCTCATCCCCTACCGAAATGTCAAAGTCTTCCCACCGCGTCTATCACCGCACGGGCAAAGCGGGACGAAATGGTCTCCCTAAAATAATAGGTGTGTGTGCATCTTCGGGGATATCTAAGACAACAAAATCGACGGGAATAAAGAACTTCCCTATCCGAACAGTGCACGTCTTCTACAATACCTAATGGCCGTGACGGACTACGGTCGGCCATCCGGGCCGATCATGTTGGTGCAACTCGGTTTTGTCAAACCAAGTCTCTTAGCCAGAGACAAAGGTAAGACACTTACGCTAGCGCCTAGATCGCATAGCGCATTATCAATCAATCGCATACCGATGTGACACGGAATCGAAAAACTACCCGGTCGATTGCTTAGGGGTAACTTATTTTGAAATAGGGCACCCCACCTCGATCAAAGCTACGGTCTCACTGTCATTTATAGTCCTCTTACGTGCTAAAATTTCTTTCATAAATCTTAAATAAGAGGGTACCTTAGTCACAATTCGATGAATGGCACGGAAACTTCCAAGTTCTTCAAAAGTTCAACAAATTTGCCAAACTGTTGATTAACTTTGGTATTCTCGCAGCCTCGGGAAGGGAACCGTGATAGGTATCTCGAGTCCCTTGTTTCTCGCTTCCAAAGTGTCTTCTGGTGCAAGTTCGGTATCCTTTGGACGCCTCTTACCTCTCGAACGAGGTCTTTCTGGTGATTTCTCGCTTAAACGAGCACTAGCAGGCTCTCGAATAAGCTTCCCGTCATCATTGTCACTCGATCGAGCAATATGCTCACTCGATCGAGCACTCTCCTCATCAAAATCAGTCGATCGAGTAACATTACCACTCGATCGACCATCCTCGCTTTCTGTTCACTCGATCGAGCGAAAAGACTACTCGATCGAGGGCTTTCTTCACCTTTTTCACTCGATCGAACACCACCTTGATCGATCGAGTAATCGCTTTGTCGTGAGCCCTTTTTTCTTGATAGAACACTGTTCATCAACAGTTACAACTATCTTCGGGTCTGATTTCTTCACTTCTGGTGTAACACCCCCATACTCCAAGTGCCTTACCAGGACCACTCAGGTATAAGGATACTACCATCTCGGTTGCCCGAGGTACTGAATATCATAAGACAATAAAGAAACGTACTTTTAAAGTAATTATAGATTAAGTGATTACATGTTCAAACCAAAACTAATAAAAGGAATTACAAGGTTCTCATACGGTCTCTGACTAAAACTATCAAAGCTACTAGACTTCGTCTAACACAAATGGAAGACTTCTAACCGCCACGTGATGACTCATCCTGCTATCCCATACGCGTCATATCACACTCGCTCAATAATCGCTCACCACCCCGAATGGATCACCACGCTTTTAAAACATTTAAACGGGGTCAATACTAATCACACAATTCAATACATATATCAACAATAAGATAAACAGACAAATTAATCACACACACACACACACACACACACACCACCAACTCCCATCGTCTCAATATCGACCGTCCCCACGGACCCGATTACCAAATGGGGGACCGCAGCCGTTCCCACCTAAGCCCCGCTCATCATACGAGCGATAACCCCGTCCCATTAATGTGCACATCCCCTTTCGTGGCGGGTTCCACGAAGGGCGAAACTAGGGCGTGAGATCACTCCCGCAAGTGACCCCACTCGGCCGAGAACGCATCTCGAGAACCATCAACAAACACAACCACAATCACAAACACAATTACAATTACAATCATCATATCAATCACTAACTACAAAGACATCACCAATATCCCATTATGGGACTAATACCGAGTAGGAAATCCTACCTGGATAGCACAACACGCAGACGATATCTACAAATTGTCTCAAAACGCCTCTTCTATGAACTCTCCTCCTACCATACAACACATAGATACTACTATTCAATTACTATTCATAAAAACCCCCAATTCCTAAATTAGGGTTTCACTAATCTTAACAAAACATTATATAAATTACATTAAAAGCTTACCCTCGACGCAAGGAATCCAACGACACAAACTACGATGCAAACCGACCGTCCCAACTCCGGAATTGTCAAGAACGCGATTAGGAAGAAGACAAGTTGCTTTCTCTCTTAAACAGGTTTTAGGTTTTGTAAAAAGTGATTTAGAACAAAGACGAATTGGTTTAAATACCTTAATCGCGTAATTAACAAAACCCGAGAAAACTCCCCCGTAAAACCGGACACTCGATCGAGTACCCAAGGTACTCGATCGAGTACCCCCCTACTCGATCGAGTACCCCAGCTACTCGATCGAGTACCCAACAGGTCAGAAACTATTTTATTTCGCAACTTGCCCTTACTCGACAGAGTAAGGGCTACTCGATAGAGTACCCCAAGACTTATAAATACGGAGTATTACAGTCTTCCCTCCTTAAAAGGAACTTCGTCCCCGAAGTTCAACCCATACATAAAAACAACTATACTGACTCGACCAAGACACAACAACTTAGCTAAGGACTCGAGAACTCGACCGAACATAGAACATGAACTCTTAACCCCCATTCTACCAACTATGTTTACTTCCACAACATGACTCACTATATCGTATCTACCACATATATATCTCTCACGACACCAACTCCACACATAATCAACTACCATCCTCTAATGCTGCTAGCTCCATAATATCATCAACTATCAAATCCAATACCAAGACACTCATAGACATCAAACGGAATGTTACATTCCACCACCCTTAAAAGGAACTTCGTCCTCGAAGTTTACTCACACTCATAACATCATCCTCCAACTGTTAACATTATATAAAATATTCCCCCACTCTGAAGCATCACACTACTACGAGCACGGCCATGGCCTTTTTATAAGTATTGTCCACAAAACAAATCCCTCCTTTACGCTACGCTAACACTCTACTTCCAATTATATTACCGCATGCACCACCATGAAACTCTCTTTTATTGCATCCTACTCCTCTTAAGACAAATGTTACGTCCTCGTAACTCGCTAATACTAAACCCTTAGCTATATTATCTCATTATCCTCATCACCACCCTATGACAAAGATAACTGCCTATAACCTCATTTCCATAATCACTCCTATTTCTCAAGGCTCTCTTACTTCAACAGTTCTCATACTTCAAATCAATCACACACCCCTAACCTATACCATAAGGCTCGTAGCAAAATCACCATACTAACTCTCCATTATCACCGCAAACCAAAGATACCTCGCTATGTAAAGCACTTATCTTCCGAAGCATAACTCACGATCCGCACTCGTTACGTACACGCACACTAGATCCTCAAGTTCTTTCTTTCATTACCGCAAAATTCATACACAACTTAACATGACACTAATTTCCCCAACACCCCACACTCACTTTGTCTCAACAAAAGATTATGAACTACCTGCCGCTTTCAGCTCATTACAACACATGATCCACGAATCATTTCCCATTACCATGTCTACCGATGTCTCATCTGAAAACAAGATCAACATTACCGTAACAACCTCTCACAACCGCGTCCCATCAACAGATTATCACTATCCCATGACAACAACGAAACATATACAACTCTATTTCACATCATACTCTACCTCATTCCCAACTTAACCTAGTAACGAAAACATAAATAAGCAAGACAACTGTCTATCAAAGACAAACTTGAAACTCGTAGAGAGCAACATCAAACAAAACAACAATCCATGTATAATCGGTATGTACTTTCGAAAACTCGAATCATAATCACCCCGCCTACTCCACCACAACCGGTGACGGCATCACAACGCCGCCACCAACAGCCACACCGTAGTGCGAAAATACCCGCATCACAACACTAAATATCGAGCCCGGATCACCACCCGAGGCACCACAACCACATCGATAGACATCACAACTACATACGATTCCATAAATACGCCTAAATAACCTTTCGGACAAGGAAACTTACTCCAATACACTTTACTCTATCACAACGCAACATATTATATGAAATAACAGATAAGCATCTCATGAACATCATCTCTACCATTTCACGGAATACACGTGTGTTATTAATACACATAAAATTATAACTAGCCATGTCAAATTAATCAAATTATTACCTTTTTGGATATCATTCAATTAAACTACCGTGTCCAACATATATATATTACAGAACATTCATAAAATAGCTCTATAATTATCACACCGTACCACTTCTTGTGAGGTCAGAACCTCACACAAACATTTACACATATCATAGACCCGTAATCACAACCAACTAGTCAATCCTGACCACGTAAGTTACCACTCAACAAAGGTTACCTGCTGTCCGAGCTTAACTCGCATGCCCCTCATCACATTCTTCCCTTCGCATCACCAAAGACCTTCCGCCATACATAACCATACAGCTAACACTCATTATGAGAAACCACCTCCTAAGACTATGTCTTATACTTCCTGACAACCATACTTTTATCAATTCAGTCTTTACAAAATCAGCCTCTTTAGAATTGCCACTTCTCTAATATACACTTTCCCTTAACCACTAGTCAAAGACCATAACACTACCACTGTCCGGACATCAAACCTCTTCACTCATCTCTAAATATCATGATTTCTTTTCTATCTTTGGTTAACATCCCAAACAACGAACATCGAATCCATGAACAAAATTATCTCAACGTTCTTCCCAATATTTTCCTTAATTGAATCATCATCCATTTCTCCACCAAAATCTCATATCATGCAGATATTCTTCTAACTTCTTACTTTCCTTAATTCCTCGAAACTCATTATCAATCATGTTGTCCTGAAACTCCTATATAACCTTCAGCTAACATCTTCGTGATACTATCACACATTTCGATGATTCCTTACCTTTACATCACATAACTCCGGTGAACATTTTCCTCAGCTTACTTTTATCCTTCTTTTCTCTTTACACTCAATAATACCAATTTAATAGCTCAACTCCTTATTACTTCTATCTAACCCTTTCGTGCACCAATTACCTTCTCATCGCTCCAAAACTCAAATCCCATTATTTTATATCGATATCATCTCCCTCTTTCTTACCACAAATATTCTCTTATTATGTCATCAATCACCCTTGCCACTAATACATCCATAGAATCAACGTTCTTGTTCAACAATTGCATCTCCTTCTTACATCTCTAGAAATCAAAATTCCTTTCATACCGCCAATTACCCAAGGAACTCACACAAAGTAGTTTCTTCTTTTAATAAACCAAACCTCCCAAACTCACTCATTGTCTATAAATACACCTCGCGACATGTCTCCACAAAGTTCACTATATATTACTCTTCTCAACCCCTTTAAACGAACTTTCCCTACCTAAATCCATAACCCACACGACTCCTAACCATTTCCCTCCATAACTCTTTACACATCTCAACCCGCCACTATCCACATTCTTACTTTCAATCTTTTCATTCTCACGTTCATTATACTCACATCATCCCTTGTCTATATTCACTTATTTCTACATTACTCAACACACAATCATATCACTCATCCCGTCTCGCAAAACGTGCGCCTTGCCTCAATAAACTATACCAATCTTCCTTTTCTTTTTCCACCATCTATCATAATCACTCATAATTCATGTCCTCCCCACCGAACTCATACTCATCATAGTGCCACTCTTTACAACATAAGATTGGGTAACTTACGCCAGACCAACACATACGTAAAACAATGCATAAAGAAGTAATACAACACCTTTGAATTAAACGTAATATGCAACGAATGTCAAAAGACAAACATACGACCAAATACGCATATGACCTGACAGGACCCCACTCGATCGAGTACCAGAACCTACTCGATCGAATTGAGGCTACTCGATCGAGTGCCCAACATGCTCGATCGAGTGCCCCGACTCGAACCCAAATAGACCTTCTCGATCTCCGACTTACTCGACCGAGTAGCCCCGCTACTCGATCGAGTGACCCCATACTCGATCGAGTGCCCGAGGTACTCGATCGAGTGCCCGTAAACACGATCCTGGTCAAAATAACGACAAGTACCCACTCGATCGAATCAAACCCACTCGATCGAGTCATGCAGACTTCGTGAATACTACCCGCATGTTATCTCACATACCCTAACGTACTATGCATTCATTATTATTTCAACATTATGATTACAACTACGCATTCAAATCTGCGCGACTCCTCATACAATCAACAAAATAATCTACTTCGTGTTATTAAGTGCCACGTTATAAAATGTACCATCATGCTTTTCATCCAATTCGTTATACAAAACACATATCATTGAACCTCTATTCTTCATGTTACTACTTACCAAAAGTCAAACATTACCACCTATCATGTTCATATAACATTCAACTTTCAATCATGTATTACTCGCATGTTTTAAATTTTCATAACTTTTCATAACACAAACGACACCCATACACTACAACTCCTATTTCCATGTTGCTAATACAACAACATTACAAATCCACTTCATCACACATCATCATATACGAACTACATTCTTTTTCTACCATATCATTCATCATTCTCATATACTTTTTCAACGATTCCAACCAACATGTCAACCAACTATCATGCAACATACTTTCAACAAACCATATACAACACAATTAACATACACGTCACACATATACCCACGGACTCCACGTTCCCATACCATGTGACTGGCTTAAGTATCATGGGGCCAAGATTTTGAAGTGAGGGCGCCTACTCACCCAAAACCTAGCATCAGCCGGGGCTCCCATTACACATACACCAGGTTCATTTTATTAGACTCCCTATGTTCATTATGTTCATTTGTTACAGTTTCCAAGATCGTCGCTCGATACCATTTGTAACACCCCCATACTCCAAGTGCCTTACCAGGACCACTCGGGTATAAGGATACTACCATCTCGGTTGCCCGAGGTACTTTGATATCATAAGACAATAAAGAAACGTACTTTTAAAGTAATTATAGATTAAGTGATTACATGTTCAAACCAAAACTAATAAAAGGAATTACAAGGTTCTCATACGGTCTACTGACTAAAACTATCAAAGCTACTAGACTTCGTCTAACACAAATGAAGACTTCTAACGCCACGTGATGACTCATCCCAGCTATCCCATACGCGTCATATCACATCTGCTCAATAACTGCTCACCATCCCCGAATGGATCACCACAGTTTTAAAACATTTAAACGGGGTCAATACTAATCACACAATTCAATACATATATCAACAATAAGATAAACAGAACCGAATCACACACACACACACACACACACACACACCACCAACTCCCATCGTCTCAATACTTGACCGTCCACTGGACCACCACCGCTGGGGGACCGCAGCCGTTCCCACCTAAGCCCCGCTCATCATACGAGCGATAACCCCGTCCCATTAATGTGCACATCCCCTTTCGTGGCGGGTTCCACGAAGGGCGAAACTAGGGCGTGAGATCACTCCCGCAAGTGACCCCACTCAGCCGAGAACGCATCTCGAGAACCATCAACAAACACAACCACAATCACAAACACAATTACAATTACAATCATCATATCAATCACTAACTACAAGACATCACCAATATCCCATTATGGGACTAATACGAGTAGAAATCCTACCGGATAGCACAACACGCAGACGATATCTACAAAATGTCTCAAAACGCCTCTTCTATGAACTCTCCTCCTACCATACAACACATAGATACTACTATTCAATTACTATTCATAAAAACCCCCAATTCCTAAATTAGGGTTTCACTAATCTTAACAAAACATTATATAAATTACATTAAAAGCTTACCCTCGACGCAAGGAATCCAACGACACAAACTACGATGCAAACCGACCGTCTGAACTCCGGGAATTGTCAAGAACGCGATTAGGAAGAAGACAAGTTGCTTTCTCTCTTAAACAGGTTTTAGGTTTTGTAAAAAGTGATTTAGAACAAAGACGAATTGGTTTAAATACCTTAATCGCGTAATTAACAAAACCCGAGAAAACTCCCCCGTAAAACCGGACACTCGATCGAGTACCCAAGGTACTCGATCGAGTACCCCCCTACTCGATCGAGTACCCCACTACTCGATCGAGTACCCAACAGGTCAGAAACTATTTTATTTCGCAACTTGCCCTTACTCGACAGAGTAAGGGCTACTCGATAGAGTACCCCAAGACTTATAAATACGGAGTATTACAGTAGCTACTCGATCGAGTACCCAACAGGTCAGAAACTATTTTATTTCGCAACTTGCCCTTACTCGACAGAGTAAGGGCTACTCGATAGAGTACCCCAAGACTTATAAATACGGAGTATTACAGTCTTCCCTCCTTAAAAGGAACTTCGTCCCCGAAGTTCAACCCATACATAAAAACAACTATACTGACTCGACCAAGACACAACAACTTAGCTAAGGACTCGAGAACTCGACCGAACATAGAACATGAACTCTTAACCCCCATTCTACCAACTATGTTTACTTCCACAACATGACTCACTATATCGTATCTACCACATATATATCTCTCACGACACCAACTCCACACATAATCAACTACCATCCTCTAATGCTGCTAGCTCCATAATATCATCAACTATCAAATCCAATACCAAGACACTCATAGACATCAAACGGAATGTTACATCTGGTCCCTCATAAGAAAGACCGCTTCTCAATTCGATCAGGTTTACCGTCTCATGTGGGTTCTTCTCATTTTGAGTCGGTAATTGACCCGGCTTCCTCGAGGATTGATTTGCAGCAAGTTGGGCAACTTGAGTCTCAAGTGCCTTATGTGACGCGATTTGCTGTTGAGTTTGTTGATCATTCAGCTGCAATTGCTTCGATATGGCTTGCACCATAGACTTCAGTTCACTCATTTCACTCACCCCACTAGAGGATGATGCACCTTGGTTAGGAGGGTTGAAGGATGGAGGCTTCTGATAGCCTTGTTGCTTCTGGTGTGGAGGAATGTATGGTTGCTGCGTTGGAGGAGCCGTGGGGTTGAGCACGTTCTGATTGCTCCACCTCAAATTGGGATGGATATTCGGCTCGTAGTAACTGTTGTTCTGCCTGTAATGTTGAAAGGCAGCGCATTGCTCAAAAGGACGGGACAATGATCGAGACATGTCCCTCTCCTCCGCATCTCCTACGAGACGAAAGGACCGTCTCATCACAAAGATTAACCTGGTACATGCCCCCCTTAGAAACCCCTCCTAGCTCATACTTGTCAAACCTTGCAGTGAGGGCTTCAAGTGCCGCGACAGAAGTAGATTCGGCAGCTCTTCTTTGATTTCCTCTCGAGTTCCCATATTCAGCTTTATGGGTGGCCAGATCATCAATGATCTTCCACCCCTTGGTAGCTCCCAAGTTTTCAGCAAAACGGCCATTGGCAGCAGCATCTAAAACGACCCTGTGATCATCATATAAACCATTATAAAAATGGTTGCACAAGCTCCATTTTTCGATCCCATGGTGCGGTATGGTGCGCACTAGCTTCTTGAATCGAACCCATGCCTCGTGGAAGGTCTCGTCAGGCCCTTGTTTAAAGCTCGTTATCTGAGCTCTAATGGCAATAGTCTTTGAGGCGAAGAAATACTTCTTGTAAAATGCCAAAGCTAGCGAATTCCAGTCAGTTATCCCCTCAGCTTCTCGGTCCAAATCCCTATACCACTCCCTTGCAGCATCGCGGAGTGAGAAAATGAACATGGTTTCTTTCACTTGGTCAGGAGTCACGCCAGTTGGTGGAGACATGGAACTGCAATAATCAATGAATATTTCCATGTGCTTGGCTGCATCTTCATTTGCAGCTCCCCCAAATAGATTCCTCTCGACCAAATTTATAAGGGACGGCTTTGGCTCAAATTTTCTTGCCTCCCCTGGTAACACAAATCCCTTGTAGAGATTCGCTGCTGTTGGTTCAGAATGACTGGCAATGGATGCTTCTTCGGCCATCTCGGGAAAGTCTGGAAAAATAACGGTTTCAACTGATGAAGTAGAAACTGGAGAAGACGGTGGGTTGTCCTCGAACAGTTCGTTCTCGTAGTAATTGGAACGAGAACTGGACTCTTCCTCTAACTGTTGATCTTGAAACAATCTCCTCTTTACGTGCAAAGATCTTTCAATCTCGGGATCAAACGGTAGTAGTGGACCACCTTGCGACCTGCGCATAAGAAGAAACTACAACAGAAAATGAGAATAGTCCAAGGAACGGGTGTCCCTTAGACCGAAAAAGGATTAAAACGAAACAACTAATAAAATTGAACAATTGCCTCCCCGGCAACGGCGCCAAAATTTGACACGGCTATCGCAACCCTATCAAAGATAAAACCTAACGGTCTCAACTAAAATGTAGCAGAGGCAGTCGAGTATCGAATCCACAGGGAGGAAATGTAATTATAGCTGTCTATTCTAATCCTATGGTAACAATTGGGGGGTTTGATTAAATTTGATTCTAAACTACGAGCAATAAAAGCGGTAAATTACGATTTAACTATTAAGAAGAGAGGTACATGTCGGGATTTCGGTTCACTACGGTAGTCCAACAAATCGCGAAAAATGACTCGATTTAATCGATGATGTGAGACGGATGTTAGAAGGTCCTTTCGGTCCACTTCCTATCCTAAAATACCACTAACTTAACTTTCGTCCTCATTAGGGTAGTCTACTGTTTATAGCAGGCCTATTTAGTCCAATCTTTCGATCCAGGATTAATTGTAGCCAGTTTAATGGGTGACATAGAAGCGTGCACTCAACTAGGTCGGGAATTACAGTTAAATTGCTATAGTGACAGGGTCTCTTAACCAATTCGTCCAATTCATTCACTACGTCGTCATTTTTCTATCGCAGATCCCCTAATCCCAACATGAAAGGGGTTTAGCTACTCATGTCGGTAATTAAACTAACAAAGAGATAAATTTCCAAAGAAGACATAATGAATAAATGATAAAACGTAATAATGAAAATTAGGGCAAGGAGAAATGATAACATAAACGAGAAATTAAAGCAACAAGTAATTCTTATTAATAAAGAGAAGGGAGGAATTACAATCCAGGTAAATTCCGGCGTAAAGAACACGAAATCCAATGAAGCAATCCCGAAAAATAAGAGTAGCAGCAGAAAGTAAAAGCAACGTAGCAAAGGTAGCAGAAGTTTTCTAGTGTCGAAGATTCATTAACCTAATTAACTTAGGTTTAAATAGAAAAAAGAACTAAAGTTTGCGGAAATAAACAACACACGGACTAATTAAAAGCCCATGCCCGTGAAAACCTCTCGATCGAGTGGATTAAACCACTCGATCGACCAACATCTCAGCAGAAGTCCTTCGATCGACCAGACTTCTTACTCGATCGAGGACTTGGTCATGTGCGACTTACTCGATCGACTAAGGGATAGCTCGATCGAGCATCGAAGGTCTAGAAACCACTCGATCGACCAACAAACAACTCGATCGAGTACTTTTATCTTCAATTCAACTCACGTCTTCACCCAAGTGCCTCGTAGTGCGTGCCACGACGCGCTTCCAAATGCAAGAACTCACTGGGACAATCCCGTCTCCTCTAAATGCATGCAAAAAGGACGAAAAGGAGTATGGTTCCACTACTTTCGCGATCATTCCTACAAAAAGGACAAAATACACCAAAGTAGCCAATTCGGGGCAAAATACTATAAAAATATTATAGAAAAGCATAGAAATACGTGCTGAAATAGGCCAAAAAGACTATATATTAGGCACGTATCAATCTCGTCTCCTCTAAATGAGTGCTCTTTTGCAAAACAAGTCCCCTCCTAAGTTAAAATATCCCGGTAGCTTTTCTATTCCATGCACAATTGGCACCTACCAAATTGATAAAGCTTTATGTGATTTAGGTGCTAGTGTGAGTATAATACCTTACTTTATTTGTGCTAAGCTTAATATGGGAGTCTTAAAATGTACTAGTGTCACATTGCAAATGGTGGACCGTTCTATAAAATGCCCCGTGGGAGTTTTGGAGGATGTCTCGTTAAGGTTGGTAAGTTTTTCATTCCGGTTGATTTTATTGTTCTTGACTTGGCCGAAGATGCCCAAATCCCAATCACTTTGGGAAGACCCTTGCTACATACCGCGGGTGCGTTAATTGATGTCAAGAATGGTAAAATCACATTGGAAGTGGGTGACGATAAGGTCACATATAATTTGAATAGTGCCATGAAGAGTCCCATGATAGAAGAGTCTTGGTATTCTATTGACATTTTGGATGTTGTTGACATTGTTATAGAAGACTTTACACCTCGATCTTTATCTAAAGATCCCTTGGAGGCACTCTTGCTATTTGAATCATTTGCAGATGATGATGAGATTGGAAATGAGGAGATTGATGCTTTGGAGCAAGAATTGGATGGAGAAGAGCTATCATTGGAGGAAAGCTCACACTTTATAGGCTTGGTTGCTACAACTCAAGACCTCGAGGTACAAAAACCTGAACTTAAGCCTTTCCCTTCCAATTTGAGGTATGCTTTTCTAGATGATGAGAAGATGTGTCCGGTAATTTTTAGTGCTAAATTGAATGAGAGTCAATTGTCTAAATTGCTTCATGTCTTATGGTCTCACAAGAAAGCCATTGGATATAAACTTGATGATTTAAAGGGCATAAGCCCCGAATTTTGCATGCATAGAATTAATCTTGAGGAAGATCATAAACCATGTGTCCAAGGTCAAAGACGACTAAATTCTAACATGCAAGAAGTGGTAAAAAAGGAAGTGCATAAATTGTTGGACGCAGGAATTATTTATGCAATTTCCGATTCTAAATGGGTGAGTCCGGTCCAAGTGGTTCTTAAGAAAGGGGGAACCACCGTAGTAAAAAATGATAAAAATGAGCTAATTCCAACTAGAATTGTGACGGGTTGGAGAATGTGCATTGACTATAGGAGGCTAAATTTAGCCACCAAGAAAGACCACTACCCATTACCTTTTATTGACCAAATGTTGGAGCGGTTGGCATGTCACAAGTATTTTTGCTATCTAGATGGTTATTCCGGGTTCTTTCAAATACCCATTTACCCGGATGACCAAGAGAAGACCACATTTACATGTCCCTATGGTACCTTTGCTTACCGTAGAATGCCGTTCGGTCATTGTAATGCCCCCGCCACTTTCCAACGTTGCATGATAAGCATATTTTTCGACTTTATCGAGTCTATCATGGAGGTGTTTATGGATGATTTTAGTGTCTATGGTTCTTCTTTTGATGCCTAGTTTGGCTAACTTGTCTAAAGTGTTGAAGCGTTGTGAAGAAGTTGACTTAGTGTTGAATTGGGAAAAGTGCCACTTCATGGTGAATGAAGGAGTGGTGCTTGGTTATATTGTCTCGGAAAGAGGAATTGAAGTGGACCGTGCTAAGGTCCAAGTTATTGAGCAACTACCCCCACCAGTAAATGTGAAGAGTGTAAGGAGTTTCTTAGGCCTTGCGGGATTCTACCGCCGTTTCATTAAAGATTTTTCTAAGATTGCAAAACCCCTTATGGAGCCTCTTTTAAAGGATGATCTCTATGTGTTTACTAACGATTGTCTTGAGTCTTTTAATAGGATCAAGAAGGCTTTGATTTCCGCACATATTATCCAATCACCGGATTAAAACTTGCCATTCGAGCTCATGTGTGATGCAAGTGACTATGCGGTAGGTATCGTGCTAGGAGAAAGAAAGGACAAGGTTCTCCATGCTATTTACTATGCTAGCAAAACCTTGGATGCGGCTCAAATTAACTATGCAACCACGGAGAAAGAGCTACTTGCCATTGTCTATGCCTTAAACAAATTCCTCTCTTACTTGATTGGTTTAAAAGTCATTGTTCATACCGATCATGCCGCATTAAAGCACCTCCTAGCTAAACAAGAAGCTAAGCCAAGGTTGATACGATGGATCTTGCTCTTGCAAGAATTTGATCTTGAGATTAAAGACAAGAAGGGGGCCGAAAATGTTGTTGCCGATCACCTATCCCGTTTGAAGTTCAATGATGGAGGTATTGAGTTACCTATCTATGATTCCTTCGCCGATGATGTTTTGATGATGTTGGAAGCCAATACTCCTTGTTATGCCGACATAGCCAACTATCTAGTTGGAAGAGAATTGCCACCTAACCTTTCATATCAACAAAGCAAGAAGTTCTTACATGATGCCAAGTTCTTCTTATGGGACGATCCAAATTTATTCAAACATTGCTCCGACGGGCTATTCTGGAGATGTATCCCACATTGGGATGTGAAAGGGGTGCTAGAAGGATGCCATTCTTCTCCTTATGGTGGTCATCATGGACGATCTAAGACCGTTGCAAAGGTGTTGCAATCCGGCTTCTATTGGCCAAGTATGTTCCAAGATGCTAAAATTTTTGTGATGGCTTGCGATGCTTGACAAAGGACGGGTTCCATATCAAGGAGGCACGAGATGCCTTTAAATGGTATCTTGGAAGTGGAGGTGTTCTATGTTTGGGGTATAGATTATCAAGGACCGTTTCCTTCCTCAAAAGGGAATCGGTATATTTTGATCGCCGTTGATTATGTCTCTAAATGAGTAGAGGCAATTGCTACTCCAACAAATGATGCCCGTGCCATGATCAACTTATTCAAAAAGATCATATTTCCGAGGTTTGGTGTGCCAAGAGCGGTCATTAGTGATCGTGGTACTCATTTTGGTGAGAAACAAGTTGATGCCTTATTGGAAAAGTATAGAGTCTATCATCGAAGATGCTTGGCTTACCATCCACAAACTAGTGGCCAAGTGGATGTTTCTAACCGTGAGATCAAGTCCATACTTGAGATATTTGTTACCAAGTCACAGAAGGATTGGAGTATGAAGCTCGATGATACCTTGTGGGCCTACCGTACCGCATATAAGACACCTATTGGTACCTCACCATATAGGTTGGTCTATGGAAAGGCGTGCCATATTCCCTTTGAGATGGAACAAAAAGCTTATTGGGCGGTTAAGGAGCTTAACATGGATCCGAAATTAAGTGGAGAAAAGCGGTTGTTGCAACTCAATGAACTCGATGAATTCCGCTTACAAGCTTATGAGAGCTCCCATCTCTACAAAGAGAAAACAAAGAGATGGCATGACAAGAAGATCTTGAACAAGGAATTTCAAATTGGTGATAAGGTGTTGCTATTCAATTCCCGTTGCAAGCTATTTTCGGGAAAGTTACGACCACGGTGGTCCGGTCCATATACCGTCACAAATGTCAACAAGTTCGGTTCCGTTGAAGTGATGACCACCAAGGGCAAAAAATTCAAAGCAAATGGCCATCGTTTGATGCTCTACCATGAGAATGCGATCGTTCGTATGATAGAGGAAATAACCGTTCAACCTCTACCAAAGAAAGCTTAAACCGACTCAAGCTTTTACATCGTGCGGGACGTCAAGCCAGCGCTTCTTGGGAGGCAACCCAAGCTTTTTAATTGCTTTTATTTTTTTGTTTTTAATTTTCCGCAATTTATCGTTTTTCCTAGATTAGTAATAAAATACTTGACTTGACGATGTTTCTTTTTGTGATTTATAGGTGAAAATGAAGAAAGGAGATTTAAAGGAGAATATGGCACGCTCCCCATGCATGAACCCCATTCGGGGACGTAGTTTTCGAAAAACGGGACGGATAAAACAATTACGGAGGAAGAAAGTCAAAATCACAAAGGAATGGTCAACCCCGATCGGGGACGTGGTTTTCTACTCGGGTGGCATTATGTGGAGCACGGGTAAGTTACAAAAAAGAACACAACATTCTATCATTCCTCTATAACCCGACGGTACTCCTACTCTCCTCTTTCTCCATTATTTTCTTCATTTCTTCATCTAAAATCACTAGAAAACATCACTTTCTTCATCCTTTTGCAAGATTCAATCAACCATTAACATCAACAAGTAAGTTTACTTCCCTTTTCTCTTTAATTTCATCTATTTCAATCAATAATCAAGTTTTGCAAACCCTAACTCAAATTGGGGGAATTTGATTTTGTGCTTATTTGTACTAGAAATTGATTGTAGAATGCTCTATTCATGTTTATAGTATGAATTAGTTCACTAATTCATTATATTATGTCTATTTGGATGAATTTTGGTTTCCCTTAAGATGAATTTTTGTCTTAAATTTCAGAAAAATGGCACCAAGAAGACCCCCTACCCATGGTGCTTCTAAAAAGAGAAGAGGTGAGGCGGAATCCTCCCGGGCTGCGGAGGATGTGCAAATGGAAGAGGTCCTGGAATGGCAAGACCCGGATTTTCTGGGAGTGATTTTCAATTCACAAGCACAATATAACAATTGGGTCATCCTAAGGAACAAAGGTATGATACCAACTAAGTTTATTAACCAAGCTTCTTTAAACAATATTGGAATTGAGAAGAATGTTAAGACATTGTTTAAAAATCTTGGTATGAAGCATTGTTATACAATGGATTATAAGACCTTTCCCGAACTCACCCTTGAGTTCTTAAGCTCTTTTGAGTTTCATAGGTCTAAGAAACCCGGTTTTGTACTTTTTGTGACCTTCCGATTATTTAATGAGGATTATAAGTTTGACCTAGCGGACTTCGCTAATATTTTCCAATTGCCCCATAAGGACTTACCTACCAAATCACCCGAGTCTTATAACCCCGTTTTGACATGGAATGTCATTTCTCATTTCCCCTTTCAAAGTTGGGACCATTGCCCTCACCAATATATACACTATCCCGACATTCGGATTTGGCAAACGTTTATGGGATGGACCTTTTTTGGGAGAAATGAGCCTCACTCGGTGAGGAAGGTTGAGGTGGAGATTTTGGGTGCTTTCTTGAATTTTAATGGTGATGAGAATTGGGGGATCAATATCCATTACCACTTTGCGGTCCACTTGACCAAACAATGTAACCCAAAGAATAGTTGTATTGTCTTAGGAGGTTTGGTTACTAAGATTGATCACCACTTGTGTAGATTCAACCAAGAAAACACCACCTTGAGACCATTGCTTATGTCTAGGGAAAAAGGGGTTGGGCTAGATTATGAGTATTTTCTTTCTTGAAATTGGTTTAGGGATGCTTACCCTAACATGGTTTGGAAAATAGGTACGCAAGACTCCATTCGTCTACCCGAAGAAAAGAAAGAAATTAAGGCTTTAGTCCACATTAAGCCTTATCATGGGAGTGCCCCTTTTACTAGACCTACTTGCCATTTGGACCTAAGAGGTGAGACACGTACCACCGTTGAGCGGCGTGAGGGAGGTCAACCTTCTCAAGCAGGCCATTCCACCTCTAGTATTCATTCACCCTCTAGTCTAGCAATGATGGATATGATGCGAGGCTTGAACTTAAATGTTCATACAATTCGTGATGACCAAAGACTTGCATTGCATCCCATATATGATCATTTTACTATGCAAGGAGTAATCCAACCCGCGGGGCCACACCCTTCATTTTATACTTGTCCCCCGGGTGGATTTCCTCCTCCCACTCCCCCTACTCCCCCTCCTAACAATGATGCAGGTACTTTTATTACATATGCTCCCGGTCCGGATTTTTGTGGTTCGGATTATGGAGTTGAGGCATTACATGGAGGATATGGTGGATATGGTGGCTATGGAGGGTATGGTGGTTATAGTAGCTATGGTGATGGTCTTGGTAGTGGCCAAAACATTGGTGAGTATATCACTCCTCTTCAAGAGGATGATTCTAGTGGAAGTGGTCAACAAGGTGAAGCAAGTGGAAGTGGTAAGAAGAAGAAAGGAAGGAAGGGGTTCAACTTTTGGCGCTTTTCTTAAATGAATGATGAAGAAATCCCCCGAATACATGCTAGCTTGGGGGGAGGCTAGCAAGTCTAGTAAGTTTTATTTGCTTTGTATTTTAGTTTAGGTCTTGCAACCCATTAAACATGACCTCTAGTCCTTCGTGTTTTGTTCTTTGAGCCATTTTTATGGTTTAGTTGGGTAATTTAATTGATGGCACATTGAGGAAAATGTTGTGTTTAGCTTGGGGGGGGGGGGACATTTGCATATAGTGTAGTTTGCATGTAGTGTAGAAAATTTGACCTCTTTGCTTATCCTAATGATAGCTTATAGCTAGTGATTTATTCTTTCATGATGGGATAATACCTACAGGGGGATGTCTTGACATAGTAGGTGGGAGATGGAAAATGAACCGAATAGGCTTGATCTTGATTTTTAGCAAGCTACAAAATGGTAAGGTAGAGCCTCTTTAGACCGATGCATCCATATCCGGTCTCTCTTAGGTGAGTGTAGGTGTTTTCTTATGATGTGTGTTTCATCAAAACGTACAAGTATGGTTCTCATGTCATCTCTTTGTAAGCATGCATTCATTTGTTATAGCATTTTGGAGCCATTCACATGAATATAATTGCCTTCTTGACCCCTTCACAAACGATTCTTCCTAGCTACATTATAACTTGCCTACCTTGTTGAGCTAGTAGCTTGTTTGGTCTTGTTTGGGTGCTCAATTGAGATTTGTTTCAAAGTTTGAATATCATGTGAGCTTGGTCTTAATGCTCAAGATGAAAAAAAAATGAAGAATTGAAAAAAATGAAAAAGAAGGATGAAAGAAAAAAAATGATTAATTGAGGAAGAAGAAGAAAAAGTTGAAAAAGAAAAAAAAAAGCATGAAAATGAAATGAAAAAAAAGAAGTGTGAATTGAAAAGAAAAAGAGAAGAGAAGTTGATGTAAGAAACTCTCATGCATTATTCACGTATTTTGGAGAGTTTACTTATTATTTGAATTGCAAATTGGGTTAGAATTGGGATTGAGCATCCTTATATTTTGGTTGTTGCTAGCTTGACATTAGCTCCACAATCCATAGATCATTTGTTCCCCCTTCTTACCCATTACATATTGCCTTCTTCCTACCCATTTGGCTTCTTTATCATGCTTGCATTTGATTGTTTTGGCTTACTAGTTTTGATTGATTACCATATTAGATTACGGGCACATTATTATAAGTCCAGGATAGTTGAGTGTTTATTCACAAAATTGTCCGTTCACATATAAAAGAGTTTGAGTGCACCGTGAGAGTCCATAAGTCGAAAGATCATGCAAGAGCTTAAAGGTTCATTTCAAGTTTTCCATGCTACGCCATCATGTAAATCTCATCCATGTTTTGCTTTATTCCTTTGCCCATGTTGTTTCGGGTTTTAAATTATTATGCTTAGCTTGTTTTGGGATATTGCAATTGATGGGATATGTTTTTTTGCTTAGGGACAAGCAAGGGTTTAGCTTGGGGGAGTTTGATAAGTGCATAATTTGTATTGTTTTACCCACTTTATTAGCTCCATTTTACATGTCATTTAGCACTTATCATAGTGTTTTGAGCTAATATTTGTTATTCTAGTTGCAATTGCTTGTTTCCACATGTCTTGTAGGAGTTTAAGCTTTTAGGAGCTAAAATCTAACAAAAATGCAAGCTAGAGTGCAATGGCTAAGCAAGACCAAGTATTGGACTAAGTGTATGAAGTTGCATGGGTTTTTGCATGAAGATTTGATGGATTGAAGTAATAATTACAATTGAAGTCAAAAGCAAAGTGAAGCCCAAAAATGAAAGTCCAAATTAGAGTGAAAGTATTGGATGCTAAGGAGCTTTGGATGCTAAGAATGTGAAGTATTACGGGGTGATTAAGGAGCATTAAAGCACGAGGATAGAGATTCCTCAAGTAATTAAGAAAAATAGTCGGATAACCACGCCCCCGATCGGGGCTGGCAACCCCGATCGGGGTTGAGCCTCTATGCCCCTTTTACGTTATGCCCCTATTTTCTTATAAATAGGGGCCTTAATGCGTCATCAGGGTCATCTTATTCTTACGTCTCATACACTCTATAACAGCCTTAAGCAATATTTCTCTCATAAGTTTTCATATTTGTTTTCAATATTGTCAAGCTTGTAGTTATCCAACATTTGGTTCTTAATATATTTCAAGCAGTTGGTTCTACTTTGTTTCTTCCATACAAGTTCATTTCCACTACAGTATTTCTATTTCTAGTTTACGATTTTACATTTCTATTTAGTTTACGCATAGTTTATCATTAGTACTTTATTCATATCACACTAGTATCATTCTTATTTCATGTTCTATCATTTAGTTTTTATAATTTCTACAATCATGTTTAGCATTTCTTACAACAAATTTATAGTTTACATTGCATTATGAGTAGCTAAATTCCTTAGTCTAGGGGCTAGGGAAGCCATGCAAAATCAAATATATAAAATGTTAAATTAGGTTGATATAATATTGTCTAATTGTTTCTATCACATGTTTGCAACGTCACGTATAATATATGTTTAAAAGCCCTTATTCATCGATTAAGTTTGTTCATTCGTTCTAAAAGTCGAGAGGCATGGAATTGAATTAGACTAAGCATGTGTAGTAGGACGACCTAGTCATGGATGAGAGTTTCTCTGGGACCCGGTCTATGGTTAACACTAATACCGTAAGGTGGGTGTCTCTAAGCCTAAACAATTGACAATGTTATTATTACCGAGTTTAACATGATCGTATATTTATCTTTGCATGTGCAACCCGACTCCCTTAGGCTCCCTTTTATCATATAGTTTACATTTTTATAATTGGTAGCCTTCAAACCAACAACAAACAAACAAAAGGAAATCGACCTTGATAAGAATCTTTCCATAGCATTTCACAACGCAATTCCCGTCTCCTTGTGTTTGACTCCTATTACTACATTAATTTGTGTCTAGGGTAATTATCTTTTGTAGATACCTCATTTATGCACCTCCCGCCAACAACCCAGTGATGATTGGGCCGCATGTTTGGTACGCGGAACGATTTATGACAGTCCGTAAATTTATCGTCAAGTCATAGCTCAAATACTTGTTGTTTGGGCTAAAAATCACATAATAGGGAAAGGCCCACTTAACAAATAATGGGCTATAAGAGAAAGGATAAGGAGAAGGGGAGCCCATAGTTGGAGTAAAGCACGGGGGAAGGGGAATGGGCTGGCATATGCGGGACAAGGCCAAAAGCCCATTGGAGGAGACGCTTTGAATTAGGAAAGAGGAGTCAGGGAGATCAGGGAGAATTGAGGGAGACGACCAAACATGGAAAGAGTTGTTATGGAAGTTATATTCCCTTTCCACAATCAAGGAAGGATATGACTAGGGTTCTTACCCTATAAATAGCCAAGGGAGCAATCAAAGAAGGACATTCACATTCATATTCACATACGCACACGTACATTCGTCCAAGATCATACAAGCTCGATACCTCGTGCTAGCAAGATTAGCATTACGATACAGTTGTAATCATCCTTCTATTAAAAGCTAGTGCAATATTTGGCAGGGTACCGTCCCTCCCGCGGTTGTTCCCACACGCGTCACCAAATCTTACGTGTCAATTTATATTTCGTACTTTATTTCCTTTTTAAATATCATCAAACAAACAAACCATCAAACATCCGACGAGTAAGACCGCATTGACCCAAATCAACCAATTCGGTAAAAAATACCTAAACAGTTTGGCGCCCACCGTGGGGCATTGTGGTCGTCAATCGTTGGTAATTTAAGTACGCGATGGATAAGCAAGCATCGGAATCCGTGTCAGGGAGCAGGCAACCGTCTCCACCGCCGACCTCTACTCAAAACCCAACATCGACGGTGGTAACGCAGGCTCCCGGACATACCTCAAGAACCACACCAACAGCAAAAACTTCTTTGTCTCCTAAAGCTCCTGCTGTCACGACCCAAGCTAGATCAGATAAGGGAGCGACAAGCTCAGGCCTCACACCGCCACCTAGCCCCACACAAACCTTGCTCGCTGGCATGGAGAATCTCCAGAAAGCCATGGAAAACATGAGAGAAGACCAGAAGAAAGCTGAAGCTGAAGCAAGGAAGATGGACAGAGAGCTTTGGGCGCAGATAGACATCCTGAAACAGCAGTTTGCCACCTCGATAAGCAGGGCAGGGGAAGGAAGGTCTCCACTAGTAGATATGACACATGGGGCATCAGGCAGCAGGAATTCACTTTGATAGATACCAGCCGAACTGGTAACAAGATTGGATCTAACTACAGTACCGACGGATGGAAGAATAACCCCACAGGGGCTGGGATACCTCACACCAGACACCTGGTCATCAGCCAGCTGTGTGGAGGCACGAACATATGGCATCCCCATTAGCGATCTCACAAAGAATTGATCGACACACACGGAGCGGGACCCGAGTGGAACCGGAAGTGAACGCGGCGAGGGAACAATCGTTACTTCTACTCCCCTAGCTCCTGGGGCACATCAGAACCTTCAAGAATTCGGGTCGGGGCAAGATATTGAATCGACCAACACCGATGGGCGGACCCCGACTCGAGCAAAGATAATGAACTAGCAGTACTTGGAGCTAAGAGAGATGCTAAGCAAGGTCCCAGGATTGCCGCCCCCACTCGAGAAAGCAGCACCTGATAGCAATGCCGACTCACCATTCGTGGACACCATATCCATCACAGCCATGCCAAAGGGATTCACAAATCTAAATATGCCTCCCTTTGACAGCACAACAGATCCCTTTGATAATATTAGCCAGTACAAGCAGAAGATGATGACAGTAACAGCCGTAGGGCATGTCAAGGAGGCTTGCATGTGTAAAGGATTTGGATCCACCTTAACATGGTCGGCACTTCGATGGTTTGTAAGCCTGCACAATAGGTCGATATCCACATTTGCTGAATTAGTAAACGCGTTCACCCAACAGTTCGCAAGCAGCAGGAAGCCGCAAAAGCATGCGGGAGATCTGTACAGAATCGTCCAGGGGGCATGAGAGACCATTGGAGAATACAATACTAGATTCAACAATGAGAAGGTAGCAGTACGAGAGTGCGACGTTTCGACAGCAGTAGAAGCCTTCAGAAGAGGCCTCCACCATGACTCCGACCTACACAAGCAGCTGACTATGCATCCCTGCCATAGTTTTGAGGCAGTACAAGAAAAGGCAGCTGCTGCAATCAGACTGGAAGAAGACATCCTAGCCAGAGCTAGCCTACCTAATACACCAAGTGTTTCTAGTACCTCAGTCATGGAGAAATCAAGAAGAAAGCAAACCACCAGCAATAAGGATGAGAGATATAGGCCATATGGAAGGGGAGTCAACAGAATCGAAGAAAATCAGCAACTCCTCACTCTGGCAGAATACGGATTCACTACAGGTATCGGAGGAATCCTGAAGGCACTCAAGGAAATGGGAGATAAAGTAAGGTGGCCCAAGCCACCAGTAGAAGGGCAGGCATGGCAGAAAGATAGCAAGAGGAAGTGTGAATTCCACCGCGACATCGGGCACAACACTGAAGACTGTTACACACTACGAAGAGAGATCAAGCGCATGTACGAACAAGGAGAACTGAGCCACCTATTACCACGTGGGGGCAAGCAGCAAGATAAGGTGGGCTCCGCGAAGCCTACAAATCCACCCACATGCACCAAGATCATAAACGTGATAATAGGCGGCTCAGATATAAGTGGACTAACATAATCGACAGCCAAGAGGCATGCCACCAAAGATTAGAGGAGATAGACCAAAGAAATTCTTGCACTTTCTCACGTGATCTCGCAAAGAAGACCTTCGATGAGGGAGATACGTATGACGAACGGGAACATCATGATGCACTCATTATCACCTTGTCAATGGCTAACTGCACAGTTAGAAATGCCTTGGTAGACACAGGCAGCTCGGTCAATCTGATTATGCTGAAAACCATAGAAAACATGAGATTCAGCGAGAAGGATTTGCAGAAGAAGACTATCCTACTAGTAGGCTTCAGCGGAGAGACAGCCAACTCACTGGGCGAGATAGTTATCCCTACCTATGTGGGAGGAGTCAATAAGCAGATCAGATACCTGGTCATAGATTGACCCTCTACCTACAATGTCATCCTGAGAAGACCGTGGCTACACCAGATGAAAGCAGACCCTTTAACGTATCACCAATGCATAAAATTTCCCACACCATGGGGAGTAGAGAGAATAAGAGGAGATCAGGAGGAAGCTAGAGGCTGCTACAAGAAGGCACTAAAGTGCACTGCCAGCCCTCCCGCATAGCAATTACAGAAACAGCCTGTCCAGGATAAATACATCGAGCCCCCAGCAGAAGAGCTGGATCAAATTAACCTGGACAAGCTGCACCCAGAAAGAACTGTGCTAATTAGAGCTGGATGCACAGGAAGCTTAAGACAGCAATAAATCAAATTTCTGCAAGATAACATGGATTGTTTCGCATGGTCACATGACGACATGATAGGGATAGATCCGTCCATCATAACGCATAAGCTCAGTGTGGACCCAAAGTGTAAGCCCGTCCAACAGAGAAGAAGAAAGTTTGCAGCAGAAAGAAACAAGGTGATCAACCAGGAGGTAGATAGCCTCCTGGCAGCAAATAAAATTAAAGAAGTAAAGTATCCAGAGTGGTTGTCTAACGTAGTAGTGGTGCCTAAGAAGAATGGAAAGTGGAGAGTATGCGTGGACTTCACCGACCTCAACAAAGCATGCCCTAAAGATCCCTTCCCGCTGCCTCATATTGATGCAATGGTGGATGCGACAGCTGGGCACGAAATGTTGACATTCCTGGACGCATGGAGTGCGTAGAACCTGATCAAGATGGATCCTGCAGATCAAGAGAAAACGGCATTCATGTCTGAAAGAGGAATATACTGTTACAATGTCATGCCCTTTGGCCTAAAGAATGCAGGTTCCACATACCAAAGGCTGGTCAACCGCATGTTTAAAGAACAAATAGGAAGAACTATGGAGGTGTATATTAATGACATGGTGGTAAAGTTAGAAAAAACCAAAGATCATATGCGGCACCTATCAGAAACATTTAGCACCCCGATGGAGTACAAAATGAAGCTAAACCCATCTAAATGTACCTTCGGGGTATCCTATGGCAAATTCTTAGGCTACATTCTAACTCAAAGAGGGATAGAAGCCAGCATCGAGCAGATCAAAGCCGTCTTACAATTGGAGTCACCTGAAAAGCCTAAAGATGTTCAAAGACTAGCTGGCAAGGTTGCAGCCCTGAGCATGTTCATCTCAAGATCCTCAGATAAGTGCAGGCTATTTTACGACATACTAAGAAAGAGCCAGAAATTTGAGTGGACCGCGTATCACGAGCAAGCATTCATAGAGCTGAAACACTACCTCAGTAGCCCACCGCTGCTATCAAAACCGGAACCAGGAGAACCATTATTCCTATACCTGGCCGTCATACAGGTGGCAGTAAGCGCTGTCCTAGTCAGAGAGCAGGAAAAGGAGCAGAAGCCAGTATACTACGTAAGCAAGTCTGTGCTGCCGGCAGAGACCAGGTACACATCTCTTGAAAAATTAGTACTAGCATTCGTAGTAGCATCTTACAAGCTGCGCCCCTATTTTGAGTCCCACACCATACATGTTGTGACCAACTACCCGCTGAAATCTATCATGAGGAAACCGGAACTGTCAGGCAGAATGTCAAAGTGGTCTGTACACCTCAGTGGGTACGATATCCAGTACGACCCTAGAACAGCGATCAAATCGCAAACACTGGCAGACTTTGTGTCAGACTTCAGCCCAGCCATCCAAAATCTGGCAGACGAGGAAATCCTCATCCTGGAGGGGAACAAGGAGACAGAAGTCTGGCAGATGCATATTGACGGAGCCTCCAACCAAAGGGGGGCAGGTGTAGGGTTGATAGCACAAGCGGTAAGATGTGAATTCAAGGCAACAAATAATGAAACAGAGTACAAGGCCTTAATATTAGGAATGAAGCTAGCTCTGGAATTAGGAGTCAGGCACCTGCACATATCCAGTGACTCTCTACTAATAGTCAACCACGTAAATGACTAGTTTATAGCCAGAGATTCAAAAATGGTTGCATACCTAAAAGTAGCAAGGGAGTTAAAGCAAAAATTCGAAACTTGCAAGCTTAAACAGATCCCTGAGATCAGAACGTGGAAGCAGATGCCTTAGAAACCCTAGGGGCAACATTCAAACCAACAGAACTATCCAACATTCCCATAGCGCACATGCTAAAGCCTTCTATATAGAAGGAAGACGAAATAGATAGAGGAGAACTAGAGGATCCACAGAACGAAGAGGGAGTCCAGGTAGCTACAAAGGTAGGTGGGGACTCTCAGCCAGCCGATCAACCACCTGACCAAACAACCGAACAGGCAGATGACTGGGATTGGCGCACACCCTACCTAGACCGGCTGCGTCATAGCAAGCTGCCAAATGACAAGAAGGAAGTGAGGGCTTTCAGAGTAAAAGCCTCCGGGTTCATACTTATTGACGATATACTATTCAGGAAGTCACTGGCAGGCCCCTACTTACGATGCCAGGACAAGGAGGAGGCGCAGACTGTGTTACATGCTCTCTACAGTGGCGAATGTGTAAACCATGCATGGGGCAGGAGTCTGGAAAATGAAGCTCTCAGGCAGGGATACTTCTGGCCCACAATGAAGGCAGATGCAGCAGAATATGCACGGAAGTGTGACGCCTGCCAGCGCTCAACACCAATGATCCATCAGCCAGTAGAACCCTTGTACCCTATCATTTCTCCCTGGCCATTCATGGCATGGGGCATGGATATAGTAGGGCCTCTGCCAAGAGCCACAGGAAACAGGACATGGATGCTGGCAATGATAGGTTACTTCTCCAAGTGGATAGAGGCAGAAGCATTCACAGAAGTAAAGGACAAACAAGTCATTTCGTTTATAAAACGAAACATCATTTGCAGGTTTGGTATCCCATCAGAAATCATATGTGACAATGGCTCACAATTCATCTCCAACGATACCGAGGGATACTGTGCCAGGTGGAACATCACCCTGAAAAAGTCAGCACCCAGGACTCCAAAGTCCAACGGGTAAGCTGAGTCCAGCAACAAAATCATCATGGACAACCTTAGAAGGAGGTTACAGGAGTTAGGAGTTAGGAGGAAAGTGGGCAGATGAATTGCCACTGGTATTGTGGTCAAATAGAACAACGCCAAAGATAGCAACAGGTCAAACACCCTTCATTCTGGTGTTTGGCGCGGAAGCAGTCATTCCATCAGAAGTTCTAGTTCCCACTCACAGGTATGGATGTATGACAGGGGAACTGAACAGTGCAGAGATGGTCAGAAGCCTTGATACAGTAGATGAGCTGCGAGCAAGTGCAAAAATACGTCTGGCTGCCTACAAGCAGTCAGTGGCCAGGAGTTACAACAAGAATGTGAAAGTCAGGCTCCTGGAGGTAGGAGACCTGGTTCCCCGAGAGGTGTTTCAAAACACCAAGAATCGAAAGGCAGGCAAATTCGCCTACAAATGGGAAGGACCATACCAGGTAGAAGGAGTTGTTGGCCATGGTGCATACAGACTGATGACTATGGACGGTCAAATCATACAACGCCCATGGAACATACTTCACCTGAAGAGATATTACTTTTAATAATAAGTAGATTTTAGCCTTCAGAATGATGTACTACGAAAAGCAAAATCATTTTGAAATAAAAATCCGGGGGTAGGCATACCGCCAATTTCATTCCTATTTTTGGTGTCTCTAAGTGTTTCAATCTTTAAACTGCTATTAGATGGTGTGGTCTGGCAGCGTCCTGGGACCACAATTGCTGTCGTACCCCATGAGAGGCGTCAGGTACTTCACATCATTTTAATAGATTTTCCTATTTTCAGGCTTCTCTAAGTACATCACTCTGAATCCTAGTGTCTATGGTACGTTGAAAGGATGTCTAGCAGGACTGTCAACTGCCAACGCGGGGTGACAAGGCACATGGCACCCCAACATGCCTAACCTATTTTCTCCATCAGGAGCACCCTCACCAGGCGGACTGTGGAACATACGAAAGGGAGCCTGGTTGACAGCTAAACACGCTTACCCAGCTACCCCTAATACCACCCCATGGACGTAGCTCGCACTAATCGCAATTAATCAGGGCCCCAGCATGCATGCACACACACATGGAACGTAGGGATCTCTGCGCTACCAGAATCCTGCAGCGTCCCATTGGTCCTAGAAAGACGATAAACTTGCCTAAGTTACGCCCCTGTTGGCTTTAAACGTGATGAACACACCTTGCGTCATGAACAAGGTTAAGTAGTCCAAAATTGCGGCATACGCCTAAATCAGTCGTCAGACTGACACGGCAGCTAGCTGAGTCGGGGTCAACCTTTTCTGGCTGACACGACTGGTCTAAATCAACCTCTCAAGTTGACACGGCCACCACACCTTACATTGTGGCATACGCCTAAATCACTCAGCAGACTGAAACGGCAGCTAGCTGAGTCAGAAAGTCAGTCTCTTCAGGATGACAAGACTCGCCTAAATCGGCCAGCAGACTGACACGGCAACCTCCTAAACTAAAGAAACCTAAGAAACAAGCTAAAACTTGCCAAAAATTAAGGCAAGGGGCATTCCAAAACATAACCAAAATACGGCCCCTGAGTTTAACCGCCACCTTGGCGGAGCTACCAGAAAAAGTTTAAAAACATACAAGTCTGCCACCACTGGGCCAGACAAAAAAAAAAGTTCATTGATATAAAAAAAAAACAACTTAATTATCGGTCACATTAATGACCTCCACTTCCGGCGCCTCCTCTGCCTGCTGACCCTCTGTTTCAGGTACCGCACCAGCTTGCACACCCTCAGTTGCCATAGCTTCCTGAGCCACGTCAGCAGCATCCTGAGGCATTCTAGCAAGTGCAGGAGAATTCACCTCCCCAACTTCAGGCATCGGCGCACTCAGATCAGGTGGGGTGGGGTAGAGCATCTCCAGCTGTCTCTCCTCCTCCTATATAGCTTGCTGGGTGGGAGCCTCCTCAAGAGCAGCATGCATCCCGCTGATTTTCCCCCGCCAGGTAGCATACACAACAACATTGGTGTCCAGGGAGATCAGCTCGCTGATCTTCTCATCAGAACGCTTGAGGGAATCACAGAAGGTGTTGCACACCTCTTGAGTGCGTGCCAGCTGATCATCCCCTTCCTTCAGCTTCTTCTTGGCAACATCAAGCTCAGCCTTTAGTTCCACCACGCGTTCCTTCAGATCAGATCGCTGCTGCGCCAAGTCGGCAACTGTCCCCTTCAGCTCTTGGTTTTTGTCGTTGGTGGCACGACTGGTGGTCTGCACTACGTTGATCATCTTCCTGTTGTAAAGTGCAGAAAAAATCAATAATCAGCAAGAAGGATTAAAAAAAAAAAGGATATATTTTGGAACAGGTAGAAGACGAAGATCACTTACCATAAAGCCGTTGTGTACATCGTTCTCAGCCATCTCCTCTGGAGAAAATTCCGAGAAAGCCTCTTTCAGAGGAGGGAAGAGCAGCTGGTCGATCTCTGGCCAGTAGGGCACTTTATCAACATTCCCAAAACCTTCTGGGAAGTGTGCAATAGTGCCTCCGCTAGCTGAAGCACGAGGACTGACAGGAGGAGTTGGGGGATGGCGAGACAATGGATCAACCTCCAAGGGCTCAGGCCCAGCAGAACTGGAATGCGTAAGAGGGGTCTGGAAAGAGGCAGCAGGAGCACTCCTCTTGGAGGCGGATGCCACGTCAGGACTGGCAGTAGATCTCTTTCTTTTTGCACTTTGAAGGATGACTTCCAGAGAATCAACTTTTGAACCTGCAAGTAGACATCATCTCAGGCGTCAGGACAATTAAAGCATTAGTAAAAGCTGCATGCAAACTGAAACAACTGTAGGAAGCTTACCAGAAGACATGCTGTGAGCTGATTGGAGAGGGTTGGAGGAGGTAGCAGGTGAGAAACCAGGAAGCAGGTCAGGAAACTTTCTCTCGGATTCAGAGATATAGAAGAACTTGCTGCGGGCAGGGATCTGGGCACCAATGCGAGTGAGATCGTAGGGACATGCACGAGGGCGATGAAGTAAGCTAGTAAGCAGCGAGATAAATAAATCAGGTGACAGGGAGGCTACTTACTCGAAGTTATGACCCATTTCTCGAATATGTAATCGGCAGGCGGCTGGATGGAGTCCTCTATCATGAAGAAGAAGTCCTCAAACCATTTCTCATCTCGGGATTTGGACACATGCCTGAAGGGAGCCTCTCTACGGCCCCGGAATGAGAATTGACCCCTACCCAGGGACCCGATGTTGTACATGTGGGCTAGATCACCCAGGGAGAGGGAGTTGCCGGTGCTTGGACCAGCAGCCAAGGAGTAAAGGAGAACCCTCCAGACAGTGGCAGAAATTTGTGCCATGGCAAAATTATTTGTAAAGATGAAGTCTTGGATGAGTTTGGGAAAAGGGAAACGGAGGCCATATCTAAACGGGTACAGATAAAAACAAACCCATCCTGGACGAAGGGCATCGGCTTTCTGACCCGGTTCAGGGATGGCAATATCCACCCCATCACCAAAACCAAGCAAGCCCTTGATCATGGGAATGTCAGCAGGAGTCAAGACGGAGTCACAGTCATGGGGGTAATTGAAGAGCCCCCGGGAAGGGAAGATTTGGTCAGGATTACGGTCCGTGGGGGTGGAAGTTGATGAGGAGTGTCGGGTTTTGCCCATTGTGAAGAAAGAGAAAATGGAAATTAAGAAGAAAAGAGGAGGGAAATACCTGGTGGAAGGGACGATGGAGGATGAAATAGTGGAGTCAGCAAGGTGAGAGAAAAGGGAAGTTAAGGGTTTTAGAAGAGAAAGGGGGGAGTTTTTATGAAAAGTAATTAATGGAAGTGGGGGTGGAGGTTGAGGTTATAAAGGAAGAGAGAGGGAGTATTGATACGGTTGTTTCTGTACCAAAAATAATACCTAAATACAACTAACAGAAGCTAGCAGCAAGTAGGGTCGATCTCCACAGGGAGGCAAGGTATCGATCCGTAGTCCGTCTATCTATGTCACGATTGGGGAGTTTTAGTTTGATTTTCTAAACTAAAGAAGGGTTAAGAGAAGAGCAGAAAAGAAAAAGCAATAAAAGACTGAGAATGCAAGTAAGATGATCAAAAGATAGAGAACATGTCAGGATTTCGGTTCACCATGGTAGTCTATCGACTCAGCTGCAAATAGCCTAGACAATCTACTGTGAGAAGGATACAAGAAAGGTCCTTCCGGTCCACTTTCTATCCTAGATTTCCACTAACTTAACTTCTGTCCTCATTATGGTAGTCTACTGTTCATAGCAAGTCTATTCATTCCAATCTTCTGATCCAGGAACGAAGTTAACCAAATTTAAATAATTTAGAAGCATGCATTCAACTAAATTGGTGATACAGTTATATTGCCATGGGGATAGATTCTCACAAATAAATTGTCTAGCCTATTTGCTACATCGTCACAATCCTACCATGGATTCCCTAGTCCTATCATAAAAGAAATTAGCTACTCATATCGCTAGTGGTGTCAACAATAACAATAATGAATAAACTAACTAGAGACATGATGCAACAACAGAAATTAAGCATAAACTGAGATTAGGGCAAAATAATTAAGACAAATAAGCAAGGATTAAAGCAAGAAAGTAATGAGATTAAGATTAAGAGGAGAAAAGAGATTACAATCACAAGCGATTCCGGCGTAAAGAACAACCAAAATCCAAGCCAAGAGATCAAAGAGTAAAAGTTACAGTGGAATGTTTAAGGGAGAGATTAAGAGAGTAAGTGGCGTTCCAAGATGAGTAAAAAATATCCTTATTAACCTAATTATGAAAGCTTAAATAGGAAAACAAAAGTCTATCACGAAATTAAGCCCAACACGGGTTAATTAATCCCGCGTAACATCAAAAGCACTCGATCGAGTAACTTTATATCACTCGATCGAACAAAATTAAGCTCAAACCACTCGATCGAGTAGAAAATCTACTCGATCGAGTAACCCCTAAAATACAACTACTCGATCGAGTAGAAAAAGGAGTCGATCGAACACAATTGTACTCGATCGAGTACTTTCCAGCGCACAATTCCTACTTCGCGCACTGAACTTTAAACGGCTGTCATTTCTTCGTTACTTGGGCAAACAGGGCGAATCGGGTGGTGTTGGAAAGCTAAGAAGATAAGATTTCATCTCCGATTAGAATCACCTGAAAATCAGTTGTAGAACTCGAGATATGGCTCTTCAAATTAGGCACTAGCAATTTGAAGTTCTTCCTTTACTCGCCTAGCTAACTTACTTCTTTGCGCATCTCAAAATAGTAGTCTTGATGTGACCATAATTGGCGCATATTTAGCCCCCGAATTACCATTGTTTCCATGCTTTTTAGTGCCTATTTGGGTCATTTCTTATCTTTAGTTCTTTGTTTTGCATATTCTTTGAGATTTTGATCCCTTGGTAGGAAAGGAGTAAGAATCTTGCATTTTCATGGCAAAACGAGGCTAAATTGATTGTATTCAATGACCAAGCATCAAGGAGAGACAAGACTAGAAGGCCTTTGTACATATCATAGTAGAAGAACAATGTTGAGAAAAGAATCCTTAAGTCCCCGAGGAAATCCCCAAGGAATTTATGAAGAAAAGGGAAGAAAAGAAGAAGAATTGACGCTGAACTACAATCCGAACGGATTGTACCAAATCCGCCCGTCCATCCAGCCCAATCCGAGCGTCCCACCTTGGAATCCGCTCGGATTCCCCCTCACAAATCCGAGCGTCTTGCCCAAAGATCCGCTCGGATTCCTTAGTCCAGATCCGGCCGTCCCGACTCCAATCCGCACGGATTTCAGAACAGCACGATTTTCATTCTTCAAGCTACGAAAAGAGAAGCCCTTCTCTCAGAAAATACCGGATTCTCCTTGCTCAACTTAAAAAGTGTAATTACTAGTTTAGCCCTTAGTTAACCCTAATGCATCCTCCCTAATTTTTACTATAAATACCCCATTAGTCTAATTAGAGGAGCATGTTCTTCTTATCAATAATTAGTGTAGTTAATATCAATCAAAATCTCTCTTCAATATTGTAATCAAGTATTAATCAAGTTTTAATCCAAGTTTTAGTTCTTTAATCTCTCTCTTGTTCTTCCTTTATTTTGGGTAATTGAAGATTATTTGGGTTATTATTGGGAGATTGACAACCTCTCAATCTAGGATTCAAGTACTTCTATTATTCTTGCTTTATTATTGGAATCATTAGTAGGTATAATCTCTTCATCCCTTTTTAATTATTGTTAATTACTTTCATTTATTCATCATGTTTCATTATGTTAGTATGATTGACAACCTTTCTAGCATGATCAACATGATAATGATTGAGTAGTCTCTTAGCTAGGGTTTAATGGGTGATTAGGGGAAACCAACATGGGGGATGATTCATGCTTAAATCAATATGCTTTCATATCTTATTTGCTTGCTTGTTTTGATCTTAATACATGCACATGTTATATTTGATGAAATGCTAAGCCTATGAATCCTTGGATTTACTATCATCTTCTATCCTTTCAACTTGACTTGTAAGACATAACCCAACTCGAGTCTTGTTAGACCATGCATGTGTTGAGTAGGAAAGATTAAGTCGACTTGTAGGTGTTGTACAATCTGATCGATTCGGCTCGGGACCCAAACTTTCCTAGGATTGTAAGATATAACCCAACTCAATCCATCACAACAATAATTGCTTGCTTATAATTTGAGAACATGTTTGTATGATCATATCCCATGATTCCCCTATGAACCCATGACACCCTAGTGCCTTTAATCAATTGTTTACACCCCTTATTTTATTCATCTTGCTAGTTTATTTTCATTGCTATTTTAGTTTAGTAACCTTCTACATCAACCCAATTTGTGACACCCCCTAGACACTACTAGTTACAATAGAATTCTCATTTCAATACCCGTCCCTTGGGATCCGACCTTTACTTGCCTCTTTACTAATTGTAGAGTTGTTTGTGAAGTATAAATTGTGTTTTGTATCGACCATTGACCAACGACCACATATGCTTAATTGTGAACACGAAATGGCCTCGATCAAAAATGGCGCCGTTGCCGGGGACGGTGTTTAATTGATTTAAGATTTCTTTTATTGTTATTAGTTGTGTCTTTTTCACCTTGGGGAAGTAAAACTCCTCAAGGCTTGTTCTAATTGTTTTCGAGTTGTTTGATATTTTGCATGTCTAGAAGGTTACAAAGAGATTTGTTACCTTTTGACCGTGAAATCGAAAGAACTTTGACGAATAATAGGAGACTTGTTAGGAGGAATTTTGGAGGTGTTGGTGAAGTTGTTCAACCCACTAGTGAGTTTGTCAATCCTTTCGCAATAGAAGGAGAAGAGAACCCATTAAACAATACCACACAAAATCCACCTACAATGCCTAAATTCTCGTCACACTCTATACCCACCGAGGAGAATCTACCAAATGGTACTCCTACACCGCAACATCTAACCGGTAATTTTATTGCCAAGTCCGCCTTCATCGAACTAGTTGAGAGGAGCCAATTCGGGGGAATGCCTAGTGAGGACCCTCATTCTCATATGGAAACCTTTTGCGATTATTGTGATGCTATCTCTCAAACGGGCGTGACTCAAGACCAAATAAGATGGGTCTTATTTCCTTTTTCGTTAATCGGCACCGCAAAGCAATGGTTGAAGGGCCTTGATAAGGCCACCCTTGGAATAGATTCTTGGAAGAAGTTAGCTCTAGCTTTCTACAAAAAATTCTACCCACCGGAAAAGACTAACATGCTAAGAGCTCAAATTACGGGTTTTAAGCAAAGGGATGAAGAATCTTTGTATGAAGCTTGGGAGCGGTTCAAAGGTATTTGTCGCTCATGTCCTCACCATGGACTTAGCGAATGGTTTTTAGTGCAACAATTTTGGAATGGTTTATATGAAGATTCTAGGAACATTCTCAATATGGGATCAAATGGAATGTTCACCGAAGTTGATGACAATCAAACATGGAACAAGATTGAGGAAATGGCGGTCCATAATTCAAAATATAGTAGGCCTCGCAAGGCTACTAGAGGAGGAAAGCATGAAGTGGACTCCGTTACTCAATTGGGTACTCAACTTAGTGCTCACATTGACACAATCAACTTGAAGTTTGAACAAGCTATGGCTAGACTTGAGGAAAACTCAAAATCATCAAAGCATCATGTCAATGCCATGACGGCATCCTCATCAATCCCAAGTGGGATATGTGAGAATTGTGGAACTTTGGGTCATGACCCAAGTGAATGTAGGGGAACAAATGAACAAGTTAATGCTTTCCAAGCTTACAAAAGTGGTACCCCTTATTCAAATTTTTACAATGAAAACACCAAGTTCCATCCAAATCTCTCATACAAAAGCCAAAATGTTCAAAACCCTCAAACAACATACACTCCACCACCCATGAGAAATCAAAATCAAAGACCCTTTTACAATCAAAACCAAGGTTACCAAAATCAAAATCCATACAATCACCAAAATGACCAAGGTTTTGATGTCCAAAAAGCGGTCCTCCAAATGCAAAAGAATCAACAAGAATTTTTCACCCAAATGCAAAAAGATAGCCAAGCAAAGGACACCACCATCAACAACATTCTAGCTCACACCAAGATGTTGGAAACACAATTGACTCAACTAGCATCTTCAAGCTCACAAATACAAAAGGGGCAATTACCACCTCAAAGTAATCCCCCTAGACATGAAACGGTTAGTGCCATTCACTTGAGAAGTGGTACAAGATATGAGGCACCGAAGGAGCAAGTTGAGGATGAAGTTGTGAAAGCTAGTGAAAATGAAGTTGTTGTGCAAGGTCCCAAAGAAGGGGAACCATCAAAAGAAGAAAGTTCAAAGAAAAACGAAGACAAGGCCAAAGAAAAGGAGCCCATTGTGATTAGACTTCCTTTTCCAAGTCGTCAAGCCAAGCCCAAATTTGATGATCAACTTGGAAAGTTCATGGAGATTGTGAAGAACTTAGAAGTCTCAATTCCTTTCACGGAATTAATCAATCACGTACCGGCCTATGCAAAGTACATGAAAGATATCCGCACAAAGAAGAAGTCGATCCGGAAACTTGAGACTATCGCCTTCACTAAGGTGAGTAGTGCAATACTTCAAGGGAGTTCACCTCCAAAGTTAAAGGATCCGGGAAGCTTCTCAATACCGTGTACCATTGGCGACACAACGATCAACAAAGCCTTATGTGATCTAGGGGCTAGTGTGAGTGTCATGCCATACTCGGTAAGTAAAAGGTTGGGAATGGGAGAGCTTAAATGCACCAATATCACTCTTCAAATGGCCGATAGATCGACGAAGACACCATTAGGGATATGGGAAGATGTCCCCGTGCGAGTTGGGAAGTTTTTCATCCCGGCGGACTTTGTCATTGTTGATATGGAGGAAGATTCCAACATTCCAATCATCTTAGGAAGACCTTTCCTACACACCGCGGGTGCGGTGATTGATGTGAAACATGGAGAGCTCACTCAAGAAGTGGGAGATGAAAGCATAACTTTTAATCTTGACAAAACCATGAGAGCTCCTCGTTTGCATGAGCCATGTTTCATGATTGATCATTATAGCCGGAAAGATGAAAGGAAGAAATCGGAACTCCAATGGAGGAAGAAAGTTGAAGATGCTCCATTCAAAGAGCAAGTGAATTGTAACAAGGAGAGCTTGCAAAGCTCATCAAAATCAACCAAGGAAGAAGAGGATGGCCTCATTGGCCAAGAGAAGAAATTGGGAGAGTTGTCTCCATCTAAGCAAGAGATTTTCAATGATCAACTCAATGAAGTTTGTGGTCTTTGGGACGACGAATTTGAAGGGATCTTTAATCCCTACATTGGGCATGCCATCGATCATGATCAACAACAAGGGGCACGGTCTATTGAGGACCTCTACCATAACAATGAACAAGCTTTTGATTACTTCTTCAAGGTGTTGAGCAACATCAACAACACCTTGAACATGCCCCCTTGACATCTCATCAAGAATGACAGTTTGGTGGAGTCCTCCCTAAACCACCACTTGTAAATATTTCTAACTCCCTAACTTACTTTTCAATTTTTGTATTGCATTTTTGTCATTTTTGGATTTTTATTTACTTTGATCAAAATAATTGTCATGTAAGAGAGAAGTGAGGGAGGGACTAACAATTTCAATTGATGTGTAGTGCTTTACCTTAGTGTGGGGATGGGAATTGCCTAGGCTATTCATGCCTTGGTAAGTGCCCCCACAATGAAGAACACAAGATTTGAAAGAAAGAAAGAAAGAATGATAAGGGATTGCGTTTGTGCACGGATGGAGCTGAACACGTGTACAACAGAGAAGAATCCGAGCGGATTCCTGAGAATCCGCCCGTCTGCAGCAAATCCGAGCGTCCTGCTGAGAATGAAGGAAATGTAGATCTATATACATATTTAACATACTCATATATGTCTAATTAATTTGTCATAAAATTAAAACGGATTTTATGTATGCAAACATTAATAAAAGAGAAGAGAAATAATGTCCTTACATTGTAGTATTTCGGTTTAGAGGGCACAAAAGAGATCACCTTTCTCTCTTGTTCTTGAGCTTATCCTTATGGAAGAACAAAGATCTAAGTATAAGATCTCTCCCTATGTATTATACCCAAGGCTTCTCTTAATTTGATTAATATTACAAATACTAGTATAATATTAATCTTATGAAAAATTGAACCAAAAATTATTTGGTTTTATGCTCCTAAAACCGGGTAGGAGAGGAGAGATTATGGAGGATTTTTCTCTTTCTAAAACTCTTATTTTAGATGATTAAGAATAATTATTCACTAGTCTTTCTCTAAGTGAATAATAGGTAAAATAAGAAGAAAAATCACTAGGATTTTTCTCTTCCCAAAACCGGTGGGAGTGGAGGAGAAGGAGAGCCAATGCATGCCCATATTTGTCTTCACAAGATGAATAGGGTTGCATGGCTATTATAGCTTTTTCATCATTATGTTTTCCATTTTAAATATAAACATAATTTTAGCCTAATGCTCCTCCATTATTTCGGCATTTTGACATAATATGGATTCCATATTATTTTGTCAATTGTCAATATGTCACATGTCATGTGTGACATAAATTTGTTATGTATTTTTAACATATTAAAAATCAACGTATTAATAAAAATACGTCACATACAAAAATGACTTAGTAATTTCATAATTACTTGTGCCAAAATATTTTACCATTTATAAATCACAACAGATTGTATTTATATCAATTCATTCAAATTTAATTGTTACATTAAACAATTTATTTCATCCGAGTAATTATACAATTTAATTACTCGGATCAGTATCTCATTTAATCACATTTCAATATGATACGTAAATTTTACTTCCAAAATCGTCCGTCAATTTTCAAGTGATTTAATTAACTCGTAACATTATACGATTAATTAAATAATCAATTAAGAGTGTCGCCCTTTAGGTATGACCTAGGGGTCAACTGATCACCACCGTCACACGACAAACAATGTCAAACTCTAGTCACCAATCATTACCGATATATGTTGACCGATTTGACAAGAATAACAATATTACTTCCCAATTGTATTCATTTTAATGAGACTTAAAACATGTGATCATCATGATTAACAGTCGTGATCGCATTATTGTCGGAGGACACATATTCCAACAATCTCCCACTTGTCCTCGACAAGTGTGCGTCACCAATTCTCTTGTCCTATTACTATCTCCCACTCAATGCAAGGTGTCTTTCAGGTCGTACTTGCAAGTGATCATATCGAGAGTGGTTTCCTCGATCTGGAGAATAACTGATTGACCGGATTTATCCACACTGGATACCTTCCGAGCGTGGCCACGCATTTCCAGTTCATTACTCCTCGAGTGGCCCTGAGATATTGTTATAACCCTGACTAGGGGTGGACAATTCCTATCGCACTCATTCCCTTCGACTAGCCACAGCCATCATAACCCAAAATATGCCCATTTGACCCCATTTACGAAGGTCGTAGTAACATAAATCAAAGTTAATCTGAAACTGTGCCATCTTAGGAGAATAGTCTTTAGTCAAAGAATCGACTCATTTGAATACTATAGTAGCTCTTGCCACGACCAGGCTATATAAATTTGCCAGAACTCTATAAGCGGTCATTAGGCCCGATAAAATGTTCCTAACGATCACTGCCTATGTGATCGACTAGTCATCTCACATGACGGTATGGCACTTGAACTTGCCATCAATCGCCTCACACTCTAGTCACTTCGAGACGTCACCTCATATAAGTAACTATGGGCAAAACAATGTTAATCCATGTTCACTTTAACGGGGTTCAATTGTCTCTACAACCCGTTTGGATGTAACAAAGTATAAATTAAGGATAAAAGACAAATGCGATTATGAACATGAACAAAAACAACACTTTTATTTCATTTCAAAATCTAACAAAAATTTGGTACACGTTTAAGTCCCATGGACGCAACATGCCCATCATGCTTAGCCTGCGATAAAGGCTTGGTGAGCGGATCGACTATGTTGTCATCCGTCCCAACCTTACAAATCGCAATTTCCTTTCTTTCAATGAAATCTCTTATTACATGATACTTTCTAAGTACATGTCTAGATCTATTACTAGACTTTGGCTCCTTAGCTTGGAAGATCGTCCCACTATTATCACAATAGAGAGTGATGGGATCATCGGCGGTAGGTACTACTTTTAGACCTTCCGTGAATTGCTTGATCCACATAGCTTCCTTGGCGCCTTCGATGCTGCTATGTACTCACCTCCGTTGTCGAATCCGCGATTCTGACTTCCTTGAAGCTTCTCCAACTTACGGCACCACCATTGAGCATGAAAACAAAACCAGCTTGTGATTTCATGTCATCTCTATCTGTTTGAAAACTTGAGTCCGTGTATCCTGTAACACGCAACTCAAAGATCTCCTCCAAACACAAGGATAGAGTCCTTAGTTCTTCTCAAGTACTTAAGGATGTTCTTGACAAAGAATCCAAAGGACTCTCACCGGATTTCCTTGATATCTACTCGTCATGCTCAAGGCATACGAGACATCGGGACGTGTGCATATCATGGCATACATGATTGATCCAACAAATGCGAAGCGTAAGGGATCAACTTCATGCGTTCAACATCATGGGGTTCGGAGGGACATTGAGTCTGGCTCAATATCGTTCCGGTTACCATAGGTACCAAACCCCTTTTGGATTTGTCCATGCTGAATCGTCGAAGAATCTTATCAACATAAGACTCTTGACTTAGTGCCAATATCCTCTTGGGTCTATCTCTATAGATCCGGATACCTAATATGCGTTGTGCCTCTCCTAAATCCTTCATTTGGAAGTGGTTACCTAACCACTTCTTAACCAAAGACAACATTGGAATATCATTTCCAATGAGTAGTATGTCATCGACATACAAGATTAGGAACACAACATTGCTCCCACTAAATTTCATGTATTAACATGGTTCCTCAACATTTCGAGTGAAACCATTTTCCTTTATAACATGATTGAATCGATGATTCCAACTTCTAGATGCTTGCTTAAGACCATAAATGGACCTCTTAAGCTTGCACACTTTGTTAGGATTTTTAGAATCAACAAAACCTTCGGGTTGTATCATGTACACCTCCTCTTCTAAATGCCCATTTAGAAAAGCAGTTTTGACATCCATTTGCCAAATTTCATAATCATGAAATGCGGCGATCGCTAACAAAATCCGTATGGATCTTAGCATGGCTACGGGGGCGAAGGTCTCATCATAATGGAGACCTTGGACTTGGGTAAATCCTTTTGCCACTAGCCTAGCTTTGTAGACATCGTCATGTCCTTCTATGCCATTTTTGACCTTGAATATCCATTTGCATTGGAGGGGTCTTGCCCCTTTAGGCAAATCTACCAAGTCCCAAACTTGGTTTTCAAGCATAGAATCCATTTCGGACTTCATGGCTTCAAGCCATAGGGTGGAATTAGGACTAGAGATTGCGGCCTTGTAGGTGGCGGGCTCGTCACTTTCCATAAGCAACACATCGAGTGTTCCATCTTCCTCGATAAGTCCCACATATCGATCGGGATGGCGAATTACTCGGCCCGTCCTTCTTAGTGGAGGAGGTACTACCGCGTTAGACGACGAAGGAACATCTTCATGCGTCTCTACCTCGGTTTGTGGCTCTTGAACTTCATCAAGTTCAAAATTTCTCCCACTCTGTCTCTTAGAAATAAATTGACTTTCTAAGAAGACAGCCTCACTAGACACAAACACTTTGTTTTCTTGAGGTTTGTAGAAGTAGTATCCTCGACAATGCGAGGGGTAACCTACAAAGGTGCATTTTTCGGATCTTGGGGCAAGCTTATTGTCGGCTTTAGTTTTGACGTAAGCATCACATCCCCAAATCCTCATATAGGATATATTGGGAACCTTTCCCGTCCATATCTCATATGGAGTCTTTTCGGTGGATTTAGTGGGACTATTGTTCAAAGATCTAATTGCGGTTTGAAGCGCAAATCCCCAAAACGAGTTCGGTAACTCGGTTTGGCTCATCATTGATCGAACCATATCAAGTAGGGTTCGATTCCTCCTTCGGCAACACCATTGAGTTGTGGTGTTCCGGGTGGAGAAAGTTGTGATATAATACCACAACCTTTCAAGTGTGAATCAAATTCAAGGCTTAGGTATTCACCACCACGATCGGAACGTAGTGCTTTTACCTTTTTGTTCAATTGGTTCTCTACTTTGTTTTGAAATTCCTTGAATTTCTCAAACGCTTCACTCTTATGTTTCATTAAATAGACATGCCCATGTCTACTTAAGTCATCGGTGAAGGTTATAAAGTAGTCATAATTACCACGAGCGGTGATACTCATTGGTCCACACACATCGGTGTGTATGAGTCCCAATAGCTCACTAGCTCGAGTCCCTTTACCACTAAAAGGATTACGAGTCATTTTGCCAAGTAGGCAATATTCGCATGTACCAAATGATTGATAATCAAATGGTGTAATCACATTAGTAGAAATTAATCTTTTGATGCGATTCTCGTTTATGTGACCTAATCGACAATGCCAAATGAACGCTTCACTTGGGTCACTTGTTTTGAGTTTCTTTGATTGAATGTTATAAATATCATTTGTCGGATTTGAGGTCTCTAAAATGTAAATGCCATTTACGGAAGAAGCTTGGCCAATAACCAAATCATTCCTAGAAATAGAGCAACGATTGTTCTTAATGACAAAACAAAAACCGTCCATGTCTAGCATGGCGATTGAAATAATGTTTTTAGAGAGTGTAGGAACATAAAAACAATTATGCAAATACAACTCAAAACCGTTTGGCAAAGCTAGAACATAAGTTCCTTTGGATTCGGCCGCTACCCGAGCTCCATTTCCAAGTCGAAGATCCACATCTCCCTTGCTAAGCCTCTCCACATCTCTTAAACCCCGTAAATGATTACAAAGGTGAGAACCACAACCGGTATCTAGTACCCATGTCGTAGTGGAAGTATAATTTATATCAATAACATAAATTTCTTTAGGAATTGTACGTTTTGGAGTAATGAGTCCTTCCCTTATATTTCGCAAATACATAGGGCAATTCCTTAGCCAATGTCCCATACCATAGCAATAATGGCACTCATCATTAACTTGCTTGAAGTTCTTGATTTTCTTTCCCTTCTTCTTGAACCTCTTGCCCTTTGAAGCAAGAACTTGATTGCTAGAGCTCCCACTAGCTTTGGCATCTTTATCTTCCAGAGATAAAGACCCTATAGATTGTGTGAGGTAGTCTTCCTGAGACGGACTCACACGAGGTCTAGTAGTAGTGGGTGGTTTAGAAGAAGTGATGAAATTAAGGTTTCCATCCGAACCTATCCCGAAATGAAGTTCTCTAGTTGTATCGAAATTATTGTTGGAGCATATGTCGTCAAGAACATGGTGATATGACTCAATAGTAATAGGTGCGGTAGCATTTGATGGATTCATTGTAATTCACTACAAATATGGAGGAAAGGAAATATTAACATTTGTCTTTTTAAATCATACTTGCAAATTTAACAAGATATGAACATTTATATAGTGACCTCTACCCAACTATAATAAATGATTCCAAGACCCAAATTCATATCGACTTAGGCACGGTATGGCCGATGAAACCCTTATCAATATAACTCGGTGGATTAACGTTTTAATCGATTCTACTTTTAGAACTCTTGGTCGATAAAATTACTCTAATATTTATCTATAGCCCGGAACACATGCAACTACGGTCGCGAATACTTCCGTTGAGCTCAATCCAAATTTCGAATAAATGTGTCCATGATCCAAGTCCACATCAACTTGGGCACGGTATGGCCGATGAAACCCTCATCAACATGAACTCGGTGGATTAACATTCATCACCCACTTCCCCTACGTAACAAGGTTTGTACCCCGGTAGGGCCGAGTGCACTCCCTCGCGAAATAGGTTTTCATGGTTTCTACTATTTGGTAAGGCTATGTCTCAATTGTTTGTTTTAGCGAGAGGTCATGTCAATTTATTATCTATCACGTTTTAAGTGAACTAAAGCGGTGAACTACGATAATTCTAATTGACACGGTCGATAAACTCGATAGAAAACAATGCATGTTTAGTTATGGCGATTTAGCGATGCATGTGACATAAAATAAAAGGCAAGCATAAAGATAAAAATCTTAGTATGGCCTTTCCTAAAATAGAAAAACTATTAATCTATTACATATTCGGAAACCAACTCCATTGGTCCCTTGAACTTCGGTTGTGGCACGCATCTCAAGGTAACACCGTCTTTATGTATCGCCATTCTTGAAGAAATCCGTCTTTTGGAACTCCGGAATGAATAAAAATTACATAATAAATTACATAATTTCCTATTATACATTTGTAACTAAAATAAAATAAATCTATTAAATATTACAAAACGGTGATACGAGATCACAATAAAAATTACAACCGAATCGATATTCCCATACATTTCGGGAAATACCAATTAAAATCTAAGGCCATACTAAGTAAAATTACATAATTCAAAATTACATAAATTAAAATTATGACAATCATAAGGAAAATGCAGCATTATAATATGTATGAACATGCTCAATTTTTATGCTAAATCGCCTTTTAATTAGCCAATATCGTATATTACTCGGTTTTTACGGATTTGCGTGATTTCAACATTTTATAATCACAAAAATACATAAACTCATATTTATGCATAAGTTAATTACCCTAACCTCTTAGGGTAATTCATCCCTTCAGAGACGGTTTTTACGGATTTGCGTGATTTCCACGATTGCTAATTCATCCCTTCAGAGACGGTTCCTACCGTTAAAACTCGTCAAACACCTTGTTTAGACGAACAGGCTGTTAGTCTTCTGTTTGGGGAGGACCGATTCGTCAGGGCAGCATAGGATGAGATCATTACCATGATATTTCAAGATGACCATTTTAACCCGACAACCCTAATTACCGAAGCTAGTTCAAAATCAACAGAAAGGATGGAGAAAGTCAATCAAGTGGACTAACAACCAAGGAAAGATCTTCAAAGTCACCACTGGAGAAGGAGAGATGTTCAAAGGAGAACATGAAGACAATGAATATAAGTCAGAGTCTGAGTCGGAGTCGGAACCAGAGTCTGAGTCTAGAGAAGTCGCTAGAGAGTCTTCTTCTGTCGTCACTCCCCATCCCTTTGTTTCGCCTAGCGTAGCGTCAAGTCGTAACAGTAGCTTGGGAAATGTCCCAACAGCTGTCCCTTTACTGCCACTGACTACAGAACAGATGGCTTCTTTGATTCAACTCTCTTCAAAATTTAATATGAATAAATCAGATTATGCTTACTCCTTGTGTTATTCCGAATCCAATTCTATTTACGATGATAATGAGGATGATCCTGACCCAGACTCAATCGAATTACCTCCCTGTATAGTTAAAGATATATTAAAAGAGGGGGAAGGGGCACCAGTTATAGAGAACACTGAACCCATTAATGTAGGAACCGAACTAGAACCCCAAGAACTTAGGATAGGGATGACCTTAAACCCAACTGAAAGGGCCAGTTTCATCGACCTCCTACACGAGTTCAAGGACGTTTTCACTTGGTCTTATAAGGACATGCTAGGAATCGACAGGGACATTGCAGAACATCGAATTCCAATCAAACCAGGTTTCAAACCCGTAAAACAGAATCTTCATCGAATGAGGACCGAATGGGCTCTTAAAATCAAAGAACAAGTCGATAAACAATTCAAAGCCTGGTTCATCAAAGTTTCCGAGTATTCAGAATGGGTGGCTAACATAGTCGCCGTACCCAAAAAGGATGGGCGAATCCGAGTTTGTGTTGATTTCAGAGACTTAAACAAAGCATGTCCCAAAGACGACTTCCCTCTTCCACACATCGACATATTGGTAGATAATACAGTAGATCACGCATTGTTATCCTTCATGGATGGGTATGCAGGGTATAATCAGATCAAAATGTCCATAGAAGATATGCATAAGACAGCTTTTGTTACTCAATGGGGCACATATTGTTGTACTGTTATGCCATTCGGGTTAATCAATGCGGGAGCTACATATCAAGAACTGCCACCACCTTGCTTCATGACATGATGCATAAAGAAGTAGAAGTGTACGTCGATGATATGATTGTCAAATCCAAGGATAGGAAAGGGCATATTGATAACCTTCTCAAGTTCTTCCTAAGATTGCGCAAGTACAACATAAGACTCAATCCTCAGAAGTGTGCATTCGGGGTAACGTCAGGCAAATTTCTGGGATATGTCATCAGCCAGAAGGGAATAGAGAGTGACCCATCTAAAATCAAAGCTTTAATCGAAATGCCACAACCCCAGAAAGAAAAGGAGGTTAGAGGATTTCTAGGCAAAGTCCAATACATAAGCCGATTCATATCGAAGCTCACTATGATCTACGAACCCATTTTAAAAAAGCTCAAGAAAACAGATCATACCATATGGGACGACGACTGTCAGAAGGCGTTTGACAAGATCACGGAGATACCAGCCAAACCACCAGTGCTAATGCCTCCCCAACGAGATCAACCTCTTGGTTTATATCTCATAGTAACCGAAACAGCCATGGGGGCTATGCTCGCACAAACTGTTGGAAAAGAACAAAGAGCTATCTACTACCTTAGTAAGAAGTTCATAGAATACGAGTGCAAATACACACCTCTCGAAAAGATATGCCTCGCTCTTGTGTGGGTGACAAAGAAGCTACGCCATTACATGCTTAGCTACTCTGTCAAGGTGTATTCTAAAATGGATCCTGTCAAATACCTCTTCGAGAAACTCGTTCTCAATGGTCGTTTGGAAAGATGGAGCCTAATGCTCTCAGAGTTCGAACTCAAATACGTACCTCTGAAGGTCATAAAGGGACGCGTCGTTGCTGAGTTCTTCGCAGACAATCCTATCAACGACACCCAAGCAATAGACATGTGGTCATTTCCAGATGAGGACATCCTACAAATTAGTGCAGACTCCTGGGACCTTTATTTTGATGGAGCATCAAATTTAAGAGGATTTGGAATAGGAGTGTTGCTCATTTCTCCTGAAAGTGAGCAAACACCACTTTCTGTCAAGCTCGACTTCGAGGTGACAAATAACGCAGCAGAATATGAAGCTTGCCTCATTGGTCTACTAGCAGTAGTAAGTTTAGGCATCAAGAACCTTCGAGTTCACGGAGACTCATCCTTGATCATCAACCAAATTACGGGATCCTGGAAAATTCGAAGTGAAAGTCTAGCACCCTATCAGGCTAGGATAGATCAAGTCGCCCAATTCTTCGATGAAGTCACTTATATACACCTACCTCGTGAAGAGAATCAATTTGCAGACGCTCTTGCAAAACTTGCATCTTTCATTAATATGCCAGACAACATGGTAGAAATGCCTTTATGCATCGAACGGCGGTCAGAACCAGCCTTTGTGCACCAAATTACAGATGAAGAAGAAATCCCAGGGGAACCTTGGTTCTAAGCCATTCTAAACTTCAAGCTCAATGGTACATATCCACCAGATATGGATAAGAGGGGACAACGTGCCATACGCCTACAGAGCTAATAGTCAAAAATATAATTAAGACAGACGATTTGAAGAAAAGAAAATAAATAAGATTGGAAAATATGGACAGATTAAGGGTGATATTATGCCTACTAGCCTCTCAATACCTCCTCATGCAGGGAGAATTGTACAGAAGAACACCTCTTTGTGTAGTTTTGCGTTGCGTTGATCATTCACATGCACAAAAAGTGATGGAAGAAGTTCACGATGGAGAATGCGGTCCTCACATGAGTGGACCAATGATGGCAAAGAAAATCACGCGTCTAGGATATTACTCGACGACAATGGAGTCAGATTGTATCAAATACGTCAGACATTGCCATAATTGCCAAATTTTCGGGAATGTGCAACATGTTCCTCCCTCATTGTTTTACACCTTGACCTCTCCTTGGCCGTTTTCTGCTTGGGGAATCGACATCATCGGGAAGATCACTCCACCTGGAACAGGAGGTCACTGCTTAATTTTGGAAGCTATCGACTATTTTACTAAATGGGTCGAAGCAGCATCCTATACTGCTCTTACAGCTAAACATGTGGCAAAGTTCATACAAACCAATATCATCTGTCGATATGGTTGCCCACATGAGATCATCAGTGAGAATGGGTCACATTTCCAAGCCGAAGCTGCACAATTACTAGTCAAATACAAAATCAAGCACCACCATTCCTCTCCCTATAGACCTCGAACCAATGGCGCGGTAGAAGCAGCTAACAAGAACGTCGTCATGATCCTCAAGAAAATGATTGACAATTATCAAGATTGGCCTAGCAAAATACCTTTTGCATTATGGGGTTATCGCACATCAGTTAGGACACTCACTGGGGTCACTCCTTTCTTTCTGACCTATGGCATGGAAGTTATGCAACCTGTTGAACTAGAAATACTGTCCTTACGCATTTTTCTCGAAAGTCGAATCCGAGAAGCTGAATGGAATAGGGATCGTTATGAAGAACTCATCCTCTTAGATGAACGAAGGTTGCGCGCATTACATATTATGCAAACATATCAGGCACGTATCAAACGAGCCTTCAATAAACGGGTTAAGCCCGGGAACATCAAAGAAGGAGATTTGGTGCTCAAATCAGTCAGAGCTCTCCTACCTGTCTGTCCACGAGGGAAGTTTAAACTCAACTGGGCCGGACCTTTTCTAGTCAAATCCATACTCTCGGGGGGTGCGGTTAGGATTACGGACCTAGATGGGAATGAATTTGCTAACCCAACTAACCTCGACCAACTGAAACAATACTACCCTTAGTGTAGGATAGACAACGCTCCTCGCATAACAACCACGTGCCGCTCATGCGACACGAAATAAAAATGGCCCCTGGCCCACTGAAAGAAAGCTATGTCACCTTGCTCTTACATTTTCACATTTCGACATCCTCACATCATCAAATAAATTGAATTGTGCTTTAGGAGTAAGTAAAGTGCATGCTTATTTTCTAAAGTTCACTACAAGCTCTTGCTTTGAACAATTATTCTTTTACATTTATTCGAACTACGCACAAGGTTTGATTTCATTTTTGATGAATACGTAGGCAGTCCTTCACAGGATACAACCCATTATTTTACAATGTAAATAGAAGGACATTTGCATTTGCAATTGAAATTCGACAAGAATAATAAAAGGAAATCATAATAGTTTCTTAACTAATTAATGTTTTATTCATTTGTTCCACAAATAATAATAATATGCCAAATAATATAAAAATGCTGAAAATAAATACTAGGCTAGGACTCTGAAAACCCCGCCGTTTATTACAACTTAAATAATAATAATAAATAATACTCCGATTAAGGCTATTCTTCCATTTTTCCTTTGCCTTTGTCACCCTTGTCATACTTCTTGTCTCGACCAGGAGCCGGGCGCTCTTGTGCTATCTCCGACCTAATCACCAAAGGTCTCTCTCATGGTCTAGAGTTGCCATTTCGATTCACCACCATCTCTACGACAGAAGCAGTCTTCGGTTTCTTCGACGGATGAATTACTCGGAATCCGACCTCTTCTTCCTCCTCAGTCAAGCGCTTTTGGTTCTCCTTCGCTATCTCACGAATCTTGTAGTCCATGTGTTCGTGTTTCCTCAATTTCTCACGCTCTTCGGGAGTTCCAGCCTTCCTCCATTGCAAGTATGAGTCAGATATGTTGGGAAATGTGTCCTCAACAATAGTGCGATCACATGATTTAAATATCATTATTAAATCTCATTTTAAGAATACATATGGGATGTAATATTTTACAGTCAACTGGTCCACACATATCGGTAATGATTGGCTGACTAGAGTTTGACATTACTGTCGTGCGACGGTGGTAATCAGTTGATCCCCTTAGGTCATACCTATAGGGAAATACTCTTAATTGATTATTTAATTAATTGTATACCGATACGAGTTAATTAAATTGCTTAAAATTGACGGATGATTTTGTGAGTATAATTTACGTATCTTATTGTAAATATGATTAAATGAGACACGGTCTAAGTAATCGAATTATTTTATTACTTAGATGAAATTATTGTTTACAGAAATAATTGAATCGGAATGAATAAATTATTATAAATAACAGAATGTTGTAATTTATAATTCGGAAAACACTTTTGGTACAAGTAATTATGAATTACAATGATAATTTTTATAAGTGACATATTTTATTAATATGTTGATTTTTAATGGTTAAAAATACATTTTATAAATAAGATGCCATGAAATGTGTCACATGTGACATATTGACAAAATCACAAATAAAATGGACTCATCCATTTTATGTGAGTGTACAGAAATAAATGGAGGGAGTTAGTGGAAATTGTGTTAATTGTTTAAGTATAAACAGAATGATAAAATCTAACAAGTAGGCATGCAAAACCTAAGCTTTTGAGAAGAGCAAAATGAAAAGGTATTGGGCATCCTACCCAAGCCTAATTTTCGGCCACTCCACAAGAAAAGAGAGAAGAGCTTTTCTCTTAAAAACAATAATTCATTCTTCCCATCCAATTTTCTAGCGTAAGAAAATTCATCAAAAACTTTCTACAATTTATGATAATTCTAGAGAAATAAACTCACAAAAATTACTCCATCTCTTGACCGAAATTTTCAAGAGCAAAAATACAATTTATTTTGTATCAATTTTATAGCAAAAACTAATATTATTACTAGATCTAAATAATATTGGTTATTAAGATGTATTCCTTGGGTATATGCTTTTGGGAGGGATTCTACATTTGAATCCTTGTTCTTCCATTTGGAGAGCTCAAGAACAAAAGAGAAGGAGATCTCTTTTGTGCCCATATGAATCGAAATCACATTGTAAGAACATGTTTCTTTCTCATTTTATTAATTAGTTTGCATGCATAAGTTCCACCTTTAATTTTATGACAAATTAATTGTTACATATATGAGTATGTTAGTATGTATATAGATCTACATTTCCTTCAATCGGTATCATGAGCCACGGTTGTTTGCATGCATATCGGTTAAAAGTGTTTCCGAGTTATAAGAATAACAAATAAAACTTGTAAAATTTGTGTTATTATGATATATCACGAAATTAATTCATGCATGTTAATATTTCTGGTCCTAAAATGTTTTAGGATATTTTGGTTAATTTTACGGATTTTTATTGTTCATATTATACATTAATGACATTTAAATATGATTTTATGAGTTAAAATGTCATTTTCTGTCTAAAATTAGCTATACTTCGAATTTTCCATTGATTTTTGGATATGTTGTCACGCATATTATTTTGAGATAACCTGTAAATTTTCATAATTTTTGGACTTGTTATGCTCGAAAAATGGATTTTTCATTATTAAATTCGGATTTAGGTGATAAATAGGTTAATATGAGTTAAATTTCGAATCTGGTCATAGAAAATTAATATGTTGTCTCATGCAATTTTACAAAATGTGTGTAAAATAATTGGCTATAAAGAAGTCTTTTTGCATGATTTATGGATTTTTGAAGAAAAATAGCATAAATAGTGACATTATTAGTGAAAAATTAATAAAACATAATCTATGACTTAGGAAAAACGTCTAATGTTGCATTTTATTATCTTTTTCAGATCTAAAATTGAAAAGTTAATGAAAATAATTTTTCCCATGTTTTTATGATTATTTTAGTTAAAACCGATAAACCGCAACATTGTTTTTCCGGAAAAATTTCGAAATTTTTAACCTAAGCTTTTGAACTGGGCGAGCAGAGATTACGAAGCGAGTGTTGGCGGAATGAATTCACGAAGCATCGAGTGTCATGGTATTTTTCCAGAATGTTCATGAGTTTAAATTTCAAATTTCAAATTTATTTGAAATTTGGTGATTTATATGCAGTTTATAGCTTATTTTTGTAATTTTTGGTCCATTTATGAACGATTTTATAAAATATGGGTTAATTATGGTCAAATTATTAGTGAAGACTAAATTTTGAGTCCTAAGAGGTTAGGGTAATTAACTTATACATAAATATGAGTTTATGTATTTTTGTGATTGTAAAATGTTGAAATCTCGCAAATCTGTAAAAACCGAGTAATATACGATATTGGCTAATTAAAGGCGATTTAGCATAAAATTGAGCATGTTCATACATATTATAATGCTGCATTTTCTTTATGATTGTCATAATTTTAATTTATGTAATTTTTGAATTATGTAATTTTACTTAGTATGGCCTTAGATTTTAATTGGTATTTCTCGAAATGTATGGGAATATCGATTCGGTTGTAATTTTATTGTGATCTCGTATCACCGTTTTGTAATTTAATAGATTTATTTTATTTTAGTTACAAATGTATAATAGGAAATTATGTAATTTATTATGTAATTTAAATTCATCTCGGAGTTCCCAAAGACGGATTTCTTCAAGAATGGCGATACATAAAGACGGTGTTACCTCGAGATGCGTGTCACAACCGAAGTTCAAGGGACCAATGGAGTTGGTTTCCGAAATGTAATAGTTAAATAGTTTTTCTATTTTAGGAAAGGCCATACTAGGATTTATTTACTTTTATGCTTGCATTTTATTTTATGTCACATGCATTGCTAAATCGCCATAACTAAACATGCATTGTCTTTTAATCGAGTTTATCGACCGTGTCAATTAGAATTATCGTAGTTCACCGCTTTAGTTCACTTAAAACGTGATAGATAATAAATTGACATGACCTCTCGCTAAAACAATTAATTGAGACATAGCCTTACCAAATAGTAGAAACCATGAAAACCTATTTCGCGAGGGAGTGCGCTCGGCCCCACCGGGGTACAAACCTTGTTACGTAGGGGAAGTGGGTGATAAATGTCTATCCACCGAATTCATGTTGATAAGGGATGTATCGGCCACACCGTGCCCAAGTTAATGTGGGTTTGGATCATGGACACATTTATTCGAAATTTGGATTGAACTCAACAAAAGTTTTTTGATAAGGGATGTATCGGCCCCACCGTGCCCTTGTCGGATGTGTTTTGGGCTAAAAGATAAATGTTAATGTAATATTATCGACCAAGAGTTCTAAAAGTAGAATCGATTAAACGTTAATCCACCGAGTTATATTGATAAAGGATGTATCGGCCCCACCGTGCCTAAGTCAATATGAATTTGGGTCTTGGAATCATTTATCATAGTTGGGTAGAGGTCACTATGTAAATGCTATACTTGTTATTTCAAGTATTTATAAAACGATAAATGTTAAGTTTTCCACTATTCCGTTTTTATATTGTTCTATTTCATTGCCACAATTCATATACGATATCATTTCGATTTTGATACAAATCTCCATTAAAACATCGTAACTAAAAACAAAATTTGAATTTGCTTCTAAAACCTCAAACGAACCATTGCTAAGGATCTCTTGTAAAGAGTATAGATTAAAGTTATTCATTATCAAACAGGTTTTTGATTCTAGACTAACACATCTACTTACAATGGATTGTTTTTCCATGCACTTAAATGAATTAAGTACCTTGAAGCGATAAATTGTTTTGGTAATTAGTTTTGTCAAGAATTCGTAATTGACCAAAATAACGCAACCACTTCAATGAAAGTTTTAAGACTAAAACGAACAAATGAAGAGTAATCTTCATGAATTCAATTTTGCTTCTCAAAGCAAAGACTCATTGACATGAGTGGGAGCATTCTCTTAAACCGTTAAGATGAGGACGAGGTTCAAGAAGTAAAGATTATAATGGAATTGATACAAGGTAATGTTAATGGTAAAGTTGTTGAGAATGACGATACTAAACCTATCAATCCCGACCGATAAGTTTCCATTGTCTTAAATGTTGGACACGAGAAAGGAAACTACCCCAAATTATTGAAGTATCAACAAGTTAGTTGTGGGACATCTAATTGAACCTTCTTCTTTAATTGTTTATTTGATTAAAAATAAAATTTTGCTAGTACTACTTCGTCAATATTAGAAACCAATGGAGGTTTTTATCATTGTACTTGATACATAGGATGATTAGAATATGACGACTAGCAACAATAATGTCGAGAGATAGAGTAATTGTGTACTCAATCTAGTTTTTGGATTTAAAGTTGTACTTAATTATGACTATTAAGTGCATAAACTCTAAATAAGAATATAAACTTGTTAAGATACAAAAGAGGCTTTCACCTTTGTGACCCTTTACACCATGATTTTATGTATGGCTAGCCCATCATCAAGGTGATTATATTCTAAACCAAACTAGAATGATATATCATGAAGATGATGTAAGACTCAAATTGGTAACCCAAGATTAAACCTTAAATTTTGGAATGATGAACGCAAAGAGTTATCGAGTACTCTTGAAACCATTAGATTGTTAATGGTATATGTGTATCTTGTATTCAAAGCAAGATGTCTCGTGCCTTTTGGTTGAAAAGGAGATCGAGGTTGTAAATCATCGATCCAAAATAGGTTGATCATTTTCTTTTACCAACGATTTAAGTTGACGCTAATATGTTCACTTAATAAGGTAAATAGAGAAATCTTTGAAGAATTTCAAAGAGTTCAAGGAATTACGATTTAGTCGTGATGGGATTATCAAAGTGAAGACTTTGATATAAGCCAAATGAATTGTGATATAGTATCACAAATTAATCTCTCTTAGCACGCATTATAGAATAATGTGTGGTTGGATAAGAATTCAAACGCTATTCGATATGGTTTGGACTTCAATCAAGTTACTTTGGGTTACTTGATCCTTTTTGGGAATTTATCATTTTGTCTAAATTATTTTCCACTAAATCATATGAGATATGAAATGGTAATGTACCATGTTTGTAAGTTTTCACAAGAAACAAATGCTCTTTTTTCCCTTGCAATTATCACGAGCACGACGGGTTTGCGGCTCATGAAGCTGTCTTTCTAAAATACAAGTTTATTTCTAGAAGACAGAGTGGGAGAAATTATTCAATATCCACAAAGAATGTTATGTCGCAAGAAACTGGTCTTTCTTGGCTACATGAGCCGTTTTGTGTAAGACATTGTTTCTTCAAAACCTAGGAGGTTAAATTCGTCACTTGTTAAAAATGATGAATTCATGCTACTTTTAAGAAAGTAAAGAGCTTATAACTTACAAAAGAAATTGGTTGATTCAAGTTGATTACTTCTATAAAGTAATGAACATATGACTTACATAAGAGTGTTTAAGTCACAACTCAATACAAGGCTTAGAGCCATGAAAATCCGAAACAAAAGGGCTTGATTAGTGACAAAGGGTTTTGCACTAATAAAGAGATATTTCAAAGCAAGATTGGTTGCAAAGGGTTTTGCACTAATTGAAATGATTAAGTCTATTTGGATCTTCTTAGGGATTGAGTTTCATTATGAGGATATGCATACAGCAAGTGAATTTAAAACCCACTTCTTCAATAGAAGGAATGTATTCAATACATGTCATGAGTTTTAGTAGATTCTTGCAATCCTAAGATAATGTGAAACTTAAGAGAGGGTCTTAAGTAGGACATCAATGATTTAGAATCAACATTTTGATCATGTGATAAAACATTTCTCGATAAGTCGAGAAGTTGTGTTTATACATGAAGTTTAGTGGGAGTTACGGAAATTTTAATTAGTCCGATATGTGGATGACATATTGATCATTGAGAATGATTTAAGACTTTTGGAGTATTATAATTCATCTTGAATATCCGGATTTATTAAGATAAATCCACATGATATTAGCGTCAGTAAGAAGTCTTAAGTTGATAAGATTCATGACTAGTTCAATTAAATTGAACATATTTGATTGATTCCATTTGCTTCCGCTGCCGGATCAATTAAATGAGTAATGATGTATAACACTTCATATACTTTGAGTATGATGAATTGTTTTCAAAATCAAATTTAAGTAATCTTTACCAAGTAAGCCATAAAGATTACCCTTAAGTGCTTGCAGAAGCATTAAGGAAGTAAAGCAAAGTGTTTATGATGCAATTTTGTGTAAGGGTGTTACACAAGTGACAATTGACAATTGAGATTGCGCATGGTTTCCGACAAAACCATAATCAAAACACATTAGGATGGTTAAGATACCATTGTGGCAATGTTAATTAAGAAGTAGATTTTCTAGAATCGTTCTAGGAAATAAAGAACAATGAGAGATATTTATAACGGAAATTGAGTACACTTGCGATCATGAGATGTGCAAGAAGGATGAGTCCCGCACACTGTGAAAACAGTGGGAGCTATTCTTAGGCTAGAGGGCCTATGTCTTGATTGGATCTCGACACGTACTCAGAAAGTTTTGTAATGCAAAGGTATACATTACAAAGGAAAACGAGTATGTAGTGAGGTTGAGTAAGGTACAAGAAATTGATAAAACCTACTAACCAAAGCCTTCTCAAAGGCTAAATATGATGAGTCATGTCATTTCAATTGAATTGAAATGAACAACTACGTACAAGATCAAATTAGATTATAGAACATGAAATAGTAATCAGGCATTGACTATTCATATGTGATAATCGCATTTGTCATTCGAGTTTTACTTTAAAACTCTTTTATTATACTTTGTTACATCCAAACGGGTTGTAGAGACAATTGAACCCCGTTAAAGTGAACCCGGATTAACATTGTATTTGCCTATAGTCACTTGTATGAGGTGACGTCTCGAAGTGACTAGAGTGTGATGCGATTGATGGCAAGTTCAAGTGCCATAGAGTCATGTGAGATGACTAGTCGATCACATAGGCGGTATCGTTAGGAACACTTTGTCGGGCGGACCGCTTATAGAGTTCTGGCAAATTTATATAGCCTGGTCGTGGCGAGAGCTACTATAGTATTCTAATGAGTCGATTCTTTTGACTAAAGACTGTTCACCTAAGATGGCACAGTTTCAGATTAACTTTGATTTGTGTTACTACGACCTTCGTAAATGGGGTCAAATGGGCATATTTTGGGTTATGATGGTTGTGGCTAGTCGAAGGGAATGAGTGCGATAGGAATTGTCCACCCCTTGTCGGGGTTAAAACAATATGTCGGGGCCACTCGAGGAGTAATGAATCGAAATGCGTGGCCACGCTCGGAAGGTATCCAGAGTGGATAAATCCGGTCAATCAGTTATTCTCCAGATCGAGGAAACCACTCTCGATATGATCACTTGCAAGTACGACCCGAAAGACACCTTGCATTGAGTGGGAGATAGTAATAGGACAAGAGAATTGGTGACGCACACTTGTCGAGGACAAGTGGGAGATTGTTGGGAAATGTTTCCTCAACAATAGTGCGATCACATGATTTAAATATCATTATTAAATATCATTTTAAGAATACATATGGGATGTAATATTTTACAGTCAACTGGTCCACACATATCGGTAATGATTGGCTGACTAGAGTTTGACATTACTGTCGTGCGACGGTGGTGATCAGTTGATCCCCTTAGGTCATACCTATAGGGAAATACTCTTAATTGATTATTTAATTAATCGTATACCGATACGAGTTAATTAAATTGCTTAAAATTGACGGATGATTTTGTGAGTATAATTTACGTATCTTATTGTAAATATGATTAAATGAGACACGGTCTAAGTAATCGAATTATTTTATTACTTAGATGAAATTATTGTTTACAGAAACAATTGAATCGGAATGAATAAATTATTATAAATAACAGAATGTTGTAATTTATAATTCGCAAAACACTTTTGGTACAAGTAATTATGAATTACAAAGATAATTTTTATAAGTGACATATTTTATTAATATGTTTATTTTTAATGGTTAAAAATACATTTTATAAATAAGATGCCATGAAATGTGTCACATGTGACATATTGACAAAATCACAAATAAAATGGACTCATCCATTTTATGTGAGTGTACCGAAATAAATGGAGGGAGTTAGTGGAAATTGTGTTAATTGTTTAAGTATAAACACAATGATAAAAGCTAACAAGTAGGCATGCAAAACCTAAGCTTTTGAGAAGAGCAAAATGAAAAGGTATTGGGCATCCTACCCAAGCCTAATTTTCGGCCACTCCACAAGAAAAGAGAGAAGAGCTTTTCTCTTAAAAACAATAATTCATTCTTCCCATCCAATTTTCTAGTGTAAGAAAATTCATCAAAAACTCTCTACAATTTATGATAATTCTAGAGAAATAAACTCACAAAAATTACTCCATCTCTTGACCGAAATTTTCAAGAGCAAAAATACAATTTATTTTGTATCAATTTTATAGCAAAAACTAATATTATTACTAGATCTAAATAATATTAGTTATTAAGATGTATTCCTTGGGTATATGCTTTTGGGAGGGATTCTACATTTGAATCCTTGTTCTTCCATTTGGAGAGCTCAAGAACAAAAGAGAAGGAGATCTCTTTTGTGCCCATATGAATCGAAATCACATTGTAAGAACATGTTTCTTTCTCATTTTATTAATTAGTTTGCATGCATAAGTTCCACCTTTAATTTTATGACAAATTAATTTTTACATATATGAGTATGTTAGTATGTATATAGTGAAGGAAATGTAGGTCTTTATACATGTTAACATATACATATATGTCTAATTAATTTGTCATAAATTAAAACGGATCTTATGCATGCAAACATTAAAATAAATAGAGGAGAAATTATGTCCTTACATATTAAATTTCGGATATTTGGGCACAAAAGAGATCACCTTTCTCTTTTGTTCTTGAGCTTATTCCAATGGAAGAACAAAGATCTAAGAGTAAGATCTCTCCCTAAATATAATACCCAAGGCTCCTCTTAATTTAATTAATATTACAAAACTAGTATAATATTAATTATAGGTAGAAAATTGAACCAAAACCTTTTATAAAACTCTTATTTGTTTCGGTTTTGTAGAGAGATAAAGAGAGGATTTTTATTTCTCTAGAAACTTAATTTTTGATGATGGAATAGGAATGAATATCACTAAACTAATTAGTGTAATAATAGGTAAAATTATGTGAAAAACCAATGATGGTTTTTCACATAAAAAACCGGTATGGGGGGGTTTATTGGGTAGCCAATGCATGAACACTTTGGTCTTCACAAGAATATTAGGGTTGCATGGCTATGACTTTAGGTAATGATTATGTTTGCTTAAATAAATTAATCAACATAATATTCACCTAATACCCCATAATTTCGGTACAAATGATAATATGGAATCCACATTATTTTTGTCAATTGTCAATATGTCACATGTCATATGTGACATAAATTGTTATGTATTTTTAACATATTAAAAATCAACGTATTAATAAAAATACGTCACATACAAAATCGACTTAGTAATCTCATAATTACTTGTACCAAAAATATTTTACCATTTATAAATCACAACGGATTGTATTTATAATAATTCATTCAAATTTAATTGTTACATTAAACAATTTATTTCATCCGAGTTATTATACAATTTAATTACTCAGACCGTATCTTATTTAATCACATTTCAATATGATACGTAAATTTTACTTCCAAAATCGTCCGTCAATTTTCAAGTAATTTAATTAACTCGTAACATTATACGATTAATTAAATAATCAATTAAGAGGGTTGCCCTTTAGGTATGACCTAGGGGGTCAACTGATCACCACCGTCACACGACAGTAATGTCAAACTCTAGTAAGCCAATCATTACCGATATATGTTGACCATTGACAAGAATAAAATTACTTCCCAATTGTATTCATTTTTAATGAGACTTAAACATGTGATCATTATGATCAACAGTCGTGATCGCATTATTGTCGGAGGACACATATTCCAACAATCTCCCACTTGTCCTCGACAAGTGTGCGTCACCAATTCTCTTGTCCTATTACTATCTCCCACTCAATGCAAGGTGTCTTTCAGGTCGTACTTGCAAGTGATCATATCGAGAGTGGTTTCCTCGATCTGGAGAATAACTGATTGACCGGATTTATCCACTCTGGATACCTTCCGAGCGTGGCCACGCATTTCCAGTTCATTACTCCTCGAGTGGCCCCGAGATATTGTTATAACCCCGACTAGGGGTGGACAATTCCTATCGCACTCATTCCCTTCGACTAGCCACACCATCATAACCCAAAATATGCCCATTTGACCCCATTTACGAAGGTCGTAGTAACACAAATCAAAGTTAATCAAATCGTGCCATCTTAGGAGAATAGTCTTTAGTCAAAAGAATCGACTCATTTGAATACTATAGTAGCTCTCGCCACGACCAGGCTATATAAATTTGCCAGAACTCTATAAGCGGTCATAAGGCCCGACAAAATGTTCCTAACAATCCGCCTATGTGATCGACTAGTCATCTCACATGACTCTATGGCATTTGAACTTGCCATCAATCGCCTCACACTCTAGTCACTTCGAGACGTCACCTCATATAAGTAACTATGGGCAAAAACAATGTTAATCCATGTTCACTTTAACGGGGTTCAATTGTCTCTACAACCCGTTTGGATATAACAATGTTCAATGTGAGTTAATAATAACTCAAACGACAAATGTCGACATCACACTCGGGTAGTCAATATCATATTACAACCTTGTGATGTTTATCATAAGTGTAAACACTCATTGATTTGCAATAGAAGTTTAACATCCCATGTGTCCATGTGTTCAAACTTCTTATACTTGCAATTTCCTTCAGATTCATGTTCTCTTACCATGAATTGTACCAAGTGCACATCAAGGTTTTCGACCTTGGTTTTGGTTCTTTAACTTGAAAGAACTTTCTTATCGATCATCTCATAATGAACGAATTCGTGATGAATAATACAACTTGTACCGATCAAGTATTCCATCCACACATAATGCACTAGGTATATGTTTTGTAGAATCTTGTAGAAATTTACAAGATTATTAGCTTAGCGCTTCTCACAAGTCCTAGCTTTATTAGGAAAGATTGTTTCGAATAACCTCTTATTTAACCAAGTATCTTTCCAAAACTTCTCATTTCTCTTTCTGGGCTTGAAAGATTTGGGATTCTCATAAATCCTCATATGTGATCGGATTTTCTACAGTATGTGCAACCTCTTAACACACAATGGAACATTCCGTCAATCACTGAAATCGCTCATCGGATTCTACTCGAGAATTCATGACGTTTCTGTTATGGCTCACCAACCAATCATCATGCTCTTATGCATACGATTCAATATTGGACATGTACATGATTATTCTAATGGCGGAAACATTAGTTACTAATAATCATGAGATCAACCGTTCTCAGGTTCAATGAACTACCATGACTGCTAATGGTAATCCCATTTTCATTCATATGAATAACCTATGTGTATGTTGATGTGATGTGTATCTCTTAATACTAATCCAACATCCCTGATGTAATTGGATTCATCATTGTCCATCTTCATCCAGAATTGAAAACTCAAAAGCTTCTTTATGAAAAGAAGGTATTAGCTCGTCATTCTTTAATGAGTGATGAGTTGTATACAACTCAAGGATGATAGCTCCCACTAAATTCCTTGTCTTCACATGAGAATATCCTAACTCCCACTCAATTCAACATGTTTTGAAATTGACTTCTCAATCAAAAATGTCAAGAATATAAATATAAATTGCCGTGCCAAGTTATTAGGATAAAACCATATATGTTCCCACCATATCCTTTCAAAATGCCTATTTTGAAGTGGTCTTCATCTTAACCTTACGGAAAGAGATTTTAAATCTCTAACATACTCATGTCATAATGATGTGTAGCAATGTCATTATTCAAATACGAATAATATTTAGAATAGGTCCTTCGGAATACCCTTTCGGAAGGAGGTTTCACCATTTCATAGCGAGGTAAAACAATGACATTTGCGTGGTTAAAACGTTGGCTATAGGAGATATCGGAATATCAATTTTGCAATTTGATTTTGATCATAACTAGTGTGTTACTATGATTCATTTAGGCTCTTAAGTAAAACTCATGATTGAAACTATTTGGTCAAAATTTATCATATAGAACTTAGTCAAAACTTGTTAAGACTTTTCATTAGTCATTTTTATCCAAAACTTTCTTTTGGTCTCCTCGTGTAGTTATCTTGAGAATAAACTCTTATGATTACTTCACTTAGTCTCTTAAGTCATTTAGAACTTACTTGAGACCATAGATCTCATCTATTCGGCATATTATGTAAATAGATATACCTTTATTCAACTCATTCTCTCTTGCGTAGATTTTCATTTACACAAGTACACAATTATATCTTGCCTTGTGTGTTGTGTCCTCATTTTTCTCCCACTCTATCTTTAGAATGAATACACTAAGCATTCAAAGATAGCATATGAGACACAAATTAATGATGTTGAAGTATAAGGAGAACTACCTCATAGGTTGACTAATTGTTATTGATTTCATATGTGTACTTGGTGGTTGACATACCTTTAAGAGAGTTCATAGACTCAAAGTCACTTTATAAATGATCATACACAAGCCTTAAGCATGTGGACATATAATGAAACCGGCCATTATATTTGTCTATTAGATCACTTTTAGTGAATAATCTTATGTTTCAAAACGCAAGCATTTAAAGATGAAATTTTTAGAACATAAAGGATAAATGATAAAACGTGTGACTTGGGTTGCAAACCAAGTCACTATCATCCAAAATACAAACCATTATCCAAAATACCTTTCCATGTCGAACACGGAAACTTAAAGTTCTAAAAATCAAAACATAACTTAAAATAAGACAATGAAAAACAAAGCTCCATAAAAGCTATCCTTAGCTTCTTCATGGTTTCTTATGCTTGCTTTTCTTTTCCTTTGTCTTTGCTTGGTGGCGGCCCTATTTACAATAAAAAGGGAGATACATTATCACAACTTTGCATCACATTACCATAGTTGTATTTAGAAACATAAAAGAAGGTTAGTCATTTACCTACTGGAGTGATCTTTCCAGCTTTGATATCACCAAGGTATTTGGAACAATTCCTCTTCCAATGTCCCATGCCATTACAATAATGGCATTTGTCAAGAGGACCCTTCTTGACTTTGGAGGTGCTAGCTTCACAAGACTTAGCTTTGGTGAAAGTGGGAGCTTGCTTTTTACCCTTTCTCCCATTCTTCTTGAACTTCCCCTTACTCTTTGTGCTTATGTTAAGCACATCCTTGGGAGGGTTCACATTTAACCCCATGTCCCTCTCGGCTTGCACAAGTAACTTGTGCAACTCCTCAAGAGACACATCCTTGTCTTGCATATTGAAATTCACCCGGAATTGCACATATGCCTTGACTTTAGACAAGGAGTGTAGAATCCTATCTACGATGAGTTCTTTGGGAATTTCAACCTTTTGAATCTTCAAGGTCTCGACAAGCTCCATGAGTTTGAGCACATGAGGGCTAACCTTTTGGCCCTCTTTAAAGTCGAGATCAAAGAATGCCGCGGCCGCCTCATATTGGACGATCCGCGGAGTTTGTGAAAACATGGTCACAAGTTTGGAGTAAATCTCATTAGCATTGCCCATTTTGAAGGCTCTCCTTTGGAGTTCCGCCTCCATCGCAAATATTAAGACATTTTTCATTGCGGCGGACTCCTTTTGGTAAGCCTCATAGGCTTCCCTAGTGGCCGCGGTGGACCTAGTGGAGGGCTCGGGTGGAGAGGCCTCGGTAAGGTAACGAAGCTTGTCGTCACCTTCGGCGGCTAATTTGAGTTGGGCATCCCACTCGGAGAAATTTGACCCATTCTTTTCAAGTTTACATCGATCCATAAAGGATCGGAGCCATGATGAAGTAGCGAGTGGTGTAGCATTAGGAGTTGGTGTTGCCATTTGTAATGAATAAGAAGTGGTCTACAAAACAAAATATAAGGAGTAAAACAAATGTCGTTTTAATTACACTCGTAAAAATGTATGATTTAAACAAGTTTTATGCATTTTTCTAGTGACCTCTACCCAACTAGATAAATGATTCCAAGACCCAAATTCATATCGACTTAGGCACGGTATGGCCGATGAAACCTTTATCAATATAACTCGGTGGATTAACATTTTAATCGATTCTACTTTTAGAACTCTTGGTCGATAAAATTACTCTAATAATTATCTATAGCCCGGAACACATGCAACTACGGTCGCGAATACTTCCGTTGAGCTCAATCCAAATTTCGAATAAATGTGTCCATTATCCAAATCCACATCAACTTGGGCACGGTATGGCCGATGAAACCCTCATTAATATGAACTCGGTGGATTAACACTCATCACCCATTTCCCCTACGTAACAAGGTTTGTACCCCGGTAGGGCCGAGTGCACTCCCTCGCGAAATAGGTTTTCATGGTTTCTACTATTTGGTAAGGCTATTTCTCAATTGTTTGTTTTAGCGAGAGGTCATGTCAATTTATTATCTATCACGTTTTAAGTGAACTAAAGCGGTGAACTACGATAATTCGAATTGACATGGTCGATAAACTCGATAAAAGAAGATGCATGTTTTAGTTATGGCGATTTAGCGATGCATGTGACATAAAATAAAATGCAAGCATAAAAATAAATAAATCCTAGTATGGCCTTTCCTAAAAATAGAAAAACTATTAATCTATTACAAATTCGGAAACCAACTCCATTGGTCCCTTGAACTTCGGTTGTGGCACGCATCTCGAGGTAACACCGTCTTTATGTATCGCCATTCTTGAAGTAATCCGTCTTTGGGAACTCCTAAATGAATAAAATTACATAATAAATTACATAATTTCCTATTATACATTTGTAACTAAAATAAAATAAATCTATTAAATATTACAAAACGGTGATACGAGATCACAATAAAAATTACAACCGAATCGATATTCCCATACATTTCGGAAATACCAATTAAAATCTAAGGCCATACTAAGTAAAATTACATAATTCAAAATTACATAAATTAAAATTATGACAATCATAAAGAAAATGCAGCATTATAATATGTATGAACATGCTCAATTTTTATGCTAAATCGCCTTTTAATTAGCCAATATCGTATATTACTCGGTTTTTTTACGGATTTGCGTGATTTCAACATTTTATAATCACAAATATGCATAAACTCATATTTATGCACTAGTTAATTACCCTAACCACTTAGGACTCAAAATATAGTCTTCACTAGTAATTTGACCATAATTAACTTTTATTTACAAATTTGTTCATAAATGGACCAAAATTATAAAAATAAGCTAATTAACTTCAAATAAATCACAAAATTTCAAATAAATTCAAAATTTGAAATTTAAAATTCATGAACATTCTGGAAAAATCCATGACACTCATAATGTTCAAAATCTTAGGTTAAAAATTTCGAAAATTTTCCGGAAAAACAATGTTGCGGTCTATCGATATTTAATAAAATAATCATAAAAACATGGAAAAATTATTTTCATTAACTTTTCAATTTTAGATCTGAAAAATATAATAAAATGCAACATTAGACGTTTTTCCTAAGTCATAGATTATATTTTATTAATTTTCACTAATAAAGTCACTATTTATGTCATTTTTCTTCAAAAATTCATAAATCATGCTAAAAGACTTCTTTATAGCCAATTATTTTACACACATCTTGTAAAATTGCATGTGACAACATATAAATTTTCTATGACCAGATTCGAAATTTAACTCATATTAACCTATTTTTCTCTTAAATCCGAATTTAATAATGAAAAATTCATTTTTCGAGCATAACAAGTGCAAAAATTATGAAAATTTACAGGTTATCTCAAAATAATATATGTGATAACATATCCAAAGATCAACTTAAAATTCGAAGTATAGCTAATTTTCGACCAAAAATGACATTTTTACTCATAAAATCACATTTAAATGTCATTTTTATTAAATATGAACAATAAAATCCGAAAAATTAACCAAAAAATCCTAAAACACTTTAGGACCAGAAATATTAACATGCATGTAATTATTTCGTGATATATCATAATAGCACAAATTTTACAAGTTTTGTTTTGTTATTCATATAACTCGGAAAAACTTTTAACCAATTTGCATGCAAACAACCGTGGCTCTTGATACCGATTGAAGGAAATGTAGGTCTTTATACATGTTAACATATACATATATGTCTAATTAATTTGTCATAAATTAAAACGGATCTTATGCATGCAAACATTAAAATAAATAGAGGAGAAATTATGTCCTTACATATTAAATTTCGGATATTTGGGCACAAAAGAGATCACCTTTCTCTTTTGTTCTTGAGCTTATTCCAATGGAAGAACAAAGATCTAAGAGTAAGATCTCTCCCTAAATATAATACCCAAGGCTCCTCTTAATTTAATTAATATTACAAAACTAGTATAATATTAATTATAGGTAGAAAATTGAACCAAAACCTTTTATAAAACTCTTATTTGTTTCGGTTTTGTAGAGAGATAAAGAGAGGATTTTTATTTCTCTAGAAACTTAATTTTTGATGATGGAATAGGAATGAATATCACTAAACTAATTAGTGTAATAATAGGTAAAATTATGTGAAAAACCAATGATGGTTTTTCACATAAAAAACCGGTATGGGGGGTTTATTGGGTAGCCAATGCATGAACACTTTGGTCTTCACAAGAATATTAGGGTTGCATGGCTATGACTTTAGGTAATGATTATGTTTGCTTAAATAAATTAATCAACATAATATTCACCTAATACCCCATAATTTCGGTACAAATGATAATATGGAATCCACATTATTTTTGTCAATTGTCAATATGTCACATGTCATATGTGACATAAATTGTTATGTATTTTTAACATATTAAAAATCAACGTATTAATAAAAATACGTCACATACAAAATCGACTTAGTAATCTCATAATTACTTGTACCAAAAATATTTTACCATTTATAAATCACAACGGATTGTATTTATAATAATTCATTCAAATTTAATTGTTACATTAAACAATTTATTTCATCCGAGTTATTATACAATTTAATTACTCAGACCGTATCTTATTTAATCACATTTCAATATGATACGTAAATTTTACTTCCAAAATCGTCCGTCAATTTTCAAGTAATTTAATTAACTCGTAACATTATACGATTAATTAAATAATCAATTAAGAGGGTTGCCCTTTAGGTATGACCTAGGGGTCAATCGATCACCACCGTCACACGACAAAGAATGTCAAACTCTAGTAAGCCAATCATTACCGATATATGTTGACCAGTTGACAGTAACAAAATTACTTCCCAATTGTATTCATTTTTAATGAGACTTAAACATGTGATCATTATGATCAACAGTCGTGATCGCATTATTGTCGGAGGACACATATTCCAACATATAGATCTACATTTCCTTCAAGATACCCATAAGGAGCCAGTAGGAAATGGTATGAACCACATGTTCCTCTCATCCCATCTAATTGCCCACTCTCGACAAATCTCGGTGGTATGTGCCAATGCAGTTTGAGGGACGGTATCAAGCTTCGGAATCTTCTGCATAAGGCCCACTTGCCTCATCAACCTCTCAGGATAAATACAAATCATGAATTCCAAGCCAAGGACATGCACTGACCGTGTCAGGTCCAAAGATGAGACTCCAGTGACTGACCTGAGATGCCACCACGGCATAATCCACCGGATTAGGGGACCTCCTTCACTCTTCAATTTATTTTCCCAGTAATTGCGAACCCGAGTGAAGTCCACCATGTAGAGCCTGGTTCTCATTGCAATCGATCGAGCATGATATCCTGGCACATTAACTGGGGGCTCGATCAATCCCATCCGTTCCATCAGCCAAACCTACAAAGAAGACGGGAATTAATATCCTTTTCATCAACCGAAAAAAAACGGTTGATATAAGAAAATGGGTTCTTACCTGTAGAATGATGGGACTTCCCAAATAAGGAAGCTCGCGGTTGGCCTTTCTGTTATCTAAACCATGAATGGTCTCTCCCAAAACTAGGCATGCTGGGCTCTTGCGTAGCTCCATCTGTTCCACTAGGCCCAAGAAACGAGAATCTCCTCTCATCTCCTTGTCAACATGCCCTCGAAGGGTATAGCAATGAAGTAGACAAAACCCGAAGGCTCTACGCCTCGCAACATAAGAATTAGAAGGGTCTTCCTTATTTATACATCAATCAATAAAGTCAAACATACGGACCCCTTCTGAGGTCACAAGACGGTCCACCTCAACCTTGGTCAATCCAAGCAAGTTTCTAAATTTACTTTTGTATCCTTGAGAGCTAAGGGGTATTGCGGGTATATTCTCCGGGTCCCATCCTCCAATAGCAGCTATTTCTTCAGGGAAAGGATAGATATCACCTTCAGGAAAGGCAAACACATGAAAATTTGGGTCCCAATACTCGAGACATGCATCCAAGAAAGGCTTCACAATCTTCACTAATTTGAGACTCAAGATCGATCCCAAATTAAAAGTACCCATGTCATGTTTCTCAACATTCGTGAACTCGTTTGTCCACTCCTTGAGACGGTTTTCAAAAGCATCCATGATTTCGAAATTTTTTAGAAGAGATGGGAGTTTTTGTGAGATAGACGGAATAAAGATGAGGGAATTATGTGAATAAAAGCTTCCACGACGTCTCTATTTATACTAAATGCTTTTTCCTAATTTCTGTCGAGGTCTGAGTAGCTGGGGAAATGGCGCAGCATCTGCTGCGCCTCTTCGAAGAGTCGCAGCTCTTGCTGCGCCTCTTCCCCAGGCTGTTTTCCGTGAATTTCAGATTTGGATCTTTCCTAATTTGTTTTTGCTATAATTTCCTATTCCAATAGGGTATTATTTTGGTAATTCCGACAAATTACCATGTTTATATTTCCTAATATTTTCGGGTTCGCTTTTGGAGACGAACTCGACATTTTCGCCAAACGAGCACACTTATTCATTTTTTATTATTTCTTTTTTTAGGGGGAATAATTTCACTCCTCGTTTTCAATATTTTTTCACACTTATACATTTCTTTTTAAGTTTTTTTTCGGGGGTAACCCTCCCTACCATCCGGTCATTTTTTGCACATTTCTAGTCAGTTTTTGTTCATTTTCGAGCACTTTTTTTTACTTTTTTCTCATTTTGCGTCAATTTAAGCCACTCATGTCATTTGTTTTACGCGTAAATTCTATGTAAATTTCGGCAGCATGACGGCACAAACCGTCACCTACCAAACCTGTTTTTAAGCTAACCTGTAGGAACAACAAGCAACCAGCAACAAAGGCACTCAGACAATTATATATGCAACCAAAATGCAATATATACATCAAACTGGGGGCTCTCGCCCAAAACAGGTCCGAAAAAGTCCAAAATGAAGTCCGAATGTACAAGGTATATACAAGACAACAACAAAAAAAGGCAGCTACTCCTGGTCACCGCTCAGCTTAGCCACGGTCGCCTCGAGAGCAATGATCTCAGCGTCCCTGACCTCCAACTCCCTCAACATATGAGTTGTCTCCTCTCGGGACTGCGCCAGCTCGCGCTCCAAGTCACGCTCTCTCTGTAAGTGATGAAGAAATGCCTCATTTCAGTCATTTCAAAACAAATACAAGAAATTGCAATAAAAATTCGAAATATCAATGAAATGAAATCAGGAAGAGAAAGAGAGGTTCATGCCTCTTGCCCTCGGCCGCCTACAAGTGCCTATATGGTCGTGCCCGTAGCTGGTTGGCCATCCTCCACAACGCCACGTACTGAGACGGTTCCACCTGCATTTGAAATAACAAAAAAGGTTCAAGAAAAGGGAACAAAAGCATTCTTATGCAAATAAAGACAAGTCAAACCTGGGGGCTTACCCTCCTCACTAGGTGCTGCCACTCTCCTAGGCCAGTATCCGTCACCTCCTCACCGAAGTCGCGGATCTCCGAGATTGTCGTCATCCCCGCCGCGTTGGTGGACTCGGGGGTCTCGGGGTACGCTGGGGGCTCGACGCCTGCCAACTCGATCTCCTATCAGATTCAAACAACTTTGTTATTTCGACGATCATTCGTCATTTGTCAAATCAATTCGAAAGCGGAAAAATAAGATACTTACCACGATCGGCCAAAACGCCAACGTCCGGTGAACAAACTCAGAGTACTCCTAACCAGGAAGGAGAAGGGCCTCACCACTAGCGTCCCCCAAGTCAGCCTCTCTCTCAGCGTCAGAAGGCTCCCTAAACATCGTCCGTGGAGGATCGATGGGAACCACGAAAGTCTCATGAGAGCACTAACGAGTCAAACGCTCGCCCAGGTACCACACAGGTCCCATGGACGTCCTCAGCAGCAACCGACTCGAGCTCCTAGGTCGAAGGACCTCAGCCACGAAGGCCGGAGCGTCAGGGTAGTCCACCCAAGGTCTAGGCACCCACTAAAATAAGCAAACGAGAGGTCATTCCTATAATCAGATCTAAAACGGGAAAGGGGGTCATTCCTATGATCGCTCCTAAATAAGACATAAATAAAGGAAAGGTAGTTAAGAGTACTTGCGTTCTCCAACTTTAGGGCATTCACGCCCCTCCGACAGACATCGTAAGAAGAACTCTGACTCTTCCTACGATACACTACCCAGTCTATCCCAACCGGGTACGCCCTCGGCTCAGGCTCCGTCCTCTTGGGCGCGAAGCTGGGAAAGTAGGAGTACACCCACCCCTGCAAACAAGAATAATCGATAATGATCTTTCATTATTCGACGGAAATAGGAAAATATGAAGAAGTAATGATCTTTTATAAATGCATAAAAAGGTTCATACCTTCAACAAGAGTCCAGGACCCATGGTAGCAGGAGAAGTCCCCTTCTCCATCAACTCAGGAAGTACCATTGCCCTCATGTAGCGAGTGAGGACCGCAAAGCCAGGAGTAACCCAGTCCCACCGACCCAGGTCACTCAAGTCAGAAAGGAAAGGAAGAAGCTTCGTCGACAACCTCTCCCTCTTGTCTCCAAGGTAAATCGAAGACAAGAACCACCAGATCCACAAACGAGCCCTCTGCTCCGCAGTACAAGCAGGAGGAGCCATCCTCCTCCCGTCCATCAGCACCATTGCCGGGGTCCTACCCGCAAAGTAGTCCCTGACATAAGAGCTCGGCACCAACCCGGGAACGGTGGCAGCACCCTCCGCCAGGTTCCAGCCGATCAGCCTCCTCGCCTCGACTGAGTCCACTCTCATGGCCGTCGACGGCCACACCAACACCTCCTCTCCGTACGGCAGACCCGAGATCATGCCGTAGTCCTCCAGAGTGACCCCGACCTCTCCAAAAGGCATATGAAAGGTCAAGGTCGTGTCCCAGTACCGATCAAGGAAAGCTCGAATCAGGCAAAGGTTAGCCCGAATCATCCTTTCCCTAATCGCCCTCCACGCTCCCACCAAAGCTCCGAAGGCACCTAACTCGATGATGGCCTTCTCCTCCTCCGACAGTCTCTCGTAGGCGTCTATCATCGTCGTGTAGCCGAAAAAGGACCTCATGTTCTCGGCATCCTGCGTCAATTCGAAGAAGATACTATCTTTAGCACGAGACGAATAAGAAATGAAACAAAATGTCAAACGAATAGGGAAGGTAAATAAGAAATGACAAGTTTGAAATTTACCAAACTCCTCGCCGTCCTGTAGGACAGGTGGCTCTCTACTACCCAAATAAGATGTCTGCCATCCCATTTCTCAGCCCACTCGGGCGCCCCCACTAGCTGGTGACCACCACGTCCCACGTTGGCCCGCCTCGGGACCTCCTCAGCCTCCTCCTCTACCACCTCCTCTCTCTCATCTCCCACAAGAGCGAGAGAAGGGTCGAAGTCTACGTCCACATACATGGGAGCCCTTCCCGACATAGAAGGAATGTCACCTGCAAAATTAAGGTAGGATAGGCCGCGTCAAGCCACGACAACCCTTGATAAGGTCGTTTCAAGTGTTTTCGAGCCCTAAAAGTGTCCTTTTCTCGCCATCTTCGGCCATTTCTTTCAAAAACCGACCACTCATGTGGAATAGTGGGTCAAGTCAAGTCTAAGTTCAATCCTAGTCATGGGTTTGAGTCAAACATTCGGCAGCATTTCGCTATAATAGCGATTATGCCCTAGAAAAGTGTCCTGAAAAAGTCATTGCAAATAAAAAATCCGACATAGTAGGAAGTTTACCCATTACACAAGGGTTCCAGAAAACCAAATTTCATCAAAAATGGACAATCCTAAAGGCATTTTAGAAGCAATTTTCGAAACAGTTGAGAAACCGTCTCAATTTCGCTCAAATGCTCAATACTTGAGGAAAATTCAAAAAGAATACATGGTTATGTTCCTAACATTGCTAATTATCCATTTCTAATGTCAATTTTATCAAAAAAATCCATTAAGTGCAAAACCTTCAAATTTTCGACATAAAGGGGAGAGGAAACTCTAATTTTTCGGCTCTAATTGATCAAAAACAAGAACTAAAAGCAAGAATACGATGCATACCTCTATTAGTCATGATTGATGGAGTCGATTGATCAAATTTTGACGGAAAATGGTTGGAATTTGAGATAGTTTAAGAAGAAATGTGTTTTGTTATTATGAATAATAATACACGGTTTTGTCGAGTTTTTTACTCAGACAGGGGTGAACTCGGGAAAAGACGCAGCACCTGCTGCGCCTCTTCCAAGAACTGCGGCTCTTGCTGCGCCTCTTCCCGAGCTTCACTCCAGCTCAATTTTCAAAAGTTCGCTATAAGTTGGTTATATGTGGGCCCATCTTTGGTGCGCCTCTTCTCCAACACTTTATATCATATATTTGGTTTTTTTTGGGCATCTATTTTGTCCGGGCCCGTATATTTTGCCAAGGCAGACTGCAAACCGTCGCGATGTTTTTATCTCCCGGCAAGGATCTTTATCGGGATTTTGCTTGCAACAACGAGCAAATTTCCAGCGGTGTTTTAAGACACACCTTTATCGACACCTTTTTTAATATTTCGATACTTCTTTTTATCCAACGAGAGTTCATGACAACCGATTGCACTTCTTGAGAGATGGAGTTTGTTTGGAAGCCGACACAAGCAGATTCCCATAAATGATTCAATCTAGATAGAATCATCAGCATGTTCCCCGACGAGAGTTCGCTTGAAGGCCGACACAAGCAGATTCCCAGATATGATTCAATCCGACAGAATCATCAGCGAATTTCCCCAGCAGTTCCTACCGACGTCCTGCTGTCCTCAGTATTATTAAAGTATCTCGAGAAAGAAGTCTCAGGTATGATTTCTTCTTATGGCTGGCGAGCTTCCTTACGTAGTCTAATGGACTTTAAACGACCGTCCCCGGAAGTCGACAGACTCTAAACTGTTCCCGACGACAGGTCCTTGGCTCAGACCCCTTTGAGTCGCCTCGCGTCGCCATAGTCGTCACTGATACCTGTCGAATTGAGTATCAAAAATAATATTTATAATACCAAACTACAACTAGCAAGTGGTAGTAAGGGTCGATCCGCAGGGAGGTAGGGAGATAATAGTTGCTTCTAATTTTAGTCTAAGGGTAACAATGAGGGGGATTTTGATATGATTAATATGCTAAACTAAATGCAAGTAAAATAAAAAGACAATAAAAAATAAGCAATGAAAATTAATGATGTGAACAAATAATAAAAAGGAGCTAGGATGGTCGGGTCACTACAGCTACGATGGCACAAAAGTGTAGGTAAGTCTCGAAATACAGTCGTGGGTGATGGGTATGACAAGTCCTCTCGGTCCAAGTCAACTAATAGCCCCTCTCGGTCTATGCTACCAGTCCCTAGGTTTCACTAACACTAACTTTCGTTCTTGACTAGTGATCCTAATGCCTAAATTACATTATCTTTCGATCTAGCAATTTAGCCGTCTTAATCCGTTAATCTAAGTCCTTCCCTATCTTTCGATCTACGGGTTGGTCAAAACTAAGAATCTAACAAGTCCCCGCTAGGTCTCATTGATAGATATTGCACTTAACGATTCAAACGAAGCAAATCAGACACGAAGGTGGTCGATCGACCAGCTACCCCAGTCGATCGACCAACCGACTCAGTCGATCGACCAGAGAAGCCAGTCGGTCGACCAAGCCCTAATCCGAGTGTAACCTATTCTAATGCCATCTACGCTAAGATCGCCTACATCCTAGAAATGGTGATTTAGCTAGACATATTGATGATGATAACAATAACAAGATTCATAAAAACTATAAAGAAAGACATGATTGAATAATTATAGCAATAATAACGCATAAACTAATCTAGGGTTCAAGGGATCTAAACTAGCAATTTCTAAACTATAAACAAAGTAAATAAACTGAAGTAAAGGAACAAGAATTACCGAAAATAAAAAAGGAATGCATAGATCCGTAATAAGAACTTTATTAATAACTAAAATATGAATTGAATGTGAATGAAACCTAAAGTAACGTAGTATGAAAACTAGATTAGACTAAGCTAATGAATGATGATTAATGAATATGAAGGGGTTACGTTATATAGGAATGTCACGTAAAACCCTTATTCCTAAACCTAATTACAATGGGCTTCCTCGTCTTTTAAATTGCGCATCAGATCGTGGGGTGGTCGATCGACCAATGAGACCAGTCGATCGACCACAGGCGCTGTACAGTAATGCATTCTGACGATTCCTGCAGCGCGCACCGATCTTAAAACAGCTGCCATTTCTTCGTTAGTTGGTCAAATCAGGCGTTCTACACGGCGTTGGAAAGCTAAGAGGATAAGCCTTCACCTCCAATTGTAATCTCTTGATTATCAGATTCAGAACTAGAGATATAGCCATTTTAAGCAGCCTGCAATGTCGAGAAGTACTTCTTCGCTTGTTTAAGCTTTGCAACTTGTACGCAACCATGCTTTTGCTATCTTTAGGCCTTGAAACGCACACCAAGCTCAGTCCTCGAGCTTTCCCTTCATGTCAAATTCTATGCTAAACACTTAGGGACGGATTTGGCTCATTTTCCGCTGAAATCTTCATATTTCTGCAATATCACACAAAAAGGAAGAAATACACGAAACAAGGGAAATAGTAGCATAAACTACTCAATTGAGCTCTGAAATGCGTGTGAAATGACGTGCAAAACATCATATATTAGACACGCATCAAACTTCCCCAAACAAAACCCTTGCTTGTCCCCAAGCAAGAACTAGACTCGATCTTAGAACTTAAGGGAACGAGTTCAATCTCAGAGCGAAATGCAACATGTAAAGCCTAAACCAATTTAATACTACAAATCAACAATCAATTAGTAATGTGAATCATGCAAACGAGTTATGTAGTCGTTAAAAACTTGCTGAACCGCCAACTATAGAGACTTATCAATTCGGACTCTCACGGGTCGCTCAAATCACACATAAGCATAGGTGAATATATGTAAAAGATAGGAAGAAATAATTTTGTAATGACACTCACCTACCTAGGACCTATAAGAACATGCCTGCAAACTAATATGAAAATAATCTCTACAACCATACATATGCATTCCAACCAAACAAAGACCATTGACACATGCCGAGGCAAAATTTGGATATGTGAGGTATGGGTAAGAAAGGGCTAAGATAAATTTGGATACGAGGAGTTAAAGCCAAGCTAGTAACAACTAAACCAAATTATAACAACATCCGCTTCCTTACTCAAAATCAAATCGATGAAACGGTGCTATAACTAGCACTAAACTCACAACCCAACAACAAGTCAACTCCCCAACAATTAGAAATAATACATGGGAGTACAAAATCACCAACTTATAACATGTGACTTTCGAATTTTTCTTTCACTACTGCAGACCACAGTCGATCGACCAATGTAGCCGGTCGATAGACAGATCTTTTTTTTTCGAATCTTTTTTTTTTCTTTCGTATTCTGTTTTTTTTTTTCTTTTTCAAACCTTTTCACTTCTTTTCCTTCTCATCATTTCACCAATCACTCAATTGAGCATATAACCAAATAGCGTTAAGCACATTCCCAAAAACACCATTACTAGATCGGATAAGGTAGGCTAATTATAGAGTGTAGTTTATGGGACAAAAAAAGGCAAATTCGGCTATGAGGGGTTCATGGGTAAAATGATAAAAAGGGTCCTCTTCCACATGTGTCAACAAACCACAGACCGAATGCATACAGGTATTAAGCAGATTAAGTTCATATTTATGCATATTGATATAACATGTCTCATAAGGAGTACTACTCACAATCCTAGATAAACCGGTCACAGATGACACCAGTTATAAGCTCTAATAACTCAGAAAACGATGTAGTTTGCCAAAAATCAAAGTCAAGTCTAAAGCTCAGCAAGATATTTAACGAAAACTCGTAGACTATGCATATACGATACTACTAATAACATGTCAATTAAGCACGACTTAGACATAAACAACTGCAAATGCAATGTCATCATTGAAATACTACCGTTCCGACTCGACCTATATGCAAAAGTAAACGTGTATTTTTTTTTGAATTTTTTTTGAAATTTTTGAAATTTTTGAATTTTGTGTATATATAGGAAATGAAATAACAAATGCAAACTAAAGTACAATAAACGTGAAACAGAAATGCAATAAAACATGTGAATGCAATGCAAAACCCTTCCCCAAACCAAATCACACAATGTCCCCATTGTGCGAAATCATGTGTATAAATAAGCAAAGGAAATTGGGATTTTGCGATAAAAAAACTAAATAGGACATGAAATTGGGACTCGGAAACTTACAAGATTTTAAGCGCAGCAAAAGGAAACCTCCCCAAACCAGCGTGAGTTAGGAGGTTACAGTAGCCAGCAGTGCTACCAAAAGGCATCTGAAAAGAACAAAACATACCGCGCATAAAACGAGAAAACAACATTTGAACGGAATTTACGTGCAAAAGAATTAAGATTGAAAATAGAATAAAGGAAGAAAGCAGCGGGACCGGGTCGATCGACCACTCCAACCAGTCGATCGACCAGGCTAATTGAAACAGTAGCCTCAGAGCTGCGTGGGACGGTCGATCGACTACTATGGCCAGTCGATCGACTGCCCACCTGACGTGAACAGTTCCTGATCTTCTAATTAACTCAATAAATTGAGTTAACTTGGTCTTCTTACCTGCAATGCACATAAATACGCGCCCGAAAATTGCGCATACCCAAAAACACAGTCTATAGTCTTAATAATCCTAAACAAAACAAATAAAATAGGTAGTCTCGCAAACTTAAGAAATAGTCTAAAAAATGCAATAAAAAGAATTGTCTTAAAACGCAAGCAATAAAATGTGAAAGTGTTTATCCGCGGAAACTGCGGGATAACTCCGACCATGGCCTTTGGCTAGATGCAATCGCCTCAGCAATACTAATCTCAGCAGATGGAGACCGCCCATCTCCGTCATCTAGGCAACTCAATGGATCGTCAGCAGCTCTAGCCCTCCATGCTCTAGTATCGTCCGTCTCATCGAACTCTAGATTATACTCCATGCCTCGCTCTGACTTCTTCAAAGCTGGAAAATCAGGTGGCTCTTTCTCCGGCTCCTCATCAGATCCATAGCTTAAACATCCCAGTCCACCTTTCTGAATAATTGGTTCCTTCACAACTGGAGCAATATGCGGTAGTTCCTTCCCAAACCAGACTCTGCAACAAGTAAAACACGAGATTTTTCCTCCAACTCGCTCCCAATCTGGGGCGGAGGTGTTAAAGCAGGAATAGGGGTAGGAATAAAAGGCGAGACATCATCAATAATCACATAAGTATTAGATGTCTTAGTATTGCACTGAACCATCATAGGATCCCTACGAATGGGAGACTGAGCAAATGAAATTCTTTCCTTCCCCACCTTAAAAGTCAATGTCCTAAGGCCAACATCAATAACTGCACCAGCAGTGTGCAGAAATGGTCTACCCAAAATAATCGGGGTGTGACGATCCTCGGGTATATCTAGAACAACAAAATCTACAGGAAAGAAGAATTTCTCGATTTGCACAAGAATATCCTCTAACACTCCTATGGCCTGGACTGCAGAACGGTCGGCCATCTGAACTATCATACTCGTGCAAGCAAACTCAGTTAAACCAAGTCGTTTAGCTAGACTTAATGGAATAACACTCACGCCTGCGCCTAAATCACATAAAGCTTTATCGAGACTAAAGGTGCCTATTTAACACGGGATAGAGAAACTACCCGGTCACTAATTTTCATGGAGCAAGATGAATTAAGTAAGAACTAGACTCAGCAATTAATGCAACAGACTCAACTCTTTCAAGTTTCCGCTTTTTAGTCAAAAGTTGCTTCATAAATTTCATATAAGCAGGAACTTGATTTACCAACTCAAGAAAAGGTATTTGAACATTTAAACTATGAATAACAGATTTAAATTTCTCGAAAGATACCTCATCCTTTGTCGGCACCAGTCTTTCTGGATCTGAAAACTTGGACTGAAAATCGACCATCTTCTCTTTGTTGTAGCTAGAATCCTTTTCAGTCTGCCGCAGGAACGAACCATTGACTGTAGTGTTGTCACACTTGGGCACTGGAACTGACCTATCAGCATTTGGGTCTTGCCTCAATATCTTCGGAGTTGTCGAACCCCGAAACAAATGGTCTCTCAGGTCATCAGGTATTGGAGGACGGAACTGTGCACTTTCAGCAGCTTCCTCGGTCGATCGACTAGGTTGGTCAGTCGATCGACTGAGGTCTTCAGGTACAGTAGCACTGGAAAGTCGGGGACTGGTCGATCGACCGATACGGTCAGTCGATCGACTGCCCATGCTGCTAGTCGTCTTTATTTTGCCACTGTTCACAAAAGCCTTTTTTCTTTCTTCTTTTCAGACCCAACTTTCGCCACAGGGGGCCCGACAATATTAGACCTGCTCCTCAGTGTTATGGCATTCAAAGTCTCTTTTCGCTAAGTCTCGTCTTTCGATTTCTAGAGCCGCTCAGGAAATGAAAGCTTTATTGACAACTTGGCTTGCTTTTCTACTTCCTTTTTTGAAACATCCTTTGAAGTAAGGACCTTGTCCTTATCAACACCTGGAAATAACTTCATGGCTCTTGAAATGAACGACCCGTCAAGAATTTGGGTCGAATTATCAACAATATCAGCAGTAGGCGAGGTCGATCGACCATGGGAGCTGGGTTCCAAAAGCTTCTGATTGTCAGAAAGAAAAGCACTAACAGAGGTCTTGGTCGATCGACTAGAGTGGTTGGTCGATCGACTTTCAAATGATGCAATTCTACTCCTAACGCTATTTTTCTGTTCTGACAGTTCAGCCTCTTCTCTTCCCGATTCATCTTTATTAATTTCTGGGCTTACCCTTTTCATAGCAGGCCCTTCAGGGGTTGACCCACTACGGACGCGCATAGCATGCACGGTCTCCATGTGTTGAGGAGAAGAAAGGTCGGCCATTCGGGACTGAAAAGATTTAAACCATGCTGCATGTTCTTCACGATGTTTGGCAGTTTTGGTCGCAAGCTCTTGTATCATAGCTTTGAGATCCGCCATCTCGTTAGAGGGAAGAGGGATTTGCGGAGGTGGTGCAAAAGAATATGAAGGCTCTTGAAAGCCTTGTTGAGAGTACGGATGGGCGGCGTATAATGACCTTGTTTATATTGCCAGTAAGCATAGACTTGGTCCATATCTGCTCGGCACATAGCAGAATCATGCCCCTCAGCACCACATCTCCCACAAAATTCCACCTGCGGCTCCCAAGAATGAAACATGGTGAATCCTCCTGAAGTACTGCTAATAGGACCTGTACTATCTCAAGGTAAGAACTGCCTCAAGGTACTCAGTCTTCCATTGAGGCTAAAGACAGACCAAAATAAAAACAACTAAAACTAGCACTACCTCCACGGCAACGGTGCCAAAATTTGATACCTGTCGAAGTGAGTATCAAAAATAATATTTATAATACCAAACTACAACTAGCAAGTGGTAGTAAGGGTCGATCCGCAGGGAGGTAGGGAGATAATAGTTGCTTCTAATTTTAGTCTAAGGGTAACAATGAGGGGCATTTTGATATGATTAATAGCTAAACTAAATGCAAGTAAAATAAAAAGACAATAAAAAATAAGCAATGAAAATAAATGATAAGAACAAATAATAAAAAGGAGCTAGGATGGTCGGGTCACTACAGCTACGATGGCACAAAAGTCTAGGTAAGTCTCGAAATACAGTCGTGGGTGATGGGTATGACAAGTCCTCTCGGTCCAAGTCAACTAATACCCCCTCTCGGTCTATGCTACCAGTCCCTAGGTTTCACTAACACTAACTTTCGTTCTTGACTAGTTATCCTAATGCCTAAATTACATTATCTTTCGATCTAGCAAATTAGTCGTCTTAATCCGTGATGGGTTATGTCGTCGGGTCACATCCAATCAAACACATTTATAATACTCAACAAACAACTAGTTAGCGGTAAGTCGAGGTCGATCCATGGGACGGTGTGCTTTGGGTTCTAAGTTTATCTATCTCAATTTATGCTAGTGTCACAATTTGTTTGGGTTTGTAGTTGTGTTCTAGGCTAATGAAAGCAATAAAGTATAACAAGCAATAAAAGGGAGGATGCGAACAAATGATAAAAAATGCTAGGATATCATGGGGTCATAGGGGATTCATGGTGTTGATCATACAAACATGTTTACAATTATAAGCAAGCAATTAATGTTGTGGAGGAACCGAGTTGGTTTATGTCTTACGGTTCATAGGAAGAGTTGGGTCCCGGAGCCGAATCGATTAGATTGTACAACACCTACAAGTCGACTTACTTTCCTCCTATTCAACTTCTATGCATGGTCTAACAAGACTCGAGTTGGTTTATATCTTACAAGTCAAGTTGAGTAGATAAGAGATGGTTGTAAATGCAAGGATTCATAGGCTTAGCATTTCATCAAACATAACATGTGCATAAAGTTGACATCACAACAAGCAAGCAATTTGATTATGAAAACATATTAGATTAAGCATGAATCAATCCCATGTTGGTTTCCCCTAATTACCCATTAATCCTAGCTAAAGAAACTACTCACTCATTATCATGGGAAACATGTCATTAATGGTGTCAATCATCACAACAAGTATAAATATGATAATAGAATGAAGAAATGAACAATAAAGATTAAAGAGTAAAGGAATTATACCAAACTTGAGATGATCCAAATAATAAAGCAAAGAATAATAGAAGAAACTTGATTGATTGATGAAGAGTTGTCAATTCTCCAATAATAACCCAATAATCTTCAATTACCCAATAATAAACTTGAACAAATAAACTTGAACAATAATTAAGGAAAGATTAATGTGAGATTTGTGGAAAGATTGAGATTAATCTATTCTAATCTACTCCTAATCTAATCTAAGGAAGGATTTTTCTAGCTAAGAGAGCCCCCCTATTGATTACTACAAATGGGGTATTTATAGTTGAAATTAGGTGGATGCATTAGGGTTAACTAAAGGCTAAACTAGTAATTACACTTTTGAGATTTGAGCAGGGAGACGCCAATATTTTTCGAAGGAAGGGCTTCTTTCTTTGAAGCTTGAAGAAACAGATTTGTGCTGGACTGGAATCCGTGCGTCTTAGGCTCGGGACGGGCGGATTCAAGGTCTGGGCACGGGCGTCTTTGGGAGAAGACGGCCGGATTCTGGTGGCTGCTGCCCGGGCGTCTTTGGCAGAAGACGCACGGATTGTGCGGTGGAGGACGGGCGGATTCAGGGCAATCCTCATGGATTGCTGCTCAGCTTTGTTCCTTCTTCTTTTCTTCCCTTTTCTTCATAAAATCCTTGGGGATTTCCTCGGGGATGCAAGGATCCTTTCTCGTCATTGCCCAACTACTATAATATGTACAAAGGCCTTCTAATCTTGTCTATCCTTGATGCTTGGTCATTGAATTCAATCAATTTAGTCTCGTTTTGCCATGAAAATGCAAGATTCTTACTCCTTTCCTACCAAGGGATCAAAATCTCAAAGAATATGCAAAACAAAGAACTAAAGACAATAAATGACCCAAATATGCACTAAAAAGCATGGGAACAAGGCTAATTCGGGGGCTAAATATGCGCTAATTATGGTCACATCAAATATCCCCAAACCGAATCTTTGCTCGTCCCGAGTAAAGAGGTGACAAAGACTAGGACCATTATTTAAACTAACCTAATAACATAGCCGATATGAGACAATTAGCGGGTCTCACTCCGCCCCTTCAACTCACAACAAGACAACCATGAGGTAGGATGCCTTCTTGCAAGGCAAGGTAGGTCTTGCCAAAATGGCGACACATCCAAACATTAAGCACACAAAATCAAATAATGGATGCATCTACAAAAGGAATAGCCACTTCCTCATCCAGTGGCGGAGGCACTAAAGAGGAACAAATTTAAGAGCATATAATCCTTCACAAATACTAGTTCAACAAATTACTAAGGCTAAGAGGATGGCACTAAATCACCTCCAAATAGTGTTAAACTAGACTACTTTCGTCCTCAATTTCCAAATGCTTTCGTCAAGAGCGATCGGATGGTGGTGGAATGATGATTCCCTATGATGCTAGTAGCATATGACATGACAAGTCTCGAATTCTCTACAAAAGTAAAGGTCATGGATCGTCCCAAGCTCGACAAAGTGTCCTGACAAAAAGGCTTTTTGGGAATGAAATGCTCAAATCGTTGTAAACATGGGTGGATATGACTAGTATTCAAAAATTGACCTCATTCAACTTTCACATTTCAAAAATTTTAAGATGGGGTTTGTCCCTTCCGGGCTAGTGTCCTTTGCTTTCGCCAATCGCTTATTAGGCAACCGGTTAACCTCTAGACAATAGCTTTTCGTGGTGATAGTCACTCTGTCTCTGGGCGGTTGAATTCATAACCGTGTGGGGGACCAATTCAATGGATCCCTCTCCAAAGCACATCGAAGTGGTACGCCTCCATCAAAACAACTAAATTTCTCAACATTTCAACATTTCATAACATTTGAGGTTTCTTTAGCAATAAATTACTTCCACATAACAAAATTTTCGAAATGAGCACTTCAAACTTATTGATAGAAAGTATTTTTGGGTTGCCTTACCACAAGGTCAATCAAGGTCACCTAGACAAGTTAACCAAGTTCACATCGCATCACGGGGTTGGAATAGGTGACTCACATGCAAACCCTTGACTAGGCTTTGGGTCATGGGTCAAAAGACACTAGTATGACACAATCTAGAGTGTTTTACAACCATTCTAGTAGGCAAAGTCTTTAGTTGAAAAAGTATTTGTAATGGCTTAGTTGCTCTTGTCAAAGTTCCCAATTAGGCACTTTTCAAAATATTTTATCTAAATGCAACTATATGCCATGATGCAACTAACATATAAACATCCTAATGCAAGTGATTCTACCAACTAATATGACATATAAACTAAATGCAAGTCCTAAGTTCACATTGTTGTACCGCATCAATCAAAATAAAGCCACATAGTCATTAACATAAAGAGGAAAAAAGAGATTGGAAAGATCATACCATGCGGTCTTCAATATCCTCATGTCTCGGATGTGGCGTAGTCAATCAATGTGAACAAGGATAGAACAAATAAAATATATACAACAATATATACATGACTACACTACAAAGGAAATGAACATGTTTTTGGATTTTTCAATTTTTCAAATTTTTATGGATTTTGTTTTATGAGATTAAAAGACATATTTTTGTGATTTTTAAAAAATTTTCAATTTTTATTTATTTTTGGAATATAAATTCCCATCCCCCACTTTATTTTGGACATTGTCCTCAATGTACATGTAGGAGTAGGAATGAAAAAGGAAATAAATGTTTTTTTGGATTTTTGAATAAATGCAATTATATGAATGAATGAATGCTCTAACTAAATGCAATGCTATATGACATATATAACAAATGAATGCAATCTAAACTATATTATATGATGCATGTTTTCTAGTAAACTATGGTCACCCATGATCAAACCTCCCCAAACCGATTTAAACAGTATTTCTAGTGTAGAAAAGAATAAGATTGGTCATTAGTGACTATGCATGAATTCTAATCTATATGCAACTATCTATATGAACCATGTGAGATATATTACAATGCAACTATACTATATGAAGTAACTAATGTAAATGCAATATGAAATATAATACAAATGCAAGCTAAATGTATATGTATATGCAAGTGTAAATGTAATGCAAAGTCAAAGTAAAGGGTATCTTACAAATGGTGGTTTGAGGGAGGACTCCACCAAACTCATTCCTTGTTGCCATGGTTATTGATGTTGTCCATGTTGCTCAATGCTATCAATAACCGGTCAAATGCTTGAGCACAATCTTCAAACAAGCATGAATACGGTTTGTTCCAATTCAATATGAAGCTTGGCCAAGGGAGCTTGTCATCCATTCTCTTCTTCACCTTACCCTTAGCACTTGAGCCTTTACAATGCTTCAAACCGATAGGCCCATGATTCTTGTCAACATAAGGTATGAAGTGTGGCTCATATTCGTCCGGAGACTTCCACTTACCACCTTCTCCTTCAATTTTTGTGGTGATGATAGCATTTGGATTTATCAATCCTTCAAGAGTAGAAGGAGAATTCTCATAACATTGATGACCGGATACCTTAGGAATTGATGTTGTGGGTGCCAAATTTCCACAAGCAAGTTCATTTGCAATTTTCTTCTTGAGCTTCTCCACCAAGTACCCTTTATATGATGTTTTGACCTTTTAGAGAAGGTCCACCATATCATCTCCAACAATCATAGGTTCCATGGTGGATGCGAAAAGGTCTTTATGGTCAATAGGAAAGAGGAATTCATCTTCTTCATGGAAGCATACCTCAAACTTCTCAAGGATGGGCTCCCCAAGTAAGGCAATCTCACAACTCCATTCCTCTTCTTCATTGCAAGACACATATCCCGCATAAACTTCTTCCATAGGCTTATCATCATCGCTATCTCCATACGAATCATAGATAGGGGCTTCACTCTTCTTCATTAAGTCTTCCTCCACCATCTCAATATTCACATCAAAGGTCACACCCTCATACTCACAAAGGCTAAGAGTATTTGGCTTACTCAACCTCATGTCTTCATCATCAAATACAACACTTTCATACTCACAAGAGCTCAAGGAGATTGGCTCTTCCCACTTCTCATTCTCCATATCAAAAGTTACTACTTCAAATTCGCATTCATGCTCAATGTCCAAAGGGTGGTAAGGAGTGGTTACTTGGGATTCTTTCAATTGGGTGATTTGAATCTCCAATTCCTCACCTTGGGCAATAATGCCTTGAAGAACATTATCCCTCTTTTGGCTCTCCTCTAGCATTTGTTTGAAGAAGTTTTGTTGATCTCCCATCATTTGGAGAATCACATTTTGAATGAGTTCATCTTCTTGTTGTGGGTATGTGTGAAAGTGCTCATATTGTGGCATTTGGAATTGATTGTAAAGTGAGTTTTTGGTGGGTGGTTGTTGTGGATATTGGATGTGGTGATTTTGGTGGAAAAAATTGGGGTAGTGGTTAGGATTTTCATTGTACAAATAGTAAGGTAGGTTTGTGTTGACTTGCTCCTCAAACTCCCCATTCCCATAGTCATACTCAAAAGATCCACTACATACTCCATATGTCAAGTCTTGAGCCATCATAGCTAAGACAAGGAAACAACTACAAGCATTGAAACTACACAAAAATGGTAAGATCAATCCTTGAGGAACAAGTTCCTCAAGGTGAAAGCAAAATCAAAATAGACAAACAAGTAAGAACTTAATCACATAGCACCATCCCCGGCAACGGCGCCATTTTGATGGGTGATGTCGTCGGGTCACATCCAATCAAACACATTTATAATACTTAACAAACAACTAGTTAGCGGTAAGTCGAGGTCGATCCATGGGACGGTGTGCTTTGGGTTCTAAGTTTATCTATCTCAATTTATGCTAGTGTCACAATTTGTTTGGGTTTGTAGTTGTGTTCTAGGCTAATGCAAGCAATAAAGTATAACAAGCAATAAAAGGGAGGATGCGAACAAATGATAAAAAATGCTAGGATATCATGGGGTCATAGGGGATTCATGGTGTTGATCATACAAACATGTTTACAATTATAAGCAAGCAATTAATGTTGTGGAGGAACCGAGTTGGTTTATGTCTTACGGTTCATAGGAAGAGTTGGGTCCCGGAGCCGAATCGATTAGATTGTACAACACCTACTAGTCGACTTACTTTCCTTCTATTCAACTTCTATGCATGGTCTAACAAGACTCGAGTTGGTTTATATCTTACAAGTCAAGTTGAGTAGATAAGAGATGGTTGTAAATACAAGGATTCATAGGCTTAGCATTTCATCAAACATAACATGTGCATAAAGTTGACATCACAACAAGCAAGCAATTTGATTATGAAAACATATTAGATTAAGCATGAATCAATCCCATGTTGGTTTCCCCTAATTACCCATTAATCCTAGCTAAAGAAACTACTCACTCACTATCATGGGAAACATGTCATTAATGGTGTCAATCATCACAACAAATATAAACATGATAATAGAATGAAGAAATGAGCAATAAAGATTAAAGAGTAAAGGAATTATACCAAACTTGAGATGGTCCAAATAATAAAGCAAAGAATAATAGAAGAAACTTGATTGATTGATGAAGAGTTGTCAATTCTCCAATAATAACCCAATAATCTTCAATTACCCAATAATAAACTTGAACAAATAAACTTGAACAATAATTAAGGAAAGATTAATGTGAGATTTGTGGAAAGATTGAGATTAATCTATTCTAATCTACTCCTAATCTAATCTAAGGAAGGATTTTTCTAGCTAAGAGAGCCCCCCTATTGATTACTACAAATGGGGTATTTATAGTGGAAATTAGGTGGATGCATTAGGGTTAACTAAGGGCTAAACTAGTAATTACACTTTTGAGATTTGAGCAGGGAGACGCCGGTATTTTTCGAAGGAAGGGCTTCTTTCTTTGAAGCTTGAAGAAACGGATTTGTGCTGGACTGGAATCCGTGCGTCTTAGGCTCGGGACGGGCGGATTCAAGGTCTGGGCACGGACGTCTTTGGGAGAAGATGGCCGGATTCTGGTGGTTGCTGCCCGGGCGTCTTTGGCAGAAGACGCACGGATTGTGCTGTGGAGGACGCGCGGATTCAGGGCAATCCGCACGGATTGCTGCTCAGCTTTGTTCCTTCTTCTTTTCTTCCCTTTTCTTCATAAAATCCTTTGGGATTTCCTAGGGGATGCAAGGATCCTTTCTCGTCATTGCCCAACTACTATAATATGTACAAAGGCCTTCTAATCTTGTCTCTCCTTGATGCTTGGTCATTGAATTCAATCAATTTAGTCTCGTTTTGCCATGAAAATGCAAGATTCTTACTCCTTTCCTACCAAGGGATCAAAATCTCAAAGAATATGCAAACCAAAGAACTAAAGACAATAAATTACCCAAATATGCACTAAAAAGCATGGGAACAAGGCTAATTCGGGGGCTAAATATGCGCTAATTATGGTCACATCAATCCGTTAATCTAAGTCCTTCCCTATCTTTCGATCTACAGGTTGGTCAAAACTAAGCATCTAACAAGTCCCCGCTAGGTCTCATTGTTTGATATTCCACTTAACGATTCAAACGAAGCAAATCAGACACGAAGGTGGTCGATCGACCAGCTACCCTAGTCGATCGACCAACCGACTCAGTCGATCGACCAGAGAAGCCAGTCGGTCGACCAAGCCCTAATCCGAGGGTAACCTATTCTAATGCCATCTACGCTAAGTTCGCCTACATCCTAGAAATGGTGATTTAGCTAGACATATTGATGATGATAACAATAACAAGATTCATAAAAACTATAAAGAAAGACATGATTGAATAATTATAGCAAGAATAACGCATAAACTAATCTAGGGTTCAAGGGATCTAAACTAGCAATTTCTAAACTATAAACCAAGTAAATAAACTGAAGTAAAGGAACAAGAATTACCGAAAATAAAAGAGGAATGAATAGATCCGTAATAAGAACTTTATTAATAACTAAAATATGAATTGAATGTGAATGAAACCTAAAGTAACGTAGTATGAAAACTAGATTAGACTAAGCTAATGAATGATGATTAATGAATAGGAAGGGGTTACTTTATATTGGAATGTCACGTAAAACCCTTATTCCTAAACCTAATTACAATGGGCTTCCTCGTCTTTTAAATTGCGCATCAGATAGTAGGGTGGTCGATCGACCAATGAGACCAGTCGATCGACCACAGGCGCTGTACAGTAATGCATTCTGACGATTCCTGCAGTGCGCACTGATCTTAAAACAGCTGCCATTTCTTTGTTACTTGGTCAAATCAGACGTTCTATGCAGCGTTGGAAAGCTAAGAGGATAAGCTTTCACTTTCAATTGGAATCACTCGATTATCATATTTAGAACTCGAGATATAGCCATTTTAAGCAGCCTGCAATGTCGAGAAGCACTTCTTCGCTTGTTTAAGCTTTGCAACTTGTACGTAACCATGCTTTTGCTATTTTTAGGCCTTGAAACGCGCACCAAGCTCATTCCTCGAGCTTTCCCTTCATGTTAAATGCTATGCTAAACACTTAGGGACGGATTTGGCTCATTTTCCGCTGAAATCTTCATATTTCTGCAATATCACACAAAAAGGAAGAAATACACGAAACAAGGGAAATAGTAGCATAAACTACTCAATTGAGCTCTAAAATGCGTGTGAAATGACGTGCAAAACATCATATATTAGACACGCAGCAGTCACGTTGTAATCTTCGATTGACCTGATGGCTATACTTTGACTTTCTCCTTGTCCAAACCTCAGTCAAAGTGGGGGCTCTGTAGATACCTCATTTCTGCACCTCCCGCCAACCACCCAGTGATGATTGGGCCGCATGTTTGGTACGCGGAACGATTTATGACAGTCTGTTAGTTTATCGTTAAGTGATAGCTCAAATACTTGTGTCTACCCCTTGGTCGTCATCTACGCGCCGATACGGTCGTTTTGACAGTAATTAGAGTTTATTTGGAGTCCGGGTAAAAAACCGCTTCATTTTCTAAGAAACCGTTTTAAAATGCCGAGTTGGGATGTCCTAGAATATTCCGGATATTTATTCCATAAATTAATTTTATCTCTTTTGGTAAAATATATCCCATAAATCTTATTTTACGAAATAAGGAAGTAGAGATCCACCGCAATTGCCTAAAAGAAACGCGGAATTCTTTCTTCCGCAGGAGGAAACCTCTGGGGAAATGACGCAGCAGATGTTGCGCCTCTTCGAAGGATCGGAGCAGCTGCTGCGCCTCTTCCCCAGCTCTTTTCTGCCTGTTTTCAGATTTTTCCGTGATTTGTTTCCAAAGTTTGAGTCATTCCATAACTCTTCATATTTTTTAGTTTAAATAGGAACCTTCGTTCCACATATTTTTCACGCGAGTGTCCGCCCTTCTTTTCTCCCTTTGCACTCTAAGCCCGTGCTCTAAGCATTCAACGCCTACATGCTTGATCAATCGACCACGTAAGCTCAGATCATTCTGAGTTTCAGTCACGTTGCATGACCGACCAATTTGACCACTACACATCAATCAATTTAATCTAAATCCTCTAAACGAGGGCACTTTCTACATACATTCGAGTCGAGCAATCACTAAACGTTAACTTAGTTAATCTCGTTTCGTCAAACATGTAAGTCTGAGGGTGTAAGTCCCATCTTTTTATTATTTTTATTTTTGTACTAACTAATGTAAGATTTACGTCAAAAGTATGTTTAAAACTGACTTCTAAAACCCTTTTATTAAACCGTTTTAACGGATTAGCAGTAGACAGACGTCGAGAAGAAACGCAGCAACTGCTGCGCCTCTTCCAGAGGTTGCCGCTGTTCGTGCTCTTCTTCTTCTTCTTCCTCGGTTCTCTGTTATTTCGTTCTTTTTTATTTTATTTTCTTATTTTATTTTCTTTCTTCGTACATAATAAGTTTTTTAATACACTCTTAATAATTATCATATTTTATTTCGGACTTTAATCCCTAATAATCGATATTTGCGGGTTTTCATCATTAAATCAAACCCCGATTTTAGAGACTCGATTCGTTCATATCAAGTTTCTGTAATTCGTCCTTTGTACATATTTTTATTGCTTATTTCCAGTTTATTACATCTTTTAAGTTCGTTTCCGTCTTCACAATTTAACTTAATTAGTTCTAATTAGTTCTTAATCCGTTTTTATTCGTTTTTATCGCTTTTATGACGGTTTTGTATATAATTTAATATGCTAAATCAATTTCACCTGAGTATAATATCGATAATCAATCATTAAATACACCAACAAACGTAAACAACCCGCAGTTCTGACTTCAAAGCCAGAACTCATCTCAGGAACAGACGCAGTGAAAGCTGCGCCTCTTCCAAGGGACGCAGCAATGCTGCGCCTGTTCCGGGATGAATTCTGCCTCTGAATTTTCGTTCTTGCTTTGACTACTAAATCCTTTAATTACGTAATTAATTGACTATTAGATGTAATATCACCCTTAATCTGTCCATATTTTCCAATCTTAATTATTTTCTTTTCTTCAAATGGTCCGTCTTAATTATATTTTTGACGTAAATCATTTAACCCATTGTAATTTATTTATTGTAATTTGAATTATCTTTATTTATTTATTATTTATTTTGAATGTTTATTCGCTTTTCACATGTAATTAATTCTAAACCCTACTTCGACATTAATAAGTGCTAATTACTTGTTCACCGACTTAGTCAAATTTCACATGTTAGGATCAAAACGATGGATGTTGCATTGCATGCATATAGTTGACAGCATATTGACTATGAACGATTTCCCTAATCATTAGTAAAGGCTGCTATCGAGGCGGGCGGGATTAGGTGTTCGGTAAAAGGACTTCTTAATACGTACCCTCACCCCTTACTCCAGATCTCTGTGAACATCCGCGTTCATTGGCATCCACGAGAGTCATTCTACACATAGAATGCTAAGGGTAACGAGTTCTTAGTGTTCATGTCACTTCTTTGTGTCTTGGCATGGCACGAGGTATTCGAACGGTTCCAATTTCCCATAAAAATTGGTGGCGACTCCACAAATGCAAACGCTTGTCCCAAGCGCCCCCGTGGTCCATGTCCATATCTTTGCATAGGTACACGATAAGCCTATCAGTTAGCGACCTGTCTGAGCGCATCTCTTCTGCCTTGGTACTACGGAACATGCTTGAGATGGCCTACAACCAGGGTATAGGGAAGGACTTGGCACAATCGGTTTGGTGGAGAGAACCCGGGGTTGACACTAGAGTGTTCCATAGTTATGGAGTTGATCCCAACTTTTGGAGACCACCGACAGAGACCGTGTTTGGTGCCTCGCAGGACCGTGGGGCGAGGCAGTCAGCTGGACGAGGCAGGGAGGTGGGCTGGTGGTGGAAGCTACTCAACTGGAGCTTATCTGAGAACGGGGACATCTGGAGCAGGGACATCTGGCACCGGAGGTGGTGAGGAGATGGACGAGGATGCGTACATTTGAGTTCCTCTTTATTTTCTAGACTTATTTCAATGGATTCGTCGTTGGATATTGCTGTACTTTTATCGTACTCTTTTATTTTGGGTGTTGTAATCGGCATCAAGACCACTACTTGTCTTTCCGTACTGCTATTAAGTCATCTGGATCAGGAACTTTGAGTTGATGTTAGACATCTAGCTATTTTGCAGGATTAAACATTGGTGTTATGTGTATGAGTTGCCAAAATTCGCATTCTGCTCTAGAAAATTAGGTCGAGTATCGCGTACTCGATCGAGTACTCCTTCATATTCGACCGAGTATCTAGACATTGCACCCCTCATTATTTAAATTTGTTATAGAATGCAATTGAGTATCTACTTTCTTATGTAAGCATGTTTCAGTGTCCTAGTATCGAGTTAAGTCTTCATGGTTTGAACCTTGCTTATACGGTAACGATACACGGTCAGAATCAGTGTTATGACGGAAATAGTAATATAAGAACCAGAAAGGGGCGACGGAATGGCAATGATATCATCAAGGTTCACATACGCACAATTTACATCTCCTTGTTTTATGTTGCATGTATCTAATTTCCTTAAATTGCATGAATATGATGGTTGCTTACTTACATTACAGGCGTGTCGTAATTGTCACGCCACGTGATATATGTTCTATGTTGTCGATTATTTGCGCACTTATGAGTTGGTCCGATGGGTGGAATGAACGTCGGGGATGAAGTTCCTTTTAGAGGGGTAGAAAACATCGTGGTAAAAGTCCTAGCGAGTTAACAGAGTTCTTCAATGAGTCAGTAAAAATCCTACCGAGTTGATAGAGTTCTTCTATGAGTCACCTTTGTTTTAACTTTCAAGTCTTTATGTTGTCACAAACTTATGTAATAGGTACTTTTGAAGTCGTCATCTCTAATTTAATGGGGTTACGATATCAACTTTGTTACGTAGTTAACTTGGTGGTTGTATACAGTAACAGTATAGCGATTCTTTGGTTGACAAAACTATGTTAAAAGATGTTTATAACCTAGTGTCACATGCGTCTTAAACTTTTGGTGTTCGTCGTCGTGGTAGTGATAGGTCTTTCCTTAGGTGCCTTGTCTTTTCATGTTGGGAGATGTGGGACGAACTTCGGTGACGAAGTTCCTTTTTAGGGGGGAAGACTTTAATACCTGCCCTGTTTAAGGACCCATTGACTAACCGTTTGACCAGAGGAGAACCGTTGCAGGGGATATGAGAGAGGTTAGGAGACCTACGTTATTGATTACTCGACCTCGTAAGGGTTACTCGGCCGAGTAGTGAGAATACTCGACGGAGTAGGGCTTACTCGGCCGAGTATGTCTATACTCAACCGAGTATCACGTCAGTTAACGCGTTATTATATAACGCGAGATCGTAAACCTTATTTTATTTTTGACGGTTCCTTTCTCTTTTTATCCCTAATATCTCTCTCTCCCACCTATCACCCATCTTTCTACTCTCTCACTTAGCCTAGACACTAACCCAAGAAGTGGGATGGTTTATGCTTGGAGTCATCGAGTCAGGATGTCATCATTGCCGACTTCGGTCTGTGTCTCAAGTTGCGTTTGTGTTTCGTCGTCATCTTTCAGTAGGTTTTTGGGTAGTCTAGTAATAGGATTTCGTTACTATTTATAGGATTCACCTCGGAGTCTTGCTTGGCTAGTTGTTGGATGCACTTTCATAGAATAGCGGAAAAGGTAGGGTTTCCCTACTCAGTTGATTGTATAATTTATTTAAGATGTGTGTTGTGATTTAATTGATATGAATACTACTACTGGTTGATCGTTGTTGGTTGATTGTATATTGGAGTATGTGAGTTGAGATGATTGTTGTTGATTGCGAGGTGCGTCCTCGGCTGAGTGGAGTCACTTGCGGGAGTGGCTTCACGCCCTTGATTCGCCCTTTGTGAAATCCGCCACAAGAGGGGATGTGCACATTAATGAACATGGGTTGTCGCTCGTGTGATGAGCGGGGCTTAGGTGGGCAAGCCTGCGGTCCCTCACTAGCGGTGAGGATTATCTGTTGCAGCAGTAATCTGGCAGGACTACACACTTAAGTGTGTGGTCAGTTATGAGATGTAATCGTGAGAGGGAGATATTGTGGATCGGTTGCTTTTATCATTTTGTCCTCTGCTTATCTTTATCATTGTGGTGATCCATTCGGGGATGGTGAGCGGTTGGTTTAGCAGGTACAACTAATCTTGATTGCTTGTGCGACATGGAAGGGAATCGAGTCATCACGCTACCGAGTAGATATCGGTGTCACTCATGTCTAGTGGTTCTTTCAGTTGTTTACGTTGTATCTTCTCTCGCGCTGGTTTATGATGTAAAGTGTAAAGCTATTTAATAAATGTTCTGGTATTGTTTATTTGATCTACTTACCTCGGGAAACCGAGATGGTAACACCTCTATACATTGGGGTGGTCCTTGGTAAGGCACATTGGTGTATGGGGTGTTACAGACATAGTTTCCTTATTCCATAGTTTTGCAATCATTGTTAATGGTGTATTATTTTGCTTATATATGTGTCTCAATGGTTGTTTATCGTGTGAGTGGTATGATTTTGATGAGTAAAGACGTGTAGACGAGCATGGTTATGATTACGAGGATGTGAAACAAAAGTGAGTCGGCAATATTATGAGGATAAAAACGGCAAGCGCTAATAATGTGTGATGAGTGATGTTGCACCTTGAGAGTTGTGAATGTGAAACTTGTGTTTTATTGGGATTGACGTATGTTATCCATTTGAGGTGGATTTGAACCGTGTCAGTGGGTAGGTATATGATGTCGTGAAAGAGAGAAAGTTATTTGATGAATGAAGGTGCTCTTGGTCAAAAGTTTGATTCGATAAATTGGACTCGATAAAGTGGTGATGTAGTTATTGTGAATGAGGAAATTGACTTTTGAGAATGGAATCATTTATGCGAAGTAGTGATCCAAAGTTTGGGAAGTATTATTTTGTGATCCAAAGTTATGGGTGTGTTTAGTAGATTAAAATGAGAAGTTGAATTTTAGATTTTGTATATGATTCATGTTTGGATATTAAAAGTAGAAGAAATTGACTTTAGATTGCGTAAGATATCTCGAATAGAGTAAGGTAAGTGTACGAGGTAAATTGTGGATAAGGAGTGATGTGTAATATAGGTTGAATATTTTTTAAGTGTTTGAACTCATGGATAGTGAACGAGGCTTGGGTTGCTTGTTGAGGGATGTTATTATTAAGCGTGACTTGAAAACTTTGGTTGATAGATAATTGAGATATATGATGATGGACTTAGTATTACCAAGTTTGGTTTTCGCGGTCATGAGAGTAAGAGTGTGATGCTTTAGGATTCAATCATATTGTTGAGGTATTTGATCGTTCGTGTTATAGAGTGTAACCGTTCAACTTAAGTGTATATGTATGAAGCATGAAAGTGGTTGTGTGGGACTCCGAACCAATGAGCGGTAGTATAGATGTTGTTGTAAAGTTGCCTCCCAATCGTCAGGTAAAGCGTCTGTGGTATACATCGTGATCTTATTGTAGTGTCCATTTGAGGGGTGATATTGTTATTATTCCTTGAGAATAATGAGTGGTTAGGCAGTGTCCATTAAAATGTATGTGGTGTCGGTAGTGTGTCTCAGTTATTTCATCTTAATTGTGCAATAATGATGGCTATAAGGTCAAGGGTTTGTGTTTAAATTTGGTTATTTGATGTGTATTAGTTACCATCGGAGTCTATTAGCATTTGTGTGATGAAATATAAAAGTTTAGAACCGAGTTTAGAATGAAGGCCTTCTGCCCAGGTGACACTCGACCGAATGCACCATACACTCGACCAGTGGTCGCCTACTCGACTGAGTGGCCTCCTACACTCGACCGAGTGGCCTGCTTTGACCCATGTTTGTTGATATTTGACCGAATATTGAGCGTGTACCCTTATTTCGCGTTTTATATTAGTTGACTTATGTTGGATGAGCATGTTGATCTTAAATGTATGATATTTTGTGAATTGTTTACATTTGATTATATGGTGTGGCATTTTCCAAGTAAATGGAAATTGTTGATTCGACATGAGTGGGTTGATGCAAGAAATGGTGTGATAATCTTGTTTGACGTGTGTTAATCGACATGATTTTATTTTGTTGTGTAAAAGTTAGATGAAAAATGCAAATTATGGGTCGCATAGCGGTCATTTGCATGATTGTGTATTATGGTCTTCCGTATGAGCGGAAGTGTTGATGAGAGATGAGAACGTATATGGAAAGACATGTGTGATCATGTGGTGGATTTGGCGCGGTACATGCATGGCATGGTGTGTGCAAATGGATGTGTTATTCATGGTTGAGTCACATTACGAGTAATTTTGGCATTGTTTAATTGTTTCATGGAGTCCGCATATTCGTGATTGATGTGCATACATGTTAATGTATGAGATTAGATGTGATATGGATGCGTAATAATAATCGGGTGATACCCCGCGATAGATACGCATACATAACCAACATGAATGGGAGTTGTTTATAGGATTACAGATTTGAAGTGTGGGTTTGACCTGACGCTTGACCTTTGGGAGGCTTGTAGACGTGGGATTATATCAATGGATTTATAACTACATAAAGTTTGATTGCGTATTTGCAATGAGTGAGAGAGAGTGTTGAACCTGGATCATAGTCATTTGTGGAATTTAGTAATGATCGTATGAGAGCACATTATGAGATTTGATAATTGAACTTTTAGACAAAGTTCTCTTTTAGGGGGAGTGAATGTACCAATTGAGAATTTAAAGCAGGAAAACGAGCATCTTCTACACAGGAGTAGCGTATGAGTAAAGAGAGGATATACGATAAAGGAAAACACGTGAGCTTGTGTGAGTGTAATACCTTAGATATTTGAGCTGTTGGGTACTCTGTCGAGTAAATCTTTGACGCGTTCTGGATAGTGTTCTGCTTCATAGTTACTTAATCGAGTACGTTAGTTACTCGATCGAATAAGTCGTGTTTTACGGTTTTTCTTCCGGTTTTGTTAGTAATGTGAGAAGAGGTATTTAAAGTTATTTCGATAATTCCTTTTACTTTTACTTTATTTTCCTAAAACTTTTACAAAAGAAAAACAAGCGACGTTCGAATCCTGTTCTCTCTTTGCTATCAAATCAAGGCTAGGGTTGTCGAATTTCTGAGTTCATCATACCTTTGTGATCGTCATCTTGTGGGTAAGGTTTCTATATTGTTTTTATGTCAAATTGTTAAAGTTGGTTGAACTCTAATTGAGTGATTTGGGGGTTTTGAGAGTATTATGTGATTCTTGATTATAGGAGATGATTTCGTAGAGGAGCTTTTTTGATCCGCTGCATTGATTTTTGGTGATTCTGTTTCAGGTAGGGTTTCCCTACTCAGTTGACTGCGTACATTTTATATGTTGGCATGGTTATTAATTGACATGGTTATTGTTATCATTAATTGGAATTGGCATGTTTACATTGGTATTGTGGATTGGTTGTTGTTTGTCTGTGGTTGGCGAGGTACGCCCTCGGCTGAGTGAAGTCACTTGCGGGAGTGGCTTCACGCCATTGATTCGTCCCTCGTGGTTCTCGTCACAAGGGGGATGTGCACATTAATGGACATGAGTTATTCGCTCTATGGTGTTGAGAGGGGCTCATGTGTTATGGTTCCGGTGCCCACTGGCAGAGTGGAATATCTGTTGCGATGGATATTCTGGCAGGGCTACACACTTTAGTGTGTAGCCAGATGATTGATGATAAGATGGAGTTGGAGAATGTGATTCTGTAATTGGTAGTGTTGATTGCTTATTTTGTTTATGGAGTAACTGACCCCGTTTAAATATTTTGAAAACTATGGTGATCTATTCGGGGATTGTGAGTAGTTGATTAGCAGGTATTTCTTTTGAGTACGCACGGGATCTAGCTGGGGATGGAGTCACGACATGTCAGAGTCTTAGTCTTCTGTTATGTTTTGTTAAGACAGTTTTACTTTAGTTGGTTTGCAGTTTTGAGACAGTTTTATTTAACTTTCAGTTTTGGTTTGTAATGTACGCACATTAAACTTTATTACTTAAGGTACGTTTCTTTATGGTCACCTTTGATGACTATACCTCGTGTAACCAAGATGGTAGCATCTCCATGTACTAGGGTGGTCTTGGTAAGGCACCTTGGTGTATGGGAGTGTTACAAAGTGGTATCAGAGCGACGATTTTGGAACCTCTAACCAATGAACTTAATGAATGTAGAGAGTCAAATTAAAATGAACCCGGGTAGGAGTTGTTAGGAGCTAATGCAAAGGCTTGGGAGACGCCCTAAAGTCGCGAACTTGCCTTTGCAACTTTGAACCGGTCACTATGGGGTGTTATGGGATCGCTAATTGTTTACTGTTGTTTCATATGCATATGTTGGATGAAGTGTATGGTTGATGGATGATTTGGTTAGAAAAAGGTGAAGTAAATGTTGCATAAGAATATGAAATTGATGTTAAAAACATGTTTATGTGTCGGAAGGTGAATTTATAATGTGGTTATATTAGTAACATGTGGTTAGGGGATGTGATGCTGCGTATTTATGTTATAGTTTTTACTAAAGTTATAAAAGCATGTGGGTAGTGTAATCGTGATCATGACTCGACTGAGTAGGGGAAACTCGATCGAGTAGGGTAGACTCAATTGAGTAGGCATGGCTCGATCGAGTGGGTATGTTTACGTGTTAGGCAGTAGCTACTGGAGTCGTATTACTCGATCGAGTGTCGTGTACTCGACCGAGTACGTAACTGACTCGATCGAGTATGTTTTATGTTAGTTCTGGACAGGTTCTGGAGTTGGGGTATTGGATCGAGTTTGTAGGTTACTTGATCTAGTATGTGTGGTTACTCGATCGAAAATGTATTTGTGCGGGTCATATTTGCTTTGAGCCGTAGGCTATGTGCTTATGTTTATCTCCCTTTTATAGCTCAAAGATATGCCACCAAAAAGATTAGCCGCGTATGTTAAGGCTCAAGAGATGAGCATTGAGGATATTGCCAAAATGCTTGAGGACCAAGACGCGCTCACTGAGACCCTCAAGAAGATGGGGAAGGATAACGAGGCTGGGGTAGACTTTGCTAAGATGAGCACTACGATATCTCGCTTCAATCGCACTAACTATGTGGGTACAAGTGCGCCGATTTTGCTCGACAACTGGCATCATGAGATGGAGAATATCCTAGGGGTGGTGCATTGTCCAAAGGAGTTTAAGGTGGAACAAGCTGCATTCTACCTAAGGGATTCAACCGGAGAATGGTGGGATAAGGTGAAACACAATGCCTTGGACATCCATCGGAAGGAGGGTAAGACTTCAATTCCGTGGTCCGAGTTCAAAAGAGCTATGAGAAAGGAGTTCGTTCCGGAGAATGTTCGCAGCAAGCGACGTGATGAGCTCGATTCTTTTAAGATGACCGGGGACATGGCAATGACAGAGTAGTACCACAAGTTAAACAAGAAGTCGAGGTATGCTGAGGATATGGGGCTAAATCCAGATAATTTAGCACTTCATTTCGAGAAAGGGTTAACTTACCAGATTATGGAGAAGCTATCAGTGGGGACTCTTACTAATGTTAAGGAGGTCTATGAGAGAGATAGACGGGCTGAGAGGTGGTCCAAATGGCCAAGGAAACTAGGGAGATGGCCAAGGAAACTAGGGAGATTGGCTCGGAAAAGAGGAAGGCTAAGAGTGATGGCAATGTCCTATCGGGTTACAAGCGTGGTAACTACAATCAGGCAACGGCTTATTCTTCTGGGTCAGGTTTCAGTTGAGAATCTTCTTATAGGCGTGGTCGTGGTAGTAGCAGCAGCTGGAGTATCGCATGTTTTAACTATGGCGATGTTGGCCACAAGAGGCATGAGTGTACTAGTGCAGTTGGGATGGGCTTTCAAAGACAGTGTCAGGGGAACATTTCTCAGAGACCGATGCATAGCTAGGCTAGTAACCGGCCAGCTAGGTCGTGGAATAACCAAGGTGAGCAGAGTAATAACAATGGTGGGCTCAACCGCAATGGCGGAAATTCGTATCAGCGACCGGTGGCTAATACCAATCAGGTGTCAGCTGCCAAGCCTACTACATCAGCAAGTACAGTGCATGGGGGTGGTCAAAAGAGGAGTGGCAAACTTTTCATAATAGATAAGCAAGCTGCTGAGGATGATGCTCACGTGATCACTGGTACTTTTCTTGTTAACAATGTTGCTACTTTTGTTTTTTTTTTATTCAGGGGCGTCACATTCGTTTGTATCGTCAAGTCATGTTAAGTCTATGGGTTTGGAGGAATTTGTGTTTATAAAAGATGATGTTTTTATACCGTCTGGGGAGTCAGTGTCTTGTGGGAAACTATATAAAGGTGTGTCCATGGTTATTGGGCAACTTGATCTTCCAGTTGCCTTATTAGAGTTCCCTATGGATGGTTTTGAGATGATAGTCGGGATGGACTGGTTAGGTAAGTATAAGGCTAGAATAGACTATCATCAAAACAAAGTGTCTTTAAGAGGTCCTAAGAGGACTAGTGTGTCTTATCGTGGGTTTGTTGTCAAACCCAAAGTCAAAGTGATTGCAGCGGTGACATTGAAGTCTTACTTGAAGAAGAGGTGTCCTTTGATACTTTGCCATCTGAAAGATACTCGCATAGTAAAACCGACAACATCTGAGATACCAGTGGTGGGAGAGTTTCCAGATGTTTTCCCAAATGAGATATCGGGTTTACCGCCTGAGAGAGATTGATTTCAGTGTGGAGTTGAAACCAGGGACGGGACCGATCTCTAAGGCCCCATACCGTATGGGTCCTAAGGAGTTGGAGGAGCTAAAGAAACAGTTGAATGAGTTGGTGGAAAAGGGGTACATTAGACCTAGTGTAACACCCCGACTATCCGGCCAAGATAATTGGAGCGTTACCATCTCGGTTTCCCGAGGTAGTTTTTCAAAACTTCAATCAAGAACATTTTATTAATGTAATATTTAATGAATTACATAAACGTAAAAAAAATGAATGAATAAAATAAAACTTGTGACATTTATACTCTTCTAGCCAACTAGACTCGTCTCGTGATATCATCAAGCTCGTCTCGTCTCCCGCGTACTATCCAAACAAGCTGAACATAACCTGCTCCCCATATGTCCAAAGGATATCATATGGACCGACATAGGACACCCCAAAAGAGATAGGTGACAATGCGCAGACACACAAATGTCAGTTTCATTAAATAAATAAAGGATATCATATGGATCGACATAGGACACCCCAAAAGAGATAGGTGACAATGCACAGACACACAAACGTCAGTTTCATTAAATAAATAAAGTGTGACACGACTCGAGTGTGAACATGCAACATGACTGTGATATGAAGAAACCACCATCAACAACCACCACCACGGTACTGGGACACACCCATACATACCGACAACCACACTGGTACCGGGACACGCCCAGACATACCGATAACCACAAACAGGTACCGGGACACGCCCAGACGTACCGGGTCCGAAAGCCAACCGGATCCCCTGCAAGACATTGTCTCTCAATCACACGAGTCCCTCCGTAACTCAAGCCATTAATGTGCATATCCCTCTTGGAGTGGGGAGCTCCAAGAGGTGACTTAGGTGCAAGACGATCTCCTAACCGTCTTACGTCCCTTAAACAAGTAACCAATCAAACCACCAAGTCCTCCGACATACAAGACAAGACAACAAATACGATATACCATATAACATGCCAATTAACGACTCACTCAATGCAAATGAATTATGAAAGACTCATTTAATAAATAAATGCAACAATGAAACTGATTAGGTGTGGACATGGGCCACATGCACGCCAAGCCAATCTGTGGACGTACATCGGTCTTTTGAAAGCCACACTCGGTGGCGTAAAAATGCTTTCGACCGGATCGTTTTAGATCGGTCGATTTCGTCTCGGCAAAGGTCTCGAAACGATGCAGAGATGTTTGGAGTCACAACCAAGAATTTGTGGATGCTTGGAACCCGTTCGAATCCACTTTATACCTAGGTCAATCAAGGCAACAAGCGGTGCTTGCCATAGGTACTAAAGATAAGAAATCGTCCCTCTTTAGCATTCTATCGCTAGAATGACTCTCGTACGCCCTAGATAAGGCCATCCACTATCCAAAGGTTCTGAGTAAGGGGTGATGGTACGTATTGGGAAGCTCTTTAATCGGACACCCAATCCCGCCCGCATTAGCGGCTTCTACTGATCGATCGTGGTTGTTTAAGTGCAAAAGTTGATAAAACGGTTTAAATGCATGAATGTGCATCCAAAAGTCTTAACCTAACATATGAAAGTTTCCTAAGTCGGTTTGTCAATCCAAATATCAAGTAATTGATGTCGAGTTGGATTTAGATTGATTTGCATGTGAAAACGGGAATTAAACATCCATTTACCAAATTCGGAATATGATGCTTAACACGATCCATTTATTTGGAAAAGGGCGTCAGATGACAAAGTGTAAAAACGTAAGCTTGTCAATCTGATCCGTCATGTATTCGGATTAACAGTAATCAGAATCGTCCTAGACAAGTGCTAAAAACGAAACAGAACAGTGTTAGGCAACCCCTTTGGGGCGCGAGCCATACGGCGAGGCAATAAGGCCTGTCCAGGTTTATAAAAGATGAAAACATGAGGCCTTGGGGCGCGAGCCATGAGCCGAACCAAGAGGCGTCTCTTGGTTGTAAAAAGGTTGCTTAAAACCATTTTAAAAGGTTGTTAAAAAAAAGGTTATTTAAAACCGTATTTGTGATGAATGATTTGCAAGTATGATTTGCATGACTCGGAATAATTACTATTATGTTAGTAATATTCGTTGTTGGATTTGCAAGATTGAAAAGTACAGCTTATATATAAAGATGTAAAATGTTTTATATGAACTAATATGTTAAGTTCATTTCTTTGTGATTAGTCAAGTTTGCCATCGTACTCGGATTAAACCTACATGGTATAAGGAACCAAGGATGATTATGAATTATGACTAATATGTTTGTAAGTGTAAATAAATGAGAAAAATGGTAAATAAAATAAAAGGGTGTTAAAATACCTATTAATTTGTAATTAACCAATAATATCATCAAGTCACGGAATAAACCGTCGTGGTATAAAGAACCAAGGATGATTTTTGTAATGGTCAAAATATGTTTATCATAAAAATGAATTAAAACGGTAAAAGTCGTAAAAGAAAATAAAAGGAAAATGTAGCGGAAAGATGAACACAAACACGGCTGGATTAAGGCCTGAGAGGGCATATAGGTGCGAGCTCCCCTGCTACACAAGTAGCCCCTGTCTCAGGCCAAAATCTGGTTATGGCTCATTTCTCCTATTTTTGGATCGTGTTATGCATTGTTCATGATTATAAACTCATAAAAATAGCAAAGACATGAAATAAGTGAGTTGTTTACACCCTCAAACTTACGTGTATTGATGTTTGAGAGGTAGACGACTTTAGAGACGGTTTTCTCGTTGTGACTACTCGCGATCAAAGAAGTTTAAAAGAGTGGCTTAAAAAAGGATTTTGTTTTTAAAATGCGTTGAAAATATGTTGTTGAAAAACATGTTGATTAATGTTGAGTTGGTCAAAGGGGTCGGTCGAATGCACGGTGACGGTACCAAACAAAATCGGTAAGGCTTGTGTTTTCGATCGGTAGGTTGAAAACACGTGTCGACTTTTTGACTTAGGAAGTCGTGTCTAGAAGTTTAAGGGAGATGTGAGGGGGCGGACGCTCGCGTAAAGTGTTATGGTGTGTGAATGTGGGTATTTATAGAGAAATGGGTGGTTGTGTGCGTTTTGAGCGACGTGGCCGCATGGGCTGCTCGGAGAGGCGCGAACCAATTCGTGGGTCGTCGAGGTGTCCTGTCACTATCACGCAATTGTAATCATGACTTATTCTATCCTATATTTTTGATGAACATGATTTGTACTTGGCCATGAAGCATTCCGGGAAATACTTAACATGGAAGTCTTGGAAAGTTTGTTTTTTGTGTTTGAATCGATTTGACTCGTTATTGGAGTCAGGATTTGAATTTTGAGTCGGTTTTTGGCCCCGTGTCAGTTTTGACTCTAAATAATGTCATTTTTATGAAAATGGCATGATAGAGACATCCATGGCGTTATTTTCAACATTCGAGACTTGGGTTGACTCAGGTTGACTCGAGTTACGGATTTCTGAGTCGGTTATTGGTCCGAAGACGGTTTTAACTCTAAATAGTGTTGTTTTAATGCAAATGAAGTTAGAAAGCCATTTTTGAAATCATTTTTCATATCCGAGTAATGCATTAAACCGTCTCATGTATAGCTAATCTACGCACGCATATCAATAACACGTTATAGTCCGATCATCATCGGGTGGTTTTTGGAAGGTGCAGATACTGGGTATCTACAGAGCCCCCACTTTGACTGAGGCTTGCACGGGGCGAAAGTCAAAATATAGCCTCCAGGTCAATCAAAGATTACAACCTTAAGACCATTGCGACGTCAAGGCGACTCAAAAGGGTTTAAACGAAGGTCCTGTCGTCGGGAAGGGCGACGTCAAGGCAACTCGAGGATGCGAGTCAAGGACCTACCGTCGGAAAATTTTTAGAGTCTGTCGACTTCTGACGCGGGTCGTCTAAAGTCCATTACACTACGTATAAAGGCTCGCCAACAATAGGAAGGAGTCATAACTGAGGCATCTTCGGGATACGTCCTTGAATTATTTGCGCGCAAAGGCTCGCTAGCCGTGTTAAAGATGCGTTTTGATCCTCACCAGCCATGTTGAATGTGATGCGTTTTGAGGCTCGCCAGCGATGTTAAATGTGATGCGTTTTGAGGCTCGCCAGCCATGTTGATGGTGCGTTTTGAGACTCGCCAGCGATGTTGAATGTGATGCGTTTTGAGGCTCGCCAGCCATGTTGAATGTGCGTTGTAAGGCTCGCCGGCCATGTTGAATGTCAAATGATCGATTGTGGGAAATAGCCTGAAACGTCAGGCTTATTTCAAGATATTGTCCAGTAATGACTTCCAACCAGGTTGATGTTGATAGGTCTGGCTAGGGACCAACGAACTCCAACTTGCTGGAGGTCTTAAATGAACTTCGTGGGGATAAATCATCTAAGCAAGATTCTCTGGAAAACCATTTAGGGAGAGTGCTGCATCGGGATCATGAATGATGTCGCGAGGATCTTTAAAGGACGTATGTGACCTCCATTTGAAAATCGGCACTTGCTGGGTAGTTAAAAACTTCTCAGGACTCACCGGGGATAGGAGTTGCTGCTCTACGGAAGGTAGCGTATGCCATGTAATCGAGGCGGTTAAAGCCCTTGGACTTGACGGCGGCATTTGTTGGGAAGAACCCAGTGCTTAGTTGGAGTGCGTTTTTCTTATCAAGATTATCTGCATGGTTAGTGATCAAACAAACCGCAGTCGCATAGAAAAGCACGTAACATGCAAGCATATAAGCACGTAAGCACATAAGCATGCGAGCAATTAGCATATAAGCAACTAACATGTAATATCTCACGTAAGGAGAGATAGAAGTTTCGAAAGTTGTGAAGCTTAAAATTGATTCATGTTGCTAGTAGATCCGTTATTTGATAGATTGGAGACACGTGACCATTGCGAGATTGACTCACACAGACGCATAGTGACAGACTGACAAGGAGATGGTCGTGATTGTGACGCAAACTCAGTATCGACACAACACGGGGGTGACTCTAACAGACTTTGCACATGTAAGTGCAACTCCTAGCCAAGAAAGGGTGACGATGCATATCAAATCCCTAAGGTAGAAGGTCCGCTCGGCTGGGGAACACGAATTAATTATCTTCTCCAGACGCCTCTGCCTTCGTTTGCTCGTTTGAAATCCTTCCCTGAGGCATGATGATTCGGAGAGCGGAACTAAGACCTTGTCATCGTCCGAACCGAGCACTAGACTAAAGTCAGTTTTATTTTGGACTGTAGTTGAGACTCAAAATATGTTTGAGGATAAAGGACGGGTGGCGTCTCGAAGTAGAAACTCCCAGAGTGAGAAGATGGGAATTTGGCAAAGGGAGGATTGGGCGCCGTCTTAAGTAAGAAGCCCCCAGTAAAGATGTATAAGATTAATTTTTGCTGCTGGGTGGGCTGATTTTGAGGATTGATGCTGATGGTTGAGATTGAAATGGGTGTGCGGTTGTGTCCTTGTTAGGGGACTGCCTACGTATTCGCGTGTTTGCGAAATCAAACCAGATTGTAGTTCTTGCGTGTGTGTTGATAATTGATTTTGAGGTGTATCGTTGTGTCCTTGAAGGAGTGCCTACATATTCACGTGAAGTAAAATCAAACCAGATCGTAGTTCTGAGTGTGTTTGCCTAAGCTAACTGCTAGGACCTTAAAGTGTGGGGGTCACGACGATATATTTCGTTTGGTAACTCGAAAAATTGATTTAAGAGAATCCCTCCTTGATCATGAATCGAAGAGGTGTAATTTGTGAAAATGTTCCTTATCATGTGAGCACACTAAAAAGTGGACCCTAAGGGTAGACTAGGTATGTCCCGTTCATGGTAGCAAAGCATTCGAGGACTCCGTATCTGGGTCAGGGTGAAAATAGCTTTGACATTATGGAATGTGGAGCTTGGTAATGATAGGTTTGTTTGACAGATAAAAATTTGGAGCTTAGGGTCATGACGGTAAATTCCGTTTGGTGACTCGAAGGTTGATTGGAGAGAAATCCCTCTTGATCATGAATCGAAGAGGCATAGTTTTTGAAATGTTTCTTCTTATGTGAGCACAAATAAAAGTGGACTCTAAGAATGAAATGTGCATGTCCCGTTCCGGGGAGCAATGTTTTTGATGACTCCGTATTTGAGTCAGGTTGAAAATTGCTTCGACATTATGGAATATGGAGCCTGGTAATAATAGGTTTGTTTGACAGATAGAAATTTGGAGCTTGTATTTGTGGTGTTTAAGCCGATGGCTTATGACTTGTAATTTGGTGCGGAATGGGGTCTAAGGCTTGATGTGGCCTGAGCACACAATGGTTGGTAAACAATGTGGGATCAGAATCCCATGTCTGGACCTTAAAGGTTAAGGTGTGATATTATGAGCTCTTGAGGGGAATCCTCAAAATCCTAGATAGGTCTCCCCGTGACAGTTTCTAGAAGGACTTAGGGGTGAAGCGATGTTGGTTATGATCTTGAGGGGAATCCCCGCGATCATAGATAGGTTTTGGTGTTTCGTGTTTTGGACTTATCGGTCCGGTATTTGGTGTGTTGGACTCGTTGGTCCTGGGCTTTGGACTTGTTGGTCCTGGACTTGGTGTTTTGGACTTACTGGTCCGAGATTTTGTGTGTTGGACTCGTTGGTCCTAGGCTTTGGACGTATTAGTCCCGGACTTTGTATTTTGGACTCATTGGTCCGAGATTTTTGTGTTGGACTCATTGGTCCGGGGTTTTGGTGTTGGATGTTGGAGCTTGTGTCCTCCACAAATTAGTGTGATAACATTTGTAAATCTCTTACAGGTTCACAAGGGTATACTTCGTATTTTAATCAGTTGATTAACGATTACCTAATAACGGTTGGCTTGCTAGAAAGTTTGACGTTATTATCATACAGATGGCGGTGATCAACTGGTCCCTAAAGGTCACACCTATAGGATGTGTTTGAGAGATGTGGTTACAGAAATATAATCACATGTATGCCTTATATGACTAAACAGTTAGTCAATGTGTTGATGAGACAATTATTTAATGAAGATTAAATAATATTAGTTGAGACGAATTAACTGTCAATTCGTAAATTGAATATAATAAGTTATATTTAATTAAATGTATGTAATGTTAGCTTGGACGAATTAATCTGTTAATTCGTAACTAAATGTAATCGGTTATATTTAATATCAACAAGATGAATGTGTCATAGTGGTAATAGTGAGGGTACTCAAACCAAGAGGTCATGGGTTCGATCCTCACTAGATGACAATTTAACACATTTTATACATTTTTGGAATAACCGAAAATAAGGAAATCATACTCCTTATTTCAGTGATATGGGCCGAATTTAGGGAAAATAATATCTCCCTTATTCACTCCTATTTTTCGGTTTCAATAAGAGGGAAAGGGAGATCATTTTCTCTACCCGAATTCTCTTTTAACCTAATCTCTCCTCTCATCAAAAAAACACAAAATAACCTAAATTTTTACAGAAAATTTGGATCGATTCTAGCATAATCAAAGGGCATATCTCATATCATCTTGGGTGCAACTGATAGGAGAATATCATTGCGATATTGTTCATAGGCCGTTTTTGCTAGGACCGAAGGTTATTTCTTAATCCTTTACTTTTGTTTATGTAATTTTATTTTATGACTAGTGATCATCTTCATAAAATTCGTTATAATCCTTGAATATAAAGGGATGCATACAGATAAATCCTACAAGTAGTATTAGAGCCAAGGCCACGAATTTTAATTTTGATGATTTTCATAAAATCGTTTGTAAACAACATTAGCGTTTCAAAAAAATTATTGGTTCGGCTGAAAAATTTTGTGCCGAGAGGAATTTTTTTTGCAGATTGTTGCGTTTTTTTTTGTTGCTTTATTTCCATTTGATTCTCATATTGTTGTTTTTAATTGGTTAAGATAATAATATGATAATTTGTAGATGTTTCGATTTATTGAATCGAGATGTAAATGGAAATCGGTTTTACCGAATTGATAAAATATTTTGGGGCTGTTTTAATTTTTTTTATAGCCGTGATATTTTTTTTATGCTGTTTCGGTACTGTTCACGGATGAACAGTATTAAAAAAAAATTCTGTTTTTTTTTCTCTCTCGGTTTTTCCTGAAAAACCGATTAAAGTTTTTTTGCGGTTGTCTTTGTTTATGCCGATTTGAAAAGCATCCGAGAAAAGAATTTTTTTTCTTGTTGTTAATGTTCACGTGTTACTGTTCATAGGGACAGATTTAAAAAAAAAAAAATTTCTTGTTTCGGTTTTTACAGATAAAACCGTGTATAAAATAAGAAACAGGCTTGTTTTGTTTTTCCTTGATTATGCCGAGAACTTTTATAATTTTTTTTTGTTTTTGGCCAATTAGTTATTGTGAAATGGTTCACAATTTAAAGATACCTAATTATTTTAAAGCAGTTTAAAATATTGATGGATTAAATTCATATTACAAGTTTAATTTGAATTAAGTTTGAAATTAATGTGATCAATTGAGAAATTGTCGCTTAATTTGTTAATTTAAATAGGGGTTTGGATAAATTAATCAACATAATTAAGGAATTGTGTCATGTATGTTTAATTTATTTTTAGTTGATGCATTTTATTTTTGTTGAATGAATCGTTGAATGAATTTATTTACGTATTTTTTTGCAATCGGTTGTAATTTTTAATACTTAGTGTGGCCTTAGTCAAATTATGTTTTCGTAATGAAGGAAACATGATTTTTTATGTAATTATGAGATCTCGAATCTCCTTTATTTTTCCTTTAGTTTTGGGTTTTGAAATTAGAATGTAATAAATAGGTTTATTATGTAAATTTATTTATTGTAATTTTCAAAGAAGACTAAAGATGGAGATTGGAGCTCACTCCCGCTACATGGATCAAGATGGAACATCAAGACAAGCTTCTCGGGTCCAAGGATGGATTCCAAACTTGTATTTAATGTTCATTTTGATAGGATAGGCCACACTAGGACTTTTATTGTTTTTACGTTTTCATTCCTATTGCTTTTCATTCACATGCTAGTTAATGCATCATATTCCGCCTAAAACGAAACCACCTACTACTAAAATACATGAAAATTGACTCATATAGGTTGTATGTTAGTTTTCATGGACATACAGATGTCACAGACTTATTAAGCCATCACCTTAGTTTATTCATTCTCGCATGCTAGATATTAGTTCACTTAAAATGAATTAAAATAAAGTTGATGGGATCTTCCTCTAAAACGGAAATTGAGACTAGTCTTTATAAGGGCAAACAACTATGAATCCCTTCTTCGTCGGTAGGCATAATATGACCCCTTCTACGTTGGGTAAGTAGTTGTGTTGACTTAGTTTATCTCAACATTATAGTCCGAAGAGTTTCTCGTGATTATGATGGACTAAAAGATAGAATTTACAGAAATTTATCGACCAAGAATTCTAACGGTAGAATTAGCTAAAAGGTTAGCTTATCAATTTACATAGAATTGAGTCATGGGATCATTTATATAATTCTTGAGGGAGGTCAATTGTATAAATGGTTGAGTCTTCGCGTTATGACATTAGTTCATTAGACTTAAAATCAAAACGATGCACATGCTTATTATTTTTTTTATTCTTCTTTCGCAGTGTAGAACACGATTATTTTTGATAATACTGTTACAACAAATGGCTGGAAATAACGAAATCCTAATGCTTAGTGCAACACTCGAACGCGCGTCCTGGCTTAAAATTTTTATGGACCAAATGAATCAGTTCACACGTCTGAAAAATGACGGGTCCAACTTTGCGGACTGGGAGGCAGCACTACGGAATGCTGCCATTGCTGACGGTAAGCTCAGGTACTTAACCGAGCCAATACCGGTAAACCCAGGCCCCAATGCAGAAGTTAACGAGTCACTCGCCTATAGTGACTTCGTTATGGAAGCGGGTGCGATAAAGAACGTACTCATCTTTGCAATGGAAACCAATTTGCAGAGACGCTTCATTGCCCAAGGTGCAAACAAGATTTTGACCACGCTCACTAACGAGTTCTCAAAAGCACCGATAATCGTTACATATGAGCATACCTGTCGCTTCTTTGATGCGAAACTCCAGAAGAGCCAACCGGTTAGCCCACACATTCTTCACATGATTGAGAATGTCGAGAAGCTGGAGGCACTGAATTGTAAAATCAGTGAGAGCATTGTCATTGACCGAATGCTTCATTCTCTTCACGATGGTTTTGCCCTTTTCAGGGCGAACTACTACATGAATGACTTGAAAAAGAGTCCTGATGAGCTACACTCCCTTCTCGTACAGACAAAGAAGGATATGAAATTGAGTGGGAGCATGAAGCAGGATGTTTTCACGATTTACAACCAGGGTAAAGGTAAGGGCAAGGCTCATGGCGACCTAGCTGTAGGTAAGCCAAAGTTTAAGAAGCCAGGAAACGGTAAGAGTGCGCCTGGTGAGACTAGTGGCTCACAGGGCAAGGCAAAGAGCAAGGGCGGTGACATAGAGTGCCACCATTGCCACAAGACTGGACATTGGAGGAGGAACTGTCCCGTCTATCGTGAGGACATCAAAGCAGGCCGTCGTTCTTTGTTGGTATGTCATCTTATATTCATATGATTGAGATTAACCATGCAAGTTTCGAACTTGGGTACTTGATACTGGTTGTGGTTCTCATCTCAGTAATCATTTGCAGGGCCTAAAGAACATCATACCTCTCGATAAAGGTGATGTGGACTGCGAGTCGGGAATGGAGCACGAGTTGTTCTTTGTCTCGAAGGGAACATATGTAATCCAACTCCCTAGTGGTTTTGAGTTATTTTTAAATAATCACACTATGTACCCATTTGTCTAAGAACATTATTTCTGTTTCCGTACTTGCTAAAGACGGTTTTGCATTTTCAATAAAGGATAATAACTGTATTTTCTCTTTCAATGAAATGATTTATGGAAAAGCAGTTTCCATGAATGGAATTTACATCTTAGACCAAACCACGGAAGTATTACACGTGAATAATAAGAAAATAAAGGTTGGTGACAAAGATCAAACCTATCTATGGCATTGTCGAATGGGACACATAAATGAGAAACGCGTGAAGAAACTCGTCGATAATGGGACTATTCCCGCATTCGATTTTTCTACATATGGCACGTGTGAATCATGTCTCATTGGCAAGATGACTCGAATTTCCTTCAAAGGTGTAGGAATGCGCGCTAGTGACCTATTAGGACTCATACATACTGATGTTTGTGGACCTATGTCAATTACCGCTAGAGATGGCTATAGATATTTTATCACTTTCACGGACGATTTGAGTAGATACGGATATGTCTACTTAATGAAGCATAAAAGTGAGTCCTTTGAGAAATTCAAGGAATACCAGAACAGGGTACAGAACCAACTGGGTAGAAAGGTTAAAGCACTCTGTTCAGATCAGGGTGGTGAATATCTTTCAAATGAGTTTGATCAACACCTTAAAGACTGTGGAATCGTTCTATAGTTAACTCCACCTGGAACACCTCAATTAAATGGTGTGTCCGAACGGAGAAATCGAACCTTACTTCATATGGTTCAATCCATGATGAGTCACACGGTTGTGCCTGATTCATTATGGGGTTTTGCTCTTTTGTCAGCTGCTCTTATACTTAACCGAAGTTCGTCTAAAGCTGTCGACAAGACTCCATATGAAATGTGGAAGGGAACGGTCCCTAACTTGTCCTTTATTCGGGTTTGGGGCTGCGAGGCTTATGTCAAGTGGAGACACGAGGATAAGCTCGGCCCGCGATCGGTCAAGACATATTTTATAGGTTATCCAAAAGGGACATTTGGTCATTACTTCTATTCGCCTACCGAACATCGAGTTTTTGTTGCGGCTAGTGCGACGTTCTTAGAGAAAGAATTTCTCGAGAACAAGACGAGTAATAAAACCTTCGAGCTGTCGGAGATTCCAGAACCAACAACCGAGGAACAGATGGAGGAAGTGGTTCCTCCAACTAATGATACGGTTAGTATTCCTGAGGAACCTAGGAGGTCGAGTAGAGTCTCTCATCCTCCGGACAGATACATTGGTATGGTCGAGGAGAATAACGTTTTACTCCTAGAGAGTAATGAACCCGCTACCTATAAAGGTGCCATGACCTGTTCCGACTCAAAGCTATGGCTCGAAGCTATGCAATCCGAGATGGACTCCATATATGAGAATGACGTATGGGATCTAGTTGATTTACCTAATAAGGTAAAACCTCTACAGTGCAAATGGCTTTACAAAATAAAGCGTTATGTAGACGTGCAACCAGATACCTATAAGGCACGACTTGTGGCAAAAGGTTTCACTCAAGTGCATGGATTGCATTATGATGAGATTTTTACACCTGTAGTCATGCTACGTTCCATTCGGATAATCTTAGCGATTGCCGCATTTCATGATTATGAAATTTGGCAAATGGATGTGAAAACCGCCTTCTTAAACGGTTATTTGGAGGAAGAGTTGTACATGGTGCAACCCGAAGGTTTCATAGATCCTGAACATCCTAAGAAAGTATGCAAGCTTAAGCGTTCCATTTATGGACTTAAGCAAGCTTCTCGGAGTTGGAATCATCGTTTCGACCAGGTGATAAAAGAGTATGGTTTTACTCGATCGGTCGAAGAAACATGCTTATATATCAAGTCGACTGGGAGCAAGATTGTATTCTTGATATTGTATGTCGATGACATACTCCTGATTGGGAATGGCATTCCTCTCCTATCTTCGGTTAAAGAATGGTTGAAGAACCATTTCCAGATGAAAGATCTGGGTGAGGCGCAGCGCATTTTGGGAATCCGTATCTACCGAGATAGATCACGACGGACGTTATCACTTACTCAGGAGTCTTATTTGGATAAGATTCTTGAGAAGTTCAGCATGACCAACTCCAAGAAGGAGAACCTTCCAATGACGACTGGGATGCAGTTGAGCAAGTCTCAGTCACCCACGACGCCTGAAGGGATTGAGCGCATGAGTTGTGTTCCTTATGCATCTGCAATAGGATCGATCATGTATGCCATGATATGCACACGTCCAGACGTGGCATATGCATTGAGTATGACGAGTCGGTACCAAAAGACTCCAGGTGAAACACACTGGATAGCTGTCAAAAACATCCTCAAGTACCTACGGAGGACTAAGGATTGGGTATTGACTTATGGAGGCGATACTAAGCTATGCGCAATCGGTTACGCAGATGCTAGCTTCCAAACGGATTGAGATGACTCAAAATCTCAGTCCGGGTTCGTCTTCACTCTTAATGGTGCTGCAGTCAGCTGGAAGAGTTCCAAACAGAGTGTTGTAGCAGATTCTACTACTGAATCCGAGTACTATGCCGCTTCGGAGGCAGCAAAGGAAGCGATATGGATGCGGCAGTTCTTACAAGGACTTTCGGTAGTTCCTAGTTCGAATGACCTGATCACCATCAATTGTGACAATAGAGGTGCCATCTTCCAGGCTAAGGAGCCAAAGTCTAGCAACAAATCTAGACATGTACATCGGAAAGCTCACCTGATCCGTGATTACGTGGAGCAAGAAGACATAGTGATTGACAAGATTGCGACGGATGATAACATCGCGGATCCTCTCACTAAACCATTGAATTATGATAAACATGTAGGGCAAGTTATTTCCATGGGAATTAAACGTGTTCCTGAGTTGTAGTACTTGATTATGGATTTGATACATTATCTTTTTCATATACTATTTATAACTTCATCGTTTTATTATAATATTTTGTTTTTCATGTGGATTGTACTGATAACATTGAACGCCACAAAGTGAACTGAATTACATTATATTTGTTTTTGGTCCGTAATCGCCAATGTGAGCTGATAACTCCGGCTATTATATTGTGCAGTCGATTGATGGTGGGTTCAACGAGCCATAAGTCAAACGGTTGACTTATCGATCACAGATGCGAGATTATAACGATACCTCGTAGGACAACTTTTTGTGACAACGTAATGGAGTCCTAAATGTTTAAAAACATTCGGTGCCAGGTCGTGGATAGGACATCCATTGTGTTCCTAGAGTCGATTCTTTTGACAATTGACTGTCTCTTGAGATTAAGGAAGTTTTTGGGTGACTTTGGTTTCTTTCTCATGGTCTGCTGTAACTGGAGGCTAAGTAGATTTTTTCTGGGTCATTTCATACTGTGCTTACATCTGCAGGATTCGAGTTGAGGAAAATATCCAACCCTTATCAGGTATAGTTATTTCTCAGGGCCACTCGAGAAGTTGTAACTGAAATGCATGGCCATGCTCGAATGTTGATTCGTTTATCAGTTAAGTTATTCTCTAGTCGGGGAAACCACTCTTGATGATGATCGCTTGTAAAATACGACTTTTGTGAATACGGATTTGCAAATTGATTTACATTGAGTGGGAGAAATTTTAGGATATGAGAATCGGTTATCGCACATACACTTGTGAGGACAAGTGGGAGTTTGTTGGAGCTTGTGTCCTCCACAAATTAGTGTGATAACATTTGTAAATCTCTTACAGGTTCACAAGGGTATACTTCGTATTTTAAACAGTTGATTAACGATTACCTAATAACGGTTGGCTTGCAAGAAAGTTTGACGTTATTATCATACAGATGGCGGTAATCAACTGGTCCCTAAAGGTCACACCTATAGGATGTGTTTGAGAGATGTGGTTACAGAAATATAATCACATTGATGCCTTATATGACTAAACAGTTAGTCAATGTGTTGATGAGACAATTATTTAATGAAGATTAAATAATATTAGTTGAGACGAATTAACTGTCAATTCGTAAATTGAATATAATAAGTTATATTTAATTAAATGTATGTAATGTTAGATTGGACGAATTAATCTGTTAATTCGTAATTAAATGTAATCGGTTATATTTAATATCAACAAGATGAATGTGTCATAGTGGTAATAGTGAGGGTACTCAAACCAAGAGGTCAGGGGTTCGATCCTCACTAGATGACAATTAACACATTTTATACATTTTTGGAATAACCGAAAATAAGGAAATCATACTCCTTATTTCAAGGATATGGGCCAAATTTAGGGAAAATAATATCTCCCTTATTCACTCCCATTTTTCGGTTTCAATAAGAGGGAAAGGGAGATCATTTTCTCTACCTGAATTCTCTTTTAACCTATCTCTCCTCTCATAAAAAAAACACAAAATAACCTAAATTTTTACAGAAAATTTGGATCGATTCTAGCATAATCAAACGGCATATCTCATATCATCTTGGGTGCAACTGATAGGAGAATATCATTGAGAAATTGTTCATAGGCCGTTTTTGCTAGGACCGAAGGTTATTTCTTAATCCTTTACTTTTGTTTATGTAATTTTATTTTATGACTAGTGATCATCTTCATAAAATTCGTTATAATCCTTAAATATAAAGGGATGCATACAGATAAATCCCACATTGGACTCGTTGGTCCGAGGTTTGAAAAGTGACGGTTTTTAATTCCGTCGTTTGAAATTTTGGGAAAATAACGAATTTGACTTTCGCTATTTTGTTTTTTTGTTTGAAAAGGACGGTTTTTAATTCCGTCATTTGGAATTGTGAGAAAATAACGAATTTTGAATTCTTTTAGTTCATTTTCATGAAAAGTGACGGTTTTTAATTCCGTCATTTGAAATTGTGGGAAAATAATGAATTTGACTTTCGCTATTTCGTTTTCTTGAAAAGTGACGGTTTTTAATTCCGTCATTTGAAATTGTGGGAAAAAAACGAATTTGAATTTCGCTATTTTGTTATTTGTTTGAAAAGGACGGTTTTTAATTCCGTCGTTTGAGTCTTTGTGAAGATAACGAATTTTGAATTCCGCTATTTCATTTTCTTGAAAAGTGACGGTTTTTAATTCCGTCGTTTGAAATTGTGGGAAAATAACGAATTTCAATTTCGCTATTTCGTTTTCTTGAAAAGTGACGGTTTTTAATTCCGTCATTTGAAATTGTGGGAAAATAACAAATTTGAATTTCGCCATTTCGTTTTTTGTTTGAAAAGGACAGTTTTTATTTCCGTCGTTTGGAATTGTGAGAAAATAACGAATTTTGAATTCCGTTATTTTATTTTCTTGAAAAGTGGCGGTTTTTAATTCCGTCATTTGAAATTGTGGGAAAATAACGATTAGCGAATTTGAATTTCGCTATTTCATTTTTGTTTGAAAAGGACGGTTTTTAATTCCGTCATTTGGATTTGTGAGAAAATAACGAAATTTTAATTCCGCTATTTCATTTTTTTGAAAAGTGACGGTTTTTTATTCCGTCATTTGAAATTTTGGGAAAATAACGAATTTGAATTTCGCTATTTCGTTTTTTTGTTTGGGTTAGACTAACATTTTTGTTAGACGTTTGTTTGTCTTTTTGGTGATTGGTAGGATTAGATCTACTCGTTCTTTGTAGTCCTTCGTTTGAGGATGGTGAAGATGTAAGCGGGGATGTACCCGTTGGTGAGAGGTCGATTCTTTGTGATGGGATGTTTTGTAGGGAATGGGCTTGCCTTCCTCATTGATCATGGATAAGGAGATGTTCTGGCTTGTTGTGTGGGTTCGTCGTAGAATCCCTTTGATAAAAGCTCGTTCTAAATTGGGTGCTAATGAAAGGTCTTTATGGCCAGACATAGAATAGATAAAGAGATGGACACGGAGTTCCGGGTCCTTTGCTTACTCAGTACGGAACGTCTCTTGAGCGTACTCACGTTAAATTGGAACATGTTGTTTGTTTTAAATCAATTCTCAAATCAATTCTCGTTGTCAACGGGAAATGGTAAAGGAAGAGAGAAGAATATACGTGAAAGTTGTGCTTTTATTTAGATAAATAAGATGTTATCACAGACTCGATGAATACGTGTGACTCATGGGGTCAGCCCCCAGTTTGTCACTTGAGAATAAAAGGACAGACACTAGGATAGTTACGAGAAAGCCTAAGACTCGGACTCGGACTCGGACTCAGACTCAGACTCAATCGTAGATACAGACTCCTAATTATCACTTTCCTCTTCGAAGGTCTCCTTCGCAGCATCCAGTGGCTTGAATGTCTGGTCTTGAGCATTGACCCACTTGAGCATTTCACTCTCGCTGTTTGGGACGATATGAGGACAATATTCCATGAGGCTTTCATCTCCTTGCAGAAAGACATGTTCATTAGGGTTGTTTTCATCACTTGGTTGGCATAGGGATGAAGCTATCAGTTGATGGTTGTCGATCATATCTTGAATAACGTGTTTCAGTTTGAAGCATGTTTCAGTATCATGACCTTTGCCTTGATGATATTTGCAATAGGCACTGCCATCCTAGAAACGGGTTTTCCTGCATTTAAGCGGGTCCGGAGTGGGCCCGATTAGTTGTAGCTTCCCTTCAGTCACAAGCTTTAGTAGAGTTGCGGTATAGGTTGTATTGAGGTTAATGAATGTCATTTGAGAACGTTCAACCTTGTTGTTTGACTTGAGACATCCAGGAGGATTGTCTTGACTGCGAGGCACGACTATGATTTTGTCAACTTCAATCATATCTTGAATGGCATTCTTGAGATTGAAGCAAGCTTTGTTGCCATGGCCCTCGCCTTGATGATATTGGCAATAGGCATTTTCGTTCCAGAAACCGGTTCTTTTGTGTTCAGGTTTTTCCGGAGTCGGACCAATGGGTTGCAGCATTCCTTCTTAAGCAAGTATCTCTAGAGCGGTGCCATATGCTATTCCCAAATCTTTGAATACCATTTGTTGTTTTTGCATGGTTCAAACATTGGCGTTTATTTGGATGATCTTGTGAGTTTTGTTTTTGTTTTTGTCAATCTTGGGCGGAAGCAGGACTTGGTCGTTGTCAATGGGAAGTTTTTGGGATGTTGTGGACACGGGGGCCACGGGGGCGCTTGGGACAAGCGTTTGCATTTGTGGAGTCGCCACCAATTTTTATGGGAAATTGGAACCGTTCGAATAGTCGTGTCATGTCAAGACACAAAGTAGTGACATGAACACTAAGAACTCGTTACCCTTAGCATTCTATGTCCAGAATGACTCTCGTGGATGCCACTGAACACGGATGTTCACAGAGATCTGGAGTAAGGGGTGAGGGTACGTATTAAGAAGTTCTTTTATGGAACACCTAATCCCGCCTGCCTCGATAGCGACCTCTACTAATGATTAGGGAAATCGTTCGTACTTGATATGCTGTCGATTATATGCATGCGATGCAACATCCAACGTTTTGATCATAGCATGTGAAAACTAACTAAGTCGGTGAACAAGTTATTAGCACTTATTATTGTCTTATTAGGGTTTAGGATTAATTACATGTGAAAAAACAGTAAATAAATCATACGGAAATAAATACGAGAAATAAATAACGATAATTAAAATTACAATAAATTAAAATAATTTAAATGATTTACGTCAAAAATATACTTAAGACGGACAATTTGAGAAAATGAAGGAAAATAAACTAAGGTTAGAAAACATGGACAGATTAAGGGTGATATTACGGCTAATAGTCAATTAATTACGTAATTAAAGGATTAAATCAAAGGAAGAACGAAAGTTCAGAGACAGAACTCATCCCGGAACAGGCGCAGCATTGCCGCGTTCCTTGGAAGAGGCGCAGTATTCACTGCGTCTGTTCCTGAGGTGAGTTCTGGCTGTGAAGTCAGAACTGCGGGTTGTTTAAGTTCATTGGTAGGTTTAAAGGATTGATTATTGATATTTGACGCGGATGAAAGTGATTTAGCGTATTATTAACATGTAAAACCGTCATAAAACCAATAAAACAAATTATAAACGAATTATGGCTAATTAGATTAAATTATGAAGATGGAAACGAACTTGAGGGACGTGGCAAACTGGAAATAAACGGTGAAAACATGTACTAAAGACGAATCCCAGAAACTTGATATGAACAAATCGAGTCTCCAAAATGCAGGTTTGGTTTAATGGCGAAAACCCACAAATATAGATTATAAGGGATTTAAACCGTAAATAAAATATGATATTTATTAAGAATATATTAAAATTTGTATTATGTATGGAAAAAGGGAGAAGAGAAGAAAACAAAACAAAAGAATGAAATCAACAGAGAACCGAGCAAGAAGAAGAAAAGCAGGAATAACTGCGGCAGCCTCTGGAAGAGGCACAGCAGATGCTGCATTCCTTCTCTAGGTCTGTTTACTGCTGATTCGTAAAAAGGGTTTGATAAAAGGGTTTTTAGAAGTCGGTTTTAAATATGTTTTTGACGTAAACCTTACATTAATTAGTACAAAAATAAAATACAATAAAAAGATGGGATTTACACCCTCATATTTACATGTTTGACAAAACGAGATTAACTAAGTTAACGTATAGTGATTGCTCGACTCGAATGTATGTAGAAAGTGCCCTCGTTAGAGGATTTAGATTAAATTGATTGATGTGTAGTGGTCAAATTGGTCGGTCATGCAACGTGACTGGAACTCAGAATGATCTGAGCTTACGTGGTTGATTGATCAAGCACGTAGGCGTTGAAAACATAGAGCACGGTCTTAGAATGCAAAGGGAGAAGAGAAGGGCGGCCACTCGCGTAAAAAATATGTGGAACGAAGGTCCCTATTTATACTAGAAAATATGGAGAGTTATGGAATGACACAAACTTTGGAAAAAAATCACGGAAAAATCTGAACATACGCAGAAATGAGCTGGGGAAGAGGCGCAGCAGCTGCGGCGATCCTTCGAAGAGGCGCAGCATCTGCTGCGTCATTTCCCCAGAGGTTTCCTACTACGGAAGAAAGAATTCCGCGTTTCTATTAGGAAATTGCGGTGGATCTCTACTTCCTTATTCTTTAAAATAAGGTTTTCGCTATATATTTTACCAAAAGATATAATTTAAATTTATGGAATAAATATCCGGAATAGTCTAGGGCATTCCGACTCGGCATTTTGAACGATTTCTTAGAAAATGAAGCGGTTTTTGACGCGGACTCCAAATGAACTCTAATTACTGTCAAAACGACCGTATCGGTGCGTAGATGACGACCAAGGGGTAGACACAAGTATTTGAGCTATCACTTGACGATAAACTTACGAACTGTCATAAATCATTGCGCGTACCAAACATGCGGCCCAATCATCACTGGGTGGCTGGCGGGAGGTGCAGAAATGAGGTGTCTAGAGAGCCCCTACTTTGACTTAGGCTTGGACAAGGCGAAAGTCAAAGTATAGCCATCAGGTCAATCGAATACTACAACCTGACGACTATGGCGACGCAAGGCGGCTCAAGGGGTCTGAGCCAAGGACCTATCGTCGGGAACATTTTAGAGTCTGTCAACTATCGGGGAGGGTCGTTTAAAGTCCATTAGACTACGTAAGGAAGCTCGCCAGCCATAAGAAGCAACCATACCTGAGACACCCCTGGGTGAAACGAGACTGAAGGCGCTTCGGCAATACTCTTTGGTCTGAAGATAACTTGGTGTCTGAAGGCATTAGAGGTCACAAGGATTATGAAGGTTACTGAAAGTTGTCTGAAAGAATAAAGGATCATTTGAAACGAATAATATTGATAAAAGCAGGATTTCGGTAGAAACTGCTGTGGGAAATTGCTGACGATCCTGTCCGGATTGGATCATGTCTGGGAATCTGCTTGTGTCGGCTTCCAAGCGAACTCTCGTCGGGGAGTATGTTGATGACTCTGTCTGGATTGAATCATTTCTGGGAATCTGCTTGCATCGGCTTCCAAGCGAACTCCATCTCTCGAGAAGTGCAGTCGGTTGTCATGAACTCTTGTTGGATAAAATAATATCGATATGTTGATAAAAGCATATATAAAACACCGCTGGAAACCCGCTCGTTGTTGCAAGTGAAATCTCGATAAAAGGTCTTTGCTGGGAGATAAAATACTGCGATGGTTCACAGTCTGCTTTAGAGAAATACGGGTCCGGAGAAAAATAAATGCCCAAAAGAACCAAATCTATCATGTAAGGTCTGGGGAAGAGGCGCACCAAAGATGGGCCCACAAATAACCAACTTATAACGAACTTTTGAAAATTGAGCTGGAGGGAAGCTGGGAAAGAGGCGCAGCAGGTGCTGCGTCTTTTCCCAAGCTCATCCCTGTCTGAGTAAAAAATACGACTTAAGTCGTGTTTATGTTTTTATTTCAAAACATAAACTCTTCACCTTTCCCTCTAATTCCGACCAAATTCCGCCAAAAACTTGATCAATTCTTTCCATTAATCATGACTAATCGAGGTATGTGTCTTACTCTTGCTTTAATTCTTATTTTTGCTTTGATTTTGATCGAAAACAATTATGGTTCTTATACCCAATATGTCGAAAATTTGGGGTTTTTCCCCCTAATGGATTTGTCTTGTAGAATTGATATTAGAAATGGATGATTGGCAATGTTAGGAACATAACCATGTATTATTTTTGAATTTTCGTCAAGTATTGAGCATTTGAGCGATTTTGAGACGGTTTCTCCGCTGTTTCGAAAATTGCTTCGAATACGCCTGTAGGATTATCCATTTTTGATGAAATTTAGTTTTCTAGAACCCTTGTGTAATGGGTAAACTTCTTACCATGTTGGATTTTTGGTTTGTAACAGCTTTTTCAGGACACTTTTCTAGGGCATAATCGCTATTATAGAGAAATGCTGCCGAATTTTTGACCCAAACCCGTGACTATGCTTGGACTTAGACTTGACTTGACCCAATGTTCCACATAAGTGGTCGGGTTTCGAAACAAATGGCCAAAGATGGCGATAAAATGCCATTTTTAGGGCTTAAAAACACTTGAAAATGCTTGAAATGACCTTATCAAGGCTCGTCGTGGCTTAACGCGGCCTATCCTACCTTAATCTTACAGGTGACGTTCCTTCAACATCGGGGAGGGCTCCCATGGACGTGGACTTCGACCCTTCTCTCGCTCTTGTAGGAGATGAGAGAGAGGAGGTGGTACAGGAGGAGGCTGAGGAGGTCCCGAGGAGGGCAAACGATGGACGAGGTGGTCGCCAGCTAGTGGGGGCACCCGAGAATTGGGATGGCAGACAACTTATTTGGGCAGCAGAGAGCCACTTGTCATACAGGACGGCGAGGAGTTTAGTAAATCTCGAACTTGTCACTTCCTATTTACCTTCCTTTATTCGTTTAATGTTTCATTTCCCATTTCTTCGTGCTAAAGATAGCATTTTCTTCAAATTCACGCAGGATGTCGGGAACATGAGGTCTTTTTCCGGGTACACTACGATGATGGACGCCTACGAGAGACTGTCGGAGGAGGAGAAGGCCATCATCGAGTTGGGAGCCTTCGGAACCTTGGTGGGAGCGTGGAGGGCGATCAAGGAGAGGAAGAATCGGGCTAACCTTTGCCTGATTCGAGCTTTCCTTGATCGGTACTGGGACATGACCTCGACTTTCCATATGCCTTTTGGAGAGGTCGGGGCCACTCTTAAGGACTACGGCATGATCTCAGGTCTCCCGTACGGAGAGGAGGTGTTTGTGTGGCCGTTGACGGCCAAGAGAGTGGACTCACCCGAGGCGAGGTGGCTGATCGGCTGGAACCTGGCGGAGGGTGCTGCTACCGTTCTGGGTTTGGTGCCGAGTTCTTACGTCAGGGACTACTTTGCAGGTAGGACCCCGGCGACGTTGCTGATGGTTGGGAGCAGGATGGCTTCTCCTGCTTGTACTGCAGAGCAGAGGGCTCGTTTGTGGCTCTGGTGGTTCTTGTCTTCGATTTACCTCGGAGAATAGGAGGAGAGGCTGTCGATGAAGCTTCTTCCGTTCCTTTCTGACTTGAGTGACCTAGGTCGGTGGGACTGGGTTACTTCTGGCTTTGCGGTCCTCATTCGCTACATGAGGGCCGTAGTACGTCCCGAGCTGATGGAGAAGGGGACTTCTCCTGCTACTATTGGTCCTGAACTCTTGTTGGAAGTATGATCCTTTACTTGTGCATTTATGAAAAAGATCGTTATTTCTTCATATACTTCCATTTATATCGAATTGTCAAAGATCATCATCGATATTCTTCTTGTTTATAGGCGTGGGCGTACTCCTACTTTCCCAACTTCGCGCCCAAGAGGACGGAGCCTGAGCCGAGGGCGTACCCGGTTGTGAGGGATTGGGTAGTGTGTCGTAGGAAGAGCGAGCACATTTCTTATAATGTTTGTCGACGGGGCGTGAACGCCCTCAAGTTGGAGAACGTAAGTTTTTTTGACTACTTTTCTTTATTGTTATTTTTATTTAGGAGCAATCATAGGAATGACCCCCTTTCTCGTTTAGAGCCGATCATAGGAATGACCCTTCGTTTACTTGTTTTTTTAGTGGGTGCCTAGAACCTGGGTGGACTACCCTGACGCTTCGGCTTTCCTGGCTGAGGTCCTTCGACCTAGGAGTTTGAGTCAGTTGCTTTTAAGGACGTCCATGAGTCCAGTGTGGTACTTGGGCGAGCGTTTGACTCGTCAGTGCTCTCGTGACACATTTGCGGTTCCCATTGATCCTTCACGGACGATTTTTAGGGAGCCCTCTGATGCTGAGAGAGAGGCTGGCTTGGCGGACGCTGGCGGTGACGCTCTTCTCCTTCCAGACAAGGAGTACTCTGAGTTCGTTCACCGGAGGTTAGCGTTCTGGCCGATCGTGGTAAGTATCTTACTTTTGAATTGAATTGACAAACTGACGAATGATCGTCGAATGAAGAATTCATTTGAACTTCGCAGGAGATCGAGGTGGCAGGCGTCGAGCCCCCAGCGTACCCAGAGACACTTGAGTACACCGACGCGGTGGGGATGACGATGATCTCGGAGATCCGTGACTTCGGCGAAGAGCTGACGAATGTTGGCCTGGAGGAGTAGCAGTACTTAGTGAGGAGGGTAAGCCCCCAGTTTCGGCTGTCTTTTGTTGTTTTTACTGTATAAAAATAAATTCGTTCTTTTCTGAAAACTTTTGTCATTCAAATGCAGGTGGCACCGTCTCAGCACAAGGCGTTATGGAGGATGGACAACCGGCTGCGGGCATCGCCCATCGAGGCACTTGTGGGCGGTCGAGGGCGGCAGGTATGAACCTCTCATTCTCTTTATTTCATTTCAAATTTTGTCGCAATTTCTTGTATTTGTTTTGAAATGGTTGAATGAAAAGACTGAAATGAGGCATTTCTTTACTATTTCCAGAGAGAGCGTGACCTGGAGCGCGAGCTGGCGCAGTCCCGAGAGGAGACAACTCGCCTGTTGAGGGAGTAGGAGGTCAGAGACGCTGAGATCCCTGCCCTCAAGGCAACCGTAGCTGAGCTGGGTGGCGACCAAGAGTAGCCGCTTTTCCTTTTTGCTGTTTTGTATATACTTTGTACATTTTGAACTTCATTTTCGGACATTTCGGACATTTCGGACCTGTTTTGGGCGAGAGGCCCCAGTTTGATGCCCTTATCACGTTTTGATTGTATATACGACGGCCTGAGTGCCTTTGCTGCTGGATGTTTGTTGTCCCTGCAGGTTAGCTTAAAAACAGGTTTGGTAGATGACGGTTTACGCCGTCATGCTGCCGAAATTTACATAGAATTTACAAATAAAAAACACAATGCATGGGTGGCTTAGATTAACGCAAAAAGATGCCCGAAAATGAGCAAAAAAAGTGCAAAAAGATGCCCGAAAACGAGCAAAAATGACGAAAATGTGCCCAAAAATGAGCAAAAATGACTGGACGGTAGGGAGGGCTACCCCCTAAAAAAAACATAAAAAGAAATGTATAAGTGTGAAATATAGTGAAAATGAGGAGTGAAATGTTTCCCCTAAAAAAGAAAATAAAATAAAATGGGTAAGTGTGCTTGTTTGGCGAAAATGTCGATTTCGTCACGAAAAGCTAACCCAAAAATAATTAGCAAATATAAAATTTGGTAATTTGACGGAATTACCAAAATAACATTCTATAAGAAAAGGAAATCGTAGGAAAAACAAATTTGGAAAGATCCAAATCTGAAAATCACGGAAATCAGCCTAAGGGAAGAGGTGTAGCAAGAGCTGCGACTCTTCGAAAAGGCGCAGCAGATGCTGCACCATTTCCCCAGCTACTCAGTTCTCGACCGAAATTAGGAAGTTGCTTTTAGTATAAATAAAGACTTCGGGGAAGCTCTTATTCACACAATTCCTCATCTTTATTCCGTCTATCTCATAAAAGCTCTCATATCTTCATAAAAAACTTCAAAATTATGGAGACTTTTGAAAACCGTCTCAAGGAGTGGACGAATGAGTACACAAATGTTAAGTAACATGACATGGGTGCTTTTAATTTAGGATCGATCTTGAGTCTCAAATTAGTGAAGATTGTGAAACCTTTCTTGGTTGCCTGTCTTGACTATTGGGACCCGAATTTCCATGTATTTGCCTTTCCTGGAGTCGATATTTGTCCTTTCCCTGAAGAAATAGCTGCTATTGGAGGATGGGTGATACCCGTCGTTGTGAGTACCAAAAATAATATTTATAATCCAACTACAACTATAGACAGTGGTAGCAGGGTCGAACCACATGGAGGCGAATGTAATTAATAATTGTCTATTTCTAGTCTTGAGGTAACAGTATGTGGGGGTTGGTTGATTTGAGTGATCTATAGCTAAGGCAATAAAAGTAAAATAAACTAAACAGTAGATGAAATCAAGAATAAAAAGGGTACTAGGATGGTCGGTTCACTATAGTTTCGGCGGCAGCATACTAAGTAGGTCTAAAACAAACACATGAGGTGGGAAAATAAGAGGTCCTCTCGGTCCACTCTCACAAGTAGCATCTTTCGATCTCGCTACAGGTCCCTAATATCACTAATACTGACTTTCGTCCTGAAAAGTGACTAAAAATCTAAACGATACCTATCTTTCGATCTCAGCATAGTTTAGTCATCTTAATTGGTAGTCTAACAACATTCCCTATCTTTCGATCTAACGAGCCAGCCAATTACTAATCATTCAACTTGTCGCATGCATTCGATTCGTCAAAAATAACAATTAAAACAATTAAAACGAAACACAACTCACGTGGCCAGTCGATCGACCAGGGAGCCCAGTCGATCGACCGGCGTGCGAAATAGGGTTCCCTAGTTCTAATGCCGCCTATACTATAATTCCCCTACATCCTAGCACGAAGAAATTAGCTACTCATACTAGGAATGATAACAACAATGAAATTGACTAATAAATCTACTGAATTCATGCTTGAAACGATTAAACAATTAAATAACATAAAACGATAATATTTGCTTTGGAAACTAACTAGCAATTTCTATACGACCAACGATAATGAGGCAATGAAACTGAATAAGAACAGAGGGAATACCGAAATTGCAGAGAAAGGATCAAAAACCGAACGAAGAGAAATTGTATAAAATACTGAACGAACTTAGAACCCTAATTATTTCCCTAAAGTTTCTGATAAAAGACTTGATGAATAATGCTTAATGTCAGTTACGTTATATAGAAAATATACGTAACACTTATTTCTAAAACCTAAAATACAATGGGCTTCAAGTTTCTCGATCTTTTAATTCACGTCTGAAGTAGCGGGTTGGTCGATCGACCACTGTGACCGGTCGATCGACTAAAGAGACCGGTCGATCGACTGCTTTAGCTGGTACTTGACAGTTAATTTCTCGTGGATTTGTCATTTCGGGCCTCGAAATGCGCACCAAGCTCGTTCCTTGAGTAAATACTTCACGTCAATTACAATGCAGAATAGTCGGGGATAGATTTGGCTCAATATCTACTCATTTCCGCATAATTCTGCAATATTACATAAAAATACAAAAGTAGACGAAATGGGGCAAATAGTAGCCTTAAACTACATAAATGAGCTCTGAAATGCGTGTAAAATAGGGTGTAAAACATCATATAAATGACACGCATCAAACTTCCCCAAACCAAACCTTTGCTTGTCCCCAAGCAAGAACTAGACTCGATTCTAAAACCAAATGGAACGAGTTCAATCTCAGAGCGAAATGCAAACCGAATAGCCTAAACCAATTTAATGCATTAACCAACAATCAATTAATAAGGTGAATCATGCAAACGAGTTATGTAGTCGTTAAATACTGCTGAACTGTCAACTATAGAGACTTATCAAATCGGACTCTCACGGGTCGCTCAAATCACTCAAATAAGCACAAGGTGATTAATGCATAAGATAGAAAGAATTCATTTTGTAGTGACGCTCACCTAACTACGACCTACAAGAACATGCCTGCAATCTAATATGAAAGTAATCTCTATGACCATACATATGCATTCCAACCAACAAAAGACCATGACACATGCCGAGGTAAATATGGATATGTGTGAGCTATGGGTAAGAAAAGGCAAAACATATTATGGGAATGTGGAGGTACAGGTGATCAAGCTAGTACCGAAACAAAACCATATAACAACATCCAACTTCTTGCTCAATATTAACAATAAACCCGGTGCTAAAGATCAAGCACTAAACTCACAATCTCCAGTATAATCAATCAACTCCCCATAAGATATAAATGAAACATGGGAGCAAAAATCGCCATTTAAGTAAGGACTTGAATCGTGCGAATTGATTTTTTCTTTTTCTTCTTCTCGGGCAACGGTCGATCGACCAAGTAGAGCAGTCGATCGACTGCTTTGAACAGTACAACACTCTTTTCTTTTTTCGAATCATTTTTCCTCTATTGTTTTTTCTTTCTTTCTTTCCTTTTTCATGTTCCCAACAACATCTCAAAAAGCGCAATGGCTACCAAAAACGAAGTGACAATCCCACGGACACAGACTACTAGCTTGACAAGGGCAGGCTAAATGTAGGATGTAGTTAACGGGACAAAAAGGCTATTTTTGGTAGTGTGAAGCTTATGGGCAAAAATGAGAAAAGGGAACCTCTACCACATGTGTCAACAAACCACAAACCGAATGCATACAGGTATTAAGTAGATCAAGTTCATATTTATGCACATTAATGTAACATGTCTCATAAGGAGTAACTACTCACAATCCTAGATAAACTGGTCATGAATGTCACCAGTTATAAGCTCTAAAACTCAGAAAATATCAGTAGCTTGCCAAAAATCTAAGTCAAGTCTCAAGTCCAGCAAGATAAATTAACGAAAACTCGTAGACTATGCAAATGATTCTACTAATAACATGTCAATTAGCAAGGCTTAGGCATAAACAGATGCAAATGCAATGTCATCATTGAAATTCTACCGTTCCGACTCGACCTATATGCTAAAGTAAAACGTGAAATTTTTGAAATTTTTCAATTTTTTGGAATTTTTTATATATAATGGAATGAAATAAACAAATGCAAACTGAAATGTAAACGGGAATGCACGCAAATGAAATGCAACGCAAAACCCTTCCCCAAACCAAATCGCACAATGTCCCCATTGTGCAAAATCATGTAATGAAATAAAAGGAAGACGGGAGTTTGCGAAAATGAATAAATAAATATGACACGAAGTAAGGACTTAGAAACTCACAAGACTTTAAGCGCAGCAAAAGGAAACCTCCCCAAACCAGCGTGAGCTAGGAGGTTTCAGTAGCCAGCAGTGCTACCATAGGTGCCTGAAAAGATAAACAATACCACGCATAAAACCGAGAAAACAATTTTGATGCGATGACTATGTGCAAAAATTGAGAAAATGGAAGAAATCAAAAAGATGAAGGAAAATAAAGTGGAGTAGAAAACTCCCTCAATTCCGCAAATCAACCAAACACAGCAGGGGAGAGGTCGTGAACAGGTACAACAGTGATAACGGTCGATCGACCATAGCAGTTAGTCGATCGACCGGTAATGAACAGGAACAGAAGCTCCTGGAAGTCGCACGTCAGTCGATCGACCAGGGTAGGCGGTCGATCGACTGGAAATACAGCTGTAATTTTCTGATTTCTTCAAATTAGCTCGAGAACTTGAGCTAATATGGTCTATAAACCTGCAAACGCACATAATACGCGCCCAAAACTGCGCAAAAACCCAAACAAAAGTCTAAAGCAATAAAAATCCTAAGCAAGCTTAAAAGAGCGAAGTCTCGCGCACACAAAAACAATAAAGAATGTCTAAAAGCAATAAAAGTGTAAATGTTTTTGAAGAAGCTTCAATCAACTAATAGTTGATCAAGAACGGCCATGGAATGGCCCACTTGGTCGGCTCCTGGCTACAAAAGGTAGCCTCAATAGTGCTCATCTTCTCAGCTGCACTCTTCTCAACTCCAACATCCGCAGAACTCAACGGATCAACATGTCGGACATCTTCCCATTCAATGACCTCTTCGGACTCGTCGGAATCAAGATCAGACTCCGTTGCTTTGACTGGCTCATCTTCGGGTTCCTCATCCGTGCCATAGCTAAGGCATCCTAGACCGCCTCTTTGAACGATTGGCTCCTTCACAGATGGAGCAACTTGTGGCTCTTCCTTCCCCAAACCAGCTCCTGCAATGTCTAAAACAGAAGAATTGTCCTCCACTTTGCTCCCAATCTGGGGCGGAGGTGTCACAACAGGAGTAGGAATAGAAATAGGCATATCAGGAAGTATAAAATAGGATTTCTTTTCAGAAACCGTATTACAAGTGACGGGCCACATGGGGTCTTTCTTCCTAGCCGTCTGGGCAAAGACAATGGAATGCTTTCCTACTTTGAAGGTCAAGGTCCTAGAGCCAACATCAATAACTGCACCAACAGTGTGCAGAAATGGTCTACCTAGTATGATAGGTATGTGTGCATCTTCGGGCATATCAAGCACAACGAAGTCAACAGGGAAGAAAAACATCCCTATTTGCACAGGGATGTCCTCTAAGACTCCTATTGGCTGAACCGCAGTTCAGTCAGCCATCTGTACGGTCATGTTCGTGACTGCAAACCTATTCAACTTCAATTTCCTAGCTAGACTCAAAGGCATAACGCTAATACTGGCTCCTAGGTCACATAAGGCTTTCTCAATAGGAAAGGTGCCAATATTACATGGGACAGAAAAACTTCCTGGGTCTTCTAGCTTAAGGGGTGCAGTATGGGTCAAATAAGAACATGACTCCTCAGTTAGTGCGACAGTATGCACAGTTTCAAGTGACTTCTTTTTAGACAGTAATTGCTTCATAAACTTCATGTAAGCAGGCACTTGATTAACTAACTCAAGAAAAGGAACTTGTACGTTTAAGCTACGAACAACATTTTCAAACTTATTAAACGATACCTGTTCCTTCGTCGGCACCAATCTCTCTGGATAAGGGGCTGTAAGAAGCAACATAGCCCTCTCCTCTAAATCTCTCATGCCGGCATCGGTGGACTTTGGGTGAAAGTCCACTACCTTCTCTTTGTTGTAGCTTGATCCCTCTTCAGACCGTCTTAAATGTGAACCATTAATTGACATAGGGTCGTACTTCGGAACCGAAACGGACACATCAGCAGTCGGGTCTGGCCTCAATATTTTCGGGGCAGTCGTACCCCGAAACAAGTGATCCCTCAAGTTATCGGGCATCGGAGGACGAAAAGGTTCACTATCAGCAGCGCAGTCAGTCGATCGACTGGGTTGGTCAGTCGATCGACTGACCTCTACAGGAACAGTAGCTTCTGGTTGTCGCAGAACGGTCGATCGACTGGGTATGTCAGTCGATCGACCGACATACCTGCTGATCGTCTTTTTCTTGTTTTTATTCGTCACTGCCTTCTTCTTGCTTGGTTCCGCCTTATCTTTTTCAGTGACATCCTCAGCCATAGCGGGCCCATCAAGGGTAGACCCACTCCTCAAAGTGATAGCATTAAGGGTCTCTTTTTGGTCCGTCTGAGTCGGTAAGTGTCCTGGAGCTCGGGTTGTATTCTTGCTAGCCAATTGAGCAATTTGGCTCTCTAGCATCTTCATCCCGGCCTCTCTAGCTTGAGACTCTTTCAGCAACAAGTTATTTTACTCAGTAAAATCGGACCCTTGTGATTGTTGCTGCTGCTGTGGGACATACGAAGGCTTTTGGTACTGCCGTTGCTTATGAGGGGGCACATAAGTCTGCTGCTGCTGCTGTTGAGTCGGATTCAGGACATTTTGGCTACTCCACCTCAAGTTCGGGTGGACATTCAGCTCATAGTAAGTGTTTGTCTGCCTATAATATTGAAAGGCAGCACAAGACTCAAAGGGACTAGGACAATTTTCTGAAACATGTCCCTCAGCTCCACACCTTTTACAGACGAAAGGACCGTCTGAAACAACATTCACATGGTAAACCCCTCCTTTTGAAGCTCCTCCCAACTCGTACTTATCAAATCTCGCCGTGAGAGCCTCTAATGCAGCCACAGAAGGAGATTCAGCACTCCTCCTTTGATTCCCCCTGAAATTCCCATACTCAGCTTTATGGGTGTCCAGATCATCAATAATCTTCCACCCCTTAGTCTCTCCCATATTCTCCTGGAATCGGCCACTAGCTGCAGCATCCAAGATAGCCCTCTGATCGTCGTACAGCCCATTATAGCACTGATTGCATAGACTCCACTTTTCGAACCCATGGTGCGGAATGGTTCGCACCAGCTTCTTGAAACGGACCCATGCTTCATGAAAGTTCTCATCAGGCCCCTGTTTAAAGCTCGTGATCTGAGCTCTAATGGCATTGGTTTCGAGGCAGAAAAATACTTCTTGTAAAACGCCAAGGCCAACGAATTCCAGTCAGTTATCCCACTGGCAGCTCGATCCAGGTCTCTATACCACTCCCTTGCAGCATCACGAAGAGAGAATATAAACATGGTCTCCTTCACCTGGTCCTGGGTCACACCGGTTGGTGGGGGTATGGAACAGCAATAATCAATAAATGTCTCCATGTGCTTAGCTGCATCTTCATTCACAGCTCCCCCAAACTGGTTTCTCTCAACCAAGTTGATATAAGACGGCTTCGGCTCGAATTTTCGGTCCGTCCCTGGTAAAGCAAATCCCTTATAGAGATTCGCGGCTGTCGACTCAGAGTGACTGGCAATAGTTGCTTCTTCAGCCATTTCTAGAAAGTCTGGAGAAGTGACTGTCTCAGCCGATGAATTAGAAACTGGATATGAAGGTGGATCCTCCTCAACTAGAGCGTTCTCGTAGTAACTAAACAGAGTACTCAACTCTTCCTCTATCGGCAATATCCTAGATGATCGCCTCAACTCACGCAAAGTCTTTTCAATCTCAGGATTGATCGGTAGTAGTTCACCACCATGTGACCTGCGCATAAGAAGAAACTACAAAAAGAATATGAGAATAGTTTAAGGAACAAATGTCCCTTAAACTAAGAAACAGACTAAAATAAAACAACTAAGAATTAGAACAATTGCCCCCCCGGCAACGGCGCCAAAATTTGATACCCGTCGTTGTGAGTACCAAAAATAATATTTATAATCCAACTACAACTATAGACAGTGGTAGCAGGGTCGAACCACAGGGAGGCGAATGTAATTAATAATTGTCTATTTCTAGTCTTGAGGTAACAGTATGTGGGGGTTGGTTGATTTGAGTGATCTATAGCTAAGGCAATAAAAGTAAAATAAACTAAACAATAGATGAAATCAAGAATAAAAAGGGTACTAGGATGGTCGGTTCACTATAGTTTCGGCGGCAGCATACCAAGTAGGTCTAAAAAAAACACATGAGACGGGAAAATAAGAGGTCCTCTCGGTCCACTCTCACAAGTAGCATCTTTCGATCTCGCTACAGGTCCCTAATATCACTAATACTGACTTTCGTCCTGAAAAGTGACTAAAAATCTAAACGATACCTATCTTTCGATCTCAGCATAGTTTAGTCATCTTAATTGGTAGTCTAACAACTTTCCCTATCTTTCGATCTAATGGGTCAGCCAATTACTAATCATTCAACTAGTCGCATGCATTCGATTCGTCAAAAATAACAATTAAAACAATTAAAACGAAACACAACTCACGTGGCCAGTCGATCGACCAGGGAGCCCAGTCGATCGACCGGCGTGCGAAATAGGGTTCCCTAGTTCTAATGCCGCCTATACTATAATTCCCCTAAATCCTAGCACGAAGAAATTAGCTACTCATACTAGGAATGATAACAACAATGAAATTGACTAATAAATCTACTGAATTCATGCTTGAAACGATTAAACAATTAAATAACATAAAACGATAATATTGGCTTTGGAAACTAACTATCAATTTCTATACGACCAACGATAATGAGGCAATGAAACTGAATAAGAACAGAGGGAATACCGAAATTGCAGAGAAAGGATCAAAAACCGAACGAAGTGAAATTGTATAAAATACCGAACGAACTTAGAACCCTAATTATTTCCCTAAAGTTTCTGATAAAAGACTTGATGAATAATGCTTAATGTCAGTTACGTTATATAGAAAATATACGTAACACTTATTTCTAAAACCTAAAATACAATGGGCTTCAAGTTTCTCGATCTTTTAATTCACGTCTGAAGTAGCGGGTTGGTCGATCGACCACTGTGACCGGTCGATCGACTAAAGAGGCCGGTCGATCGACTGCTTTAGCTGGTACTTGACAGCTAATTTCTCGTGGATTTGTCATTTCGGGCCTCGAAATGCACACCAAGCTCGTTCCTTGAGTAAATACTTCATGTCAATTACAATGCAGGATACTCGGGGACGGATTTAGCTCAATATCTACTCATTTCCGCATAATTCTGCAATATTACATAAAAATACGAAAGTAGACGAAATGGGGCAAATAGTAGCCTTAAACTACATAAATGAGCTCTGAAATGCGTGTAAAATAGGGTGTAAAACATCATATAAAAGACACGTATCAATAGGACCCGAAGAATGCACCCGCTGTACCTCTTAGCTCTCAAGGGTATAAGGGTAAATTTAGAGACTTGCTCGGGTTGACCAAGGCTGAGGTGGACCGTCTTGTGACCTCAAAAGGAGTCTGTATGTTTGACTTCATTGACCGATTTATAAATAGGGAAGACCCTTCTATTTCTTATGTTGCGAGACGCAGGGCGTTCGGGTTTTGTCTACTTCGCTGCTATGTCCTTCGAGGGCATGTTGAAAAGGAGATGAGAGGAGATCCTCATTTCTTGAGCATAGCAGAACAAATGAAGCTGCGCAAGAGCCCATCATGCCTTTGCTTAGGAGTGATCATTCTTGGTTTAGATAACAGAAAGGCCAATCGCGAGCTTCCTTATTTGGGAACTCCCATTATTCTGCAAGTAAGAACCCGCTTTCCTTCTTTTTCAACCGTTTTTCTTATTATTTTTTTTTCGTTTTTTTCTTTCTTTCGTTTTTTTTTTCGGTTGAAATATGGGCACTAATTCCCGTCTTCTTCTTAGGTATGGCTGATGGAAAGGCTGCGGTTGATCCAGCCCCCAGTTAATGTGCCAGGATACCATGCTCGATCAATTGCAATGCGAACCAGACTCTACATGGTTGACTTTACTCGGGTTTGCAACTATTGGGAGAATAAGCTGAAGAGTGAAGGAGAACCCCTAATCCGGTGGATTGTGCCATGGTGGCATCTCAGGTCAGTCACTGAAGTTTCATCCTTAGACCTGACTCGGTCAGTTCACATCCCCGGCTTGGAATTCATGATTTGTATCTTTCCGGAGAGATTAATGAGGCAAGTGGGCCTTAAGCAGAAGATTCAGAAGCTCGATACCCTTCCTCAGACCGCCGCAGCACATACGATAGAGACTCGTCGAGAGTGGGCAATCAAGTGGGCTCAGAGGAATATGTGGTTCATACCTACTCCTATTGGCTCCATGTGGGTATCTGACTCATACTTGCAATGGAGGAAGGCTGCTACTCCTGAAGAGTGTGAGAAATTGAGGAAGCACGAGCTGTTGACTACAAGATTAGTGAGGTAGCAAAGGAGAACCATAAGTACTTGACCGAAGAGGGAGAAGAGGCCGGGTTCCGAGTCGTTCATCCGTCGAAGAAACCGAAGACCACTCATGCCGTAGAAATGGTGGTGGAGCGAAATGGCAAGTCTAGACCGCGAGAGAGACCTTTGGTGATTAGGTCGGAGATAGCACAAGAGCGTCCGGCTCGTGGTCTAGACAAGAAGTATGACAAGGGTGACAAAGGCAAAGGGAAGATGGAAGAATAGCCTTAGTCGTATTATTATTATTTATTATTATTATTTAAGTTGTAATAAACGGCGGGATTTTTAGAATCCTAGCCTACTATTTTATTTTCAGCATTTCATATTTTTTGGCATATTATTATTATTATGGAACAAATGAATAAAAGATTTATTAGTTATGAAACTATTATGATTTCCTTTTATTATTCTTGTCGAATTTCAAATGCAAATGCAAATGTCCTTCTATTTAAATTTTTAAATAATGGGTTGTGTCCTGTGAAGGACTGCCTACGTATTCATAAAAAATGAAATCAAACCCTGTGCGTAGTTCGAATAAATGTAAAAGAATAATTGTTCGAAGCAAGAGCTTGTAATGAACTTTGGAAAATAAGCATGAGCTTTACTTACTCCTAAAATACAATTCAATTTATTTGATGATGTGAGGATGTCGAAATGCCAAAACGCAAGAGCATAGTGACATAAGCTTTCTTTCAGTGGGCCAGGGGCCATTTTTATTTCGTGTCTCATGAGCGGCACGTGGGTGTTGCGCGAGGCGCGTTTCCTATCTGATGCTAAGGGTAGTACCGTTATAGTTGGTCGAGGTTAGTTAGGTTAGAAAATTCGTTCCCATCTAGGTCTATGATCCTAACTGCACCCCCTGAGAGTATGGTCTTGACTAAGAAAGGGCCGGCCCAGTTGGGTTTAAACTTTTCACGTGGATCGACAGGTAGTAGAGCTCTGACTGATTTCAGGACTAAGCCTCCTTCTTTGATGTTCTTAAGCTTAAACCTTTTATTGAAGGCTCGTTTGATACGTGCCTGATATGTTTGCACATTATGTAATACGCGCAACCTTCGTTCATCCAAGAGGATGAGTTCTTCATAACGATCCTTATTCCATTCATCTTCTAGGATTTGACTTTCGAGCAAAATGCGTAAGGTTGGTATCTCTAGCTCAACAGGTTGCACAGCTTCCATGCTATAGGTCAGAAAGAAAGGAGTAGCCGCAGTGGGCATTCTGACTGATGTGCGATAACCCCATAGCGCGAAAGGTATTTTGCTAGGCCAATCCCTATAATTGTCGATCATTTTCTTGAGGGTAATGACGACGTTCTTGTTAGCTGCTTCTACCGCGTCATTAGTTTGAGGTCTATAAGGCGAGGAATGATGGTGTTTGATTTTGTATTTGACTAGCAATTGTGCAGCTTCAACTTGGAAATGTGACCCATTGTCACTGATGATCTCATGTGGGCAACCATATCGACAAATGATGTTGGTTTGTATGAACTTAGCCACATGTTTAGCAGTAAGAGCAGTGTAGGATGCTGCTTCGACCCATTTGGTGAAATAGTCGATCGCCACTAAAATGAAACAATGACCTCCTATTCCAGGTGGAGTGATCATCCCGATGATGTCAATTCCCCACGCAGAAAATGGCCAGAGAGAGGTCATGGTGTAGAGCAATGAGGGAGGAACATGTTGCACATTCTCGAAGATTTGGCAATTATGGCTGATGCGTGCCTTTTATATGATGTTTTACATCCCATTTTACACGAATTTCAGAGCTCATTCATGTAGTTTATGCTACATTTCTCCCTATTTCCGTCTACTTCCGTATTTTTGTACATTATTGCAGAAATGTGAAGAATCCAGCGAAAATCAAGCTAAATCCTTCCCCGAGTATCCTGATTTGCATGTGACGAGAAGTATTTGCTTAAGGGACGAGCTTGGTGCGCATTTCAAGGTCCAAAAGACAAATCCACGAGTTTATAAGAGTCAAGTAGCAGCTCGAGCAGTCGATCGACCACCTCCCTTAGTCGATCGAGCAATCCTCGGGTTACAGAAGCTACTATTCATTGCTATCCCGGTCGATCGACCACCACTCCTAGTCGATCGACCACACTGCTGTTCCAGACGAGAATTAAAAGACCGAGGAACTTGAAGCCCATTAAGTTTAGGTTTTGGAATAATTGTTACGTATACTTTCTATATAACGTAACTGAGAATACCTAGTTTATCATCAAGTTTTATTATCAGGAATTTACATTGAGTTTTTAGAATATCATAGTTAGGGTTTGGGATTATTGTGGAGCATTGGATTTTTAATCCTTATTCCTAATCTTTCCTCTGCAACTCGGTATTCTTCTGCCCTATTTTTAGTTCATCTTTATTTCATCAATAGTATAGAATTGCTAAGTAGATTTCCGCAACCATTATCATTGTTTATGTTAATTGTTTGTTCTACTGTTTTAAGCATGAATTCCTCTGTTTACTTTATTAGTTTTATTATTGTTTTCACCCTTAGCATGAGTAGTTAAATAGATTGTGCTAGGATGTAGGCGATTTATAGCACAGGCGGCATTAGATTGAACATGGACTGATTCGCGTGTCAGTCGATCAACTGACATTCTTGGTCGATCGACTGACCTCGTGGGGTTTTATATTCGTTTTAATGGTTTTAATGTTGTATTTAACGAATCGAATGCATGCGACTAGTTAGATACTTAATTTATGACAAACCCATTAGATCGAAAGATAGGGTAAGTTATTTGATCACCAATTAAATCGATTAAACTGTGCTGAGATCGAAAGATAGGTATAGTTTAGACCGTTAGTCACTTTTCAGGACGAGAGTCAGTATTAGTGATATTAGGGACCTATAGCGAGATCGAAAGATGCTATTTGTTAAGAGTGGACCGAGAGGACCTCTTGTTTCCCGCCTCACTTGTGATCGATTTAGACCTGTTTAGTATGCTGCCGCCGAAGCTTTAATGAACCGACCATCCTAGTACCCCTTCTTTATCTGTTTAAACCATCTTTTTAGCTTACTGTTTTTACTCTTAGCTTTAGATCAAATCAACTCAACCCCCATACTCGTTACCTTAGACTGAATTTAGACAACTGAAATTTACATCTGCCTCTCTGTGGTTCGACCCGACTGCCACTTGCTATAGTTGTAGTTGGAAATTATAAATCTTATTTTTGACACCTCACGACGGGTATCAAATTTTGGCGCCGCTGCCGGAGAGGCAATAGTCCTAATTTTAGTTGTTTTAATTTTAGTCTTTCTTAGTTTAAGGGGCTTCTGTTCCTTAAACTCTTCTTATATTCTTTTTGTAGTTTCTTCTTATGCGCAGGTCACATGGTGGTGAACTAGTACCATTTGATCCTGAGATAGAGAAATCTTTGCGCGAGTTGAGACGAACACAAAGGGTATTACCGACAGAGGAAGAGCTGAGTACTCTGTCAAGCTATTACGAGAACGAGTTGTTCGAAGAAGACCCACGGTCTTCACCCGTTTCCACTTCTTCAGCCGAGACAGTTACTTCTCCAGAAATTCCAGTCACGGCCGAGGAAGGGGTTCGAATTACCAGGAGATGCCAGGATGTTCGAACCAAAGCCTTCATACATTAACATGGTTGAGAGAAACCAGTTTGGGGGAGCTGCAAATGAAGATGCAGCTAAGCATGTGGAGACCTTTATTGACTACTGTTGTTCCATACCCCCACCAGCTGGCGTGACTCAAGACCAGATCAAGGAGACCATGTTCATCTTCTCCCTTCGTGATGCTGCAAGGGAGTGGTATAGATTTCTGGACCGAGCCGTTCATGGGATTACTGATTGGAATTCCTTGGCATTGGCATTCTACAAGAAGTACTTTTCCGCTTCTAAAACGATTGCTATTAGAGCCCAAATCACAAGTTTCAAACAAGGGCCGGATGAGAACTTCCACGAGGCATGGGTCCGATTTAAGAAGCTGGTACGAACCATACCGCACCATGGGTTCGAAAAATGGAGCTTGTGCAATCATTTCAATAATGGGCTGTACGACGATCAGCAGGCCATTTTGGATGCTGCAGTCAATGGCCGATTTGCTGAGAATTTGGGAGCAACCAAGGGGTGGAAGATCATTGACGATCTAGCCACCCACAAGGCTGAGTATGGTAATTCCAGAGAGAACCAGAGGAGAGCTGCTGAATCTTCCTCTATTGCTGCGCTTGAAGCTCTTACTGCAAGGTTTGACAAGTATGAACTAGGAGGAGTTTCTAAAGGTGGGATGTACCAAGTAAATGTTGTGTCAGACGGTCCTTTCGTCTGCGAAAGGTGTGGAGCTGAGGGACACGTTTCGAAGAATTGTCCTAGTCCCTTTGAGTCTTGTGCTGCCTTTCAACACTATAGGCAGACAAACACCTACTATGAGCCGAATGCCCACCCAAACTTGAGTTGGAGGAGCCAAAATGTCCTGAATCCAACTCAACCTCCGCCGTAGCAACAACCTTATATGCCTCCTCATCAAAAGCAACAACAATATCAGAAACCTCCTTATGTGCCGCAGCAGCAACAATCGCAGAATTCTGAATTTTCCGTGCTTAAGAACTTGTTGCTAAAGGAGTCCCAAGCAAGAGAGGCCGGGATGAAGCTACTAGAGAGCCAAATTGCTCAATTGGCTAGCAAAAGTAACACTCGAGCTCCCGGACACTTGCCGACCCAAACTGACGAAAAGGAGACCTTAAATGCCATCACTTTGAGGAGTGGGTCCACCCTTGATGGACCTGCCATGGTCGAGGACGCTGTTGAAAAAGATGAGCCGGAAACAAGTCAAAAGAAAGCTTCAACGAATAAATCAAAGAAATAGCCGTCTACCAGGTATATCAGTCGATCGACTGATACACCCGGTCGATCGACTGACATACGGGTTACAGGAGCTTCTGGAACTGTGCACAACGGTAGATCGACTGAGGACAGTGGTCGATCGACCAAGGTTACTGCTGATAGCGAGATTTTTCGTCCTCCGATGCCCGATAACTTGAGGGACCATTTGTTTCGGGGCACGATAACCCCGAAGACATTAGGACAAGACCCGAGTGCTGATGGGTCAGTCCCGTTTCCGAAGTTTGACCCAATGACGGTTAATGGCTCACATTTGAGACGGTCTGAAGAGGGGTCAAGTTTCAACAAGGAGAAGGTGACGGACTTTCAGCCTAAGTCCACGGATGCCGGCATGCGCAACTTAGAGGAGAGGGCTAAGGTACTTCTTACAGCCCCATATTCGGAGAGAGATTAGTGCCGACAAAGGAACAGGTATCTTTCAGTAAGTTTGAGAAAGTTATTCGTAGCTTGAATGTTCAGATACCCTTCCTTGAGTTAGTTAACCAAGTGCCAGCATACACTAAATTTATGAAACAGCTATTGTCAAAGAAAAAGTCGCTCGAACATGTCCACACTGTCGCTTTAACTAAAGAGTCTTGCTCTTACTTGTCTCACACTTCACCCCATAAGCTAGAGGACCCGGGTAGCTTTTCTGTTCCTTGTAATATAGGTACCTTCTCTATTGAGAAGGCATTATGTGACCTAAGAGCTAGTATAAGCGTCATGCCTTTGAGTCTAGCTAGGAAGCTTAAATTGACTAGGTTCGCAGTGACAGATATGACAGTTCAGATGGCTGACCGATCTGCGGTCCAACCCATAGGAGTCCTAGAGGACACCCCTGTCCAAATAGGGAAGTTTTTCTTCCCTATTGACTTTGTTGTACTTGACATGCCTGAGGATGCTCATATACCCATTATTTTGGGTAGGCCATTTCTGCACACTGCTAGTGCAGTCATAGATGTCGGTCTAGGTACCTTGACCTTCAAAGTAGGCAAGCATTCTATTGTCTTTGCCCAACCTGCTAAGAAAAAGGACCCCATGTGGCCTGTGACTTGTAACACGGTTTCTGAGAAGAAATCGTACTTTGTGCTTCCTGATTTACCTATCTCTATTCCTGTTGTAACCCCTCCGCCCCAGACTGGGAGCAAAAAGGAGGAAGAATCTGTTGTTTTAGATGTTGCAGGAGCTGGTTTGGGGAAGGAAGTGCTGCAAGTTGTGCCAGCTGTAAAGAAGCCGATCATTCAAAGAGGAGGTCTTGGTTGCCTGAGCTATGGAATTGATGAGGAGGTTGATGACGAGCCGGTCAAGGCAAGGGAGTCTGATTTGGATTCTGACAAGCCCGAAGAGATCCTTGACTGGGAGATGATGAGAGTGTTGATCCGTTGAGCCATACGGACGTGGAAGCTAAGAAGGGTGCAGCTGCTCAGATAAGCACCATTGAGGCTACCTCTAGTAGCCAGAAGCCGATGAAGTGGGCCATACCTTGGTCCTTCTTAATCAACTATTAGTTGATCGAGCTCGTTATAAACTTCATTTTATTTGCTTTTGTTAAAGTCACTTTTTATTGCTTTTGTGTGCGCGAAAACTTCGCATTTTATTTCGCTTGCTTAGGATTTTAAGTACTTTAGACTTTATTCTTGGTTTTGCGCAATTTTGGGCGCGTATTATTGTGCGTTTGCAGGTTTTTAGACCTCATTTGCTCAAGTTATTGAGCAAATACGAAGAAGTAAGGAGTACAGCAGTACCTTCAGTCGATCGACTGGCTTCTTTGGTCGATCGACTGAGTTGCGCTTTCCAGGAGCTTCGTTCTGTTCATCCGTCGATCGATCGCCCCTTTTGGTCGATCGATCAAGACATCTTCAGACCTATTCACGACCGCTCCCCTGCTGTGTTTGGTCGATTTACGGACATAAGGGAGTTTTCTACTCCACTTTATTTTCCGTCTAACTAATTATTTCTTCTATTTTCTCAATTGTGCACATATTTACCGCTTCGAAATTGTTTTTCTCAGTCTTATGCGTGGTATTTTCTGTCTTTCAGGTACTTATTAGTAGCACTGGTGGCTACTGAAACCTCCTAGCTCACGCTGGTTTGGGGAGGTTTCCCTTGCTGCGCTTAAAGTCTTGTGAGTTCCCGACTTTTACTTCATGTTTTATTTATTTAATTTTCTCGCAATTCCCATTTCTCTTTTCTTCATTACATGATTTTGCACAATGGGGACATTGTGCGATTTGGTTTGGGGAAGGGTTTTGCGTCGCATATCATTTGCTTGCATTCACGTTTAATTTTGTTTTGCATTGTTTTATTTCATTTCTCTTATATATACAAAAATTCAAAAAATTGAAAAATTGAAAAATTTCAAAAATTTCCATAAAATGCACGTTTATTTTAGCATATAGGTCGAGTCGGAACGGTAGTATTTCAAGGATGAAATAGCATTTGCATCTGTTTTGCCTAAGCCTTGCTTGATTAACATGTTATTAGTAGAATCATATAAGTGCATATCTACGAGTTTTCGTTAATTATTTGCTGAACTTGAGACTTGACTTAGAAAATTGGCAAACTACATCATATATTCTGAGAATTAGAGCCTATAAATGGTGTCATCTATGACCAGTTCATCTAGGAATGTGAGTAGTACTCCTTATGAGGCATGTCACATAAATGTGCATAAATATGAACTTAATCTGCTTAATACCTGTACGCATTCGGTCTGTGGTTAGTTGACACATGTGGTAGAGGTTTCCTTTTTTTCAATTTACCCATAAACTCCACACTGCCAAAAATATCCCTTTTTGTCCCATTTACTACATCCTACATTTAGCCTGTCCTTTGTCAAGCTAGTAGTCTGTGTTCTTGGGGTTGTTACTCGTTTTTGGTGGCATATGCTCATGTTTGAGAGAATATTGGGACGATGAAATGAAGGAGGAAAGAAATAGAAAAGAAAAAGAAAAAAAAGAGATGAAAAAAATGATTCGAAAAAAAAAAGAGTTTTGTACTGTTTAAGCAGTCGATCGACTGCCCTTATAGGTCGATCGACTGAAGTCCGAAGAAAAAGAAAATCAATTCGCATAATTCAAGCCTTTATCTTATGGCGATTTTTGCTCCCATGTTGCATTGGTATCTTATGGGGAGTTTGTTGATTATTTGTATCTCTGGAAATTGTGAGGTTTGTGCTTGCTATAGCACCGTTTCGTTTGATTATGAGCAAGAAGTTGGATGTTGCCATTTGGTTCCGTTTTGGTACTAGCTTGATCACCTGTACCTCCACTTTTCCATAAATGTTTTGCCTCTTCTCACCCATACCTCACATATCCACATATTTACCTCGGCATGTGTCATGGTCTCTTGTTGGTTGGAATGCGTATGTACGGTCATAGAGATTGCTTTCATATTATATTGCAGGCATGTTCTTATAGGTCGTAGTTAGGTGAGTGTCACGACAAATGAATTCTTTCTATCTTTACATTATTCACCTATGCTTATTTGTGTGATTTGAGCGACCCGCGAGAGTCCAATTTGATAAGTCTCTGCAGTTGACGGTTCAGCAGTTTTTAATGACTTCATAACTCGTTTGCATGATTCACATTGCTAATTGATTGTTGGTTATTGCATTAAATTGGTTTAGGCTTTACAGTTGACAATTCGCTCTGAGATTAAACTCGTTCCATTAGGTCATTAGATCGAGTCTAGTTCTTGCTTGGGGACAAGCAAGGGTTCGGTTTGGGAAAGTTTGATGCGTGCCTTTTATATGATGTTTTACATCCCATTTTACACGCATTTCAGAGCTCATTCATGTAGTTTATGCTACATTTCTCCCTATTTCCGTCTACTTCCGTATTTTTGTACATTATTGCAGAAATGTGAAGAATCCAGCGGAAATCAAGCTAAATCCGTCCCCGAGTATCCTGCATTTCAAGGCCCAAAAGACAAATCCACGAGTTTATAAGAGTCAAGTAGCAGCTCGAGGAGTCGATCGACCACCTCCCTTAGTCGATCGACCAATCCTCGGGTTACAGAAGCTACTGTTCATTGCTATCCCGGTCGATCGACCACCACTCCTAGTCGATCGACCACACTGCTGTTCCAGACGAGAATTAAAAGACCGAGGAACTTGAAGCCCATTAAGTTTAGGTTTTGGAATAATTTTTACGTATACTTTCTATATAACGTAACTTAGAATACCTAGTTTATCATCAAGTTTTATTATCAGGAATTTACATTGAGTTTTTAGAATATCATAGTTAGGGTTTGGGATTATTGTGGAGCATTGGATTTTTAATCCTTATTCCTAATCTTTCCTCTGCAACTCGGTATTCTTCTGCCCTATTTTTAGTTCATCTTTATTTCATTAATAGTATAGAATTGCTAAGTAGATTTCCGCAACCGTCAATGTTGTTAAAATCGCGATCCGGATCGTAGAATCGTACGATTCTACGATCCAAAAATAGATAAACGATCCAAATCGCTCATAGGATCGTTATGGGGTAGAATCGCAGTAGAATCGGTCAGAATCGGTCAGAATCGTAGAATCGTAGAATCGTTGTAGAATCGTACGATTCTATATTTTGCCTATAATAATTGCTTTTTCATGTAATGGGCCAATGGGCCACATATTCTTACAACTTTTTAAGGCCTATTACACTCTTAATTCCCTTTTTTTCATCGACTTATGTAGCCACTTAGTTATGTTAACCCGTTTGACTAACAAAAATAAGAAAAATTAAGTAAAAAAGACGTAAAAATAAGCCCCAACTAAACTGGTAAACCTAACTTCCTAATTCTATTTCTTTTCTCAAATACCCACAAACCTTAACTCCAATTTAACATTCAACAATTTGTTATCATTACTCGTTACTCATCACCCGTGAACCCTAAATAAGTTTTGATGACTAGTATTAAATTAGTATGTAGTCCGAGACTCCAATTGTCCTTGTCACTATTTTTTCAACAATAAGTTTTGATAACTAGTGTTGATATTAGTATGTTGTCTGAGACTATAATTGTCCGTTTCACTATTTTTTCAACATTTTGGTCCTTAGTTGCCGTAAACTAGCAATGGTGACATTAGCGGTTGAATTATCAATTCTTTTGTTCAAAAACACTATAGTGGCTTTTATAATTATATAATTAATACTTCATTTATGTTATTTTATAGTTAATTTACATATTTGTGAGATCCCTTCCATCAATCATGCCTAAACTAGCGAGAATCGTAGAATCGTACGATCCTACGATCCGATCCCACGATCCGATCTCACGGAACCCAAACGATTCAAAGTAGAATCCCGATCCTGACAACATTGGCAACCGTTATCATTGTTTATGTTAATTGTTTGTTCTACTGTGTTAAGCATGAATTCCTCTGTTTACTTTATTAGTTTTATTATTGTTTTCACCCTTAGCATGAGTAGCTAAATAGATTGTGCTAGGATGTAGGCGATTTATAGCACAGGCGGCATTAGATTGAACATGGACTGATTCGCGTGTCAGTCGATCGACTGACATTCTTGGTCGATCGACTGACCTCGTGGGGTTTTATATTCGTTTTAATGGTTTTAATGTTGTATTTAACGAATCGAATGCATGCGAATAGTTAGATACTTAATTTATGACTAACCCATTAGATCGAAAGATAGGGTAAGTTATTTGATCACCAATTAAATCGATTAAACTGTGCTGAGATCGAAAGATAGGTATAGTTTAGACCGTTAGTCACTTTTCAGGACGAGAGTCAGTATAAGTGATATTAGGGACCTATAGCGAGATCGAAAGATGCTATTTGTTAAGAGTGGACCGAGAGGACCTCTTGTTTCCCGCCTCAATTGTGATCGATTTAGACCTGTTTAGTATGGTGCCGCCGAAGCTTTAATGAACCGACCATCCTAGTACCCCTTCTTTATCTGTTTAAACCGTCATTTTAGCTTACTGTTTTTAATCTTAGCTTTAGATCAAATCAACTCAACCCCCATACTCGTTACCTTAGACTTAATTTAGACAACTGAAATTTACATATGCCTCTCTGTGGTTCGACCCGACTGCCACTTGCTATAGTTGTAGTTGGAAATTATAAATCTTATTTTTGACACCTCACGACGGGTATCAATGGCAATGTCTGACGTATTTGATATAATCCGATTCTATCGTCGTCCAGTAATATCCTAGACGCGTTATTTTCTTTGCCATCATCGGTCCACTCATGTGAGGACCGCATTCCCCATCGTGAACTTCTTCCATCACTTTTTGTGCCTGTGAATGATCGAGGCAACGCAAAACTACACCAAGAGGTGTTCTTCTGTATAATTCTCCCTGCATGAGGAGGTATTGAGAGGTTAGTAGACGTATGGCGCGTTGTCCTCTCTTTTCCATATCTGGTGGATAGGTACCATTGAGTTTGAAGTTTAGAATGGCTTAAAACTAAGGTTCCCCTGGGCTTTCTTCTTCATCTGTAATCTGGTGTACATAGGCTAGTTCTGACCGCCGTTCGATGCATAAAATCATTTCTACCATGTTATATGGCATATTAATCAAAGATGTAAGTTTTACAAGAGCATCTGGAAATTGATTCTCTTCACGAGGTAGGTGTAGATAAGTGACCTGATCAAACAATTGGGCAACTTGATCTATCCTAGCCTGATAGGGTACTAGACTTTCACTTCGAATTTTCCAAGATCCCGTGATCTGGTTAATGAACAAGGATGAGTCTCCATGGACTCGAAGATTCTTGATGCCTAAACATACTGCTGCTTGTAGACCAATGAGGCAAGCTTCATATTCTGCTGTGTTATTTGTCAACTCGAAGTCGAGTTTGACAGAAAGTGGTGTATGCTCGCCTTCAAGAGAAATGAGCAACACTCCTATTCCAAATCCTCTTAGATTTGAAGCTCCATCAAAGTAAAGATCCCAAGAGTCTACACTGGTTTATAGTATGTCCTCGTCTGGAAAGACCACATGTATGTCCATTGCTTGGGTGTCGTTGACGGAGTTTTTCGCGAAGAACTCGGCGACAGCGCGTCCCTTTATGACCTTTAGAGGTACGTATTTGAGATCGAACTCTGAGAGCATTAAGGCCCGCCTTGCCAAACGTCCGTTGAGAACGGGTTTCTCGAAGAGGTATTTGACGGGATCCATTTTGGAATACACCTTGACAAAGTAGCTAAGCATGTAGTGGCGTAGCTTCTTTGTTGCCCACACAAGAGCGAGGCATGTCTTTTCGAGACGTGTGTATTTACACTCGTATTCTAAAAACTTCTTACTAAGGTAGTAGATAGCTCTTTCTTCTTTCCCAACAGTTTGTGCGAGCATAGTCCCCATGGCTGTTTAGGTCACTGTGAGATATAAAGCAAGAGGTTGATCTTGTTAGGGAGGCATTAGCACTGTTGGCTTAGCCAGTATTTCTTTAATCCTGTCAAATGCCGTTTGACAGTCGTCGTCCCATATGGTGTGATCTGTTTTCTTGAGCTTCTGGAAAATGGGTTCGCAGATTATAGTAAGCCTCGATATGAATCGGCTTATATACTGCACTTTGCCTAGAAATCCTCTCTGTTTGGGGTTGTGGCATTTCGATTAGAGCCTTGATCTTGGATGGATCAATTTCCATTCCTCTTTGACTTACGACATATCCCAGAAGCTTGCCTGACGTTACCCCAAATGCACACTTCTGAGGATTCAGCCTCATATTGTACTTTCGCAGTCTTAGGAAGAATTTGCGAAGGTTATCTATATACCCCTTCCTATCCTTGGACTTGACAATTATGTCATCTACGTACACTTCTACTTCTTTATGCATCAAGTCATGTAGCAAAGTGGTCGCGGTGCGTTGATATGTAGCTCCAGCATTGATTAGCCCGAATGGCATGACAGTATAGCAATATGTGCCCCATTGAGTAACGAAAGTTGTCTTATGCATGTCGTCAATTGCACGAATTTTCTCATCGTCAGGAGAGATGAGATGAGTGCAGTCTAGGGAAGATTCCTGACTCTGTCCAATAGGGTTTTTTTTATGGTTGATTTTTTATTTGTTGAGGGAGGTTGTGGTAATTCTCCCATTTCAATCATATCAAGGATGGCAACTTTTAGGTGGAGACATATTTCAGTGTCATGTCCCCGACCTTGGTGATATTGACAAAACAGTTTTCCGTCCCATCTACGTCCTTGCTTGTAAGGTAGAGGGTCTGGAGTTGGACCAATCGGTTTGAGGTTTCCTTGGAAGATTAGCCTTTCCAAGGCTGTGGCATAAGGCATACCCAAATCAGGGAAGGACCTATGAGGTCGTCTGGTTTTGGTTGGCGGAGCACTTAAGGAATTGGCTTCAGTGGTTTTGGTAGCCTCCCAACTATGGTTGGTTTTATCATTGGCAAGTAGTCGGCTTTCAAGGAGCTTAACCTTTGCTAAATATCAGAAGAGTGGAAATTCGCGGTTATCATTTTGTCCTCAATTTGGGAGAGACGAGTGCTGATATGACTGATGGGTGATGTCGTCGGGTGACATCCAATCAAACACATTTATAATTCTCAACAAACAACTAGTTAGTGGTTAAGTCGAGGTCGATCCATGGGACGGTGTGCTTTGGGTTCTAAGTCTATCTATCTCAATTTATGCTAGTGTCACAATTTGTTTGGGTTTGTAGTTGTGCCCTAGATTAATGCAAGTAATAAAGTAAAGCAAACAATGAACTAAGAAATGTAAACAAATGACTAAAAGCACTAGGATGTCATGGGGTCATAGGGGATTCATGGTATTGATCATACAAACATGTTTATAAAGTTGCAAGCAATTAATGTTGTAAAGAAACCGAGTTGGTTTATGTCTTACGGTTCATAGGAAGAGTTGGGTCCCGGAGCCGAATCGAGTAGATTGTACAACACCTACAAGTCGACTTAATTTCCTCCTATTCAACTTCTATGCATGGTCTAACAAGACTCGAGTTGGTTTATATCTTACAAGTCTTGTTGAGTAGATAAGAGATGGGTAAAAATGCAAGGATTCATAGGCTTAGCATTTCATCAAACATAACATGTGCATAGGTTGACATCACAACAAGCAAGCAATTTAATTATGAAAACATATTAGATTAAGCATGATTAATCCCATGTTGGTTTCCCCTAATTACCCACTAATCCTAGCTAAAGGATTACTCACTTTTTATCATAGGAAACATGTCATTAATGGTGTCAATCATTATAACAAGTATAAACATGATAAAAGCTTAAGGAAATAAACAATAAAGAGTAAATATTAGAGGAATTATACCAACTTGAGATGATTCCAAATAATAAAGCAAAGAATAAAAGAAGAGTACTTGATTGATTGATGAGGGGTTGTCAATCCTCCAATAATAACCCAATAATATTCAACTACCCAATAATAAACTTGAACAATAATTAAAGAAAGATTAATGTGTAATTTGTGGAAAGATTAAAGAGTAATCTATTCTAATCTAATCTAAGAGATTTTCTAATGTGGAAGCCCCCTTTGATTATCATCAAAATGGGGTATTTATAGTAGTGCCTCATTAGGTTAACTAAGGCTAAACTAGTAATTAACAATTCTAAGTTCTAAGCAGGGAATCGCTAGTATTTCGGAGAGATGGGCATCTTTGATGAGGACGCCACGATCCGCTCATCCAAGAGGAAAATCCGCTCGGATTGTTGCATGGAGGGACGAGCGGCTGAGAGGTTGGGACGCTCGGATTGCGGGCTCTTTGGACGAGCGTCTTTACCCCTTGGACGCTCGGATTCTTCTTCAGAATACTTCCCTTCGCAAACTCCTTATTCTTGCAATGTTAGTCTTTGGTTCTTGCCCTTCCTTCAATACCCGTTCAACCAAGATCGTCAATGTCCTTCCGAATAGGCTCAAGAGACGGGAATTTTCCGCCTAATTGTCTCCTTTCCTACAAATCAAATACAAAGCAATAGGAAAGCAAAATATGAAGCATTTGACGGGTAAAATGGCTATGAGACGCTATAATAATATGCAAAATAGGTTCAAGTAGGGGACTAAATGTGCGCAAATAATGGTCACATCAAATATACCCAAACCAAACCTTTACTCGTCCCGATTAAAGAGGTGACAAAAACTAGACTTTTATTATCCTACTAATTTAACCGATATGAGACAATTAGCGGGTCTCACTCCGCCCCTTCAACTCACAACAAGACAACCATGAGGTAGGATTCCTTCTTGCAAGGCAAGGTGGGGCTTGCCAAAATGGCAACACATCCAATCATTAAAGCACACAAAACAAGTAATGGATGCATCTACAAAAGAATAGCCACTTTCCTCATCTAAGTGGCGGAAATTATCTAAAGGGGAAGCAATTCAAGGATACACACTCCTTCATAGATATGGTTTCTTCAAACTACTAAGCCTAGAAGGATACCAATAAATCACCTCCAAGTTGTGTCAAGCTAGGGTACCTTTGTCCTCAATCGTTAAATGCTTTCGCCAAGAATAGACTCCCTATGGTGTTAGAAACATTGGAGGATCACGGAATTCCCCCTCTTGCCTAGACAAGAAGAAGGGTCGTCCCCTCTCTACCATGCACAAAAATGGATACGATGGATAAAGGGATCGATAGTATTTGAGTTTCATTTGGGAGTTTGCTTTGTTGTTGTTTTTCCCCCCAATTTCTTGTGGCATATAACATTTGAGAACATTTTCTTTTTGCCATTTCTTTTGATTTTTGGCATTTCAATGCTTGACAATTTTTCAACTTTTTGCATTTTCTTTTGAACATTTTCAAAGTGACCCCATATGTAGTGAGGGTGCTTATATTTGAAGCATAGGAGTTTTCATTTTTGTTACTCCTCTTTTCTTTTGATGCAATTGCAAACTTTTTCTTCTCTTTTCTTTTCTTTTCTTGAACTCAAATGTTTGAACAATTTTTGTGCCCATTCCCTTTGATGACAAAATGTATGGTAGAACATGGATGAATGATGGTTGCATGGTTTCAAGGGTCACCTTGGAATAAACGGTAGCCAAGGAGTAATCACACCACAAGGTACTCTTGACTAGGCCTTAATCCATGGGTCAAAGGATACTAGCATGACACATCCTAGGGTGTTTTACAAGTATTCTAACAAGCAAAGTCTTAAGAAGAAAAAGCATCCACTAGGGCCTATATACACTTGTCAAGCTTCCCAACTAGACGGTTTCACAAAATTTTTTCTAACATGCAACTATATGCCATGATGCAACTAACATTTATACATCCTAATGCACATGCTTCTACCAACTAATATGCCAAATAATCTAAATGCAAGTCCTAAATTCACATTGTTTATACCGCATCAATCAAAATAAAGCCACATAGTCATTAACATAGAGAGGAAAAAGGAGATTGGAAAGATCATACCATGCGGTCTTCAATATCCTCATGTCTCGGATGTGGCATAGTCGATCAATGTGAAAAAGGATGAACAAACACAATATATACAAACAATATATACAAGGCTACACTACAAAGGAAATGAACATATTTTTGAGTTTTTCAATTTTCAAATTTTTATGGTTTTTATGTTTATGAAACAAAAAGACATGTTTTGGTATTTTTCAAAAAAATTCAATTTTTATCATTTTTGGAATATAAATTCCCATCCCCCACTTTATTTTAGACATTGTCCTCAATGTACATGTAGGAGTAGGAATAAAAAGGAAATAAATGTTTTTTGTATTTTTTTGATTTTTTGAAATAAAGTACAAATGCAATGATATGATATGAATGAATGCATGCTCTAACTAAATGCAATTCTATATGACATATATAACGAGTGAATGCAATCTACACTATATTATATGATGCATGCCAAATGCTTAAGTCACCTATGATAAAACCTCCCCAAACCGATTTAAACACTATTTCTAGTGTAGAAAAGAATAGGATTGGTCATTAGTGACTATGCATGAATTCTAGTCTATATGCAACTATCTACATGAATCATGTGAGATATATTACAATGCAAACTATACTTTATGAAAATGCAATATGAAATATAATACAAGCGCATGTGAAGGCTAAACTAAATGCAATGCACTATACAAAAGAGAGAGGGAGAGAAGAGTATCATACAAATGGAGGTGGTGAGGTAGGCATCTCTCACTCGTCATCATCATCTTGGTGGTAGCCATACCTACTAGAGCTTCTTTCTTGGTCATACCCTCCTCCTTGACCAGAATATCCTCCACCTTGACCACCAAAGTTCCCGGCTTAGTTCCCTTGATTAGGGAACAAAAGATGTGGTTGAGCCCAAGATGGTCGAGGGCCATTAGGGTCGATGTACCCTTGTTGTGCCATTTGGTAATACTGAGGATAAAGGGCCATGTAGTTATCGACCCTCCCTTCATGCACCCCAAGATCAACTCTATTCATAAGGTTCATCAAGTCATGAATACCCGGGGTATTGGGGATTTGTGGTTCGATTGGCGTATGAGGAGTAGGGTACGGTGGGATAGGCACATAAGATGGTGGGGGAGTGGGCCTTGCCAGTATCCCACGAGGTTGTGGAGGTTGGCGGTGTACTTCTTCTCTTAGAGGGGGATTGGCGAGGATTTGGATCTCGAGAAGGTAGCTCGGCCTAAGCGAATACGGGCTCAACCTTGGGTCGGTACCGGGTATATTCCACCCCGAAAGAACAATATAAGTGCACCCTTTTGTGAACCATTCTACACTCCCTTCTTGAGTGTAGGCACACCACCGGTGGTGGTTGAAGGCGGCGTCCTCATCAATCAAAGTACTCCCCTCAAGGGGTGTATAAGTCCCATGGGTGTTGAACTCGGGACAAAGGTAGTTCGCCAAGATAGTAATTAGACCTCCCATCACGAAGGTCTTAAGTTGGGTGTTCCCTTGAGAGAAATCATAGAATCTCGTAAGCATCTCAAGGGGGGTATTGAAGTTGTACCTCCTTGTCCCCCGGACATTTAGATAGGACTCAAGGAATATCAAATCGAGGAGAGTGCACCTATCTTGCTCATATCTTCCATTAATTGTGCCGGCTATGAAACGTTCGGTGATTCGAATCACCGAGTGTTGAATAACAATGGTGTAGCATTGTTTTTGGTGAATGAAATCCCTCCCGGAAATAGCCTTCCATACTAGGTCCACATCAAAATCGGAGGGTTTGTTGATGTTGTTTGTTGGTACAATAAGACCAAAAATTTGAGCAAATTGGTCAAGTGATAGGCTATGGTCAATGTTGCACAACCGAAACTCCATACCAACATTCACCCTCGTGTTCGAAACAATACTAAGGCTACTCAAAAATTCCAAGGTGAGGCTAAGGTACGTATCTTCATGGGCATGGAATAATTTCCCAATCCCTAGACCGTCGAAGAACATTTCGGTCTGGTACCTTATCCCTTGGGTTTCTAACACCCTATTATAAATAAGCTGAGTCGGTTCGTAATGCTTACCTCCGAAAAGTACTCAAGTTGCTCCACCCCTCCTCTTATCACGGGATGAAAGTTTCTTAGTATCACCATTTGTTGAGGGGATGAAGAAGATGAGCCCTTGCGTTTCTTGGTAGCGGCTTCAACAAGTTTCTTTGCTTTTCCCTTGAGGTTCATCATTTTTTATTTGGGAAAGTTAGGGTTTTGTTGTTTTTGTTGAGAAGGGAGTGTTTTGGGGATGAAGATGAGTAGATTGTGTTTAGATAAGATGAGGAAATGAGGAATGGTGGGGGTAGTTTTATAGAAAAGAGGGGTAGGACGAGCGGCTTCGGGTCGGGCCTGGGCGGATAATCTGAGAAAAATGCAGGAATCCGAGCGTCTTGAAGCACGGAACGAGCGTCTTCCTCAAATGGACCGAGCGTCGTGTGAAAAATCCGCTCGAATTTCGTTACAGGGTCTTTCTTCTTTCTGGGAGGGGCAAAAGACGAGTGTCTTCGCTTTGGGACGAGCGGCTAAAATGGGACGAGCATCCTCTTTTGAATCCGCTCGGATTCTAGTTCAGTCCCAAAATTTTCTTCATGTGTCAAGCAGGACGAGCGTCCAACTAGGAATACGGGCGTCTTTCTCAGGACGAGCGTCTTGGCGAGCTTGATGCGCCAGTTAATTGATGCCAGAAAGGTCGTGCAGGACCTCTTAAACCTGCGCTATCCGGGAGGCAACCCGGACTATTTTGTTGTATTTTTGTTGAACTATTTCTTTGCCTTTAACTTTTTGTTGAATTTTAGACGCTGTTTTATGCACCCTATGTATTCTCCTTGCTTTTGATGCGTGTTTTGTAGGTGTATCCACTCGATCGAGTAGTTAAAGTACTCGATCGACAAGCTGCATAACCAAGATCACTCGATCGAGTAACAATCTGCTCGATCGAGCACTTTTTGAAACCAATTCACTCGATCGAGCTATTCCAATCCACTCGATCGAGTAGTTTCGTCTTCCAGCTGCTACTTTTCGTCTGTTGAGCCACTGCTTGACTTCCTTTGACCTACCATGTTCATGGTTGGTTTGGGGAGGTCCCTCTTCACGACGTTTTGTAAGTATTCTGACTCGAGTTATCCTTTTCTCCTCAGATTGCATTTCTTTCCCTATTTTTGGTACAATGAGGGCATTGTACGGTTTTGTTTGGGGAGGTATGCATCCATATCTGTGTCTGCATGTTTTCTTGCATTTTCGCTTGCACGTTTATTTATTTTCGCATGCATTGTTGTTTTTAATTCAAAAATCACACAAATTTCAAAAAAATTCACGTTTAATTTGAGTCGAAACATTTGAACTTTGACGCTACATTGAATCCTTACCTTAGCCTTGCATATTCTTGACATTTAGTTGGCATGATTATGTGCATGATCTACGAGTTTTTATTTCTCTCTTATCTGAACAAATAGACTTGACTCACATATCGGCAAGCTACATTACATTCTGAGGTTAGAGCTTTATAAACTGGTGACATTCATGACCGGTTTCATTTAGGATGTGAGTAGTACTCTCTTTAAGGCATGTAACATCAATTTGCATAAGCATGAGTCTAGTCTTCTTAATACCTGTATGCATTCGGTCTGTGGATGGTAACACATGTTAGGAGAGGCAATTCCCTTTTTAATTCATTCTACCCATGAGCCCCACATAGCCAAATTGCCTTTTTGTCCTATTAGCTACATTCTATAATGTCTCCTACCCTAGCCGAGCTAGTGATGAATAGCTGTTTGAAATGCTTTGCTGCAGTTTGGTTATTTTTATCTGATTTCAAAAGATGGTGGAAGAATTGAAGGGAATGAAAAAATGATGAATGAAAATGAAAAAAAAAAAGAATGAAAAGAAAAAAATTGGAAATACGAAAAGAAAAAAAAAAGAAAAAAATGATATGCGAAAAAAGAAGAAAGAAAAATTGTATGGATAATTTTCACTCCCATGTTTTTGTGACACCCCGAGATAACACGGAAAATATAACTAATAAAATGAAGAATTTTAGGGAATTTTTAAAACTTTTAAAAATTAAAGCGCCGGTTCACCAAAACTGAAACACAAATAAAGAGTGCGGAAATAAAGATTAAAATTATACAAACGTGATAGTCAAGGTGAGGAAAATTATATCTCTCGAATGACAATACAATAAAAGGTGAGTCTAAACAATCCTAATAAACCGACTAAAAGGCCAAAGTGCTCGCTAGCTCACACATGTCTTCACCCCATGAATGCACCAACTAATACCTGTCATTCATGTAAACATGAACGCCACTGTCAGTGGGGAGTAACTCAAGGTTCTCCCAGCCACAAAATGTCGAAACGAACATAACAAAGAACTAAAACAGGTAAGTCATGTAAGATCTTACAAAAGATATGAATATCAAGTTTATATTTAAGCATGGCAATTAAATGAGATGGAATATGATAGATCAATATTAACATAATGGAGATTCAACTAATCATGTGAGACAATTAAATAATATGAAAGACAAGAATACGGTCATTTATACAAAAGCACGCATTTCAAGAAACACAACATAGATATGAGATTACAATCCGAATCATGTAAATCAGTTAAGTGAGGGATCAACCAATGCAATTTACAAGAATAGAAATCGTAGCCATTATTTGGAAAACCACTTAGCAAACATTGCACGGGACGTGGCTACTAATGTCACATTCATAATTATGGCTTGCATCTCACCATAAGAACGGATGGGAACATCAATCTCGACGATCATATCGCAACTAGAGGGCTTATAGCTCACCCCTAGTGTCCGATAGGACCAAGACAAACAACAGACAAATACCAATATCTATAACCAAGCAAGACCTTTACTACTCATATATCAATATATAATTCCCCTGGTAGGACGACAATGGTACTCCCAAGACTCTGTCCTAGTCTAAATCTGGCCAGACTCTCGCGGCAGAACGGTCCCCGATTCGACATGCGGCAGAACAGTCCGCATCCAAGACTCGAAGACAGATCGGAAATCGAGAACCCACAATCGCGAAACGATCCCGAAAGAGGCGGAAAATATGAGCTAAACCCACAATCGGCAAGACAGTCCGAAAGAGGCGTAAAGATAAGTCAAGCAAAACGGTATAGTATAAAGGCATTATCAAGAATACGACTCAACCAAGCGATACGAATCAACTTGGAAAGAGACTACTACATGTAATGAACCGATGATAATCCAAGTAAGACATTTCATGCCAAATTATATTCATGAATATGAATAGGTAACCCATTTCTTCAATATGTGTCACTTGAATGAAAATATAAACAAACATAAATGAACCATTTATAATAAGCAAAACTTGCATTCAATTATAAATGACTCAAATGTACGATAAACCATTTACTACTCACAAGGCATAAACAATTAAATCGGAGATCATATGAAAAGGAAACATGTCGTTTCACATATATACATGAGATAATTATTGAATGTACTCCACAATTATAAATCATGTGAGACGAATATAAAAATGAACAATATTTACAAATTACGTTTTATAATACACGAGATAAAAACTTAAATAACCGCAAACGGGACATTCACAAGACCACGCCATCTTATAAACTGGCCCAAAAACTAAAAGTATAAACATGCCCAATTGACTAGCTACAACCCCAAAGACTATACACGACTCAAGACTCCTTTTTGGACAGGACCTACCCACGACTTGAAACCATTTGGGCAGCCCTATTCATGACCCGACAATCCTTGAAATGAGTAAGTAATATTTAATACCGGTATCTATTTTTATTTGTATTTATACTTGTTTTTGTATAAAAAGCGAAAAAAAGGCGTATAAGAATTAATGTAGTGCATTCTACTCAAAAGACAATGACAGTTTGATATGTTAGTGGCCTTCATTCCCTGCCAATGCCAATCTTTTCGGCCCTTCTTTTCTACTATTCCCACCCCAAAACAACCAAAATCAGTCCTTAAGCAAGGACATCTTCAAAACTTACAAATAATATAGTTGACTACTATGATAAGGCCAACTAACATAAAAGCTTGCTGAAAACCTACAAATGGTACACTCTATACTCTATACTCTATAGTACCCAGGTCATTGGATATTCAATTTGTTAAAAAGTGTTACCAACTATACAACACCAAACCACGGACATCCCTTGTCACGGTTTTAAAACCAAAAACACATCTGTCACGTTTCAGTTCGAAACCCGTCTATCACGGCTCCAAAACGACACCCAAACAGTCCTCACTACCCTTACTCCGACTGCCCAAAACAGAGGACCAAACCGTCCCAAAATAGTCCATGAAAGGCACCAATTATACGCCCAAAAATGTCATACCCATGAAAGGAGAACATGTAAAAGCGGGAAAGTTCAAACGTATACTTGGGACGGAAGTGCGGTACTGTACCCACAACAATAACACCCAAAACAAGTTCTCTGAACAATGACACGCTCAAGCTCAAAAATCTAATAAAAGGGTGGGCACTCCAAAAGTTGCTAAACAATGGCAGTATGAGAATATGCATCATCCTAATCGTTATATGACAGATAAAAACTCAACTAAAGGGCTTATTGCTCCCCTGGTCATCAAAACCTCATTAGTATGCATTTTTCTACCTTATAAAATTATCAACTAAGTTGTTGTCTTTATAAACAACGCACAATTACCAATACCACTTCCGATGTCCATTAATATACTCCATTACCCCTAAGTATACATAACCATATTTCGACAATATTGATAGATCTAAACCCATCTCTCAAAATAGAGGAGTAAGCCGTTTCATATTGGCCACCAGACACTCCCAATTTACATCTTAAATCAGTCCCAAAGACCACACAAATCGTACCAAACCAAACTAATGAAGAGCGCATAAAAATAGTCTAATTCAAACATTATTTTGAGATGGAAATTATCATACAAATGAGAAAAAAAACATAAAGGATTAAACTTTATCAAACAAGAGCATATAAAATGACACAAAAGACGGAAATTTCGACATTTGTCGAGTAACCTATCACCGTTACCTTTTTGCCCTTCAAATCTCCGTGGAAAACGTCAAAAGAGTACGAGCCTCCTTGCGGGTCTTCGGTTTCTTCAACTAGAAGGAGGAAAACGAAATAAAGGAGCTAAAAATCGGAACTTTTATGAGGCGGGTCAAACTGAAATCACCACAAAATCATAAATTTCTTACCTTGAAAGGAAGAGGAAGGAAAGGGGAAGAGAATGGTACCAAAATTATCGAATTTGGCTAAGAAATGGGGATGGGATCGGAGAAAGAAGACGGGATGAAAATGAATGGTGATGGAGTTTCTGTTTGTTATTGTTGTTGCTGATAAATTCAAAAAGGAAAGGGCAAAATGAAGGGAAAGTCACGGGGGTAGGGACGGGGGTACAACAACAACAATAAAAAAAAATAATAATAATAATAATAATAATAATAATATTTAAGTTAGTTGTGTTGTCGGAATCGGGTTGGTTCGAAAAGAAGTAGCTTTATAAGAGAAATGCGACGATCTTTGCTAGACGGTAACATAAGACGGAAATATCATTATTATTTTCACCTATTATTAATATCCGACTATAATACGTGTTTTTATATAAATTAAGCTTTAGAATATTCTTTTTATAAAATTTGTGCTTAAAAGGAATTAATTAAATTAAATAATTTAAAAATATAAAATAAATTAATTAAACGGTTAGATAAATTTTAATTGTCAAAATGAGAAATTCGCGGGTGTTACAATCACCCCACCTTTTAAAAAGTTTCGTCCTCGAAACTTGAAAGTAGAAATGAAAGGTTATAAAAAGTAAAACTGGACTTTTGAAATTGGTAACCCAAAACATAAAAAGGTTACTAATCGTAAAAATTAAAATTCTTTCAAAAGTTTCAAATAAAATTTTCTGACAGAACCAGATTCTCATCAAAGGAACGGAAGTGCTCTCGTTGCGCATTCAAGAACATCACATTCCAAATCAAAGATAAGGTCAAAAAGCAAATCATTTGTATAAATCGAAAATCAAAATACTTTCGAAAACATTAATGAAGAGTTTTCAAAAGTATAACTCTCATTCATGGAACGAAATTGCTCTTGTTGTGCACACAAGAACGCTAACTTTCCAAGTCAAAGACAAATTTAAAACCGAAAATCACTCGTCGACATGAGTAGAACAAGTTATTAAACGTTTCTAATAACGAGTTCTAACATCCGATCAACGTTAAAATCAAAAGAAAAGGTAATCCACTCAAATTTGCTTTTGCAAAAGCTAAAATAGAAATAAAGGTTTCAGTTTTAAACTCAAAAGGGAGTCAAATTCCTGAAAACATAATATTAAACTTTGACAAAGAAATCATAAATAGATCAAATTTAACAGAAATTGGGTAAAATTTAAAGAAATCTCGGGTTTAGCAATTAAAATCATGATAAATAATTTTACACTCAAAGAACAGATAGGGAACTAAATCAAATTTTCATCTTTGAACCCTTTTTATTTTTATTTTTTTATTTTTTTTTAAAAAATAGGTAAGGTTTTGTAAAAATAATATAAATTTTTAACAATGAACCAAAAATGATAGCTTGAAACGTTTAGAAATTGTACGAGAAGGAAAGAACTTAGATATCATAAATGCAAAGTAAGCTAAGAGTGTTCAAACTTAACTAATCAAAACAACTATGATGAACTTCCTAGGGATACGAATCGAAGCCAGGTCAACAAGGATGTCAAAGATAGAGTTTCAAACTTAAAGGAGGAGCATGATGAAGCGAGGAAGAGAGGTACGGACGGTAACACTTATGGTCGAAGAAGAAGGGAATTAGACAAGGAGGGAACGCCAAGTACTTGAATCCCAAATAACATCACTCCTAAGGGTTTCCTCAAAACACTTATGTTACATCATCTTAAGGTATTCCATGAAACAAGGTACTTCACTATAAGTGTGATTTCACCACTTCAAATCCTCAAACATCTACTAACCACCTCCATGAGGTCAAGGTCAAAGCTCCTAACAACGCTATACCCATATCCAACTAGTGTCAACTATGAGCTCCTAAAGATGGTAAACCATCAATCAAAAATCCAAGTTCAAAAGTTATTTTATACAATCTAACATCCTAAAGGTATCTCTTTCCAAAATCACACCATAAACCTTACTCCATGTTTACTCCTAAGGTAACAACGCTCAACCTACTAAGCTTTCAAATCCCAAACATAAACAACAAAGCCAAGTTCTATAACTTTAGTAACATAAGCAACTCACTCTTAACACACATAATACCACCTATCACTTATACTCACTTTACCAAGGGGCTAGGTATAAGAATCCCCAAGTACGTCTCACCACACTACCTAAGTCCTTCCAATATCACAACTTCTCAAAACCGGGGTTATAGGTCAACCAGAAACAACTCCACAAGCTAAATTATCCAACCAAGGTTAACATCCCACAAAAGAAAGAGAACTATCTAAAAGGCGTTAAGGGAGGATTAGCAAGGAACAAAGGAAGAGTTTAGGGGGGGTATAAGAGTAGCTTCTAAAGAAAAGAAAAGGAAAGGGAGTTTAGAAGTAGAAGTGAGCATCAAGAAGTAAAAGAATAAGATAAGGTACACCAAGAAGGAGGAATATCTTCGAGGGAGAAGAAGCATTCTTCAAAGGTTGAACGAATCTTCAGTTTCCGACACTAGGCATCAAGTCTTGATCTCCACATAGGTAAGCTCACGGTCATGATCCAAGGGCACAACAATTATTAAATGAAAATCAACAAACATGTTAAAACCTAACAAAGAGCAAACACACTACAGACTACCACCTTAGGTCCTTAAGTCTACCCATCTCTCATTCATTATTCAAGGTCAAGTTCAAGTTTAAATTTGGGGTACACGTGTGTGCGTCGGGAGCAACATAGGCTCTGATACCAACTGTGACACCCCGAGATAACGCGGAAAATATAAGTAATAAAATGAAGAATTTTAGGGAATTTTTAAAACTTTTAAAAATTAAAGCGCCGGTTCACCAAAACTGAAACACAAATAAAGAGTGCGGAAATAAAGATTAAAATTATACAAACGTGATAGTCAAGGTGAGGAAAATTATATCCCTCGAATGACAATACAATAAAAGGTGAGTCTAAACAATCCTAATCAACCGACTAAAAGGCCAAAGTGCTCGCTAGCTCACACATGTCTTCACCCCATGAATGCACCAACTAATACCTGTCATTCATGTAAACATGAACGCCACAGTCAGTGGAGAGTAACTCAAGGTTCTCCCAGCCACAAAATGTCGAAACGAACATAACAAAGAACTAAAACAGGTAAGTCATGTAAGATCTTACAAAAGATATGAATATCAAGTTTATATTTAAGCATGGCAATTAAATGAGATGGAATATGATAGATCAATATTAACATAATGGAGATTCAACTAATCATGTCAGACAATTAAATAATATGAAAGACAAGAATACGGTCATTTATACAAAAGCACGCATTTCAAGAAACACAACATAGATATGAGATTACAATCCGAATCATGTAAATCAGTTAAGTGAGGGATCAACCAATGCAATTTACAAGAATAGAAATCGTAGCCATTATTTGGAAAACCACTTAGCAAACATTGCACGGGACGTGGCTACTAATGTCACATTCATAATTATGGCTTGCATCTCACCATAAGAACGGATGGGAACATCAATCCCGACGATCATATCGCAACTAGAGGGCTTCTAGCTCACCCCTAGTGTCCGATAGGACCAAGACAAACAACAGACAAATACCAATATCTATAACCAAGCAAGACCTTTACTACTCATATATCAATATATAATTCCCCTGGTAAGACGACAATGGTACTCCCAAGACTCAGCCCTAGTCTAAATCTGGCCAGACTCTCGGGGCAGAACGGTCCCCGATTCGACATGCGGCAGAACAGTCCGCATCTAAGACTCGAAGACAGATCGGAAATCGAGAACCCACAATCGGCAGAACAGTCCGAAAGAGGCGGAAAATATGAGCTAAACCCACAATCGGCAGGACAGTCCGAAAGAGGCGTAAAGATAAGTCAAGCAAAACGGTATAGTATAAAGGCATTATCAAGAATACGACTCAACCAAGCGATATGAATCAACTTGGAAAGAGACTACTACATGTAATGAACCGATGATAATCCAAGTAAGACATTTCATGCCAAATTATATTCATGAATATGAATAGGTAACCCATTTCTTTAATATTTGTCACTTGAATGAAAATATAAACAAACATAAATGAACCATTTATAATAAGCAAAACTAGCATTCAATTATAAATGACTCAAATGTACGATAAACCATTTACTACTCACAAGGCATAAACAATTAAATCGGAGATCATATGAAAAGGAAACATGTCGTTTCACATATATACATGAGATAATTATTGAATGTACTCCACAATTATAAATCATGTGAGACGAATATAAAAATGAACAATATTTACAAATTACGTTTTATAATACACGAGATAAAAACTTAAATAACCGCAAACGGGACATTCACAAGACCACGCCATCTTATAAACTGGCCCAAAAACTAAAAGTATAAACATGCCCAATTGACTAGCTACAACCCCAAAGACTATACACGACTCAAGACTCCTTTTTGGACAGGACCTACCCACGACTTGAAACCATTTGGGCAGCCCTATTCATGACCCGACAATCCTTGAAATGAGTAAGTAATATTTAATACCGGTATCTATTTTTATTTGTATTTATACTTGTTTTTGTATAAAAAGCGAAAAAAAAGGCGTATAAGAATTAATGTAGTGCATTCTACTCAAAAGACAATGACAGTTTGATATGTTAGTGGCCTTCATTCCCTGCCAATGCCAATCTTTTCGGCCCTTCTTTTCTACTATTCCCACCCCAAAACAACCAAAATCAGTCCTTAAGCAAGGACATCTTCAAAACTTACAAATAATATAGTTGACTACTATGATAAGGCCAACTAACATAAAAGCTTGCTGAAAACCTACAAATGGTACACTCTATACTCTATACTCTATAGTACCCAGGTCATTGGATATTCAATTTGTTAAAAAGTGTTACCAACTATACAACACCAGCTGGACATCCCTTGTCACGGTTTTAAAACCAAAAACACATCTGTCACGTTTCAGTTCGAAACCCGTCTATCACGGCTCCAAAACGACACCCAAACAGTCCTCACTACCCTTACTCCGACTGCCCAAAACAGAGGACCAAACCGTCCCAAAATAGTCCATTAAAGGCACCAATTATACGCCCAAAAATGTCATACCCATGAAAGGAGAACATGTAAAAGCGGGAAAGTTCAAACGTATACTTGGGACGGAAGTGCGGTACTGTACCCACAACAATAACACCCAAAACAAGTTCTCTGAACAATGACACGCTCAAGCTCAAAAATCTAATAAAAGGGTGGGCACTCCAAAAGTTGCTAAACAATGGCAGTGTGAGAATATGCATCATCCTAATCGTTATATGACAGACAAAAACTCAACTAAAGGGCTTATTGCTCCCCTGGTCATCAAAACCTCATTAGTATGCATTTTTCTACCTTATAAAATTATCAACTAAGTTGTTGTCTTTATAAACAACGCACAATTACCAATACCACTTCCGATGTCTATTAATATACTCCATTACCCCTAAGTATACATAACCATATTTCGACAATATTGATAGATCTAAACCCATCTCTCAAAATAGAGGAGTAAGCCGTTTCATATTGGCCACCAGACACTCCCAATTTACATCTTAAATCAGTCCCAAAGACCACACAAATCGTACCAAACCAAACTAATGAAGAGCGCATAAAAACAGTCTAATTCAAACATTATTTTGAGATGGAAATTATCATACAAATGAGAAAAAAAACATAAAGGATTAAACTTTATCAAACAAGATCATATAAAATGACACAGAAGACGGAAATTTCGATATTTGTCGAGTAACCTATCACCGTTACCTTTTTGCCCTTCAAATCTCCGTGGAAAACGTCAAAAGAGTACGAGCCTCCTTGCGGGTCTTCGGTTTCTTCAACTAGAAGGAGGAAAACGAAATAAAGGAGCTAAAAATCGGAACTTTTATGAGGCGGGTCAAACTGAAATCACCACAAAATCATAAATTTCTTACCTTGAAAGGAAGAGGAAGGAAAGGGGAAGAGAATGGTACCAAAATTATCGAATTTGGCTAAGAAATGGGGATGGGATCGGAGAAAGAAGACGGGATGAAAATGAATGGTGATGGAGTTTCTGTTTGTTATTGTTGTTGCTGATAAATCCAAAAAGGAAAGGGCAAAATGAAAGGAAAAGTCACGGGGGTAGGGACGGGGGTACAACAACAACAATAAAAAAAAAAAAATTAATAATAATAATAATAATATTTAAGTTAGTTGTGTTGTCGGAATCGGGTTGGTTCGAAAAGAAGTAGCTTTATAAGAGAAATGCGACGATCTTTGCTAGACGGTAACATAAGACGGAAATATCATTATTATTTTCACCTATTATTAATATCCGACTATAATACGTGTTTTTATATAAATTAAGCTTTAGAATATTCTTTTTATAAAATTTGTGCTTAAAAGGAATTAATTAAATTAAATAATTTAAAAATATAAAATAAATTAATTAAACGGTTAGATAAATTTTTATTGTCAAAATGAGAAATTCGCGGGTGTTACAGTTTTATTTACATTTTATGGGGAGTTGACAAGTTTATAGCGTATTGTGAGTTGAGTGCATTGAATTTGCACCGTTTTGTTTTGTTATATTGAGTACGAAGTTGGGATACAGTTCAATATTTGGATTCGTTGTTGCTAGCCTGGCTACTAACTCCACATATCCAAATTCATCTTAGCCCCTTCTTACCCATTACCTCACTTACCCAAATGTAAGTCCTCGGCATGTGTCTTGGTCATTAGTATGGTTGGAATGCATATGTACGGTTGTAGAGACTTTATTCATGTTAACTGCATGCATGTTCTTATAGGTCGAGTTAGATGAGTGTCTTTACTTCTTTCTATCTTTCACATATATACGCACCTCGTGCCTAAATTTGAGTGATGAGCGACCCGTGAGAGTCCGATACTTTTGAGTCTTGCAAGGTCGACGGTTCAGTAAGTTTGAAACATTGATTTAATTCGTTTGCACTTATCATTTGCCACTTTGTTAGTTGTTGCATTAAACTGGTTTTGGTGGATGATTTGTAGCTGATGTGTTGGTCCCGTTCCATTGTTTATTCTTAGTTGCATTCATAGTTTGCTTGGGGACAAACAAAGGTTTGGTTTGGGGAGATTTGATGCGTGTATTTTATATAAGGTTTTTACCTCATTTTTACACGCATTTCTGTACTATTTACGTGGCATCTAGCTAGAAATACCCCCGAATATTCTACTTTGGTTCGTTTTATGTAAATTGCAGGAATAAACCAAAGAGGAGATAAGTCGAGCCTAAACTCGTCCCATTTGCATGCATTTATGGAGAACAAGGAGCCGGAGCTTGGAATTTATCACTTTGAAGACGCGTAAGCTGGTTTCGGAAGGTGTCATAGTGTCTAACGTGCCAAAATAGCTCGATCGACTACTTTTCTAGTCGATCGAATGCTTTATATACTAAAGGTTACTCGATCGAGCAGTTCTAGTATCCAATCGAGAAGACATTACAAGGAGTTACTTGATCGAGTGGTTTATTTCCACTCGATCGAAGGGTTTGTCGCTTAGTTGCTCGATCGAGTGGTTTATTTCCACTCGATCGAGTGGTTTTACCCGTATAAGAGTTTTTCCGCCTATTTTTGTATGGGCTTTTGTAATTAAGCTATGGATTAGGTTTAGAGGAGGATTTTCGTATACTACTAAATACAGTAGACTGCGTAACTCTTCCTCATTCACTTTTCACTCTATAATTTTCGACTGCTTCTTTCATTTCGCTCTCCTTCTACCTTTTACTATTCGGATTCGAATTTGTGATCGGTATTATTATTCCTTTTTAATTCCTTAATCATAGTTGTTGTTTTATTTCTATCTTTCTTTTATTGCTTTCATAATTACCCTATTCGATCTTTATTAGCTTTATTAGTATGTTTAATTCCTATTATCTATATGTTATTGTTGTTAATTCGATAGTAATGCGTAGCTAATTTCCCTTGCTAAGACTAGGGAATCCATGATTATGAAGGGATAGTAATTGCCATTTTAGGTTTTGTGCTTGTGTAGTCCTTGTTGTTAATCGCTGCACTTATTTGTATCTGTCTAATTGAGTCGACGCAATTAGGCATTTAAATCATAATAAACCTTGACCTAGACCGGAAGGTTGCAAAGGGCGAGACTCGTAACGAACATTAGGGCGCTGTAGTGAGGGTGGAAGCTAAGCTATTTGTGCTTTAGGACGAATTGAGACCGGAAGGAGATATTCACTCCTCCTCGGACCATACTTGCATTGACCTGAGACTTAGATTACTTGACCGAATGATCATGGTGAACCGTCTGTCTTAGCTGCTTTCTTTATCTGCTTAATCCTTTTTCTCTGCCTTTTTTCTCTTTCTCATTGTCATTAGTTTAGAACAACAACCCAATTAAACCCCCCAATTTGGTTACCGTGACGAACTTAGACAAAGCTGACATTTTTCCATCTCCCTGTGGAGATCGACCCGACTTCCCTAGCTATATTAGTTAGAGCCAGTTGGTTATTTTTGATAGGTATACGACTGCCCTGTCATCAGAACTGGACACCACTTGGAGGGAGGCTGAGGACGAGCGTCCAGGCCTCGGGACGAGCGTCTTCCATTGTTCTTCAGACTTTTCTTTCTTTTCTTTTGCAAGATCGTACCCTTGCACCCTTTTGATATTCCTCCTTATCTTTTTCTGAAATTTTGCTCAATAAGAATGTAAGAAAACTCTCTCTCACTACTCTCATGTAAGAAATTGTAAATAAAAATGCGAAAATGTACAATATCATACAAGGTAAAGGTCCTAGAAATATCTTACAAAATGGTGGTTTGAGATATGACTCCACCAAACTAGTTCAAATTGTAGAGATTCTTGTCCATAGAGCTCAAGGCTCTTAGTAGAAGATCAAAAGCTTGTGAACAAGCTCCAAATAAACATAATTATGGTTTGCTTAACTTCAAGACGAAGCTTGGCCAAGGGAATTTGTCATTCATTCTTGTTTTCTTCCTCTTCTTGGCACTTGAATATTCACGATGCTTCAAACCAAATAGCCCATGATTCTTGTCATTATAAGGTAAGAAGTATGGTTCATATCCGTCCGGACACTTCCACTCACCACCTTCTTTTTCAACTTTGGTGACGATGATAGCATTCGAATTTATCAATCCTTCAAGAGTAGAAGGAGAATTCTCATGACCTTGATGACCGAATTCCCTAGAAGTTGACATTGTGGGTGCCAAATCTCCACAAGTAGCTTCACGTGCAAGTTTCTTTTTGAGCTTTTCCATCAAGTATCCTTTGTATGATGCTTTGACCTTTTGAAGAAGGTCCACCGTATCATCTCCAACAATCATTGGCTCCATGGTAGGTGCCAAGTAGTCTTCATGGGAAATAGGGAAGGGGCATTCATCTTCATGATAAGATATCTCGAACATCTCAAGGAAAGGCTCCTGAAGCAAGGTGATATCACAAGTCCATTCCTCTCCCCTATTCCAAAGGTCCTTGTAAGACATGTATTCTTCATAAGCCTCTTTTATGGTCTTGTCATTATCGCTATCTTCATATGAATCATAAGTGGGCGCTTCATGCAATTCTCTCTCCAACATCCCAATGTTCACATCAAATGACATACCCTTATACTCACAAAGGTTAAGAGTATTTGGCTTACTCAACCTCATGTCTTCTTCATCAAATATCACACTTTCATACTCACAAGAGCTCAAGGGGATTGGCTCTTCCCATTTTTCATTTTCCACGTCAAAGGTTACTACTTCAAATTCACATTCATGATCAATGTCCAAAGAATGGTGGGGAGTGATTTCTTGGGATTGTTTCATTTGGGCAATTTGAATCTCCAACTCCTCACCTTGGGTAACAATGCCTTGAAGAACATTGTCCCTCTTTTGGCTTTCCTCTAGCATTTGTTTGAAGAAGTTTTGTTGATCTCCCATCATTTGGAGAATCATATTTTGAATGGGTTCATCTTCTTGTTGTGGGCATGTGTGAAAGTGGTTGTATTGTGGCAATTGAAAGTCATTATGAAGTGGGTATTGAGTGGGTGGTTGTTTTGGATATTGGATGTGGTGATTTTGGTGGGAAAAATTGGGGTAGTGGTTAGGATTTTCATTGTACAAATAGTAAGGTAGGTTTGTGTTGACTTGCTTCTCAAACTCCCCATACCCATAGTCATACTCAAAAGATCCACCACATACTCCATATGTCAAGTCTTGGGCCATCATAGCTAAGACAAGGAAACAACTACAAGCATGGAAACTACACAAAAACGGTAAGAATAATCCTTGAGTAACAAGTTCCTCAAGGTGAAAGCACAATTAAAATAGACAAACAAATAAGGACTTAATCACGTAGCACCATCCCCGGCAACGGCGCCATTTTGATTGGTGATGTCGTCGGGTCACATCCAATCAAACACATTTATAATTCTCAACAAACAACTAGTTAGTGGTTAAGTCGAGGTCGATCCATGGGACGGTGTGCTTTGGGTTCTAAGTCTATCTATCTCAATTTATGCTAGTGTCACAATTTGTTTGGGTTTGTAGTTGTGCCCTAGACTAATGCAAGCAATAAAGTAAAGCAAACAATGAACTAAGAAATGTAAACAAATGACTAAAAGCACTAGGATGTCATGGGGTCATAGGGGATTCATGGTGTTGATCATACAAACATGTTTATAAAGTTGCAAGCAATTAATGTTGTAAAGGAACCGAGTTGGTTTATGTCTTACGGTTCATAGGAAGAGTTGGGTCCCGGAGCCGAATCGATTAGATTGTACAACACCTACAAGTCGACTTAATTTCCTCCTATTCAACTTCTATGCATGGTCTAACAAGACTCGAGTTGGTTTATATCTTACAAGTCTTGTTGAGTAGATAAGAGATGGGTAAAAATGCAAGGATTCATAGGCTTAGCATTTCATCAAACATAACATGTGCATAGGTTGACATCTTAACAAGCAAGCAATTTAATTATGAAAACATATTAGATTAAGCATGATTAATCCCATGTTGGTTTCCCCTAATTACCCACTAATCCTAGCTAAAGGATTACTCACTTTTTATCATAGGAAACATGTCATTAATGGTGTCAATCATTATAACAAGTATAAACATGATAAAAGCTTAAGGAAATAAACAATAAAGAGTAAAGATTAGAGGAATTATACCAACTTGAGATGATTCCAAATAATAAAGCAAAGAATAAAAGAAGAGAACTTGATTGATTGATGAAGGGTTGTCAATCCTCCAATAATAACCCAATAATCTTCAACTACCCAATAATAAACTTGAACAATAATTAAAGAAAGATTAATGTGTAATTTGTGGAAAGATTAAAGAGTAATCTATTCTAATCTAATCCTAATCTCATCTAAGAGATTTTCTAATGTGGAAGCCCCCTTTGATTATCATCAAAATGGGGTATTTATAGTAGTGCCTCATTAGGTTAACTAAGGCTAAACTAGTAATTAACAATTCTAAGTTCTAAGCAGGGAATCGCTAGTATTTCGGAGAGATGGGCATCTTTACTGAGGACGCCACGATCCGCTCGTCCAAGAGGAAAATCCGCTCGGATTGTTGCATGGAGGGACGAGCGGCTGAGAGGTTGGGACGCTCGGATTGCGGGCTCTTTGGACGAGCGTCTTTACCCCTTGGACGCTCGTATTCTTCTTCTGAATCCTTCCCTTCGCAAACTCCTTATTCTTGCAATGTTAGTCTTTGGTTCTTGCCCTTCCTTCAATACCCGTTCAACGAAGATCGTCAATGTCCTTCCGAATAGGCTCAAGAGACGCTAATTTTCCGCCTAATTGTCTCCTTTCCTACAAATCAAATACAAAGCAATAGGAAAGCAAAATAGGAAGCATTTGACGAGTAAAATGGCTATGAGACGCTATAATAATATGCAAAATAGGTTCAAGTAGTGGACTAAATGTGCGCAAATAATGGTCACATCATTGACTCATATTTGAGCACATTTAGTCCCCGAGTTAACCTCGTTCCCATGCTTTATAGCATATATTAGGGTCATTTCTTATCTTTAGTTTCCCAATTTGCATATTCTTTGAGGTTTTGTGTCCTTGGTAGGAGAGGATTGCTAGCCTTTCATTTATGGAGCTAAATGTAGCTAAATGGATCGCATCTAATTACCAAGCATCGAAGAGGAGACCGACACTAGAAGCCTAAGCAAATAAATGAAGTGAAATGGGCAATGATGAAAGATACGTGCATCCCCAAGATATACCCCACGGATTGTTAGGAATTCAAGAACAAGAGAAAACCCTGTCCTAGGATCCGAGCATCTGTTAGAAATCTATATCTCATTACTTAACATATTCATATATGTGATGATTTAATTTAGTCATAAAATTAAGTGTTGATCTTATGCATGCAAACAATAATAAGAATAAGGAAGAAATCATCATCTTACATTGAAGATTTCGGATTATTTGGGCACAAGTGAGTTCTCCTACAAACCCCTTTAATTGCTTTACTTTGTTTTCATTAATTTACATTCATCTTGTTGATTAGTTTAGACCACATCTCATCTCAACCCAATTTGTGACACCCTAAGACATAACTACTTGCAATTGAAATCTTCTATCGATACCCGTCCTTTGGGATCCGTCCTTTATTTACCTCTCTACTAAGAGTAGTTTGTGAAGATATAAATATTGTTTTGGTTAGGTAGAGATAATGACTAATCATATCACCGACCAAGTGCTCAAGTTTTTAACGGTAGCTAGGAGTCAAAGGACCACGTTGATTTCGGCAGAATTCATGGCGGATGCAGATTGATCGGCTTCTGGAGTTTTCTGTTGGCGATCGATGGCACCCAAGGGATTCCTATTTGACATAACGATAGGCGTTTTAACTTGTGTTGGCAAGGTATTGCACAAACAAATGCAAGTGCGATACATATGTATAAAAGGCAGTTTTGTTGTGGAGATGCTACGGTGATCGTGAATGACCTCTTGTGTTTTAACTCTGGGTGAAAGACGTTGAATTTAGACTCGATTATCGACTTTGGCATAGTGATGCCTAGACAGACGACTTCTGACGAGATTTGGAGGTTTGTTGCTGGCGTGACGTCGTTGGACAAGACATGTACACAAACTTGACTTTTGACCCGTAATGTGAGGGAAAGACGGGTTTAATACACGGGAGGTTTTGACTCTGCTAACGCCATTGAAGATGTCTTGACAATTAGGCGACACGACCTAGACCAGAAGGTAGGTACCAATTTCGGCGGAAATTCGACGTTATCTAGACGACTTGACTTGAAATCGACTGGACTTTAATCGACTCGAGGCTGAATCAGAAAGGTGGACTGAAGTTTTCGAAAAAAGAAATTTTCAAAAAGATTCATTTGTCGTTTTATGGACGGCTTCCGAAGACTAGGGATCTTTAGAAGGTCGGCTAGTTAAAAGGGTTGTCTTAGGTTTGTTTTCAAAAGATGGTTTAAGTTTAGATTGCGGCGGCTCTGAAAACAATGTGTTGTTTCCGAAGACAATTTTTAAAGTTCCGAATCACGGATTTGAAAATCGAGAAATGAAGAATTTGGAATCGTCATCACAATGGCCATGAAAACGGTTAAATTTGTTTTCAAAGAATTTAAAGTTGGGTTGAAAATTTGAAATGGTTAAAATTGTTTTCAAAGATTGAGTTTTGATTTGAAATCTGAAAACGGTTAAATTGGTTTTCAAAGATTTGATTTTGAATTTGAAATTTGAAAACCGTTAAATTTGTTTTCAAATATTCGATTTTGAGTTTGAAACCTGAAAACGGTTAAATTTGTTTTAAAAGATTTGATTTTGAATTGAAATTTGAAAACGGTTAAATTTGTTTTCAAATGATTTGAAATTGGATTTGAGATTTGAAAATGGTTAAATTTGTTTTCAAAGATTTGATTTTGAGTTTGAAATTTGAAAACGGTTAAATTTGTTTTGAAAGATTTGATTTTGAATTGAAATTTGAAAACTGTAAAATTTGTTTTCAAAGATTTGATTTTGGATTTAAAATTTGAAAATGGTTAAATTAGTTTTCAAAGATTTGATTTTGAATTTTAAAATTGAAAATGGTTAAATTTGTTTTCAAAAATTTGATTTTGGATTTGAAATTTGAAAACGGTTAAATTTGTTTTCAAAGATTTGATTTTGAATTTGAAATTTAAAACGGTTAAATTTGTTTTCAAATGGTTTGAAATTTGAAATTATGAGGAATGAATTCGTCATTACGACGGGTTAGAAAACCGTTATAACCTTTGAAAGACGGTATGCAAATCGAAAATTGTGAGAATTGAAACCGTCATTACGACGGCTTAGAAAAGCCAAATTTGATTTCGAAAACGAGATTTGAAATTTGGAAAGTTTCACAGGTTGAAATCGTCATTACGACGGTTTGAAAAATGTTTTTGTTTGAAAACTAATTTCGAATTTTTAAAATTCGAGAGTAAAATTCGTCATTACGACGGCGTAAAAGGGCGCTTTGAGAATGCAACGGTCGGCGACAGACCGAGGTTTGAAATGGCCATTATAACGAAGTTAAAGGGAATTTTGAAATGGTTTGTGAAAAGCGAGTTTGAAGTCGTCATTACAACGACATGAAAAGGTGCATTTGAAATTGTTATAAAAACCGGGTTTTGAAATGGCTATTATAACAGCATAAAAAGGTGTTTTGACATTGTTGTAGAAAACCGGGTTTGAAAATCGTCATTACGACGGCATAAAAAGGTGTGCAACGGTCGGCGAAAGACCGAGGTTTGAAACGGCCATTATAACGGCGCGAAATGTGGTTTTTAAACGGTTGTAGAAAACCGGTTTTGAAAGTCGTCATTAGGACGGCATAAAAAGGGTTTGCAACGGTCGGCGAACGATCAAGGTTTGAAACGGCCATTATAATGGCGCAAAAGGGTGTTTTGAAAGTTTGAAATGACACGGAAGGAATTATGATCACATAACACGTAAACACTCACAGTTCATTATATTAGGCATAATGCTGACACTGGTTTTGGCTTAATAAGGGTGGTTACACCAAGCGATCAAACCAAGATTTTCGAGAGGGATACCAAACCAAAAAAAATGTATAAGGAGGGTGCCCTAGCCTCGTGCACGCAGGAAATGAAAGTTCTTTGATGAAAAAGAAGTGTGTAACGTCAACGGTATGCTTGACTCAATCGGGAATCGAAACGCGGGAATGAGAAAACTCACGCCGACAAGACGAGCCAATTGGTCGATAAAGGTAAGGTTGTGGGCCAGGACAAGGAAACCGACTTATGACCGTAATAACAATTAATGCACTTTAACCACGACCTCTTTCGAGTTTCACCTCCAAGGATCACAAAGACACAAGTGTCCTAGTTTTTCCCAGTGGAGTCGTACATCGGTCTTCTGAAAGCCACGCTCGGTGGCGTAAAAATGCTTTCGACCGGATTGTTCTAGATCGGTCGGGTTCGTCTCGGCAAAAGTCTCAAAACGATGCAGAGATGTTCAGATTCGCCACCAAGCATTTGTGGGATGCTTGGAACCCGTTCGAATCAACTTTATACCTAGGTCAATCAAGGCAAAAAGCGGTGCTTGCCATAGGTACTAAAGATAAGGACTCGTCCCCCTTTAGCATCTTATCGCTAGAATGACTCTCGTACGCCCTGGATAAGGCCATCCATTATCCAAAGGTTCAGAGTAAGGGGTGAGGGTACGTATTGGGAAGCCCTTTAATTGGACACCCAATCTCGCCCTCGTTAACGACTGATGTGACTCATATTTGAGCACAATTAGTCCCCGAATTAACCTCGTTCCTATGCCTTATAGCACTTATTTGGGTCATTTACTATCTTTAGTTTCCCATTTTCCATATTCTTTAAGGTTTTGTCTCCTTGGTAGGAAAGGATTTCTAACCTTGCATTTATGAGGCGAAATGGAGCTAAATGGATCGCATCTAATGACCAAGCATCAAGAGAAGACTAACACTAGAGGCCTAAGTATTAATAAAGTGAAATGGGTAATGATGAAAGGATCCTTGCCTCCCCGACATGATCCTTGAGGATTCTTAAGGAGCAAAAGAAGAGAAGCAGTCTGTCCAAGAATTCGAGCGGATCGAGCACGATCCGGGCATCTCAGAGCACCAGGATCCGGGTGTCTTGTGCCCAAGACGAGCGGCTTGCATCACCATGATCCGAGCGTCTTCCCCAAGATCCGAGCGGATCACAAGTCAGAACAACCCGTGCCACAGCACGGGACGGGCGGATCAAGGCAGGGCTAGCAAGAGGATCCGCTCATTTCCTTCGGGAGTAGCATTTCCTCAACTTTTCTTAGGGTCTTAATAGTCATTTAAGCCCTTAGTAACCCTAATCTTTGTACCTAATCTTTAGTATAAATACCCCTTTGTACTACCTAGATTAGCATGCTCTCTTAATCCTCTCTTAATCTCATTCTAATACTCTCAAATTAGTCTTAATTTAGTTGTAACACAATTTCTTAATATTAATCACATCTTAATCTTTCCTTAATTTCTCTATTGTTCTTCCTTTATTTTGGGTAATTAGAAAAATAATTGGGTTTATTTGGAGGATTGACAACCTTTCATCAATCATCAAGTACTTCTATTATTCTTTGCTTTATTATTTGGAATCATCTTCATAGATATAATTCTCTCTTAATCTTGTTTAATTATTGCTAACCAATTTCATTTATTCATCATGTTTTGCTTTGTTAGTATGATTGACAATCTTATTAACATGTTAAACTTGATAATGAGTGAGTAGTTTCCTTAGCTAGGGTTAATGGGGAATTAGGGGAAACAAACATGGGGAATGATTTATGCTTAATCTAATATGTCTTCATAACTAATTTGCTTGCTTGTTGTGATTTCAACTTATGCACATGTTATGTTTGATGAAATGCGAACCTATGAATCCTTGCATTTTTTACCCATCACATATCTCTTTAATGAGGCTTGTAAGCTCATACACCAACTCGAGCCTCATTAGACCCTGCATATAGTTGGATAGGAAGGATTAAGTTGACTTGTAGGTGTTGTACAATCTAATCGATTAGACTCCGGGACCCAAACCTTCTTAGGGATTGTAAGATATACACTAACTCGATTCCATCACAACAATAAGTGCTTGCTAGATTTACATTCCGTCTCCATTGTGCTCAATCTCTTATAATTAAGCGAGTGCAATCCTTGGAAGGGTACCGTCCCTTCTCGCGGTCGTTTCCCACATTAGGTTTTCCGCGTCACCAAATCTCACGTGTCAACTCCTATTTCGTACTTTATTTCTTTATTTAGCATTAACGTAAATATTCCACAAACATACAACGAGTAAGACCGCATTGACCTTATACAACCTAATTCGGTAAAAATTACCAAAACAGTTTGGCGCCCACCGTGGGGCATTGTGGTCGTCAATCGTTGATTACTCAAGCGTATAATGGACAAACAAACGTCAGCATCCGTGTCAGGGAGCAGTCAGCCGTCAATACCACCCAATCCAGTTCAAAATCCAGTATCAGCGGCGCAAACTCAGGCCCCTAGACACACCCCAAGAACCACATTCGTGACAAAAGTCACTCTACCTCCCAAAACTCCTGCTGTAACGGCCCAGCCTAGGTCAGACAAGGGCACAACAAGTTCAGGCCTTACTCCACCACCCAGTCCAACGCAAGTCCTGCTTAGTGGTATGGAGAACCTTCAAAAGGTCATGGAAGATACGCGGGAATACCAAGGAAACGCAAAAGTTGAAGCAAAAAGGAGGGACAGGGAACTCTGGGTGCAGATAGACTTTATGAAGCGGCAGTCCAGCACACCAGCAGGCACGGGGAGTAAAGGTCGGGCCCCGATAGTAGATCTTACCCAGGGGGCATCAGGCAGCAGGAGTCAACTTCGACAGATACCATCTGAGTTCGTGACAAGATTGGATCTGACAGCAGTGTCAACAGGAGAAAGAATAACCCCCCCAAGGACTAGGATACCTCACACCTGACAGCTGGCAGCCAGCCAGCCGCGTAGAAGCACAACCAGGTAACCTTCCAGTTGGTAATTGCGTGATAACTAACCAGACGCCTGGTGCAGGATCCGCAGGTAGCCCACAGGTAAGCTGGCATCAGGGAACACCTGTGACTTCAACACCATTAGCTACCACACCTCATCAGAACCTTCAAGAGTTCGGGCTGGAAGCAACACTCCAAGTTAGCGGGTAGTAGACAAACAAAACAAGGACTCCGGAAGCCTGACCAACCAGCAGTACCTGGAGCTGAGGGAGATGCTGAGTAGGGTCCCAGGATTGCCACCTCCACTCGAAAAGGTGGCACCCGACAGTTATGCTGATTCACCATTCGTGGATGCCATATCCATTGTTGCCATGCCAAAGGGGTTCACCAATCCAAACATGTCTCTCTTTGATGGCACAACAGATCCCTTTGACCACATGAGCCAGTACAAGCAGAAGATGATGACAGTGACGGCTGTAGGACAAGTAAAATAACCTGCATATGCAAGGGGTTTGGATCCACACTCTCAGGACCAGCACTCCGATGGTTCGTAAGCTTGCCTAACAGGTCAATGTCCACGTTTGCCGACCTGGTAAACGTATTCACTCAGCAATTTGCAAGCAGCCGGAAGCCACAGAAGCATGCAGGAGACTTGTACAGAATTGTTCAGGGAGCTGGAGAGACTATTGGATAATGCAACACTATATTCAACAATGAGAAGGTGGCAGTACGGGAGTGTGACGTGTCGACAGCAGTTGAAGCTTTCAGGAGAGGCCTACACCATGAATCTAACCTGTACAAGCAGCTAACTATGCACCCTTGTCATAGTTTTGAAGCAGTACAAGAGAAAGCAGCAGTTGCGATCAGGTTGGAAGAAGATATCCTGTCCAGAGCCAGCATGCCAAGTACACCAAGCATATCCAGCACATCGGCCATGGAAAAGTCAAGTAGGAAGCAATCCACCAGCAAGAAGGATGAGAGGTACCGGCCATATGGTAGGGGAGTCAACAGAGTAGACAACAGAGAAGAAAATCAGCAGCTCCCTACACTGGCAGAGTATGGATTCACAACTAGTGTCGGAGGAATCCTGAAAGCACTCAGAGAGATGGGAGACTGGGTAAGATTGCCCAGGCCACCAGTATAAGAACAGGCATGGTGAAAGGACAGCAAGAAGAACTGCGAGTTCCATCGTGATATCGGCCATAACTCCGAAGACTGCTACACACTACGCAGGGAGATCAGACGCCTATATGAGCAGGGAGAACTGAGCCACCTATTGCCATGTGGAGGCAAGCAACAGGATAAGGTAGGCTTCACAAAACCTACAACTCCACCTAAATGCACCAAGATAATAAACGTGATAACAGGCGTCTCAGACATAAATGGGCTAACATATTCAGCAGCCAAAAGGCATGCTACCGAGACTAAGGGAGACGGACCAGAAATTTCTTGTAGAATTTCTCATAGTGATATACCTGCGGTTGCTTTTGACGAAGGAGATATACGTGACGAGCAAGAGCATCACGACGCACTCATCATAACTATATCAATGGCCAACTGCACAGTCAAAAAATTCCTGGTGGATAGTGGTAGCTCGATCAACTTGATCATGCTAAAAACCATAGAAAACATGGGGTTCAGCGAGAAGGATTTCCAGAAAAAGACCATCCCGCTGGTAGGATTCAGGGGAGAGACAGCCAACTCGTTGGGTGAGATAGTAATCCCAACCTACGTAGGAGGAGTCAACAAACAGGTAAGGTACTTGATTATAGATGGACCCTCTACCTACAACGTCATTCTTGGAAGACCATGGTTGCACTTAATGAAGGCAGTTCCCTCAACATATCACCAATGTATAAAATTTCCCACACCATGGGGAGTAGAAACGGTGCATGGAGACCAGGAGGAAGCTAAAGGCTGCAACCAGAAAGCGTTAAAATGCACTGCCAGCCCCCCAGCATAGCAATTACAGAAGCAGCACGTCCAGGACAAATACATTGAGCCTCCGGCTGAGGAGCTAGATCAGATCAACCTAGACAAGCCGCACCCGGAGAGGACCGTGTTAATTGGAGCTAGATGCATAGGAAGCCTAAGGCAGCCTAAGGCAGCATCTAATCAAATTCTTGCAGGCTAACATGGATTATTTCGCATGGTCGCATGACGACAAGATAGGGATAGATCCGTCCATCATAACACATAAACTCAGCGTGGACCCAAAATGCAAGCCCATCCAGCAGAGATGAAGAAAATTCGCAGCAGAAAGAAATAAGGTAATCAACCAGGAGGTAGACAGTCTGCTGGAAGCAAACAAGACACGAGAGGTCAAGTACCACCCAGAATGGTTGTCAAATGTGGTGGTAGTACCCAAGAAGAATGGAAAATGGAGAGTATGTGTGAACTTCACTGACCTCAATAAGGCATGTCCTAAAGACTCTTTCTCGCTACCACACATTGACGCAATGGTAGATGCGACAGCTGGACATGAAATGTAAACATTCCTGGATGCTTGGAGTGGTTACAATCAAATCAAGATGGATCCTGCAGATCAAGAGAAGACAGCATTCATGTCTGAAAGAGGAATTTACTGTTACAATGTCATGCCCTTCGGCCTGAAAAATGCAGGATCCATATATCAAAGGATGGTCAACCGTATGTTCAAAGAACAAATTGGAAGAACCATGAAGGTATATATTGATGATATGGTGGTAAAATCAGAGAAAGCTACGGATCACATGCAGCATCTGGCAGAAACATTCAGCACCCTCAGAGAATACAAAATGAATCTAAACCCGTCTAAGTGCACCTTTGGAGTTTCCTCCGGCAAATTCTTAGGCTACATTGTTACTCAAAGAGGGATAGAAGCCAGCATCGAGCAGATTAAAGTCGTATTACAGCTGGAGTCACCAGAAAAACTAAAGGATGTACAGAGGCTGGCAGGTAAGGTAGCAGCTTTGAGCAGGTTCATCTCAAGATCCTCAAACAAGTGCAGACTATTCTACGATATATTGAGAAAGAGCCAGAAGTTTGAGTGGACTGGAGAACACGAAAAGGTATTCAGGGAGCTGAAGCACTACCTCAGCACCCCGCCACTACTATCAAAATCGGAGCAAGGAGAACCATTGTTCCTTTACCTAGCTGTCACAGAGGTAGCAGTAAGCGCAGTTCTAGTCAAGGAGAAGGATAAGGAGCAAAAGCCAGTCTACTACATAAGCAAGTCTCTGCTGCCAGCAGAGACCAGGTACACATCTCTCGAAAAGTTAGTACTAGCACTGGTAGTTGCATCTTACAAACTGCGCCCCTACTTTGAGTCCCACACCATACATGTTGTAACCAATTACCCATTGAAATCCGTAGTGAGGAAGCCTGAGCTGTCAGGCAGAATGTCAAAGGGCTCTGTACATCTTAGTGGATACGATATCAGGTATGATCCGAGAACAGCAATAATGTCGTGGGCACTGGTAGACTTTGTGTCAGACTTCAGCCCAGCTATCCAAAATCTGGCAGACGAAGAGATCTTAACCCTCAAAGGGAACAAGGAAGCAGAAGTTTGGCAGATGCACATCGATGGAGCCTCCAACCAAAGGGGGGCAGGCATAGGACTAATCCTGTGTTCACCGCAAGGGGACGCGATAGCACAAGCAGTAAGATGTGAGTTTAAGGCAACCAACAATGAAACAGAATACGAAGCCTTAATACTAGGAATGCAGCTAGCTCTAGAATTGGGAGTCAGGAACCTACAAATATTCAGTGACTCTTTGCTAATAGTTAACCATGTGAACGATGAATTTATAGCCAGGGACTCAAAGATGATCGCCTACTTAAAGGTAGCAAAAGAGCTGAAACAGAAATTCAAACATTGCAAGATTAACTAGATCCCCAGAGACCAAAATGTGGAAGCGGATGCCTTAGCAACTCTGGGGGAAACCTTCAAGCCAACAGAGCTGTCCAATATCCCCATCGCGCACATGCTGGAACCTTCTATCCAAAAATTAGAAGAGGTGGACAGGGGAGAACTAGAAGACCAGCAAGATGAGGTGGCAATTCAGACAACTACAGATGGACAGGCAGCTGTCCAGCCAGATAACCAGCTAGCCGACCAAACAGTTGACCAGCCGGATGATCAGCCAGCTGACAAGTCAGATGACTGGGACTGGCGGACACCCTACCTAGATTGGTAGCGGCACAACAAGCTGCCATATGACAAGAAGGAAATAAGAGGTTTCAAACAGAAAGCCTCCAGATTCATACTGATTGATGATATACTTTTCAGAAAATCATTAGCAGGACCCTACTTACGGTGCCTGGATAAGCAAGAAGAACAGACTGTGTTGCATGCCCTCCACAGTGGCGAATGTGTAAACCATGCAGAGGGCAGGAGTTTGTCAAACAAAGCTCTCAGACAAGGCTACTTCTGGCCCACAATGAGGGCAGACTCAGCCGAATATGCCCGCAAGTGTGATGCCTGCCAGCGCTCAGCGCCAATGATCCATCAGCCGGCAGAGCCCCTACACCCCATCATTTCTCCTTGGCCATTCATGACATGGGGAATGGATATAGTGGGTCCTCTTCCTAGAGCCCACAGGAAACAGAATATGGATGCTAGCAATGATAGATTATTTCTCTAAGTGGATAGAAGCAGAAGCATTCACAGAAGTAAAATACAATCAGGTCATCTCTTTTATCAAACGAAATATCATCTGCAGGTTTGGTATCCCATCATAAATCATATGTGACAATGAATCACAATTCATCTCAAACGATGCCGAGGGATACTGTGCCAGATGGAACATCACCCTAAAGAAATCAGCACCCAGGACTCCAAAATCCAACGGGAAAGCTGAATCCAGCAACAAAATAATCATATATAACTTGAGAAGGAGGCTACAGGAGTTAGGAGGAAAGTGGGCAGATGAATTGCCACTAGTATTATGGTCAGATAGAACGACACCAAAGACAGCGACAGGCAAAACACCCTTCAGCCTGGAGTTTGGTGCGGAGGAAGTAATTTCATCAGAGGTTCTAGTTCTAACCCACAGGTATGGATGTATGACAGGGGAACTGAACAGTGCAGAGATGGCCAGGAGCCTAGACACGGTAGACGAGCTGCGAGCAAGTGCAAAAATACGCCTGGCTGCCTATCAGCTGTCAGTCGCCAGAAGCTACAACAAGAATATAAAAGTCAGGCTCCTGGAGGTAGGAGACCTGGTTCTCCGTGAAGTTTTTCAAAACACCAAAAATCGAAAGGCAGGCAAATTCGCCTACAAATGGGAAGGACCATACCAGGTAGAAGGAGTTGTTGGCCATGGCGCATACAGATTAATGACCATGGACGGTCAAATCATACAAAAGCCATGGAACATACTTCTGTTGGAATAAGTGTCCTCCGACAATAATGCGATCACAACTATCGACATGATGATCACATGTTTAAATCTCATTTTATAAAACTTTGATCATGTTATAAAAGTTTTCTCGATAAGTCGAGAAGTCGTGTCTATACATGAAGTTTAGTGGGAGTTACGGAAATTTTAATTAGTCTTATATGTGGATGACATATTCATCATTGGGAATGATTTGACACTTATGGAGTATTATAATACATCTTTAATATCCGGATTTATGGAGATAAATCTACATGATATTAGCGTCTAATAAGAAGTCTTACGTTGATAAGATTCATGATTAGTTCAATCGAGTTGAACATATTTGATTGATTCCATTTGCATCCGCTGCCGGATCAATTAAATGAGTAATGATGTACAACACTTCATATACTTTGAGTATGATGAATTGTTTCAAATCGAATTTAAGTAATAGTTACCAAATAGCCATATTGATTATTCTTAAGTGCTTGAAGAAGCATTAAAAATGCAAAGTTAAGTGTTTTTTGCAATTCACAAATTTGTGTAAGGGCTTACACAAATGACAATTGAGATTGCTAAAGGTTTCATACAAAACCATATTCAAAACACGTGAAGATGGTTAAGGAACCATTATGGCTATGTTATTTAAGAAATAGATTTGCTAGAATCGTTCTAGGCAATAAAGAACAATGAGAGACATTTACAACGGAAATTAAGTACACTTGCACTCATGAGATGTGCAAGAGGATGGATCCCGCACACTGTGAAAATAGTGGGAGCTATTCTAAGGCTAGAGAGCTTATGTCTAGATTGGATCTAGACACGTACTCAGAAAGTTTTGTAATGCAAATGTATACATTACAAAAGAAAACGAGTATGTAGTAAGGTTGAGTAAGGTACAAGAAGTTGATAAAACCTACTAACCAAAGCCTTCTCATGGGCTCAACATGATGAGTCATGTCATATGTTATTTCAAATTGCATTGAGATGAACAACTACATATAAGATGAAAATGGATTATAAAATTATGAAGTAGTAATCACGTATTGACTATTCATATGTGATAATCACATTTGTCGTTCGAGTTTTTAAAATCTAAAAAAACTCCTTTTATACTCTGTTACATCCAAAAGGGTTGTAGAGACAATATTGAACCCCGTTAAAGTGAACCCGGATTAACATGGTATTCGCCCATAGTCACTTGTATGAGGTGACGTCTCGAAGTGACTAGAGTGTGATGTGATTGATGGCAAGTTCAAGTGCCATAGAGTCATGTGAGATGACTAGTCGATCACATAGGCAGACTGTTAGGAACACTTTGTCGGGCCTTATGACCGCTTATAGAGTTCTGGCAAATTTACATAGCCTGGTCGTGGCGAGAGCTACTATAGTATTCTAATGAGTCGATTCTTTTAACTAAAGACTGTTCGCCTAAGGTGGCACAGTTTCAAATTAACTTTGATTTGTGTTACTACGGCCTTCGTAAATGGGGTCAAATGGGCATATTTTGGGTTATGATGGCTGTGGCTAGTCGAAGGGAATAAGTACGATAGGAATTGTCCACCCCCTTGTCAGGGTTAAAACAATATCTCAGGGCCACTCGAGGAGTAATGAACTGGAAATGCGTGGCCACGCTCGGAAGGTATCTATGGTAGATGATTCCGGTCAATCAGTTATTCTCCAGATCGAGGAAACCACTCTCGATCTGATCACTTGCAAGTACGACCTGAAAGACACCTTGCATTGAGTGGGAGATAGTAATAGGACAAGAGAATTAGTGACGCACACTTGTCGAGGACAAGTGGGAGATTGTTGGAATAAGTGTCCTCCGACAATAATGCGATCACAACTGTCGATCATGATGATCACATCTTTTAATCTCATTTTAAGAATACATGTGGGATGTAATATTTTACAATCAACTGGTCTACACATATCGGTAATGATTGGCTGACTAGAGTTTGACATTACTGTCGTGCGACAGTGGTGATCAGTTGATCCCCTTAGGTCATACCTATAGGGAAATACTCTTATTGATTATTTAATTAATCGTATGTCGATAAGAGTTAATTAAATTGCTTAAAATTGACGGATGATTTTGTGAGTAAAGTTAACGTGTCTTATTGTAATTTGATTAAATGAGATACGGTCTAAGTAATCGAATTGTTTTATTACTTAGATAAAATTATGGTTTACGAAACAATTGAAATAGAATGAATAATTTATTATAAATACAAGTTGTTGTAGTTTATAATTGTATAACCCATTTTGGTACAAGTAATTAAGGATTACTAGTTAATTTTGTATGTGACATATTTTGTTAATATGTTGATTTTTAATATGTTAAAAATACATTATAGTGTTACATGTCATGTAATATGTGACACATGACAAAATTGACAAATGACAAAATAAAATGGAACTTCCATTTTATGATGAGTGTATCGAAATTTTGGGGATGGGTTAGGGTGTTATTGTGTTATATATTTTTAGTGGAAAACACAATTATATCCTAGTCCCATAGCCATGCATGCCTAGTCATTTTCTTGGGAAGAATAGAGGATCATGCATTGGCCATTCTCCCCTTCCCCAACCGGCTTATGCATAGAAAAGCCAAGGTCTTTTCTCTAATTATTCACTACTTCAACATCATTTTTCTAGTGTGAGAAAAATTAGTTCTCTCTATTATTTGTGAAAATCTAAGAGAAAATAAAACCACAAAAATTACTCCCTCTTGGACCGATTTATTCAAGAGCAAATACAAATTATTTTTGTGTCAAATTTGAAGTAAAGACTAATATTATTACTAGTTCATAATAGTATTGGTTATTAAGAGTATTCCTTGGGTATATGCTTTTGGGAGAGGTTCTAATTTGAACCTTATTCATCCATTGTTGGAAAGCTCAAGAACTAACAAGAAGGAGATCTTGTTGGTGCCCAAATGGCCGAAAATTAGATGGTGAGAAATCGATTTTTCCATCTCTTTTTATTAAGTTTGCATGCATAAGATCTAGCTTATATTTTATGACTAAATATATCTATTCATATATGAATTTTCTCGATAAATTTTTCCATCTCTTTTTATTAAACCGCAACATTGTTTTTCTCGATAAATTTTCGAAATTTTTAACCTAAGTTTTGAACATTATGAGTGTCATGGTATTTTTCCAGAATGTTCATGAGTTTAAATTTCAAATTTCAAAATTATTTGAAATTTTTATAATTTAATTTGAAGTTTATAGCATAATTTTGTGTTTTTGGGTCCATTTATGATCAATATTAAGAAATCAAGTTTAATTATTGTCAAATGTTAGTGGAGACTAATTTTGAGTCCTAAGATGGTTAGGGTAATTAACTTGTACATAAATATGAATTTATGTAATTATTGTGATTTTAATAAGTTAAATCACGTAAATCCGTAAAAACCGATTAATATACGATATTGGCTCTTAAAGGCGATTTAGTATAAAATTTGGCATGCTCATACATATTATAATGCTGCATTTTATTTATGATTGTCATATTTTAATTTTATGTAATTTTTGAATTATGTAATTTTACTTAGTATGGCCTTAGTTTTAATTGGTATTACCCGAAATGTATGGGAATATCGATTCGGTTGTAATTATTGTGATCTCGTATCACCGTTTTGTAATTTAATAGATTTATTTTTATTTTAATTGCAAATGTATAATAGGAAGTTATGTAATTCATTTTGTAATTTATTTATTGCGGAGTACCTTGAAGACGGTGCCACTCGAGAAGGCGATCCATCAAAGAAAGTGTTGCCTTGAAATGCGTGCAAAGATCGAAGTTCAAGGGACCAAAGGAGTTGGTTTCCGAATTTGTAAAAGTTTATTAGATTTACTTTTTTAAGAAGGCCATACTAGGATTTTATTTATGCTTTGCATTTTATTTATATGTTGCATGCATCGCTAAATCGCCATAACTAAAACATGCATTATCATTAAATCGAGTAAATCGACCGTGTCAATTACAATTATCGTAGTTCACCGCTTTAGTTCACTTAAAACGTGATCGATAATAAATTGACATGACCTCTCGCTAAAATAAACAATTGAGACTTAGCCTTACCAAAAATTAGAAACCATGAAAACCTATTTCGTGAGAGAGAGTGCGCTCTTTACCGGGTACAAACCTTGCTACGTAGGGGAAGTGGGTGATAAATGTCTACCCACCGAATTTATAAAGATAAGGGTTGTATTCGGCTTTACCGATGCCCAAGTTGATGTAAATTTGGATCATGGACACATTTATTCGAAATTTGGGTTGAACTCAACGAAAGTATTCTCGACGGTTGCCGGATGTGTTTCGGGCTAAAGATAAATATTAATGTAATTTTATCGACCAAGAGTTCTAAAAGTAGAATCGATTAAAGAGTTAATCCACCGAGTTATATTGATGAGGGTTGTATTCGGCTTTACCGATGCCCAAGTTAATATGAATTTGGATCTTGGAATCATTTATCATAGTTGGGTAGAGGTCACTATGTAAATGCTTTACTTATTATTTACAAGTATTAATAAAACGATAAATGTTAAGTTTTCCACTATTCCGTTATCATATTGTTCTATTTCTTTACCTCAATTTTATATATGATATCATTTCAATTTTAGTTCAAATCTCCATTTAAACATCGTAACTAAAGACAAAATTTAAATTTTCTTCTAAAAACTTCGTATTATCCATTGTAAGGATCTCTTGTGAAGAGTATAGATAAAAGTTATTTGTGATCAAAATGGTTTTTGATTCTTGACTAACATATCTACTTACAATGAATTGTTTCTCATATGCTTAATTGAGTTAAGTACTTTGAAACGTTACATCATTTTGGTAACTAGATTTGTTGGAAATCAAAATTGACCAAAATACCGCAACCACTTCAATTAAAGTTTTAAGACTAAACAAACGAATGAAGAGTAGTCTTCATGAATTTCAATTTTGCTTCTCTTAGCAAAGACTCATTGAAATGAGTGGGAGCATTCTCTTAAACCATTAAGAAAAGAGTGAGGTTCAAAGAAGTAAAATTAGAATAGAATTGATACAAGGTAATGTTAAAAGTAACGTTATTGAGAATAACAATACTAAACCTATCAATCCCGACCGATAAAGTTTCCATTGTCTTAATTGTTGGACGCTAGAAAGGAAACTACCCCAAATTATTGAAGAATCAACAAGTTAGTTGTGGGACATCTAATGGGACCTTCTTCTTTAAATGTTTATTTGATTGACATAAATTTTGCTAATACTACTTTGTCAATATTAGAAACCGATGGTGGTTTTCATCATTGTATTTGATACATAGGATGATTAGAATATGACGACTAGCAACAATGATGTTGAGAGATAGAGTCATTGTGTACTCAATCTAGTTTTTGGGTTTAAAGTTGTACTTAATTGTGACTATTAAGTGCATAAACTCTAAATAAGAATATAAACTTGTTAAGATACAAAAGAGGTTTCACTTTTGTGACCCTATACACCATGATTTGATGTATGGCTAGCCCATTATCAAGGTGATTATATTCTAAATCAAACTAGAATGACATATCATGTAGATGATGCAAGACTCAAATTGGTAATCAAGATTAAACCTTAAATTCTGGAATGATGAACGCAAAGAGTTATCGAGTACTCTTGGAACCATTAGATTGTTAATCTTATGGTATATGCGTATCTTGTATTCAAAGCAAGATGTCTCGTGCTTTTGGTTGAAAAAGAGATCGAGGTTGTAAATCATTGATCCAAAATAGGTTGATCATTTTCTTTTACCAACGATTTAAGTTGACACTAATGTGTTCACTTAATAAGGTAAATAGAGAAATCTTTGAAGAAGTTCAAAGAGTTCCAGTAATCACGATTTAGTCGTGATGGGACTATCAAAGTGAAGACTTTGATATAAGTCAAAGGAAATGTGATATAGTATCACAAGTTAATCTCTCTTTGCACGCATTATGGGATAATGTGTGGTTGGATAAGAAATCAAATGCTATTCAATATGGTTTGAACTTTAATCAAGTTACTTTGAGTTACTTGATCCTTTTGGGGATTTTATCATTTTGTCTAAATTAATTTTCCACTAAATCTAAAACGAATCATATGAGATATGAAATGGTAGGGTACCACGTTTGTAAGTTTTCAAAAGAAACAAATGCTCATTTTTCCTTACTATAATCACGAGTACAACGCGTTTGTGGCTCGTGAAGCTGTCTTTCTACAATACAAGTTTATTTCTAGAAGACAGAGTGGGAGAAAATATTCAAGAGCCACAAAAGAATTGTATGTCGCAAGAAACTGGTCTTTCTTGGCTACATAAGACATTTTGTGTAACAAGAAACTGGTCTTTCTTGGCTACATAAGACATTTTGTGTAAGACGTTGTTTCTTCAAAACTTAGGAGGTTAAACTCATCACTTGTTGAAGATGACGAATTAGTGTTACTTTTAGAAAGTAAAAAGCTTACAACTTACAAAGCAATTAATTGACTCATGTTACTTCAAGAAAGTAATGAACATATGACTTACATGAGAATGTTTAAGTCACAACTCAATACAAGGCTTAGAGCCATGAAAATCCGAAATAAATTCCAAGTGGAATTTTTGGATATAAAAGAGAGATATCAAAGCTTGATTGGTGGCAAAGGGTTTTGCACGAGTTGAAATGCTTAAATCTATTTGGATCTTCTTAGGGATTGTGTTTCATTATGATGATATACATATAGCAAGTGAATCTAAAACCCACTTCTTCAATTAGAAGGAATGTATTCAATACATGTCTTGAGTTTTGTAGATTCTTGCAATCCTAAGATAACGTGAAACTTAAGAGAGGGTCTTAAGTAGGACATCAATGGGTTGGAATCAATGTTTTGATCATGTTATAAAACTTTTCTCGATAAGTCGAGAAGTTGTGTCTATACATGAAGTTTAGTGGGAGTTACGGAAATTTTAATTAGTCTTATATGTGGATTACATATTGATCATTGGGAATGATTTGACACTTATGGAGTATTATAATAAATCTTTAATATCCGGATTTATGGAGATAAATCTACATGATATTAGCGTCTAATAAGAAGTCTTATGTTGATAAGATTCATGATTAGTTCAATCGAGTTGAACATATTTGATTGATTCCATTTGCTTCCGCTGCCGGATCAATTAAATGAGTAATGATGTACAACACTTCATATACTTTGAGTATGATGAATTGTTTCAAATCGAATTTAAGTAATAGTTACCAAATAGCCATATTGATTATTCTTAAGTGCTTGAAGAAGCATTGAAAAATGCAAAGTAAAGTGTTTTTTGCAATTCACAAATTTGTGTAAGGGCTTACACAAATGACAATTGAGATTGCGAAAGGTTTCAGACAAAACCATATTCAAAACACGTGATGATGGTTAAGGAACCATTATGGCTATGTTATTTAAGAAATAAATTTGCTAGAATCGTTCTAGGCAATAAAGAACAATGAGAGATATTTACAACGAAAATTGAGTACACTTGAAGTCATGAGATGTGCAAGAGGATGGATCCCGCACACTGTGGAAACAGTGGGAGCTATTCTAAGGCTAGAGAGCTTATGTCTAGATTGGATTTAGACACGTACTCAGAAAGTTTTGTAATGCAAATGTATACATTACAAAAGAAAACAAGTATGTAGTAAGGTTGAGTAAGGTACAAGAAGTTGATAAAACCTACTAACCAAAGCCTTCTCATGGGCTCAAGATGATGAGTCATGTCATATGTTATTTCAAATTGCATTGAGATGAACAACTACATATAAGATGAAAATGGATTATAAAATTATGAAGTAGTAATCAGGTATTGACTATTCATAAGTGATAATCACATTTGTCGTTCGAGTTTTTAAAATCTAAAAAAACTCCTTTTATACTCTGTTACATCCAAACGGGTTGTAGAGACAATATTGAACCCCGTTAAAGTGAACCCGGATTAACATGGTATTCGCCCATAGTCACTTGTATGACGTGACGTCTCGAAGTGACTAGAGTGTGATGCGATTGATGGCAAGTTCAAGTGCCAAAGAGTCATGTGAGATGACTAGTCGATCACATAGGCAAACTGTTAGGAACACTTTGTCGGGCCTTATGACCACTTATAGAGTTCTGGCAAATTTATATAGCCTGGTCGTGGCGAGAGCTACTATAGTATTCTAATGAGTCGATTCTTTTGACTAAAGATTGTTCGCCTAAGGTGGCACAGTTTCAGATTAACTATGATTTGTGTTACTACGACCTTCGTAAATGGGGTCAAATGGGCATATTTTGGGTTATGATGGCTGTGGCTAGTCGAAAGGAATAAGTGCGATAGGAATTGTCCACCCCCTTGTCAGGGTTAAAACAATATCTCAGGGCCACTCGAGGAGTAATGAACTGGAAATGCGTGGCCACGCTCGGAAGGTATCTATGGTAGATGATTCCGTTCAATCAGTTATTCTCCAGATCGAGGAAACCACTCTCGATATGATCACTTGCAAGTACAACCTGAAAGACACCTTGCATTGAGTGGGAGATAGTAATAGGACAAGAGAATTAGTGACGCACACTTGTCGAGGAGAAGTGGGAGATTGTTGGAATAAGTGTCCTCCGACAATAATGCGATCACAACTATCGATCATGATGATCACATGTTTAAATCTCATTTTAAGAATACATGTGGGATGTAATATTTTACAATCAACTTGTCCACACATATCGGTAATGATTGGCTGACTAGAGTTTGACATTACTGTCGTGTGACGGTGGTGATCAGTTGATCCCCTTAGGTCATTGATCGGAGCCATTTGGTGTTCACAATTAAGCATATGTGGTCGTTGGTCAATGGTCGATACAAAACACAATTTATACTTCACAAACAACTCTACAATTAGTAAAGAGGCAAGTAAAGGTCGGATCCCAAGGGACGGGTATTGAAATGAAGATTCTATTGTAACTAGTGGTGTCTAGGGGTGTCACAAATTGGGTTGATGTAGAAGGTTACTAAACTAAAATAGCAATGAAAATAAACTAACAAGATAAATGAAATAAGGGTGTAAACAATTGATTAAAAGCACTAGGGTGTCATGGGTTCATAGGGGAATCATGGGATATGATCATACAAACATGTTCTCAAATTATAAGCAAGCAATTATTGTTGTGATGGATTGAGTTGGGTTATATCTTACAATCCTAGGAAAGTTTGGGTCCCGGAGCCGAATCTCTTGGATTGTACAACACCTACAAGTCGACTTAATCTTCCCTACTTAACACATGCATGGTCTAACAAGACTCGAGTTGGGTTATGTCTTACAAGTCAAGTTGAAAGGATAGAAGATGATAGTAAATGCAAGGATTCATAGGCTTAGCATTTCATCAAATATAACATGTGCATGTATTAAGATCAAAACAAGCAAGCAAATAAGATATGAAAGCATATTAATTTAAGCATGAATCATTCCCCATGTTGGTTTCCCCTAATCACCCATTAAACCCTAGCTAAGAGACTACTCACTCATTATCATATTGATCATGCTAGGAAGGTTGTCAATCATACTAACATAATGAAACATGATGAATAAATGAAAGTAATTAGCAATAATTAAAAAGGGATTAAGAGATTATACCTACTAATGATTCCAATAACAAAGCAAGAATAATAGAAGTACTTGAATCCTAGATTGAGAGGTTGTCAATCTCCCAATAATAACCCAAATAATCTTCAATTACCCAAAATAAAGTAAGAACAAGAGAGAGATTAAAGAACTAAAACTTGGATTAAAACTTGATTAATATTTGATTACAATATTGAAGAGAGATTTGATTGATATTAACTACACTAATTATTGATAAGAAGAACATGCTCCTCTAATTAGACTAATGGGGTATTTATAGTGAAAATTAGGGAGGATGCATTAGGGTTAACTAAGGGCTAAACTAGTAATTACACTTTTTAAGTTGAGCAAGGAGCCTCCGGGATTGTCCGAGAGAAGGGCTTCTTCATTTCGTAGCTTGAAGAACGAAATCGTCTTTGTCTTTAATCCGTGCGGGGCCGGGAGTCGGGACGGCCGGATCTGGGATGGACGATCCGAGCGGATCAAGGAACAAGACGCTCGGGCTGGGCATGGGGAATCCGAGCGGATTCCCGGTGAGGACGCTCGACCGGACAAGGACGGACGGATTCTCTACAATCCGTTCGGATTGTAGTTCAAAGAACTTTCTTTCTTCTTTTTCTTCCCTTTTCTTCATGAATTCCTTGGGGATTTTCTTGGGGACTCAAGGATCCTTTTCTCAACAATGCTCTTCTACTATGCTATGTACAAAGGCTTTCTAGTCTTGTCTCTCCTTGATGCTTGGTCATTGAATATGATCAATTTAGCCTTGTTTTGCCATGAAAATGCAAGATTCTTACTCCTTTCCTACCAAGGGATCAAAATCTCAAAGAATATGCAAAACAAAGAACTAAAGATAAGAAATGACCCAAATAGGCACTAAAAAGCATGGAAACAATGGTAATTCGGGGGCTAAATATGCGCCAATTATGGTCACATCAAATATCCCCAAACCGAACCTTTGCTCGTCCCGAGTAAAGAGGTGACAAAGACTAGGACCAATACTAACCTAACCTAATAATAATAGCCGATATGAGACAATTAGCGGGTCTCACTCCGCCCCTTCAACTCACAACAAGACAACCATGAGGTAGGATGCCTTCTTGCAAGGCAAGGTGGGTCTTGCCAAAATGGCGACACATCCAAACATTAAGCACACAAGAACACATAATGGATGCATCTACAAAAAGAATAGCCACTTTCCTCATCTAAGTGGCGGAAATTATCTACAAGGGAAGCAATTCAAGGGTACACAATCCTTCATAGATGCAATTTGTTCAAACTACTAAGCCTAGAAGGATACCAATAAATCACCTCCAAAAGGTGTCAAGCTAGGGTACCTTTGTCCTCAATCCTTAAATGCTTTTGTCAAGAGTAGACTCCCTATGGTGTTAGAAACACTGGAGGATCGCGGAATTCCCCCTCTTGCCTAGACAAGAAGAAGGGTCGTCCCCTCTCTACCATGCACAAAAATGGATATGATGGATAAAGGGATTGATAGTTTTTGAGTTTCATTTGGGAGTTTGCTTTGTTGTTGTTTTCCCCCCAATTTCTTGTGGCATTTGACATTTGAGAACACTTTCTTGCCATTCTTTTTGATTTTTGGCATTTCAATACTTGACAACTTTCAACTTTTTGCATTTCTTTTTGAATATTTTCAAAGTCACCCCAATTAGTAACGAGGGTGCCTTGTATTTGAAGCTTAGGAGTCTATTTTTGTTACTCCTCTTTTCATTTGATGCATTTTTGCAAACTTTCTTTCACTTTTCATTTCATTGAACTCAAATTGATTTCTTTTTGTTTTGTGCCCATTCCCTTTGATGACAAAAATGTGGTAGAACATGGATGAATGATAGAAGTATGCATGGTTTCAAGGGTCACCTTGGAATAAACGGTAGCCAAGGAGTTATCACACCACAAGGTACTCTTGACTAGGCCTTAAACCATGGGTCAAAGGATACTAGCATGACACATCCTAGGGTGTTTTACAAGTATTCTAACAAGCAAAGTCTTAAGAATAAAAAGCATCTACTAGGGCCTATATACACTTGTCAAGCTTCCCAAATAGACGGTTTCGCAAAATTTTTCTAACATGCAACTACATGCCATGATGCAACTAGCATATAAACATCCTAATGCATATGATTCTACCAACTAATATGCCAAATAATTCTAGATGAAATCCTAAGTTCACATTGTTTTACCGCATCAATCAAAATAAAGCCACATAGTCATTAACATAAAGAGGAAAAAGGTGATTGGAAAGATCATACCATGCGGTCTTCAATATCCTCATGTCTCGGATGTGGCGTAGTCAATCAAAGTGAACAAGGATGAAACAAACACAATATATACAAGACAATATATACAAAGGAAATGAACTTGTTTTTGGTTTTTCAATTTTTCAAATTTTTATGATTTTTGAAAATTTTCAATTTTTATGGTTTTTGAATAAAAGTTAAGTGTTAGAATTCCCATCCCCACACTAATATGGGCATTGTCCTCAATGGCCAAAATGATGGAAATTATGCAAAGATGATGCATGATTTCTATACTAAATGCAATTCTACACTAAGCTATACTACATGATGCATGGTTTTTGTTATGACGGAGAGGATAATTTAAATTACCTCCCGTTGCGTATGCATTAACTTCCCCAAACCAAGTAAGACACTATTGCTAATGTCAAAGCATGGGGGAGTTCATGCACATGCTATGCTATGCATGAAACTAGATTGTCATTTTGGATTTTACAAAAGTGGGAACAATAAAGAACACCTCAAAGGAACCGAGGTGTGAGTCCTTTGATGTTGCTAGGACTAAACCACAATGATCAAAATGAAATAGAATACAAAGAGATGTAGACAAACCATGGGAGTGTAGGAGGCTCCAAGGCTAGTCTTCCATCATGCTACTATCATCACCGCTTCCCTCATGAGAAGTGGTCACATTGCCACTTTCCTTGGCACTTTCTTCTTTGCTTTCTTCATCATCATCTTCCTCATCATTATCTTCACCATCTTCACCATCTCTTTCTTCATCTCCACTTGCTTCTTCCTCAATGTTATCATCAATCTCCTCATCATTTCCAACAACCTCGTTGTCTTCCACCACGTCCCTAGATGCACCCGGAAACAAGGCTTCTCTATCCGCCCAACTAGGCAAAGGACAAGATGGATCGAGGAGTCCTTGTCTAGCTAGATGTAGGAGGGGAGGATATTGAGCCAAATAAGCATTCTTCCGATCTTCATAAGCTTGCTTGTGCATGGCTTGCATTAGAAGAGTTACATAGTCTTTCCCAATTTCAACTCCTTGTGGTTTGAACTCTTCATAATCATAGGGGTAAGGTGGTATAACAATGGAAGAGGAGGGAGTTTCATGATCACCCTTTTGTTGTTGAATGATGTACTCGGCTTCTTCGGATAGGGGAAGCAAATAGTTGGTCCGGTGGACACTAAGACGGCAAATCTTTGCGGGTAAAGTGAATGATCGAGCCTCACTTGTAAGCCACCCATACTTGGTATCAAGGGAATTGTGAACAACTTACTTAAACTTGTTAATCAAGGTGGACATATCAATAAGATGGCCACCATCCTTAGCCTTGTACTTGCTATCCTCATTGAAATTAGGATCAAAGTGCTTGGCTAGGACCGTGACAAGGCCGCCATTAACAATTACGGTTTGACCCTTCTTCCCACTATCTACATGGAGCCATCTATCAACCAATAGCCTCAAAGAATTGTAAGGCTTGGTGTGAATTCTTCCAATATTCAAAGTTGATTCAAGGAGAATAAAATCGAGTCCCGTGAAATAATTGGTGTCTTTCCTAGCAATTATGGTATTTCCCACAACTTTGTGTCATATTCTTATGCCCGGATGATGGACCAAAAGAGCACGACAAGCTTTAAAATCTTCAAATTTCTTCCCGGAGATTGCCTCCCAAAGAGGCTCGGGATCATACTTCCCATATTGCTTATAAAATTTATGTTCATCGCTAAGACCCAAAATTGCACCCAATTAGGAAAGGAAATGCGTCTACTAGTGTTAGCTAGACGAAACTCAATATTTTCCTATTCTCAACTTTTGTCACTTTTAAAGAACTTAAGAATTCCAAGACAAGGGAGGGGTATGTTACTTCCTTCATATCAAACAATTTCTTTAAACCCATGGCATTGAAAAAGACTCTTGTTTGTTCAAGAACACCCAACTTCTCTAAAGTATCTTGGCATATGAATTTGGTGGATTGAATTTGTCTCATAGCAAACTTGACAAATGTATTTCTATGGGAATCGGAAATGAATGTTACCTCCGGATAATGCAAGAGTTGATTAATTACCGGAGTAGAGGGTGATGCTTCCATAGAAGTTTGTTGAGGTGGTTGCACTTCCAAACTTGGTGTTGATACCACCATTGCCAAAGCTTTCTTCATTTGTAGAGCTTTTTGCCTTTGAGAGAGAGTTGTAGTCTTTGGTGCCTTTGCCTTTGCTTTTGTTGCTCCCTTTGTTCTTGCCATTTGATGAGCTAACCAAGAAAAAGATCAAAAATCTTCAATTTGTAGAATGCCCAAATCGATTTTGAAAGTGAAAGGCTTTGCCTTTATGAGAACAAAAATCGATTCAAAGGTGAAGATTTTGTTCTTGGTTTTGATTGTTAATGAAGATGGAGTGATTGATTTGTTATTTGAAAGATGGTTTGATTTGATTTTGGTGAGTTTTGTTGAGGGTTTTTGTTTTTGAGATGGAGAGGATGAGGGTTTTGATGTTATGGGTAGTGTTTATGAGTGAATGAATGAATGAATGAAGGTGGGGTGGGTATTTAAAGAACTCGACCATATTAGGGGGACGCAGGGGACAATCCGTGCGGATTAGGCGCAATCCGCTCGGATTCTTCAACTTCAAATTTTCAAAAATCCCGCCTAGAGACGGGCGGATTCGGAGAATCCGTTCGGATTCTTTTGGATGAGACGGGCGGATTTCGCGCAGACGGACGGATTCTTGTCCCGAGATTTTTCTTTGTTTTTCTTCAGCTGCAAGACGGGCGGATTGTTCACAAGACGGACGGATTACGAGAGACGGGCGTCTTTCCGTAAATCCGCTCGGATTCTTCAACGATCAAGAATTTTGCGTTTTTATTTCACCCAAGACGGGCGTCTTCTCAGCAGGACGCTCGGATCCTCTGCAGACGGGCGGATTCTCAGGAATCCGCTCGGATTGGTCCTTGTGTACACGGATTCAGTTCCATCCGTGCACCAACGCATTCCCTTATCATTCTTTCTTTCTTTCTTTCAAATCTTGTGTTCTTCATTGCGGGGGCACTACTAAGGCATGAATAGCCTAGGCAATTGCCATCCCCACACTAAGGTAAAGCACTACACATCAATTAAAATCATTAGTCCCTCCCTCACTTCTCTCTTTTCATGACAATTATTTTGATCAAAGTAAAAATAAATCCAAAAATGACAAAAATGCAATACAAAAATTGAAATGTAAGTTAGGGAGTTAGAAATATTTACAAGTGGTGGTTTAGGGAGGACTCCACCAAACTCTCATTCTTGATGAGATGTCAAGGAGGCATGTTCAAGGTGTTGTTGATGTTGCTCAACACCTTGAAGAAGTAATCAAAAGCTTGTTCATTGTTATGGTAGAGGTCCTCAATAGACCGTGGTTCTTGTTGTTGATCATGATCGATGGCGTGCCCAATGTAGGGATTAAAGATCCCTTCAAATTCGTCGTCCCAAAGACCACAAACTTCATTGAGTTGATCATTGAAAATCTCTTGCTTGGATGGGGACAACTCTCCCAATTTCTTCTCTTGGCCAATGAGGCCATCATCTTCTTCCTTGGTTGATTTTGATGAGCTTTGCAAGCTCTCCTTGTCATAATTCACTTGCTCTTTGAATGGGGCATCTTCAACTTTCTTCCTCCATTGGAGTTCCGATTTCTTCTTTTCATCTTTCCGGCTATAATGATCAATCATGAAACATGGCTCATGCAAATGAGTAGCTCTCATGGTCTTGTCAAGATTAAAAGTTATGCTTTCATCTCCCACTTCTAGAGTGAGCTCTCCATGTTTCACATCAATCACCGCACCCGCGGTGTGTAGGAAAGGTCTTCCTAAGATGATTGGAATGTTGGAATCTTCCTCCATATCAACAATGACAAAGTCCACCGGGATGAAAAACTTCCCAATTCGCACGGGGACATCTTCCCATATCCCTAGTGGTGTCTTCGTCGATCTATCGGCCATTTGAAGAGTGATATTGGTACATTTAAGCTCTCCCATTCCCAACCTTTTACTTACCGAGTACGACATGACACTCACACTAGCCCCTAGGTCACATAAGGCTTTGTTGATCGTTGTGTCGCCAATGGTACACGGTATTGAGAAGCTTCCCGGATCCTTTAACTTTGGAGGCGAACTCCCTTGAAGTATTGCACTACTCACCTTGGTGAAGGCGATAGTCTCAAGTTTCCGGATCGACTTCTTCTTTGTGAGGATATCTTTCATGTACTTTGCATAGGCCGGAACGTGATTGATTAATTCCGTGAAAGGAATTGAGACTTCTAAGTTCTTCACAATTTCCATGAACTTTCCAAGTTGATCATCAAATTTAGGCTTGGCTTGTCGACTTGGAAAAGGAAGTCTAATCACAATGGGCTCCTTTTCTTTGGCTTTGTCTTCATTTTTCTTTGAGCTTTCTTCTTTTGATGACTCCCCTTCTTTGGGACCTTGCACCACAACTTCATTCTCACTAGCTCTCACAACTTCATCCTCAACTTGCTCCTTCGGTGCTTCATAACTTGTACCACTTCTCAAGTGAATGGCACTAACCGTTTCATGTCTAGGGGGATTACCTTGAGGTGGTAATTGCCCCTTTTGTCTTTGTGAGCTCGAAGATGCTAGTTGGGTCAATTGTGTTTCCAACATCTTGGTGTGAGCTAGAATGTTGTTGATGGTGGTGTCTTTTGCTTGGCTATCTTTTTGCATTTGGGTGAAAAATTCTTGTTGATTCTTTTGCATTTGAAGGACCGCTTTTTGGACATCAAAACTTTGGTCATTGTGGTGATTGTATGGATTTTGATTTTGGTAACCTTGGTTTTGATTGAAAAAGGGTCTTTGATTTTGATTTCTCATGGGTGGTGGAGTGTATGTTGTTTGAGGGTTTTGGACATTTTGGCTTTTGTATGAGAGATTGGGATGGAACTTGGTGTTTTCATTGTAAAAATTTGAATAAGGGGTACCACTTTTGTAGGCTTGGAAAGCATTGACTTGCTCGGTTGTTCCCCTACATTCACTTGAGTCATGACCTAAGGTTCCACAATTCTCACATATCCCGCTTGGGATTGATGAGGATGCCGTCATGGCATTGACATGATGCTTTGTTGATTTTGAGTTTTCCTCAAGTCTAGCCATAGCTTGTTCAAACTTCAAGTTGATTGTGTCAATGTGAGCACTAAGTTGAGCACCCAATTGAGTAACGGTGTCCACTTCATACTTTCCTCCTCTAGTAGCCTTGCGAGGCCTACTATATTGCGAATTATGGACCGCCATTTCCTCAATCTTGTTCCATGTTTGATTGTCATCAACTTCGGTGAACATTCCATTTGATCCCATATTGAGAATGTTCCTTGAATCTTCATATAAACCATTCCAAAATTGTTGCACTAAAAACCATTCGCTAAGTCCATGGTGAGGACATGAGCGACAAATACCTTTGAACCGCTCCCAAGCTTCATACAAAGATTCTTCATCCCTTTGCTTAAAACCCGTAATTTGAGCTCTTAGCATATTGGTCTTTTCCGGTGGGTAGAATTTTTTGTAGAAAGCTAGAGCTAGCTTCTTCCAAGAATCTATTCCAAGGGTGGCCTTATCAAGGCCCTTCAACCATTGCTTTGCGGTGCCGATTAACGAAAAAGGAAATAAGACCCATCTTATTTGGTCTTGAGTCACGCCCGTTTGAGAGATAGCTTCACAATAATCACAAAATGTTTCCATATGAGAATGAGGGTCCTCACTAGGCATTCCCCCGAATTGGCTCCTCTCAACTAGTTGAATGAAGGCGGACTTGGCAATAAAGTTTCCGGTAAGATGTTGTGGGGTAGGAGTACCATTTGGTAGATCCTCCTCGGTGGGTATAGAGTGTGACGAGAATTTAGGCATTGTAGGTGGATTTTGTGTGGTATTGTTTAATGGGTTTTCTTCTCCTTCTATTGCGAAAGGATTGACAAACTCACTAGTGGGTTGAACAACTTCACCAACACCTCCCAAATTCCTTCTAACAAGTCTCCTATTATTCGTCAAGGTTCTTTCGATTTCACGGTCAAAAGGTAACAAATCTCTTTGTAGCCTTCTAGACATGCAAAATATCAAACAACTCAAAAACAATTAGAACAAACCTTAAGGAGTTTTACTTCCTCAAGGTGAAAAAGACACAACTAAAAACAATAAAAGAAATCTTGAGTCAATTAAACACCGTCCCCGGCAACGGCGCCATTTTTGATCGGAGCCATTTGGTGTTCACAATTAAGCATATGTGGTCGTTGGTCAATGGTCGATACAAAACACAATTTATACTTCACAAACAACTCTACAATTAGTAAAGAGGCAAGTAAAGGTCGGATCCCAAGGGACGGGTATTGAAATGAAGATTCTATTGTAACTAGTGGTGTCTAGGGGTGTCACAAATTGGGTTGATGTAGAAGGTTACTAAACTAAAATAGCAATGAAAATAAACTAACAAGATAAATGAAATAAGGGTGTAAACAATTGATTAAAAGCACTAGGGTGTCATGGGTTCATAGGGGAATCATGGGATATGATCATACAAACATGTTCTCAAATTATAAGCAAGCAATTATTGTTGTGATGGATTGAGTTGGGTTATATCTTACAATCCTAGGAAAGTTTGGGTCCCGGAGCCGAATCTCTTGGATTGTACAACACCTACAAGTCGACTTAATCTTCCCTACTTAACACATGCATGGTCTAACAAGACTCGAGTTGGGTTATGTCTTACAAGTCAAGTTGAAAGGATAGAAGATGATAGTAAATGCAAGGATTCATAGGCTTAGCATTTCATCAAATATAACATGTGCATGTATTAAGATCAAAACAAGCAAGCAAATAAGATATGAAAGCATATTAATTTAAGCATGAATCATTCCCCATGTTGGTTTCCCCTAATCACCCATTAAACCCTAGCTAAGAGACTACTCACTCATTATCATATTGATCATGCTAGGAAGGTTGTCAATCATACTAACATAATGAAACATGATGAATAAATGAAAGTAATTAGCAATAATTAAAAAGGGATTAAGAGATTATACCTACTAATGATTCCAATAACAAAGCAAGAATAATAGAAGTACTTGAATCCTAGATTGAGAGGTTGTCAATCTCCCAATAATAACCCAAATAATCTTCAATTACCCAAAATAAAGTAAGAACAAGAGAGAGATTAAAGAACTAAAACTTGGATTAAAACTTGATTAATATTTGATTACAATATTGAAGAGAGATTTGATTGATATTAACTACACTAATTATTGATAAGAAGAACATGCTCCTCTAATTAGACTAATGGGGTATTTATAGTGAAAATTAGGGAGGATGCATTAGGGTTAACTAAGGGCTAAACTAGTAATTACACTTTTTAAGTTGAGCAAGGAGCCTCCGGGATTGTCCGAGAGAAGGGCTTCTTCATTTCGTAGCTTGAAGAACGAAATCTGTCTTTGTCTTTGTAATCCGTGCGGGGCCGGGAGTCGGGACGGCCGGATGCAGGATGGACGATCCGAGCGGATCAAGGAACAAGACGCTCGGACTGGGCATGGGGAATCCGAGCGGATTCCTGGTGAGGACGCTCGGACTGGCAAGGACGGACGGATTCTCTACAATCCGTTCGGATTGTAGTTCAGCAACTTTCTTTCTTCTTTTTCTTCCCTTTTCTTCATGAATTCCTTGGGGATTTCCTTGGGGACTCAAGGATCCTTTTCTCAACAATGCTCTTCTACTATGCTATGTACAAAGGCCTTCTAGTCTTGTCTCTCCTTGATGCTTGGTCATTGAATATGATCAATTTAGCCTTGTTTTGCCATGAAAATGCAAGATTCTTACTCCTTTCCTACCAAGGGATCAAAATCTCAAAGAATATGCAAAACAAAGAACTAAAGATAAGAAATGACCCAAATAGGCACTAAAAAGCATGGAAACAATGGTAATTCGGGGGCTAAATATGCGCCAATTATGGTCGCATCAGTCATACCTATAGGGAAATACTCTTAATTGATTATTTAATTAATCGTATGCCGATACGAGTTAATTAAATTGCTTAAAATTGACGGATGATTTTGTGAGTAAAGTTAACGTGTCTTATTGTAATTTGATTAAATGAGATACGGTCTAAGTAATCGAATTGTTTTATTACTTAGATAAAATTATTGTTTACGAAACAATTGAAATAGAATGAATAATTTATTATAAATACAAGTTGTTGTAGTTTATAATTGTATGACCCATTTTGGTACAAGTAATTAAGAATTACTAGTTAATTTTGTATGTGACATATTTTATTAATATGTTGATTTTTAATATGTTAAAAATACATTATAGTGTTACATGTCATGTAACATGTGACACATGACAAAATTGACAAATGACAAAATAAAATGGACTTTCCATTTTATGATGAGTGTACCGAAATTTTGGGGATGGGTTAGGGTGTTATTGTGTTAAATATTTTTAGTGGAAAACACAATTATATCCTAGTCCCATAGCCATGCATGCCTAGTCTTTTTCTGGGGAAGAATAGAGGATCATGCATTGGCCATTCTCCCCTTCCCCAACCGGTTTATGCATAGAAAAGCCAAGCCCTTTTCTCTAATTATTCACTACTTCAACATCATTTTTCTAGTGTGAGAAAAATTAGTTCTCTCTATTATTTGTGAAAATCTTAGAGAAAATAAAACCACAAAAATTACTCCCTCTTGAACCGATTTATTCAAGAGCAAATATAAATTATTTTTGTGTCAAATTTCAAGTAAAGACTAATATTATTACTAGTTCATAATAGTATTGGTTATTAAGAGTATTCCTTGGGTATATGCTTTTGGGAGAGGTTCTAATTTGAACCTTGTTCATCCATTGTTGGAAAGCTCAAGAACTAACAAGAAGGAGATCTTGTTGGTGCCCAAATGGCCGAAAATTAGATGGTGAGAAATCGATTTTTTCCATCTCTTTTTATTAAGTTTGCATGCATAAGATCTAGCTTATATTTTATGACTAAATATATCTATTCATATATGAATATGTAAATTAATGAGATTAAATATTTCAAACAAGCGGTATCATGAGCCTTAGGTTGTTTGCATGCAAATCGGTTTATAGTTTTTCCGAGTTATAAGATTAACATACAAAACTAATTAATTTGGATTTATGAAGATAAACCTAAAAATAACTTTGCATGTTAAAAGTTTATGGTCCTAAGTGATTTTTAGGACATTTTGGTTTATTTATGCATTTTTGGATATGTTTTCACATATATTATCTACTGATGGCCTGTAAATTTTCATATTAAAATGAGTTGTTTTGCTCGAAATATGGATTTTTTAAGTTAAAATCGTATTTAAATGGGTAAATAGGTTAATATGAGTTATATTTCGAATATGGTCATGGAAATTTAGTATGTTGTCACATGAAATTTTACAAGATGTGTGTAAAATATTTGGTTATAATAAAGTCTTTATGCATGATTTATGATTTTTTGATGAAAAATCACATAAATAGTGACTATAATTAGTAATAATGCTAAAACATACTTCATGACTAAGGAAAAATGTCACATGTTGCATTTTATCAAATATTTCAGATCTAAAAGTGAAAAGTTGATGAATATAATTTTTCTCATATTTTTATGGTCATAATTGTTAAAACCGATAAACCGCAACATTGTTTTTCTCGATAACTTTTCGAAATTTGTAACCTAAGTTTTGAACATTATGAGTGTCATGGTATTTTTCCGGAATATTCATGAGTTTAAATTTCAAATTTCAAAATTATTTGAAATTTTTATAACTTAATTTGAAGTTTATAGCATAATTTTGTGTTTTTGGGTCCATTTATGAACAATATTAAGAAATCAAGTTTAATTATTGTCAAATATTAGTGGAGACTAATTTTGAGTCCTAAGATGGTTAGGGTAATTAACTTGTACATAAATATGAATTTATGTAATTATTGTGATTTTAATAAGTTAAATCACGCAAATCCGTAAAAACCGATTAATATACGATATTGGCTCTTAAAGGCGATTTAGCATAAAATTTGGCATGATCATACATATTATAATGCTGCATTTTATTTATGATTGTCATATTTTAATTTTATGTAATTTTTGAATTATGTAATTTTACTTAGTATGGCCTTAGTTTTAATTGGTATTACCCGAAATGTATGGGAATATCGATTCGGTTGTAATTATTGTGATCTCGTATCACCGTTTTGTAATTTAATAGATTTATTTTTATTTTAATTGCAAATGTATAATAGGAAATTATGTAATTCTTTTTGTAATTTATTTATTCCGGAGTACCTTGAAGACGGTGCCACTCGAGAAGGCGATCCATCAAAGAAAGTGTTGCCTTGAAATGCGTGCAAAGATCGAAGTTCAAGGGACCAAAGGACTTGGTTTCCGAATTTGTAATAGTTTATTAGATTTACTTTTTTAGGAAGGCCATACTAGGATTTTATTTATGCTTTGCATTTTATTTATATGTTGCATGCATCGCTAAATCGCCATAACTAAAACATGCATTATCATTAAATCGAGTAAATCGACCATGTCAATTACAATTATCGTAGTTCACCGCTTTAGTTCACTTAAAACGTGATCGATAATAAATTGACATGAGGTACCTACTCCCAACTCTAAAACCCCTTCCCCCAAATTTGAAATATGCTTGCCTTGATGAATCTAAAACTAAACCCGTGATTGTTAATGACAAACTTGATGAGAATCAATTGAAAATTTTACTTGATGTGTTAAAACAACATTAAAAGGCTATAGGTTATAGTCTAGATGACCTTAAAGGAATACGCCCCAATTTTGCATGCATAGAATTCATCTAGAAGAAAATCATAGACCTACCATTCAAGCCCAAAGGAGACTAAACCCCCACATGCAAGAAGTTGTAAAAGCGGAGGTTATGAAACTACTTTATGCGAGAATCATACATCCTATATCGGATTCTTTGTGGGTTAGCCCCGTTCAAGTGGTACCCAAGAAAGGAGGTACCACGGTGGTGACAAACGATAAGAATGAGCTAATACCCACAAGAAAGATCACCGGTTGGCGTATGTGTATTGACTATCGTAAATTGAATTCCGCAACAAGAAAGGATCATTTCCCCCTACCATTCATTGACCAAATGCTTGAGAGGTTAGCCTCTAACAAATTCTTTTGCTACCTTGACGGGTATTCGGGATTCTTCCAAATCCCGATACACCCGGATGACCAACACAAGACCACCTTCACATGCCCTTATGGTACTTTTGCATATAGGAGAATGCCTTTTGGCTTATGTAATGGCCCCGCTACTTTCCAAAGATGCATGATGAGTGTCTTCTCCGATTATCTAGAAACCATAATGGAAGTTTTTATGGATGATTTTAGCGTTTATGGAAAAGACTTTGACTCTTGCTTGCATAACCTTTCTCTCGTATTGCAAAAATGTGAGGATGTTAGTCTTATTTTGAATTGGGAAAAATGTCACTTTATGGTCAATGAAGGTATTGTTTTGGGTCATTTAATCTCGGAGAAGGGCATCCAAGTTTACAAAGCCAAGGTTGAGGTGATAGAGAAACTCCCACCTCCCATTAATGTTAGAGGGGTTAGAAGTTTTCTCGGTCACGCGGGTTTCTATCGCCGTTTTATAAAAGATTTCTCAAAAATCGCGAAACCCCTCACTCAAGTTTTGCTTAAAGATTCCCAATTCCAATTCACTAATGAGTGTGTTGAAGCCTTTAATAGAATTAAGGAAACACTAATTTCGGCTCCAATCATCCAACCACCAAATTGGGAGCTACCATTTGAGATCATGTGCGATGCAAGTAACTACGCCGTTGGAGCGGTTCTTGGCCAACGGGTAGGAAAAGCTTTACATGCTATCTATTATATAAGCAAGACTGTTGATGCCGCCCAAGTGAACTATGTTACTACTAAGAAGGAACTCCTTGCCATTGTCTATGCACTAGACAAATTCCGTTCCTATTTACTTGGATCAAGAGTAATCGTTTTCTCGGATCACCGTGCTCTTCGACATCTCTTGATAAAGAAAGATGTAAAACCAAGGTTGTTGAGATGGATTTTGCTACTCCAAGAGTTAAATTTGGAGATAAGAGATAAGAAGGGAGCCTAAAATGTGGTAGCGGATCATTTGTCAAGAATTCGATTTCATGATGATGAGGGAGAGACACCGATCAATGACTCTTTCCCCAATGATATCTTGATGGCCATTCACTCACAACTTGAGAAGCACACCACACCATGGTTTGCCGACTATGCTAATTACATTGTTGGAAGAGTTCTTCCTCCAAACTTGAACTACAATCAAAGGAAGAGATTCTTGTTTGAAGTTGTAGATACCCAGTACCTGCACATTCCAAAAACCACCCGATGATGATCGGACTGTAACGTGTTTTTGATATACGTGCGTGGATTGGCTATACATGAGATGGTTTAATGCACTACTCGGATATGAAAAATTATTTCAAAAGTTTTCTAACTTCATTTACATTAAAATAACACTATTTAGAGTTAAAACCGTCTTCGGACCCAAAACCGACTCAGAAACCCACAACTCGAGTCAACCTGAGTCAAACCAAATCCCAAATGTCAAAAATGATACCATGAATGCCTTTATCATGTCATTTCTATTAAAATTACCCTAATTAGAGTCAAAACCGTCTTCGGACCCAAAACCGACTCAGAAACCCGCAACGCGAGTCAACCTGAGTCAACCTAAATCTCAAATGTCGAGAATAATGCCATGAATGTCTTTATCATGTCAGTTCCATTAAAATGACCCTAATTAGAGTCAAAACAGACGCCGAGCCAAAAACCAACTCGAAATTCAAATCCCGACTCACACGGGTGAAACCTGAGTCAAGCACACAAAACACCTACCTCAAGTAACACCAAAATCATCTTATTAGATGCCCATATTGTTACACGACATCTTATATGAATGCCACATATCAACAATGGATGGAGAATTGGCCACGTCCAAATTGAAAGGGACAATACACCCACATGTATCTCAAGGTAGCTCGCGCCTCTTTAGGGTGTCTGCTTAGCCTCTAAGCAAACACAACCGACCTACCATCCCCCATTTCTATATAAATACCCACCATCACACACTACAACATTTACGCGAGCGTCCGCCCCTTTATCTCTCCCTTAAACTTCTAGACTCGACTTCCTAAGTCATAAAATCGACACGTGTTTACGACCTACCGATCGTAAACACAAGCCTTACACATTTTGTTTGGTACCGTCGCCGTGCATTCGACCGACCCAGTTGACCAACTCGATTCATCAATCAACATGTTTTAATTAACATATTTTCAACATATTTTCAAAACAAAATCGTTTTTTACGGCACCTTTTTAAACTTCTTTGATCGCGATTAGTCACAACGAGAAAACCGTCTCTAAAGTCGTCTACTTCGCAAACATCAATACACGTAAGTTTGAGGGTGTAAATAACTCATTTATTTCATGTCTTTACTTTTTTCATAACTTTACAAGCATGCATAATGCATAACACGATTCAAATATAGGTTAGACGAGCCAAAACCGAGTTTTCGCCCGAGACAGAAGCTCCTTGCTATGCAGGGAGGCTCGCGCCTCTTGTAGGTGTCCAGGTCAGACTCATCCGTGTTTGTTCTCGTCTTTCCTCTTTATTTCAATTCTTATTTGTAATCGGTTCCTAATAATCACCCTTGGTTCCTAATACCATGACGGTTTAATCCGTGTCTCGGTGATATTAATTGGTTAATTACATTTTAAAGGAAATCCTTTTCTTTTATTTACCATTTTAATTCATTTTTATGACAAATATTTTGACCATTACCGAAATCATCCTTGGTTCCTTATACCATGACGGTTTAATCCGTGATTCGATGATATTATTGGTTAATTACAAATTAATGGGTATTTTAACACCATTTTCTTTTGTTTACCATTTTTCTCATTTATTTACATTTGTAAACATATTAGTCATAATTCATAATCATCCTTGGTTCCTTATACTATGTCGATTTAATCTGACTACGGTGATAAATATCGACTAATTACAAATAAATGAACTTAACATGTTTAGTTCATATCAAGCATTTTACATTTTTATTTGTATATCATATTTTTCAAACTTGCAAATCCGACAACGAATATTACTAACACAATAATAATTAGTCCGAGTCATGCAAACAACATTTGCAAATCTTTCATTATAAATACGGGTTTAAATAACCTTTTCAAGAACCAGGAGACGCCCCCTTAGGTCGGCTCTGTTAGAAATCTATATCTCATAGTACTCAACATATTCATATATGTTTTAATTAATTTAGTCATAAAATTAAATTGGATCTTATGCATGAAAAAATGAATAAAAATGAAGAAGAAATCGTCATTCTTACAATAGAAATTCCGGATTATTGGGCACAAATGAGTTCTCCTACTCACTTGTTCTTGAGCTCTCCTAAAATTGGATGAACGAAGGATTCAAGTTTAGAATCCCTCCCAAGGAATAATACCCAAGATAACCTCTTAAAAATTAATATTATTAATACTAGAACAATATTAATTTAACTAAAATTGACCCAAAAATATTGTTTTGTCCTCTTGAAATTTCGGTCAAGAGGGAAGAAAAATGGAGTAATTTTTATCTCTTTAAAACTCTATATTTTAGATGATGTTAGAATGAAAAATACACTAGAATGCAAGTAGTGTATATTAGGAAAATAATAAGCAAAAGACCCTTGGCTTTGCACAAGGAAAACTGGGTGGGGGGGGGGGGTGGTGGTATTAGCCAATGCATGATCAAGTTGCTCTTCACAAAAACAACTAGGTTTGCATGGCTATGTATTAGGTTAATCATTATGCTTTCCACTTAAAATAATCAACACAATATTTTGCCTAATACAACCTAAATTTCGGTACATATAGTGTAAAATGGGAAATCCATTTTACACATTATTTTGTCAATTTGTCACATGTAACATGTTCCATGACATTATGAATATAAAATGTATTTTTAACAATTAAAAATCAACATATTAATAAAATATGTCACTTATAAAGTTAACCTAGTAATTCATAATTACTTGTACCGAAATGAGTTCCCGAGTCATAAATTACAACATTCTGTATTTATAATAATCAATTCATTATGTTTCAATTGTTTCCGTAAACAATAATTTCATCTAAGTAATAAAACAATTCGATTACTTAGACCGTATCTTGTTTAATCAAATTATAACGAGATACGTAAATATTACTCCAAAATCGTCCGTCAATTTTAAGTAATTTAATTAACCCCTATCGTTATACAATCAATTAAAAAATCAATTAAGAGTGTTACCCTTTAGGTATGACCTAAGGTGATCAACTGATCACCACCGTCGCACGACAGTAATGTTAAACTCTAGTCAGCCAATCATTACCGATATGTGTGGACCAGTTGACAGTAAAATATTACTTCCCATATGTATTCTTAAAATGAGACTTAAACATGTGATCATCATGATCGACAGTTGTGATCGTATTATTGTCGGAGGACACATATTCCAACAATATCCCACTTGTCCTCGACAAGTGTGCGTCACTAATTCTCTTGTCTTATTACTATCTCCCACTCAATGCAAGGTGTCTTTCAGGTCGTACTTGCAAGTGATCATATCGAGAGTGGTTTCCTCGATCTGTAGAATAACTGATTGACCGGAATTATCTACCATAGATACCTTCCGAGCGTGGCCACGCATTTCCAGTTCATTACTCCTCGAGTGGCCCTGAGATATTGTTATAACCCTGACAAGGGGTGGACAATTCCTATCGCACTTATTACCTTCGCCTAGCCACAACCATCATAACCAAAAATATGCCCATTTGACCCCATTTACGAAGGTCGTAGTAACACAAATCAAAGTTAATCTGAAAGTGTGCCATCTTAGGCGAACAGTCTTTAGTCAAAAGAATCGACTCATTAGAATACTATAGTAGCTCTCGCCACGACCAGGCTATATAAATTTGCCAGAACTCTATAAGCGGTCATAAGGCCCGAGAAAGTGTTCCTAACAGTCTGCCTATGTGATCGACTAGTCATTACACATGACTCCATAGCACTTGAACTTGCCATCAATCGCATCACACTCTAGTCACTTCGAGACGTCACCTCATCTAATTAACTATGGGCGAATACAATGCTAATCCGTGTTCACTTTAACGGGGTTCAATTGTCTCTACAACCCGTTTGGATGTAACAAGGTATAAGGTGAGTTAATAATAATAACTCAAATGACGAATTTCGACATCACCTTCGGGTAGTCAATACCATATTACAACCTTGTGATGTATATCGTAAGTGTGTAAACACTAGTCGATTGCAATAGAAGTTTAACATACGTTGTGTCCATGTGTTCATACTTCTTGTATTGCATTTTCCTTTATATTCGTGTTATCTCTCATAGCATGAACCTTACCAAGTACAAGTATAGGTTCCCAACCTAGGTTTGGGTTCTTTATCTTGAAAGAACTTTCTGGTTGTTTATCTCACAACCAACGAACTTGTGGTGGATGATATAACTTGCACTGGTCAAGTGTTCTACCAACTCACAATGCACTAGGTATACGTTTTGTAGGGTCTTGCAAAAATTGTCAAGGTGATTAGCCTAGCACTTCTCACAAGTCCTAGCATATTAGAAAATATTAGTTTTGAGTAACTTCTTACTTTAACTAAGTATCTTTCAAAACTTCTTATTTCTCCCTTTTGCTTGAATAGCTTAGAGATTTCATAAATCCTTATGTGTGTTCGAACTTCAATATGTGCAACCTCTTGTCACATAACATAGTGTTCTGTCCAACACTGGAATCGCTCATTAGTTCTCCTCGAGAATTCACGACGATTCTTTTGTGGCTTGCCAATGATTCATCATGCTCTTATGCATATGATTCATTATTGGACATGTGCATGATTATTCTAATGGCGGAAACATTAGTAATTTATAATCATGTGATCAACCATTCTTAGGTTCAATGAATGACCATGACTGGTAATGGCAATTCCATTTTCATTGACATGAATAACCTACGTTTCTCGTTGATTCGATGTGTATTTCTCAATACCCATCCAACATCTCATGATGTGATTGAATTCATCATAGTCCATTTTCATCCAGAATTGAAAACTCAAAAATATCTTTGTGAAAGATAGTATTAGCTCGTCATTCTCAATGAGTAATGAGTTATAAATTTTTACAAGATGATTGCTCCCACTAAATTCCATGTCTTCACATGATAATTTCCAACTCCCACTTAATTCCACATGTTTCGCAATTGACCACTCAATCGAAACATTTCAAGAATTGATATATATTTTGCTTTGCCAAGTTATTACGATAAAACCAAATGTTCCCAACATATCTTTTCAAAATACCTATTTAGAAAAGGTTTCAATCCTAACCTTATGGAAAGAGATTTTTAATCTCTAACTCATTCATTTTATAATGATGCGTAGCAATGTCATTATTTAAATGTGAATTACATCTAATACACATCCTTCTCAAAATACACTTTTCGGAAGAAGGTTTAACCATTTCATTTTCATAATGAGGTTAAGTAATGACATTAGCGTGGTTAACAATTAATTTAGCTTTTGTAGATATCGGTATATCTTTCTTTGCAACTTTTAGTCATAAATCACATTTACTTTCGAGGATGCAACTTTGTTTCATTTAGGCTCTTAAGTAACTATCAAAATTGAAACTATTGGTCAAAAGTCGTTCATAAACTAACCAAATCTCTTGATAAGTCTTTTCATTAGTCATTTTCTACCAAAAATTTATTTTGGTCTCCTCGTGTAGTTATCTTGAGAACATATGCTTTTGATTACTTCACTTGGTCCCTTTTGACATGTAGATTTCATCTATTCGAGACCATAGATCTCATCTATTCGTGTACACTATCTATATAGGTATACAAATCATTCTTTCTTTCGTAGATCTCATTTACTCAAGTATACAATTTTGCTTTGCGTTCTTTGTGTCTACATTTTTCTCCCACTCTATCTTTAGAATAAATACACTAGAGATTCAAAGATAGCTTATGAGACATAAATAATGATTTTTGAAGTATAAGGAGGACTATCTCATAAATTGACTAATAGTTTTAGATTAGATAGGTGTACTTGGTGATTGACATTCCTTTAATAGAGTTCATCAACTCAACATCACTTTATAATTGATCATACACAAGCCTTAAGCTTGTGGACATATAATGAATCTCATCATTATAGTTGTCTATTAGATCACTTTAAGTGGATGATCATATGTTTCTATGTGCAAGCATATAAAGACGAATTTTTAGAACATGGAAATAAGATAAAAGGGGTGACTTGGGTTGCAAACCAAGCCACCATAATCCAAAATACAACAATTGTTTAGAAAGGATCGACCATTTCCATGTCGAACACGGAAATCAAAATAGTTCTAAAAATCCGAAACATAAATTAAAATAAGACAATAAATAGCCAAGCTTCATGGAAGCTACTCCTAGCTTCTTGATGATTTCTCAAGCTTGCTTTTCCTTTACCTTGTCCTTGCTTGGTGGAGGCCCTATTTACAATAAAAAGGGGATACATTATCACAACTTTGTATCACAATACCATAGTTGAATTAGAAACATAAAAGAAAGGATAGTCATTTACCTACTGGAGTGATCTTTCCAGCTTTGATGTCACCAAGATACTTGGATCAATTCCTCTTCCAATGTCCAACACCATTACAATAATGGCATTTGTCAAGAGGACCCTTCTTGGTTTTGGAAGTGCTAGCTTCAAAAGTCTTAGCCTTGGTGAAAGTGGGAGCTTGCTTCTTACCCTTCTTCCCATTCTTCTTGAACTTCCCCTTGCTCTTGGTGCTTATGTTAAGCACATCCTGAGGTGGGTTAACATTTAACCCCATGTCTCTTTCGGCTTGCACAAGTAACTTGTGCAACTCTTCAAGAGACACGTCCTTGCCTTGCATGTTAAAATTCACCCGGAATTGAACATATGCCTTGACTTTGGATAAGGAGTGTAGAATCCTATCTACAATGAGTTTTTTGGGGATTTCAACCTTTTGAATCTTCAAAGTCTCGACTAGCTCCATTAATTTGAGCACGTGAGGGCTAACCTTTTGGCCCTCTTTAAAGTCGAGATCAAAGAATGTCGCGGCCGCCTCATATTGGACGATCCGCGGAGTTTGTGAAAACATTGTCACAAGCTTGGAATAGATTTCATTAGCGGTGCCCATTTTAAAGGCTCTCCTTTGGAGATCCGCCTCCATCGCAAAAATCAACACATTTTTCATTGCGGCGGACTCCTTGTGGTAAGCCTCATATTCTTCCCTAGTAGCGGCACTCGACCTAGCATTAGGTTCGGGTGGAGAGGCCTCGGTAAGGTAACGAAGCTTGTCGTCACCTTGCGCGGCTAATTTGAGTTGGGCATCCCAATCGGAGAAATTTGACCCATTCTTTTCAAGTTTACAACGATCCATGAAGGATCGGAGCCATGAAGCATTAGTGAGAGGTGTGGCGTTGGTGTTTGGAGCGGCCATTGTTATGAGAAATAAAAGTGGTCTACAAAACGAAAAGTAGAAGGAATAAAACATATGTCGTTTTCATGATAATAATAACACTCGTAAAATTTAATTTAAACAAGGTTTATTGCATTTATCTAGTGACCTCTACCCAACTTGATAAATGATTCCAAGATCCAAATTCATATTAACTTGGGCACGGTGTGGCCGATTCATCCCTTATCAATATAACTCGGTGGATTAACTTTTTAATCGATTCTACTTTTAGAACTCTTGGTCGATAAAATTACATTAACATTTATCTTTAGCCCAAAACACATCCGACAAGGGCACGGTGTAGCCGATTCATCCCTTATCAATACTTTTGTTGAGTTCAACCCAAATTTCGAATAAATGTGTCCATGATCCAAATCCACATTAACTTGGGCACGGTGTAGCCGATTCATGCCTTATCAACATGAATTCGGTGGATAGACATTTATCACCCACTTCCCCTACGTAACAAGGTTTGTACCCCGGTGTGGCCGAGCGCACTCCCTCACGAAATAGGTTTTCATGGTTTCTACTTTTTGGTAAGGCTAAGTCTCAATTGTTTATTTTAGCGAGAGGTCATGTCAATTTATTATCCATCACGTTTTAAGTGAACTAAAGCGGTGAACTATGATAATTGTAATTGACACGGTCGATATACTCGATTTAATGATAATGCATGCTTTAGTTATGGCGATTTAGCGATGCATGCAACATATAAATAAAATGCAAAGCATAAAATATAAATCCTAGTATGGCCTTCTTAAAATAGTAAATCTAATAAACTATTACAAATTCGGAAACCAACTCCATTCGTCTCTTGAACTTCATTTTGGCACGCATCTCGAGGTAACACCGTCTTTAATGGATCGCCTTCTCGAGTGACACCGTCTTCAAGCATCTCCGGAATAAATAAATTACATAACAAATTACATAATTTCCTATTATACATTTGTAATTAAAATAAAAATAAATCTATTAAATTACAAAACGGTGATACGAGATCACAATAAATTACAACCGAATCGATATTCCCATACATTTCGGGCAATACCAATTAAAAACTAAGGCCATACTAAGCAAAATTACATAAAATAAAATTACATAAAACAAAATTATGACAATCATAAATAAAATGCAGCATTATAATATGTATGAACATGCCCAATTTAATGCTAAATCGCCTTTAAGGAGCCAATATCGTATATTAATCGGTTTTTACGGATTTGCGTGATTCAACCTTTTAAAATCACAATAAATTACATAAAATCATATTTATGTATTATTTAATTACCCTAACCATCTTAGGAATCAAAATTAGTCTCCACTAAGATATTGACAATAATTAACTTAAATTTCTTAAAATTGTTCATAAATGGACTCAAAATTTCAATATAATGTTATAAACCTCAAATAAATCATAAAAATTTCAAATAAATTCAAAATTCAAAATTTTAAACTCATGAACATTCTGGAAAAATACCATGACACTCATAATGTTCAAAAACTTAGGTTAAAAATTTCGAAATTTATCGAGAAAAACAATGTTGCGGTTTATCGGATTTATCAAATATAACCATAAAAATATGAGAAAAAATATTTTTATCAACTTTTCAATTTTAGATCTGAAATAAGTGATAAAATGCAACATGTGACATTTTTCCTTAGTCATGAAGTATGTTTTAGCAATTTTTACTAATTAAAGTCATTATATATGTTATTTTTCATCAAAAATTCATAAATCATGCATAAAGACTTCATTATATCCAATTATTTTACACACATCTTGTACAATTGTATGTGACAACATACTAAATTTCTATGACCAGATTCGAAATATAACTCATATTAACCTACTTTTCCATTTAAATTCAATTTTATCTTGAAAAATCCATATTTCGAGTATAAAAACTCATAAAATTATGAACAAGTACAGGTCATCATAAGAAATATATGTGAAAACATATCCAAAAACCACTGGAAAAATCGAAGTTTGGCTAATTTTAGTCCAAAAATGACATTTTTATCATAAAATCACATTCTAATGCCATTATTATATAAAATGAACAATAAAAATCCATAAATTAACCAAAATATCCTAAATACATTTTAGGACCAGAAACTTTAACATGCATGATTGATTTCATGATATATCATAATAAACACAAATTTATAAATTTTATTTGTTAATCGTATAACTCGGAAAAACAATAACCGATTTGCATGCAAACAACCTAAGGCTCTTGATACCGCTTGTTAGAAATATATATCTCATAGTACTCAACATATACATATATGTTTTAATTAATGTAGTCATAAAATTAAATTGGATCTTATGCATGCAAACATGAATAAAGATGAAGAAGAAATCGTCATTCTTACAATAGAAATTTCGGATTATTGGGCACAAATGAGTTCTCCTACTCACTTGTTCTTGAGCTCTCCTAAAATTGGATGAACAAAGGATTCAAGTTTAGAATCCCTCCCAAGGAATAATACCCAAGATAACCTCTTAAAAATTACTATTATTAATACTAGAACAATATTAATTTAACTAAAATTGACCCAAAAATATTGTTTTGTCCTCTTGAAATTTCGGTCAAGAGGGAAGAAAAATGGAGTAATTTTTATCTCTCTAAAACTCAATATTTTAGATGATGTTAGAATGAAAAATACACTAGATGCAAGTAGTGTATATTAGGAAAATAATAAGCAAAAGACCCTTGGCCTTGCACAAGGAAAACCGGGTAAAGGGGGGGGGGGGGGTGGGTGGTATTAGCCAATGCATAATCAAGTTGCTCTTCACAAAAACAACTATGTTTGCATGGCTATGTATTAGGTTAATGATTATGCTTTCCACTTAAAATAATCAACACAATATTTTGCCTAATACACCCTAAATTTCGGTACATATAGTGTAAAATGGGAAATCCATTTTACACATTATTTTGTCAATTTGTCACATGTAACATGTTCCATGACATTATGAATATAAAATGTATTTTTAACAATTAAAAATCAACATATTAATAAAATATGTCACTTATAAAGTTAACCTAGTAATTCATAATTACTTGTACCGAAATGAGTTCCCGAGTCATAAATTACAACATTCGGTATTTATAATAATCAATTCATTCTGTTTCAATTGTATCCGTAAACAATAATTTCATCAAATAAATCATAAAAATTTCAAATAAATTCAAAATTCAAAATTTTAAACTCATGAACATTCTGGAAAAATACCATAACACTCATAATGTTCAAAAACTTAGGTTAAAAATTTCGAAATTTATCGAGAAAAACAATGTTGCGGTTTATCGGATTTATCAAATATAACCATAAAAATATGAGAAAAAATATTTTTATCAACTTTTCAATTTTAGATCTGAAATAAGTGATAAAATCCAACATGTGACATTTTTCCTTAGTCATGAAGTATGTTTTAGCAATTTTTACTAATTAAAGTCATTATATATGTTATTTTTCATCAAAAATTCATAAATCATGCATAAAGACTTCATTATATCCAATTATTTTACACACATCTTGTACAATTGTATGTGACAACATACTAAATTTCTATGACCAGATTCGAAATATAACTCATATTAACCTACTTTTCCATTTAAATTCAATTTTATCTTGAAAAATCCATATTTCGAGTATAAAAACTCATAAAATTATGAACAAGTACAGGTCATCATAAGAAAATATATGTGAAAACATATCCAAAAACCACTGGAAAAATCGAAGTTTGGCTAATTTTAGTCCAAAAATGACATTTTTATCATAAAATCACATTTTAATGCCATTATTATATAAAATGAACAATAAAAATCCATAAATTAACCAAAATATCCTAAATACATTTTAGGACCAGAAACTTTAACATGCATGATTGATTTCATGATATATCATAATAAACACAAATTTATAAATTTTATTTGTTAATCGTATAACTCGGAAAAACAATAACCGATTTGCATGCAAACAACCTAAGGCTCTTGATACCGCTTGTTAGAAATATATATCTCATAGTACTCAACATATACATATATGTTTTAATTAATTTAGTCATAAAATTAAATTGGATCTTATGCATGCAAACATGAATAAAGATGAAGAAGAAATCGTCATTCTTACAATAGAAATTTCGGATTATTGGGCACAAATGAGTTCTCCTACTCACTTGTTCTTGAGCTCTCCTAAAATTGGATGAACAAAGGATTCAAGTTTAGAATCCCTCCCAAGGAATAATACCCAAGATAACCTCTTAAAAATTACTATTATTAATACTAGAACAATATTAATTTAACTAAAATTGACCCAAAAATATTGTTTTGTCCTCTTGAAATTTCGGTCAAGAGGGAAGAAAAATGGAGTAATTTTTATCTCTCTAAAACTCAATATTTTAGATGATGTTAGAATGAAAAATACACTAGATGCAAGTAGTGTATATTAGGAAAATAATAAGCAAAAGACCCTTGGCCTTGCACAAGGAAAACCGGGTAAGGGGGGGGGGGGGGGGGTATTAGCCAATGCATGATCAAGTTGCTCTTCACAAAAACAACTATGTTTGCATGGCTATGTATTAGGTTAATGATTATGCTTTCCACTTAAAATAATCAACACAATATTTTGCCTAATACACCCTAAATTTCGGTACATATAGTGTAAAATGGGAAATCCATTTTACACATTATTTTGTCAATTTGTCACATGTAACATGTTCCATGACATTATGAATATAAAATGTATTTTTAACAATTAAAAATCAACATATTAATAAAATATGTCACTTATAAAGTTAACCTAGTAATTCATAATTACTTGTACCGAAATGAGTTCCCGAGTCATAAATTACAACATTCGGTATTTATAATAATCAATTCATTCTGTTTCAATTGTATCCGTAAACAATAATTTCATCTAAGTAATAAAACAATTCGATTACTTAGACCGTATCTTGTTTAATCAAATTATAACGAGATACGTAAATATTACTCCAAAATCGTCCGTCAATTTTAAATAATTTAATTAACCCGTATCGTTATACGATCAATTAAATAATAAACTAAGAGTGTTACCCTTTAGGTATGACCTAAGGGGGTCAACTGATCACCACCGTCGCACGACAGTAATGTCAAACTCTAGTCAGCCAATCATTACCGATATGTGTGGACCAGTTGACAGTAAAATATTACTTCCCATATGTATTCTTAAAATGAGACTTAAACATGTGATCATCATGATCGACAGTTGTGATCGCATTATTGTCGGAGGACACATTTTCCAACAGGCTCATGGCTCGCGCCCCAAGCGGCCGCCTGTTTCCATCTTTCAAAACCAGGGCAGAGCCCTTTATCTGGCCAATAGGCTCGCGCCTTAACAGGGCTGCCTGACACTGTTCTGTCGTATTTTGGTACTTGTCTTGGACAATCCTTATTACGGTTTATTCGAATACGTGACGGATCAAATTGACAAGTTTACGTTTTTTACACTTTGTCATTTGACTCCCTTTTTCAATAAATGGGATCGTGTTAAGCATCGTAACCCAAACTTGGTAAATGGATGTTTAATTTCCGTTTTCACATGCAAATTAATCTAAATCCAACTTGACATCTTATGCTTGATATTTGGATTAACAAACCGACTTAGAAAGCTCACATGTTAGGTTAACACTTTTGGATGTGCATTCATGCATTTACACCGTTTTATCAACTCTTGCACTTAAACAACCACGATCGATCAGTAGAGGCCGCTAACGCGGGCGGGATTGGGTGTCCGATTAAAGGGCTTCCCAATACGTACCCTCACCCCTTACACAGAACCTTTGGATAGTGGATGGCCTTATCCAGGGCGTACGAGAGTCATTTTAGGCATAAAATGCTAAAATGGGGACGAGTCCTTATCTTTAGTACCTTTGTCAAACACCGCTTTTTGCCTTGGTTGACCTAGGTATAAAGTGGATTCGAACGGGTTCCAGGCATCCCAGTAATGCTTGGTGTCTACTCCGAACATCTCTAATCGTTTCGAGACCTTTACCGAGACGAAACCGACCGATCTAAAGCGATCCGGTCGAAAGCATTTTTACGCCGCCGAGCGTGGCTTTCTAAACCGCTGCATGTCCACAGATTGGCTTGGCGTGCAGGTGGCCCGTGACCGCAGATTAGTAGGTGGCCCAAATCTACAGACCGGCCTGTGGCCCATGTCCACAGATTGACGACTCCGCTGGGGAAAATTAGGACACTTGTGTCTTTGTGATCCTTAGAGGTGAAACTCGAACGAGGTCGTGGTTACAGTGCATTAATTGATATTACGGTCATAAGTAGGGTTCCTTGTTCGGGCCCACAACCTAACCCTTTTCGACCAATTGGCTCGTCTCGTCGGCGTGAGTTTTCTCATCCCCGCGTTTCGAATCCTGATTGCGTCAAGCATACCATTGACGTTACACATTTCTGTTTCATCAAAGGGCTTTCATCACCTTCGAGCACGAGACTAGGGCACCCTCCTTACACATTTTGTTTGGATTGGTATCCCTCTCAAAAATCGGGGTTTGATTGCTTGGTGTGTAACCCACCCTTTTAAGCCAAAACCCGTGTCAGCATTATGCCTAATATAATGAAACTGCGAGTGCTTATGTGTTATGTGATCGTAAGTCCTTCCGTGTCATTTCAAACTTTCAAAACACCTTTTGCGCCGTCATAATGGCAATTTCAAACCTCGGTCCTTCGCCGACCGTTGCAAACCCTTTTTTATGTCGTCGTAATGACGACTTTCAAAACCGGTTTTCTACAATCGTTTTAAAAACACCTTTTTGCCCCGTTATAATGGCCATTTCAAACCTCGGTCTTTCACCGGTCGTTGCACGCCTTTCTAGGCCGTCGTAATGACGATTTTTAATCGCGGATTTTATAACCATTTCAAAATATCTTTTTATTCCGTTATAATGGCAATTTCAAACCTCGGTCTTCCGCCGAACGTTGCATTCTCAAAGCACCCTTTTTATGCCGTTATAATGGCCATTTCAAAACCCGATTTTTATAACCATTTCAATTGCACCTTTTCACGCCGTCGTAATGACGATTTCAAACCTTGGTTTTCACAAGCCAATTCGAAATACCCTTTTACGTCGTCATAATGGCCATTTCAAACCTCGGTCTGTCGCCGACCGTTGCATTCTCAAACAGCTCTTTTACGCCGTCGTAATGACGAATTCTACCCTCGAATTTTTATAATTCGAAATCAATTTTCAAACAAAAATGTTTTTCAAACCGTCGTAATGACGATTTCAACCCGTGCAACTTTCCAAGTTTCAAATCTCGTTTTCGAAATCAAATTTGGCTTTTCTAACCCGTCTTAATGACGATTTCAATTCTCACACTTTTCAATTTGCATACCGTCTTTCAAAGGTTAAAACGGTTTTCTAACCCGTCGTATAACGAATTCAATCCTCACAATTTCCGATTTCAAATCATTTGAAAACCAATTTAACCGTTTTCAAATTTAAAATCCAATTTCAAATCATTTGAAAACAAATTTAACCGTTTTCAAATTTCAATTCAAAATCAAATATTTGAAAACCAATTTAACCGTTTTCAGATTTCAAATCAAAACTCAATCTTTGAAAACAAATTTAACCGTTTTCAAATTTTCGACCCAATTTTTAGTCCTTGGAAACAAATTTAACCGTTTTAATGGCAATTGTGATGACGATTCCAAATTCTTCAATTCTCAATTTTCAAATCCGTGATTCAGAATTTCAACAACCATCTTCGGAAACAATCCTTTGTTTTTAGAGCCGCCGCAATTCCAACTCAAATTGTCTTTTGAAAACAAACCTAAGACAACCCTTTCAACTAGCCGACCTTCTAAAGATCATTACTCTTCGGAAGCCGTCCATAAAACGACAAATGAATCTTTTTGAAAATTTCTATTTTCAAAATTTCAGTCCACCTTTCTGATTCAGCCTCGAGTCGATTAGAGTCGAGTCGATTTCAAGTCAAGTCGTCTAGACAACGTCGAGTCTCTGCCGAAGTCAGTACCTACCTTCTGGTCTAGGTCGTGTCGCCTAATTGTCGAGACATCTCCAATGGCGTTAGCAAAGTTGAAACCTGTCGGGTATTAAACCCGTCTTTCCCCTACATTACGGGTCAAAGGTCAAGTTTGCGTACATGTTTTGTCCAACGGTGTTACGCCAGCAACACACCTCCAAATCACGTCAGAAGTCTTCTGTCTAGGTATCACTATGCCAAAGTCGACACTCGAGTCTAAATTCAAAGTCATACACCAAGAGTTCAAACACAAGAGGTCATTCACGATCTTTAATGAACTCATAACCTAGTCACATTGTCGCGCCTTCACGACATAACCGCCTTTAATACATATGTGTCGTACTTGCCTTTGTTTGTGCAATCCCTTGCTAAGACAAGTTATAACGCCTATCGTTATGTCAAATAGGAATCCCTTGGGTGCCATCAATTGCCAACCAGAAACTCAAGAAGCCGATCAATTTGCATCCGCCATGACTTCTGCCGAAACCAACAACATGGTCCTTCGACTCCTGGCTAACGTGGAAGACTTGAACACTCGTCTCTCCCAAGTTGAGGACAAAATGATAACCGGGAATTTTCTCTCTTCTGATTTTGAGCAAAGGGTTAAGCTCCTTGAAAGCCGGCTACTTGCCAACGACAAAACCAACCCTAGTTGGAAGGCTACCAAAACCACTGAAGCCGATTCCTTAGGTTCTCCACCAACCAAAACCAGACGACCTCATAGGTCCTTCCCTGATTCGGGTATGCCTTATGCCACAGCCTTGGAAAGGCTAATGATGTGACCATTATTTTGTTGGAGCTTGTGTCCTCCACAAATTAGTGTGATAACATTTGTAAATCTCTTACAGGTTCACAAGGGTATACTTCGTATTTAAATCAGTTGATTAACGATTACCTAATAACGGTTGGCTTGCTAGAAAGTTTGACGTTATTTCATACAGATGGCGGTGATCAACTGGTCCCTAAAGGTCACACTTATAGGATGTGTTTGAGAGATGTGGTTATAGAAATATAATCACATTGATGCCTTATATGACTAAACAGTTAGTCAATGTGTTGATGAGACAATTATTTAATGAAGATTAAATAATATTAGTTGAGACGAATTAACTGTTAATTCGTAAATTAAATATAATAAGTTATATTTAATTAAATGCATGTAATGTTAGCTTGGACGAATTAATATGTTAATTCGTAATTAAATGTAATCAGTTATATTTAATATCAACAAGATGAATGTGTCATAATGGTAATAGTAAGGGTACTCAAACCAAGAGGTTATGGGTTCGATCCTCACTAGATGACAATTTATATTTAAAACATTTTACATTTTTGAAAACCGAAAATAAGGAATTAAAACTCCTTATTATTTTGGAAAATGGGCCGAAAAAGAGGAAGAATTTTTCTACCCTATTTCACTTCCTCGTGTGTTAAAGGGGAAGTGGGTAGAATTTTTCTAACCTAATTCATTTTTCCCATTTGCTTGCCTCTCATCAAAAACACAAAAACAATAAACCCTAATTGAATTTACTGAAATTTGGGGATCAATTCTAGCAACAAGTTAAGGGCATTTCTCATATCGTCTTGGGTGCAACTAATAGGCGAATATCATTGCGATATTGTTCTTAGGCCGAATTTGCTAGGACCGAAGGTTATTTCTTAATCCTTTACGATCTTGTTTATGCATTTTATTTTATGACTTGTAATTAATCATTATAATTCGTTATAATCCTTAAAATTAAAGGGATGCATACAGATAAATTCCACAAGTGGTATCAGAGCCAAGGCCACGAATTTATTTTGATGATTTTCATAAAAATTGGATGTTAACAACATTAGGGTTTCGAAAATAAGAAAAAAAAAGGTGCGGCTGAAAAAAATTTGTCGAGTGAAAAAAATTTTTTGCCGTTTATTTTTTTCTGTTTTTTTTTTGGTTTTTGTTGTTTTGATTTCCATTTGATTCATACATATTGTTGTTTTAATCAGTTAAGATGATAATAAAATGAATTTGTAGATGTTTTGATTTAATCCGGATTAAATTAAATTGTAAATGGAATCGTCATGTTGATGATATAAAATTCCCTTTTGCTATATAGTTTTTAGCATATACGGTTAATCACGTTTCATTAATTCATATGCTAATCGTGTTCTAATAGCAACTATAAACGATTTTCCTTCATCTTTATGTTTTTGATATTTAGGGCATAATGTCGATTTTAAAAATATTAGGACGGCTGTTTTATTTTTAGCCGTTGAATTTTTTTTTTTCTGTTCGGTTACTGTTCACTGTGAGCAGTTCATAATTTTTTTTTTTTTTTTTTTTTTGATGTGTTTCGGTTTTTAAAGGTAAAAACCGAGTTTAAAAGAAAGTAACGGGCTGTTTTTTTTTGCTTTGCTGTTTTGCCGAGGAAAAAAAAAAAAAATTCTGTTACTGTTACTGTTCACGTTGGGCAGAAATAAAAAAAAAAAATTGTTTTTTTTCCTTTCGTTTTTGCTGAAAAACCGAGAGAAAAGTTTTTTTTATGGGTTGTTTCGGTTTTACCGAGATAATTGTTAAAGAATTTTTTTGTTGTTTTTGGCCAATTAATTATTGTGAAGCGGTTCATAATTAATAGATACCTAATTATTTTAAAGCAGTTTAAAATATTGATGGATTAAATTCATATTACAAGTTTAATATGAATTAAGTTTGAAATTAATGTGATTAATTGAGGAATTGTCACTTAATTTGTTAATTTAAATAGGTGGTTTGGATAAATTAATCAACATAATTAAGGAATTGTGTCATGTACGTTTAATTTATTTTTAGTTGATGCATTTTATTTTTGTTGAATGAATCGTTGAATGAATTTATTTACGTATTTTTTTTTTTGCAACCGGTTGTAATTTGTAATACTTAGTGTGGCCTTAGTCAAATTATGTTTTCGTAATGAAGGAAACATAATTTTTATGTAATTATGAGATCTCGTATCTCCTTTATTTTTCTTTAGTTTTTGGGTTTTGAAATTAGAATTTAATAAATAGGTTTATTATGTAAATTTATTTATTGTAATTTTCAAAGAAGACTAAAGATGGAGATTGGAGCTCACTCCCGCTACATGGATCAAGATGGAACATCGAGACAAGCTTCTCGGGTCCAAGGATGGATTCCAAACTTGTATTTAATGTTCATTTTGATAGGATAGGCCACACTAGGACTTTATTATTGCTTTTACGTTTTTCATTCCTATTGCTTTTCATTCACATGATCGTTTATGCATCATATTCCGCTTAAAACCAAACCACCTACTAAAATGCAAGAAAATTGACACATATAGGTTGTATGTTAGTTTTCATAGACATACAGATGTCACATGTTTATTAAGCCATCATCTTAGTTTATTCATTCACGCGTGCTAGATATTAGTTCACTTAAAATGAATTAAAATAAAGTTGATGGGATCTTCCTCTAAACCGGAAATTGAGATTAGTCTTTATAAGGGCAAACAACTATGAATCCCTTCTTCGTGGTAGGCATAATATCACCCCTTCTACGTTGGGTAAGTAGTTTGTGTTGACTTAGTTTACCTCAACATCATAGTCCGAAGAGTTTCTCGTGATTATGATGGACTAAAGATAGAATTTACAGAAATTTATCGACCAAGAATTCTAACAGTAGAATTAGCTAAAAGGTTAGCTTATCAATTTACAGATAATTGAGTCTTGGGATCATTTATATAATTCTTGAGGAAGGTCAATTGTATAAATGTTTTGAGTCTTCGCGTTATGACACTAGTTCATTAGACTTAAATTAAAATCGTTGCACATGCTTATTATTTTTATTCTTCTTCTCGCAGTGTAGAACACGTTTATTTTGATAATACTGTTACAACAAAATGGCTGGAAATAACGCAATCCCAATGCCTAGTGCCACACTTGATCGCGAGTCCTGGCTGAAAGCTTTCATGGACCACATGAATCGATCCACGCGATCAAGAATGATGGGTCCAACTTTGCGGATCGGGAGGCGGCACTGCGAATCGCCGCCATCGGCCGACGGTAAGCTCAAGTACTTAACTGAGCCAATACCGGTCAACCCAGGCCCCAATGCAGGAGTCAACGAGACAGTTGCTTATAGTGACTTCGTTATGGAAGCGGGTGCGATAAAGAACGTACTCTTCTTTGCAATGGAAACTAATTTGCAGAGACGCTTCATTGCTCAGGGTGCAAACAAGATTTTCACCACGCTCACTAACGAGTTCTCAAAGGCACCGAGGATCGTTACTTATGAGCATACCTGTCGCTTCTTTGATGCGAAACTCCAAAAGGGCCAACCGGTTAGCCCACACATTCTTAACATGATTGAGAATGTCGAGAAATTGGAGGCACTTGATTTCAAAATCAGTGAGAGCATAGTCATTGACCGTATGCTTCATTCTCTTCACGATGGTTTTGCCCTTTTCAGGGCGAACTACTACATGAATGACTTGAAAAAGAGTCCTCATGAGCTACACTCCCTTCTCGTACAGACCGAGAAGGATATGAAATTAAGTGGGAGCATGAAGAAGGATGTTCTCACGATTTTCAACAAGGGTAAAGGTAAGGGCAAGACTCATGGCGACCTAGCTGTAGGTAAGCCAAAGGTTAAGAAGCCAGGAAACGGTAAGAGTGGGCCCGATGAGACTAGTGGATCACAGGGCAAGGCAAAGAGCAAGGGCGGTGACATTGAGTGCCACCATTGTCACAAGACTGGACATTGGAGGAGGAACTGTCCCGTGTACCGTGAGGACATCAAAGCAGGCCGCGTCGTTCCTGTTGGTATGTCATCTTATATTCATATGATTGAGATTAACCATGCAAGTTTCAGAACTTGGGTACTAGATACGAGTTATGGTTCTCATCTGTGTAATCATTTGCAGGGCCTAAGAAACATCACACCTCTCGGAAATGGTGATGTGGACCTGTGAGTCAGGAATGGAGCTAGAGTTGCTGCTGTCTCGAAGGGAACATATGTAATCCAACTCCCTAGTGGTTTTGAGTTATTTTTAAATAACTGTTACTATGTACCCAGTTTGTCTAAGAACATTATTTCAGTTTCCGTACTTGATAAAGACGGATTTTCGTTTTTAATAAAGGATAATAGTTGTATTTTCTCTTTCAATGAAATGATTTATGGTAAAGCGGTTTCCATGAATGGAATTTACATCTTAGATCAAACCACGGAAGTATTACACATGAATAATAAGAAATTAAAGGTTGGTGACAAAGATCAAACCTATCTATGGCATTGTCGAATGGGACACATAAATGAGAAACGCGTAAAGAAACTCGTCGATAATGGGACTATTCCCGCATTCGATTTTTCTACATATGGCACGTGTGAATCATGTCTCATTGGCAAAATGACTCGAATTTCCTTCAAAGGTGTTGGAATGCGCGCTAGTGACCTATTAGGACTCATACATACTGATGTTTGTGGACCTATGTCAATTACCGCTAGAGATGGCTATAGATATTTTTTCACTTTCACGGACGATTTGAGTAGATACGAATATGTCTACTTAATGCATGAAGCATAAAAGTGAGTCCTTTGAGAAATTCAAGGAATACCAGAACAGGGTGGAGAACCAACTGGGTAGAAAGGTTAAAGCACTCCGTTCAGATCGGGGTGGCGAATATCTTTCAAATGAGTTTGATCAACACCTTAAAGACCGTGGAATCGTTCTACAGTTAACTCCACCTGGAACACCTCAATTAAATGGTGTGTCCGAATGGAGAAATCGAACCTTACTTGATATGGTTCGATCCATGATGAGTCACACGGTAGTGCCTGATTCATTATGGGGTTTTGCTCTTTTGTCAGTTGCTCTTATACTTAACCGAAGTCCGACTAAAGCTGTCGACAAGACTCCATATGAAATGTGGAAGGGAACGGTCCCTAACTTGTCCTTTATTCGGGTTTGGGGCTGTGAGGCTTATGTCAAGTGGAGACACGAGGATAAGCTCGGCCCGCGATCGGTCAAGACATACTTTATAGGTTATCCAAAAGGAACATTTGGTCATTACTTCTATTCGCCTACCGAACATCGATTTTTTGTTGCGGCTAGTGCGACGTTCTTAGAGAAAGAATTTCTCGAGAACAAGACGAGTAATAGAACCTTTGAGTTGTCGGAGATTCCAGAACCAACATCCGAGGAATGGATGGAGGAATTTGTTCCTCCAACTGACGATACGGTTAATATTCCTGAGGAACCTAGGAGGTCGGGTAGAGTCTCTCATCCTCCGGACAGATACATTGGTATGGTCGAGGAGAATGACGTTTTACTCCTAGAGAGTAATGAACCCGCTACCTATAAAGGTGCAATGACCTGTTCCGACTCAAAGCTATGGCTAGAAGCCATGCAATCCGAGATGGACTCCATGTATGAGAATAACGTGTGGGATCTAGTTGATCTACCTAATAAGGTAAAACCTCTACAGTCCAAATGGCTTTACAAAATAAAGTGTTCTATAGACGCACAACCAGATACCTATAAGGTACGACTAGTGGCAAAAGGTTTCACTCATGTGCACGGATTGCACTATGATGAAATTTTTGCACCTGTAGTCATGTTACGTTCCATTCGGATAATCTTAGCGATTGCCGCTTTTCATGATTATGAAATTTGGCAAATGGATGTGAAAACCGCCTTCTTAAACGGTTATTTGGAGGAAGAGTTGTACATGGTGCAACCCAAAGGTTTCATAGATCCTGAACATCCTAAGAACGTATGCAAGCTTAAGCGCTCCATTTATGGACTTAAGCAAGCTTCTTGGAGTTGGAATCATCGTTTCGACCAGGTAATAAAAGAGTATGGCTTCACTCGATCGGTCGAGGAACCATGCTTATATATCAAGTCGAGTGGGAGCAAGATTGTATTCTTGATATTGTATGTCGATGACATACTCCTGATTGGGAATGACATTCCTCTCCTATCTTCGGTTAAAGAATGGTTGAAGAACCATTTCCAGATGAAAGATCTGGGTGAGGCACAACGCATTTTGGGAATCCGTATCTACCGAGATAGATCACGACGGACGATATCACTTAGTCAGGAGTCTTGTTTGGATAAGATTCTTGAGAGGTTCAGCATGACCAACTCCAAGAAGGAAAACCTTCCAATGACGTCTGGGATGCAGTTGAGCAAGTCTCAGTCACCCACGACGCCTGAAGGGATTGAGCGCATGAGTCGTGTTCCTTATGCATCTGCAATAGGATCGATCATGTATGCCATGATATGCACACGTCCAGACGTGGCATATGCATTGAGTATGACGAGTCGGTACCAAAAGAATCCGGGTGAAACACACTGGATAGCTGTTAAAAACATCCTCAAGTACCTACGGAGGACTAAGGATTGGGTATTGACTTATGGAGGAGATATTAAGCTATACGCAACCGGTTACGCAGATGCTAGCTTCCAAACGGATCGAGATGACTCAAAATCTCAGTCCGGGTTCGTCTTTACTCTTAATGGTGCTGCGGTCAGCTGGAAGAGTTCCAAACAGAGTGTTGTAGCAGATTCTACCACTGAATCCGAGTACTATGCCGCTTCTGAGGCAGCAAAGGAAGCGATATGGATGCGTCAATTCTTACAAGGACTTACGGTAGTTCCTAGTTCGAATGACCCGATCACCAGGCTAAGGAGCCAAAGTGTAGCAACAAATCTAGACATGTACATCGGAAAGCTCACCTGATCCGTGATTACGTGGAGCAAGAGAAAATAGTGATTGACAAGATTGCGACGGATGATAACATCGCGGACCCCCTCACTAAACCGTTGAATTATGATAAGCATGTAGGGCACGTTATTTCCATGGGAAGTAAACGTGTTCCTGAGTTGTAGTAGTTGATTATGGATTTGATACATTATCTCTTTCATATACTATTTATAACTTCATCGTTTTTATATAATATTTTGTTTTTCATGTGGATTGTACTGACAACTTTGAACGCCACAAAGTGAACTGAATTACATTATATTTTGTTTTGGTCCGTAATCGCCTACAGGAGCTGATAACTCTGGCTATTATATTGTGCAGTCGATTGATGGTGGGTTCAACGAGCCATAAGTCAAACTGTTGACTGATCGATCACAAATGTGAGATTATAACGATACCTCGTAGGACAAATTTTTGTGACAACGTAATGGAGTCCTAAATGTTTAAAAACATTCGGTGCCAGGTCGTGGATAGGACATCCATTGTGTTCCTAGAGTCGATTCTTTTGACTATCGACTGTCTCTTGAGATTAAGGTAGTTTTTGGGTGACTTTGGTTTCTTTCTCACGGTCTGCCGTAACTGGAGGCTAAGTAGATTTTTTCTGGGTCATTTCATACTGTGCTTACATCTGCAGGATTCGAGTTGAGGAAAATATCCAACCCTTATCAGGTATAGTTATTTCGCAGGGCCACTCGAGGAGTTGTAACTGAAATGCATGGCCATGCTCGAATGATGATTCGTTTATCAGTTAAGTTACTCTCTAGTCGGGGAAACCACTCTTGATACAGATCACTTGTAAAATACGACCTTTGTGAATACAGATTTTGCAAATTGTTTTACATTGAGTGGGAGAAATTTTAGGATATGAGAATCGGTTATCGCACATACACTTGTGAGGATAAGTGGGAGTTTGTTGGAGCTTGTGTCCTCCACAAATTAGTGTGATAACATTTGTTAATCTCTTACAGGTTCACAAGGGTATACTTCGTATTTTAATCAGTTGATTAACGATTACCTAATAACGGTTGGCTTGCTAGAAAGTTTGACGTTATTATCATACAGATGGCGGTGATCAACTGGTCCCTAAAGGTCACACCTATAGGATGTGTTTGAGAGATGTGGTTATAGAAATATAATCACATTGATGCCTTATATGACTAAACAGTTAGTCAATGTGTTAATGAGACAATTATTTAATGAAGATTAAATAATATTAGTTGAGACGAATTAACTGTCAATTCGTAAATTGAATATAATAAGTTATATTTAATTAAATGTATGTAATGTTAGCTTGGACGAATTAATATGTTAATTCGTAATTAAATGTAATCAGTTATATTTAATATCAACAAGATGAATGTGTCATAGTGGTAATAGTAAGGGTACTCAAACCAAGAGGTTATGGGTTCGATCCTCACTAGATGACAATTTATATTTAACACATTTTACATTTTTGGAAACCGAAAATAAGGAATTAAAACTCCTTATTATTTCGGAAAATGGGCCGAAAAAGAGGAAGAATTTTTCTACCCTATTTCACTTCTTCATACACGGTTAAAGGGGAAGTGGGTAGAATTTTTCTAACCTAATTCATTTTTCCCATTTGCTTGCCTCTCATCAAAAACACAAAAACGATAAACCCTAATTGAATTTACTGAAATTTGGGGATCGATTCTAGCAACAAGTTAAGGGCATTTCTCCTATCGTCTTGGGTGCATCTAATAGGCGAATATCATTGCGATATTGTTCTTAGGCCGAATTTGCTAGGACCGAAGGTTATTTCTTAATCCTTTACGATCTTGTTTATGCATTTTATTTTATGACTTGTAATTCATCATTATAATTCGTTATAGTCCTTAAAATTAAAGGGATGCATACAGATAAATCCCACATATTTGAGCATATTTAGTCCCTGAATTAGCCTTGTTCCCTTGCTTTTTAGTGCATATTTGGGTCATTTATTGTCTTTAGTCCTTTGTTTTGCATATTCTTTGAGGTTTTGATCCCTTGGTAGGAAAGGAGTGCAAACCTTGCATTTTCATGGCAAAATGAAGCTAAATTGATTGAATTCAATGACCAAGCATCAAAGAGAAGACAATACTAGAAGGCCTTTGTACATATTGTAGTAGATGGGCAATGATGAGAAAAGATCCTTGCATCCCTGAGGAAATCCTCAAGGATTGTATGAAGAGAAAGGAAGAAAAGAAGAAAGGAAGAAGCTGATCTACAATCCGAGTGGATTGCCCATAATCCGCTCATCCAAGACAAGCAATCCGAGCGTCTTCCTCAGAAGGCTGCTAGTCCAAAACCACCACAATCTGCCCGTCCACCCCACAAATCCGCTCGTCCAAAAGACCCACAATCCGCCCGTCCCGTGCTCTGGACGCTCGGATTGTGTGACAACTAATCCGTCTTCTACTTGTTTTATGAAGGATGCGCATACCTCAGGAAAGACTAGCAAAAAGGAGACTCGCATATTTTTCTGAGAGGAGAGATTCCTCAAGGACTTAATCGTCATTTAAGCCCTTAGTAAACCCTAATTTGTGTACCTAATCCCTACTATAAATACCCCATTAGTCTAATGAGATAATCATGTTCTTCTTAGCAATCTCTAGTGTAGTTTATATCAATCTAATCTCTCTTTAATCTTGTAATCAACATTTAATCAAGTCTTAATACAAATCTCATTTCCTTAATCTCTCTTTTATTCATCTTTCATTTTGGGTAATTGAAGATTATTTGGGTTATTATTGGGAGATTGACAACCTTCCAATCAATCATCAAGTACTTCTATTATTCTTTGCTTTATTATTGGAATCATTAGTAGGTATAATTCTCTTAATCCCTTTTTAATTATTGTTAATCATCTTCATTTATTCATCATGTTTTACTTTGTTGGTATGATTGACAACCTTGCTAGCATGTTCAACATGATAATGAGTGAGTAGTTTCCTTAGCTAGGGTTAATGGGTAATTAGGGGAAACCAACATGAGGGATGATTCATGCTTAAATTAATATGTTTTCATAGTTTATTTGCTTGCTTGTTGTGATCTCAACTTATGCACATGTTATGTTTGATGAAATGCGAGCCTATGAATCCTTGCATTTTTTACCCATCACCTATCTTTTCAATGAGACTTGTAAGACATAAACCAACTCGAGTCTCATTAGACCATGCATATAGTTGAGTAGGGAAGATTAAGTCGACTTGTAGGTGTTGTACAATCTAATCGATTCGGCTCCGGGACCCAAACTTTCCTAGGATTGTAAGATATAAACAAACTCGATCCATCACAACAATAATTGCTTGCTTATAATTTGAGAATATGTTTGTATGATCAATTCCCATGAATCCACTATGACCCCATGACACCCTAGTGCCTTTTATCAATCGTTTACACCCCTTTTTAATCATCTTGCTTGTTTACTTTCATTGCTATTTAGTTTAGTGATCTTCTACTTCAAACCCCAATTTGTGACACCGCTAGTTGCAATTGAAAATCTCATCTCAATTCCCGTCCCTTGGGATCCGACCTTTACTTACCTCTTTACTAATTGTAGAGTTGTTTGTGAAGTTATAAATAGTGTTTTGGTCTAGGTGCTCCTAACGACAAGTGCCGAAAACTAAACCTCCCAAGAGAGTCCCGCCAAAAATGGCGCCGTTGTCGGGGACGGTGTTAACTTGATTTAGATTTTCTTAGATTGTTATTAGTTGTGTCTTTATTTGCCTTGGGGAAGTAAAACTCCTCAAGGTTTGTTCTAATTATTTTCAAGTTGTTTGATATTTTGCATGTCTAGAAGATCACAAGGTAACTTGTTACCCTTTGATCACGAAATTGAAAGGACTTTGACAAACAATAGAAGACTTGCTAGAGGAACTTTGAGAGGTATTGGTGAGGTTGTAGATATTCAACCAAACGCTATTGAGTTCGTCAACCCTTTTGCAAGAGAAGGTGAGGAGAACCCAACACAAAATCCAACACTAAATCAACCCACAATGCCTAAATTTTTATCACATTCCGTACCAACCGAGGAGAACCTACCCAATGGTACTCCCACACCATAACACTTAACCGGAAATTTCATTGCCAAATCCGCATTTATCCAATTAGTCGAAAGAAGCCAATTTGGGGGGATGCCTAGTGAAGACCCTCACTCTCACATGGAGACTTTTTGTGACAATTGTGATGCGATTTCTCAAACCGGTGTAACTCAAGACCAAATTCGATGGGTCTTATTTCCTTTTTCTCTAATTGGCACCGCAAAACAATGGTTGAAAGGCCTTGATAAGGCTACTCTCGGAATTGACTCTTGGAAGAAATTGGCTCTAGCTTTCTACAAAAAGTTCTACCCATCGGAAAAGACTAACATGCTAAGAGCTCAAATTACGGGCTTTAAGCAAAGAGATGAAGAATCCTTGTATGAAGCTTGGGAGCGATTCAAGGGAATTTGTCGCTCATGTCCTCATCATGGACTTAGCGAGTGGTTCTTGGTACAACAATTTTGGAATGGTCTTTATGAAGACTCAAGAAACATTCTCAACATGGGATCAAATGGTATGTTCACCGAAGTTGACGATAATCAAACTTGGAACAAGATTGAGGATATGGCGGTCCATAATTCACAATATAGTAGACCTCGCAAGGCTACTAGAGGAGAAAAGCATGAAGTGGACTCTATTACTCAATTGGGTGCTCAAATTAGTGCTCACATTGATACCATCAATTTGAAGTTTGAAAAATCTATGGCTAGACTTGAAGAAGCCTCAAAATCACCAAAGCAACATGTTAATGCCATGACGGCATCTTCATCAATCCCAAGTGGGATATGTGAGAATTGTGGAACTTTGGGACATGACCAAAGTGAATGTAGGGGAACAAATGAACAAGTGAATGTTTTTCAAGCATAAAAGAGTGGTACCCCTTATTCAAATTATTACAATGAAAACACCAAATTCCACCCAAATCTTTCATACAAAAGCCAAAATGTTCAAAACCCTCAACCAACATACACCCCACCTCCCATGAGAAACCAAAATCAAAGACTCTTTTACAACCAAAACCAAGGTTACCAAAATCAAATTCCATACAATCAACAAAATGACCAAGGTTTTGATGTTCAAAAAGCGGTCCTCCAAATGCAAAAGAATCAACAAGAGTTTTTCACTCAAATGCAAAAGGATAGTCAAGCAAAGGAAATTACCATCAACAACATCCTAGCCCACACCAAAATGTTGGAAACCCAATTGACTCAACTAGCATCCTCAAGCTCACAAAGACAAAAGGGGCAATTACCACCTCAAAGTAATCCCCCAAGACATGAAACGGTTAGTGCCATTCACTTGAGGAGTGGTACGAGGTATGAAGCACCAAAGAAGCAAGTTGAGGATGAAGTTGTGGAAGCTAGTGACAAAGAAGAAGTTGTGCAAAACTCCAAGGATGGAGAACCATCAAAAGAAGAAGTTTCAAAGAAAAATGAAGACAAGGCCAAGGAGAAGGAACCCATTGTGATTAGACTTCCTTTTCCAAGTCGTCAAGCCAAGCCCAAATTTGATGACCAACTTGGAAAATTTATGCAAATTGTGAAGAATTTGAAAGTCTTGATTCCTTTCACGGAATTAATCAGTCACGTGCCGGCCTATGCAAAGTACATGAAAGACATCCTTACGAAAAAGAAGTCGATCCGGAAGCTTGAGACTATCGCCTTCACTAAGGTGAGTAGTGCAATCCTTCAAGGGAGTTCACCTCCGAAACTTAAAGATCCGGGAAGCTTCTCAATACCGTGTACCATTGGCAACACTACGATCAACAAAGCCTTATGTGATCTAGGGGCTAGTGTGAGTGTTATGCCGTATTCGGTAAGTAAAAGGTAAGGGATGGGAGAGCTTAAATGTACCAATATCACACTCCAAATGGCCAATAGATCGACGAAGACACCATTAGGGATATGGGAAGATGTTCCTGTAAGAGTTGGGAATTTTTTCATCCCGGTGGACTTTGTCATTGTTGACATGGAAGAAGACTCCAATATTCCAATCATTCTAGAGAGACCTTTCTTGCACACCGCGGGTGCGGTGATAGATGTGAAGCATGGAGAGCTCACTCTAGAGGTGGGAGATGAGAGCATAACTTTTAATCTTGACAAGACCATGAGAGCTCCCCGTTTACATGAACCATGTTTTATGGTTGATCATTATAGCCGGAAGGATGAGAGGAAGAAGTCGGAATTCCAATGGAAAAAGAAAGTTGATGATGCTCCATCAAAAGAGCAAGTGAATTTTAACAAAGAGAGCTTGAAAAGCTCACCCATGACAAGTGAAGAGGATGGCCTCATTGGCCAAGACAAGAAAGGAGGAGAGTTGTCTCTATCAGCTCAAGAGATTTGTAATGATCAAGTAGATGAAGTTTGTGGTCTTTGGGACGATGAGTTTGAAGGGATTTTCAATCCCTACATTGGTAATGCTATCGATCAAGACCAACATGAAGGACAACAAGTGTAAAGATCTATTGAGGATCTTTATCATGATAATGAAAAAGCTTTTGACTACTTCTTCAAGGTGTTGAGCAACATCAACAACACCTTGAACATGCCCCCATGACATCTCACTAAGGATGAGAGTTTGGTGGAGTCCTCTCCAAACCACCATTTGTAAATATTTCTAACTCCCTAACTTGCATTTTAATTTTTACATTGCATTTTTGTCATTTTTGGATTTTTGTGCCTTGATCAAGATATTCATCATTTTTGAGAGAAGTGAGGGATGGACTAATGATTTTATTGATGTGTAGTGCTTTAACTTAGTGTGGGGATAGCAATTGCCTAGGCTATTCATGCCTTTGTAGTGCCCCTACAATGAAGAACACGGGATTTGAAGAATGAATATGACACGGGATATGCAAGTGCACGGATGGACCTGAATCCGGGTAGACCAGGAGGAATCCGAGCGTCTTTTGGGTAATCCGCTTGTCTTATAGGAATCCGAGCATCTGTAGAGGAATCCGTCCGTCTAAATGAGCTGCAAAATCAAAAAATTTAATTTGGTCTGTTAGAGAATCCGAGCGTCCAAGCTGAGAAGACGCTCGTCTGAAAGAATCCGCTCGTCTTTGTAGAAAGACGCTCGTCTTTCTGACAAGGCAAATTTAGAAAAGTTCATGTAAGAGAATCCGCTCGTCTTTGAGGAAAGCCGCTCGTCCTGAATTGCAGAATCGGCTCGTCTTCACAGAAAGACGCTCGTCTTTAGGCGAGTTTTCCTGAAGCTAAATTGAGCAGAATCCGAGCGTCCCGAAGGGAATCCGCTCGTCTTCCCCCTGCAGTTTTGAATTTTTCGGGTGTTTTAAATACCCCTTCCCACATTCATCCATTCATTCAAACATTCAAACATTACCCATAAACCCCAAAACCCTCATCCTCTCCATCACCAAAAAAAAAATTTCCTCAACCAAATTCAACAAAATCAAATCCAAACTTCCTTGCAACAACAATTAATCACTCCTTTTGCAACAATAATCAATCCCAGCACCAAAATCTTCAACCTTTGAGTCGATTTTTGAAATACAAAGACAAATCCTTTCATCTTAAAATCGATTTGGGTATAATTAGAAATTGAAGATTTTCAATCTTTTCTTGGTGTAATCAACAATGGCAAGAACAAAGGAGCAACAAAGGCACTCAAGGCAAAGACACTTTCGAAAAGGCAACAAAGCCTTCAAGCAAAGAAAGCTTCAATGGCTATGGTAGTTTCTACTGCAAACTTGGAAGTTCAACAACAATAAGATCCTCCCTTGGAAGCAACAACATCAACAACTCCGGAAATTGCTCAATTATCAAACTATCCGGAGGTAATTTTCATTTCTAACTTCCATAGGGATACATTTGCCAAGTATGCTAAGAAAGCCATTCTTGTTGGAGCTTTGTCCTCCAGTTAGTGCGGATAACGTCATTACACATACACTTGTACGGACAAGTGGGAGCTTGTTGGGGCTGGTGTCCTTTACAGTTAGTGCAAGGACTTATAAATCTCTAAAAGGATCAAAGGGTATACTTTTGTATCATAATCAGTTGGTCCACGTTTATCAATAACGGTTGGCTTGCTAGATAAGTTTGACGTTATTGTCATACAGATGGCGGTGATCAACTGGTCCCTAAAAGTCACACCTATAGGATACGTTTGAGAGATGTGACGGTATGAAAATACAGTCATGTAGATGCCAAATTTTGACTAACCAGTTAGTCTGAGTTATTTGACTAATAATTTGTCAAAATGTGATGTTGAGATATTTTATTTAATACGGATTAAATAATAATGGCTAAGGCGAATTAAGCAGTTAATTCGTAAATTGAATATAAGCATTTTATATTTAATTAAATGTATATTGAATATAATTATACAATATCGTTTTTGTCGGACATGTATTAATGTTTCAACTAATCCGTATTATTAGTTGATGCTTTAATAACCGATAACCGATGACGATTTATAACAAAACCGCGTCATATACATTTTAGCGATTTGCGAACCAGACCATGAGCTAAATCTAAAAGGAAGTGGAAGCCCACTTCCCAAGATAGCCCATGGCCGGCCGGTTGAGAGAGAACAAAAGAGAGGTTCTCCTCTCTTTTGTAACCTAATTCATTTTACACAAAATTTTAGGGTTTTGAGAAAATTGCCTCTCAAAATTCGGATCTCTCATCCAACGAAAACTCACAAAACAATCCTCTCAATATTGCAAGGCAATTAGAGGATTCTTTCTAGCACAAGGGCATTTCTCGGACGATCTTGGGTGCATCATTTAGGAGGAGATCTACTTTGATCTCTCATTGCCAATTTGCACTAGGACCGAAGGTTAATTCTTATCTTTATCGTTTCATTGTTGTTTTCGTTTATGACTATAAATCACGTATTAAATTTGCGTTATAATCCTTCAAATTATGGGTTTTATACGGATATTTCCCTTCAAGTGGTATCAGAGCGAGGCCACGTAAATTTTTCTATGTGATTTTCATCAAACGAATTTTGAATCGATGGATTTTTCTTTAAATTTTTGTCTCGGCAGCCATTGTTCATCACGTCAGATTTTTTTTAATGTTGCGTTTTTTTTCTGTCTTGGGAACCGTGTCAAGTATACACGGTATTGGTTGTTGTTTGTCTTGTTTATGATTTGATCTTTGCATATTGTTTTTGTAATCGATATTCATTACAATATGGTAAAGATCTATCTTTGGTTTGCATAAAATTTCATGCGACACATAAAAAATTTTTTTTGTCACGGCTGAATTTTTTTTTGTGTGCGTTGGAAATTGTGCCTTGTGACGATCTTTTGTTTTTCGATTTGTTCATTGCGTATTGTTATTTTAAACGATAATTATAACAATATGTGAAGATCATGTCAATTGTAATTTTGCTTTAATACGGATTATGTTCCATTGCAATTGAGTTTTGTCAAATCGATTTTGCGCGAGTTTTATTGTTTTTGGGTTTTCCCCCTTTTGCTCTCGGCATTAGCTGAAAAAAAAAAAAAAAAAAAAAAAATTCTGTACTGTTCACGGTCAGTCCGTGAAGAAAAAAAAAAATTTTTTTGCTTTGTTTTTTTTTTTCGGCCTTTATTGCATAATACGGATTTATGCACTCGCTTGATAGTGAAACGGTTCACCCACGAACAATTTAGTTACTTTAAAACAATTTAAAGTAACGGATTATCACGAATTAAAATTAAGTTGATGAAGCGGTTTTGTCACATAATTTTAATTGTTAAAAGGTGGTTTGGATAATTTAACATAATTACGGAATTATGTCACGAATAAATTTAATTTAGTTGATGCATTTTATTTATCGTTCTTGTTTATTTTGAATGCTTTTAATTACGTATTTATTTATTTTTGCAAACGGTTGTAACTTAGTGTGGCCTTAGTAGAACGTGTTACCGTAATGATGGAACACGGTCTTGGTTGTATTTTGAGATCTCGTATCTCCTTTTATTTCTTTTAATTACAGTTTTTATTTAGAATGTAAATAGGTTTATATTTTGTAAATTTTAATTGTAATTTTGAGAAGACTAAAGAAGGAGACCGGATGCTCACTCCCGCTACATGGACAAAGATTGAACATCAAGACAAGCTTTTCGGGTCCAACGGTGGATTCCAAAGTTGTATTATGTTCTTTTTACTAGGATAGGCCACACTAGGAATTTTATTTACGTATTGCATTCATTTATTTATTTTATCGTAACGATAGTATGCATCATTTTCCGCCTAAAACCAAACCACCTAATTATTGCATGAAAACTGACTCATGTAGAGGTCACGCGTTAGTTTTCTATGACATTCTTATGTCACACGATTTAAGCCATCATCTAAATTAATTCATTCACGCAGTTGCTAGTTATTCGTTCACTTAAAATGAATTGAAACTTAGTTGATGGGATCTTCCTCGTATAAACAAAAATTGAGAACGGTCTTTATAGGTCAAACTTCAATGAATCCCTTCTTCGTCGGTAGGCATAATATGACCCCTTCTACGTCGGGTAAGTTGGAACCGATTGACTTATTTTATCTCAACACTATGGTCACTCGTACGATCCTGTGATCATGGTGGACTATAGATAGGATTTACGGAAATCTATCGACCAAGAGTTTTTACGGAAGAACTAGCTAAACAGTTGGCTTATCAATTTACGGAAATTGAGTCTTGGGATCACTTGTATTATTCTTGAGGGAGATCAATTATACAAGTGCAATGAGTCTACACGATTAAAATGAATTTTAATAGACTTAAATCACCTCGATGAGTTGCTTATTTCGTTTTGTGTTTTCTTTCTTTTTCAGTGTAGATCACGTTCACATAAACTGCTAATAACAATATGGCTGGTCACTTGAACGACCCAATGCCAAGTGCCACATTGGACCGTGAGTCCTGGCTTCGAATCTTCATGAATCGGATGAATCGATCAACTCGATCAAGAATGATGGATCAAACTTCGCGGATGGGAGGCGGCATTACGGAATCTTTGCCGCTGGCGACGGAAGCTCAAATTCTGCTTGAGCCCATGCCGTCAAACCCCGGGCCCCACGGCCGGAATTAACGAGATCGACAAGTATAACGATTTCGCCTTGGAAGCGGGTGCGATTAAAAACGTACTCATTTTTGCAATGGAACCCAATTTGCAGAAACGCTTCATAGCCCAAGGTGCAAACACGATTTTCACCACGCTCACCAAGGAATTCTCGAAAGCACCGAGAATCGTGACCTATGAGCATACCACTCGCTTCTTTGATGCGAGACTCCAGAAGGGCCAACCGGGTAGCCCACACATTCTCAGCATGATTGAGAATGTCGAGAAGCTGGAGACGCTTGATTGTAAGATCAGCGAGAACATTGTTATTGACCGCATGCTTCACTCACTCCACGATGGTTTTGCGCAATTTAGAGCGAATTACTATATGAATGATTTGAAGAAAAGTCTCCATGAACGCACTCCCTTCTCGTACATGCACCGAGAAGGACATGAAGTTCGGTGGGAGCATGAAACAGGATGTTCTCGTTGTGTCAAACAAGGGCAAGGGTAAGGGCAAAGTTCAGCCAGGCCTAGCAGTAGGCAAACCGAAGTTTAAGAAGTCGGGTTCAGGTAAGAGTGGGCCTGGTGAGTCGAGCACCTCATCAGGCGCGACAAAGAGCAAGAATGAAAACATGGAATGCCATCATTGCCACAAGACTGGGCATTGGAGGCGTACATGTCCTGTTTATCATGAGGACTTAAAGGCAGGTCGTGTTAAACCTGTTGGTATGTCTTCTTCTTCTACTTTTATTCATATGATTGAGATTAACCACGCAAGTTACGGAACTTGGGTACTAGATACTCTTGGCTGTGGTTCTCATCTGTGTAATCATGTGCGGGGGCTCAAAACATCGAACCCCTCGTAAAGGGTGAGGTGGACTGCGTGTCGGGAATAGAGCACGAGTGGTCTGCCGTCTCGAGGGAACATACGTGATCCGACTTCCTAGCGGATTTGAGTTATTTTTATATAATCTGCTATTATGTACCAGTCTTTCCAAAAACATTATTTCGGTTTACGCACTTGACAAACTTGGATTTTCATTTGTAATAGAGAATAATACTTGCATTTTCTCATTACACGATATGATTTATGGCAAGGCAGTCTCCATGAACGGAATTTATGTTTTAGATCAGACAACCGAAATATTACACGTAATGAATAAAAAGTTAAAGGTTGGTGACAAAGATCAAACGTATCTATGGCACTGCCGTATGGGACACATTAATGAGAAACGCGTTAAACAGCTCATCAAAAATGGAGCTATCTCGGCCTTTGATTTTCAATCATTTGGCACGTGTGAATCATGTCTCATCGGTAAGATGACTCGGATTTCCTTCAAAGGTGTTGGAATGCGCGCTGCTGACCTATTAGGACTTATACACACGGATGTATGTGGTCCTATGTCAATCACCGCACGAGAAGGCTATAGGTATTTCATCACTTTCACGGACGATTTAAGTAGATATGGCTATGTCTACTTAATGAAGCACAAAAGTGAATCCTTTGAACAATTCAAGGAATACCAGAATAGGGTACATAACCTATTGGGTAGAAAGATTAAAACACTGCGTTCGGATCGTGGTGGCGAGTATCTTTCTCACGAGTTTGATCAACACCTTAAAGACTGTGGGATTGCCCTACAGTTAACTCCACCTGGAACACCTCAATTGAATGGTGTGTCCGAACGGAGAAATCGAACACTACTTGATATGGTTCGATCCATGATGAGTCACACCGTGTTGCCTGACTCATTGTGGGGTTATGCTCTTCTGTCAGCTGCTCTAATACTTATCTGAAGTCCGTCTAAAGCTGTTGACAAGACTCCATATGAACTATGGAAGGGAACGGTCCCTAACTTGTCCTTTATACGGGTTTGGGGCTGCGAGGCTTATGTCAAGTGGAGACACGAGGATAAGCTCGGCCCGCGATCGGTCAAGACATACTTTATAGGTTATCCTAAAGGAACACTTGGTCATTACTTCTATTCGCCAACCGAACAACGTGTTTTTGTTGCGGCTAGTGCGACATTCTTGGAGAAGGAATTTCTCGAGAATGCAAAGAGTGATAGAACCTTCGACCTGTCGGAGATTCCAGAACCAAATACCGAGCAACCATTGGAGGAACCAATTCCTTCAATCCCGGCAGCGGTGAATATTGCTGAGGAACCTAGGAGGTCGGGCAGAGTCTCTATTCCTCCAGACAGATACATTGGTATGGTCGAGGAACATGCCATAGATGACGTTCTACTCTTAACGAGTAGTGAACCCGCAACCTATAAAGGTGCCATGACTAGTTCCGACTCAAAGCTATGGCTTGAGGCCATGCAATCCGAGATGGACTCTATGTATGAGAACAACGTGTGGGATCTTGTTGACTTACCTGCTAAGGTTCGTCCCCTTCAATGCAAATGGCTTTACAAGATAAAGCATTCGGTGGAAGGTCAACAAGATATCTATAAAGCACGACTAGTTGCTAAAGGTTTCACCCAAGTGCCAGGTTTGCACTACGATGAAATTTTCGCACCCGTAGTCATGCTGCGTTCCATTCGGATTATCCTAGCGATTGCCGCTTTTCATGACTATGAAATTTGGCAAATGGATGTGAAAACCGCCTTCTTAAACGACTTTTTGGAGGAAGAGTTGTACATGGTACAACCCGAAGGTTTCATCGATCCACAACATCCTAAGAAAGTGTGCAAACTTAAGCGTTCCATTTATGGACTTAAGCAAGCATCTCGAAGTTGGAATCATCGCTTCGACCAAGTGATTAAAGAAAATGGATTTACTCGATCGGTCGAGGAACCATGTCTTTATATCAAGTCGAGTGGGAGCAAGATTGTCTTCCTAATATTGTATGTCGATGACATACTCCTGATTGGGAATGACATACCTCTCTTAACTTCGGTGAAAGTATGGTTGAAAAACCATTTCCAGATGAAAGATCTGGGCGAGGCACAAAGAATTCTAGGCATCCGTATCTATCGAGATAGATCACGACGGATGTTATCTCTCAGTCAGGAGTCTTACATAGACAAAGTCCTAGAGAGATTCAGCATGACTAACTCCAAGAAGGGGTTTCTTCCTATGGCTCCAGGGGTGCACTTGAGCAAGTCTCAGTCACCAGAGACACCGGAAGAGAAAGAGCGCATGACACGGATTCCTTATGCCTCGGCTATAGGATCAATCATGTATGCCATGATATGAACACGTCCGGACGTGGCATATGCATTGAGTATGACAAGTCGATTCCAACAGCATCCAGGTGAATCACATTGGATGGCTGTCAAGAACATTCTTAAGTACCTACGGAGGACTAAAGATTGGGCATTGACTTTGATGCGACCATAATTGGCGCATATTTAGCCCCCGAATTACCATTGTTTCCATGCTTTTTAGTGCCTATTTGGGTCATTTCTTATCTTTAGTTCTTTGTTTTGCATATTCTTTGAGATTTTGATCCCTTGGTAGGAAAGGAGTAAGAATCTTGCATTTTCATGGCAAAACAAGGCTAAATTGATCATATTCAATGACCAAGCATCAAGGAGAGACAAGACTAGAAGGCCTTTGTACATAGCATAGTAGAAGAGCATTGTTGAGAAAAGGATCCTTGAGTCCCCAAGGAAATCCCCAAGGAATTCATGAAGAAAAGGGAAGAAAAAGAAGAAGGAAAGCTGCTGAACTACAATCCGAACGGATTGTAGAGAATCCGTCCGTCCTCGCCAGTCCGAGCGTCCTCACCAGGAATCCGCTCGGATTGCCCATGCCCAGATCCGAGCGTCTTGTTCCTTGATCCGCTCGGATCGTCCATCCCATCCGGCCGTCCCGACTCCCGGCCCTTACGGATCACAAGACAAAGACGTTTCGTTCTTCAAGATACGAAATGGAGAAGCCCTTCTCTCGGATAATCCCGGAGGCTCCTTGCTCAACTTAAAAAGTGTAATTACTAGTTTAGCCCTTAGTTAACCCTAATGCATCCTCCCTAATTTTCACTATAAATACCCCATTAGTCTAATTAGAGGAGCATGTTCTTCTTATCAATAATTAGTGTAGTTAATATCAATCAAATCTCTCTTCAATATTGTAATCAAATATTAATCAAGTTTTAATCCAAGTTTTAGTTCTTTAATCTCTCTCTTGTTCTTACTTTATTTTGGGTAATTGAAGATTATTTGGGTTATTATTGGGAGATTGACAACCTCTCAATCTAGGATTCAAGTACTTCTATTATTCTTGCTTTGTTATTGGAATCATTAGTAGGTATAATCTCTTAATCCCTTTTTAATTATTGCTAATTACTTTCATTTATTCATCATGTCTCATTATGTTAGTATGATTGACAACCTTTCTAGCATGATCAATATTATAATGAGTGAGTAGTCTCTTAGCTAGGGTTTAATGGGTGATTAGGGGAAACCAACATGGGGAATGATTCATGCTTAAATTAATATGCTTTCATATCTTATTTGCTTGCTTGTTTTGATCTTAATACATGCACATGTTATATTTGATGAAATGCTAAGCCTATGAATCCTTGCATTTACTATCATCTTCTATCCTTTCAACTTGACTTGTAAGACATAACCCAACTCGAGTCTTGTTAGACCATGCATGTGTTAAGTAGGGAAGATTAAGTCGACTTGTAGGTGTTGTACATTCTAATCGATTCGGCTCGGGACCCAAACTTTCCTAGGATTGTAAGATATAACCCAACTCAATCCATCACAACAATAATTGCTTGCTTATAATTTGAGAACATGTTTGTATGATCATATCCCATGATTCCCCTATGAACCCATGACACCCTAGTGCTTTTAATCAATTGTTTACACCCTTATTTCATTTACCTTGTTAGTTTATTTTCATTGCTATTTTAGTTTAGTAACCTTCTACATCAACCCAATTTGTGACACCCCTAGACACCGCTAGTTACAATAGAATCTTCATTTCAATACCCGTCCCTTGGGATCCGACCTTTACTTGCCTCTTTACTAATTGTAGAGTTGTTTGTGAAGTATAAATTGTGTTTTGTATCGACCATTGACCAACGACCACATATGCTTAATTGTGAACACCAAATGGCTTCGATCAAAAATGGCGCCGTTGCCGGGGACGGTGTTTAATTGATTTAAGATTTCTTTTATTGTTTTTAGTTGTGTCTTTTTCACCTTGGGGAAGTAAAACTCCTCAAGGTTTGTTCTAATTGTTTTCTAGTTGTTTGATATTTTGCGAGAATGGATTTCATAGATTGTTTTGTAGAGGACCACTTGAGTATCCCTTACTTCAAGGATCCCATGCAAGCATTAGAGGCCTTAGAAGCAAGTAAGGCTAAGAGCATGTATTGGGAGTTGGAGGTGGATCTCTTTGAGGCCGCTCTAGCTAACAAAGAACTCACCCATGCACAATCCGAGTTGGTGCATAATATTCTAGTGGAAGCATGTCAACCCATAAAGGATGAGCAATCTATCCTAGAAGATATTCTACAAATTCAAGAGCAAGAGGAACCCATCATGGAATTTGAATATGATGAGGTTAATGAAAGTGAAGAAGAATATGTCATGAGAATGGAATATCTAATGGAGATGGAGCAAATTCTCAATGAAACTCCAAAGGAGGAAAGTGAGGTACAAACTCCTACTTTGAAACCCCTTCCCCCAAATTTGAAATATGCTTACCTTGATGAATCAAAGACCAAACCCGTGATTGTTAATGATAGACTTGATGATGACCAATTGGGTAAATTGCTTGATGTGTTGAAACAACATGAAAAGGCTATAGGTTATAGTCTAGATGACCTTAAGGGGATAAGTCCCAACTTTTGCATGCATAGGATTCATCTAGAGGACGACCATAGACCTACCATTCAACCCCAAAGAAGATTGAACCCCCACATGCAAGAAGTTGTCAAAGGAGAAGTCATGAAATTACTTGATGCGGGAATCATATATCCCATATCGGATTCTTTGTGGGTTAGCCCCGTCCAAGTGGTACCTAAGAAAGGAGGTACTACGGTGGTGACAAATGAAAAGAATGAATTAATACCCACAAGAATGATCACCGGTTGGCGTATGTGCATTGACTACCGTAAATTGAACTCCGCAACAAGGAAAGATCACTTCCCCTTACCATTCATTGACCAAATGCTTGAGAGGTTAGCCTCTAACAAATTCTTTTGTTACCTTGACGGGTATTCGGGATTCTTCCAAATCCCTATACACCCGGATGACCAACATAAGACCACCTTCACGTGCCCTTATGGCACTTTTGCATATAGACGGATGCCTTTTGGATTATGTAATGCCCCCGCTACTTTCCAAAGATGCATGATGAGTGTCTTCTCCGATTATCTAGAGACCATAATGGAAGTTTTTATGGATGATTTTAGTGTTTATGGAAAGGACTTTGACTCATGCTTGCACAATCTTTCCCTTGTATTGCAAAAATGTGAAGATGTTAGTCTTGTTTTAAATTGGGTAAAGTGTCATTTCATGGTTAATGAAGGAATTGTTTTGGGTCACTTGATTTCGGAAAAAGGCATCGAGGTAGATAAAGCTAAAGTTGAGGTGATAGAGAAACTCCCACCTCCCGTGAATGTTAGAGGGGTGAGAAGTTTTCTCGGTCACGCGGGTTTTTACCGTCGTTTCATAAAAGATTTTTCTAAAATAGCAAAACCCCTCACTCAACTTTTGCTTAAGGATGCCCAATTCCAATTTACTGACGAGTGTGTTGAAGCTTTTAATAGAATCAAAGAAGCATTGATCTCGGCACCAATCATCCAACCCCCAAATTGGGAGTTATCTTTTGACATTATGTGTGACGCTAGCAACTACGCCGTTGGAGCGGTACTTGGCCAACGGGTAGGGAGAGCTCTTCATGCCATCTATTACATAAGCAAAACCCTCGACCCTTCTCAAGTGAATTATGACACGACCGAAAAGGAGCTTCTTGCCATTGTATATGCTTTGGATAAATTTCGGTCCTACTTACTTGGATCCAAGGTGATTGTATTTTCGGATCACCGTGCTCTTCGACATCTCTTGATAAAGAAGGAGGCAAAACCAAGGTTGTTGAGATGGATTTTGCTACTTCAAGAATTTGACTTGGAAATAAGAGACAAGAAAGGAGCCGAGAACGTAGTGGCGGATCACTTGTCAAGGATCCGGTTTCATGATGAAAATGGAGAAACCCCGATCAATGACTCATTCCCCGACGATATCTTGATGGCTATTCAAACTCAACTTGAAAGGCACATCACCCCATGGTTTGCCGATTATGCTAACTATATTGTTGGAAAAGTGCTCCCTCCAAACTTGAACCACAACCAAAGGAAGAGATTCCTATTCGAAGTGAAGAGGTACTTTTGGGATGATCCAAACCTCTATAAGGAGTGTAGTGATGGGCTCTACCGGAGATGCATCCCTCAATGGGAAATCCAAGGAATCTTGGAAGGATGTCATTCATCACCCTACGGTGGGCACCATGGAGCAAGAAGAACCGTTGCAAAAATCCTCCAATCGGGTTTCTATTGGCCCACAATGTTTCAAGATACAAGAGAATTCATCATTCATTGCGATGCTTGTCAAAGAACGGGAAATATATCTTGGAGAAACGAAATGCCGCAAAGGGGCATTCTAGAGGTGGAGATTTTCGATGTTTGGGGAATTGACTACCAAGGACCCTTTGTGACATCTAACGGGGACAAGTACATCCTTGTGGTCGTAGATTATGTTTCAAAGTGGGTGGAGGCAATTGCCACCCCAAATGATGATGCGAAAACGGTCACCAAGCTTTTCAAGAAGATAATTTTTCCAAGATTTGGAGTTCCTAGAGCTATCATTAGTGATGGAGGAACACATTTCCATGAAAAGAAGCTTGCATCCCTTTTGACCAAATATGGTGTTCAACATCGAACCGGCTTGGGATATCATCCTCAAACAAGCGGTCAAGTGGAAATTTCAAATAGAGAGATCAAACAAATTCTTGAAAAAGTTGTGAACAAGACTCGGAAAGATTGGAGCACAAAGCTTGATGGTGCTCTTTGGGCTTATAGGACAGCCTATAAGACTCCCATAGGTGCCTCCCCCTACAAGCTTGTATATGGAAAAGCATGTCATTTGCCAATCGAATTGGAGTACAAAGCTTATTGGGCAATCCGAGCACTCAATCTTGATCTCAAATTGAGCGGTCAAAAGAGGATGATCCAAATCCAAGAGTTGGAGGAATTCCGACTACAATCTTATGAGAATGCAAAGATTTACAAAGAAAGAACAAAATTGCTTCATGATAAGAGGATTCGACAAAAGGCCTTGCACAAGGGAGACAAAGTCCTTCTATTCAATTCCCGCTACCGACTCTTTCCGGGAAAATTGAACTCTAGATGGATGGGTCCCTATGTGATAACCGAAGTTGGGAAGTATGGAGATTTCGAACTCAAGGCGGAAGATGGAAGCAAGTTCAAGGTAAATGGTCAAAGATTGAAGCCATACTATGAAGGAGCATTTGTTGGAGAGGTCGAGGCTACCTACCTCAGTCCTCCTTCTCCTTAACATCTCATCAAGAATGAGAGTTTGGTGGAGTCCTCCCTAAACCACCATTTGTAAATATACTAACCCTCTAACTTGTATTTATTATTTAATTGCATTTGTTTAATAAGCATAAATTCTTTTCATGAGCGCAAGTGAGGGAGGGTTACTAATGAGTTTTTGAATGAAGGAAGGAGAAAATTCCTAAGTGTGGGGATGCATTGAAAGAAAGGAGAAGAAATCAACACTCGCGGCAAGAATCCGTGCGTCTCTCTGGAGATCCGGACGTCCTGGCAGAATACGGACGTCCAAGGGAAAAACCGCGCGTCCAGCTGTGTTGAGAAATTGAAGGTTTCTGGACTGATGAAGAATCCGAGCGTCCTAAGGAAGAAGACGCCCGTCTGAGAGAATCCGGCCGGATTAGTGGAAAGACGCTCGTCTTTTCCCCTGAGCATTTCAAAGAAAAATCTCTGTCGAAGAATCCGCCCGTCTTCTCAATAAGACGCCCGTCCTGACCCTGATGAATCCGAGCGTCTTATGCTCGGGACGCTCGTCTTGAGGCGAGAAAAATTCTGGGATTTTACTCTGTGGCAGAATCCGGGCGTCTTGCCCAGAATCCGCCCGTCCCGTGAGAGGAGAATCCGAGCGTCTCAGCTTCGAATCCGCTCGTCTCCCTGCCCATTTCTCGACCCGACTTTTCTCAATTAAATTACACCCCACCACCCATATAATGACACATCACTACTCCTTCCACTCACCCTATAAAACTCACCCCCTTGTAACTCCCATACATATCCAAATCATTCTCTTCACCCTCAAAATCAAAAACCCCCAAATTTTCTAGGGTTTCCAATTCTCAATCAACAAAGAACAACCTTAGCAAATCTTCAAACAAAGTAACCCAAATCAAAAGAACTCAAGGATGGCACCTAGAAGATCCTCCTTTAGAAATGCAAGAAGACCTAGGATGGTGGGAAGTTCCTCTACCTCACATCTCAACACCATTAGAAGAGAGCATGTGGAAATTGTAGACCTCACAAGGCTCGACGACTTCTCGAATGTGGAATTCCTTGATGATGTGCAGCGATTGGTCTTCCATCGACTCTTAAGTAAGAATATTCTTCCCACTAAATTCCTTTGTCATGATACTTTGAGAAAACTTGGAATCTTTCACCAAGTGGAGGCTTTATTTGAGGTTTTTGGTCTTTCAACACTCTTTCGCATGTTTGAACCCACCTATCGGTCTCTTGTGCTCGAATTCTTGAGTTGCTTAAAGATTACCACTTCAAACAAAGTGATTAGCATAGAGTTTAGGTTAGAGAATGTCTCTAGAACAATGACCCTTGTGGAATTTGCGAGAGTGTTCGGTCTTGATGTCTCGCCTACCCGAACATCAAGACCCAAGAAGTATAGTGTCGCACCCTTGTGGAGGGCCATGACGGGCCGGGACTTCATTCTTACCAAAGAGTGTCTTGCTTTTCACATCCAAAACCCAATCTTGAGGCTCACTTACCGATTTCTTTCGGGTACCCTCTTCGCCCGCCGAGACCCGGCTATTGTGAATCAAATGGACCTCATGTTCATGGAATCCTATCTAAACATTCAAGGAAGAGACGGGTATCATCTCAATGCACCTCTAGTCTTGCTAGAAAAGTGGGCGAAATTCCGAAATGGTGATGATGATGGGAAGAAGCATATAGTGAATGGTGGACTCATAACAAGACTTGCAAAGCACTTTAATCCTAGGTTCAATGCGAACAATGAGTACACTCCACTCTCGGGAGGAATGAGAATTAATGAAGACCTCCTTGTTGTCCAACACCATTGGATAACCCTTGAGGGGGTTGATAAAAGGATCAAATGGTTGACAAAAGGAAGTGATCCTATCTACCTTCCGATGGCCGACCTACCTCGAGTCTCCCCAAGGAGAGGAAGCTTGTCCCCAATACCCTCTTACCTCATTCAAAGTCAAGAAAGGCAAGCTCCACCCCCGCAAGCTCCTCCACCACAACATCAAGAACAACAAACTCAAGGTGAAAAGATAAAGGTGCCTCCCTACCCCTTTCCCTACCAACCTTACAACCATCCGAATCCCTTCATCCTCCCCCGTGACGATTTTGTCACGGGAATCTTGCAAGACTTGCACTACCGTCAATATGAAACCAAGGTGGACAACTATTATGCTCTTTACCCTCAATACCACGACATGGTTCAAAAGGGACGGATAAGTGAAGAAGGAGCTTTTCCTTCATGGGCTCAAATGGAGTTGCTCTTTCCTAACTCGGACAAGGCCAATGAAGGGGCAAACGGTCACAAAGGGGAGGAGAGCGGCGACTCTTGTGGAGGTGATACGGTGAAGCTTGAGAGTGAAGAAGAAGATGAGTTCATGGATCCAAGTTTAAGTGATGCTTCTAGGGATATTTGGGATACCGATATTGAAGGAGATGATGCCGATTTCTAGGAGATTACTTCATCACTAGGTGGAGCGGGCAAGAGGCACCCACCTTAGTTCAAGTGAAGTTTTCTAAATCTCTCCTCTTTATCTTTATTTTTCATGAAAAGAACTTTGCATCTTGTTTGTTTGTATTTTATTTAACTTTGACTCATTGTTGGTTTAGTCCTAGCAACATCAAAGGACTCACACCTCGGTTCCTTTGAGGTGTTCTTTATTGTTCCCACTTTTGTAAAATCCAAAATGACAATCTAGTTCCATGCATAGCATAGCATGTGCATGAACTCCCCCATGCTTTGACATTAACAATAGTGTCTTACTTGGTTTGGGGAAGTTAATGCATACGCAACGGGAGGTAATTTAAATTATCCTCTCCGTCATAACAAAAACCATGCATCATGTAGTATAGCTTAGTGTAGAATTGCATTTAGTATAGAAATCATGCATCAATCTTTGCATAATTTCCATCATTTTGGCCATTGAGGACAATGCCCATATTAGTGTGGGGATGGGAATTCTAACACTTAACTTTTATTCAAAAACCATAAAAATTGAAAAATTTCAAAAATCATAAAAATTTGAAAAATTGAAAAACCAAAAACAAGTTCATTTCCTTTGTATATATTGTCTTGTATATATTGTGTTTGTTTCATCCTTGTTCACTTTGATTGACTACGCCACATCCGAGACATGAGGATATTGAAGACCGCATGGTATGATCTTTCCAATCTCCTTTTTCCTCTTTATGTTAATGACTATGTGGCTTTATTTTGATTGATGCGGTAAAAACAATGTGAACTTAGGGTTGCATCTAGAATTATTTGGCATATTAGTTGGTAGAATCATTTGCATTAGGATGTGTATATGTTAGTTGCATCATGGCATGTAGTTTGCATGTTAGAAAAATTTTGCGAAACCGTCTACTTGGGAAGCTTGACAAGTGTATATAGGCCCTAGTAGATGCTTTTTCTTCTTAAGACTTTGCTTGTTAGAATACTTGTAAAACACCCTAGGATGTGTCATGCTAGTATCCTTTGACCCATGGTTTAAGGCCTAGTCAAGAGTACCTTGTGGTGTGATAACTCCTTGGCTACCGTTTATTCCAAGGTGACCCTTGAAACCATGCATTCTTCCATCATTCATCCATATTCTACCATACATTTTTGTCATCAAAGGGAATGGGCACAAAAAGAAATCAATTTGAGTTCAATGAAATGAAAAAGTGAAAGAAAGTTTGCAAAAACGCATCAAATGAAGAGAGGAGCAAAAATAGACTCCTAAAGCTTCAAATACAAGGCACCCTCGTTACTAATTGGGGTGACTTTGAAAATATTCAAAAAGAAATGCAAAAAGTTGTCAAGTATTGAAATGCCAAAAATCAAAAAGAATGGCAAAGAAAGTGTTCTCGAAAAGTCAAATGCCACAAGAAATTGGGGGGAAAAACAAAAATGAAAGCAAACTCCCAAAATGAAACTCAAATATCTATTAATCCCTTTATCCATCATATCCATTTTTGTGCATGGTAGAGAGGGGACGACCCTTCTTCTTGTCTAGGCAAGAGGGGGAATTCCGCGATCCTCCAGTGTTTCTAACACCATAGGGAGTCTACTCTTGACAAAAGCATTTAACGATTGAGGACAAAGGTACCCTAGCTTGACACCTTTTGGAGGTGATTTATTGGTATCCTTCTAGGCCTAGTAGTTTGAACAAATTGCATCTATGAAGGATTGTGTACCCTTGAATTGCTTCCCTTGTAGATAATTTCCGCCACTTAGATGAGGAAAGTGGCTATTCTTTTTGTAGATGCATCCATTATGTGTTTTTGTGTGCTTAATGTTTGGATGTGTCGCCATTTTGGCAAGACCCACCTTGCCTTGCAAGAAGGCATCCTACCTCATGGTTGTCTTGTTGTGAGTTGAAGGGGCGGAGTGAGACCCGCTAATTGTCTCATATCGGCTATTATTATTAGGTTAGGTTAGTATTGGTCCTAGTCTTTGTCACCTCTTTACTCGGGACGAGCAAAGGTTCGGTTTGGGGATATTTGATGCGACCATAATTGGCGCATATTTAGCCCCCGAATTACCATTGTTTCCATGCTTTTTAGTGCCTATTTGGGTCATTTCTTATCTTTAGTTCTTTGTTTTGCATATTCTTTGAGATTTTGATCCCTTGGTAGGAAAGGAGTAAGAATCTTGCATTTTCATGGCAAAACAAGGCTAAATTGATCATATTCAATGACCAAGCATCAAGGAGAGACAAGACTAGAAGGCCTTTGTACATAGCATAGTAGAAGAGCATTGTTGAGAAAAGGATCCTTGAGTCCCCAAGGAAATCCCCAAGGAATTCATGAAGAAAAGGGAAGAAAAAGAAGAAGGAAAGTCTGCTTGAACTACAATCCGAACGGATTGTAGAGAATCCGTCCGTCCTCGCCCGATCCGAGCGTCCTCACCAGAATCCGCTCGGATTGCCCATGCCCAGATCCGAGCGTCTTGTTCCTTGATCCGCTCGGATCGTCCATCCCAGATCCGGCCGTCCCGACTCCCGGCCGCACGGATCACAAAGACAAAGACAGATTTCGTTCTTCAAGATACGAAATGGAGAAGCCCTTCTCTCGGATAATCCCGGAGGCTCCTTGCTCAACTTAAAAAGTGTAATTACTAGTTTAGCCCTTAGTTAACCCTAATGCATCCTCCCTAATTTTCACTATAAATACCCATTAGTCTAATTAGAGGAGCATGTTCTTCTTATCAATAATTAGTGTAGTTAATATCAATCAAATCTCTCTTCAATATTGTAATCAAATATTAATCAAGTTTTAATCCAAGTTTTAGTTCTTTAATCTCTCTCTTGTTCTTACTTTATTTTGGGTAATTGAAGATTATTTGGGTTATTATTGGGAGATTGACAACCTCTCAATCTAGGATTCAAGTACTTCTATTATTCTTGCTTTGTTATTGGAATCATTAGTAGGTATAATCTCTTAATCCCTTTTTAATTATTGCTAATTACTTTCATTTATTCATCATGTCTCATTATGTTAGTATGATTGACAACCTTTCTAGCATGATCAATATGATAATGAGTGAGTAGTCTCTTAGCTAGGGTTTAATGGGTGATTAGGGAAACCAACATGGGGAATGATTCATGCTTAAATTAATATGCTTTCATATCTTATTTGCTTGCTTGTTTTGATCTTAATACATGCACATGTTATATTTGATGAAATGCTAAGCCTATGAATCCTTGCATTTACTATCATCTTCTATCCTTTCAACTTGACTTGTAAGACATAACCCAACTCGAGTCTTGTTAGACCATGCATGTGTTAAGTAGGGAAGATTAAGTCGACTTGTAGGTGTTGTACAATCCAAGAGATTCGGCTCCGGGACCCAAACTTTCCTAGGATTGTAAGATATAACCCAACTCAATCCATCACAACAATAATTGCTTGCTTATAATTTGAGAACATGTTTGTATGATCATATCCCATGATTCCCCTATGAACCCATGACACCCTAGTGCTTTTAATCAATTGTTTACACCCTTATTTCATTTACCTTGTTAGTTTATTTTCATTGCTATTTTAGTTTAGTAACCTTCTACATCAACCCAATTTGTGACACCCCTAGACACCGCTAGTTACAATAGAATCTTCATTTCAATACCCGTCCCTTGGGATCCGACCTTTACTTGCCTCTTTACTAATTGTAGAGTTGTTTGTGAAGTATAAATTGTGTTTTGTATTGACCATTGACCAACGACCACATATGCTTAATTGTGAACACCAAATGGCTTCGATCAGACTTATGGAGGCGATCAAAAGCTATGCGCAACCGGTTACGCAGATGCTAGCTTCCAAACGGATCGTGATGACTCGAAATCTCAGTCTGGATTCAATTTTACTCTTAATGGCGCTGCAGTCACCTGGAAGAGTTCCAAACAAACTGTTACAGCAGATTCTACGACTGAATCCGAGTACTATGCCGCGTCTGAAGCTACAAAGGAAGCGATATGGATGCGTCAATTCTTACATGGACTATCTGTAGTGCCTAGTTCGAATGACCCGATCACCATCTATTGCGACAATAGAGGTGCCATCTTCCAAGCTAAGGAGCCAAAGTCTAGCAACAAGTCTAAACATGTACAACGGAAAGCTCATCTAATCCGAGATTACGTGGAGCAAAAGGAAGTAGTGATAGAAAAGATTGCTACAGATGATAACATAGCAAATCCTCTCACTAAACCATTACGACAAGATAAGCATGAAGGGCATGTTAATTCCATGGGAATTAAACGTGTTCCTAAGTTGTAGTACTCTTTTATGGATTAGATTCATTCTCTTTTGTACTCTATACGACATCATCGTTTTGATATTTTATATATTTTGTTTTTCATGTGGATTTGTACGACAAATTTTGAACACCACAAAGTGAACTGAACAAACATTATAATTTTGGTCCTTAATTGCCCACGTGAGCTGATAACTCAAGGTAATTATTTTGTGACGTTGGTTGATGGTGGGTTCAACGAGCCATAAGTCAACAAGTTGACTGACCAATCACAGAAGCGGGTTATACGGATATCTCGTAGGACACAATTGTGACATCAACGTGGAGTCCTAAATGTTTTATAACATTCGGTGCCGGTCGTGGATAGGACCTCCATGGTGATCCTAAGAGTCGATTCTTTTGACTATCGACCGTCTCTTGAGACTAAGGCAGATTTTGGGTGACTTTGGTTTCTTTCTCACGGTTATCCGTAACGGGGGCCAAGTAGATTGTTTTACGGGTCATTTCATGTTGTGCTTAGATCGGAAGGAGTCGAGTTGAAGGAAATATTCAGCCTTTATCAGGTACTCGATATTTCTCGGGGCCACTCGAGGAGTCAGAATCGAAATGCATGGCCATGCTCGAATACGAATTCGTTTTATCAGTTAAGTTACTCTCTAGTCGGGGAAACCACTCTAGATACAGATCGATTGTAAAATACGACCTTTGCGGATCCGGATCTGCAAATTGTTTTACATTGAGTGGGAGAAATTTTAAATGAATATGAGAATCGGTTATCGCACATACACTTGTACGGACAAGTGGGAGTTTGTTGGAGCTGTGTCCTCCAGTTAGTGCGGATAACGTCATTGCACATACACTTGTACGGACAAGTGGGAGCTTGTTGGGGCTGGTGTCCTTTACAGTTAGTGCAAGGACTTATAAATCTCTAAAAGGATCAAAGGGTATACTTTTGTATCATAATCAGTTGGTCCACGTTTATCAATAACGGTTGGCTTGCTAGATAAGTTTGACGTTATTGTCATACAGATGGCGGTGATCAACTGGTCCCTAAAAGTCACACCTATAGGATACGTTTGAGAGATGTGACGGTATGAAAATACAGTCATGTAGATGCCAAATTTTGACTAACCAGTTAGTCTGAGTTATTTGACTAATAATTTGTCAAAATGTGATGTTGAGATATTTTATTTAATACGGATTAAATAATAATGGCTAAGGCGAATTAAGCAGTTAATTCGTAAATTGAATATAAGCATTTTATATTTAATTAAATGTATATTGAATATAATTATACAATATCGTTTTTGTCGGACATGTATTAATGTTTCAACTAATCCGTATTATTAGTTGATGCTTTAATAACCGATAACCGATGACGATTTATAACAAAACCGCGTCATATACATTTTAGCGATTTGCGAACCAGACCATGAGCTAAATCTAAAAGGAAGTGGAAGCCCACTTCCCAAGATAGCCCATGGCCGGCCGGTTGAGAGAGAACAAAAGAGAGGTTCTCCTCTCTTTTGTAACCTAATTCATTTTACACAAAATTTTAGGGTTTTGAGAAAATTGCCTCTCAAAATTCGGATCTCTCATCCAACGAAAACTCACAAAACAATCCTCTCAATATTGCAAGGCAATTAGAGGATTCTTTCTAGCACAAGGGCATTTCTCGGACGATCTTGGGTGCATCATTTAGGAGGAGATCTACTTTGATCTCTTATTGCCAATTTGCACTAGGACCGAAGGTTAATTCTTATCTTTATCGTTTCATTGTTGTTTTCGTTTATGACTATAAATCACGTATTAAATTTGCGTTATAATCCTTCAAATTATGGGTTTTATACGGATATTTCCCTTCAATTCAACCCACCAAATTCATATGTGAAGATGCCTTGAACAAATTGGGTGTCCTTGAACAAACAAAAGCCTTCTTTGAAGCCATGGGGTTGGGAAAATTGTTTACTACAAGAGAATTGACATACCCCTCCCTTACCTTGGAATTCTTAAGTTCATTGAAAGTGACTAAGGTAGAGACTAGAGAATACATCGAGTTTCGTCTTGCCAATGTGAATAGGCGCATCACCTTTGATGTTTTGAGTAAAGCATTAGGCCTTAGTGATACACCATATTATCACAAGATGCCCGAAAAGTATGACCCCGCTCCTCTTTGGGAGGCAATTTCCGGGAAGAAATTTGTGAGCTTTCATGCTTGTCGCGCTCTATTAGTCCACCATCCGGGCATTAGAGTGTGGCACAAGGTCATCGGGAATACTATAATTGCGAGAAAAGGCACTAATCACTTTACAAAGCTCGATTGTGTTCTACTTGAGTCGGCCTTAAATGTCGGAAGGGAATTCACTAAGCCTTACAATGCTCTAAGGCTTTTTATGGAAAGATGGCTTAATGTTGATTGTGGCAAGGAAGGCACCGCTCATATTGTAAATGGAGGTCTAGTTTCTCTCTTGGCCAAGCACTTTGACGCAAATTTCAACAAGGATAACACCTATGTGGCGATCAAAGGGGGTATTCTCATTGACATGGATGCCATGATTTACAAGTACAAATGGGTCAAGCATAACTCTCTTGACACCAACTATGGGTGGCTAACCAATGATGCTACATCTTTCACTTTGCCTTCCAAGATATGCCGATTAAGTGCTCATCGAACAAACTACCTACTTCCACTCTCCAAGGGCGCCGAATACATCATCCGTCAACAAAGGGGCAAGATTGAAGAGCCCTCCTCCTCCATTGTCACACCACCCTATCCATTCAAATATCAAGAGTTCACACCCAAAGATGTTGAAGTGGGCAATGACTACATGACTCTACTTATGCAAGAGATGCATAAACAAGCTTACAATGATCGAGTAGATGCATACTTGGCCCAATATCCACCCCTCCTTCATTTAGCTAGGCAAGGACTACTTGATCCTTCATGTCCTTTACCTAGTTGTGCGGATAGGGAAGTCTTCTTTCCAAGCACATCTAGGGGTGAAAGACCGGGTGATGATGAGAATGTCGATGATGAGGTTGTTGATGATGAGGGTGTTGATGAAGAGGTAGATGAAGAAGAAGAGGGTAATGAAGATGATGAAGGAAGTGAGCAAGATCAAGGAAGTGAAGATCAGAGTGGAGATGAGTCAGCTTCTATGGAGGAAAATGATGACAATGATGATATGGTGGAGGACTAGCAAACTTTGGAGGCTCCTGCCCTCTTGAGGTTTGTCTACTTCTTTCTTTGTTTTCTTTATTTTTATCTTGATCATAGTTTGGAGAGTCCTAGCAACATGAGGACTAACACCTCGGCCTCATTGAGGTGTTCTTTTTATTGTTCCCACATGGAAAATCCAAAATGACAATTAGTTTCATGCATTGCATCTTATGTGCATGAACTACCCCAAAATTTAAGACATTAGAAATAATGTCTATCTTGGTTTGGGGAAGTACATGCATACGCAACGGGAGGTAATCTAAATTACGCTCTCCGTCATAAACAAAAACCCATGCATCATGTAGTGCAGATTAGTGTAGCTTGCATTTAGTATAGAAATCATGCATCATACTTGCATAATTTCCTATCATATTGGCCATTGAGGACAATGCCCATATTAGTGTGGGGATGGGAAATTCTAACTTAACTTTTATTCAAAAACATCCAAAAAAAATCAAAAAATTCGAAAAATTTGAAAAATTTGAAAAATTGAAAAATCCAAAAACAAGTTCATTTCCTTTGTATATATTGTTTGTATATATTATGTTTGTCTATCCTTGTTCACATTGATCGACTACGCCACATCCGAGACATGAGGATATTGAAGACCGCATGGTATGATCTCTCCAATCTCCTTTTTCCTCTTTATGTTAATGACTATGTGGCTTTATTTTGATTGATGCGGTATAAACAATGTGAATTTAGGACTTGCATTTAGATTATATGGCATATTAGTTGGTAGAATCATTTGCATTAGGATGTATATATGTTAGTTGCATCATGGCATGTAGTTTGCATGTTAGAAAATTTTACGAAACCGTCTACTTGGGAAGCTTGACAAGTGTATATAGGCCCTAGTAGATGCTTTTTCTTCTTAAAACTTTGTTTGTTAGAATACTTGTAAAACACCCTAGGATGTGTCGTGCTAGTATCCTTTGACCCATGGATTAAGGCCTAGTCAAGAGTACCTTGTGGTGTGATAACTCCTTGGCTACCGTTTATTCCAAGGTGACCCTTGAAACCATGCATCCATCATTCATCCATGTTCTACCACATTTTTGTCATCAAAGGGAATGGGCACAAAAAGAAATTGTTCAAAAATTTGAGTTCAATGAAATGAAAAGTGAAAGAAAGTTTGCAAATTGCATCAAGTGAAAAGAGGAGCAAAAATAGACTCCTAAAACTTCAAATATAAGCCACCCTCACTACATATGGGGTGACTTTGAAAATGTTCAAAAGAAAAATGCAAAAAGTTGAAAGTTGTCAAGTATTGAAATGCCAAAAATCAAAAGAAATGGCAAAAGAATGTGTTCTCAAATGTTATATGCCACAAGAAATTGGGGGGAAAAACAAACAACAAAGCAAACTCCCAAATGAAACTCAAATACTATCGATCCCTTTATCCATCGTATCCATTTTTGTGCATGGTAGAGAGGGGACGACCCTTCTTCTTGTCTAGGCAAGAGGGGGAATTCCGCGATCCTCCAGTGTTTCTAACACCATAGGGAGTCTATTCTTGACAAAAGCATTTAACGATTGAGGACAAAGGTACCCTAGTTTGACACAACTTGGAGGTGATTTATTGGTATCCTTCTAGGCTTAGTAGTTTGAAGAAATTGCATCTATGAAGGAGAGTGTAACCTTGAATTGCTTTCCTTGTAGATAATTTCCGCCAATGAGGAAAGTGGCTATTCTTTTGTAGATGCATCCATTACTTGTTTTATGTGCTTTAATGATTGGATGTGTCGCCATTTTCGCAAGACCCACCTTGCCTTGCAAGAAGGCATCCTACCTCATGGTTGTCTTGTTGTGAGTTGAAGGGGCGGAGTGAGACCCGCTAATTGTCTCATATCGGCTATGCTATTAGGTTAGTTTAAATAACGGTCCTAGTCTTTGTCACCTCTTTACTCGGGACGAGCAAAGGTTCGGTTTGGGGATATTTGATGTGACCATTATTTGACCATATTTAGTTCCCGAATTAGCCTTGTTCCCATGCTTTTTAGTGCATATTTGGGTCATTTATTGTCTTTAGTCCTTTGTTTTGCATATTCTTTGAGGTTTTGATCCCTTGGTAGGAAAGGAGTGCAAACCTTGCATTTTCATGGCAAAATGAAGCTAAATTGATTGAATTCAATGACCAAGCATCAAAGAGAAGACAAGACTAGAAGGCCTTTGTACATATTGTAGTAGATGGGCAATGATGAGAAAAGATCCTTAAATCCCCGAGGAAATCCTCAAGGATTGTTTGAAGAGAAAGGAAGAAAAGAAGAAAAGAAGAAAGGTAGAAGCTAATCTACAATCCGAGCGGATTGCCCTCAATCCGCCCGTCCAAGACAAGCAATCCAAGCGTCTTCCTCCGAAGGTCGCTCGTCCAAAACCACCACAATCCGCCCGTCCACCCCACAAATCCGCTCGTCCAAAAGACCCACAATCCGCCCGTCCCGTGCTCTGGACGCTCGGATTGTGTGACAGCTAATCCGTCTTCTACTTGTTTTATGAAGGATGCGCATACCTCGGGAAAGACTAGCAAAAAGGAGACTCACATATTTTTCTGAGTGGAGCGATTCCTCAAGGAATTAATCGTCATTTAAGCCCTTAGTAAACCCTAATTTGTGTACCTAATCCCCACTATAAATACCCCATTAGTCTAATGAGATAATCATGTTCTTCTTAGCAATCTCTAGTGTAGTTTATATCAATCTAATCTCTCTTTAATCTTGTAATCAACATTTAATCAAGTCTTAATACAAATATCATTTCCTTAATCTCTCGTTTGTTCATCTTTCATTTTGGGTAATTGAATATTATTTGGGTTATTATTGGGAGATTGACAACCTTCCAATCAATCATCAAGTACTTCTATTATTCTTTGCTTTATTATTGGAATCATTAGTAGGTATAATTCTCTTAATCCCTTTTTAATATTGTTAATCATCTTCATTTACTCATCATGTTTTACTTTGTTGGTATGATTGAAAACCTTGCTAGCATGTTCAACATGATAATGAGTGAGTAGTTTCCTTAGCTAGGGTTAATGGGTAATTAGGGGAAACCAACATGAGGGATGATTCATGATTAAATTAATATGTTTTCATAGTTTATTTGCTTGCTTGTTGTGATCTCAACTTATGCACATGTTATGTTTGATGAAATGAGAGCCTATGAATCCTTGCATTTTTTACCCATCACCTATCTTTTCAATGAGACTTGTAAGACATAAACCAACTCGAGTCTCATTAGACCATGCATATAGTTGAGTAGGGAAGATTAAGTCGACTTGTAGGTGTTGTACAATCTAATCGATCCGGCTCCGGGACCCAAACTTTCCTAGGATTGTAAGATATAAACCAACTCGATCCATCACAACAGTAATTGCTTGCTTATAATTTGAGAATATGTTTGTATGATCAATTCCCATGAATCCCCTATGACCCCATGACGCCCTAGTGCCTTTTATCAATCGTTTACACCCCTTTTTAATCATCTTGCTTGTTTACTTTCATTGCTATTTAGTTTAGTGATCTTCTACTTCAAACCCCAATTTGTGACACCCCTAGACACCGCTAGTTGCAATTGAAAATCTCATCTCAATTCCCGTCCCTTGGGATCCGACCTTTACTTGCCTCTTTACTAATTGTAGAGTTGTTTGTGAAGTTATAAATAGTGTTTTGGTCTAGGTGCTCCTAACGACAAGTGCCGAAAACTAAACCTCCCAAGAGAGTCCGACCAGCTAATCTCCCAAGGAAAACTCCAACCAATTGGTCCAACTCTAGACTCTCTACCAAATAAGCGAGGACGTAGGTGGAATGGAAACCTCTTTTGCCAATATCACCAGGGTCGCGGACTTGACACTGAAACGTGTCTCCCTCTAAAAGGCGCCATCCTTGATATGATCGAAAAGGGCGAGTTACCATTACCTCCCTCAATAAACAACAAAAACAACCCTCCAGAAAACCGTGTTGGACATAGTCAGGAACCTTCCCTAGACTGCTCTCACCTCATCTCTCCTGATGATGAGAAAATTCATGCAATTGACGAAGATGGCATACAAAGCGGTATAATGATGCTCTCCGTCTCCATCAACAACATATTCTCAAAACTGCAAGTTGCTATCGATGACTTGAACATCCGGGTAGCTAATTTGGAGAAAAGGTTTGGTAGTACCGAAAATGAACCTGACCACCAAGGACAAAACCGACCCTCCATTCACCAACCAACAGATGCTGAAAATGAGGAGCCGCCTGATGGTTCCCACACCCAAGAACTCACCAACAAAGAAAATGAATTTGCCTCACCAAAATACCCTTCAAAATATCAAGCAATTTCCCCAAAACTTCCCATTGACAACAACCCAATCCTGCTTCCGCCCAGGATTGACAAAACCAAAAACAAAACTCACAAAAACATCCCCAAAAACACCAATGTTGGAACCATGGGAAAACATCAAAGGGTATTCACAGATCTGGGAATTACATACGGCACCGCTCTAGGGATACTTGCTTTAGAAGGAATGCTGTAACCCATTGGTCCGACTCCAGACCCACCTGAACACAGGAAAGCCCGATCCTGGGATGGTAATGCCTATTGCCAATACCATCAAGGCAAGGGCCATGACACCGAAACATGCTTCAAACTCAAGCATGCCATTCAAGATATGATTGAAGCTGGCAAAATCATAGTTGCACCTCTAAATCAAGACAATCCTCCTGAAGGTCTCAAGTCAAACAGCAAGGTTGAGCGTTCTCAAAGGACATTCACCAAACTCAACACAACCTATGCCGTAGCTCTTCAAAAGCTCATGGCTGAAGGGAAACTACAACCAATCGGGCCCACTCCGGACCCGTCTGAAAGCAAGAAAACCCGTTTCTTGGACGGCAATGCCTATTGCCAATATCATCAAGGAAAATGTCATGACACTGAAACATGCTTCAAATTGAAACATGTTGTTCAAAATATGATCGACAACCATGAACTGGTAGCTTCATCCCTAGACCAACCAAGTGATGAAAACAACCCTCATGTACATCTCATTCTGCAAGGAGATGAGAGCCTCATTGACTTTTGTCATCATATCATCCCCAACAACGAGAGTGAAGTGCTCAAGCGGGTCAATGCTCAAGACCAGACATTCAAGCCGCTGGATGTCGCGAAGGAGACCTTCGAGGAGGAAAATGATGATTAGGATTCCGTAACTACGATTGAGTCTAAGTCCGAGTCCGAGTCTTAGGCTTTCTCATATCTATCCTAGTGTCTGTCCTTTTATTCCTAAATAACAACTGGGGGTTGTCCCCATGAGACACATATATTCATCGACTCTGTGCTAACCTCTTATTTATCTAAATAAAAGCACAATTTCCAACTATCATATATTCTCCCCTTTACCATTTCCCATTGACAACGAGGATTGATTTGAGAATTGATTTAAAACAAACAATATGTTCCAATTCAATGTGAGTAAACTCGAGTGACGTTCCGTACCGAGTAAGCGGAGGACTCGAAACTCCGTGTCCATTCTCTTTACCTATTCCATGTCTGGCAATAGAAACCTTTCATTAGCACCCGATCTAGAACGAGCTCTCAATTAAAGGGATCATACGACGAACCTAGATAACAAACCAGAACATCTCCTTGTTCATATTCAATGACGGAAGCCAAGCCCATTCCCCACAAAACATCCCATCACCAAATATCAACCTCTCACAAACCGGTACATCCCCGTCTGCACCTTCGGCATCCTCGAACGAAGGACGGCAAAAAACCAATATATCCAAAGCAGAGCCAAAGCTAAAGGCCGAAATCAAAGGCCCAAGCCCATAGAAATTCAATCAAAAGCCAAAGCGAAAGGCCAAAATCAAAGGCCCAAGCCAATAGCCATTCATCAAAAGCCAAAGTTCAAGGCCAAAGCAAAAACCAAGGCCAAAAGCAATTCACTCAAGGCCAAAGCCAAGGCTAAAGCCAAAACAAAAACAGGATAGTGAAATTCAAGTTCACTATTTTCACAAAATTCAAACGACGGAAATTAAAACCGTCATTTTCAAATAAAAAACAAGATAGTGAAATTCAAGTTCACTATTTTCACAAATTTCAAACGACGGAAATTAAAACCGTCATTCTCAAATCAAAAACAAGATATTGAAATTCAATTTCACTATTTTCACAAATTTCAAACGACGGAAATTAAAACCGTCCATTTCAAACAAAAATGGAATAGTGAAATTCAAATTCCTTATCTTCACAAATACTCAAATGGCGGATTTAAAAACCGTCACTTTTCAAACTTTAGACCAACAAGTCCAATACCAAAATACAAAGTCCAGGACCAACAAGTCGAAAGCCCAGGACCCATGAGTCCAAAACACCAAGTCCAGGACCAACAAGTCCAAAGCCCATGACCCATGAGTCCAAAACACAAAGTCCAGGACCCACAGGTCAAAAGCCCAGGACCCATGAGTCCAAAACACCAAGTCCAGGACCAACAAGTCCAAAGCTCAGGACCCATGAGTCCAAAACACCAAGACCAGGACCAACAAGTCCAAAGCCCATGACCGACGTTTCTTCCCTCCAAACTCCGGGACCAACAAGTACAAAACACAAAAATACCAAAACCTAATGTCAAAGAGCTAAAACAAGAGCTTAAGACTCGTCAACTAACAACAAACCCAAAACTGCTTCACCCCTAAGTCCTTCCAGAGACTACTACTACTACTATAAGGAAACCTATCTAGGATCCTGGGGATTCCCCTCGAGATCACAACCAACACTGCTTCACCCCTAAGTCCTTCCAGAGACTACTACTACAGGGAAACCTATCTAGGATCTTGGGTATTCCTCTCGAGATCATAATCAAAACTGCTTCACCTCTAAGTCCTTCTAGAGACTGCTATAGGGAGACATATCTAGGATTCTGATGATTCCCCCACTCAAGCTCAAAATATCACACCTTAACCTTTATGGTCCAGACATGGGAATCTGATCCCACATTATTTACCAACCATTTCGCGCTCAGGTCACATCAAGCCTGAGACCCCATTCCGCACCACATTACAAGCCTTGACCCATCGGTTTAAACACCACAAATACAAACTCCAGATTTTTATCTGCTAAACAAACCTATTATTACCAGGCTCCACATTCCATAATGTCGAAGCCATTTTCACCTTGACCCGGGTACGGAGCCTTCAAAAACGTTGCTCCCCGGAACGAGACATGCCCATTTCATTCTTGGAGTCCATTTTTTAGTGTGCTCACATAACAAGAAACAGTTTCACAAACTATGCCTCTTCGATTCATGATCAAGAGGAAATTCTCTCCAATCAACTTTCGAGTCACCAAACGGAATTTACCGTCGTGACCCTCAACTCCAGATTTTTATCTGTCAAACAAACCTTTTATTACCAAGCTCCACATTCTATAATGTCGAAGCCTTTTTCACCCTGACCCAGATACGGAGTCCTCGAATGCTTTGCTACCGAGTACGGGACATACCTAGTCTACCCTTAGGGTCCACTTTTTAGTGTGCTCACATGATAGGGAACATTTTGACAAATTACACCTCTTCGATTCATGATCAAGGAGGAATTATCTCAAATTAATTTCTCGAGTCACCAAACGGAGTTTACTGTCGTGACCCTCACACTTTAAGGTCCTAACAACTCGCTTAGGCAAACATTCAGAACTACGATCTGGTTTGATTTTACATCACGCGAATACGTAGGAAGTCCTTCAAGGACACAACCACAAACCTCAAAATCAATTCCAATCACATGTAGAACTACGATCTGGTTTCATTTCGCAAACACGCGAATACGTAGGCAGTCCTATTACAAGGGCACAACCGCATACTCCTTTCACAACATTTCCAATTTCTAATCTTCAATAACCAGCTCAGAACTACGGTCTGGTTTGATTTCGCAAACACGCGAATACGTAGGCAGTCCTCCAACAAGGATACAACCGCGCACCCATCTCAATCTCAACCATCAACATCAATGCTCAAAGCTAGCCCACTCAGCTGCAAAAAATTAATCTCATACCTCTTTACTGGGGGCTTCTTCCTTAAGACGTCGCCTATTCCTTGCTTTGTCAAATTCCCACCTTCTCACTCTGGGGGCTTCTCTTTCAAGACGCCACCCATCCTTTATCCTCAAACATCTTTTGAGTCTCAACTACAGTTCAAAATTAAACAGCCCATAGGCTAGTGCTCGGTTCGGACGATGGCAAGGTCTTGGTTCCGCTCTCCGAATCATCATGCTTCAAGGAGGGATCTCAAACAAGCAAGCGAAAGCAAATGTGTCTGGAGAAGATAATCAATTCGTGTTCCCCAGCCGAGCGGACCTTCTACCTCAGGGATTTGATATGCGTTGTCACCCTTTCTTGGCTAAGGAGTTGCACCCACATGTGCAAGTTCCGTCAGAGTCATCCCTGTGTAGGGTCGATACTGAATTTGCATCACGTTCACGACCGTCTGTTTGTCAGTCTGTCAGTATGCATCCGTGTGAGTCAATGTCGCAACGGTCACGTGTCTCCAATCTATCGAATCACGGATTTACGAGTAATAAGACTCAATTTTGAGTTTCACAACTTTCAAAACTTCTATCTCTCTTCGCGTAAGATATTACATGCTAGTTGCTTATATGCTAACTGCTCACATGCTTATGTGCTTACGTGCTTATATGCTTACGTACTAGTTGCTTATATCCTAACTGCTCACATGATTATGTGCTTACGTGCTTATATGCTTGCATTCAACGTCCTTGTCTACGCGACTGCGGATTTGTGTGGTCACTAACCCTGCAGGTAATCTTGACAAGACAAACGCAATCCAACAGAGTATTGGGATCTTCCCCAACAAATGTCGACTCGTCAAGTCCAAAGGCTTTAACCGCGTCGATTACATGGCAAACGCTACCTCCCAACGAGCAGCAACTCATATCCCTAGCGAGTCCTGAGAAGTTTCTAACTCCCCAGCGAGTGCCGATTTTTAAATGGATGTCACACATGCTATTTTCCACAGTCATAGATGGTTGGCGAGCCTTACAACGCATATGGCTGGCGAGCCTTTGTCCGCAAACAAGATACAACTCAAGGACGTATCCCGAAGATGCCTCGGGTACGACTCCTTTTCACAAGCTGGCGAGCCTTTGTCCGCAAACAAGGTACAACTCAAGGACGTATCCCGAAGATGCCTCGGGTACGACTCCTTATCACAGCTGGCGAGCCTTTTCACACACACAAGATACGACTCAAGGACATATCCCGAAGATGCGTCAGGTATGACGCCTTCCTATGGCTGGCGGCCTCAAAACGCACCACCTTCAACACCGGCTGGCGAGCCTTTGCGCGCAAAAGATTCAAGGACATATCCCGAAGATGTCTCAGGTATGACTCCTTCTTATGGCTGGCGAGCCTTTATACGTAGTCTAATGGACTTTAAACGACCCGTATCAGAAGTCGACAGACTCTAAACTGTTTCCGACGGCAGGTCCTTGACTCGAATCCTCGAGTCGCCTCGACGTCGCCCTTCCCGACGGCAGGTCATTGGCTCAAACCCTTTTGAGTCGCCTTGACGTCGCAATGGTATTCAGGTTGTAATATTCGATTGAACTGGAGATCATACTTTGACTTTCGCCCTGTCCAAGCCTCAGTCAAAGTGGGGGCTCTGTAGATACCCAATATTTGCACCTTCCAAAAACCACCCGATGATGATCGGACTGTAACGTGTTTTTGATATGCGTGCGTGGATTGGCTATACATGAGATGGTTTAATGCACTAATCGGATATGAAAAATGATTTCAAGAGTTTTCTAACTTCATTTACATTAAAATAACACTATTTAGAGTTAAAACCGTCTTCGGACCCAAACCCGACTCAGAAACCCGTAACTCGAGTCAACCTGAGTCAACCCGAGTCAACCCAAATCCCGAATGTCAAAAATGATGCCATGAATGCCTTTATCATGTCATTTCCATTAAAATGACCCTAATTAGAGTCAAAACCGTCTTTGGACCCAAAACCGACTCAGAAACCCGCAACGCGAGTCAACCTGAGTCAACCCGAGTCAACCCAAATCTCGAATGTCGAAATAATGCCATGAATGACTTTATCATGTCATTTCCATTAAAATAACCCTAATTAGAGTCAAAACCGACGCCGAGCCAAATACCGACTCGAAATTCAAATCCCGACTCACACGGGTCAAACCCGAGTCAAGCACACAAACCACCTACCTCAAGTAACACCAAAATCATCTTATTAGATGCCCATATTGTTACACGACATCTTATATGAATGCCACATATCAACAATGGATGGAGAATTGGCCACGTCCAAATTGAAAGGGACAATACACCCACTTGTATCTCAAGGTAGCTCGCGCCTCTTTAGGGTGTCTGCTTAGCCTCTAAGCAAACACAACCGACCTACCATCCCCCATTTCTCTATAAATACCCACCATCACACACTACAACATTTACGCGAGCGTCCGCCCCTTCACCTCTCCCTTAAACTTCTAGACTCGACTTCCTAAGTCACAAAATCGACACGTGTTTACGACCTACCGATCGTAAACACAAGCCTGACACATTTTATTTGGTACCGTCGCCGTGCATTCGACCGACCCATTTGACCAACTCGATTCATAAATCAACATGTTTTAATTAACATATTTTCAAAACAAAATCTTTTTTTAAGGCACCTTTTTAAACTTCTTTGATCGCGATTAGTCACAACGAGAAAACCGTCTCTAAAGTCGTCTACTTCGCAAACATCAATACAAGTAAGTTTGAGGGTGTAAATAACTCATTTATTTCATGTCTTTACTGTTTTCATAACTTTACAAGCATGAATAATGCATAACACGATTCAAATATAGGTTAGACGAGCCAAAAGCGAGTTTTCGCCCGAGACAGAAGCTAATTGTTATGCAGGGAGGCTCGCGCCTCTTATAGGTGTCTAGGTCAGACTCATCTGTGTTTGTTCTCGTCTTTCCTCTTTATTTCATTTCTTATTTGTAATCGGTTTTTACCATTTTAATTCATTTTTATGACAAACTTTTTAACCATATATCATAATCACCCTTGGTACCTAATACCATGACGGTTTAATCCGTGTCTCGGTGATATTAATTGGTTAATTACATTTTAAAGGAAATCCTTTTCTTTTATTTACCATTTTAATTCATTTTTATGACAAATATTTTGACCATCACCGAAATCATCCTTGGTTCCTTATACCATGACGGTTTAATCCGTGATTCGATGATATTATTGGTTAATTACAAATTAATGGGTATTTTAACACCCTTTTCTTTTGTTTACCATTTTTCTCATTTATTTACATTTGTAAACATATTAGTCATAATTCATAATCATCCTTGGTTCCCTATACTATGTCGAATTAATCCAAGTACGGTGATAAATATCGACTAATTACAAATAAATGAACTTAACATATTTAGTTCATATCAAGCATTTTACATTTTTATTTGTAAATCATATTTTTCAAACTTGCAAATCCGACAACGAATATTACTAACACAATAGTAATTATTCCGAGTCATGCAAACAACATTTGCAAATCTTTCATCATAAATACGGTTTTAAATAACCTTTTCAAGAACCAGGAGACGCCCCCTTAGGTCGGCTCATGGCCCGCGCCCCAAGCGGTCGCCTGTTTCCATCTTTCAAAACCAGGGCAGAGCCCTTTATCTCGCCAATAGGCTCGCGCCATAACAGGGCTGCCTGGCACTGTTCTGTCCCATTTTGGTACTTGTCTAGGACGATCCCGATTACGGTTTATCCGAATACGTGACGGATCAGATTGACAAGTTTACGTTTTTTACACTTTGTCATTTGACACCCTTTTTCAATAAATGGATCGTGTTAAGCATCGTAACCCGAACTTGGTAAATGGATGTTTAATTTCCGTTTTCACATGCAAATCAATCTAAATCCAACTTGACATCTTATGCTTGATATTTGGATTAACAAACCGACTTAGAAAGCACACATGTTAGGTTAACACTTTTGGATGTGCATTCATGCATTTACACCGTTTTATCAACTCTTGCACTTAGACAACCACGATCGATCAGTAGAGGCCGCTAACGCGGGCGGGATTGGGTGTCCGATTAAAGGGCTTCCCAATACGTACCCTCACCCCTTACTCAGAACCTTTGAATAGTGGATGGCCTTATCCAGGGCGTACGAGAGTCATTTTAGGCATAGAATACTAAAAGGGGGACGAGTCCTTATCTTTAGTACCTTTGTCAAACACCGCTTTTTGCCTTGGTTGACCTAGGTATAAAGTGGATTCGAACGGGTTCCACGCATCCCACAAATGCTTGGTGGCGACTCCGAACATCTCTAATCGTTTCGAGACCTTTACCGAGACGAAACCGACCGATCTAAAGCGATCCGGTCGAAAGCATTTTTATGTCGCCGAGCGTGCCTTTCTAGACCGCTGCATGTCCACAGATTGGCTTGGCGTGCAGGTGGCCCGTAACCGCAGATCGGTAGGTGGCCCAAATCCACAGACCGGCCTGTGGCCCATGTCCACAGAAGTAAAGAGGTATTTTTGGGACGATCACAATCTTTACAAGTAATGTAGTGATGGACTTTACCGAAGGTGCATACCTCAATGGGAAGTTCAAGGTGTCTGGGAAGGATGTCATTCATCACCTTATGGAGGACACCATGGAGCATGAAGAACTATTGCTAAAGTCCTCCAATCAGGCTTCTTTTGGCCTACCATGTTTGAATATGCTAGAGAATTTATTCTCCATTGTGATCCTTGCCAAAGAACCGGAAACATTTCTTGGAGAAATGAGATGCCACAACGAGGAATATTGGAGGTAGAAATTTTCGATGTTTGGGGAATTGACTACCAAGGACCATTTGTGTCATCTCAAGGAAACAAGTACATTCTTGTAGCCTTTGATTATGTGTCAAAGTAGGTAGAAGAAATTGCTACCCCAACCGACAATGCCAAAACAGTTACCAAACTTCTCAAAAAGATAATCTTCCCAAGATTCGGAGTCCCTAGGGCAATCATAAGTGATGGAGGGACACATTTCCATGAAAAGAAGCTCACTTCTCTTTTGGCAAAATATGGTGTTCAACATAGAAGCGGCTTGGGATACAATCCTCAAACAAGCGGTCAAGTTGAAGTTTCAAATAGAGAGATCAAACAAATTCTTGAGAAGGTTGTCAACAATACTCGTAAGGATTGGAGTATGAAGCTTAATGATACTCTTTCGGGCTATAGGACGGCCTATAAGACTCCCATAGGAGCCTCCCCTTACAAGCTAGTCTATGGAAAAGCATGTCATTTGCCAATTGAGCTAGAATATATACAAAGCTTTTTGGGCAATCAAAGCTCTTAACCTTGATCTCAAACTAAGTGGTCAAAAGAGGACAATGCAAATTCAAGAGTTGGAGGAATTCCGACTACAATCCTACGAAAATGCCAAAATCTACAAGGAAAGGACAAAATTGCTTCATGACAAGAGGATTAGGTAAAAAGCTTTGCACAAGAAAACAAAGTCCTTCTATTTAACTCCCGATATCGACTCTTTCCCGGGAAGTTAAATTCTAGATGGATGGGTCCCTATGTGATTACCGAAGTAGGAAAATATGGAGACTTTGAGATAAAATCGGAAGATGGAAACAAATTCAAAGTCAATGGCCAAAGGTTGAAACCATATTATGAAGGAGCATTCAATGGAGAAGTCGAGGTCATCCGCCTCGAGTCTCTCCCACCATGAGAAAACCATCAAAGGGAGAGTTTAGTGGAGTCCTCTCCAAACCACCATCTGTAAATATACTAACTCTTCTCACTTCTATTCTTAGCTTCATTGCATTTACATAAAAGCATGATTCTTGACATGAGAGTAGGTGAGGGAGGGTTACTAACCCTTTTGATGAATGAAGGATTTAGGAATTCAAGTGTGGGGAAACACTCTTATCAAATAAGGAAGAAGAATATCAAAAAGGAGGAGACCCCCACGGGCAGACCTGAGCCCGTGGGAAATGCAGGCTCGTTTTGGGCAGACCTGAGCCCGCTCGTTTTGGGCATGATCCGAACGTCTCAGCCATCAAACGCTCGTCTTGGGAGAGCTGGCATTGAAGATTTGGGACTGTTTTAAAATCTGGGCAGATTAGAAAGAAGACGCCCGCCCATTCCAGAAGACGCTCGTCTCAGGAGCAATGTCCGCGTCCTGACTTGTGCAAAAATTAAGATTTCATACTGCCTATAAATCCGAGCGTCCTCAGGTGAAGACGCTCGTCCCCAGCCAGATCCGCCCGTCTTTTGCAAAATCCGCGCATCTCACCACGGATTGGAAATTCCAGAGTGCACTGACTATGGATTCGAGCGTCCTGAGCTCGATCCGCTCGTCTCCTGAGGCACAGATCCGCTCGTCCCGAGCACGGCCCGCTCGTCTCCATGCCGTCCTGCTCCTCTATTTTTCGACAATTATAAACTCCTCCCCACCACATATTTTATGACAGCTCATCCTTCCTTCCTCTATAGAACATAAAACCCCCTCCTATATAACCCAAATCACAACAAAAGCACTCATTAACCTCTCTAAATTAAAAATCCCCAAAACCTAGGGTTTCAAGGAGGTTCTCAATTACAAAGAATACCTTCATCTTCAACAAGCCAAGTTTCTAGATCCACCTTTAAAATGAGATCAAGAAGGTCTCTCCCTAGAGAAAGAAGAAGACCAAGGGTAATTGGAAGCTCCTCAACATCTCACCTCAACACATTGAGGAGAGAGCATGAAGAAATAGTTGATCTATCAAGACTTAATGAGTTCTCCAACATAGAATTCGTCAATGATGTGCAAAGGTTTGTCTTCCATCGCCTCCTCGGTAAGAACATTATACCTACTAAGTTTATGTGTTATGATACTTTGAGGAAACTTGGCATCTATCATCAAACTGAGGCACTTTTTGACTTATTCGGTCTCTCATCTATGTTTCACATGCAAGAACTCACTTATCGGTCTTTAGTTCTTGAATTCTTGAGCTTTCTAAAGATTTCTACCTTGAACAAGAGAATTTGTGTGGAGTTTAGACTAGAAAACACAACTCGAATGATGACTCTTGTAGAGTTTGCTAGTGTATTGGGTCTTGATGTATCGCCTGCCCGAACATCAAAGCCGCGGAATTATAGCGTAGCACCTCTATGGCGAGCCATGACGGGTCGCGCTTTCTCTTTCATTAAAGAATGCTTGGCTTTTCACATTCAAAACCCCATTATTCGGCTTACTTATCGATTTATCGCCGGCACTCTCTTTGCCCGCCGTGATCCCGCAATAGTGAATGAACTCGATCTTGTTTTTATGGAGTCCTACCTCAAGATACAAGGGAGGAGCGGCTATCACTTTAATGCCCCCTAGTACTCCTTGAAAGATGGGCTAAGTTCCGGAATGGAGACGATGATGGTATGATCCACATCGTCAATGGGGGATTGATAACAAAGCTTACAAAATTCTTCAACCCCAATTTCAACCACAACAATGCCTATACACCTCTTCCGGGCAACACAAAGATTGATAAAATGTTGATTCTACGACAACACCATTGGATAGCCCTTGAAGGCTATGAGAAAAGGATTAAGTGGATAACCAAAGGGAGCACCCCTATCTACCTTCCAATGGAAGGCTTAACAACAATTTCACCGCGGAGGGGTCTTCTCTCTCCAATACCATCTTATCTCATCCCAACTCAAGCAAATCAAGCAAATCAAGCCCCACCTCCCACACAACCTCAACAACATGAACCCCAAGCAAATGACAAAGAAAAAGTTGTTATCCCACCTTACCCATTCCCATATCAACCGTATAACCATCCAAACCCCTTCATTCTCCCACGAGATGACTTTGTCACGGGCCTACTTCAAGACCTGCATCAAAAACAATATGATGCAAGGGTTGACAATTACTTTGCTCTCTACCCACAATTCCACCGATTGGCCCACCAAGGGCATATTAGTGAAGTGGGAATGCTTCCCTCTTGGGCACAAATGGATATCGTTTTTCTGAACTCGGAACACGCCAATGGTGGGACACATGGAGTAGGAGATGAAGGAGGGTCAAGTGGCGGTGATACGGAGGAGGTCAATAGTGAGGGGGATGAGTTCATGGACTTTTATGAGAGGGATGAAGTGCAAGAACAAGAGGATAATGATCTTGGAGGGGACGATGACAACTATTGAAGATCTTCATGAGCTAGATGGAGCGGGCATGAGGCACCCACCAAGGCCAAAGTGAAGTTTCTTTCCTTTTTCCCTCTCATTTTTCTTAACAAGAATTCATGCTTTATTAACTTGTTTTATAATTGATTGTTTCATTTTTTGTGGTGTCCTTGTAAAATTGAAGGACTATTATTCCACCTTGGCCACATCTAGGTGATGATAAATTTATTGTTTCCACCTTGTACAATCCAAAATGACAATTTAGTTTCATGCATAGCATACTTGTGCATGAACTCCCCCAATTTCTACACTAGCAATAGTGTCATATTTGGTTTGGGGAAGTTCAAGCACAAGAAATGGGAGTTAATTCAAATTATGCTCTCCGACCAAAAACAAAATTTCATGCATCATTGTAGATACCCAGTATCTGCACCTTCCAAAAACCACCCGATGATGATCGGACTATAACATGTTTTTGATATGCGTGCGTGGATTGGCTATACATGAGACGGTTTAATGCACTACTCAGATCTGAAAAATGATTTCAAAAGTTTTCTAACTTCATTTGCATTAAAATAACACTATTTAGAGTTAAAACCGTCTTCGGACCCAAAACCGACTCAAAAACCCGCAACTCGAGTCAACCTAAGTCAACCCGAGTCAACCCAAGTCCCGAATGTCAAAAATGATGCCATGAATGCCTTTATCATGTCATTTCCATTAAAATGACCCTAATTAGAGTCAAAACCGACACCGGGCCCAAAACCGACACAAAAACATGCAACTCGAGTCAACTTGAGTCAACCCGAGTCAACCCAAATCTCGAATGTCGAAAATAATGCCATAAATGGTTTTATCTTGCCATTTGAATTAAAATGACCCTAATTAGAGTCTAAACCGACACCGGGCCAAAATCCGACTCGAAATTCAAATCCCGACTCACACGGGTCAAACCCGAGTCAAGCACACAAAACACCTACCTCAAGTAAGACCCAAAATCATCTTATTAGGTGCCCATATTGTTACACAACATCATGGTATAAACCACAAATCAAACCAACCAAATAATAGATAGAGCAAAGGCCACGTCAAAATTAAAAGGGACAATACACCCACTTGTATCTCAAGGTAGCTCGTGCCTCTTTAGGGTGTCTGCTTAGCCTCTAAGCAAACACAACCGACCTACCTCCCCACATTTCTCTAAAAATACCTGTAGGGTTATATCCGTATAACACCCTCTAAATATAAGGATTATAACGCAAAATTTACATGTGATTATAGTCATAAAACGAAAAACATAATGAAACGATAAAGATTAGAAATAACCTTCGGTCCTAGTGCAAAATGGCAATGAAAGATCAAAGTAGATCTCCTCCTAAATGTTGCACCCAAGATTGTCCGAGAAATGCCCTTGTGCTAGAGTGAATCCCCTAATTGCCTTGCAATATTGAGAGGATTGTTTTGTGAGTTTGTGTTGGATGAGAGATCCGAATTTCGAGAGGCACTTTCTCAAAACCCTAATATTTTTTTGCAAATGACAATTAGGTTAAGCAAGAGGAGAAACTCTCCTTTTTGTTCTCCCAAAACCGGCCAAACCGAGTGAGAGGAAGAGAAATGGGCTTTTCCATTTCCTCTTCACTTAAACTCGTGGTACGAGGCTAAAATGTATACGACGCGGTGTTTATTATAAACTGTCATCGGTTATCGGATATTAAAACATCAACTAATAACACGGATTAGTTGAATTATTAATACATGTCCGACAAAGACAATATTGTATAATTATATTCAATATACATTTAATTAAATATAAAACGCTTATATTCAATTTTACGAATTAACCGCTTAATTCGTCTTAGCCATTATTATTTAATCCGTATTAAATAAAATATCTCAACATCACATTTTGACTAAATATTAGTCAAATAACTCAGACTAACTGGTTAGTCAAATTTGGCATCTACATGACTGTATTTTCATACCGTCACATCTCTCAAACGTATCCTATAGGTGTGACTTTTAGGGACCAGTTGATCACCGCCATCTGTATGACAATAACGTCAAACTTATCTAGCAAGCCAACCGTTATTGATAAACGTGGACCAACTGATTATGATACAAAAGTATACCCTTTGATCCATTTAGAGATTTATAAGTCCTTGCACTAACTGTTAAGGACACCAGCCCCAACAATACCACCCTTCACACAACATAATCCTCACGCGAGCGTCCGCCCCCTCCTTCTCCCTTAAACTTCTAGACCCGACTTCCTAAGTCACAAAATCGACATGTGTTTACGACCTACCGATCGTAAACACAAGCCTTACACATTTTGTTTGGTACCGTCGCCGTGCATTCGACTGACCCATTTGACCAACTCAATTCATCAATCAACATGTTTTAATTAACATATTTTCAACATATTTTCAAAACAAAATCCTTTTTTAAGGCACTCTTTTAAACTTCTTTGATCGTGAGTAGTCGCTACGAGAAAACCGTCTCTAAAGTCGTCTACGTCGCAAACATCAATACACATAAGTTTGAGGGTGTAAACAACTCATTTATTTCATGTCTCTACTGTTTTTATGAGTTTATGAGCATGAACAATGTATAACACGATTCAAATATAGGTTAGACGAGCCAAAACTGAGTTTTGGCCTAAGACAGAAGTTTCTTGCTATACAGGGAAGCTGGCGCCTTTTGTGGGTGTCCAGGTCAGATTCAAATGTATTTGAGTTCGTCTTTCCTCCACCACTTTCTTTTATTTTTACTTCTTTCCTTTTACGGTTTTTACCATTTTGATTCATTTTTATGACAAACTTTTTAACCATAAATCATAATCACCCTTGGTTCCATATACCATGATGGTTTAATCCGTGACTCGGTGATATTAATTGGTTAATTACATTTTAAAGTAAATTCTTTTCTTTTATTTACCATTTTAATTCATTTTTATGATAAACATGTTTTGACCATTAGAAAAATAATCCTTGGTTCTTTATACCATGACGGTTTATTCCGTGACTCGATCATATTATTGGTTGATTACAAATTAAAAGGTATTTTAACCTTCTTTTATTTTATTTACCACTTTTCTCATTTGTTTACATTTGTAAATATATTAGTCATAATTCATAATCATCCTTGGTGCCTTATACCATGTCGGTTTAATCCGAGTAAGATGACAAACTTGACTAATTACAAAGAAATGAACTTAACATATTAGTTCATATCAAACATTTTACATTTTTATTTGTGAACTATGCTTTTCAAGCTTGCAAATCCGACAATGAATATTACTAAGATAATAGTAATTATTCCGAGTCATGCAAATCATTTAATCACAAAACGGTTTTAAATAACCTTTTTAACAACCTTTTAAAATGGTTTTAAATAACCTTTTTAACAACCAGGACACGCCCCTTGGGTCGGCTCATGGCTCGCACCCCAAGGCAGCTCCTGTTCTCATATTTCAAAATCTGAGCAGAGCCCTCCCCTCGCCAATAGGCGCGCGCCCCAATGGGGCTGCCTGGCACTGTTTTGTTTCATTTTAGTATTTGTCTAGGACGATCTCGATTACGGTTAATCCGAAGACATAACGGATCGGATTGACAAGCTTATGTTTTTGCACTTTGTCATTTGACACCCTTTTTCGAATAATGGAATCGTGTTAAGCATCATAATCCGAATTTGGTAAATGGAAGTTTAATTTCCGTTTTCACATGCAAATCAATCTAAATCCAACTCGACATCATTTTCTTGATATTTGGATAAACAACCAACATAGGAAATTCTCACATGTTAGGTTAAAACTTTTGGATGTGCATTCATGCATTTACACCGTTTTATCCACTTTTCCACTTAAACAACCACGATCAATCAGTATAGGCCGCTAACGCGGGCGGAATTGGGTGTCCGATTAAAGGGCTTCCCAATACATACCCTCACCCCTTACTCCGAAACTTTGGATAGTAGATGGCCTTATCCAGGGCATACGAGAGTCATTTTAGGCATAAAATGCTAAAAGGGGGACGAGTCCTTATGTTTAGTACCTATGTCAAACACTGCTTTGTGCTTCGTTTGACCGAGGTATAAAGTGGATTTCGAACGGGTTCCAAGCATCCCACAAATGCTTGGTGGCGACTCCGAATATCTCTGCATCGTTTCGAGACCTTTACCGAGACGAATCCGACCGATCTAAAGCGATCCGGTCGAAAGCATTTTTACGTCACCGAGCGTGGCTTTCTAGACCGCTGCATGTCCACAGATTGGCTTGGCGTGTAGGTGGCCCGTGACCGCAGATCGGTAGGTGGCCCAAATCCATAGACCGGCCTGTGGCCCATGTCCACAATCATATAGTGTAGTTTAGAATGCATTCACTTGTTTATATATGTCATATAGTTTGCATTTAGTGTAGAATTCATGCATTCTCATATAGCTTGCATAATTTCTCATCATATTGCCCATTAAGGACAATGCCCATACTAGTGTGCGGATGGGTAATTCTAACTCGACCTTTAAATCAAAAAAATGATAAAAATTGAAAAATTTTGAAAAATACAAAAATATGTTCTTTTGTTCCATAAAATCAAAAACCCTAAAAATTTGAAAAATTGAAAAAATCAAAAACATGTTCATTCCTTTATAGTGTAGTATTGTATATATTGTATATATTTGTTTGTTTGTTTGTCTATCCTTTTTTACATTGATCGACTACGCCACATCCGAGACATGAGGATCATGAAGACTGCATGGTATGATCTTTCCAATATCCTTTTTCCTCTTTATGTTGGTTGATGCGGTATGAAACAATGTGATTATAGGAGTTGCATTTAAATTATCTGGCAAACTAGTTAGTAAAAGCATTTGCATTAGGTTGTATATATGATAGTTGCATCATGGCATTAGTTGCATTTAGAAAAATTTTGTGAAAGCATCTATTTGGGAAACTTGACAAGTGTATATAAGGCCCCTGTAGATACTTTTTCTTCTTGAGACTTTGCTCATTAGAATGCTTGTAAAATACCCTAGGATGTGTCATGCTAGTATCCTTTGACCCATGGATTAAAGCCTAGTCAAAAGTACCTTGTGGTGTGATAACTCATTGGCTACCGTTTATTCCAAGGTGACCCTTGAAGCCATGAAACCATCTTCCACATTCTACCACATTTTGTCAACAAAAGGGAATGGGCACAAAAATTATTCAAAATTTGAGTTCAAGCAATGAAAAGAAATGAAAAAGTTTGCAATTTGCATCAAAAGAAAAGAGGAGCACAAAAATAAAAACTCATATGCTTCAAATATAAGGCACCATCGTTACTAATTGGGGTGACTTTGAAAATGTTCAAAAGAAATTGCAAAAAGTTGAAAGTTGTCAAGTATTGAAATGACAAACATCAAAAGAAATGGCAAAAAGAAAGTGTTCTCAAATGTCAAATGCCACAAGAAATTGGGGGGAAAAACAACAACAAAATCAAACTCCCACATGAAACTCAAAAATCTATTGATCCCTTTTCCATCGAATCCACTTTTGTGCAGGGTAGAGAGGGGACGACCCTTCTTCTTGTCTAGGCAAGGAGGGGAATTCCGCGATCCTCTAGTGTTTCTAACATCATATGGAGTCTACTCTTGACGAAAGCATTTAACAATTGAGGACAAAGGTACCCTAGCATGACACAACTTGGAGGTGATTTATTGGTATCCTTCTAGCCTTAGTAGTTTGAAGACTCCGTATCTATGATGGAGTGTGTACCCTTAGATTGCTTCCCTTGTAGACAATTTCCGCCACTTAGATGAGGAAAGTGGCTATTCTTTTGTAGATGCATCCATTACTTGTTTTGTGTGTTTAATGATTGGATGTATCGCCATTTTGCCAAGCCCCACCTTGCCTTGCAAGGAGGCATCCTACTTCATGGTTGTCTTGTTGTGAGTTCAAGGGGCGGAGTAAGACCCGTGGATTGTCTCACATCGGCTATATTAATAGGTTAGTTTAAATAAAGGTCCTAGTTGTAGTCACCTCTTTACTCGGGACGAGCAAATGTTCGGTTTGGGGATGTTTGATGTGACTCATATTTGAGCACATTTAGTCCCCGAATTAACCTCGTTCCTATGCTTTATATCACTTATTTGGGTCATTTACTATCTTTAGTTTCCCATTTTGCATATTCTTTGAGGTTTTGTCTCCTTGGTAGGGAAGGATTGCTAACCTTGCATTTACATGGCGAAATGAAGCTAAATTGATCGCATCTAATGACCAAGCATCAAAGAGAAGACCAATACTAGAGGCCTAAGTAGATAATAAAGTGAATTGGGCAATGATGAAAGGATCCTTGCATCCCTAAAATGATCCTTGCGGATTGTGGAGGAAGAAAAGAAGAGTAGCTGACTGCCAAGGGATCCGAGCGGATCATACACGATCCGGGCATCTCCTTTCAAGACCATCCGGGCGTCTTTAGGCTAAGACGAGCGGATCTCAGCACAGGGAGCCGAGCGTCTCCCAACCAATCCACACGGATCGAACGTCATCGAGCCCGTGCCACAGCTCAAGACGCACGGATTATGGCATGACTAGCAACACGGATATGCTCATGTCCTTCAAGAGGAGCATTTCCTCAACTTTTCTTAAGGTCTTAATAGTCATTTAAGCCCTTAGTAACCCTAATATTTGTACCTAATCTTTAGTATAAATACCCCTTTGTACTACCTAGATTAGCATGATCTCTCTATGCTCTCTTAATTAAGTTGTAATCATCCTTTAATCTAGTAGTAATCTTGTAATCAACTCTTAATCAAGTTTTAATACAATTCTCAATATTAATCTTTGTTGGGGCTGGTGTCCTCTACAGTTAGTGCAATAACATTTAAATCTCTAAAAGGATCAAAGGGTATACTTTTGTATTATTATCAGTTGGTCCACGTTTATCAATAACGGTTGGCTTGCTAGATAAGTTTGACGTTATTGTCATACTGATGGCGGTGATCAACTGGTCCCTAAAAGTCACACCTATAGGATACATTTGAGAGATGTGACGGTATGAAAATACAGTCATGTTGATGCCTAATATGACTAAACAGTTAGTCGGAGTTATTGACTAATAATTAGTCAAATGCGATGTTGAGATAATTATTTAATACGGATTAAATAATAATGGCTAAAACGAATTAAGCGGTTAATTCGTAAATTGAATATAAACGATTATATTTAATTGATGTATATTGAATTAATTATACAATATTGTCTTTGTCGGACATGTATTAATATATCGACTGAGTCATGTTACTGGTTGATATTTTAATAACCGATAACCGGTGACGATTTATAATAAAATCCCGTTATATACATTTAGCGAAAAATCGAGTCGGACCACGAGTTAAAAATAAGGAGAAAGTGGAAAGCCCACTTCCCCCTTCATGAAACTCACGGCCGAATTAAGGAACAAAAGAGAGCTTCTCCTCCTTTTGTGACCTAATCATCTCATTTGCAAAGAAATTAGGGTTTCGGGGCAATTTCCTCTGAAATTCTAGATCTCACATCGAAAAACCTCACAACAACTCTCTCAATATTGCAAGTCAATTAGAGAGTATTTCTAGCATAAGGGGCATAGTCTCAGACGGTCTTGGGTGCATCGATTAGGAGGAAATCTACTTTGATTTCTGTTCTTAGGCCGCATTTCAAAGGACCCGAGGTTGATTCTTGTTCTTTATCGTTTCTCTATTGTTTTTCGTTTGTGACCATAGATCGCATGTTAAATTTACGTTATAGTCCTAAAATTTAAGGGTTTTATACGGATATTACCCTACAAGTGGTATCAGAGCGAGGCCACGTAAATTTTTCTTTGTGATTTTCATCAAACGAATTTGAATCGATAATTTGTTTGCATAAAATTCCGTGCGGCAGAAATTTTTGTCTCGGCTATTTTGTTTTTTTTTTTAGAAAATCGTGCGGCCATTTCTTTTACTCGTCCTGTTTTCTGTTTTTTTTGCCTTGAATTCCGTGCCACACGGTTTATGTCTGATCAGACGATCTTTTGTTTTTCGATTTGTTCTTTGCATATTGTTATTTTAATCGATAATCATAGCAATATGTTAAAGATTTGTCAATTGTAATTTTGTTTCTATACGGATTAGTTTAAATTTGCAATTGGTTTTATCAAATCGTTTTTGATGATTGTTCATGCTCACGTTTTTTGAGCTGCTGGAATTTTTTTTGCTGCACTATTCACGGTTCAGCCGTGAAGAAAAAGAAAAAAAAATAAAAATTCGTGTTTCAATTTTTTTTATTTCGGCCATGTTCTATGCATAATACAGACTTTATGCATTCGCTTGATAGTGAAACGGTTCACTCACGTACCATTTAGTTATTTTAAAGCGATTTAAAGTAACGGATTATCACGGATTAAAATTAAGTTGATTAAAGTGGTTTTGTCACATAATTTTAATCATTAAAGGTGGTTTGGATAAATTTAACATAATTACGGAATTATGTCACGAATAAATTTTATTTTAGTTGATGCATTTTATTTATCGTTACTTTTGAATGCCATGAATGTTTTTATTACGTATTTAATTTTACAAACGGTTGTAACTTAGTGTGGCCTTAGTAGAACGTGTTACCGTAATGATGGAACACGGTCTCGGTTGTATTTTGAGATCTCGCATCTCCGTTTTGGATTTTCCTTGTAATTACAGTTTTAATTTAGAATGTAAATAGGTTTATATTTTGTATATTTTAAATTGTAATTTTGAGAAGACCAAAGATGGAGATCGAATGCTCACTCCCGCTGCATGGATCAAGATGGAATATCAAGACAAACTTCTCGAGTCCAACGGTGGATTCCAAAGTTGTATTATGTTCATTTTGCTAGGATAGGCCACACTAGGACTTTTATTTACGTTTTGCATTTTTTTTATGTTTTTCATCGTAACGATAGTTTGCATCATATTCCGCCTAAAACTAAACCACCTAATAATTGAATGAAAACTGACTCATATAGAGGTCACGCGTTAGTTTTCTTTGATATACAGATATCACACGTTTTTTCATAAGCCATCATCTAAATTAATTCATTCACGGAATGCTAGTTTTTCGTTCACTTAAAATGTATTAAAACTAAGTTGATGGGATCTTCCTCGTATAACCAAAAATTGAGAATAGTCTTTATAGGTCAAACTCCAATGAATCCCTTCTTCGTCGGTAGGCATAATATGACCCCTTCTACGTCGGGTAAGTTGGAACTGATTGACCTATTTTATCTCAACACTATGGTCACTCGTACGATCCTGTGATTATGGTGGACTATAGATAGGATTTACGGAAATCTATCGACCAAGAGTTCTAACGATAGAACTAGCTAAACAGTTGGCTTATCAATTTACGGAAATTGAGTCTTGGGATCACTTGCATTATTCTTGAGGGAGATCAATTATGCAAATGCAATGAGTCTACACGATTAAAATGAATTTTAAATAGACTTAAATCACCTCGATGAGTTGCTTATTTCGTTTTGTTTTTCCTTTCTTTTTCAGTGTAGATCACGATCACTTAAACTGCTAATAACAAAATGGCTGGCCGTGCTGACGACCCAATGCCAAGTGCCACATTGGACCGTGAGTCCTGGCTTCGGATCTTCATGAATCGGATGAATCGGTCTACTTGATCAAGAATGATGGATCAAACTTCGCGGACTGGGAGGCGGCATTACGGAATGCTGCCGCTGCTGACGGGAAGCTCAAATATCTGACAGAGCCCATCCCGTCAAACCCAGGCCCCACGGCTGGAGCTAACGAGATCTCCAAGTATAACAATTTCGTCATGGAAGCGGGTGCGATTAAAAACGTACTCATTTTTGCAATGGAATCCAATTTGCAGAAACGCTTCATAGCCCAAGGTGCAAACAAGATTTTCACCACGCTCACTAAGGAATTCTCGAAAGCACCGAGAATCGTGACCTATGAGCATACCACTCGCTTTTTTGATGCGAAACTCCAGAAGGGCCAACCAGTTAGCCCACACATTCTCAGCATGATTGAGAATGTCGAGAGACTGGAGGCGCTTGATTGTAAAATCAGCGAGAACATCGTGATTGACCGCATGCTTCATTCACTCCACGATTGTTTTGCGCTCTTTAGAGCGAATTACTATATGAATGATTTGAAGAAAAGTCCTCATGAACTACACTCCCTTCTCGTACAGACCGAGAAGGATATGAAGTTCAGTGGGAGCTTGAAACAGGATGTTCTCGTTGTGTCAAACAAGGGCAAGGGTAAGGGCAAAGCTCAGGCAGACCTAGCGGTAGGTAAACCGAAGTTTAAGAAGTCGGGATCAGGTAAGAGTGGGCCTGGTGAGTCGAGCAACTCATCAGGCACGACAAAGAGCAAGACCGAAAACATGGAATGCCATCACTGCCACAAGACTGGGCATTGGAGGCGTACATGTCCTGTTTACCATGAGGACATAAAAGCAGGTCGCGTTAAACCTGTTGGTATGTCTTCTTCCTCTTCTACTTTTATTCATATGATTGAGATTAACCACGCAAGTTAAGGAACTTGGGTACTAGATACTGGTTGTGGTTCTCATCTGTGTAATCATGTGCAGGGGCTCCGAAACATCGAACCCCTCGTAAAGGGTGAGGTGGACCTGGGTGTCGGGAATGGAGCACGAGTGGCTGCCATCTCGAGGGGAACATACGTGATCCCGCTTCCCAGCGGATTTGAGTTATTTTTATATAACTGCTATTATGTACCCAGTCTTTCTAAAAACATTATTTCGGTTTACGCACTTGACAAACTTGGTTTTTCATTTGTAATAGAGAATAATACTTGCATTTTCTCATTACACGATATGATTTATGGCAAGGCAGTCTCCATGAATGGAATTTATGTTTTAGATCAGATCACCGAAATATTACACGTAATGAATAAGAAGTTAAAGGTTGGTGACAAAGATCAAACGTATCTATAGCACTGCCGTATGGGACACATTAATGAGAAACGCGTAAAACAGCTCATAAAGAATGGAGCTATCTCGGCTTTTGATTTTCAATCATTTGGCACGTGTGAATCATGTCTCATTGGCAAGATGACTCGGATTTCCTTCAAAGGTGTTGGAATGCGCGCTGCTGACCTATTAGGACTCATACATACGGATGTGTGTGGACCTATGTCAATCACCACACGAGAAGGCTATAGGTATTTCATCACTTTCACGGACGATTTAAGTAGATATGGCTATGTCTACTTAATGAAGCACAAAAGTGAATCCTTTGAGAAATTCAAGGAATACCAGAATCGGGTACATAACCTACTGGGTAGAAAGATTAAAACACTGCGATCAGACCGTGGTGGCGAGTATCTTTCTCACGAGTATGATCAACACCTCAAAGACTGTGGGATTGCCTTGCGCTTAACTCCACCGGAACACCTCGGTTGAATGGTGTGTCCGAACGGAGAAATCGAACACTACTTGATATGGTTCGATCCATGATGAGTCACACCGTGTTGCGACTCATTGTGGGGTTATGCTCTTCTGTCACCGCACTAATACTTAACCGAAGTCCGTCTAAAGTCATTGACAAGACTCCATATGAACTATGGAAGGGAACGGTCCCTAACTTGTCCTTTATACGGGTTTGGGGCTGCGAGGCTTATGTCAAGTGGAGACACGAGGATAAGCTCGGCCCGCGATCGGTCAAGACATACTTTATAGGTTATCCTAAAGGAACACTTGGTCATTACTTCTATTCGCCAACCGAACAACGTGTATTTGTTGCGGCTAGTGCGACATTCTTAGAGAAGGAGTTTCTCGAGAACGCGAAGAGTAATAGAACCTTCGAGCTGTCGGAGATTCCAGAACCAAATGCCGAGCAACCATTGGAGGAACCAGTTCCTTCACTCCCGGCTGCGGTTAGTATTCCTGAGGAACCTAGGAGGTCGGGAAGAGTCTCTATTCCTCCGGACAGATACATAGGCATGGTCGAGGAACATGACATAGATGACATTCTGCTCTTAACGAGTAGTGAACCTGCAACCTATAAAGGTGCCATGACTAGTTCCGACTCAAAGCTATGGCTTGAGGCCATGCAATCCGAGATGGACTCCATGTGTGAGAACAACGTATGGGATCTTATTGACTTGCCTGCTAAGGTTCATCCCCTTCAATGCAAATGGCTTTACAAGATAAAGCATTCTGTGGAAGGTCAACAAGATATCTATAAAGCACGACTAGTTGCTAAAGGTTTCACCCAAGTGCCAGGTTTGCACTACGATGAAATTTTTGCACCCGTAGTCATGCTGCGTTCCATTCGGATTATCTTAGCGATTGCCGCTTTTCATGACTATGAAATTTGACAGATGGATGTGAAAACCGCCTTCTTAAACGGTTATTTGGAGGAAGAGTTGTACATGGTACAACCCGAAGGTTTCATTGATCCTGAACATCCTAAGAAAGTGTGCAAGCTTAAGCGTTCCATTTATGGACTTAAGCAAGCTTCTCGGAGTTGGAATCATCGTTTCGACCAAGTGATAAAAGAAAATGGATTTACTCGATCGGTCGAGGAACCATGTCTATATATCAAGTCGAGTGGGAGCAAGATTGTCTTCCTAATATTGTATGTTGATGACATACTCCTGATTGGGAATGACATACCTCTCTTAACTTCGGTAAAGGTATGGTTGAAGAACCATTTCCAGATGAAAGATCTGGGTGAGGCACAAAGAATTTTGGGCATCCGTATCTATCGAGATAGATCACGTCGGATGTTATCTCTCAGTCAGGAGTCTTATATAGACAAGATTCTAGAGAGATTCAGCATGACTAACTCCAAAAAGGGTTTCTTCCTATGGCTCCAGGGGTGCATTTGAGCAAGTCTCAGGCACCAGAGACACCGGAAGAGAAAGAGCGCATGACACGGATTCCTTATGCCTCGGCTATAGGATCAATCATGTATGCCATGATATGCACACGTCCGGACGTGGCATATGCATTGAGTATGACAAGTCGATTCCAACAGCATCCAGGTGAATCACATTGGATGGCTGTCAAGAACATTCTTAAGTACCTACGGAGGACTAAAGATTGGGCATTGACTTATGGAGGCGATCAAAAGCTATGCGCAACTGGTTACGCAGATGCTAGCTTCCAAACGGATCGAGATGACTCGAAATCTCAGTCTGGATTCGTTTTTACTCTTAATGGCGCTGCGATCACCGGAAGAGTTCCAAACAAAGTGTTACGCGAGATTCTACGATCGAGTCCGAGTACTATGCCGCGTCGAAGGCGCAAAGGAAGCGATATGGATGCGTCAATTCTTACAAGGACTATCTGTAGTGCCTAGTTCGAATGACCCGATCACCATCTATTGCGACAATAGAGGTGCCATCTTCCAGGCTAAGGAGCCTAAGTCTAGCAACAAGTCTAGACATGTACAACGGAAAGCTCATCTAATCCGAGATTACGTGGAGCAAAAGGAGGTAGTGATAGAAAAGATTGCTACAGATGATAATATAGCAGATCCTCTCACTAAACCATTACGACAAGATAAGCATGAAGGGCATGTTATTTCCATGGGAATTAAACGTGTTCCTGAGTTGTAGTACTCTTTTATGGATTAGATTCTTTTTCTCGTGTACTCTATACGACATCGTCGTTTTGATATTTATATATTTTGTTTTTCATGTGGAGTTGTACGACTATCTTGAACACCACAAAGTGAACTGAACAAACATTATATTTTTGGTCCTTAATTGCCCACATGAGCTGATAACTCTGGCAATTATTTTGTGACGTTGGTTGATGGTGGGTTCAACGAGCCATAAGTCAAACGGTTGACTGACCAATCACAGAGGCGAGTTATACGGATATCTCGTAGGACACAATTGTGACATCGACGTGGAGTCCTAAATGTTTTATAACATTCGGTGCCAGGTCGTGGATAGGACCTCCATGGTGATCCTAAGAGTCGATTCTTTTGACTATCGACTGTCTCTTGAGACTAAGGCAGATTTTGGGTGACTTTGGTTTCTTTCTCACGGTCATCCGTAACAGGGGCCAAGTAGATTGTTTCGGGTCATTTCATGCGTGCTTAGATCGGCGGAGTCGAGTTGAAGTAAATATTCAGCCTTTATCAGTGTACTCGATATTTCTCGGGGCCACTCGAGGAGTCAGAATTGAAATGCATGGCCATGCTCGAATACGAATTCGTTTTATCAGTTGAGTTACTCTCTAGTCGGGGAAACCACTCTTGATACAGATCGATTGTAAAATACGACCTTTGCGGATCCGGATCTGCAAATTGTTTTACATTGAGTGGGAGAAAGTTTAAATGAATATGAGAATGGGTTATCACTCATACACTTGTACGGACAAGTGGGAGTTTGTTGGAGCCGTGTCCTCCAGTTAGTGCGGATAACGTTATTGCACATACACTTGTACGGACAAGTGGGAGCTTGTTGGGGCTGGTGTCCTCTACAGTTAGTGCAATAACATTTAAATCTCTAAAAGAATCAAAGGGTATACTTTTGTATTATTATCAGTTGGTCCACGTTTATCAATAACGGTTGGCTTGCTAGATAAGTTTGACGTTATTGTCATACTGATGGCGGTGATCAACTGGTCCCTAAAAGTCACACCTATAGGATACGTTTGAGAGATGTGACGGTATGAAAATACAGTCATGTTGATGCCTAATATGACTAAACAGTTAGTCGGAGTTATTGACTAATAATTAGTCAAATGCGATGTTGAGATAATTATTTAATACGGATTAAATAATAATGGCTAAAACGAATTAAGTGGTTAATTCGTAAATTGAATATAAACGATTATATTTAATTGATGTATATTGAATTAATTATACAATATTGTCTTTGTCGGACATGTATTAATATATCGACTGAGTCATGTTACTGGTTGATATTTTAATAACCGATAACCGATGACGATTTATAATAAAATCCCGTTATATACATTTAGCGAAAAATCGAGTCGGACCACGAGTTAAAAATAAGGAGAAAGTGGAAAGCCCACTTCCCCCTTCATGAAACTCACGGCCGAATGAAGGAACAAAAGAGATCTTCTCCTCCTTTTGTGACCTAATCATCTCATTTGCAAAGAAATTAGGGTTTCGGGGCAATTTCCTCTGAAATTCTAGATCTCACATCGAAAAACCTCACAACAACTCTCTCAATATTGCAAGTCAATTAGAGAGTATTTCTAGCACAAGGGGCATAGTCTCAGACGGTCTTGGGTGCATCGATTAGGAGGAAATCTACTTTGATTTCTGTTCTTAGGCCGCATTTCAAAGGACCCGAGGTTGATACTTGTTCTTTATCGTTTCTCTATTGTTTTTCGTTTATGACCATAGATCGCATGTTAAATTTACGTTATAGTCCTAAAATTTAAGGGTTTTATACGGATATTACCCCACAATCTTTCCTTAATTTCTCTATTGATCTTCATTTATTTTGGGTAATTAGAAGATTATTTGGGTTTATTTGGAAGATTGACAACCTTCCATCAATCATCAAGTACTTCTATTATTCTTAGCTTTATTATTTGGAACCTCCATAGGTATAATTCTCTTAACCCTTATTTTAATTATTGTTAATTACTTTCATTTGTTCATCATATTTAGCCTTGTTAGTTTGATTGACAATCTTATTAGCATGTTGAATTTGGTAATGAGTGAGTAGTCTCCTAGCTAGGGTTAATGGGGAATTAGGGGAAACCAACATGGGGAATGATTCATGCTTAATCTAATATGTTTTCATAATTAAATTGCTTGCTTATTGTGATTTCAACTTATGCACATGTTATGTTTAATAAAATGCGAGCCTATGAATCCTTGCATTTTTTACCCATCATCTATCTTTTCAATGAGGCTTGTAAGCATATACACCAACTCAAGCCTTATTAGACCATGCATATAATTGAATAGGAAGGATTAAGTCGACTTGTAGCTGTTGTACAATCTAATCGATTCGGCTCCGGGACCCAAACCATCTCAGGGATAGTAAGCTTATACACCAACTCGATCCCATCACAACAATAATTGCTTGCTATATAATTGAGAACATGTTTGTATGATCAACTCCCATGAATCCCCTATGAACCCATGACACCCTAGTGCTTTTAATCAATTGTTTATATCTATTTTCAATCATCTTGCTTGTTTTTATTACTTTACTTTTATATTGTTGATTAGTTTAGTTGATCTCCTATCTCAACCCAAATTGTGACACCCTAAGACACGACCATTTACAATTGAAAATCCTACATCAATACCCGTCCGTTGGGATCCGACCTTTACTTGCCTCTTTGCTAAGAGTAGTTTGTGAAGTTATAAATATTGTTTTGGTTGGTAGCTTTTGACGACGAGTTTGAAACCGCACCAAATGGCGTTGTTGCCGGGGACGGTGTTAAATTGATTTGATTTTCTTTAATTCTTTTTAGTTGTGTCTTTCTTTACCTTGAGGGAAACCACTTCCTCAAGGTACTTCTCACCTTTTTCTCTTAGTATACTTTGCAAGATGGATATTATAGATTGTTGTGTAGAGGAGCATATGAGTACTACTCTCATCAAAGACCCCTTGCAAGCATTGGAAGCCTTAGAAGCAAGTGAGGCCAAAAATAAGCATCGGGAATTGGAAGTAGACCTCCTAGAAGCCGCTCTAGCCAACAAAGAGCTCACCTATGAGCAATCCATGTTAATAAAAAACATTCTCGAGGAAGCATCACAATCCACAAAAGAAGCACAAGCAACCGAAGATCATACCATACAAGCCGAAGAGCTAGAGGAATATGTCATGGAATTTGAGTATGATGAGCTTGAAGAACAAGTCGAATATGCCATGAGAATGGAATGTATAATGGAGATGGAACATGTCCCTAATGAACCTTCATTGGTAGAAAGTGAGGTACAAACTTCAACTCTAAAACCCCTTCCCCCAAATTTGAAATATGCTTACCTTGATGAATCTAAAACTAAACCCGTGATTGTTAATGACAAACTTGATGAGAATCAATTGGAAAGTTTGCTTGAAGTGTTAAAAGAACATGAAAAGGCTATAGGTTATAGTCTAGATGACCTTAAGGGGATAAGCCCCAATTTTTGCATGCATAGAATTCATCTAGAAGAGAACCATAGGCCTACCATCCAAGCCCAAAGGAGACTAAACCCCCACATGCAAGAAGTTGTAAAAGCGGAGGTTATGAAATTACTTGACGCGGGAATCATTTATCCTATATCGGATTCTTTGTGGGTTAGCCCCGTTCAAGTGGTACCTAAGAAAGGAGGTACCACGGTGGTGACAAATGATAAGAACGAGCTAATACCCACAAGGAAGATCACCGGTTGGCGTATGTGTATTGATTATCGTAAATTGAATTCCGCAACAAGAAAAGATCATTTCCCCCTACCATTCATTGACCAAATGCTTGAGAGGTTAGCCTCTAACAAATTATTTTGCTACCTTGATGGGCACTCGGGATTCTTCCAAATCCCGATACACCCGGATGACCAACACAAGACCACTTTCACATGTCCCTACGGTACTTTTGCATATAGGAGAATGCCCTTCGGGCTATGCAATTCTCCCGCTACTTTTCAAAGATGCATGATGAGTGTCTTCTCCGATTATCTAGAAACCATAATGGAAGTTTTTATGGACGATTTTAGCGTTTATGGAAAGGACTTTGGCTCTTGCTTGCATAATCTTTCTCTTGTATTGCAAAAATGTGAGGATGTTAGCCTTATCTTGAATTGGGAAAAGTGTCACTTTAAGGTCAATGAAGGTATTGTTTTGGGTCATTTAATCTCGGAAAAGGGCATCGAAGTTGATAAAGCCTAAGTAGAGGTGATAGAGAAAATCCCACCTCCTGTGAATGTTAGGGGGGTGAGGAGCTTTCTTGGTCACGCGGGTTCCTATCGCCGTTTCATAAAAGATTTCTCAGAAATCGCGAAACCCCTTACTCAACTTTTGCTTAAAGATGCCCAATTCCAATTCACTAATGAGTGTGTTGAAGCCTTTGATAGAATTAAGGAAGCATTAATCTCGGCATCGATCATCCAACCACCAAATTGGGAACTACCATTTGAGATCATGTGCGATGCGAGTAACTACGTCGTTGGAGCGGTTCTTGGCCAACGGGCAGGAAAGCCCTTGCATGCTATCTATTACATAAGCAAGACTCTTGATGCCACCCAAGCGAACTATGATACTACTGATGTGACCATAATTTGAGCATATTTAGTCCCCGAATTAGCCTTGTTCCCATGCTTTTTAGTACATATTTGGGTCATTTATTGTCTTTAGTCCTTTTTTTTGCATATTCTTTGAGGTTTTGATCCCTTGGTAGGAAAGGAGTGCAAACCTTGCATTTTCATGGCAAAATGAAGCTAAATTGATTGAATTCAATGACCAAGCATCAAAGAGAAGACAAGACTAGAAGGCCTTTGTACATATTGTAGTAGATGGGCAATGATGAGAAAAGATCCTTGCATCCCCGAGGAAATCCTCAAGGATTGTATGAAGAGAAAGGAAGAAAAGAAGAAAGGAAGAAGCTGATCTACAATCCGAGCGGATTGCCCACAATCCGCCCGTCCAAGACAAGCAATCCGAGCGTCTTCCTCAGAAGGCCGCTCGTCCACCACAATCCGCCCGTCCACCCCACAAATCCGCTCGTCCAAAAGACCCACAATCCGCCCATCCCGTGCTCTGGACGCTCGGATTGTGTGACAGCTAATCCGTCTTCTACTTGTTTTATGAAGGATGCGCATACCTCGGGAAAGACTAGCAAAAAGGAGACTCGCATATTTTTCTGAGAGGAGCGATTCCTCAAGGACTTAATCGTCATTTAAGCCCTTAGTAAACCCTAATTTGTGTACCTAATCCCCACTATAAATACCCCATTACTCTAATTAGATTATCATGTTCTTCTTAGCAATCTCTAGTGTAGTCTATATCAATCTAATCTCTCTTTAATCTTGTAATCAACATTTAATCAAGTCTTAATACAAATCTCATTTCCTTAATCTCTATTTTGTTCATCTTTCATTTTGGGTAATTGAAGATTATTTGGGTTATTATTAGGAGATTGACAACCTTCCAATCAATCATCAAGTACTTCTATTATTCATTGCTTTATTATTGGAATCATTAGTAGGTATAATTCTCTTAATCCCTTTTTAATTATTGTTAATTATCTTCATTTATTCATCATGTTTTACTTTGTTGGTATGATTGACAACCTTGCTAGCGTGTACAACATGATAATGAGTGAGTAGTTTCCTTTGTTGGAATATGTGTCCTCCGACAATAATGCGATCACGACTGTTGATCATGATGATCACATGTTTAAGTCTCATTATAAAGAATACAATTGGGAAGTATTTTTTACTATCAACTGATCAACATATATCGGTAATGATTGGCTGACTAGAGTTTGACATTACTGTCGTGCGACGGTGGTGATCAGTTGATCCCCTAGGTCATACCTATAGGGCAACACTCTTAATTGATCATTTAATTAATCGTATAACGTTAAAAGTTAATTAAATTACTTGAAAATTGACGGACGATTTTGGAAGTAAAATTTACGTATCACATTGGAATTTGATTAAATGAGATATGGTCTGAGTAATCGAATTGTATTATTACTCAGATGAAATTATTGTTTAAAGAAACAATTAAAATTGAATGAATTATTATAAATACAATTTGTTGTGATTTATAATTGGTAAAATATTTTGGTACAAGTAATTATGAATTACTAAAGTCGATTTTTGTATATGACGTATTTTTATTAATACGTTGATTTTTAATATGTTAAAAATACATAACAAAATTTATGTTACATATGACATGTGACATATTGACAAATTTGACAAAAATAAAATGGGTTCCATTTTATGAAAGTGCCGAAATTAAGAGGAGAAATTAGGCTAATATTGTGTTTGATTATGTTAATGGAAAACACAATCATTTCTCTAATAGACTAGCCATGCAACCTAGTCCACATTGTAAAGGCAAACAAGAGCATGCATTGGGTCTCTTTTCTTCCCTCCTCTTCCCTTACCCGGTTTCTCATGGGAGCCAAACCAAGGGTTTTTGCTTAATATTTTGGCTTGCACTAGAATATAGTTTAGTGCATTAGAAAATTATTCATTCATCAAAAATTAAGAATTTTTAGAAAGATAAAAATACTTCCTCTTCCCTTCTCTCTCAACCGGTTTTTGGGAGATTAAAACCAAATTATTTTGGGTCAATTTTTCTACAAAACCTAATATTGTACTAGTATTTATAATATTAATTTTAATTAAGAGTGAGCTTTGGGTATAAATCCTTGGGAGAGATCCTACACTTGGGTCTTTGTTCATCCAAAAGGAAAGCTCAAGAACAAGAGAGAAGGAGATCTCTCTTGTGCCCTAAAACCGAAAATCCAATGTAAGGATGGAAGATTCTTCTCTTATTTTGTTTATAGTTTGCATGCATAAGATCATTAATTAATTTTATGACAAATTAAATTTAAACATATATGAGTATGTTAAGTATATAGATCTACTTTTCATTCAATCGGTATCAAGAGCCATGGTTGTTTGCATGCAAATCGGTTAAAAGTTTTTCCGAGTTATAAAGATTAACATATAAAACTTGTATAATTTGTGTTATTATGATATATCACGAAATTAATGTATGCATGTTAAAATTTCTGGTCCTAAAATATTTTAGGATTTTTTGGTTATTTTATGGATTTTTATTGTTCATATTACATAATAGCTAAAAATAGCTATGCTTCGAATTTTCTAGTGATTTTTGGATATGTTGTCACATATATTATTTTGAGATAACCTGTAAATGTTCATAATTTTTGGACTTCTTAAGCTCGAAAAATGGATTTTTCATTATTAAATTCGGATTTAGGTGAAAAATAGGTTAATATGAGATAAATTTCGAATCTGGTCATAGAAATTTAGTATGTTGTCACATGCAATTTTACAAGATTTGTGTAAAATAATAGGCTATATTGAAGTCTTTTTGCATGATTTATGGATTTTTGAAGAAAAATAGCATAAATAGTACTTTATTAGTGAAATATTAATAAAACATACTCTATGACTAAAGAAAAACATCATATGTTGCATTTTATTATCTTTTTCAGGTCTAAAATTGAAAAGTTAATGAATATAATTTTTCTCATGTTTTTATGATTATTTTGTTAAAAATCGATAAACCGTAACATTGTTTTTCCGGATAAATTTCAAAATTTTTTTAACCCAAGTCTTTGAACATTATGAGTGTCATGGTATTTTTCCAGAATGTTCATGAGTTTAAATTTCAAATTTTGAATTTATTTGAAATTTTGTGATTTATTTGAAGTTTATAGCTTATTTTTGTAATTTTTGGTCCATTAATGAACAATTTTAGAAATATGAGTTAATTATGGTCAAATAATTAGTGAAGACTAAATTTTGAGTCCTAAGAGGTTAGGGTAATTAACTTATGCATAAATATGAATTTATGTAATTTTTTGTGATTATAAAATGTTGAAATCACGCAAATCCGTAAAAACCGAGTAATATACGATATTGGCTACTTAAAGGCGATTTAGCATAAAATTGGGCATGTTCATATATATTATAATGCTGCATTTTATTTATGATTGTCATAATTTTAATTTATGTAATTTTTGAATTATGTAATTTTACTTAGTATGGCCTTAGTTTTTAATTGGTATTTCCCGAAATGTATGGGAATATAGATTCGGTTGTAATTTATTGTGATCTCGTATCACCGTTTTGTAATTTAATAGATTTATTTTATTTTAGTTACAAATGTATAATAGAAAATTATGTAATTTATTATGTAATTTTATTCATTTCGGAGTTCCCAAAGACGGATTTCTTCAAGATGGCGATACATAAAGACGGTGTTACCTCGAGATGCGTGCCACAACCGAAGTTCAAGGGACCAATGGAGTTGGTTTCCGAATTTGTAATAGTTAAATAGTTTTTCTATTTTAGGAAGGCCATACTAGGATTTATTTTTATGTTTTGCTTTTTATTTATATGTCGCATGCATCGCTAAATCGCCATAACTAAAACATGCATCTTCTTTCATCGAGTTTATCGACCGTGTCAATTAAAATTACCGTAGTTCACCGCTTTAGTTCACTTAAAACGTGATAGATAATAAATTGACATGACCTCTCGCTAAAACAATTAATTGAGACATAGCCTTACCAAATAGTAGAAACCATGAAAACCTATTTCGCGAGGGAGTGCACTCGGCCCTACCGGGGTACAAACCTTGTTACGTAGGGGAAGTGGGTGATAAATGTCTATCCACCGATTTCATATTGATAAGGGTTTCATCGGCCACACTGTGCCTAAATTGATGTGGATTTGGATCATGGACACATTTATTCGAAATTTGGATTGAACTCAACAAAAGTTTTTGATAAGGGTTTCATCGGCCATACCGTGCCCTTGTCGGTTGTGTTTTGGGCTATAGATAATTATTAATGTAATTTTATCGACCAAGAGTTCTAAAAGTAGAATCGATTAAAACGTTAATCCACCGAGTTATATTGATAAGGGTTTCATCGGCCATACCGTGCCTAAGTCGATATGAATTTGGGTCTTGGAATCATTTATCTAGTTGGGTAGAGGTCACTAGAAAAATGCATTAAAACTTGTTTAAATCAATTTTTACGAGTATTATTATTATTAAAACGACATTTGTTTTACTCCTATTTTGTTTTGTAGACCACTTCTTTTTCCTCATAACAAATGGCAACACCAACCCCTATTGCAACACCTCTCGCTAATTCATCCTGGCTCCGATCCTTCATGGATCGATGTAAACTTGAAAAGAATGGGTCAAATTTCTCCGATTGGGATGCCCAACTCAAATTAGCCGCCCAAGGTGACGACAAGCTTCGTTACCTTACTGAGGCCTCTCCACCCGAACCTACTACTAGGTCGACCGCCGCCACTAGGGAAGCATATGAGGCTTACCAAAAGGAGTCCGCCGCAATGAAAAATGTCTTGATATTTGCGATGGAGGCGGATCTCCAAAAGAGAGCCTTTAAAATGGGCAATGCTAATGAGATTTACTCCAAGCTTGTGACAATGTTTTCACAAACTCCGCGGATCGTCCTATATGAGGCGGCCGCGGCATTCTTTTATCTCAACTTCAAAGAGGGCCAAAAGGTTAGCCCTCATGTGCTCAAACTTATGGAGCTTGTCGAGACATTGAAGATTCAAATGGTTGAAATCCCAAAAGAACTCATTGTAGATAGGATTCTACACTCCTTGTCCAAAGTCAAAGCGTATGTTCAATTCCGGGTGAATTTTAACATGCAAGACAAGGACGTGTCTCTTGAAGAATTGCACAAGTTACTTGTGCAAGCCGAGAGGGACATGGGGTTAAATGTGAACCCTCCAAAGGATTTGCTTAACATAAGCACTAAGAGTAAGGGGAAGTTCAAGAAGAATGGGAGGAAGGGTAAGAAGCAAGCTCCCACTTTCACCAAAGCTAGGACTTGTGAAGCTAGCACTTCAAAAATCAAGAAGGGTCCTCTTGATAAATGCCATTATTGTAATGGTATGGGACATTGGAAAAGAAATTGTTCCAAATACCTTGGTGATATTAAGGCTAGAAAGATTACTCCAGTAGGTAAATGACTATCCTTTCTTTTATGTTTCTAATTCAACTATGGTATTGTGATACAAAGTTGTGATAATGTATCTCCCTTTTTATTGTAAATAGGGCCTCCACCAAGCAAAGACAAAGGAAAAGAAAAGCAAGCTTAAGAAACCATCAAGGAGCTAGGAATAGCTTTCATGGAGCTTCGCTTTTTATTGTCTTATTTTATCATGTTTTGAATTTTAGAACCTTAAGTTTCCGTGTTCGACATGGAAAGGTATTTTGGATAATTTGTTGTATTTTGGATAATGGTGACTTGGTTTGCAACCCAAGTCACCCGTTTTATCATTTTATCCTTTTTGTTCTAAAATCCATGTTTAAATGCTTGTTCTTAGAAACATATAACTTAAAGTGATCTAATAGACAAATATAATGACGGGATTCATTATATGTCCACATGCTTAAGGCTTGTGTATGATCATTTACAAAGTAACCTTGAGTCTACGAAGTCTCTTAAAGGTATGTCAATCACCAAATACACATATGAAATCTAAAACTATTAGTCAATCTATGAGATAGTTCTCCTTATAACTTCAACATCATTATTTCTGTCTCATATGCTATCTTTGAATCTCTAGTGTATTTATTCTAAAGATAGAGTGGGAGAAAAATGAGGCACAACTCACACCAAGATAAGATTGTGTAAATGAGATCTACGCAAGAAAAAAAATGATTTGAATGAAGGTATATCTATTTATATAATATACCTAATAGATGAGATCTATGGTCTCTAGTAAGTTCTGTATGACTAAAGAGACCAAGTGAAGTAATCATAAGAGTATGTTCTCAAGATAACTACACGAGGAGACCAAAAGAAAGTTTTGGAACAAAATGACTAATGTAAAGTCTTAACAAGAGTTTTGACTAGTTTATGATAAATTTTGACCAATAGTTTCAACCTTGAGATTTACTTAAGAGCCTAAATGAATCAAAGTAACATACTAGTTATAAACAAGTTGCAAGGATTGATATACCGATATCTTCAATAGCCAAGTTTTAACCACGCAAATGTCATTACTTAACCTCATTATGAAAATGAAATGGTTAAACCTCCTTCCGGAAGGGTATTTCGAAGGACGTGTTCTAGATATTATTTATATTTGAATAATGACATCGCTACATATCATTATGACATGATTGAATTAGAGATTAAAATCTCTTTCCATAAGGTTGAGATGAGACCTCTTCAAAATAGGAATTTTGAAAGGATATGATGGGAACATATATAGCTTCATCTTAATAAACTTTGCAAAGCAACACACGTTCCAATTTTGAAATGTTTTCAATTGAGTAATCAATTTCGAAACATGTGGAATTAAGTGGGAGTTTAGAAATTATCATGTGAAGACATGGAATTTAGTGGGAGATATCATCCTTTGAATGTTTAAAACTCATCACTCATTGAAGAATGACGAGCTAATACCTTCTTTCATAAAGAAGTATTTGAGTTTTCAATTCTGGATGAATATGGACTATGATGAATCCAATTACATCTAGAGATGTTGGATAAGTATTGTTAGATACACATCGAATCAACGAGATACGTAGGTTATTCATTTAAATGAAATGGAATTGCCATTAGCAGTCATGGTCGTTCCTTGAACCTAAATATAGTTGATGACATAATTAAAAGCTACTAATGTTTCCGCCATTAGAATGATCATGCACATGTCCAATGGTGAATCATATGCATAAGAGCATGATGATTGGTAAGCCATAATAGAAACGTCATGAATTCTCGAGTAGAATCCGATGAGCGATTTCGGTGTTTGATGGAATGCTCTATTGTGTGTCAAGAGGTTGCACATATTATAGAAAATCCAAGCACATGCAAGGATTTATGAGAATCCTAAACCTTTCAAGCTAGAAAGAGAAATAAGAAGTTTTGGAAAGATACTTAGTTGAATAAGAAGTTGCTCAAAACTAATCTTTCCTAATATACTAGGACTTGTGAGAAGTACTAGGTCAATCATCTTGACAAATTGTTGCAAGACTCTGCAAAACATATACCTAGTGCATTGTGTGTGAATGGAGCACTTGATCAGTACAAGTTATATCGTTCACCACAAATTCGTTCGTTATGTGATAATCGATAAGGAAGTTCTTTCAAGATAAAGAATGTAAAACCAAGGTCGGGAACCTTGATGTGTACTTGGTAAGATTCATGCTATGAGAGAGAACATGAATGTAAAGGAAAATGCAAGTATAAGAAGTTTGAACACATGGACACATGGCATGTTAAACTTCTATTGCAATCAATAAGTGTTTACACTTACGATATACATCACAAGGTTGTAATATGGTATTGACTACCCGAGTGTGATGTCGACATTGTCGTTTGAGTTATTATTAACTCACCTTATACATTGTTATATCCAAACGGTTTGTAGAGACAATTGAACCCCGTTAAAGTGAACATGGATTAACATTGTATTTGCCCATAGTCACTTGTATGAGGTGACGTCTCGAAGTGACTAGAGTGTGATGCGATTGATGGCAAGTTCAAGTGCCATAGAGTCATATGAGAATGACTAGTCGATCACATAGGCAGACTGTTAGGAACTTTTTGTCGGGCCTAATGACCGCTTATAGAGTTCTGGCAAATTTATATAGCCTGGTCTTGGCGAGAGCTGCTATAGTATTCAAATGAGTCGATTATTTTGACTAAAGACTATTCGCCTAAGATGGCACAGTTTCAGATTAACTTTGATTTGTGTTACTACGACCTTCGTAAATGGGGTCAAATGGGCATATTTTGGGTTATGATGGCTGTGGCTAGTCGAAGGGAATGAGTGCGATAGGAATTGTCCACCCCTAGTGAGGGTTATAACAATATCTCAAGGCCACTCGAGGAGTAATGAACTAGAAATGCGTGGCCACGCTCGGAATGTATCCATGGTGGATAAATCCGGTCAATCAGTTATTCTCCAGATCGAGGAAACCACTCTCGATATGATCACTTGCAAGTACGACCTGAAAGACACCTTGCATTGAGTGGGAGATAGTAATAGGACAAGAGAATTGGTGACGCACACTTGTCAAGGACAAGTGGGAGATTGTTGGAATATGTGTCCTCTGACAATAATGCGATCACGACTGTTGATCATGATGATCACATGTTTAAGTCTCATTATAAAGAATACAATTGGGAAGTATTTTTTTACTGTCAACTGATCAACATATATCGGTAATGATTGGCTGACTAGAGTTTGACATTACTGTCGTGCGACGGTGGTGATCGATTGATCCCCAGGTCATACCTATAGGGCAACACTCTTAATTGATCATTTAATTAATCGTATAACGTTACGAGTTAATTAAATTACTTGAAAATTGACGGACGATTTTGGAAGTAAAATTTACGTATCACATTGGAATTTGATTAAATGAGATATGGTATGAGTAATCGAATTGTATTATTACTCAGATGAAATTATTGTTTAAAGAAACAATTAAAATTGAATGAATTATTATAAATACAATTTGTTGTGATTTATAATTGGTAAAATATTTTGGTACAAGTAATTATGAATTACTAAAGTCGATTTTTGTATATGACGTATTTTTATTAATACGTTGATTTTTAATATGTTAAAAATACATAACAAAATTTATGTTACATATGACATGTGACATATAGACAAATTTGACAAAAATAAAATGGGTTCCATTTTATGAAAGTGCCGAAATTAAGAGGAGAAATTAGGCTAATATTGTGTTTGATTATGTTAATGGAAAACACAATCATTTCCCTTATAGACTAGTCATGCAACCTAGTCCACATTGTAAAGGCAAACAAGAGCATGCATTGGGTCTCTTTTCTTCCCTCCTCTTCCCTTACCCGGTTTCTCATGGGAGCCAAACCAAGGGTTTTTGCTTAATATTTTGGCTTGCACTAGAATATTGTTTAGTGCATTAGAAAATTATTCATTCATCAAAAATTAAGAATTTTTAGAAAGATAAAAATACTTCCTCTTCCCTTCTCTCTCAACCGGTTTAGGATATTAAAACCAAATTATTTTGGGTCAATTTTTCTACAAAAATTAATATTGTACTAGTATTTATAATATTAATTTTAATTAAGAGTGAGCTTTGGGTATAAATCCTTGGGAGAGATCCTAAACTTGGGTCTTTGTTCATCCAAAAGTAAAGCTCAAGAACAAGAGAGAAGGAGATCTCTCTTGTGCCCTAAAACCGAAAATCCAATGTAAGGATGGAAGATTCTTCTCTTATTTTGTTTATAGTTTGCATGCATAAGATCATTAATTAATTTTATGACAAATTAAATTTAAACATATATGAGTATGTTAAGTATATAGATCTACTTTTCATTCATCCTTAGCTAGGGTTAATGGGTAATTAGGAGAAACCAATATGGGGGATGATTCATGCTTAAATTAATATGTTTTCATAGTTTATTTGCTTGCTTGTTGTGATCTCAACTTATGCACATGTTATGTTTGATGAAATGCGAGCCTATGAATCCTTGCATTTTTTACCCATCACCTATATTTTCAATGAGACTTGTAAGACATAAACCAACTCGAGTCTCATTAGACCATGCATATAGTTGAGTAGGGAAGATTAAGTCGACTTGTAGGTGTTGTACAATCTAATCGATTCGGCTCTGGGACTCAAAATTTCCTAGGATTGTAAGATATAAACCAACTCTATCCATCACATCAATAATTGATTGCTTATAAATTGAGAATATGTTTGTATGATCAATTCCCATGAATCCCCTATGACCCCATGACACCCTAGTGCCTTTTATCAATTGTTTACATCACTTTTTAATCATCTTGCTTGTTTACTTTCATTGTTATTTAGTTTAGTGATCTTCTACTTCAAACCCCAATTTGTGACACCTCTAGACACCGCTAGTTGCAATTGAAAATCTCATCTCAATTCCCGTCCCTTGGGATCCGACCTTTACTTGCCTCTTTACTAATTGTAGAGTTGTTTGTGGAGTTATAAATAGTGTTTTGGTCTAGGTGCTCCTAACGACAAGTACCGAAAACTAAACCTCTCAAGAGAGTCCGACCAAAAATGGTGTCGTTGCCGGGGACGATGTTAACTTGATTTAGATTTTCTTAGATTGTTATTAGTTGTGTCTTTCTTTGCCTTGGGGAAGTAAAACTCCTCAAGGTTTGTTCTAATTATTTTCGAGTTGTTTGATATTTTCCATGTCTAGAAGATCACAAAGTAACTTGTTACCCTTTGATCAGGAAATTGAAAGGACTTTGACAAACAATAGAAGACTTGCTAGGAGAACTTTGAGAGGTATTGGTGAGGTTGTAGATATTCAACCAAACACTATTGAGTTCGTCAACCCTTTTGCAAGAGAAGGTGAGGAGAACCCAACACAAAATCAACCCACAATGCCTAAATTTTCATCACATTCCGTACCAACCGAGGAGAACCTACCCAATGGTACTCACACACCACAACACTTAACCGTAAATTTCAATGCCAAATCCGCATTTATCCAATTAGTCGAAAGAAGCCAATTTGGGGGGATGCCTAGTGAAGACCCTCACTCTCACATGGAGACTTTTTGTGACTATTGTGATGCGATTTCTCAAACCGGTGTAACTCAAGACCAAGTTCGATGGGTCTTATTTCTTTTTTCTCTAATTGGCACCGCAAAACAATGGTTGAAAGGCCTTGATAAAGCTACTCTCGGAATTGACTCTTGTAAGAAATTGGCTCTAGCTTTCTACAAAAAGTTCTACCCACCGGAAAAGACTAGCATGCTAAGAGCTCAAATTACGGGCTTTAAGCAAAGAGATGAAGAATCCTTGTATGAAGCTTGGGAGCGATTCAAGGGAATTTGTCGCTCATGTCCTCATCATGGACTTAGCGAGTGGTTCTTGGTACAACAATTTTGGAATGGTCTTTATGAAGACTCAAGAAACATTCTCATCATGGGATCAAATGGTATGTTCACCGAAGTTGACGATAATCAAACTTGGAACAAGATTGAGGAAATGGCGGTCCATAATTCACAATATAGTAGACCTCGCAAGGCTACTAGAGGAGGAAAGCATGAAGTGGACTCTATTACTCAATTGGGTGCTCAACTTAGTGCTCACATTGATACCATCAATTTGAAGTTCGAAAAAGCTATGGCTAGACTTGAAGAAGCCTCGAAATCACCAAAGCATCATGTTAATGCCATGACGGCATCTTCATCAATCCCAAGTCGGATATGTGAGAATTGTGGAACTTTGGGACATGACCAAAGTGAATGTAGGGGAATAAATGAACAAGTGAATGTTTTTCAAGCATACAATAGTGGTACCCCTTATTCAAATTATTACAATGAAAACACCAAATTCCACCCAAATCTCTCATACAAAAGCCAAAATGTTCAAAACCCTCAACCAACATACACCCCACCCCCCCATGAGAAACCAAAATCAAAGACCCTTTTACAACAAAAACCAAGGTTACCAAAATCAAACTCCATACAATCAACAAAATGACCAAGGTTTTGACGTTCAAAAAGCGGTCCTCCAAATGCAAAAGAATCAACAAGAGTTTTTCACTCAAATGCAAAAGGATAGTCAAGCAAAGGAAATCACCATCAACAACATCCTAGCCCACACCAAAATGTTGGAAACCCAATTGACTCAACTAGCATCTTCAAGCTCACAAAGACAAAAGGGGCAATTACAACCTCAAAGTAATCCCCCGAGACATGAAACGGTTAGTGCCATCCACTTGAGGAGTGGTACGAGGTATGAAGCACCGAAGAAGCAAGTTGAGGATGAAGTTGTGGAAGCTAGTGACAAAGAAGAAGTTGTGCAAAACTCCAAGGATGGAGAACCATCAAAAGAAGAAGTTTCAAAGAAAAATGAAGACAAGGCCAAGGAGAAGGAACCCATTGTGATTAGACTTCCTTTTCCAAGTCGTCAAGCCAAGCCCAAATTTGATGACCAGCTTGGAAAATTTATGGAAATTGTGAAGAATTTGGAAGTCTCGATTCCTTTCACGGAATTAATCAATCACGTACCGGCCTATGCAAAGTACATGAAAGACATCCTTACGAAAAAGAAGTCGATCTGGAAGCTTGAAACTATCGCCTTCACTAAGGTGAGTAGTGCAATCCTTCAAAGGAGTTCACCTCCGAAACTTAAAGATCCGGGAAGGTTCTCAATACCGTGTACCATTGGCAACACAACGATCAACAAAGCCTTGTGTGATCTAGGGGCTAGTGTGAGTGTTATGCCGTATTCGGTAAGTAAAAGGTTAGGGATGGGAGAGCTTAAATGTACCAATATCACACTCCAAATGGCCGATACATCGACGAAGACACCATTAGGGATATGGGAAGATGTTCCCGTAAGAGTTAGGAAATTTTTCATCCCGGTGGACTTTGTCATTGTTGACATGGAAGAAGACTCCAATATTCCAATCATTCTAGGTAGACCTTTCTTGCACACCGCGGGTGCGGTGATAGATGTGAAGCATGGAGAGCTCACTCTAGAGGTGGGAGATGAGAGCATAACTTTCAATCTTGACAAGGCCATGAGAGCTCCCCGTTTGCATGAACCATGTTTTATGGTTGATCATTATAGCCGGAAGGATGAGAGGAAGAAGTCGGAATTCCAATTGAAAAAGAAAGTTGATGATGCTCCATCAAAATAGCAAGTAAATTGTAACAAAGAGAGCTTGAAAAGCTCACCCATGACAAGTGAAGAGGATGGCCTCATTGGCCAAAACAATAAAGGAGGAGAGTTGTCTCTATCAACTCAAGAGATTTTTAATGATCAAGTAGACGAAGTTTGTGGTCTTTGGGACGATGAGTTTGAAGAGATTTTCAATCCCTACATTGGTAATGCTATCGATCAAGACCAACATGAAGACAACAAGTGCAAAGATCTATTGAGGATCTTTATCATGATAATGAACAAGTTTTTGACTACTTCTTCAAGGTGTTGAGTAACATCAACAACACCTTGAACATGCCCCCATGACATCTCACTAAGGATGAGAGTTTGGTGGAGTCCTCTCTAAACCACCATTTGTAAATATTTCTAACTCCCTAACTTGCATTTTAATTCTTACATTGCATTTTTGTCATTTTTGGATTTTTGCCTTGATCAAGATATTCATCATTTTTAAGAGAAGTGAGGGAGGGACTAATGATTTTATTGATGTGTAGTGCTTTAACTTAGTGTGGGGATAGCAATTGCCTAGGCTATTCATGCCTTTGTAGTGCCCCTACAATGAAGAACACGGGATTTGAAGAATGAAAATAACACGGGATATGCAAGTGCACGGATGGACCTGAATCCGGGTAGACCAAGAGGAATCCGAGCGTCTTCTGGGTAATCTGCTCGTCTTATAGGAATCCGAGCGTCTGTGGAGGAATCCGTCCATCCAAATGAGCTGCAAAATCAAAAAAATTGGTCTGTTAGAGAATCCGAGCGTCCCAGCTGAGAAGACGCTCGTCTGAAAGAATCCGCTCGTCTTTGAAAGAAGACGCTCGTCTTTTTGCCAGTGCAGATTTATCAAAGTTCCTGTAAGAGAATTCGCTCGTCTTTGAGGAAAGCCGCTCGTCTTACTTGCAGAATCCGCTCGTCTTCACTGAAAGTAGCTCGTCTTTAGGCGAGTTTTCCTGAAGCCAAATTGAGCAGAATCCGAGCGTCCCGACAGGAATCCGCTCGTCTTCCCCCTGCAGTTTTGAATTTTTCGGGTGTTTTAAATACCCCTTCCCACATTCATTCATTCATTCAAACATTCAAACACTACCCATAAACCCCAAAACCCTCATCCTCTCCATCACCAAAAACAAAATTTCCTCAACCAAATTCAACAAAATCAAATTCAAACTTCCTTACAACAACAATTAATCACTCCTTTTGCAACAATAATCAATCCAAGCACCAAAATCTTCAACCTTTGAGTCGATTTTTGAAACACACAGACAAATCCTTTCATCTTAAAATCGATTTGGGTATAATTAGAAATTGAAGATTTTCAATCTTTTCTTGGTATAATCAACAATGGCAAGAACAAAAGGAGCAACAAAGGCACTCAAGGCAAAGACACTTTCGAAAAGGCAACAAAGCCTTCAAGCAAAGAAAGCTTCAATGGCTATGGTGGTTTCTAGTGCAAACTTGGAAGTTCAACAACAACAAGATCCTCCCTTGGAAGCAACAACAACTACAACTCCAGAAATCGCTCAATTACCCAACTATCCGGAGGTAATTTTCATTTTGAAACTCCCATAGGGATACATTTGTCAAGTATGCTAAGAAAGCCATTCTACCACCCAAATTCATATGTGAAGATGCTTTGAACAAATTGGGTGTCCTTAAACAAAAAAAGCCTTCTTTGAAGCCATGGGGTTGGGAAAATTGTTCACTACAAGAGAATTGACATACCCCTCCCTTACCTTGGAATTCTTAAGTTCATTGAAAGTGACTAAGGTAGAGACTAGATAATACATCGAGTTTCACCTTGCCAATGTGAATAGGTGCATCACCTTTGATGTTTTGAGTAAAGCATTAGGCCTTAGTGATACACCATATTATCACAAGATGCCCGAAAAGTATGACCCCGCTCCTCTTTGGGAGGCGATTTCCGGGAAGAAATTTGTGAGCTTTCATGCATGTCACGCTCTATTAGTCCACCATCCGGGCATTAGAGTGTGGCACAAGGTCATCGGGAATACTATAATTGCAAGGAAAGGCACTAATCACTTTACAAAGCTCGATTGTGTTCTACTTGAGTCGGCCTTAAATGTCGGAAGGGAATTCACTAAGCCTTACAATGCTCTAAGGCTTTTGATGGAAAGATGGCTTAATGTTGATTGTGGCAAGGAAGGCACCGCTCATATTGTAAATGGAGGTCTAGTTACTCTCTTGGCCAAGCACTTTGACGCAAATTTCAACAAGGATAACACCTATGTGGCGATCAAAGGGGGTATTCTCATTGACATGGATGCCATGATTTACAAGTACAAATGGGTCAAGCATAACTCTCTTGACACCAACTATGGGTGGCTAACCAATGATGCTAGATCTTTCACTTTGCCTTCCAAGATATGCCGATTAAGTGCTCATCGAACAAACTACCTACTTCCACTCTCCAAGGGCGCCGAGTACATCATCCGTCAACAAAGGGGCGAAATTGAAGAGCCCTCCTCCTCCATTGTCACACCACCCTATCCATTCATATATCAAGAGTTCAAACCCAAAGATGTTGAAGTGGGCAATGACTACATGACTCTACTTATGCAAGAGATGCATAAACAAGCTTACAATGATCGAGTAGATGCATACTTGGCCCAATATCCACCCCTCCTTCATTTAGCTAGGCAAGGACTATTTGATCCTTCATGTCCTTTGCCTAGTTGGGCGGATAGGGAAGTCTTCTTTCCAAGCACATCTAGTGGTGAAAGACCGGGTGAAGATGAGAATGTCGATGATGAGGTTGATGATGATGAGGGTGTTGATGAAGAGGTAGATGAAGAAGAAGAGGCTAATGAATATGATGAAGGAAGTGAGCAAGGAAATGGAAGTGAAGATGAGAGTGAAGATGAGTCCGCTTCTATGGAGGAAAATGATGACAATGATGATATGGTGGAAGACTAGCAAACTTTGGAGGCTCCTACCCTATTGAGGTTTGTCTACTTCTTTCTTTGTTTTCTTTATTTTTATCTTGATCATAGTTTGGAGAGTCCTAGCAACATGAGGAGTAACACCTCGACCCCATTGAGGTGTTCTTTTATTGTTCCCACATGAAAAATCCAAAATGACAATATATAGTTTCATGCATTGCATCTTGTGTGCATGAACTACCCCAAAATTTAAGACATTAGAAATAATGTATATCTCGGTTTGGGGAAGTACATGCATACGCAACGGGAGGTAATCTAAATTACGCTCTCCGTCATAAACAAAAACCCATGCATCATGTAGTGTAGATTAGTATAGCTTGCATTTAGTATAGAAATCATGCATCATACTTGCATAATTTCCTATCATATTGGCCATTGAGGACAATGCCCATATTAGTGTGGGGATGGAAAATTCTAACTTAACTTTTATTCAAAAATCCAAAAAAATCAAAAATTTCGAAAAAAATCAAAAAAATTGAAAAATTGAAAAATCCAAAAACAAGTTCATTTCCTTTGTAGTATAGACTTGTATATATTGTTTGTATATATTATGTTTGTCTATCCTTGTTCACATTGATCGACTACGCCACATCCGAGACATGAGGATATTGAAGACCGCATGGTATGATCTTTCCAATCTCTTTTTTCCTCTTTATGTTAATGACTATGTGGTTTTATTTTGATTGATGCGGTATAAACAATGTGAATTTAGGACTTGCATTTAGATTGTATGGCATATTAGTTGGTAGAATCATATGCATTAGGATGTATATATGTTAGTTGCATCATGGCATGTAGTTTGCATGTTAGAAAAATTTTGCGAAACCGTCTACTTGGGAAGCTTGACAAGTGTATATAGGCCCTAGTAGATGTTTTTTCTTCTTAAGACATTGTTTGTTAGAATACTTGTAAAACACCCTAGGATGTGTCATGCTAGTATTCTTTGACCCATGGATTAAGGCCTAGTCAAGAGTACCTTGTGGAGTGATAACTCCTTGGCTACCGTTTATTCCAAGGTGACCCTTGAAACCATGCATCCATCATCCATGTTCTACCGTACATTTTTGTCATCAAAGGGAATGGGCACAAAAAGAAATTGATTTGAGTTCAAGAAATGAAATGAAAAGTGAAAGAAAGTTTGCAAAATGTATCAAGTGAAAAGAGGAGAAAAAATAGACTCCTAAAGCTTCAAATATAAGCCACCCTCACTACATATGGGGTGACTTTGAAAATGTTCAAAAGAAAAATGCAAAAAGTTGAAAGTTGTCAAGTATTGAAATGCCAAAAATCAAAAGAAATGGCAAAAATAAAATGTTCTCAAATGTTATATGCCATAAGAAATTCGGGGGAAAAACAAACAACAAAGCAAATTCCCAAATGAAACTCAAATACTATCGATCCCTTTATCCATCGTATCCATTTTTGTGCATGGTAGAGAGGGGACGACCTTCTTCTTGTCTAGGCAAGAGGTGGAATTCCGCGATCCTCCAGTGTTTCTAACACCATAGGGAGTCTATTCTTGACAAAAGCATTTAACGATTGAGGACAAAGGTACCCTAGCTTGACACAATTTGGAGGTGATTTATTGGTATCCTTCTAGGCTTAGTAGTTTGAAGAAATTGCATCTATGAAGGAGAGTGTACCCTTGAATTGCTTCCCTTGTAGATAATTTCTGACACTTAGATGAGGAAAGTGGCTATTCATTTTTGTAGATGCATCCATTACTTGTTTTATGTGCTTTAATGATTGGATGTGTCGCCATTTTGGCAAGACCCACCTTGCCTTGCAAGAAGGCATCCTACCTCATGGTTGTCTTGTTGTGAGTTGAAGGGGCGGAGTGAGACCCGCTAATTATCTCATATCGGTTATGCTATTAGGTTAGTTTAAATAAAGGTCTAGTTTTAGTCACCTCTTTACTCGGGACGAGCAAAGGTTCGGTTTGGGGATATTTGATGTGACCATAATTTGAGCATATTTAGTCCCCGAATTAGCCTTGTTCCCATGCTTTTTAGTGCATATTTGGGTCATTTATTGTCTTTAGTCCTTTGTTTTGCATATTCTTTGAGGTTTTGATCCCTTGGTAGGAAAGGAGTGCAAACCTTGCATTTTCATGGCAAAATGAAGCTAAATTGATTGAATTCAATGACCAAGCATCAAAGAGAAGACAAGACTAGAAGGCCTTTGTACATATTTTAGTAGATGGGCAATGATGAGAAAAGATCCTTGCATCCCCGAGGAAATCCTCAAGGATTGTATGAAGAGAAAGGAAGAAGCTGATCTACAATCCGAGCGGATTGCCCACAATCCGCCCGTCCAAGACAAGCAATCCGAGCGTCTTCCTCAGAAGGCCGCTCGTCCAAAACCACCACAATCCGCCCGTCCACCCCACAAATCCGCTCGTCCAAAAGACCCACAATCCGCCCGTCCCGTGCTCTGGACGCTCTGATTGTGTGACAGCTAATCGGTCTTCTACTTGTTTTATGAAGGATGCGCATACCTCGGGAAAGACTAGCAAAAAGGAGACTCGCATATTTTTCTGAGAGGAGCGATTCCTCAAGGACTTAATCGTCGTTTAAGCCCTTAGTAAACCCTAATTTGTGTACCTAATCCCCACTATAAATACCCCATTAGTCTAATTAGATTATCATGTTCTTCTTAGCAATCTCTAGTGTAGTCTATATCAATCTAATCTCTCTTTAATCTTGTAATCAACATTTAATCAAGTCTTAATACAAATCTCATTTCCTTAATCTCTCTTTTGTTCATCTTTCATTTTGGGTAATTGAAGATTATTTGGGTTATTATTGGGAGATTGACAACCTTCCAATCAATCATCAAGTACTTCTATTATTCATTGCTTTATTATTGGAATCATTAGTAGGTATAATTCTCTTAATCCCTTTTAAATTATTGTTGATCATCTTCATTTATTCATAATGTTTTACTTTGTTGGTATGATTGACAACCTTGCTAGCATGTTCAACATGATAATGAGTGAGTAGTTTTCTTAGCTAGGGTTAATGGGTAATTAGGGGAAACCAATATGGGGGATGATTCATGCTTAAATTAATATGTTTTCATAGTTTATTTGCTTGCTTGTTGTGATCTCAACTTATGCACATGTTATGTTTGATGAAATGCGAGCCTATGAATCCTTGCATTTTTTACCCATCACCTATCTTTTCAATGAGACTTGTAAGACATAAACCAACTCGAGTCTCATTAGACCATGCATATAGTTGAGTAGGGAAGATTAAGTCGACTTGTAGGTGTTGTACAATCTAATCGATTCGGCTCCGGGACCCAAACTTTCCTAGGATTGTAAGATATAAACCAACTCGATCCATTAAAACAATAATTGCTTGCTTATAATTTGAGAATATGTTTGTATGATCAATTCCCATGAATCTCGTATGACCCCATGACACCCTAGTGCCTTTTATCAATTGTTTACATCCCTTTTTAATCATCTTGCTTGTTTACTTTCATTGCTATTTAGTTTAGTGATCTTCTACTTCAAACCCCAATTTGTGACACCCCTAGACACCGCTAGTTGCAATTGAAAATCTCATCTCAATTCCCGTCCCTTGGGATCCGACCTTTACTTGCCTCTTTACTAATTGTAGATTTGTTTGTGGAGTTATAAATAGTGTTTTGGTCTAGGTGCTCCTAACGACAAGTACCGAAAACTAAACCTCTTAAGAGAGTCCGACCAACTACCGAGAAGGAACTCCTTACCATTGTCTATGCACTAGACAAGTTCCGTTCCTATTTGCTTGGATCAAAAGTGATTGTTTTCTCGGATCACCGTGCTCTTAGACATCTCTTGATAAAGAAAGAGGCAAAGCCAAGATTGTTGAGATGGATTTTGCTACTCCAAGAATTCGATTTGGAGATAAGGGATAAGAAGGGAGCCGAGAGTGTGGTAGTGGATCACAGGTCAAGAATTCGATTCCACAATGATGAGGGAGAGACACCGATCAATGACTCTTTCCCCGATGATATCTTGGTGGCCATCCATTCACAACTTGAGAGGCATACCACACCATTGTTCGCCGACTATGCCAATTACATTGTTGGAGGAGCTCTTCCTCCAAACTTAAACTACAATCAAAGAAACAGATTCTTGTTATTTTTTTTTTTTTTTTTTTGACAGCTGTAAAGAAAGTTTTTTACATAAAGCACCTATGACTCGATAGGTCCGGTGCTAATACTACATTATTGATACAAGAACTTAAACTTAAATTAGGGGCGGGGTTACTTAACACACGAGGTTTCTTCAAAGAGTTGTTGGAGTAAAACATTGAGGATGTCGGTCCTTTTCTTTTCTTCAGTAATTGAGCTTTAGGAGAGTACCTGCAACAAGACACACTCACGTTACGAGAACGTGGAAATTTACCTGGGTAGATATAAACATTGCGTCTTGGATATTCTTCTCTTCGGCTTTGCATTTTTGTTGATTGTCTTCTAGCATGAAACACTTTAGGAACCTTTAACTTCGATGATGTGAAGACGAAATATGGAGGTTGATGAGAATTAACACCATATGAGCCACATAAATCCTGGTGATTGAGGAGCTCAGAGGAAAAACTTGGAGCAGCTTTCTCATAAGCCAGGTCACAATCCATAGGCTTGATAGAAATCATAGAAGGTAAAGGCAACACATCACTTTTGGTCCCGTCTGCCGCAGTTGTCAGAGTACCAGCCCGCAAACCTTTCGTCCTTTTTCGTCTTTTTCTTTTCTTCTTATGGGAAGTGACTGAACCTCTATCAGGCTCCTTGATATATGGTTTTGGTTTAAGAACTCGAATTTGTAGAGTTGACAAATGTGATTTCTGGAAAAAACTCACTTTCTTACCCTCAAGAAGTTTTTTATAAGTACACGAATCAATCTTTAGTACGGAGTGCCCTCCTCCCTTTTTACTAAACTGAAACATTTTCTTTCCCACACCATGAGGATCCCTGTTCAATTCATTGTTAGGACCATTCTCATCCAGAGAATTAACCATAGCACACCCATCAAAATTACAAGAGACCTCACTTGATGAAGATGAAACATCAATAACACAAGATTGTTGGTCCGAAACAAGCTTATCAGTATCAAGCTCCATATCACACTTCTGAGTCACACACGATTGGGTAAGATTTTTTCCAGAGGTATCATGATAACTACTAAGACCAACTCTAGAGTTACTATCAGAACAATTATCGGACTCTCTCATAGCTTTCAAAGGAGGCTCATCATCTTGAACCTGAACTTTACCCTTTCCAGTTGGATCTTGTAGGGGATGGTCAACAATGTTCCTCTTCCCATTCGAATTAATTGCAAGACAATTCTTAACTACACACAATTCCTTAAGAATGTCCTTATTCCTAGGCTCAACCAATAAAGCCGCTTCTAAATCAGATTTAGCTTCTAAGACCTTATTCAACTTCATAAAAGCCAATCCTCTTCGGAAGAGAGCCTTAACATTATGGGGGAAAAAAGATAAGACTATAGAGCAATGGTCCCTTGATGCCTCATATTCAAAAAGCTTTAAAGCACAAGCGGCTAAATTTAAATTCAAAGAAACCGCAAGATCAGACAAAGAGTTAGTATCATAGTTACCCTCCATACCAACAACAAGACTTAGGAGCTTACAAGCTTCATCATAGCAAGACGCAGCAGCTTTAAAACAATTCTGTTTGTAAAGATTATTACCCCTAGCCTTCAAATCCTGTACTTTATGGATGGGAGAACCCTTTGTTTGCAGAATACAATTCATTATATCCCATCCCTCATCCTCAAAAAAATCATCATCTAAATGAGAACAAGCAAATGATTGGAGAAACTTCACACATATCCGATCGGAATCCATACCAGCAACCACTTCAAATTTATACCAACAACTAAGCAAACAAAAGCTAGAAGAAACCCCAACCAGCGAACCAGTACCAACAAAACGATAATACGGTAATTAATTACCACCCCAGCCAAGAGACATAAAGAAACAGAAGCTTAATGTTTATTTGAGCAAGACGAAGCTATTAACTATTTGAGCGAGACGAAGCTATTAACAGTCGCAAATCACAAGGGAAAATGAAATCACCGGTAGAGATGCACGAGGTGAACTGAAGACAAGCGCTCCAAGAAATCGCACCCCTTGAAATTAATCGCGATCACGATCGAAAAACCAGTCGACTAACACTGCAGCGGTAGTGTTGCACGAACGCAGCCCACTGAAGGAAAACGTATCAAGGAAACCGCACTACTTGATGGTAATCGCGATCTTGATCGAACACCAATCGACCTTGAAAGCAAACAGCTGACCGGAAGTCCAGCACAAACCCTTGTAATTGCAACAATGAGAAATTACTACGATCAAAGATGAGGAAGTTCGGCTCGCCGGCGACGGAAAGGATGAAAGTGTTGGGAAACGCGGTCGGCGAGCCGACGATCAGGCCGATAAGGCTAGGTTTTAATATAGGGAAAATTATCTCTCCTGGAACTTTCTCTCTCTACAAGCACTTTTAACCCAAGAGACGTTATAAGTGTTGGTCGCCATACCCCAATGGGAAGTTCAAGGTATTTTAGAAGGATGCCATTCATCACCTTATGGAGGACACCATGGGGCACGAAGAACTATTGCTAAAGTCCTTCAATCGGGCTTTTTTTGGCCTACCATGTTTGAAGATGCTAGAGAATTTATTCTCCATTGTGATCCTTGCCAAAGAACCGGGAACATTTCTTGGAGAAATGAGATGCCACAACGAGGAATATTGGAGGTAGAAATTTTCGATGTATGGGGAATTGACTACCAAGGACCATTTGTATCATCTCAAGGAAACAAATACATTCTTGTAGCCGTTGATTATGTATCAAAGTCGGTAGAAGCAATTGCTAATCCAACCGATGACGCCAAGACGGTTACTAAACTTCTAAAGAAATTAATCTTCCCAAGATTCGGAGTCCCTAGAGCAATCATTAGTGATGGAGGAACGCATTTTCATGAAAAGAAGCTCACATCTCTTTTGGCAAAATATGGTGTTCAACATAGAACCGGCTTGGGATACCATCCTTAAACAAGCGGTCAAGTTGAAGTTTCAAATAGAGAAATCAAACAAATTCTTGAGAAGGTTGTCAACAAGACTCGTAAGGATTGGAGTATGAAGCTTGATGATACTCTTTGGGCTTATAGGACGGCCTATAAGACTCCCATAGGAGCCTCCCCTTACAAGCTAGTCTATGGAAAGGCATGCCATTTGCTAATTGAGCTAGAATACAAAGCCTTTTGGGCAATCATAGCTCTCAACCTTAATCTCAAGTTAAGTGGTCAAAAGAGGATAATGCAAATTCAAGAGTTGGAGGAATTCCGACTACAATCCTACGAAAATGCAAAGATCCACAAGGAAAGGACAAAGTTGTTTCATGACAAGAGAATTAAGCAAAAAGCCTTGCACAAGGGAGACAAAGTCCTTCTATTTAACTCCCGATATCGACTCTTTCCCGGGAAGTTAAATTCAAGATGGATGGGGCTTTATCTGATCACCGAAGTGGGAAAATATGGCGACTTTGAAATAAGGTCGGAAGATGGAAACAAGTTCAAAGTTAACGGCCAAAGGTTGAAACCATATTATAAAGGAGCATTCATCGGAGAAGTAGAGGTCATCTGCCTCGAGCCTCTCCCACCATGAAAGGACCATCAAAGAGATAGAGTTTGGTGGAGTCCTCTCCAAACCACCATTTGTAAATATACTAACTCTTCTCACTTATATTTTTAACTTTATTGCTTTTACATATAATTTCCATAAAGCATGATTTTTGACATGAGAGTTGGTGAGGGAGTGTTACTAACTCATTTGATGAATGAAGGATTTAGCAATTCAAGTGTGGGGAAGCACTCTTATCAAATGAGGAGAAAGACGAACAAAAAGGAGGAAACCCACACAAGCAGACCTGAGCCCTTGGGAACTGCGGACGATTCGCCCGTCACGAAAAAGATCCGAGCGTCTTAGTTGTAGGACGCGGGTCTTGGTGGAGTTGGAATTGAAAAAAAAAGGGTCTGCCGCAAAATCTGCGCATATCACACACAGGACGAGCGTCCCAGGCCTTGAGCCGCCCATCTTGAGAAAGATCTGAGCATCCTGGCCTGCTACAAATTGATGATTTCTCGTTGTTTATAAATTTGCACGTCCTCAGGAGAAGTCGAGCGTCCCCAGAAGAGATCCGCTCGTCTTGAGAGCAATCCGCGCGTCCCAGCACGGGTTGGAAACTCCAGAGTGCACTGACTGAGGATCCGAGCATATTTAGCTCGATCAGCCCATCCCGAGCACGGCCCGAGCGTCTCCCTCTTGTGCCGCTCTCCTATTTTCGACAAATGTAATCTTTTACCCACCACACATTTCATGACACTTCATCCTTCTTTCCTCTATAAAACATAAAATCCCCTTCCATATGACTCAAAACACATCAAAAAGCAACCATTTACCTCTCTAAATTAAAAACCCCCAAAACATAGGGTTTCAAGAAGGATCTCAATTACAAAGAATATCCTCATCTTCAACAAGCAAAACTTCAAGATCTACTTTTAAGATGAGATCAAGAGGGTCCTTGGCTAGAGAAAGAAGAAGACTAAGAGTAATAGGAAGCTCCTCAACATCTCACCTCAACACATTGAGGAGAGAGAATGAAGAAATAGTTGATCTTTCAAGACTTAATGAGTTCTCCAGCATAGAATTCGTCAATGATGTCCAAAGACTCGTCTTTCATCGTCTCCTTGGTAAGAACATTCTTCCTACTAAATTCATTTGCCATGAGACATTAAGGAAACTAGGCAACTATCATCAAACCGACTGTCACACCCTCATTCATTGCGGAAAAGTAAACACGTAATTCTAGAATAAAACTGCATGGATATGTTTGTAATAGGTTCATTTGGGTAAAAACCTGTAATTTTTAAAACCTGAACCTGTTATAAAGATATTCAAATTGAAAGGTGTCAAAACATACAAGGTCTAAATAGAAGTTTCATAACATAACCATCGCTAAAGTCGCGAATAGCAAAGTTATACAACCAAATGTAAAGAGGGAGACATATGTCCCTAAAATGTATGTGACACAAAAACTCGTATAAGAGTCTCTACAAATAAAACCAAATCTAAGTAAGTCCCAAGGTTACTTTGCTCGCTGGCTCGTCCATGAACCCCATATAAGCATCACCATACCTGTCGATCGCATTTTATACAAATACGAAAGCCACAGTCAGTGGGGAGTAACTCCGAGTTCTCCCAGCCATGAAATGTCATAATTAATATAACATGTAAACATAAGAATATGAATATGAATAACACATAGCCTTAGCATATAGATGCTAGACAATCGTACTTATCATGTGAACAACAATATAACAACACGTAGTCCTAGCATGTGAATACTAAGCCGACTCATACTACACTATCATGTGAATCACATAACATCCAGGAATCCAAACTCTATCAACCATGGCCGGCTTGCATCTCACCTTCTATGATTCATAGAATCATCAAACAAGAAAGGACAATATATCTAGAGACAGGCATAAGTTCCTAGTACAGTCAATAGTCACTCTGTAACTCGAGTCTATACCACGAGGTAAGGTAAACACCCAAGTCCTAAACCTGCGCAGACCTAGCGACATGCGGAAAACTACCGCATCCAAGACCCATGATAACAACACATGAGTACCCCTAAGGAGTCCACCAAAGGGTTGGCTAGTACTTAAGCTGACTACATACTTCTAAGAGTACGTCAGGAAGTCATACCCTAACTTGGATATAAACCCACCAAGCTAAGACACAAAGGCTATTAAGCGGTGAACATACATTCGTCAAAGACTATAAGGGCCTATCTATGACGAAGGCCGAAATACTCACCTAGGACCTAGTCCCAGCTTGAATACTTTAGCCCACACCACACAAGACAAGTAGGACACCCAATTAACCATAAGAGGGGCAAAGAGTCCAAACTTGCACACACAAATGATAATACACACCCTAGCATATGAAAGGCTACGCAAGAGCATATTCCGCTGACAATCCAACAATATCTCCAATATCAATAATAATCCAAATTCCAGCTAACCAACAGTACCATAATCCATGAGAACAAGCTAAAATGACAAAGAGGCAACAAGACTCAAGCATAAGGCATCCAAAGCATCCAACAACCAATATGTGAAATGATAATCACAAATATCAAGGTATCAACATAAAACATCCAATAACAACCAATCTCACCTCAAAGACAAACCCTCGACCCGAGTCCCGCGACGGATCATCGGTCAAATCGAGGCTGGCCGGTTTAAACCTAGCTTGACCAAACTCATTTGGTCAAATTGGGCCAGCTCAGAGTCTTGGTCCATTTTGGCCCACATCACAAAATTTACCACAATGTCATACTCTTGCCATTTTTAATTTCTATCATGTGAAAACTATTGACATAGAGAAAATATGCCAACTTATAAAATAACCAATTCAACGGAAACATTAGCTTAAACAATTTCCTACATGCCAAAATACCAACATACTTCAAAACATGAACCATAGGCCAAAACATCAAACAATGGACCCAAGACCCGACCCAAAGTGACGGGTCAAAATCCGGGCCGGACCCACAGGGCCGGACCCACCGGGCCTGCCGGGTCAACCGCGCCCTTTTCCGGGCTGTTTTGGGAGGTTTTTCCCCCCTTTTCCTTTTTCCCACCAAAATCCGTTTCAAGCTCAATTTAATACCGTCTCAAGCAACAATCAACAATATTCATTCCGTTTCAACACTTCAACATGTGAAAAACAACATATTTAACAAACTTTAACAACAAGAATTCATGTGAAAATTAAAGTTAACATGTTATTAATAACATAAGCATCCAACACATCATAAACAACACTAATGTGACATTAAATCGTCGAGTAACTCGGAATAGTTACCTTAAGCTAGCAAAGAGACAAGTAATAACTTGAAAAAACTTCTAAAACCCAAAATTACTCTTCATCTTCAACAACATATGAGTCACCTAACTCATCTTCAAATTCTTCACCTATAAGAACAACAAAAACACAATTATTAAGCTTAAATTCGAAACCCTAAAAAGATAAGACCCGAAACGAAATTGGAGGAAATGAAAATAAAGCTTACTAGTAGATGAGCATTGAAGAGAGGATTCCAAATATATAAGTTTTATGCAAATTGGTGGAGAAATGAAGGATTTATGGTGGTTTTAGGGATTGTAACGAGGATTTTTGGTGGGTTTTTGGTGTTTGACAGAAGGAGGAGATAGATTGAGAATGGAGGAAATGAAAATTGGAAGAGGAGACAAATGGAGGGAGGTTGGGCGGTCCAAATGGGCATGGGATGGTTGGTCAATTGTTTACGTTTTGGGTTTGCTTCGACGGTAATTAGAAATATTCGTCGAACGCGATTTCCGAGAATATTAAAGTTCTTAAACACGATTTTACTAAAAGATTAAATACTCATATGCCCAACATCAAAACTCGTTTAGCCAACGACCGTAAGAAATGGGAAAATCCCAATATTACGACTTTTATCAGAAATCTATTTTATCAAAGTAAAAGGTTTAAATATAGTTTAAATTACTTTTAAACATTTCTAAACTATCAAAAGTGATTACATTACTTCAAACTAAAATAAAATTATATTTTATCAAATTATTATTATTTCAAATAAATTATTATTAAATTAAAATGGATTAAAATATTACTTTTAAAATATAATAAAGGTCTTCAAATTTACGGGGTGTTACAATCATCCCTCCTTTTAAGAAGTTTCGTCCCCGAAACTTAGAAGAAGGAACATTGTATATATGTAGGTCTTTCTCTTTAAATCAATTAATCAACATCTTCAAAACATGAACTTATGAAAATATACGTGTCCTTTCAATTGAGCGAAAATATCCTCGTCGGTCGCCCGAGAACACCAACATTCCAAATCAGAACAAAAATACATTTTTACGCCAACAACTGAGAAAACTAATTATCGGGCGTCTCCAATAACGAGCCTTAACACTCATTGACGTTAAAACCAGTGGGAAAACATTAAAACATTTTCAAAAACCTTTAGTTCGAAACTCTTTAATAAGGATAATGACTCCACTAATCATGACTAAACTCTAACTACGGCTCTTATACAACTAAGCAATTACTACTAACGCGGAGAATATTCCAGGGAAGGAGAGGAACACTCGAAAGGATAGCTAAAACTCACAAGGATTAGATAAAGGAACGGAAAGTACCTTACGAGAAGAGTTCAGGATATTTAGCTAACATAGAAGATTCACGCTCCCAAGTTTCTTCTTCGACATTTCCACAACGCCAAAGGATACGAACTAGGGGCACCACTTGGTTTCTAAGTTGCTTGGTTGCCCTTTCGAGGATTCGGATCGGCCTTTCTTCCAAAGCCAAGTTAGGTTCCAAATCTGGGATTTCTTCTTGAATAACATGGCTCGGATCACTAATGTACTTCCTCAACTGAGATACATCACTACTACAGATACAGGCTATAACAACGGTCAAAAACCGTTGTTATATAAAAAAGCGGACGTTGTTAAAGCGTCCGTTGTAGAAGGTTTTAACAACGGTTGGTTTACTTAACGAAACCGTTGTTAAAACTATTAACAACGGTTTTATGTATAAAAACCCGTTGTGGAAAGTGTGACTCAATTTTGGGGGGAAAGTTATAACAACGGGTTGTAATATACAAAACCGTTGTTATAACTAAAGACAACGGGTTGTTTCGCAATAACCGTTGTTGTTTGTTCTTAAAAAATAAAAAAAAATTAAATTAAATATTACTAGATGCATGCATAATTACGGCCTGTTAGAATTCCGATGCATGCATTATTACTGACATCACTGTACATATGAACGGATAATATGGAATGAGAAGGGTTAGTAATAGGATTTGAAGCAGCATTATTGAGAGATATGATGATGATTATTATGGCACAACTTCCTAACATATATATTAATTAAAAAGCAATTAACTCAACCCACACATTGCTTAGTATAAATACATTGCATATCTCAACTAACATTTCCATTATCTCATATATTCATCTCCAAACTCTAACTGTTAAAACAAACTCTACTTAATCTTTCAAATCAAACTCAAAAAACTCTAACAAAATGAATGATTTCATCCTAAAGACTCTTACCATGATCGAGAACAACAACAACTTCATCCGCCGGTTCCTCCATATTGAGGAAAGTTTCAGGAGCTACCTTGCGGAAGCTCGATCCGCATCAAGCACGCCAAAGAAAATGGCTTGACGGAGCAAAGCAGCGATTGCGGTTGCAGCTATATGACGATATAGCAACTGCTGAACGGAACCTCCAAATAGCCAAGGAGGAGAGGACGGATACGATAGAGCACAATAAGATCCTCCATGAAAATATAAGAATTGCATTTTTACATATGTAATTTTTTTTTTAATTTATGTATTTATAAATATATATATATATATATATATATATATATATATTAATTATGTTTATCTTACTTCTTCATCTTGCTTCTTCATTGTTTTAGTAACTAATTATGCGAACAATACTTAAACAAATAACATAATGGTCGATAAAAACACATACATGCAAAAAAAATAAATAGAAAAAGAAAATAATGACGATGAAACTAACAGTGACGGCGAGATTTACCTGATAAATACAGAACGTAATAGACGATGAAATCACAGTGACGGCGAGAAGATAAAGCGACGATGAGAAAGAGAGAAATAGAGAAAGAGAGAAAGAGAGTGTGTATGTGTTTTGTGTTTGTTTGTCTGCTGTTTTTGTGTTTGTGTTTGTGTATTAAGGGTTGTGTTTTGTGGCTGCGAAGACTTGTTTGTGTGGTTTATAGTATGGAAGGTATTGACAACGGTTATTAAACAACAACCGTTGTGAAATATGTTTTAACAACGGTTGTAAAAAACACCCGTTGTTAAATAAGTTTTAACAACGGGTTTCAAAAATAACCGTTGTGATTACTTTTCACTAACTTTGCGCCAATTTTGCGCCAAATTATTAACAACGGTTGTGCATGTGTGACCCGTTGTTAAAACTAATAACAACGGTTTTAATAACCATACCCGTTGTAATTGATTTTAGTAAAATTCGCGCCATACATTCTACAACGTCTATTGTGATTTTCGTGAATAATCGTTGTTAAAGGGGCGTTGTAGTTGCCTGGATTTGTAGTAGTGCATAGAAGACATTATGGACCTTGCTCAAATTCGGGGGCAACTCTAAACGGTAAACCACGGGACCAATCTTCTCAAGTACACGGAAAGGTCCAATGTATTTGGGACTCAGCTTTCCTTTCACACCAAAACGTTTCACCCCTTTCATAGGTGACACCTTAAGGAATACTCGATCATCAACCTCAAAGGCAAGTGGTCGACGATGGGCATCAGCATACGATTTCTGTCGGTCTTGAGCGGCTCTCATACGCTCTCGAATGATGTGAACTTGATTGATGGTCTCAGTCACCAAATCGGGTCCCAACACATGAGCATCTTGGACTTGATCCCAACAGACCGGATTACGGCACTTCCTACCATACAAAGCTTCATATGGTGACATCTTGATAGAAGTATGATAGCTATTGTTGTAGGAGAATTCAACAAGAGGTAACCACTTATCCCAAGAAGTGTGGAAGTCTAAAGCATAAGCACGGAGGAGGTCCTCTAATGTCTGGATAGTCCTCTCAGTCTGTCCATCTGTAGCGGCATGAATAGCGGTACTCATCAGTAGTTTACTACCCATGGCTTCTTGCAAAGCAGTCCATAAACAGGAACAGAATCTCGGGTCACGATCTGAAACTATATCCTTAGGCACTCCATGGTAGCGTACTATCTCCTTCACGTAGGCACCAGCTAGGACATCTAATCTCCATGTCTCCTTGATAGGTATAAACCTAGCACATTTGGTCAATCGATCTACAACCACCCAAACCGCATCTTTTCCGCTAGCAGTCTTAGGTAAAGCTATCACAAAGTCCATGGACATGGACTCCCATTTCCAAAGGGGAACATCCAAAGGTTGTAGCAAACCCCCGGGTTTCTGATGCTCAATCTTCACTTTCTGACAGGTAAGACACTTGCTAACATACTCTAGGACATCAATCTTCATCCTAGGCCACCAAAACTGTAATCTCAAGTCTTTATACATCTTGTCACCACCAGGATGAATAGAGTAAGGAGAAAGGTGAGCTTCATCAAGGATCTTCTTCCTCAACTCAGCTACTCTCAGAACATACATCCTACCTTGGTAACGAAGGTATCCATCACTATCCACCACATAATCCTTAGCTTGACCAAGTTGGATTTTTGCTTGAATGGACTTGAAAGTAGCATCCTCAGGTAGGCAAGTACGGATCTCACGGTAAAAGTCGGGTTCTGCACTCAAGGCACTAAGATAGTCAAAGCCCTTCCCAATAAGGCTTATCCCTATCTTTTGAAATTTCGTGGTAAGTTCATCAGGTAACACACGGATAGTGCTCAAAGAGTGACTAGTCTTCCTACTCAATGCATCGGCCACCACATTTGCTTTCCCTTCATGATAAATCAACTCGGCATTATAATCATTCACCAACTCTAGCCATCTTGTTTGCCTCATATTCAATTCTTTCTGGGTAAAGATACACCTCAAACTCTTATGATCGGTATAAATGCGGCAATGAACTCCAATAAGGTAATGCCTTCATGTCTTCAAGGCATGTACCACGGCGGCTAATTCAAGATCATGAGTCGGATAGTTCACCTCGTGAACCCTCAGTTGTCGAGAAGCATAAGCAATAACCCTTCGGTTTTGCATCAAGACACAACCTAGGCCATGCTTTGAAGCATCACAATAAACATCGTAGTCCACACCATCCTCAGGTAAGGTCAACACCGGAGCGGTAGTCAACCTAGTCTTCAACTCTAAGAAGGCATTCTCACACTCATCGGTCCACACATACTTAGACTCCTTCTTCAACAATTGAGTCATCGGTCTAGCTAACTTAGATAAATCTTTCATGAATCGACGGTAATAACCCGCCAAACCGAGAAAGTTTCGAATCTCAGTCACATTTTTCGGACTCTTCCAATCAACAACGACCTCAATCTTAGAAGGATCTACCATAACACCATCTTTGGATATGACATGTCCAAGAAAAGTTACTTGATGCAACCAAAATTCACATTTCGAGAACTTAGCATACCACTTTTGACGATGTAGAATGTCTAAGATGATACTGAGGTGTAGGGCATGTTTTTCATCATTCTTTGAGAAAATCAAGATATCATCAATGAACACCACCACACAGTTATCGAGGTACTCATTAAAGGTACGATTCATTTGATCTATGAAGATAGCTGGAGCATTAGTCAATCCGAAAGGCATCACTTTAAATTCGAAATGACCATATCTCGTGCTGAAAGCAGTCTTAGGAATATCGGACTCACGCACCGGAATTTGATGATAACCCGATCGGAGGTCAATCTTGGAAAAAGTAGAAGCACCACGTAATTGGTCAAAGAGATCATCAATTCGTGGAAGAGGATACTTGTTCTTGATTGTCACACGATTGAGTTCACGATAATCAATGCAAAGTCGCATAGATCCATCCTTTTTTCTTCACAAAGAGGACGGGGGAACCCCAAAGAGAAGCACTAGGCCTAATAAAGCCTTTCTCAATCAAGTCATCAAGTTGAACTCTCAACTCCTTCAATTCGGAAGGTGCCATACGATAAGGAGCTTTAGCAATAGGACCGGTTCCGGGAACTAGGTCAATGGAAAATTCAACATCTCTTTCAGGAGGAATCCCGGGTAATTCATCGGGAAATATATCCTTAAATTCACAAACAATGGGAACATCCCTCAAGGGAGGAAGAGTAGGATAATTAGAAGTAGTCACTACACATAGGAATTCTTGATGACCCTTCTTCAAAGCATTCACCATCTTCATAGCTGAGATCAACTTCACACCTGTTTGCTTTCTAACCCCTTGATAAGATACGCGAGTACCCAAAGGGCTTTTAAGAACAATCTTTTGATCTCGACATTCAAATTGAGCATGGTAAGTAGATAACCAATCCATGCCCAAAATAACATCAAACTCCTCAAGTGGAAATCGAAGGAGATTAGCCGGGAAAATAGATTCCGCTATCGATATAGGGACATCCGAATAAAAATAAGAACAAGAGAAGATGTCGCCGGAGGGTAAAGATATTGATGTACTATCCCCAAGTGAAGGTTCAAGAGGTAATTTGCCGGAGACTTTCATCGATATAAATGACAAAGAAGCACCGGTATCAAATAAAACCAAACAAGGGACAACAAATATTAAGAACGTACCAGTGACTATGTCTGGGTGTGCCTCAGCCTCAGCACGGCTCATCACAAAGATGCGACCTCTCGGCCTCTCAGGAACAGCAGGAGTAGTAGTAGTCTTCTTCTCAGGACACTCATTAGCCTTGTGTCCAGGCTTGTTGCAGGAGAAACACACAAATTGCTTATCAAAGCAACCAATTCCGGGATGCACAGGCTTCTTACAATGATAGCACATACGACCCTTAGAATTTTTGTCGTTGCTAGGAGATAGAACACGAGCACCTTGATTTGCTTGTCCACTCGGAACAAACCTCTTCTTGTTAGGATAAGAGGGGGAAGAAGTAGGCACAAAGGGTCTAGAAGGAGCAACATAAGGCCTAGATGTGACACCCTCATTTATCGCGGAAAAGTAAACACGTAATTCTAGAATAAAGCTGCATGGATATGTTTGTAATAGGTTCAGTTGGGTAAAAACCTGTAATTTTTAAAACCAAAAACGAAACCTGAACCTGTTATAAAAATATCCAAATGGGAAGGTGTCAAACATGCAAGGTCCAAAATAAATCTCATGAATGAAACATCGCTAAAGTCGCGAAACAAAGTTATACAACCCAAATATGAGAAAGGGAGACAAATGTCCCTAAAATGTGTGTGACATAAAAAGTGTTTAAGGGTCATAATAAAATAAAACCAATCTAGGTCCCAAGGTTACTTTGCTCGCTAGCTCGTCCATAAACCCCATATAAGCATCACCATACCTGTCGATCGCATTTTATACAAATACGAAAGCCACAGTCAGTGGGGAGTAACTCCGAGTTCTCCCAGCCACGAAATGTCATAATTAATATAACATGTAAACATAAGAATATGAATATGAATAACACATAGCCTTAGCATATAGATGCTAGACAATCGTGCTTATCATGTGAACAACAATATATCAACACATAGTCCTAGCATGCGAATACTAGACTGACTCATACTACACTATCATGTGAATCACATAACATCCAGGAATCCAAACTCTATCACCATAGCCGGCTTGCATCTCACCTTCTATGATTCATAGAATCATCAAACAAGAAAGGACAATATATCTAGAGACAGGCATAAGTTCCTAGTACAGTCAATAGTCACTCTGTAACTCGAGTCTATACCACGAGGTAAGGTAAACACCCTAGTCCTAAACCTGCGCAGACCTAGCGACATGCGGAAAACTACCGCATCCAAGACCCATGATAACAACACATGAGTACCCCTAAGGAGTCCACCAAAAGGTTGGCTAGTACTTAAGCTGACTACATACTTCTAAGAGTACGTCAGGAAGTCATACCCTAACTTGGATATAAACCCACCAAGCTAAGACACAAAGGCTATTAAGCGGTGAACATACACTCGTCAAAGACTATAAGGGCCTATCTATGACGAAGGCCGAAATACTCACCTAGGACCTAGTCCCAGCTTGAATACTTTAGCCCACGCCACACAAGACAAGTAGGACACCCAATTAACCATAAGAGGGGCAAAGAGTCCAAACTTGCACACACAAATGATAATACACACCCTAGCATATGAAAGGCTACGCAAGAGCATATTCCGCTGACAATCCAACAATATCTCCAATATCAATAATAATCCAAATTCCAGCTAACCAACAGTACCATAATCCATGAGAACAAGCTAAAATGGCAAAGAGGCAACAAGACTCAAGCATAAGGCATCCAAAGCATCCAACAACCAACATGTGAAATGATAATTACAAATATCAAGGCATAGCATAAAACCTCCAATAACAACCAATCTCACCTCAAAGACAAACCCTCGACCCGAGTCCCGCGACGGGTCATCGGTCAAATCGAGGCTGACCGGTTTAAACCTAGTTTGACCAAACTCGTTCGATCAATCTGGCCCAGCTCAGAGTCTTGGCCTACTTTGGCCCAAATCACAAAATTTATCACAATATCATTCTCATGATATTTCCAATTTCTATCATGTGAAAAACGAAAGTAACACATTATCAATCACCTAAACACTTAACAAACACCAAACACAACATCAATGTGACATTAAATCGTCGAGTAACTCGGAATAGTTACCTTAAGCTAGCAAAGGGACAAGTAATAACTTGAGAAAGCTTCTAAAACCCAAAATTACTCTTCATCTTCAACCACATATGAGTCACCTAAAATAATTATGTGAAAGGACGATATTAACGAATTATCGTTATATAAAATATGAGACGGAAATTAATTTAATTATATTTTAAATAAACCGAGTTAGCGCCAAAACAATTTATAAACACGACTAGCCCAAAGTTACTAAATATAGCTAGCCCTTTTATCAAAATTAAATGAGTCCAATAGACTAAATATGTGAAGGAGCAATATTAATGATTTACGTTATATGAAATACGAGACGGATATATATTTATATATATACTCACCACTTATACCACACATACTAATCATCCTATTATCACCCATTTCGACATTTAAATATCGTCCCACGACTGCTTAAACAGTCCGCTCAAATGCCCTTATGAGGCTGCCCGACTGCAACACGCCCAACACCCGAGTCAATATAACCCCCAACCCACGGCTCAAAGGAGCCACCATCACTCGACTCCATTAGACACACGCCGTCCCAAAATGCCAAGCAATACCACCACTGAGGTCGAGTCCAGAACAGGCCGTGACAGCTACCCGCAACCGCCATTCACACCCGTCCGAAAACAGTCCGAAAACAGTCCTATAACCTTCCTTTCCACTACCCAAAAACAGAGCTCAAATAGTCCATGTCACGGCTCCAACACAGAGTCCAACCAGTCCAAAACACATCCCTACGCACCATTGCAAAAGACTATTTTGTGACCATCTTATGACGGAACTTGAAGCATGATTAAGACGGGATTTCTCCCCCACAACCAACCCAATTCACACAAGTGTAAGCACCCAAGATAAGAGCTAACAACTGACTCGAACCAGCGATAAAACCGACACCAAGACCCGTATCACAACTCGGTCTTACTATCTGAACTAGACCGTAACATCCCCCCATAAACCACTTAAAGGAACCCGAGAGCTGCACCGTTCCGACTTGAAAATTCAGCATCAAGATAGCCTAACGCGGCCACGAGCAGCCGACACACGACTACCATTCACACCACCCTAACCTCCACCCCAAAACCGTATAAACGTGCTCTATTTTTACGCCTAAAGAAGCCCAAAATCAAAGCGGATTAAGACGACATACAGAGAACGAGTGAGCTGAACTCTTACCCAACTAAGACACCATTTTCAGATGAAAATAAAGCTAAACCCCATAAAGATCGAGACTTTACTTCAGTCTTCAACTAAAAGGGAAGAAAAACGAGTAACATGGGTCACAAAACCGTGTTTGTCACAAGTTGCCCATTTCGAAAATACAACAAAATTACGACTTTCTTACCTAGAAATGAGGAGGAAGAAGAGAGGAAGCTAATGGTACAAAAATGGTGAAGTTTGGTTGAGAAATGAAGTCGGGATCTTGGTTTGAAAGGTCGAAAATGGCGTCGTACGGGTTGCTTGTTTCGTTGCTGCTGCTGTTGTTTTTACGCAGGAAAAGAAGAAGAAAGAGGGAATTGCAGAGGGGTGTGGGGATTCACGGGTATGTAATACGGAGTACATATAATAATAATAATAATAATAATAATAATAATAATAATAATAATAATAATAATAATAATAATAATAATAATAATAATAATAATAATAATAATAATAATAATAATAATAATAATAATAATAATAATAATAATAATAATAATAATAATAATAATAATAATAATAATAATAATAATAATAATAATAATAATAATAATAATAATAATAATAATAATAATAATAATAATAATAATAATAATAATAATAATAATAATGCCCACACCCTCTTTAAACATCTGCTATAGATCTGGTATTACTGCGGGGAAGGAGGTTGATATCGGTTTGGTTGATGGGCATGGTGGCTCTCTTCGTCCCGCGGATTTATTGCTTTATTCTTGGGACGGGCGTGATGTGTGCGTCGACCGACAGTTCTTCACCTTTGACTCGAGGCGGGTTGGCGATTTTGTGCTTGGGCGGGTTGTCGGCCGATCTTTGCTCGGCGAAAGTGTGCTAAGTATGGGGATTTGTGCGCGATAGCAGGTTATGGTTTCCTTCCTTTCTCCTTCTCTTCACTTGGGGAGGCTGGGTCGGATCTTGTTGCCTTGCTCAAGCGGATCCGGAAATTCTCTGTATCTCAGGATGCGGGGGCTCGGGTGGCCGCTTACATTTTTACTAGACTTAGCTTTGCTGTTGCTAAGGGTGTGGGAGCCCAGCTTGTTTCTCGGCTCCCCACCAATTTCATGTAAACTTTTATTCTTATTTTAATGAAAGCTGCGCGCATCCCATAATAATAATAATAATAATAATAATAATAATAATAATAATAATAATAATAATAATAATAATAATAATAATAAAGGGTAGAGTTCCGGTGAGAACGGGGCTTATCGTGAGAACGGTGAGAACCAATCCCTACCATTCTTCAAACTTCAAAAATGTTGTTGATGGGAATTGAACCCACTACCTCTTGGTTGAAATGCACTTAGTTTTACCACTGTGACACATGCATCTTGTTGTTACTTTTCTATCTCTTTTAATATATATCTTTGTTAAGACCTGAGTTAAAACAATATGTACCTCTAATAAGTATTAAATGTACTTCCAGTTTATATTTAATGTACATTCCTTATAAAATCAATGTACATGATGAGTTAGTTAAGTGTACTTGATAAAAATTGAACATATTTTATGTACTTATGTTAATTATTCTTTGTATCTATACTTTATATTTAATGTACCTCCAATATATATAATGTGTCCCCGATGAGTAAGTGAAATAAAAATAAACAGTTGTAGTAAATATGATATGTAGCTATAATTATTAAAATGTACATTTATTATATATTTCATGTCTCTTCTATATTATTAAAATGTACTTGAATAATTATTGAAACATGCCTTGTAACTAATTAAGATATACATGGTATGTAACTTTAATATTTATTATATGTACCTAAAATATATATTTAATGTGCCTCTTATATAAATAAAATGTACCTAATAAAAAATCGAGTCATTATTGATAATTAATTAAAATAAACATGATATGTACCTTTAATAAGTATTATATGGACCTATATTAAAAATTTAATGTACCTCTCATATACATAAAATGTAAATGATTTATTCATCCGTGCAAGATAATTAATTAAAATAAACATGTTATGAATCTATAATCGTTAATAAATGTACCTATTGTAGATATATTTAATGTACCTCCTAAACAAATTAAAGGTACTTGATGATTTGTTGAAACGTGATTGATAAATAATTTAAATAAACATAAATACTTTGATATGTACCCATAGTTATTATAAGATGTACCTATATCATATGGTCAATGTACACCTTATATATATATATATATATATATATATATATATATATATATATATATATATATATATATATATATATATATATATATATATATATATATATATATATATATATATGATGAACCTAACGAATTAATGATATGAATTTAATAGATAATTGAAATATACATGACATGTCATATAAGAATATATTATGTACCTCCAATGAAAATAAAATGTACCTTCGGCATAAATATATTGTACGTACATTTTTCATTAAAATATTATAACCTATAACAAATGTAAATTTTATAATAATTATGTAAATAATAAGTACAAATTATCATAAGTACATAAGATATTTTGTTCAATCTTTATCAAATATATTTAACTAACTAAGCATTACATTGATTTATACTGAATGTACATTCTATATAAGTTATAAGTACATTTAATAATTATTATAGGTACATATTGTTTTAATTCAGGTCTTAACATACATACATATATCAAAAGAGATAGAAAAATAGCAACAAGATGCTTGTGGCATAGTGGTAATAGCAAGTGCATCTCAACCAAGAGGTCTTTGGTTCAAGCCTCACTAACAACCTTTTTGAAGTTTCACTTAGTGGTTTATCATCTTTGACTACTGGCCGCTAACCATCGATGACCGACCGCCAGCCACCGTCGTTGACCGACCACCATTGACTGTTGACTGAATTTGTCCGGTCGTTGACCGGTGGCGTTGACTTTTCCGACGGGTCACTGAATTTGTCCGGACGTTGACCTTCCTTGACCGGCGGCCAACCCACCGTTGTTGACCGCCATTGACCGGTGGAGTTGACTTTTCCGGTGGTCAATGTTGGTCAATGGATTGGGTTGTATAGGTGGTTGTATAATAGAGTTAATCACAACACTTAGATTAGATTTAATGGTTGAAAAGTGTTCTCACCGTTCTCACCTAATGGGTTGTTCTCATATGATCCCAAATCTAATAATAATAATAATAATAAAGATATTTTAAAAGTAGAGTGTAGGATGTTAGGTGGGTGTGATGTGTTGTCATTATAGGATAGGTCGAGAAAGGTTAGACTCACAAGTGGAAATATGACGGTCTATAGCTAGACGGAAATTGAGACGGAAATTATTATTATTACCGTCACTATTATTGACCAAAAATACGTATACATTTATTCTCATATAAATTATGTCTCAAAATATAATTTAATAATACGTACTTTAAAAATATTCTTTTCATTAAAATCGTGCTTGAAATGAATTAATTAAATTAAATAATTTAAAAATATAAAATAAGGTAATTGAACGGCTATATAAATTTTAAATGTCAAAAATGGGAAATTCGTGGGTGTTACAATCACCCCATCTTTTAAAAAGTTTCGTCCTCGAAACTTGAAAATAGAAATGAAATGTCATATAAAAATAAAACTGGGTTCTTGAAATCGGTAACCAAAACATTAAAAGGTTACTTATCGTAAGAGTCAAAATCCCTTCAAAAGTTTCAAATAAGATTTTTCGACAGGACCAGATTCTCATCAAAGGAACGGAAGTGTTCTCGTTACGTATTAAAGAACATCACATTCCAAATCAAAGATAAGGTCAAAAGGCAAATCATTTGTATAAATCAGAATCAAAATACCTTCAAAAACATTAATGAAGAGTTTTCAAAAATATAAGTCTCATTCATGGAACGGAAATGCTCTTGTCGTGCACACAAGAACGCTAACTTCCCAAGTCAGAGACAAATTTGAAATAAATACTATTCGCCGACAAGCGTAGAACAAGTTATCAAACGTCTCCAATAACTAGTTCTAACATCCGATCAACGTTAAAATCAAAATAAAAAGGCAATCCACTCAAATTTTCTTTTGCGAAAGACAAAATAGAAATGAAGGTTTCACCTTTAAACTAAAAAGGGAGTTAAATTCCTGAAATATAATATTAAACTTTGTCAAAGGCATCATAATTAGATCAAAGTGAATTGAAATTGGATAAAATTTACAAAAATCTCAGGTTTAGCAACTCAAAACCATGATAAGGAAGTCTATACTCAAAGAACAATAAGAGAATTAAATCGAATATCCATTTTCCAAATCTTTACAAGTAGGAAAAATTTTGTAATGGTAACATAAATTTTTAACAACGAACCAAAAATGGTAGTTTGAAATATTTAGAAATTGTGTGAAATGAAAAGTAAGTTAGACATCATAGATACAAGTATGCTAAGAGGGTTCAAGCTTAACCAACAAAAGAGGTATGATGAACTTCCTAGGGATAAGAATTGAAGTCAAATTTACAAGGATGTCAAAGATAGAGTTTCACAAGATACGAGTGTCAAACGTAAAGGAGGAGCAAGATGAAGCGAGGAAATGAGGTATGAACAGTAACGCTTATGATCAAGGAGCAAGGGAAATTAGACAACAAGGAAATGCCAGATACTTAAATCTCAAACAACAATGTCTTCACTCCACTAAGGAAACAAAGGGTAATAACTAGGTCAGGAAATGATAGGAAATTTAAAAAGGGATATATGAACAGGTCAAGATGTGAGACTAAAAGAGTCGAATCATAAAGATAACTAGTTAACAACCAGTACGAGATATTAGAATTAGGGAGGTATTCAAGACAAGGAAATAACGAGTAAACTTTTATACTTAAGAATCAAATCCAACCAAGGTATGAACGAAAGGGAGGGAAACGATTAATGGTACGAAAGAGGATTTTAAGGCTTAATCCATACGCTTCCTATAACTTAAGGTTCTCTCTAACAAGGTCACGCCTATTAGGGCATTGTACCTTCATAACAAAATGACCAAATCCCAAAACAAGGGTCAAGGTAAAATAAACGCTCGCTTAAGGGGTGATAAATCGGTTAGATACTTCTTCCACCTATCTTATCACATATTAGGATTTCCCTAAAGCAAATCTACCACTCAAGTATAAAAGCATCTATTTATCTCAAGCACTCGACACAACCTTAATGTTTTAAAAACCAAAGAATGAATTGACAAAGACTTCTCAACAAAGTTCTCAAGGAACAACTAACATCAAATCACATCACCAATCTATACGGGATTGTTAACATCTAAAAATGGGTTTTCTTCCAAATTCATATTCTAAACTTATCTCATGGTTACTCCTAAGGTGAAGACGCTCAACCTACTAAGCTTTAAAATCCCAAACATAAACAACAAAGCCAAGTTCTATAACTTTAATCACATAGGCAACTCATTCCTAACACAAAGAATTCACCAATCAATTATACTCACTTTATCAAGGATCTAGGTATAAGAACCATCAAGTATGTCTCATCACACTACCTAAGCCTTTCCAACATCAAATCCTCTCAAAACCAGGATTAAGGGTCAAACACAAACAATCTCCTCAAAGGTCATAATTTCCAACCAAGGTCAACATTTCTCAAAAGAAATAGTACTATCAAAAGGCGTTAAGGAAGGATAAGCAAGGAACAAAGGACAAGTTAGGAATTACAAGAGTGACTCACAAGGAGAAAGAAAAGAGGATTTAGAAGAAGGAATAAGCATTAAGAAGTAAAGAACAGGGCAAGGTACACAAAGAATGAGAAACGTCTTGGAGGAAGTAGAAGCATTCTTCAAAGTTGAACAAATCTTCAATTTCTGGCAATAGGCACCATGTCTTGATCTTCACGTTGGTAAGTTCACGGTTATTGATCCAAGGGCACAACAATTATTAAATGACAATCAACAAACATGTTAGTACCTAACAAAGAGCAATCACAAGGAGACTATAACATAAGGTCCTAAGTCTACCCATCCTACCCATCTCTCAAGTTTATTATTTAAAGGTCAAGTTATTTATATTGGGGTGCACAAACGTGCGTCGGGAGCAAATATGCTGTAACACCCCCATACTCCAAGTGCCTTACCAGGACCACTCAGGTATGAAGACATTACCATCTCGGTTACCCGAGGCAATGATAATCAAACAACAATAAAGAAACAATGTTTATTACAAATAATTTAGTGAATAGATACAATCCTCAAAACCAAACCAAAAGTACGATACATGATTCCAAACTAACTGTCTAACTGAAATGTAAATAAACTAAAGGTTACAGCGGAAGACTCCTATCATCATGTCGTGGCATCCCAGCTATCCCAAGTACTCATCTCAATACCTGCTCAATATCTGCTCACCATCCCCGAATGGATCACCGCAGTTTACAAAACAACACCGGGTCGATACTAATCACACAATCAACATAGATAACAATAATAAGATAAACAGACAGCTGAACTGTCACACACACACACACACCACCAATTCCCATCGTCTCAATCCTGACTGTCCACTGGACCAGCCCTGCCAGTGGGGGACCGCAGCCGTACCCACCAAATCCCCGCTCCACATAGTGAGCGATAACCCTGTCCATTAATGTGCACATCCCCTTCCGTGGCGGGTTCCACGAAGGGCGAAACTAGGGCGTGAAGTCACTCCCGCAAGTGACCCCACTCAGCCGAGAACGCATCTCGAGAACCATCAACAGCAATCACAACCACAAACACAGTACAATCATTATATCAAACAACCAAATACAACACATCACCAATATCCCATTATGGGACTAATACGAGTAGGAAATCCTACCGAAAGCACAACAATCGAGACGGTATCAACAAAATGTCAAAAAGCCTCTTCTACCAACCCTCCTCCTATCATATAACACATAGAGGCTACACATCACATACTACACACAAAAACCCCCAATCTCTAAATTAGGGTTTAACCAAATCAAGGGAAAAACAATAAAAAGGGTACGCAGATCTTACCCTCGACGCCAGAACTCAACGATACGAATAACGACAAGAACTCGACCGTCCCGAACTCCGGAATTGCTAAGAATGCGATTAGGAAAATGAATCGTTGCTTTCTCTCTTAAACAGGGTTTTAGGTTTTGTAAAAGTGATTTAAAACAATGACGACGATACTTAAATACCTTAATCGCATAATTAACAAAACCCGAGAAAATTCCCCGCAAAACCGGACACTCGATCGAGTACCCAAGGTACTCGATCGAGTACCCAAGGTACTCGATCGAGTACCCCCTTACTCGATCGAGTACCCCAGCTACTCGATCGAGTACCCAACAGGTCAGAAACTATTTTATTTCGCAACTTACCCTTACTCGACAGAGTAAGGGCTACTCGATAGAGTACCCCAAGACTTATAAATACGGAGTATTACAGTCTTCCCTCCTTAAAAGGAACTTCGTCCCCGAAGTTCAAACCACTACTAAACAAAGGTACTCCCACAACATTCCCGACTCAAAAGCCAAACAAAATACAACATAAGACATGATACTAACCCAACTCATCCCGACAAACATACCGACACTACATATAAAAGGTGTATAAAACTCTTAAAACTGCTCGCGATCATCTCCTACCCCCCTAAAAGAAACAAGGTTACGTCCCCGTAACCATACATACCTGATCAAAGAGGAAAGGGTAACGCTCTTTCATAGCTTCCTCTGGCTCCCATGTAGCTTCCTCGGTCTCGTGGTTAGACCACAAGATCTTAAGCAAAACTGTCTCACCACTCCTAGTCTTTCTAACCTTTCGGTCTAGAATCTGCTTAGGCACCTCAAGATATGATAAGGACTCATCTAGCTCTAAGCTCTATGCCTCTAACACATGTGACGGGTCACTCACATACTTCCGCAGCTGCGATACATGAAACACATTATGTACTCTCTCTAACGCAGCTGGTAAAGCCAGACGATAAGCAACTTCCCCAACTCGCTCTAAGATCTCATAAGGCCCTATAAACTTCTGACTTAGCTTGCCTTTCTTCCCAAATCTCATAACCCCACGCATAGGAGACACTTTCAAAAGAACTTTGTCCCCAACTTGAAACTCTATGTCCCGACGATGTAGATCCGCATAACTCTTTTGTCGATCCTGGGCCGCTCTCATCCGTTCCCTGATCATCTTAATCTGTTCCACCATCTCATGCACCATCTCTGGTCCTAAAACCATCGCCTCAAAGACTATCGTCCCAACAGATTGGACTCCTACATCTCCTCCCATACAAAGCCTCAAACGGTGCCATGCCAATACTGGTGTGATAGCTGTTGTTGTAAGAAAACTCTATCAAGTCCAACCTCTGCTCCCAGCTACCACGAAAATCCATCACACAAGCTCGCAACATATCCTCAAGAGTCTTGATTGTTCTCTCAGTCGGCCCGTCTGTCGCGGGATGAAATGTTGTACTCATCTTCAAAGTTGTTCCCAACGATTCCTGCAACTCTTTCCAAAACCTCGATATAAACCTCGCATCTCTGTCAGACACTATGTCCTTAGGGACTCCATGTAACTTAAGCACGTTCTTTTGATAGGCCATAGCCAATTGTGCCTTAGTCCATGTATCTTTCATTGGAACAAAGTGAGCGACTTGGTCGACGATCCACTATCACCCAAATCATGTTGTTACCTTGTTGACTCTTTGGCAAACCCACAATGAAATCCATGGAAATGGATTCCCACTTCCACTCAGGCACCTCTAAAGACTGAATCTTACCTTGTGGTCTTCTCTGTTCCCCTTTAACTCTCTGGCATGTCAAACAACGGGACACAAACTCAGCTGTCTCTTTCTTCATCCCAGGCCACCAAAACGTTTTCTTCAAATCCTTGTATAGCTTGTCTCCACCGGATGAACTCAATATGGTGTGCAATGCGCCTCTGTCATGATTGTCTTTTTCAACTCCTCGTCATTAGGAACACACCACCTACCATCAAACCTCAAGCTACCATCTCAGATGAATAGAAAACCGACACTGTCCCTTTCTCTACTCCACTCTCCACTCCACTATCTTAGGATCCAAAGCCTCGCTTATCCCGAATATCATCATAAAACTCCGGATGTCTTGTCATATCACCCATGGCATCTCCTTTCCGCATCATATGTATCCCAAAACTCGCTACCTCATCCCTCAGCCTCATCAGGGATAGAGCTGTACACAAGGAATGTACACTCTTCCGACTCAAAGCATCGCTACAACATTGGCCTTCCCTTCATGGTAGATGATTTCCATGTCATAATCACCAATCACTCCATCCACCTCCTCTGTCTCATGTTCAACTCCTTCTGCGTGAAGATGTACTTGAGACTCTTGTGATCAGAAAAATACCTTAAAGATTGCTCCATAAAGGTAATGTCTCCAAATCTTGAGAGCAAACACCACTGCACCCAACTCCGGATCATGAGTAGGGTAATTCTCCTCATAAGGCTTCAACGCCTAGAAGCATAGGCAATCACTTTACCATTCTCGCATTAACACACATCCCAGCCCATTCTTCGAGGCATCTGTATAAACCTCAAAATTCTCGCTCCTTCAGTAATGCTAGGACAAGAGCTGTGGTCAAACGCTCCTTTAATGTTTGGAACGCCGTCTCACAACTCTCATCCCAACGAAACCTGTTCTCTTTCCTCATCAACGCTGTCATCGGTCTAGCTATCTTGGAGAAATCTTTCACGAACCGTCTGTAGTATCCAGCTAAACCCAAGAAACTCCTAACCTCAGCAACATTCTTTGGTGCTTCCCACTTTGTCATTGCCTCAATCTTCGCCGGATCCACAGCTACCCCATCTTTAGAGATCACATGCCCCAGAAAAGCAACTTTCTCTAACCAGAACTCACACTTGGACAGCTTAGCATACAACTCATGATCCCTCAAAGTTTGCAACACGATCCTCAAATGCTCCTCATGCTCCTCCTTAGTCTTAGAGTAGACTAAGATATCATCGATAAACACCACTACAAACTGGTCCAAGAACTGTCTTAAGATTCTATTCATCAAATCCATAAACACTGCCGGCGCATTAGACAACCCAAACGGCATCACCACATACTCATAATGACCATACCTCGACGTGAAAGCTGTCTTTGGTATGTCCACCTCTCTAATCTTCACCTGATGGTACCCCGACCTCAAATCAATCTTAGAAAAGACTGTTGCACCGCTCAACTGATCAAACAGGTCATCTATCCTTGGCAAAGGATACTTGTTCTTTATCGTCACACGGTTCAGCTCCCTGTAATCTATGCACAGCCTCAAGCTCCCATCTTTCTTCTTCACGAAAAGAACTGGTGCTCCCCACGGCGATACACTTGGTCTAATGTATCCCTTCTCTATCAGATCATCCAACTGCTTCCTAAGTTCCTCCATCTCCTTAGGACCCATACGGTACGGTGCCTTAGAGATTGGCCCCGTCCCTGGCTTCAACTCGACGGTGAAATCTATCTCCCTCTTCGGTGGCAACCCCGGAATCTCCTCTGGAAAAACATCCGCAAACTCCCCCACCACCGTATCTCATCCACCGCCGGGCTCTCTATCCAGTCATCTCTCACATGGCACAGATCAAAGGACATCCCTTCCTCGATAAGACTTCAAGGTAACAATTTGCAATCAACTTAACTTTGGGTTTGACTAGAAACCCACGATAAGACACACTAACACCCTTTGGACCTCTTAAGGATACTTTCTTTTGATGACAGTCTATCTTAGCTTTATACTTTCCTAACCAATCCATCCCAACTATCATCTCAAAACCGTTAAAAGGAAACTCTAGCAAGTCTACAGGGAAATCAACTTGCCCCACTACCAAAGATACATCTCTAAACAATCTCCCACACGATACAGACTCACCCGAAGGTATGAAAACTTGCTCACTAACAGGCTCATATACTCTCAAACCCAACTGTTTTACATGACTCGAAGACACAAACGACTGAGAAGCCCCCGAATCAAACAAAACAAAGGTAGGAATACCATTAACAAGGAATGTACCGGTGATAACGTGCGCATCCTCCTCAGCTGCCTTCTTCTCTATCATGAATAACTTGCCATCGGTCTTCTCGTCCACCTCCCGGACAAGATCTTGGGCCGATGCGGTCGGCTTAGCACCCGACCCTTGATTGTTGTTGTTGTTCGTCGGTGTTTTCGATAAAATTACCGCCGTTGCGGTTGCCTCCACTGCAACTCGGCTCCCCGGTTCGGCCATGATCCAGCCGGTCTGTTGCTCGCGAAGCTCTGCGCAGGTCTCTGGAAAGATCCCGGTGCACTTGTGCACTCATGTCTCTTGTGGCCTACACCACCACAACCATAGCAGGTCACTCCCCAACTATTACTCACACTTCCACGGCCACGCCCAAAGGAAGTCCCAAAGACTAAACCCGGACCCGGAAGAAAATCCTTTAGGCGATTGTGGTTGCCTTTCTTGTGATTCGATTGGCCACCACCCTCGCTCTCGGACTTTCTCTTCTCACCACCTGACCTCTCCCGAGCCATCTCCACCAACCTCTCCGCTCTCCCGGCTCTCTCATAAGCTTCCTTAACATCGCAAGGATCCCCACGGGTAACTTATCCATAATCTTGGTGGTCAACCCCCTCTCAAACCTCAATGCCAAATTCTCCTCACTCAAACCCATGTCTTGACATACCTAGACTTCTAATTGAACAGCCTGTAGTACTCACCACGACATCTCGGCATCATCTTAAAACCATCAAACTCTTCTCTCATCTTACTCCTCACATGCTCCGGTACAAACTCCTTCCTCACAACCTTACGAAACTCCTCCCAAGGTATAGCAGGTAAGCCTTGGCTTGCATATATCTCCCTAGCACTCACTTTCACTGAATCCCACCACTTGCCTGCTGCCTCCCTCAGATAGAACGCGGCCTGTTCCACTCTCATCTCATCAGGACAATGAACCAAGTCTAAGATGTTCTCCATCTCTCTCAGCCAACTATCAAGAAGGTTAGGTTCCCCAACCCCCTTGTATTCCTTCGGGTTAAACCTCGCAATATAGAGGCTGATTTTAGAATGATCAACCTCCTTCTCCTTATTCTTATCCTTGTCCTCATTCACTCTCTTCAGGGTCTCAGTAAGAGCATCCTGATGCTCTAACATCTTAACGATGTCATCCACGGTCATGAGCTCAGCTCTCGCATACAAAGCAGTTCTCTTGGGCGGCATCTTGAAGCTATATAAGAAAGGGTAAACATAAACACACGTACTAAACCTCAAAACACGAAAACACGCTGCCCAGAACCCACTCGATCGAGTTCCCAAACACACTCGATCGAGTAACGGGCTACTCGATCGAGTGCCCCACGTACTCGATCGAGTACCCAAACTTCAGACCCAAACAGACCTTCTGATCTCTTACCTACTCGATCGAGTATCTAGGCTACTCGATCGAGTGACCCCCTACTCGATCGAGTACCCCTAGTTACTCGATCGAGTGCCCCAAAACTCGATTCTGGACTCAAAATCGCCAAAAACCCACCCGATCGAGTCAGTCCCACTCGATCGAGTAACACTAATTCGTAAGAGCTACCCGCATGTTACGTCATATGCTAACATGCTAACCTTTATAAATCACATATTATATCATAACAATCATGCTACACATCTTTTCTATATCTACGAGATCATTTCATCATGCTATTAATTGCCACGTTGTAAAACATTCAACATGCTATCATTTCATCAACAAATTTCCTCATATTACCATTTTCTTTCACATGCTCAACTTTCTACTTCAACATCCAACAACTAACGCATTCCATCACATTCGTAAACAAGTTAACCAAACACACAAACGACTCGACAAACACTTCCCCCATGTGACCGGTTCAAAGTTGTAGGGCGACCCCTTGCGACTTTAGGACGTCTCCCAAGCCTTTGCACTAGCTCCCACAACTTTTACCCCGAGTTCATTTTAATTGACTCCCTATGTTCATTAAGTTCATTGGTTACAGGTTTCAGGATCGTCGCTCTGATACCATTTGTAACACCCCCATACTCCAAGTGCCTTACCAAGACCACTCAGGTATGAAGACATTACCATCTCGGTTACCCGAGGCAATGATAATCAAACAACAATAAAGAAACAATGTTTATTACAAATAATTTAGTGAATAGATACAATCCTCAAAACCAAACCAAAAGTACGATACATGATTCCAAACTAACTGTCTAACTGAAATGTAAATAAACTAAAGGCTACAACGGAAGACTCCTATCATCATGTCGTGGCATCCCAGCTATCCCAATACTCATCTCAATACCTGCTCAATATCTGCTCACCATCCCCGAATGGATCACCGCAGGTTTACAAAACAACACCGGGGTCAGTACTAATCACACAATCAACATAGATAACAATAATAAGATAAACAGACAGTTGAACTGTCACACACACACACACCACCAATTCCCATCGTCTCAATCCTGACTATCCACTGGACCAGCCCTGCCAGTGGGGGACCGCAGCCGTACCCACCAAATCCCCGCTCCACATAGTGAGCGATAACCCTGTCCATTAATGTGCACATCCCCTTCCGTGGCGGGTTCCACGAAGGGCGAAACTAGGGCGTGAAGTCACTCCCGCAAGTGACCCCACTCAGCCGAGAACGCATCTCGAGAACCATCAACAAAGAATCACAACCACAAACACAGGACAATCATTATATCAAACAACCAAATACAACACATCACCAATATCCCATTATGGGACTAATACGAGTAGGAAATCCTACCTGAAAGCACAACATCGAGACGGTATCAACAAATTTGTATCAAAAAGCCTCTTCTACGAACCCTCCTCCTATCATATAACACATAGAGGCTACACATCACATACTACACACAAAAACCCCCAATGTCTAAATTAGGGTTTAACCAAATCAAGGGAAAAACAATAAAAAGGGTACGTAGATCTTACCCTCGACGCCAGGAACTCAACGATACGAATAACGACAAGAACTGACCGTCTGAACTCCGGGAATTGCTAAGAATGCGATTAGGAAGATGAACTGGTTGCTTTCTCTCTTAAACAGAGTTTTAGGTTTTGTAAAAGTGATTTAAAACAATGACGACGATACTTAAATACCTTAATCGCATAATTAACAAAACCCGAGAAAATTCCCCGCAAAACCGGACACTCGATCGAGTACCCAAGGTACTCGATCGAGTACCCCCTTACTCGATCGAGTACCCCAGCTACTCGATCGAGTACCCAACAGGTCAGAAACTATTTTATTTCGCAACTTACCCTTACTCGACAGAGTAAGGGCTACTCGATAGAGTACCCCAAGACTTATAAATACGGAGTATTACATATGCTCTGATACCAACTGTGACACCCTCATTTATCACGGAAAAGTAAACACGTAATTCAAGAATAAAGCTGCATGGATATGTTTGTAATAGGTTCAGTTGGGTAAAAACCTGTAATTTTTAAAAACGAAAACCAAACCTGAACCTGTTATAAAAATATCCAAATGGGAAGGTGTCAAACATGCAAGGTCCAAAATAAATCTCATGAATGAAACATCGCTAAAGTCGCGAAACAAAGTTATACAACCCAAATATGAGAAAGGGAGACAAATGTCCCTAAAATGTATGTGACATAAAAAGTGTTTAAGGGTCACAATAAAATAAAACCAATCTAGGTCCCAAGGTTACTTTGCTCGCTAGCTCGTCCATGTACCCCATATATGCATCACCTACCTGTCGATCGCATTTTATACAAATACGAAAGCCACAGTCAGTGGGGAGTAACTCCGAGTTCTCCCAGCCACGATATGTCATAATTAATATAACATGTAAACATAAGAATATGAATACGAATCACACATAGCCTTAGCATATAGATGCTAGACAATCGTGCTTATCATGTGAACAACAATATTTCAACACATAGTCCTAGCATGTGAATACTAGACCGACTCATACTACACTATCATGTGAATCACATAACATCCAGGAATCCAAACTCTATCAACCATAGCCGGCTTGCATCTCACCTTCTATGATTCATAGAATAATCAAACAAGAAAGGACAATATATCTAGAGACATCCATAAGTTCCTAGTACAGTCAATAGTCACTCTGTAACTCGAGTCTATACCACGAGGTAAGGTAAACACCCTAGTCCTAAACCTGCGCAGACCTAGCGACATGCGGAAAATACCACATCCAAGACCCATGATCACACACATGAGTACCCCTAAGGAGTCCACCAAAGGGTTGGCTAGTACTTAAGCTGACCACATACTTCTACGAGTACGTCAGGAGGTCATGCCCTAACTTGGATATAAACCCACCAAGCTAAGACACAAAGGCTATTAAGCCGCAAACATATACTCGTCAAAGACTATAATGGCCTATCTATGATGAAGGCCGAAATACTCACCTAGGGCCTAGTCCCAGCTTGCATACTTTAGCCCACACCACACAAGACAAGTAGGACACCCAATTAACCATAAAAGGGGCAAAGAGTCCAAACTTGCACACACAAAAGATCAAACACACCCTAGTATATGAAAGGCTACGCAAGAGCATATTCAGCTGACAATCCAACAATATCTCCAATATCAATAATAATCCAAATTCCAGCTAACCAACAGTACCATAATCCATGAGAACAAGCTAAAGTGGCAAAGAGGCAACAAGACTCAAGCATAAGGCATCCAACAACCAACATGTGAAATGATAATTACAAATATCAAGGCATAGCATAAAACCTCCAATAACAACCAATCTCACCTCAAAGACAAACCCTCGACCCGAGTCCCGCGATGGGTCATCGGTCAAATCGAGGTTGACCGGTTTAAACCTAGTTTGACCAAACTCGTTCGGTTAATCTGGCCCAGCTCAGAGTCTTGGCCTACTTTGGCCCAAGTCACAAAATTTATCACAATATCATTCTCATGCTATTTCCAATTTCTATCATGTGAAAAACGAAAGTAACACATTATCAATCACCTAAACACTTAACAAACACCAAACACAACATCAATGTGACATTAAATCGTCGAGTAACTCGGAATAGTTACCTTAAGCTAGCAAAGGGACAAGTAATAACTTGAGAAAGCTTCTAAAACCCAAAATTACTCTTCATCTTCAACCACATATGAGTCACCTAAAATAATTATGTGAAAGGACGATATTAACGAATTATCGTTATATAAAATATGAGACGGAAATTAATTTAATTATATTTTAAATAAACCGAGTTAGCGCCAAAACAATTTATAAACACGACTAGCCCAAAGTTACTAAATATAGCTAGCCCTTTTATCAAAATTAAATGAGTCCAATAGACTAAATATGTGAAGGAGCAATATTAATGATTTACGTTATATGAAATACGAGACGGATATATATTTATATATATATACTCACCACTTATACCACACATACTAATCATCCCATTATCACCCATTTCGACATTTAAATATCGTCCCACGACTGCTTAAACAGTCCGTTCAAATGCCCTTATGAGGCTGCCAGCAGTTTGCAACACGGTTCCAACACCCGAGTCAATATAACCCCCAACCCACGGCTCAAAGGAGCCACCATATCACTCGACTCCATTAGACACACGCCGTCCCAAAATGCCAAGCAATACCACCACTGAGGTCGAGTCCAGAACATGCCGTGACAGCTACCCACAACCGCCATTCACACACGTCCCAAAACAGTCCCAAAACAGTCCTATAACCTTCCTTTCCACTACCCAAAAACAGAGCTCAAATAGTCCATGTCACGGCTCCAACACAGTGTCCAACCAGTCCAAAACTCATCCCTACGCACCATTGCAAAAGACTATTTTGTGACCATCTTATGACGGAACTTGAAGCATGATAAAGATGGGATTTCTCCTCCACAACCAACCCAATTCACACAAGTGTAAGCACCCAAGATAAGAGCTAACAACTGACTCGAACCAGCGATAAAACCGACACCAAGACCCATATCACAACTCGGTCTTACTATCTGAACTAGACTGTAACATCCCCCCATAAACCACTTAAAGGAACCCGAGAGCTGCACCGTTCCGACTCGAAAATTCAGCATCAAGACAGCCTAACGCGGCCACGAGCAGCCGACACACGACTACCATTCACACCACCCTAACCTCCACCCCAAAACCGTATAAACGTGCTCTATTTTTACGCCTAAAGAAGCCCAAAATCAAAGCGGATTAAGACGACATACAGAGAACGAGTGAGCTAAACTCTTACCCAGCTAAGACACCATTTTCAGATGAAAATAAAGCTAAACCCCATAAAGATCGAGACTTTACTTCAGTCTTCAACTAAAAGGGAAGAAAAACGAGTAACATGGGTCACAAAACCGAGTTTGTCACAAGTTGCCCATTTCGAAAATACAACAAAATTACGACTTTCTTACCTAGAAATGAGGAGGAAGAGAGGAAGCTAATGGTATAAAAATGGTGAAGTTTGGTTGAGAAATGAAGTCGGAATCTTGGTTTGAAAGGTCGATAATGGCGTCGTACGGGGTTGCTTGTTTCGTTGTTGCTGCTGTTGTTTTTACGCAGGAAAAGAAGAAGAAAGAGGGAATTGCAGAGGGGTGTGGGGATTCACGGGTATGTAATACGGAGTACATATTATAATAATAATAATAATAATAATAATAATAATAATAATAATAATAATAATAATAATAATAATAATAATAATAATAATAATAATAATAATAATAATAATAATAATAATAATAATAATAATAATAATAATAATAATAATAATAATAATAATAATAATAATAATAATAATAATAATAATGATAATAATAATGATAATAATAATGATAATAATAATAATAATAATAATAATAATAATAATAATAATAATAATAATAATAATAATAATAATAATAATAATAATAATAATAATAATAATAATAATAATAATAATAATAATAATAATAATAATAATAATATTAATAATAATAATAATAATAATAATAATAATAATAATAATAATAATAATAATAATAATAATAATAATAATAATAATAATAATAATAATAATAATAATAATAATAATAATAATAATAATAATAATAATAATAATAATAATAATAATAATAATAATAATAATAATAATAATAATAATAATAATAATAATAAAGATATTTTAAAAGTAGAGTGTAGGATGTTAGGTGGGTGTGATGTGTTGTCATTATAGGATAGCTCGAGAAAGGTTAGACTCACAAGTGGAAATGTGACGGTCTATAGCTAGACGGAAATTATTATTATTACCGTCACTATTATTGACCAAAAATACGTATACATTTATTCTCATATAAATTATGTCTCAAAATATAATTTAATAATACGTACTTTAAAAATATTCTTTTCATTAAAATCGTGCTTGAAATGAATTAATTAAATTAAATAATTTAAAAATATAAAATAAGGTAATTGAACGGCTATATAAATTTTAAATGTCAAAAATGGGAAATTCGTGGGTGTTACACTAGAAGTGGAGTAGAGTGGCCTCTTGCCAAGGGAAGTACGAGAAGCACGAGCCTCTTCATCAATAGCCCGAATAGAGCTCTCGGCCCATAATGCATCATCATAGATTGAGACAAAGGAAGTAGAATCCCTACGGATCAAGCTCTTAAGCTTTGGAGTAAGCTTGTCAAGGTAAAAGAAAGCCTTTTCTTCTTCATTTTTGACAAGTCTAGAAGCGTAGTGAGCAAGTTCATTGAACTTGTCGGTAAAGGCTTGGACAGAAAGACTTCCTTGCTTCAAATTCATAAACTCTTTAAGCCTTTGTTGTTTCAGTTCTTTTGGATAGAACCTAGTCTCAACTAGATCCTTAAAGCGATCCCAACCAAAACTAGGCTCAAGAGTGGAAGTAGGACAAGTCATGGTCCACCATCTATCAGCTTCTTTCACAAGGAAGTGAGAAGCCAATTTCACCTTGTCCTCTTCACGAACATCATACAAGACAAATCTCTTCTCCAATTCCCGAAACCATTCAGTGAGTGCCACCGGGTCTACTTCACCACCATAAGTTTGAGTCTTGTTTCGAGTCAATTGACTTGCCACCCAAGTGTAAGAACCGGGTCTATCACCTTCTGGAAACTGAGGAGGGGGGGGGGGAGGAGCTGGTTGGTTTTGCTGATTCTGAAGAATCTGAGTAAGAGCTAGCAAGATTGCATTATCTACGGATCTTGGAGGAGCCATCTTGCAAAAGAGAACATTGGTTAGCACCTAACAAATAGCAATCACAAAGATACTACAACATAAAGTCCTAAGTCTACCCATCCTACCCATCTCTCGAGTTTATTATTTGAAGGTCAAGTTATTTATATTGGGGTGCACAAATGTCCGTCGAGAGCAAATATGCTCTGATACCAACTGTGACACCCTCCTTCATTGTGGAAAAGTAAACACGTAATTCTAGAATAAAACTGCATGGATATGTTTGTAATAGGTTCATTTGGGTAAAAACATGTAATTTTTAAAACCTGAACCTGTTATAAAGATATCCAAATTGAAAGGTGTCAAAACATACAAGGTCTAAATTGAAGTTTCATAACATAGCCATCGCTAAAGTCGCGAATAGCAAAGTTATACAACCAAATGTAAAGAGGGAGACATATGTCCCTAAAATGTATGTGACATAAAAACTCGTATAAGAGTCTCTACAAATAAAACCAAATCTAAGTAAGTCCCAAGGTTACTTTGCTCGCTAGCTCGTCCATGAACCCCATATAAGCATCACCATACCTGTTGATCACATTTTATACAAATACGAAAGCCACAGTCAGTGGGGAGTAACTCCGAGTTCTCCCAGCCACGAAATGTCATAATTAATATAACATGTAAACATAAGAATATGAATATGAATAACACATAGCCTTAGCATATAGATGCTAGACAATCGTACTTATCATGTGAACAACAATATAACAACACGTAGTCATAGCATGTGAATACTAAGCCGACTCATACTACACTATCATGTGAATCACATAACATCCAGGAATCCAAACTCTATCAACCATAGCCGGCTTGCATCTCACCATCTATGATTCATAGAATCATCAAACAAGAAAGGACAATATATCTAGAGACAGGCATAAGTTCCTAGTACAGTCAATAGTCACTCTGTAACTCGAGTCTATACCACGAGGTAAGGTAAACACCCTAGTCCTAAACCTGCGCAGACCTAGCGACATGCGGAAAACTACCGCATCCAAGACCCATGATAACAACACATGAGTAACCCTAAGGAGTCCACCAAAGGGTTGGCTAGTACTTAAGCTGACTACATACTTCTAAGAGTACGTCAGGAAGTCATACCCTAACTTGGATATAAACCCACCAAGCTAAGACACAAAGGCTATTAAGCGGTGAACATACACTCGTCAAAGACTATAAGGGCCTATCTATGATGAAGGCCGAAATAATCACCTAGGACCTAGTCCCAGCTTGAATACTTTAGCCCACGCCACACAAGACAAGTAGGACACCCAATTAACCATAAGAGGGGCAAAGAGTCCAAACTTGCACACACAAATGATAATACACACCCTAGCATATGAAAGGCTACGCAAGAGCATATTCCGCTGACAATCCAACAATATCTCCAATATCAATAATAATCCAAATTCCAGCTAACCAACACTACCATAATCCATGAGAATAAGCTAAAATGGCAAAGAGGCAACAAGACTCAAGCATAAGGCATCCAAAGCATCCAACAACCAATATGTGAAATGATAATCACAAATATCAAGGCATCAACATAAAACATCCAATAACAACCAATCTCACCTCAAAGACAAACCCTCGACCCGAGTCCCGCGACGGACGGTCATCGGTCAAATCGAGGTGACGACCGGTTAAACCTAGCTTGACCAAACTCATTTGGTCAAATTGGCCCAGCTCAGAGTCTTGGTCCATTTTGGCCCACATCACGGAATTTACCACAATGTCATACTCTGGCCATTTTTAATTTCTATCATGTGAAAACTATTGACATAGAGAAAATATGCCAACTTATAAAATAACCAATTCAACGGAAACATTAGCTTAAATAATTTCCTACATGCCAAAATACCAACATACTTCAAAACATGAACCATAGGCCCAAAACATCAAACAATTGACCCAAGACCCGACCCAAAGTGACGGGTCAAAATCCGGGCCGGACCCACCGGGCCTGCCGGGTCCGCCGCGCCCTTTTCCGGGCTGTTTTGGGCGGTTTTTCCCCCTTTTTCCTTTTTCCCTTTTCCCACCAAAATCCGTTTCAAGCTCAATTTAATACCGTCTCAAGCAACAATCAACAATATTCATTCCGTTTCAACACTTAAACATGTGAAAAACAACATATTTAACAAACTTTAACAACAACAATTCATGTGAAAATTAAAGTTAACATGTTATTAATCACATAAGCATCCAACACATCATAAACAACACTAATGTGACATTAAATCGTCGAGTAACTCGGAATAGTTACCTTAAGCTAGCAAAGAGACAAGTAATAACTTGAGAAAGCTTCTAAAACCCAAAATTACTCTTCATCTTCAACAACATATGAGTCACCTAACTCATCTTCAAATTCTTCACCTATAAGAACAACAAAAACACAATTATTAAGCTTAAATTCGAAACCCTAAAAAGATAAGACCCGAAACGAAATTGGGGGAAATGAAAATAAAGTTTACTAGTAGATGAGGATTGAAGAGAGGATTCCAAATATATAAGTTTTATGCAAATTGGTGGAGAAATGAAGGATTTATGGTGGTTTTAGGGATTGTAACGAGGATTTTTGGTGGGTTTTTGGTGTTTGAGAGAAGGAGGAGATAGATTGAGAATGGAGGAAATGAAAATTGGAAGAGGAGACAAATGGAAGGAGGTTGGGCGGTCCAAATGGGCATGGGAAGGTTGGTCAATTGTTTACGTTTTGGGTTTGCTTAGACGGTAATTAGAAATATTCGTCGAACGCGATTTCCGAGAATATTAAAGTTCTTAAACACGATTTTACTAAAAGATTAAGTACTCATATGCCCAACATCCAAACTCGTTTAGCCAACGACCGTAAGAAATGGGAAAATTCCAATATTACGACTTTTATCAGAAATCTATTTTATCAAAGTAAAAGGTTTAAATATAGTTTAAATTACTTTTAAACATTTCTAAACTATCAAAAGTGATTATATTACTTCAAACTAAAATAAAATTATATTTTATCAAATTATTATTATTTCAAATAAATTAATATTAAATTAAAATGGATTAAAATATTACTTTTAAAATATAATAAAGGTCTTCAAATTTACGGGGTGTTACAGAGGCACTCTTTGAGTTATTTGGTCTTTCAACTATGTTCAACATGCATGAGCTCACTTATCGGTCCTTAGTTCTTGAATTCTTGAGTTTCCTAGAGATTTCTACCTTGAACAAGACAATTTGTGTGGAATTTAGACTAGAGAACACAACTCGAATTATGACTCTTGTGGAGTTTGCTAGTGTGTTGGGTCTTGATGTATCGCCAACCCGTACATCAAAGCCTCGGAATTATAGCATAACACCTCTATGGCGAGCCATGACGGGTCGCGACTTCTCTTTCATTAAGGAATGCTCGGCCTCTCATATTCAAAACCCTAATATTCAGCTTACTTACCGGTTTATCACAAGTACTCTCTTAGCCCGCCGTGATCCCGCTGTAGTGAATGAACTTGATCTTGTTTTTATGGAGTCCTACCTAAACATACAAGGGAGGAGCGGTTATGACTTCAACGCCCCCTTAGTACTTCTTGAAAGATGGGCAAAGTTCCGGAATGGAGATGATCATGGTATGATCCACATTGTCAATGGGGGATTAATAACAAGGCTTGCAAAATTATTCAACCCCAAATTCAACAACAACAATGCTTATATACCTCTTCCGGGCAACACAAAGATTGATGAAATGTTGATTCTCCGACAACACTATTGGATAGCCCTTGAAAGCTTTGAGCGAAGGATTAAGTGGATCACCAAGGGGAGCACCCCCATTTTTCTTCCAATGGAAGGTTTAACAAGGATATCACCTCGAAGGGGTCCCCTCTCCCAAGTACCATCCTACCTCGTCCCAACTAGTGCAAACCGAGCATATCAAACCCCACCTCCTACTCAACCTAAACAACATGAACCTCAAACAAATGAAAAAGAAAAAGTTGTCATCCCGCCGTACCCCTTTCCATATCAACCTTATAATCACCCAAATCCCTTCATCCTTCCTAGAGACGACTTTGTCATGGGTATACTCCAAGACATACACCAAAAGCAATATGAAGCAAGAGTGGACAATTACTATGCTCTCTATCCACAATTTCACCGGTTGGCCCATCAAGGGCATATTAGTGAAGATGAATGCTTCCCTCGTGGGCTCAAATGGATATCCTTTTTCCAAACACGGAGCATGCCAACGGTGGAACACATGGACATGGCAAAGGAGAAGGATAAAAGTCAAGTGGCAGTGATACAGTGGAAGTTAATAGCGAGGGGGACGAATTTATGGACTTCTATGAAAGCGATGCATCACAAGCACAATGAGATAGTTATATTGGAGGGGATGATAGTAACCAATGAAGATGTTCATGAGCTTGGTGGAGAGAGCATGAGGCACCCACCATGGCCAAGGTGAAGCTCTTCTTTCCCCCTCATTTTTCTTGTAAAAAATTTCATGCTTTGGTAACTTGTTTAACAATTGATTGTTTCAATTTTTAGTGGTGTCCTTGTAAAAGTTAAGGACTATTATTCCACCTTGGCTAGATCTAGGTGATGATAAATTTATTGTTCCCACTTTTGAAAATCCAAAATGACGAACTAATTTCATGCATTGCATACTTGTGCATGAACTCCCCCATTTTTACACTAGAAATAGTGTCTTACTTGGTTTGGGGAAGTTCAAGCACAAGAATTGGGAGTTAATCTAAATTAGCTCTCCAACCAATAAATTCATGCATCATATAGTATAGTTTAGAATGCATCACTTGTGTATACGTCATATAGTTTGCATATTAGTGTAGAATCATGCATTCTCATTTAGTTTGCATAATTTCCTATCGTTTTGGCCATTGAGGACAATGCCCATACTAGTGTGGAGATGGAAAATTCTAACTTGACTTTTAAATCAAAAATTATAAAAATTGAAAATTTTTGAAAAACACAAAAACATGGCCTTTTATTTTCATAAACATAAAAACCATAAAAATTTGAAAAATTGAAAATTACAAAAACATGTTCATTCCTTTATAGTGTAGTTTTGTATATTTTGTATATACTTGTTTGTTTGTTTATCCTTCTTTCACATTGATCGACTACGCCACATCCGAGGCATGAGGATTATGAAGACCAAATGGTATGATCTTTCCAATCTCCTTCTTCCTCTCTATGTTAATGACTATGTGGCTTTATTTTGATTGGTGCGGTACAAACCAATGTGATTTTAGGAGTTGCATTTAGCTTATATGGCATATTAATTAGTAGAAGCATTTGCATTAGGTTGTATAAATGATAGTTGCATCATGGCATGTAGTTTCATTTTAGGAAAAAAATTTGTGAAAACATCTATTTGGGAAGCTTGACAAGTGTATATAAGGCCCTTGTAGATACTTTTTCTTCTTAAGACTTTGCTCATTAGAATGCTTCTAAAACACCCTAGGATGTGTCATGCTAGTATCCTTTGACCCATGGATTAAGGCCTAGTCAAGAGTACCTTGTGGTCTGATAACTCCTTTGCTACCGTTTATTCCAAGGTGGCCCTTGAAACCATGCAATCATCTTCCACCTCTATCACATTTTGTCAACAGAAAAAGGAAATGGGCACAAAAATTATCAAAATTTGAGTTCAAGCATTGAAATGAAAGTCAAGAAGTTTGCAATTTGCATCAAAGAAAAGTGGAGTACAAAAATAAGAACTCCTATGCTTCAAATAAAAGGCACCCTCGTTACTAATTGGGGTGACTTTGAAAATGTTCAAAAGAAAGTGCAAAAAGTTGAAAGTTGTCAAGTATTGAAATGCCAAACATCAAAGAAATGGCAAAAACTCCCATATGAAACTCAAAACACATTGATCCCTTTATCCATTGAATCCACTTTTGTGCTTGGTAGAGAGGGGACGACCCTTCTTCTTGTCTAGGCAAGAAGGGGAATTTCGCGATCCTCCAGTGTTTCTAACACCATAGGAAGTCTACTCTTGATGAAAGCATTTAACAATTGAGGACAAAGGTACCCTAGCTTGACACAACTTAGAGGTGATTTATTGGTATCCTTCTAGGCTTAGTAGTTTGAAGAAATCGTATCTATGATGGAATGTGTACCCTTAGATTGCTTCCCTTTTAGATAATTTTGGCCACTTAGATGAGGAAAGTGGCTATTCATTTTTGTAGATGCATCCATTACTTGCTTTTGTGTGCTTAATGCTTGGATGTGTCGCCATTTTGGCAAGCCCCACCTTGCCTTGCAAAATGGCATCCTACCTCATGGTTGTCTTGTTGTGAGTTGAAGGGGCAGAGTGAGACCCGCTAATTGTCTCATATCGGCTATATTAGTATGTTAGTTTAAATAAAGGTCCTAGTTTTAGTCACTTCTTTACTCGGGACGAGCAAATGTTCGGTTTGGGGATGTTTGATGTGACTCATATTTGAGCACATTTAGTCCCAGAATTAACCTCGTTCTTATGCCTTATAGCACTTATTTGGGTCATTTACTATCTTTAGTTTCCCATTTTGCATATTCTTTGAGGTTTTGTCTCCTTGGTAGGAAAGGATTGCTAACCTTGCATTTATGAGGCGAAATGGAGCTAAATGGATCGCATCTAATGACCAAGCATCAAGAGAAGACTAACACTAGAGGCCTAAGTAGTTAATAAAGTGAAATGGGCAATGATGAAGGGATCCTTGAATCCCCGACACGATCCTTGAGAATTGTTAAGGAGCAAAAGAAGAGAAGCAGTCTGTCTAAGAATCCGAGAGGATCAAGCACGATCCGGGCGTCTTGTGCCCAAGAGGAGCGGCTTGCAGCAGCATGATCCGAGCGTCTTCCCCAGGATCCGAGCGGATCACAAGTCAGAACAACCCGTGCCACCGCACGGGACGGGCGGATCAAGGTAGGACTAGCAAGAGGATCCGCTTATTTCCTTCGGGAGTAGCATTTCCTCAACTTTTCTTAGGGTCTTAATAGTCATTTAAGCCCTTAGTAACCCTAATCTTTGTACCTAATCTTTAGTATAAATACCCCTTTGTACTACCTATATTAGCATGCTCTCTTAATCATCTCTTAATCTCATCCTAATACTCTCAAATTAGTCTTAATTTAGTTGTAATACAATTTCTCAATATTAATCACATCATAATCTTTCCTTAATTTCTCTATTGTTCTTCCTTTATTTTGGGTAATTAAAAGATTATTTGGGTTTATTTGGAGGATTGACTGTTAGGATTCATTAATCTCATAAGTTTACATATTCATATATGAATTGATTTATTTGGTCATAAAATAAATACATGATCTTATGCATGCAAACTTAATAAAAGGAGATGGAAAAATCGATTTCTCACCATCTTATTTTCGGCCATTTGGGCACCAACAAGATCTCCTTCTTGTTAGTTCTTGAGCTTTCCAACAATGGATGAACAAGGTTTAAATTAGAACCTCTCCCAAAAGCATATACCCAAGGAATACCCTTAATAGATTTTATTAACATAAGACTAGTATTAATAAAATCCTTCCTTAAAATGACACAAATAAATTGTTATTTTGCTCTTGAAAAATCGGTTCAAGAGGGAGTAATGTGTGAGTTTTATTTTGCTCTTAAGCTTCTTCTCAAAAACTAGAGAGAATGATAAAATTAGACTAGAATGAATGATAAAAATTGAAAAGGTCATGGTTGGCCGAAAAAATGGCTTTGGGTAGCATGCCCAATGCCTTTCATTTTTGCTCTTCACAAGAGACTAGCATGCAACCTTAGTTTTAGGTTTGTTCTTCTCAAGATGTTTAGCCTTTCATGCCTACACCCTAGGGTTATGATTGTGTTTGTAGAATAAAATAATTCAAACAAAACAACCCTAAAACCCCTCCAATTTCGGTCACCCATATAACATGGTGGTCCATTTTATTTTTGTCATTTGTCAATTGTGACATATGTGACATGTTACTTGACATGTTACATTATAATGTATTTTTAACATATTAAAAATCATCATATAATTAAATATGTCACATACAAAAATAATTAGTAATTCATAGTTACTTGTACCAAAATGGGTCATATAATTATAAACTACAACAACTTGTATTTATAATAAATTATTCATTATATTTTAATTGTTTCATAAACAATAAATTAATCTAAGTAATAAAACAATTCGATTACTTAGACCGAATCTTATTTAATCAAATTACAATAAGACACGTAATTTTACTCACAAAATCACTCGTCAATTTTAAGGAATTTAATTAACTCGTATCGGCATACGATTAATTAAATAGTCAATTAAGAGTATTTCCCTATAGGTATGACCTAAGGGGATCAACTGATCACCACCGTCGCACGACAGTAATGCCAAACTCTAGTCAGCCAATCATTACTGATATGTGTGGACCAGTTGACTGTAAAATATTACATCCCTCATGTATTCTTAAATATGAGATTTAAACATGTGATTATTATGATCGACAGTTGTGATCGCATTATTGTCGGAGGACACTTATTCTAACAATCTCCCACTTGTCGTCGACAAGTGTGCGTCACCAATTCTCTTGTCCTATTACTATCTCCCACTCAATGCAAGGTGTCTTTCAGGTCGTACTTGCAAGTGATCATATCGAGAGTGGTTTTCTCGATCTGGAGAATAACTGATTGACCGGAATTTATCTACCATAGATACCTTCCGAGCGTGGCCACGCATTTCCAGTTCATTACTCCTCGAGTGGCCCTGAGATATTGTTTTAACCCTGACCAGGGGTGGACAATTCCTATCGCACTATTCCCTTCGACTAGCCACAGCCATCATAACCCAAAATATGCCCATTTGACCCCATTTATGAAGGTCGTAGTAACATAAATCAAAGTTAATCTGAAACCGTGCCACCTTAGGCGAACAGTCTTTAGCCAAAAGAATTGACTCATTAGAATACTATAGTAGCTCTTGCCACGACCAGGCTATATAAATTTGCCAGAACTCTATAAGCGGTCATTAGGCCCGACAAAGTGTTCCTAACAGTCTGCCTATGTGATCGACTAGTCATCTCATATGACTCTATGGCACTTGAACTTTCCATCAATCGCATCACACTCTAGTCACTTCGAGACGTCACCTCATACAAGTGACTATGGGCAAATACCATGTTAATCCGAGTTCACTTTAACGGGGTTCAATATTGTCTCTACAACCCATTTGTATGTAACAAAGTATAAAAGGAGTTTTTAGATTTAAAAACTCGAACGATAAATGTGATTATCACATATGAATAGTCAATACCTGATTACTACTTCATATTTTAATAATCCATTTTTATCTTATATGTAGTTGTTCATCTCAATGCAATTGAAATGACATATGACATGACTCATCATGTTAAGCCTATGAGAAGGCTTTGGTTAGTAGGTTTTATCAACTTCTTGTACCTTACTCAACCTTACTACATACTCGTTTTCCTTTGTAATGTATACATTTGCATCACAAAACTTTCTGAGTACGTGTCTAGATCCAATCTAGACATAAGCTCTCTAGTCTTAGAATAGCTCCCACTTTTTTCACAGTGTGCGGGATCCAACGTGTTGCACATCTCATGATTGCAAGTGTACTCAATTTCCGTTGTAAGCATCTCTCATTGTTCTTTATTGCCTAGAACAATTCTAGCAAATCCACTTCTTAAATAACATAGCCACAATGGTTCCTTAACCACCTTTAGGTGTTTCAAATACGGTTTTTGTCCGAAACCTTATACAATCTCAACAGTCATTAGTGTAAGCCCTTACACAAATTAGTGAATTGCATCAAAACACTTAACTTTACACCCTTAATTCTTCTACAAGCACTTAAGGATAATCTATATGGCTATTTGGTAACTATTACTTAAATTCGATTTTGAAACAATTCATCATACTCAAAGTATATGATGTGTTATACATCATTACTCATTTAATTGATCCGGCAGCGAAAGCAAATGGAATCAATCAAATATGTTCAACTCGATTGAACTAGTCATGAATCTTATCAACATAAGACTTCTCATTTGACGCTAATATCATGTGGATTTATCTCCATAAATATGGATATTAAAGATGTATTATATTTCTCCAAGTCTTAAATCATTCCCAGTGATCAATATGTCATCCACACATTAGACTAATTAAAATTACCGTAACTCCCACTAAACTCCATGTATAAACACAACTTCTCGACTTATTGAGAAAAGTTTTATAACATGATCAAAACATTGATTCCAACTCATTTATGTCCTACTTAAGACCCTCTCTTAAGTTTCACATTATCTTAGGATTGCAAGAATCTACAAAACACATCACATGTATCGAATACATTCCTTCTTTAATTGAAGAAATGAGTTTTAGATTCACTCGCTATATATATATCATCATAATGAAACACAATCCCTAAGAAGATACAAATAGACTTAAGCATTTCAACTAGTGCAAAACCCTTTGCCACCAATCAAGCTTTGATATCTAATAATTCACTTGGAATTTATTTCGGATTTTCATGGCTCTAAGCCTTGTAATGAGTTGTGACTTAACCACTCTCATGTAAGTCATATGTTCGTTACTTTCCAGAAGTAACTTGAATCAAACAATTTCTTTGTAAGTTGTAAGCTCTTTACTTTCTTAAAAGTAACATGAATTCATCATCTTCAACAAGTGATGAATTTATCCTCCTAGGTTTCGAAGAAACAACGTCATGTAGCCAAGAAAATACAGTTTCTTGCGACATACAATTTCATACAGTTTTTGACACAATTCTTTTGTGGCTCTTGAATATTTTCTCCCACTCTGTCTTCAAGAAATAAACTTGTATTCTAGAAAGACAGCTTCACGAGCAACAAACCCGTTGTACTCGTGATTGTTGTAAGAAAAATGAGCATTTGTTTCTTGTGAAAACTTACAAGCATGGAACCTTACTTTTTCATATCTCATATGAATTGATTTAGATTTAGTGGAAAAATAATTTAGACAAAATGATAAAATCCCCAAAAGGATCAAGTAACTCAAAGTAACTTGATTAAAGTCCAAACCATATCGAATAGCGTTTGATTTCTTTATCCAACCACACATTATCCCATAATGTGTGCTAAGAGAGATTAATTTGTGATACTATATCACATTTCCTTTGGCTTATATCAAAGTCTTCACTTTGATAATCCCATCACGACTAAATCATGATTCTTTGAACTCTTTGAACTTCTTCAAAGATTACTCTTTTTACCTTATGAAGTGAACACATTAGTGTCAACTTAAATCGTTGGTAAAAGAAAATGATCAACCTATTCTGGATCAATGGTTTACATCCTCGATCTCCTTTTCAACCAAAAAGCACGAGACATCTTGCTTTGAATACAAGATACGCATATACCAAAAGATTAACAATCTAATGGTTCCAAGAGTACTCGATAACTCTTTGCGTTCATCATTCCAGAATTTAAGGTTTAATCTTGGGTTACCAATTTGAGTCTTGCATCATCTACATGATATATCATTCTAGTTTGGTTTAGAATATAATCACCTTGATAATGGGCTAGCCATACATCAAATCATGGTGTATAGGGTCACAAAAGTGAAATCTCTTTTGTATCTTAACAAGTTTATATTCTTATTTAGAGTTTATGCACTTAATAGTCACAATTAAGTACAACTTTAAACCCAAAAACTAGATTGAGTACACAATGACTCTATCTCTCAACATCATTGTTGCTAGTCGTCATATTCTAATCATCCTATGTATCAAATACAATGATGAAAACCACCACTGGTTTCTAATATTGACGAAGTAGTATTAGCAAAATTTATGTCAATCAAATAAACATTTAAAGAAGAAGGTCCCATTAGATGTCCCACAACTAACTTGTTTATTCTTCAATAATTTGGGGTAGTTTCCTTTCTAGCGTCCAACAATTAAGACAATGGAAACTTTATCGGCCGGGATTGATAGGTTTAGTATCGTTATTCTCAATAACTTAACTTTTACCATTACCTTGTATCAATTCCATTCTAATTTTACTTCTTGGAACCTCGTCCTTTTCTTAACGGTTAAGAGAATGCTCCCACTCATTTCAATGAGTCTTTGCTTAGAGAAGCAAAATTGAATTTCATGAAGACTACTCTTCATTCGTTCGTTTAGTCTTAAAACTTTCATTGAAGTGATTGCGGTATTTTGGTCAATTTTGATTTCCAACAAATCTAGTTACCAAAATGATTTAATGTTTCAAAGTACTTAACTCAATTAAGCATATGAGAAACAATTTATTGTAAGTAGATATGTTAGTCAAGAATCAAAAACCCTTTTGATCACGAATAACTTTTATCTATACTCTTCACAAGAGATCCTTTCAATGGATAATACGAGGTTTTTAGAAGAAAATTCAAATTTTGTCTTTCGTTACGATGTTTTAATGGAGATTTGAACTAAAATCGAAATGATATCGTATAATTTGAGGTAAAGAAATAGAACAACACGATAACGGAATAATGAAAACAAAAACTTTTATCGTTATAATAATACTTGTAAATATAATAACAAGTAAAGCATTTACATAGTGACCTCTACCCAACTATGATAAATGATTCCAAGATCCAAATTCCTATTAACTTGGGCACGCTTTGGCGATACAACCCTCATCAATATAACTCGGTGGATTAACTCTTTAATCGATTCTACTTTTAGAACTCTTGGTCGATAAAATTACATTAATCTTTATCTTTAGCCCAAAACACATCCGGCTATGGTCGAGAATACTTTTGTTGAGTTCAACCCAAATTTCGAATAAATGTGTCCATGATCCAAATCCACATTAACTTGGGCACGCTTTGGCGATACAACCCTCATCAACATGAATTCGGTGGATAGACATTTATCACCCACTTCCCCTACGTAACAAGGTTTGTACCCCGGTTTGGCCGAGCGCACTCCCTCACGAAATAAGTTTTCATGGTTTCTACTTTTTGGTAAGGCTAAGTCTCAATTGTTTATTTAGCGAGAGGTCATGTCAATTTATTATCTATCACATTTTAAGTGAACTAAAGCGGTGAACTACGATAATTGTAATTGACACGGTCGATAACTCGATTTAAAATGCATGTTTAGTTATGGCGATTTAGCGATGCATGCAACATATAAATAAAATGCAAAGCATAAATATAAAATCCTAGTATGGCCTTCCTAAAATAGTAAATCTAATAAACAATTACAAATTCGGAAACCAACTCCTTTGGTCCCTTGAACTTCGGTCTTGGCACGCATCTCGAGGTAACACCGTCTTCATGGAAACTCCGGGAAATTACAAATAATAAATAAAATTACATAATTTCCTATTATACATTTGGAATAAAAATAAATCTTTTAAATTACAAAACGGTGATACGAGATCACAATAATTACAACCGAATCGATATTCCCATACATTTCGGGTAATACCAATTAAAAACTAAGGCCATACTAAGTAAAATTACATAATTCAAAAATTATATAAAACAAAAATATGACAATCATAAATAAAATGCAGCATTATAATATGTATGAACATGCTTAATTTTATGCTAAATCGCCTTTTAAGAGCCAATATCGTATAATTTATCGGTTTTTATGGATTTGCGTGATTATAACTTGTTAAAATCACAATAATTACATAAATTCATATTTATGTACAACTTAATTACCCTAACCATCTTAGGACTCAAAACTTAGTCTTCACTAATATTTTGACAATAACTCAACTTGATTTCTTAATATTGTTCATTATGGACCAAAAATACAAAATTATGCTATAAACTTCAAATTAAATTATAAAAATTTCAAATAATTCCAAAATTTGAAATTTAGACTCATGAACATTCTGGAGAAATATCATGACACTCATAATGTTCAAAACTTAGGTTAAAAATTTCGAAAATTTATCGAGAAAAACAATGTTGCGGTTTATCGGTTTTTAACAAATATGACCATTAAAATATGAGAAAATTTATCTTCATAAACTTTTCACTTTTAGATCTGAAATATATGATAAAATACAACATGTGACGTTTTTCTTTAGTCATGAAGTATGTTTTAGCATTATAACTTATTATAGTCACTATTTATGTGATTTTTCATCAAAAATTCATAAATAATGCAAAAAGACTTCACTATAGCTAAATATTTTACATACATCTTGTAAAATTGCATGTGACAACATACTAAATTTTCATGACCAGATTCGAAATATAACTCATATTAACCTATTAAACCCTTTAAATTCGATTTAAATTTGTAAAATCCATATTTCATGCAAAATGACTCACTTTTTCATGAAAATTAACATGCAACCAGTAGATAATATATGTGAAAACATATCAATAAATTATTGGAAAATTCGAAGTTTAGCTATTTTTCGTCCAAAAATGACATTTTTCTCATAAAAATCACATTTTAATGCCAATAATATATAAAATGAACAATAAAATCCATAAATAAACCAAAATGTCCTAAAAATCACTTAGGACCAGAAACTTTTAACATGCAAAATTATTTTTAGGTTTATCTTCATAAATCCAAATTAATTAGTTTTGTATGTTAATCTTATAACTCGGAAAAACCATAAACCGATTTGCAAGCAAACAACCTAAGGCTCATGATACCGCTTGTTAGGATTCATTAATCTCATAAGTTTACATATTCATATATGAATTGATTTATTTGGTCATAAAATAAATACATGATCTTATGCATGCAAACTTAATAAATGGAGATGGAAAAATCGATTTCTCACCATCTTATTTTTGGCCATTTGGGCACCAACAAGATCTCCTTCTCGTTAGTTCTTGAGCTTTCCAACAATGGATGAACAAGGTTCAAATTAGAACATCTCCCAAAAGCATATACCCAAGGAATACCCTTAATAGATTTTATTAACATAAGACTAGTATTAATAAAATCTTTCCTTAAAATGACACAAATAAATTGTTATTTTACTCTTGAAAAATCGGTTCAAGAGGGAGTAATGTGTGAGTTTTATTTTGCTCTTAAGCTTCTTCTCAAAAACTAGAGAGTGATAAATTAAAATTAGACTAGAATGAATGATAAAAATTGAAAAGAAAACTCTTTCCTTTTCTCTCATGGTTGGCCGAAAAAATGGCCTTGGGTAGCATGCCCAATGCCTTTCATTTTTGCTCTTCACAAGAGACTAGCATGCAACCCTAGTTTTAGGTTTGTTCTTCTCAAGATGTTTAGCCTTGCATGCCTACACCCTAGGGTTATGATTGTGTTTGTAGAATAAAATAATTCAAACAAAACAACCCTAAAACCCCTCCAATTTCGGTCACCCATATAACATGGTGGTCCATTTTATTTTTGTCATTTGTCAATTGTGACATATGTGACATGTTACTTGACATGTTACATTATAATGTATTTTTAACATATTAAAAATCATCATATAATTAAATATGTCACATACAAAAATAATTAGTAATTCATAATTACTTGTACCAAAATGGGTCATATAATTATAAACTACAACAACTTGTATTTATAATAAATTATTCTTTTTATTTTAATTGTTTCATAAACAATAAATTAATCTAAGTAATAAAACAATTCGATTACTTAGACCGAATCTTATTTAATCAAATTACAATAAGACACGTAATTTTACTCACAAAATCACTCGTCAATTTTAAGGAATTTAATTAACTCGTATCGGCATACGATTAAATAAATAGTCAATTAAGAGTATTTCCCTATAGGTATGACCTAAGGGGATCAACTGATCACCACTGTCCGCATGCACGACAATGTGTCAAACTCTAGTCAGCCAATCATTACCGATATGTGTGGACCAGTTGACTGTAAAATATTACATCCCTCATGTATTCTTAAATATGAGATTTAAACATGTGATCATTATGATCGACAGTTGTGATCGCATTATTGTCGAAGGACACTTATTCCAACATTGACAACCTTCCATCAATCATCAAGTACTTCTATTATTCTTTGCTTTATTATTTGGAATCATCTCCATAGGTATAATTCTCTCTTAATCTTGTTTAATTATTGCTAACCACTTTCATTTATTCATCATGTTTTGCTTTGTTAGTATGATTGACAACCTTATTAACATGTTGAACTTGATAATGAGTGAGTAGTTTCCTTAGCTAGGGTTAATGGGGAATTAGGGGAAACAAACATGGGGCATGATTCATGCTTAATCTAATATGTCTTCATAACTAATTTGCTTGCTTGTTGTGATTTCAACTTATGCACATGTTATGTTTGATGAAATGCGAGCCTGTGAATCCTTACATTTTTTACCCATCACCTATCTCTTCAATGAGGCTTGTAAGCTCATACACCAACTCGAGCCTCATTAGACCCTGCATATAGTTGGATAGGAAGGATTAAGTCGACTTGTAGGTGTTGTACAATCTAATCGATTCGGCTCCGGGACCCAAACCTTCTTAGGGATTGTAATATATACACTAACTCGATTCCATCACAATAATAAGTGCTTGCATATAATTGAGAACATGTTTGTATGATCAACTCCCATGAATCCCCTATGAACCCATGACACCCTAGTGCCTTTAATCAATTGTTTACAAGCCCTTTATCTACCTTGCTTTGTTTTCATTAATTTACTTTCATCTTGTTGATTAGTTTAGTTTATCTCCTACCTCAACCCAAATTGTGACACCCTAAGACACAACCATTTGGAAATGAGAATCCTACATCAATACCCGTCCCTTGGGATCCGAACTTCAGTTACCTCTTTACTAAGAGTAGTTTGTGAAGTTATAAATATTGTTTTGGTTGGTAGCTTTTGACGACGAGTTTGAACCGAACCACGGCCTCTACTGATCGATCGTGGTTGTTTAAGTGCAAAAGTTGATAAAACGATTTAAATGCATGAATGTGCCTCCAAAAATCTTAACCTAACATGTGAAAGTTTACTAAGTCGGTTTCTTAATCCAAATATCAAGTAATTTATGTCGAGTTGGATTTAGATTGATTTGCATCTGAAAACGGGAATTAAACATCCATTTACCAAATTCGGAGTATGATGCTTAACACGATCCATTTATTTGGAAAAGGGTGTCAAATGACAAAGTGTAAAAACGTAAGCTTGTCAATCTGATCCGTCATGTATTCAGATTAACCGTAATCGGAATCGTAGACAAGTGCTAAAAACGAAACAAAACAGTGCCAGGCAACCTCTTTGGGGCGCGAGCCATACGGCGAGGCAATAAGGCCTGTCCAGGTTTATAAAAGATGAAAATAGGAGGCCTTGGGGCGCGAGCCATGAGCCGAACCAAGAGGCGTCTCCTGGTTGTAAAAAGGTTATTTAAAACCATTTTAAAAGGTTGTTAAAAAAACGTTATTTAAAACTGTATTTGTGATGAATGATTTGCAAGTATGATTTGCATGACTCGGAATAATTACTATTATGTTAGTAATATTCGTTGTCGGATTTGCAAGTTTGAAAAGTATAGCTTATAAATAAAAATGTAAAATGTTTGATATGAACTAATATGTTAAGTTCATTTCTTTGTGATTAGTAAAGTTTGTCATCGTACTCGGATTAAACCCAACATGGTATAAGGAACCAAGGATGATTATGAATTATGACTAATATGTTTGCAAGTGTAAATAAATAAGAAAAATGGTAAATAAAAGAAAAGGGTGTTAAAATACCCATTAATTTGTAATTAACTAATAATATAATTGAGCCACGGAATCGTCATGATATAAAGAACCAAGGATGATTTTTGTAATGATCAAAATATGTTTGTCATAAAAAAGAATTGAAACGGTAAAAGCCGTAAAAGAAAATAAAAGGAAAATGTAGCGGAAAGATGAACACAAACACGGGCGGATTAGGGCCTGAGAGGGCATATAGGCGCGAGCTCCCCTGCTACGCAAGTAGCCCTTGTCTCAGGCCAAAATCCGGTTTTGGCTCATTTCTTCTATTTTTGGATCGTGTTATGCATTGTTCATGCTTATAAACCTATAAAAACAGCAAAGACATGAAATAGGTGAGTTGTTTACACCCTCAAACTTACGTGTATTGATGTTTGCGAGGTAGATGATTTTAGAGACGGTTTTATCGTTGCGACTACTCGCGATCAAAGAAGTTAAAAAGATTGCCTTAAAAAAAGATTTTGTTTTGAAAATGAGTTGAAAATATGTTGTTGAAAAACATGTTGATTAATGTTGAGTTGGTTGAAGGGGTCGGTCGAATGCACGGCGATGAGTACCAAACAAAATGTGTAAGGCTTGTGTTTTCGATCGGTAGGTCGAAAACACGTGTCGATTTTTTGACTTAGGAAGTCAAGTCTAGAAGTTTAAGGGAGATGTGAGGGGTCGGACGCTCGCGTAAGGTATTATGGTGTGTGAAGGTGGGTATTTATAGATAAATGGGTGGTTGTGTGCGTTTTGAGCGACGTGGATGCATGGGCTGCTCGAAGAGGCGCGAACCAATTTGCGGGTCTTCGAGGTGTCCTGTCACTATCACGCAATTGTAATAATGATTTGTTCCATCCTATGTTTTGGATGCACTTGATTTGTACTTGACCATGAAGCATTCCGGAAAATACTTAACACGGAAGTCTTCGAAAGTTTGTTTTTTTGTGTTTGACTCGGTTTGACTCGTTGTTGGAGTCGGGATTTGAATTTTGAGTCGCTTTTGGCCCGGTGTAGGTTTTGACTCTAAATAGTGTTATGGGTCCGAATACGGTTTCTGAGTCGGTTCTGGGTCCGAAGACAGTTTTAACTCTAAATAGTGTTGTTTTAATGCAAATGAAGTTAGAAAACCATTTTTGAAATCATTTTTCATATCCGAGTAATGCATTAAACCGTCTAATATATAGCGAATCCACGCACGCATATCAATAACACATTATAGGCCGATCAACATCGGGTGGTTTTTGGGAGGTGCAGATACTGGGTATCTACAGTAGGATAAACCTACCTCACAGCAAATCCGCATAAGCAATTGTCATACAAGCGAGGCCCGTCTCCTAAAACCGTCTCACAAAACCCATTTCCTAAAATACGATAATAATACAAATACGTATAAATCTACCAATCTAATACGTATACAAATACATACAAACATACTAATCTAATACGTATACGAATATGTATACAACTAATTAAACGTGTCTTATAAATTTACCCAAAAACCTGACTCAACCCAACCCCACTACACTACCTCTGCTGCCACCGTGGACCACCATCAGCAGCCGAAGTGGCCACGGCCAGCAGCAGCCACCCACGACCCTTAACCGACACCACAACAACACCAACAAACACCAACAACACCACTCATGCCACCCATCTCACGCAGAACCCAACACCACTGTGGTTGCCACCACAACCATGGTGCTGCCCTTACCACAGTGGGTCCAAGGGTAGCCACCATGCCGGCGGCCACAACCCACAATTGCAGCACAACCGCAATAGCAACCGTAACAACAACAACAATAACAAACCCAACATCCCTCCTTCCTCTGAAACCGCCACCATCAGCCACCCTCACGGCCACCCATAAGCACCACTCAACTCCTCTCACCACCCTCGACCTAGATCTGCCCTTACCCAGACCCAAACCAACCTGCAACCCCTTCAAACCCGGACCCTAACCCGTGACAACAAACTCCAAAAACTCTTAAAACCTCTCGGTCAAACGCCCATATGGTGGTCAACGGTGGTTGCTCGGTCAGTTACGGTGGTCACACAGCGGGTCTAAGTTGCGAGTGAGTCGACGGTATAAAAACAATAACATAAAGATTAGTATAAGACGGTTTACCTTATGATCTTGAGGTGAGGTGACGGAATCTCCTTTTCCTCTCTTTCTCTCTCCTCCCTTATCTTTTCTGGATTATGGTGGATTACAAATGGATATGGTTGGGTGGATAAGGTAAGGTGAAGGGTATATGTATGTGGGTAGCTAGTATGGTATACATATATACATACATGTATCGTATTATTATTATATTATTATTATTCCGTTTCAAGCCCAACTCGCTAAATATAATAAAATATTATTATTATTATTATTATATAATTATTAAATACGGAGTATTACATCTAGTATATTGTCGTGGGGTGCACCATTCTTGTTTGTGAAAAATAAGGATGGGAGTTTGAGACTGTGTATCGACTACAGAGAGTTGAACCATGTTACAGTGAAGAACATGTATACTTTACCAAGAATAGATGATCTATTTTACCAGTTGGATGGAGCTGGTGTCTTTTCGAAGATTGATCTAAGATCGGAGTACCATCAGGTGAGGATTCGTGATGAAGAAATACCAAAGACAGCTTTTCGGTCGTGGTATGGTCACTATGAGTACGTGGTGATGCCGTTTGGTTTGACTAATGCGCCAGCAGTGTCTATGGATCTGATGGACCAGGTTTTCAGCCAGTACTTGGATCAGTTTGTGGTGGTGTTTATAGATGATATCTTAGTATATTCCAATACTAAGGAGGAGCATGAGGAGCACTTATGATTGGTGTTACAAATTCTACGTGACAACCAATTGTATGCAAAGTTGTCTAAGTGTGAGTTCTGGTTAGAGAGAGTGGCTTTTCTGGGCCTTGTGATCTCTAAAGAGGGTGTAGCTGTCGATCCTAGCAAGATTGAGGCGGTGTCAAATTGGGGGGCGCCAAAGAATGTGGCCGAGATCAGAAGATTCTTGGATTTGGCAGGGTACTATCGACGGTTCGTGAAAGACTCTTCAAAGATTGCCAGACCTATAACTGCTTTAATGAGGAAAGAGAACAGGATTCGTTGGGTTGAAACTTGTGAGACGACGTTCCAAACATTAAAGCAGCGTTTGACCATAGCTCCATTCTTGGATTTACCTAAAGGGAGTGAGAATTTCAAGGTGTATACAGATGCTTCAAAGAACGGGTTGGGTTGTGTATTGATGCAGAAGAGGAAAGTCATTGCCTATGCTTCTAGGCAGTTGAAGTCTTATGAGGAGATCTATCTGACGCATGATCTAGAGTTGGGTGCAGTTGTTTTTGCTCTCAAGATTTGGAGACACTATCTATATGGGGCGACATTTAAGGTGTTTTCTGACCACAAGAGTTTAAAGTACATCTTTACTAAGAAGGAGTTAAACATGAGGCAAAGGAGGTGGATCGAGCTCATTGGAGACTATGACATGGATATTATATACCATGAAGGGAAGGCAAATGTGGTGGCTGATGCGTTGAGTAGGAATAGTGTGGATTCTCTATGCACAGCTATGTCACTGATGAGGTTAAAAGATGAAGTGACCAAGATGGGGATAAATGTGATCCAAAAGGGGGATGTTGTGGGAGATTTAACAGTTGAACCGGATCTTTATGATGATATTCTCAGGAAACAGGCTCTTGATTCCGAGATTCAGGAGTGGAAGGCTGAAGTAGAGAAGGGGACAATGTCTCGATTTTCTATTCATGCTGATGAGAGTGTTCGGTTTGATGGAAGATAGGGTGTGCCTAAGGATGAGGAGCTGAAAAAGATAATTATGACATAGGCTCATTGCACTCCATATTCAGTGCATCTAGGTGGTGACAAGCTTTATAAGGATCTTAAGAAGATATTTTGGTGGCTTGGGATGAAGAGAGAGACAACTGAGTTTGGGGCTCGATGTTTGACTTGCTAGAGAGTTAAAGGGAAACATCGAAGACCGCAAGGTAAAATTCGGTCTTTAGAGGTACCTTAGTGGAAATGGGAATCTATCTCCATGGATTTTATTCTGGGATTACCGAGGACTCAGCAAGGTAATAACATGATTTGGGTGATCGTTGATCGTTTGATCAAGTCAGCTCATTTTTTTCCCATGAAAGTTACGTGGAGTAAGGTGCAGTTGGTAAATGGCTACAAGAAGAATGTAGTGAGATTACATGAGGTGCCAAAGGACATTGTGTCAGATCGAGTTGCGAGGTTCATTTCTCGGCTTTGGCAAGAGTTACAGTAATTGATGGGGACTACCTTGAAGATGAGAGTTGCATTTCATCCTACGACGGATGGGCAGATAGAGAGAACAATCAAGACCTTGGAAGACATGTTCAGGGCTTGTGTGATGGAGTTTGGTAGGAGCTGGAAAGATAGATTGCACGTAATTGAGTATTCTTACAACTGCTACCATACGAGTATTGGGATGGCTCCTTTTGACGCATTGTATGGGAGGAGATACAGGATTCCAATTTGCTGGGATGATACCGCAAAGGCAGTGGTTTTGGGACCACGGATGGTACAGGATATGGTTGAACAAGTGAAGTTGATTCGGCAAAAGATGAAAGCGGCCCAAGATTGACAAAAGAGTTATATGCAAATTTGCATTGTCGGGACGTTGAGTTGCAAGTTGGGGAAAGGTTCTCTTGAAGGTGTCACCTATCCGTGGGATGATGCGTTTTGGTAAGAAAGGAAGCTAAGTCAGAAGTTCATTGGCCCTTATGAGATTTTGGATCGTGTGGGAGAGGTTGCTTATCGGTTAGCTTTGCCACCATCTTTAGATCGAGTACACAATGTGTTTCATATGTCTCAACTACGGAAGTATGTGAGTGACCCTTATCATGTGCTAGAGGTTGAGAACATTGAGTTGGATGAATCTTTGTCTCACCTTGAGGTGCCAAAAGAGATTCTAGATCGCAAGGTTCACAAGACAAGAACTGAGGAGACAGTGTTGCTAAACGTTTTGTGGTCCAATCACAACATTGAGGAAGCAACTTGGTAGGCGGAGGAAGCTATGAAGGAACGCTATCTGTCTCTTTTTGGTCAGGTATGTGTGGTTACGGGGACGTAACCATGTTTCTTTAAGGGGGGTGGGATATGATCGCATAGGGTTTTTGTAATACCCGGTATTTTAATATGATATTATATTAGGCCGAGTTACCAGCTGGGTCGTGTAGTGTATTTGTGACTCGGGTAATTATGTGACTCGGGTTTTAATTAATCTAACTAGGCTAGGCCCGTATCGTCTTAATAGCACCTATCCTATATGTATAACCCATCTAACCAAACCCTAATCTCCCTATCATCATATTCATTTTAACCATGAGAAAAGAGAGAAAAGAGAGAAGAGGGAGCCGTGTGTGAAGGGAGCCGCGTGAGGCATTGCGAGGCGATTTCTCAGCCTATTCTCATCCTATTTCGTAAGTAGACTATCCTATTACCTCTTTATTCAATTATTAGCATAATTATAGTAGTATTGGGATAATTTTCGTAACCCTAGAATTGGTTTGGGGGTTTTTGATTATAAATTGTATGAGATAAATGAATGGAATAGTTACAGCAATTTACAGATTCGTTGGTCTGTGTTATTTGAGTGTTTTACCTGTCTTAAAGTCGTGGTATGCAAAACGTTAAAGAAGAGACTCATGTTTATTCCAAGCCTAGTTTATGCCTGTGAAAATTGGTAGCATTTCACCGTGTAGTTTTTTCTGAAGAAATTATTTGTGAACGTCTATCTAAAACGTCCGCGAATCAGTAGAGGCTGAAAGATTACTTCTAAAACATAATTTAGATATTGAACTGGTGCTGGGTCTTTTTTATATATTTAATATAAAGAGTTTAGATGAGTTAGGCGTTGGTTTTACTTAGAAATAATTTGTCAAACTCGTTTTATGAATCAATACTTTTTATGCGACGGTTTCTGTCAGTTTTTGGAAATCAGTCTGAAAACCCTTGATAAGTTTGGAATTTAAGAAAAACACGTTAGATATAATTTGTAGCTAAGACTCATGGGGTTCCAATTCAATTGGCCTTGCATCAATTCGAATTTTTTGGAATTAGTTATTCATTTTATACCGAGTCTGCTATGTGCAGGAAAATCAGGAAAAGTCGTGTTTGTTCTTTAAGTTGATATTCCTATTAAATTACGATGAGTCTAGGTTATGTGAATGATTAATTGACTGATTAGTTGGTAATTATACATAATTATGTTATGTAGGTGATGGATATGTGAAGGATCATGACTGATTGCTTGTGCGTGCTTGGATTGCGAAAAGGTAGGGAAATACACTTGACTTATTATCGTTGTTGTTGAATTGTGTTGACTTGTTGTGTTTCATATGACCAAACTGTGAACGTTGACTTGATTCGTGGTTGTTGATTCATGTTATGATTCATATCCTGGAATGTGCTTGACTGAATTGATCGTATTGAGTATATTATCACAACATTCGGTAACCGGCATGATTCTATGATTTACCAGTTCAATGATATTCATATTGTGTTGCTTTAATTTCTTGAGCATTCATATGCATTGGAGATGGAGGATGTTGTGGTGATGGGGTGTGGTGATGATGATGTTGTGATAAGGCCCAGGCGGGTTCTGCAGACTTGCCCTGGTGTCCTCACCGCGAAATGGGCGATCGGCTACTGGTCGATATATAGTCTACCGGGATCGGTATGGTCAGGGTTGTCCGGGTTATGAGATATGAGTTGAGATGGAGATGGAGGTGACGGAGGAGCATGCATATCATACTTTGTTGTTTCATTGTATTCCCTACTCAACCTCGTGGTTGACCACCTGTATATTCGTGAACACCTGCGACGATCCAAATATTGGGGAGCAGACTTGACAGGTTTAAGAGATAGGACGGGAGCTTGATGGGCGTGAGACACTGGATCAGAAGACTTAGTAGCTAAATCATCATTTAGAAGACTTTCACTTTTGTTTATGTTAGTTCTTTGTAATTTGATGTAAAAGAGGTTTTGTAATAATTAAGTTAAGGTAATTATATAATTTGCCTTGGAGTTTAATTTGTTATTCACTTCCTCGGGAAACCGAGATGGTAACAGTCCGGTTTATTAGGGAATGTCTTGATAAAGGCTCCTTCATAAATCGGGGTGTTACAAAGTGGTATCAGAGCGAACGATCCTCAGGCCTAAACCAATGAACCCAATGAACGTAGGATGTGTCTAAATAAAATGAACCCCTGGGAATAAACTGTTAGGAGCTCACAGTGCGGTTAAGAAGGCGCCCTTAATATGTGCTCTTTTGGCCCTCTCAGTTTTGAACCAGGTAACCCGAGATAAATTGAGGGAATGGGGTAGTTAGAAGGAAAACCTTGGATATAATCGAGTGGATGTACACCTTGAGACCCATATATTGTAACCATGCTACAGGACAACATTACGGTAAGTATTTTGTATGAATGATGACGTGATCATATGATGTTGTAGAGCTGGGAAATAAAATTTTCGTGTTCAGGTTGATAATCAATGAAGTGTTGGATTGTGGTAATCGTGAGCGTGAAAATAATTGCGAATTGATGAAATTTATTTGGATGGATGTTGAATGACGTGTTGATAGAGCTAATATGTCTAGCGATATGCGGTTATGTGATCCCGAAGCCATGCTAGTATAGTATTGTGAAACTAATCTGAAACACTATTGAATTGCATGTTTCTAGTCATAGCAATCGTGATTTAGATGTCAGGAGTAGATCGAGATGCGAAGGGATTCGATGGGATAGATGTTTACGTAAGCACCAAGTGTGAGATTTAAGTTGGGATGGGTTAGTATACATAGTATGTTCATAGGAGCTTGTAACATAGTAAAGAATGACCTAGTGCTGAAACTCGTTTTGTTTGATTTTACTCTTTAATTGACCTTACTGCCATTTATTTTATGTTTATTGCCTATAGATGAAAATTTTATGGGAGATAGCCTCGGGAGTTAGTGTTCATTTGGCGTTGGTTTCATGCTTATAAGATATACGGATTAGGAGTAATAAATGTTTTAGTGGGCTGTGGTCAGGAAGTTCCTGTGCAGTGATGTTTTGACCAACGATTTTGTAAAAATCCTCATTTAAATTGTGTTAATAATTTTCACATAATTCCAACTCCATCGATCAGAAGATTCGCATATGTTTTCAAATTGATAAGCCACGAAAATTCTTGATGTTTCTATATTAAATGGTAAGTTTTGCAAACTGACCCAAGTTTCGGACCAATTGCTGTCACATACTTGTTTGGACTAACTGAGTTGTAAAATCCTTTAAAAATTGAATTCTTGAGCTTTGGACCTCATTCTTTTTCTCACGAATTATTAACTCTCTGTATGTTATAAAAAGTAATATAACTTAAGTTTTCGTTGAACGGTTATTTATTCGTGATTTTTGGAACTTACAACATGAATCATAACTTTTAAAATGTGAATTCCATGTTGAGTTTTCATACAGTTGTTCGATTATTTCATGAGCCTTATTAATGTGAAATTATAGTGTCCTTATATGATGATAGTAGCACACATGTTCAGTAGTTATGTATCTTAACAAGTGATAAAATTAAAGTTTAGTTGATAACATTGTTGGCATGATTGCATGAGTGAAATTGAACAGCTTAAATTGATTCCTAATCGAGGGTGAAATATTTTATACGGGTCCAGTTGTTGCATATTTTATATGTTTGGCATGTTATAATATCTCTGGTGTATTCATCATATTTGTATAGTGGTCGGGTATATATAAATATAAAACTATATTATCATATTTTGGTAAAGTTGGTGGCGTTAAATGTTAACTTGATTGTTCTAATATACTCGCGTGAATATTTATAATAATTATGTTTAAATGTTTACACATGGATGGTAGGAATGAGTATGTCTAAATGTTCACACATGTAGGATGTCATCTAAGTTCTCATGTCTTTTATGTGAGTCTGTGTGCCTATAGTTATACTTATTACTTCACTGCATTAATTTATTTCAGTTGAACCTAAACTTATGATATAATAATAAAATAGTGTTGTTGTTCCTTATTGGGTATGTTCATAGTTGTATTGTCATGAAATGCTAAGGTGGTTGTTGCAATTGTCACGATATTTGAAATATAGTTGATATAGTTACGATATAGTTACGATATTTGAAATATATTCTCGAACCGTCGAATTATAATGAGATAATCCTTTGATGATTCACATGTCATGCGTATGTTTAAATGATAGTCGTTATAGTTACGTTTAATTGAGCCGCGAGTTGCCTATTTGTTCAAACCGTGCAAACCAGAGAACTTGTTCACCTTACTAATCTTTTGTCATAGATAATGTTTTACAAGTTATATGATGGTATATGTACATGTTTAAGTTGTTTATGCGATATCTTTTATTTTTGCTGGAAATGGATTATACTGAGTTGATGGATACAATTGAATGGTATGGTTGCTAAAATGTTAAACATATGTGTGATATGAAAGTAATTTTGTTGTTATTTTGAATCATATAACTATTAATACTCATTTGTAATTTCAGTTGTTTGGCTTCTACATTATTAAGTTAATTACTCATGACGCACAGTCGATGGTTCCGTAAGGAGTTTAACTGGGAATTTTATAGTGTGCCTCCGATCTAAACTAATAATCTTCTTATATTGACTATATGGTTAGACTCTTGTCTAGTTCTTATGACGTGATAAATCGTTTTAAAATTTAACATGTAATTGAGTTGGTACTTATACTTTTGTGTGACCATGCAACCTGTGATAAATAGATCTGTAATAAAGAGGTAAAATTTTGATTGAACACAGTTAAATTGTAGTTACTTGCTTTACATTATGGTACGAATCGTATGCTTTGACGAGACGTCACCAGGGAATGTGTACTATCTAAAAGGGGTCTCCGATTAAATGTTGTAGTCGTGTTAGCCGTGAATATAACTGAGTAAAGAAGTGCGACTAAAATCCGGATGTTGAGGTAATAGTCGTTCATTAGTAAAGATAGGACTGAAATGAATAAGATGAACCTGTAAATTACGAAATATGAGTCGACACCTAAGCTTGTATTGTTTGAAGGAATTGAGTTAAGTTTATCTGATTTTGAGTTAAATGGATTCTATGGACGGCTCTGTTATAGGATTTATGTTAAGAAAGTTATTCACCGTCCAGTATGAAAGTAAAAGTTTTGAAAATGAAGTTAAATTTTGTCGTGTGAGTATAAATTGAATGAGATTTCCGGCCAGATGTCTGGTTGTATGGTTTCATGATATTTGCTTTCCTGGGGAATGAAGCTAGAACGGAGTCACAAATAGTGGGTTAATTTAGTCATGTTGTTCTTTCATGTAGTGAATTGGTGGGTTGTGGTTAGTTACGAATGTCAAAACGGGAAATGTAATGTGGTGATTTAAGTGAATTGTGTGTTAACATGGCATGTTGATATTAGCATGATATGTAATGAATATTTGTAAAATTGGTGTAGTTAAATACATTTAATCTTTTATGTCATGGTGTTGGGTGCAGTTTAAATATATTTAACACCAAAAATGAAATTTTATGTATGATAGTATTGTATGTTAACTTTCCAATATCGTTGTTTACTCGCTTGACTGACTCGACCAATAAGCTTGTAAAATTTGCCAATCAATGTGCATTTGTCATTCGTCATTCGACCAATATTTCTTGGAAAATATGCTATTTGACATGAACCATATGTGAGCACCTAAGCATCTTCATCTTTGTAACCTGAGTAGTAATGTATAAATTAGATTGACAAGCAGATCCTGTGAATGTTATTGCATGTATTGATTGATATGAAGAGTGTTTAGATTAATACTTTGAAATGTCTTAAGTTATTCAACGCTGGCTTTTGCTCCGATCCGTGGCGATGTCTTTGTAGCAGCGAGAATCGTAGCTTCCTTGAGAGAGCTTGTATATTGATTGTCTTTAGTAGGGATTAGTTAACTTGAGCGTGAGTTGTGAATCTTTTATCCTCTTTCGATTGTTAGCGTAGTTTGAGAACTTTTGTTATAATAATGAAGATTACGGGGACGTAACCATGTTTAAGGAGGGTAGGATTGTAAAATCTTTATACTTTCATGTGTGATTTCTCAGTTTGGCTATATTGGTTATGCGTTGTGTGGGTTATGTTGGAGTGTTACATGATGTGTTTCTGTTATGGTTAAACTTCGGGGACGAAGTTTATTTTAAGGAGGGTGGAATGTAATACTGCGTTTAATATTCAATTTGGTGGGTGCCTTACATACTTTTGTATATGCGTTTCATAATTCGTTTGCGTTGGTTGGTAGAGAGGGTAAACTTCGGGACGAAGTTTCTTTTAAGGAGGGTAGACTGTAATACCCGGTATTTTAATATGATATTATATTAGGCCGAGTTACCAGCTGGGTCGTGTAGTGTATTTGTGACTCTGGTAATTATGTGACTCGGGTTTTAATTAATCTAACTAGGCTAGGCCCGTATCGTCTTAATAGCACCTATCCTATATGTATACCCCATCTAACCAAACCCTAATCTCCCTATCATCATATTCATTTTAACCATGAGAAAAGAGAGAAAAGAGAGAAGAGGGAGCCGTGTGTGAAGGGAGCCGCGTGAGGCATTGCGAGGCGATTTCTCAGCCTATTCTCATCCTATTTCGTAAGTAGACTATCCTATTACCTCTTTATTCAATTATTAGCATAATTATAGTAGTATTGGGATAAGTTTCGTAACCCTAGAATTGGTTTGGGGGTTTTTGATTATAAATTGTATGAGATAAATGAATGGAATAGTTACAGCAATTTACAGATTCGTTGGTCTGTGTTATTTGAGTGTTTTACCTGTCTTAAATTCGTGGGATGCAAAACGTTAAAGAAGAGACTCATGTTTATTCCAAGCCTAGTTTATGCCTGTGAAAATTGGTAGCATTTCACCGTGTAGTTTTTCCTGAAGAAATTATTTGTGAACGTCTATCTAAATAGTCCGCGAATCAGTAGAGGCTGAAAGATTACTTCTAAAACATAATTTAGATATTGAATTGGTGTTGGGTCTTTTTCATATATTTAATTTAAAGAGTTTAGATGAGTTAGGCGTTGGTTTTACTTAGAAATCATTTGTCAAACTCGTTTTATGAATCAATACTTTTTATGCGACGGTTTCTGTCAGTTTTTGGAAATCAGTCTGAAAACCCTTGATAAGTTTGGAATTTGAGAAAAACACGTTAGATATAATTTGTAGCTAAGACTCATGGGGTTCCAATTCAATTGGCCTTGCATCAATTCGAATTTTCTGGAATTAGTTATTCATTTTATACCGAGTCTGCCATGTGCAGGAAAATCAGGAAAAGTCGTGTTTGTTCTTTAAGTTGATATTCCTATTAAATTACGATGAGTCTAGGTTATGTGAATGATTAATTGACTGAGTAGTTGGTAATTATACATAATTATGTTATGTAGGTGATGGATATGTGAAGGATCATGACTGATTGCTTGTGCGTGCTTGGATTGCGAAAAGGTAGGGAAATACACTTGACTTATTATCGTTGTTGTTGAATTGTGTTGACTTGTTGTGTTTCATATGACCAAACTGTGAACGTTGACTTGATTCGTGGTTGTTGATTCATGTTATGATTCATATCCTGGAATGTGCTTGACTGAACTGATCGTATTGAGTATATTATCACAACATTCGGTAACCGGCATGATTCTATGATTTACCAGTTCAATGATATTCATATTGTGTTTCTTTAATTTCTTGAGCATTCATATGCATTGGAGATGGAGGATATTGTGGTGATGGGGTGTGGTGATGATGATGTTGTGATAAGGCCCAGGCGGGTTCTGCAGGACTTGCCCTGGTGTCCTCAACAAGCGAAATGGCGGATCGGCTACGGTCGATATATAGTCTCTACCGGGATCGGTATGGTCAAGGTTGCCGGGTTATGAGATATGAGTTGAGATAGAGATGGAGGTGACGGAGTAGCATGCATATCATACTTTGTTGTTTCATTGTATTCCCTACTCAACCTCGTGGTTGACCCTGTGTATTCGTGAACACCTGCGACGATCCAAATATTGGGGAGCAGACTTGACAGGTTTAAGAGATAGGACGGGAGCTTGATGGGCGTGAGACACTGGATCATAAGACTTAGTAGCTAGATCATCATTTAGAAGACTTTCACTTTTGTTTATGTTAGTTCTTTGTAATTTGATGTAAAAGAGGTTTTGTAATAATTAAGTTAAGGTAATTATATAATTTGCCTTGGAGTTTAATTTGTTATTCACTTCCTCGGGAAACCGAGATGGTAACAGTCCGGTTTATTAGGGAATGTCTTGATAAAGGCTCCTTCATAAATCGGGGTGTTACAGTTTTGGTACGGTTTTTTGTTCGTTTTAGTAAAGTTTAGTGTTTGTTTTGGGGTTATAGTAAGTTCTGTTTAAGTTTTGTTTTGAGTTCTAGTTGTGTCGTTGCGTTATAGTTGAGTATAGGAAGTTTGTTTTTCAGTATGTTTTTGAACTTCGGGGACGAAGTTCATTTTTAAGGAGGTAAGACTGTAATACCTCAGATATTTAAGTTGTTGGGTACTCTATCGAGTAAGTCTTTGTCGCGTTCTGGACAGTGTTCTGCTTCGTAGTTACTCGATCGAGTATGGGCAACTCAGTCCGAGTAGCGGGTAATCGATCGAGTACGTTTGTTACTCGATCGAGTAAGTCGTGTTTTACTATTTTTTGGCCGGGTTTGATAGTAATGCGTGAAGAGGTATTTAAAGTTATTTCGATAATTCCTTTTACTTTTACTTTATTTTCCTAAAACTTTTACAAAAGAAAAACAAGCGACGTTCGAATCCTCTTCTCTCTTTGCAATCAAACCAAGGCTAAGGTTGTCGGATTTCTGAGTTCATCATACCTTTGTGATCGTCATCTTGTGGGTAAGGTTTCTAAATTGTTTTTATGTCAAATATTTAAAGTTGGTTAAACCCTAATTGGGTGATTTGGGGTTTTGGGAGTATTATGTGATAGATTTGTGATTATCTATTATAGGAGGTGATTTCGTAGAGGAGCCTTTTTGATCCGCTACATTAATTGTTGTTAATTCTATTTCAAGTAAGGTTTCCCTACTCAGTTAACTGCGTAAATGTTATAAGCTGGCATGGTTGTTAATTGACATGATTATTTTTATCATTAATTGAATTGGTATGTTTACCTTGGTATTGTGGATTGGTTGTTGTTTGTCTGTGGTTCGCGAGGTGCGCCCTCAGCTGAGTGGAGTGCCTTGAGGGAGTGGCTTCACGCCATTGATTTGCCTCTTGTGCTTCCCGGCACAAGGGGGATGTGGACATTAATGGACATGGGTTATTCGCTCTATGGTGTTAAGCGGGGCTTAAGTGGTACGGCTGAGGTCCCCACCGGCGGAGTGGAATATCTATTGCGATGGATATTCTGGCAGCGCTACACACTTTAGTGTGTAGTCAGATGATTGGTGATGACATGGAGTTGGAGAATGTTATTGTGTAATTGGTTATGTTGATTGTTTATTTTGTTTATGTAGTAACTGGCCCCGTTTAAAAAAAAATTAAAACTATGGTGATCCATTCGGGGATGGTGAGCAGTTGATTAGCCGGCAAACGCGCGGGATCTAGCTGGGGATGAAGTCTGGACATGTGAGAGTCTTAGTCTTCCGCTGTGTTTTGTTAAGACAATTTTACTTTAGTATGTTTGCAGTTTTGAGACAGTTGTATTTCACTTTCAGTTCTGGTTTGTAATGTACGCACATTAAACTTTATTACTTAAGGTACGTTTCTTTATAATCTCCTTTGATTACTATACCACAGGTAATCGAGATGGTAGCATCTCCTTGTGTTAGGGTGGTCTTGGTAAGGCACCTTGATCTATGGTGGTTTTACAAAGAGCCTGGTGAGAGAGGTGAGAATCATATTGGCATAATGAGAGTGATGATGACAGGAAGAACATCGAGAGAGTAGTTGAGAATCAGTGATGAGACTTGAGGAGACTTGAGGAAAGGAGAGAGTGGGGCGAACTTTGGGGACGAGGTTCATTTTAAGGGGGCAAGACGGTATTACCCCGTATTCCATAATTATATACTTTATATTGTTTCTACGAATTATGTATGAGATTGAATAATAAATAAATAATAAAAACTATTATAAGATGGTAATGATAATAATAATAATAATAATAATAGTAATAGTAATAATAATAATAATAATAATAATAAGAATAATAATAATAACAATAACAATAACAATAACAATAACAATAACAATAATATAATAGTAGTAGTAATAATAGTAGTAATAATAGTAGTAGTAGTAGTAGTAGTAGTAATAGTAGTAGTAGTAGTAATAATAATAATAATAATAATAATAATAATAATAATAATAATAATAATAATAATAATAATAATAATAATAATAATAATAATAATAATAATAGTAGTAATAGTAGTAGTAGTAATAATAGTAGTAGTAGTAATAATAGTAGTAGTAGTAATAATAGTAGTAGTAATAATAGTAGTAATAATACTAATAATAATACTAATAATAATAATAATAATAATAATAATAATAATAATAATAATAATAATAATAATAATAATAATAATAATAATAATAATAATAATAATAATAATAATAATAATAACAATAACAATAACAATAACAATAATATAATAGTAGTAGTAATAATAGTAGTAGTAGTAGTAGTAGTAGTAGTAGTAATAGTAGTAGTAATAGTAGTAATAATAATAATAATAATAATAATAATAATAATAATAATAATAATAATAATAATAATAATAATAATAGTAGTAGTAGTAGTAATAGTAGTAGTAGTAATAGTAGTAGTAGTAGTAATAATAATAATAATAATAATAATAATAATAATAATAATAATAATAATAATAATAATAATAATAATAATAATAATAAGATTTGGGATCATATGAGAACAACCGTTTAGGTGAGAACGGTGAGAACACTTTTCAACCATTAGATTTAACTCCACTAAATCTAATCTAAGGGTTGTGATTAACTCTATTATACAACCACCTATACAACCCAATCCATTGACCGACATTGACCGCCGGAAAAGTCAACGCCACCGGTCAATAGAGGTCAACGACCGGAGAAATTCAGTCAACGGTCAATGGTGGTCGGTCAACGGCGGTGGCTGGCAGTGGCTGGCGGTCGGTCAGCGGCCAGTAGTCAAAGATGATAAACCACTTAGTAAAACTTCAAAAAGGTTGTTCATGAGGCTTAAACCCATGACCTCTTGGTTGAGATGCACTTGCTATTACCACTGTGCCACAAGCATCTTATTGCTATTTTTGTATCTTTTTTGATATATATGTGTGTATGTTAAAACCTGAGTTAAAACAATATGTACCTATAATAATTATTAAATGTACTTCTAACTTATATACAATGTACATTCAGTATAAAATCAATGTAATGCTTAGTTAGTTAAATATATTTGATAAAGATTGAACAAAATATCGTATGTACTTATGATAATTTGTACTTATTATTTACATAATTATTATAAAATTTACATTTGTTATAGGTTAGATTATTTTAATGAAAAATGTACGTACAATATATTTATGCCGAAGGTACATTTTATTTTCATTGGAGGTACATAATATATTCTTATATGACATGTCATGTATATTTCAATTATCTATTAAATTCATATCATTAATTCGTTAGGTTCATCATATATATATATATATATATATATATATATATATATATATATATATATATATATATATATATATATGTATATATATATATATATATATATATATGTAAGGTGTACATTGACCATATGATATAGGTACATCTTATAATAACTATGGGTACATATCAAAGTATTTATGTTTATTTAAATTATTTATCAATCACGTTTCAACAAATCATCAAGTACCTTTAATTTGTTTAGGAGGTACATTAAATATATCTACAATAGGTACATTTATTAACGATTATAGATTCATAACATATTTATTTTAATTAATTATCTTGCACGGATGAATAAATCATTTACATTTTATGTATATGAGAAGTAAATTAAATTTATAATATAAGTCCATATAATACTTATTAAAGGTACATATCATATTTATTTTAATTAATTATCAATTATGACTCGATTTTTTATTATGTACATTTTATTTATATAAGAGGCACATTAAATATATATTATAGGTACATATAATAAATATTAAAGTTACATACCATGTATATCTTAATTAGTTACAAGGCATGTTTCAATAATTATTCAAGTACATTTTAATAATATAGAAGGGACATGAAATATATAATAAATGTACATTTTAATAATTATAACTACATATCATATTTACTACAATTGTTTATTAACTTTATTTCACTTACTCATTGGGGACACAATATATATATTGGAGGTACATTAAATATAAAGTATAGATACAAAGAATAATTAACATAAGTACATAAAATATGTTGTTCAATTTTTTATCAAGTACACTTAACTAACTCATCATGTACATTGATTTTATAATGAATGTACATTAAATATAAACTGGAAGTACATTTAATACTTATTAGAGGTACATATTATTTTAACTCAGGTCTTAACAAAGATATATATTAAAAGAGATACAAAAATAACAACAAGATGCATGTGTCACAGTGGTAAAAGTAAGTGCATCTCAACCAAGAGGTTGTGGGTTCAATCCCCATCAACAACATTTTTGAAGTTTGACCAATAACAATAACAACAACAATAACAATAACAATAATAGTTGTAGTTAATAATAATAATAATAATAATAATAATAATAATAACAATAATAACAACAATAACAACAATAACAATAACAATAATAATAATAATAATAATAATAATAATAATAATTGTTTTGATAGTTTTTACCGAATTAGGTTGTATAAGGTCAATGCGGTCTTACTCGTTGTATGTTTGTTGACTATTTATGTTAATACTAAATAAAGAAATAAAGAACGTAAATAGAGGCTGACACGTTAGATTTGGTGACGCGGAAAACCCGATGTGCGATCTAGCTAGCACAATGTGTTATGCGTATGTTGTGAGATCTCGAATGCCTTTTCTTGATTGCTCCTTTGGCTATTTATAGGGTAAGAACCCTAGATGAGTCCTATCCGGATTATGGAAAGGAATATTAGCTCTATCACAACCCCTTCCATAATCGGATGTTCTTCCTCCGTTCTCCCTGATCTCGCTGAATTCTCCCTAAGATCTCCCTGGTGACTTTCCAAATCCACGAACCTTCCTTGCCAGCGGGCCTCTCTATTCTTACGCGCTACTTGGCCCAAACCTCCAGGCAGATTCTACTTTGTACTTGGGCTCCTCTTGCTTATTCTTCCTTCACGGCCCAACTCTTTAATAAGGACCAAGTGGGCTTTTCCTTTATTAGGCTAAAGCACAGTTTTTAGCCCAAACAGTTTGCCCCTAATTCCTTGTGAGATACGTCTTGAGGTGTCGAATAAGAAATTACGCGTAGATTCTTTTTGAAAATCCCGCGCCGTCTTCCACACAACTTCCCAAACACTCATCATTGCCCTCCCTCATTTCTCGCGCTCTCCCTCTCTCTCTCTTCCTTTATAATCTCAACTCCCCTCCCCTACTTCATTAATTTCAAAAATCAAAATCCCCTCATCTCCCCAAAACCCTTCTCCTCCATTCTATTCCTTCGCCGTAATCCGTTTCTCCCGCCGCCAACTTCGTCGCCCTTTTCCAGGTATTTTTTCTTGCACATTTTCTTTAACCCTTTCCTTTCTCTCTCCTCCAACCATGGGTAAAACCCATCACACCGCTTCTACCTCCGCCCCAATCGACCCAAACCCAGACCCCGTCTTCCCTTCTCGGAATCTTTTCGTTCACCCCCATGATTGCAATTCTTCTTTGACTACCGCTGACATCCCCTTGATTAAGGGTTTGCTTGGCATCGGCGATGGGGTTGATATTGCTATCCCAGAACCGGGTCAGAAGGCGGATGCCATCCGGCTAGGATGGGTCTGCTTTTACCTTTATCCGTTTAGGTACAGTCTTCGTTTTCCTTTCCCAAAACTTATGCAAGACTTCCTTTGCACCAACAACTTTGCCATGGCACAAATTTCTGCCAAAATTTGGAGGGTTCTCCTCTACTCTTTGACCGCTAGCCAGAACACCGACATCTCTATCTCCTTGGGCGATCTGGCACATATGTATGATATCAGGTCTCTGGGAAGAGGCCAATTCTCCTTCTGGGGCTCTGGTGAGACCCCCTTCAGGCATATGTCGAAATCCAGGGATGAGAAGTGGTTTGTGGATTTCTTTTATGTGAGGAAGGCTTCTATCTAGCCGCCCGCTGACTACATCTTCGAGAAATGGGTCATTACTTCGAGTAAGTAGCTCTCCTGACGCCTGATTTGTTCATCTTAATGCTTACTGGCTTACTTTGTTGCTTTCGTGCAGGTCCATGCTACCTGACTCGTCTGGGCGACCCAATATCTGCTCGAAACAAGCTGTTCTGCATCCCCCAGTCTGAGAGAAAGTTCCATGACCTGCTGCCCGGCTTCTCACCTACCTCCTCTTCCAATCCACAGCAATTAGCCCACAGCATGTCCTCTGGTAAGCCACTTGGTGCTATCTTTACTTTTATGTAATCTTGCTGCTTATCTGGTGCTTCTGACACCTGAAATTTTGGCTGTCTGCAGGTTCAAAAGTTGACCCTTTTGAGGCCATCCTCCAGAGTGCTAAAAGAAAGAGATCTGCTGCGAGCCCTAACGTAGCTTCTGCCTCCAAGAGGAGTGCCCCTGCTGCTTCCTTCTAGTCTCCCTCTACCCCTTCCAGCGCTGCTCGTCCTGAGCCTTTAGAAGTCAGGCCATTGTCCCGTCATCCTCCTACTCCTCCTTCTAGCTCTGCTACTACCACTGGTGGCATCAGTGCTCACTTCCCTGATGGTTTTGGGGATGTTGACAACGTGCCCTACTGGCCTGAAATCGACCAGATTCTCTTCCCTTCCCTGGTGGAGGCTTTCTCAGAATTCTCTCCAAAGGAGATGGCTGAAAATGATGTGCACAACGCTTTTATGGTGAGCATCCTTGCCCCTTTACCTGCTCTGAACTATCCATATCCATCTTGTTTACTCTTCTTCTTCTGCCTTCAGGCCTTTCAGTCAGCTCTCTACAACAGCAAGATGATCAACGTAGTACAGACCACCAAACGTGCTACCAATGCCAAGAATCAGGAGTTGGCGGGGACCATTGCTGAGTTGGAACAGCAGTGTTCTGACTTGAGGGGAAGGGTGGTGGAGCTGAAATCTGAGCTTGCTGGCACCAAGAAGAAGCTAAATGTGGGAGCTGACCAGCTGGCGCGTATCCAGGAAGTCTGCGCTGCCTTTTCTGACTCCCTCAAGCGTTCTGACGAGAGGATCAGCGAGCTGATCTCCCTGGCTACCAACATTGTTGCCTATGCTACCTGGCGGGGAAAGATCAGTGGGATGCGTGCTGTACTTGACGAACCTCCAACCCTGCAAGCTATTGAGGAGGAAGAAAGGCGGCTGGAGACCCTGTACCCGATTCAACCTGATTTGAGCGTCCTGATGCCTAAGGTTGGCGAGGTGAATTCTCCTGCGCTGGCAGAGAAGACAGCTGCTGGGGATGCTGGCTCTTTTCAGGAAGCTGCTGTTGCTGAGGTAACTCAAGAGGCTGCTGTTGCCGGGGGCGTGCCAGCTGGTTCTGTACCTGAAATGGGAAGTCAGCAAGAGGAGGCAGAGGAGGTGCTAGAGGTGGAGGTCATCAATGTGACCTAAAGTTAAAGGTTTCTTAGTTTTAAACTTTTTGGATGGTGGTCTGACCGTGTGTGGGCAGACTTGTAAAATTTTTAAACAATTTTTGTTTCTATTTGCTCGCCGCTGTGGCGACTTTGAACTTGGGGCCGTGTTTTGGCCAAATTTTGAAATGCCCCTTTGCCTTAGTTTGGCAAGCTTTATCTTATCGTGTGTGTTTGGTTTTTCACTTACATACTTAGCTTAGGAAACTGCCGTGTCAGCCTGCTGGCTGATTTAGGCTAGTCATGTCAGTCTGAGGAGACTGATTTAGACTCAGCTAGCTGCCGTGTCAGCCTGCTGGCTGATTTAGGCTTATGCCGCATTTTAGGGTGAGGTGACCGTGTCAACCTTTAAGGCTGATTTAGACCAGTCGTGTCAGCCTAAAAAGACTGATTTAGACTCAGCTAGCTGCCGTGTCAGTCTGATGACTGATTTAGGCATATGCCGCACTTGACTACTTAACCTTGTTTATGACGCACGGTGTGTTCATCATATTTAAAGCCAACAGGGGCGTACCTTAGGCAAGTTTATCGTCATTCTAGGACCAATGGAACGTTGCACGATTCTGGTAGCTCAGATATCCCTGCGCTCCATATGTATGTGCATGCATGCTGGGGCCCTGATTAATTGCGTTGATTGCGAGCTACGTCCAGGGGGGTGCTATCCAGGGTAGCTGGATAAGCGTTCAGCTGTCAGCCAGGCTCCCTTCCGTATGTTCCACAGGCCGCCTGGTGAGGGTGCTCCTAATGGAGAAATGTAGGTTAGGCATGTTAGAGTGCCATGTGCCTTGTCACCCCGCGTTTGCAGTTGACAGTCCTGCTAGATACCCTTTCAATGTACCATAGATATTAGAATCCAGAGTGATGCATTCAAAGAAGCCTGAATATAGGAAATTTATCAGAGCGATGTGAAGTACCTGATGCTGTCTCATGGGGCACGAGAGCAATTGTGGTCCCAGGAAGTTTACAGACCACACAACTCCAACAGTTTTCAAAGTTTGAAAGAAATAAAAGAAAAGAAAACGACACAAAATTAGTAGTGTGCCTACTACCGTTTTTTTTTTTTTTGCTTTTCTTAATACACTACTCTGTACACCAAGCTCTACTTATTGTTAAAAGTGATACCTCTTCAGGTGAAGTATGTTCCATGGCTTTTGTATGATTTGACCGTCCATGGTCATTAATCTGTATGCGCCATTGCCAACAACTCCTTCTACCTGGTATGGTCCTTCCCATTTATAGGCGAATTTGCCTGCCTTTCGATTTTTGGTGTTTTGAAACACTTCACGGAGAACCAGCTCTCCTACCTCCAGGAGCCTGACTTTTACATTCTTGTTGTAGCTTCTGGCGACTGACTGCTTGTAGGCAGCCAGACGTATTTTCGCACTTGCTCTCGGCTCGTTTACCGTGTCCAAGCTCCTGGCCATCTCTACATTGTTCTGTTCCCCTGTTATACATCCATACCTGTGGGTTGGAACTAGAACCTCTGATGGAATTACTGCCTCCACACCAAACATCAGGCTGAAGGGTGTTTGGCTTGTGGCTGTCTTTAGTGTCGTTCTTTCTGACCATAATACTAGTGGCAATTCATCTACCCACTCTCCTCCTAACTCATGTAGCCTCCTTCTCAAGTTATCCATGATTATTTTGTTGTTGGATTTAGCTTGCCCGTTGGATTTTGGAGTCCTGGGCGCTGATTTCTTTAGGCTGATGTTCCATCTGGCACAGTATCCCTCGGCATCGTTTGAGATGAATTGTGACCCATTGTCACACATGATTTCTGTTGGGATATCAAACCTGCAGATGATATTTCATTTAATAAAAGAGATGGCATGTTTGTCTTTTACTTCTGTGAATGCTTCTACTTCTATCCACTTGGAGAAATAATCTGTCATTGCCAGCATCCATATTCTGTTTCCTGTGGCTCTAGGCAGAGGACCCACTATATCCATTCCCCATGTCATGAATGGCCAAGGAGAAATGATGGGATGTAAGGGCTCTGCCGGCTGATGGATCATTGGCGCTAAGCGCTGGCAGGCATCACACTTGCGGGCATATTCTGCTGAGTCTGCCCTCATTGTAGGCCAGAAGTAGCCATATCTTAGAGCTTTGTTAGATAGACTCTTGCCCCCTACATGGTTTCCACATTCGCCACTATGGAGGGCATACAACACAATCTGTGCTTCTTGCTTGTCCAGGCATCGTAAGTAAGGTCCTGCCTATGATTTTCTATAAAGTACATTATCAATCAGTATGAATCTGGAGGCTTTCATTTTGAAACCTCTTATTTCCTTCTTGTCATCAGGCAGCTTGTTGTGCCGCAACCAATCTAGATAGGGTGTCCGCCAGTCCCAATCATCTGACTGGTCAGCTGGCTGGCCAGCTGTCTGGCCGGCTAGCTGGTCGTCTTGCTTGGCAGCTGCCTGGCCATTTGTGGTTGTCTGAACTGTCACTTCATCTTGCTGGTCCTCCAATTCTCCCCGGTCCACCTCTTCTAATTTTTGGATAGAAGACTCCTGCATGTGCGCGATGGGGATATTGGATAGCTCAGTTGGCTTGAAGGTTGCCCCCAGAGTTGTTAAGGCATCTGCTTCCACATTTTGGTCTCTGGGGATCTGTTTAAGCTTGCAATCTTTGAATTTCTGTTTCAGCTCCTTTGCTATCTTTAAGTAAGCGACCATCTTTGAGTCCCTGGCTATAAATTCATCGTTCACATGGTTAACTATTAGCAAAGAGTCCATGAATATTTGTAGGTTCCTGACTCCCAACTCTAGAGCTAGCTGCATTCCTAGAATTAAGGCTTCGTATTCTGTTTCATTGTTGGTTGCCTTAAACTCACATCTTACTGCTTGTGCTATCAGGCCCCCCTGTGGTGAACGCAGGATTAGTCCTACGCCTGCCCCCCTTTGGTTGGAGGCTTCATCGATGTGCATCTGCCAGACTTCTGCTTCCTTGTTCCCTTTGAGGGTTAATATCTCTTCGTCTGCCAGATTTTGGATAGCTGGGCTGAAGTCTGACACAAAGTCTGCCAGTGCCTGCGACTTTATTGTTGTTCTCGGATCATACCTGATATCGTATCCACTAAGATGTACGAACCACTTTGAGATTCTGCCTGACAGCTCAGGCTTCCTCATTACGGATTTCAATGGGTAATTGGTTACAACATGTATGGTGTGGGACTCAAAGTAAGGGCGCAGTTTGTAAGATGCAACTACCAGTGTTAGTACTAACTTTTCGAGAGATGTGTACTTGGTCTCTGCTAGCAGCAGACACTTGCTTACGTAGTAGACTGGCTTTTGCTCCTTATCCAGCTCTCTGACTAAGACTGCGCTTAGTGCTATCTCTGTGACAGCTAGGTAAAGGAACACTGGTTCTCCTGGCTCCGGTTTTGATAGTAGTGGCGGGGTGCTGAGGTAGTGCTTCAGCTCCCTAAATGCCTTCTCGTATTATGTAGTCCACTCAAACTTCTGGCTCTTTCTAATATATCGTAGAATAGTCTGCACTTGTCTAAGGACCTTGAGATGAACCTGCTTAAAGCTGCTACCTTACCTGCTAGCCTCTGTACATCCTTTGGTTTTTCTGGTGACTCCAGCTGTAATACAGCTTTAATCTGCTCGATGCTGGCTTCTATCCCTCTTTGAGTAACAATGTAGCCTAATAATTTGCCGGAGGAAACTCCAAAGGTGCACTTAGATGGGTTTAGCTTCATTTTGTATTCTCTGAGGGTATTGAATGTTACTGCCAGATGCTGCATGTGATCTATGGCTTTTTCTGATTTCACTACCATATCATCGATATATACCTCCATGGTTCTTCCTATCTGTTCTTTGAACATACGGTTGACCAGCCTTTTGTATGTGGACCCTGCGTTCTTCAGGCCGAATGGCATGACATTGTAACAATATATTCCTCTCTCAGACATGAATGCTGTCTTTTCTTGATCTGCAGGATCCATCTTGATTTGATTGTAACCACTCCAAGCGTCCAGGAATGTTAACATTTCATGTCCAGCTGTTGCGTCCACCTTTGCGTCAATGTGTGGTAACAGGAAAGGATCCTTGGGACATGCTTTGTTGAGGTCAGTGAAGTCCACGCACACTCTCCATTTTCCATTCTTCTTAGGTACCACTACTACGTTTGACAACCACTCTGGGTATTTCACCTCTCTTATTTTGTTTGCTGCCAGCAGGCTGTCTACCTCCTGGTTGATCACCTTATTTCTCTCAGCTGCGAACTTTCTCCGTCTCTGCTGGATGGACTTTTATTTTGGGTCCACGCTGAGTTTGTGTGTTATGATGGACGGGTCTATTCCTATCATGTCATCATGTGACCATGCGAAACAATCCATGTTAGCCTGTAAGAATTTGATTAGGTGCTGCCTCAGGTTTCCTGTGCACCCAGCTCCAATTAACACGGTCCTCTCTGGGTGCAGCTTGTCCAGGTTGATCTGATCTAGATCCTCAGCTGGAGGCTCAATGTATTCGTCCTGGACGTGCGGCTTCTGTAATTGCTATGCTGAGGGGCTGGCAGTGCACTTTAGTGCTTTCTTGTAGCAACTTCTAGATTCCTCCTGGTCTCCTCGTATTGTTTCTACTCCTCATGATGTGGGGAATTTTATGCATTGATGATATGTTGAGGGATCTGCCTTCATCAGGTGCAGCTATGGTCTTCAAAGGATGACGTTGTAGGTAGAGGGTTTATCTATGACTAAGTACTTTACCTGCTTGTTGACTCCTCCCACGAAGGTTGGGATTACTATCTCACCCAAGGAGCTGGCTGTCTCCCCACTGAATCCTACCAGCGGGATTGTCTTCTTCTGCAAATCTTTCTCGCTGACCCCCATGTTTTCTATGGTTTTCAACATGATCAAGTTGACCGAGCTACCGGTATCCACCAGGACCTTTTTGACTGTGTAGTTGGCCATTGGCAGAGTTATGATGAGTGCATCGTGATGCTCTTGGTCGTCACGTATATCTCCTTCGTCAAAAACAACCGCAGGTAGATCACTATGAGAAATTCTACAAGAAGTTTTTGGTCTGTCTCCCTTAGTCTCGGTAGCACGCCTTTTGGCTGCTGAATATGTTAGCCCATTTATATCTGAGCCGCCTGTTATCACGTTTATTATCTTGGTGCATTTAGGTGGAGTTGCAGGTTTTGTGGACCCTACCTTATCTTAATGCTTGACCCCACGTGGTAATAGGTGGCTCAGTTCTCCCTGCTCATATATGCGTTTGATCTCCCTGCGTAGTGTGTATCAGTCTTCGGTGTTATGGCCGATATCACGATGGAACTCGCACTTCTTCTTGCTGTCCTTTTTCCATGCCTGTTCTTCTACTGGTGGCCTGGGCCATCTTACCCTATCTCCCATCTCTCTGAGTGCTTTCAGGATTCCTCCGACACTAGTTGTGAATCCATACTCTGCCAGTGTATGGAGCTGCTGATTTTCTTCTCTGTTGTCTACTCTGTTGACTCCCCTACCATATGGCCGGTACCTCTCATACTTCTTGCTGGTGGATTGCTTCCTACTTGACTTTTCCATGGCCGATGTACTGGATATGCTTGGTGTACTTGGCATGCTGGCTCTGGCCAGGATATCATCTTCCAACCTGATCGCGGCTGCTGCTTTCTCTTGTACTGCTTCAAAACTATGACAAGGGTGCATAGTTAGCTGCTTGTACAGGTCAGATTCATGGTGTAGGCCTCTCCTGAAGGCTTCCACTGCTATCGACACGTCACACTCCCAGACTGCCACCTTCTCATTGTTGAATCTAGTGTTGTGTTCTCGAATAGTCTCTCGAGCTCCCTGAACAATTCTGTACAAGTCTCCTGCATGCTTCTGTGGCTTCCGGCTACTTGCGAATTGCTGAGTGAATGCATTTACCTGATCGGCAAACATGGATATTGACCTGTTAGGCAAGCTTACGAACCATCAGAGTGCTGGCCCTAAAAATGTGGATCCAAACCCCTTACACATGCAGGCTTCTTTTACTTGTCCTACAGCCGTCACTGTCATCATCTTCTGCTTGTACTGGCTCATGTGGTCAAAAGAATCTGTCGTGCCATCAAAGAGAGGCATGTTTGGATTGGTGAACCCCTTTGGCATGGCAACAATGGATATGGCATCCACGAATGGTGAATCAGCATAACTGTCAAGTGTCGCCTTTTCGTGTGGAGGTGGAAATCCTGGGACCCTACTTAGCATCTCCCGCAGCTCCAGGTACTGCTAGTTGGTCAGGCTTCCGGAGTCCTGATTTTTTCTGTCTGCTACCTGCTGACTTGGAGTGCTGCTTCAAGGCCCGAACTCTTGAAGGCTCTGATGCGGCGTGGTAGCTAATGGTGTTGAAGTCACAGGTGTTCCCTGATGCCAGCTTACCTGTGGGCCACCTGCGGATCCTGCACCAGGCGTCTGATTAGTTATCATGAAATTACCAACTGGAAGGTTAACTGGTTGTGCTTCTACGCGGCTGGCTGGCTGCCAGCTGTCAGGTGTGAGGTATCCTAGTCCTTGGGGGGGTTATTTTTTCTCTTGTTGACACAGCTGTCAGATCCAATCTTGTCACCAACTCGGATGGTATCTGTTAATACGTGTAGAGGGGGGCAAAAATTTTAATAAAACTAACGGGAATCACGGATAAAATTAAATTAAATAATACCGAAATAAATACGACGGTTAATAAAATTACGGGTTGACAAGTTGAAGCAATTACGCAAAATGAGGATGGACGGAGCTACAAGCCACGGATGTGCTGCCGTGTGAAGTCTTCAGGCGTGAATTCGAGACATAATTTATTACATGTCAAAGCTTTGTAAACTATGTTTTCACGTTCTCTTTTCCATAAAATTCAATTAGGTGATTATGTTAGAAACTAGGTAGGACTGAATTTAATATGGGTCAAAATATGGTCATCCTAGCCTCCCTAGGTCGGTTTAGAGGTCTATATAAGCCTAGGTTGTTTTTCATTTTTATCCATTGATAAAAGAAATTAAAATTGTTTTTGAGAAATTTTCTCCAAAACCGTCAAAGCATTTTGTGTGGCAATACACGAGTGTAGAGACAACAAGAGAGTCGACGCGTTTCGAGTCTTGACTTAAGCCGAGGACGTGATCCAACGTTTAAGGGGAATTTCTTGTCGCGTTACGAGAATTCCGACCATTATCAAGCTATAGGTCTAGCTTGGTAAATATCCAAATTACACAAAAAAAAATACTAAAAAATATTTCATCCGTTCAAAATATCCATAATGTCGATCAATCACGAGCAAATGCAAAATATCGACCAAAACGCTTCCGCGCCCCTACCCTACACGGTTCAAATGGTATCAGAGCTTCGCCTCTTAATTTCCTTAAACCAAGACGATCCTATGGGGAAGAAAAAGGTGTTTGATCCTAGTTTACCACCTGTTTTTGATGTGTACGATGATGAAGCTATCTCGCTCTTTCACATGGCTTTATAAAGGAGGATAACCTTGTTGTCAATTTCGATTTGCCTCCTATATTCGATGGCACTGTTAATTGCAATGATGCAACGTCGAAAACGCAATGGATAGCCCAGGAGAATCATGGAGTCAATTTTGAACTCGTGAGCCTATTTGATCCAGAACATTACGCTGTATGTTCGACGATCGAAATGGGTGATACCTTTCATCCACACGGCTATACTCGTGAGTATATAGAAAATGAAACGATTACTTTTAATCCTTGCCACGATACCATTCCAAAATCAGATTCGGTGGTTGACCATCTTTGGCAGAAAATAATTCGGGGATTTGGTAATTTTGTGTTCAGCACCGCAACAATATATCAAGAAATACAAATATGTGTTTGGAACCAGCAACAAATGTCCAAGGTATTTGACCCGGGCTCGCTACAAGTCGTTGCGGGAATTGGGCAGGTAATAATAGGACACAAACCAGCATCTCCTCTCGACACTTGAAGGCACAAGAATCGGGACGATTCTTTTTGAAGAGGGAGAGTGTTGATACGTGTAGAGGGGGGGGGGGGGAAATTTTAATAAAACTAACGTGAATCACGGATAAAATTAAATTAAATAATTCCGAAATAAATACGACGGTTAATAAAATTACGGGTTGACAAGTTGAAGCAAGTACGCAAAACGAGGATGGACGGAGCTACAAGCCACGGATAGGCTGCCGTGTGAAGTCTTCAGGCGTGAATTCGAGACATAATTTATTACTTGTCAAAGCTTTGTAATCTATGTTTTCAAGTTCTCTTTTCCATAAACTTCAATTAGGTGATTATGTTAGAAACTAGGTAGGACTGAATTTAATACGGGTCAAAATATGGTCATCCTAGCCTCCCTAGGTCGGTTTAGAGGGCTATATAAGCCTAGGTTGTTTTTCATTTTTATCCATTGATAAAAGAAATTAAAATTGTTTTTGAGAAGTTTTCTCCAAAACCGTCAAAGCAATTTGTGTGGCAATACACGAGTGTAGAGACAACAAGAGAGTCGACGCGTTTCGAGTCTTGACTTAAGCCGAGGACGTGATCCAACGTTTAAGGGGAATTTCTTGTCGCGTTACGAGAATTCCGACCATTATCAAGCTATAGGTCTAGCTTGGTAAATATCCAAATTACACACAAAAAATACAAAAAAATATTTCATCTGTTCAAAATATCCATAATGTCGATCAATCACAAGCAAATGCAAAATATCGACCAAAACGCTTCCGCGCCCCTACACTACACGGTTCATCTGTCGAAGTTGACTTCTGCTGCCTGATGCCCTCTGGGTAAGATCAACTATCGGGGCTCGACCTTCATTCCCCGTGCCTGCTGGTGTGCTGGACTGCTGCTTTAGAAAGTCTATCTTCGCCCAGAGTTCCCTGTCCCTCCTTTTTGCTTCTGCTTCTGCCTTTCTCTGGTTTTCCCGCATATCTTCCATAACCTTTTGAAGGTTCTCCATGCCACTAAGCAGGACTTGAGTTGGACTGGGTGGTTGAGTAAGGCCTGAACTTGTTGTGCCCTTGTCCGACCTAGGCTGGGCCGTTACAGCAGGAGTTTTGGGAGGTAGAGTGACTTTTGTCATGGATGCGGTTCTTGGAGTGTGCCCAGGGGCCTGAGTTTGTGCCGCCGATGCCGGATTCTGAATTGGGTTTGGTGGTATTGACGGCTGAGCGCCCCCTGACACAGATGCTGACGTTTGTTTGTCCATTATACGTCTGAGTAATCAACGATTGACGACCACAATGCCCCACGGTGGGCGCCAAACGGTTTTGGTAATTTTTACCGAATTAGGTTGTATAAGGTCAATGCGGTCTTACTCGTTGTATGTTTGTTGACTATTTATGTTAATACTAAATAAAGAAATAAAGAACGTAAATAGAGGTTGACACGTTAGATTTGGTGACGCGGAAAACCCGATGTGGGAACAACCGCGGGAGGGACGGTACCCTACCAAGTATTGCACTAGCTTGTTAATGAGAGAATGAGTACAACGGAGACGATATGTAAATCTAGCTAGCACAATGTGTTATGCGTATGTTGTGAGATCTCGAATGCCTTTTCTTGATTGCTCCTTTGGCTATTTATAGGGTAAGAACCCTAGATGAGTCATATCCGGATTATGGAAAGGAATATTAGCTCTATCACAACCACTTCCATAATCGGATGTTCTTCCTCCGTTATCCCTGATCTCCCTGAATTCTCCCTAAGATCTCCCTAGCGACTTTCCAAATCCACGAACCTTCCTTGCCAGCGGGCCTCTCTATTCTTACGCGCTCCTTGGCCCAAACCTCCAGGCAGATTCTACTTTGTACTTGGGCTCCTCTTGCTTATTCTTCCTCACGGCCCAACTCTTTAATTAGGACCAAGTGAGCTTTTCCTTTATTAGGCTAAAGCACAGTTTTTAGCCCAAATAATAATAATAATAATAATAATAATAATAATAATAATAATAATAATAATAATAATAATAATAATAATAATAATAATAATAATAATAATAATAATAATAATAATAATAATAATAATAATAATAATAATAATAATAATAATAATAATAATAATAATAATAATAATAATAATAATAATAATAATAATAATAATAATAATAATAATAATAATAATAATAATAATAATAATAATAATAATAATAATAATAATAATAATAATAATAATAATAATAATAATAATAATAATAATAATAATAATAATAATAATAATAATAATAATAATAATAATAATAATAATAATTGTTGGGCCCAGAATTATCCTGCCTTACCTGACATAGGCCAGGCAACAACCAAAACCAAGTTCCAAGCAAAAGACACCTGAAACCAGGCATTTATTAAATTCGGATAGGCACCAAGTAGGAGTTGATGCAAGGCAGGCAATAATCAACCAAGCAACCTGGAAGGAAAATAAGTCAGGCACAAGAAAACGTTTGACAAGCACAACAGGCGAAAATCAGGCAATTAATATATGCCCCCTACAAACAAGGAAGACCAATTCAAGAGGAAAAGATATGAAGAATAGTTAAAGAGCAACGGCAGAATAAGTAGCAACCACCTCCGGGTAAATAGGGCACAAGCCCTATTTACCAGGAAACCCTAAACGGCAGAAAGGGAGACTGGAAAACTGAGTATAAATACAAGAGAAGATAAAATCAGAGGGATCATACAACACACTCTTACTCTCACTTATATTCTTGTACTCTTAAGAATTATAATTTAGCCTGTCACGCCAAATATTCCAATACTCTGTCAGGCTATCAAAGATCATAGTAACAATCACTCCTGGCTTGGTGCCCGTGGTTTTTTCCCTTATTCCCAGGGTTTTTCCACGTATAAATCCTTTGTGTCCTTATTTATTATTTATTCTCTTATTTAACAATACTAGTCAGGCGGATTGTTTGAGTTAGATCACCCTACATATAAATCCCTGGCAGGATCTTTTTAACCAATGAAATCCCTGTCAAAACAATTGGTGCCCACCGTGGGGCATCTAGCTCAAAAATAATCAAAACCCATAACTAAACACCACAAAAAACTTGAGAAATGGCAGGAGATAGCGTTGAGCAACAACTGGCTGCCGCCAAACAAAAATTGTTGGAAATGGAACAGCTGAAACAAAAAATAGCCCAGGCTGAACCAGAAGTTGCAAAATTGAAAGAATCAGAATCCAGTCTGAAACTAAAGCTGGGAGAAAAAGCTTCAGGATCAAAGTTGAAAGTTCAGCCTGGCACACCATTCTCCTCAATCATCAGGAACATTGATTTCTCTAATCTTGGCACTCCTACTCCACCAAAGTCCAAAACAGGAGAAGAAACAGACTCAAAGGAATTCCAAAATGAAGAAACCTCACCGGATCAGACCAACACAGCCATCATGATGGCTATGCTCCAGGAAATCCAAAAACTCCATGAAAGATTTGAGAAGATTCCAGGAGTTCCTACCCCAATTGAAGAAGCAAATCCAGAAAGTTATGCCGATTCACCCTTTGTGGATGAAATAGCAAAAATAGACCTACCAAAGAAATTTGTGGTTCCCTCAATGAGAATCTATGATGGGACCACAGATCCACAAAATCATGTTGCCTATTACAAGCAAAGGATGCTGGCAGCATCAATTCCCAGTGAACTACGCCAAGTCTGCATGTGTAAAGGATTTGGAACAACCCTGAACGGACCTGCCCTGAATTGGTACATAAACCTGCCAAATGGAAGCATCAAGTCCTTTGTTGATCACCTGGTCAATTCTTTCAATCATCAGTTTGCCAGCAGCAAAGAACTAGAAAAGAGATCCAGTGACCTATACAAGATTATACAAAATCCTGGAGAATCAATCAGATCCTACATGACAAGATTCAACAAAGAAAAGGTTTCAATCCCCAGATGTGATGTTGGAACAGCCGTGGAAGCTTTCAGGCAAGGGTTACCCCTGGACAGTGACTTCTATGACGCAATGACCATGAAGCCCTGTCATACCTTTGAAGATGTCCGGGCATTAGCCATAGGCTATATCAGGCTGGAAGAAGACAAAGGCTACAAGGCAGATAATGCTGACAGCAATTCAGGATATGACAAAGTCAACAGGAAAAGTTCTAACCATAGAGGAAGCAGTTCCAGGCCATCTCCTTACACAAGACCTCGACGGATCGTGTCAACTATACACATGAACAACGAGGTAACTCCTATACTTATCCTCCTATCCAAGAATATAACTTCTCTGTTGACATTGCAGGACTGATGAAAAGACTTGACCATATGGGAGACATTGTCAAGTGGCCAAAGAAGTCAGATAACCCCAACCCAAGGAAGGATACCACCAAGTGGTGTGAATTTCACATGGATATAGGGCACACAACAGAAGAATGCTTGGGACTGCGCAGACAAGTGGCTTACCTGCTAAAGTAAGGATATCTGAATGACCTGATGCCAACAAAGAGCAGGGAAGATGATGGAACAAGAAGAAACACAGAACGACAACAACGTGACTTGCCCCCTGCACCACCCATCTATGAAGTCCAATTCATCAATGGAGGATCAGAAATTTGTTGCCTGATCAGTTTAGCTGCAAAGAAAATTGCCAGGGAGTCAAAAATGAAATCTCCTTTTAAACCTAGCAATTTACCTAAAATTACTTTTGACGACACTGATATGCAGGGCATTCCAGACATCCACCATGACAGCCTGGTCATCACCATACAAATAGGAACCGCACGTGTCATGAGAATCCTGGTAGATGGAGGCAGTTCAGTGAACCTGATCATGCTTGATGTCCTTAAAGCAATGAAGATTGATGAAAGCCAAATCATAAAGAAGTCTAATGTCCTGGTAGGATTCAGTGGAGAAACAAGGAACACACTAGGAGAAATACACCTGCCCACATATGTGGAAGGAGTATCCTCATATGAAAGATTTGGAGTCCTGGACTGCCTGTCATCCTACAACGCCATACTAGGAAGACCATGGATCCACAACGTAAGGGCCATACCCTCCACCTATCACCAGTGCATCAAGATACCAACAGAATGGGGAGTAGCAACCATAAAAGGTGAACAAAAATCTGCCCAGGAATGCTATACTGAGTTACTGAAGCCTTCTAAGGCAGGTAAGTCTCTCGCCTAGAATTACAGTACCCTGTCAGGACAACTCATGTGGCAGAAACCAAAATGGAAACAGATCAAGTAATTTTAGACCCTGAGTATCCTGACAGGCATGTACTGGTAGGATCTGATGTCCCTGACAACATCAGGCCAGAATTAGTAAGTTTTCTCAAAAGTAAATCTTCATGTTTTGCCTGGTCACATTTTGATATGACTGGTATAGATGCCAACATTATTACACACAAACTAAATATAGAGAAGTCTTATAAGCCTGTCCAGCAAAAAAGAAGAAAATTTGCCGCTGAACGAAACGCTATTATTAATGAAGAAGTGGACAAACTATTGGATATGGGGATGATAAGAGAAGTCATGTACCCTGACTGGCTAGCCAATGTAGTGGTAGTACAAAAGAAGAATGGCAAGTGGAGAGTTTGTGTCGACTACACAGACCTCAATAAAGCCTGCCCAAAAGATCCATTTCCACTCCCACACATAGACGCAATGGTGGATGCTACAGCAGGGCATAAACTCCTAACATTCATGGATGCCTCAAGTGGATTCAACCAAATCAAGATGCACCCATCTGACCAGTAACATAGTTCATTCATCACGGAAAGAGGCATATACTGCTACACAGCAATGCCCTTTGGCCTGAAAAATGCAGGGGCAACATATCAACGCCTGGTCAATACAATGTTCAAGGACCAAATAGGGGACACAATGGAAGTCTATATTGATGACATGGTGGTCAAATCAAAGAAGGCTGAGGACCATGTCAGGGACTTGGAAACAGCTTTCAAGATCCTGGAAGAATTTAACATGAAGCTTAACCCTTCCAAATGCCACTTTGGAGTCTCTTCAGGCAAATTCCTAGGGTACATGGTGACCAAAAGAGGAATAGAAGCCAGCCCAGAACAAATAAAAGCCATACTGGAACTGGAATCCCCCAAGTCAGTCAAAGATATTTAAAAGCTGACAGGATGAGTTGCAGCCCTGAATAGATTCATTTCCAGATCATCAGTAAGGTGCAAGGCATTCTATGACCTACCCAGGAAAAACAAGACATTCAAATGGTTGCCTGAACATGAGACAGCCTTCCAAGAGCTCAAAACATACCTAACTACACCTCCACTACTTGCCAAACCAGACAAAGGAGAACCCCTGACGGTCTACCTATCTGTCATAGAGACAGCAGTAAGTGGAGTCCTGACCAAAGAAATTGACGGCCAACAACATCCAGTCTACTATGTAAGTAAGAGTCTCTTAGATGCAGAAACCAGGTATGGCTTACTTGAAAAATATGTACTTGCTTTAGTAATGTCCTGCACCAAACTTCCACCTTATTTTGAAAGCCACCCAATTATTGTAAGAACCAACCTGCCTATCAAATCTGCCCTGAGAAAGCCTGAGTTCTCAGGCAGAATGGCAAAATGGTCAGTACAAATTAGCACCTATGACATAACCTTTGAACCCAGGACAACAATTAAGTCTCAGGCATTAGTAGACTTCGTGGCTGAATTCAAACCTACCCTAGAACCAGACCTCATAAAACAGGTCAATCACCTTGACACCTATAAGACAGACCAGGAATGGACCCTACACGTAGATGGAGCAACAAATATGAAAGGCACTGGCCTAGGACTAGTCCTAAAATCAACACAGGGAGACCTAATTGCACAGGCTATTAGTTGTGAATTCAAAGCCACAAATAATGAAGCTGAGTATGAAGCCCTGATTGCTGGACTAAAGGTATGTATAGAACTCGGTGTAGCAAACCTCAAGGTAAAAACTGATTCTCTCTTAATTTCCAACCAAGTCAAAGGAGTATATGCAGCAAAGGATTCAAAAATGATGTCTTATTTAGAATATGTCAAAAACCTTTGCAAAAAATTCAAAACTTTTGACATAGACCAAATACCAAGGGACTTAAATACCCAGGCTGATGCCCTAGCCAGCCTGGGATCAAACTTCAGCCCTGCTATGTTTGATAAAATACCCATCATCCACCTGTTGGAAGAAACCATAGAGAGGCCTGATCAAGTTTGTCCCATTCAGGAAGACACAACCTCTTGGACCAAACCCTACTATGATTGGTTCTTACAGGGGATACTCCCTAAAGATAAAAACGAAGCGAGGGCCCTGAAAATCAAAGCATTCACTTATACCATTATCAATAACACATTGTTTAAAAAGTCTCAGGCTGGACCTTACCTACGTTGCCTGGAACCAAATGAAGCCAGACAGGTCATAGAAGATATACATGATGGATACTGTGGAGATCACAAAGGTGGCAGAAGCCTGGCAAGCAAAGTCCTCAGGACAGGCTATTTTTGGCCAACCCTGAGAGTTGACTGCATAGCATACAGCTCCAAATGTGAAGCCTGCCAAATCCACTCCCCTTATATCCACCAACCATCAGAGCTACTACATTCCATCTCAGCCCCCTGGCCATTTATGAAATGGGGTATGGATATAGTAGGCAAATTACCTCAAGCACCTGGACAAAAATTTTTTATGCTAGCAATGACTGGCTACTTTTCCAAGTGGATAGAAGCAGACTCTTACAGGCAAGTCAAAGAGAACAATGTCATATCATTCATCAAACGGAATATCATATGCAGATATGGAATACCTTCAGAAATAGTCTGTGACAACGGTACACAATTTGTGGGAAAAAGAACAACAAACTTCTATGCACAATGGAACATCAACCTAGTCACATCCACACCAGGCTATCCAAAAGCCAACGGTCAGGCAGAGTCAAGCAATAAAGTAGTAATCAGCTGCCTGAAGAAAAAGCTAAAAAGAAGGAAAGGAAGATAGGCAGAAGAACTACCCTTAGTCTTGTGGGCTGATAGGACAACACCCAAAACAGCCACAGGCCAGACGCCATATTCCCTGGTCTATGGCTGTGAAGCAGTAATTCCGACAGAAATCCATGTGCCAACTACCAGAAGCAGCTTGAACACCATAGAGGAGAACAGACCCCTATTGCAAGATAACCTGCTCCTAACTGAAGAACTAAGGGATGCAGCCAAAGTCAGGATAGCCTCCTACCAACAGGCAGTAGCCAGAAGTTACAACAAGAATGTCAACATCAGAATATTCAAGGAAGGAGACCTGGTTCTAAGAAACGTCTTCCCCAACACCAGAAAGAAAAATGCAGGCAAACAAGCTCCCACATAGGAAGGACCATATCTAATTGATTCAATAGTAGGACAAGGAGCTTACAGGCTACAAACTTTGGAAGGAGAAATAATCCCCAGATCCTAGAACATTTCCCACTTAAAGTTATTTCATGTTTAATCAAGAAGCAGGTAAAACTATCCACTTCATATATGTGTCAATAGAATCTTATAGGAAAATATATAAGGAATCTGCCTTCCTGCTACATGCTAAATTGCCTGAAACATGTCTGTTACTTTTAGCTCTGCCTAGGCTGTTTATTCAAATCATTTCTTACCAAATCCTGAAAACTTGTTTCACGCCTTCTTTTTATTTATTATATGCTGCATTTAAGGCTTAAACAAATATTCAGGATTGAGGGCCACTCCACCTAACCTGAAAATCATTCCTGAAATGCTCTACAATTTGGCACCTGCCTGCCTGACCTAAAAACTAAACTGAGCTCAGTACATAAAAGATAAGTACAATGGTGGAATAGACCAGACTACTTGTCAAAATAAGCCCTCCTGACAAGCTGAGGGCCATAAGCCCTCCTGACTGGCAACCACCCTTATTTTAGAAACAAGCCCTCCTGACAGGCAAACAGAGCCACCATTTCCCAAAATACAGGAATGAGGGCCATAAGCCCTCCTGACAGGCATTATTCTAACAGAAAAACGTCAAGTGAATTATTTACAGGTATAAATCAAGCCGGTCAAACAAAGCAAGAGAATCAAGGAGAGAAAACGATATATTTATGCCATAACAAAATGCCTACCCAGAAAAATATCCTTCCCATGGCAAGAAAAACAACTGTTTATCCAGGAACATTTGAAAACCAACAAAAAAACAAATCTAAAAACCAATTGTTTGTCCAGGGAACATCCCCCCTAGATAGGCCAAAAATACACAAAACAAAACCCCACGAAACAACAAAAGTTAGCCTGCTTTGGAAGCCGTAGCAGAACCAATTCCCTCATCATCAGCCTCCTCTTCTTCATCTTCACCTCCTTCCCCTTCAGCATCACCTTTTTCCTTGGATGGTGGAGAGTCCACTTCCTCATCAGCATGAAATTTGCAGAGCTCAGGGTAAGTAGCATTGAGGTTAGCCAGCTCCTGGTCAGGATTCTAAAAAGGCCTAACTTCAACAGGCTCCTTCATTGCATCCACACGACCCCTGCCGAAGAAATAAAGTGCAGCATCCTTATACCTGGCCTGAACCAGATCCCTCTCCATAGCCAATTCTTCATTCACTTTCAACTGCTCCTGCATGGCCTGTTTTTCAGCCTTTAATTCTTCCTAGACAGTATCAAACTTGGCCTGAAGAGCTTTCAGGGCATCCTGAGCAGATTTCAGCTTAGAAGACTCCACCACCAATCGAGCCTTCCATGCCTCATTATCCTCCTTTAAAGAATGATTCTCAGCCTTAGCCATCTCCAACTCAGCCTTAAACTTTTTACTATCTTTTTTCAGTATATGTACCTCCCAATCCAGGGTACTTTTCAGGCTGTGGACTGAATCCAACTAACAGGCGCTCCTCAGCATGTCATTCACATTCTAACAAAGAAAACACACCCATCTAAGCCACAAAACAAAAACAAATAAACACACAAAAACATCCACATAAAATTAAACAAAATATATACCTCCTGAAGCATGGTGATCAGATTGGCAGCATAGTCCCTAGTACGATACATAGCAGCCAAAGCACGAGCAGAAGAATCCTCTGCCTGATACTGATAATAAGGATCGTCAACCATAAAAGCCTGGGCCTGGATTTGTTCTTTAGCAAATTGGACCTCATCCAGCCGAGCCCTAACTCTCCAGACCTCATGAACCCCTCCTGAAGATTCATCTACTCTTTTCCTCTTCTCAGGACGATCACCTTTATCCACAACCTCCTCAGGCGACACCAATTGAACCTCCTGCACAGGCTCCTAAATCTGAACAACACAATCACTCCCTGTGGCCTCACTACTCTTAGACTTCTCCCCTGTGATCTGGGAAACTCTTGCCTTCACCAAGGACAAACCAAAGCTAGCAATCCTGGCAGAAGCCCTGGTGGCTGCACGACGAGGCCCTAAAATCAGCAATATAAACACATGTCCAACACAAGAAATAATAAGACAAAATAAAGCAAAAACTCACTCCCTGACGAAGAAGCTCCTGAAGCCTTAGCACTCTTTACTGGCTTATACGTACTCAATTTGGCCTTCTTAAAACGAGGCAAAGAGGCTTGCCCCAGGCAGGCAGGCCATGCCCTCTCCTCTTCAAGCAACGCCATGAATGCTACTATTCGGTCAGCCGACCCCTCAGCATCAGGATTGTTCACCCAGTCGTTTACTACAAGAAACAAAGGCAAAGTAAGTAAAATTCCCAAAATATATCACTGCCAAACCAAAATACAATAGAAAATAAAGTTACCTCCTTCAACAGCTGGATAGTTGAGATAGTCCAGGTCAGGGGCAATTGAATCAGCCTTGATAAACATATAGGTTTGAGCCCATCCTTTGTCATCCCCTTAATCAAAGTTGGTAATCAGGTGAGCCATCTTCGACCTGACTCGAAAGTTAAACCTTCCAGTAGAATGACTCTTCAAATGATAGACGTTCTTGAAGTCATCCAGGGTAATAACCAACTTGTGCTTAGAACACAAATGCTCAACTGAACGGACAATCTTCCAGACCATTGGCATAAGTTGAAACGGGGGAACCCTGACAGCCCTGATCACCTCACTCATGAAAGGAGAAAAGGGAAGACGACATCCACCCCTGAATGCCCATTCAAAAATACAGAACCAGCCAGGACTACCCCAATTAGCCCTGACTAGACCACTCTCAGGGATCCAAACTTCAGCCCCACTGGGAATGAGGCCCCTACCCTTTATATAATGCTCAAAGGCCAGTTTCAGCTGATTAGCTTCATGGAAAGAGGCTGCCAATGCCTTAACAGGAGTATATTCAACCCTTATATGACATAGACAGAATCTTTGGGGCAGCAACAATTTCCACCACATCATCCTCAGGAATAACATCTGGAACTTTTTCAGCCTCACCAGGAACCATTTCCACCTCAGCAGGAACCGTTTCTACCTCAACAAGAACTTTCTCAGCCTCGGCAGAAGCCTTGGAAGCTGCCGTCTTTCTCCTACCACCAGCCATATTTTATTTTTTCCTGGAAAATGATTTTTTGCAAAGAGGGAATTTTTAGAAAGAGAGAAGAAATTTATAGATTGAAATGTGAAGACAAAACACGGCAAGGCAAGATATTTATAGCCGCAAAACTAAAACGGCTAGGAAAGCAAGTGGATGAGTTTAATCATGACTCTCCTAGGGTTTTGTGAACCTACCCTATTTATGACAAAGAGCCGTTATAAGAAGCTGAATCAAACACAAATTCTGATCCGATAAAAGATCCCTGCACAATTCTTTGCCTGGCCCAAATTTTTATCTCCTTATTCCTGGCCAGACCCAATAATGGAATAAGCAGATAAGGGGCAATTGTTGGGCCCATAATTTTCCTGCCTTACCTGACATAGGCCAGGCAACAACCAAAACCAAGTTCCAAGCAAAAGACACCTGAAACCAGGTATTTATTAAATACGGATAGGCACCAAGCAGGAGTTGATGCAAGACAGGCAATAATCAACCAAGCAACCTGGAAGGAAAATAAGTCAGGCACAAGAAAACGTTGGACAGGCACAACAGGCAAAAACCAGGCAATTAATATATTCCCCCTACAAACAAGGAAGACCAATTCAAGAGGAAAAGATATGAAGAATAGTCAAGAGCAACGGCAGAATAAGTAGCAACCACCTCCGGGTAAATAGGGCACAAGCCCTATTTACCAGGAAACCCTAAACGACAGAAAGGGAGACTGGAAAACTGAGTATAAATACAAGAGAAGATAAAATCAGAGGGATCATACAACACACTCTTACTCTCACTTATATTCTTGTACTCTTAAGAATTATAATTTAGCCTGTCACGCCTGATATACTAATACTCTGTCAGGCTATCAAAGATCATAGTAACAATCACTTCTGGCTTGGTGCCCGTGGTTTTTTCCCTTATTCCCAGGGTTTTTCCACGTATAAATCCTTTGTGTCCTTATTTATTATTTATTCTCTTATTTAACAATATTAGTCAGGCGGATTGTTTGAGTTAGATCACCCTACATATAAATCCTTGGCAGGATCTTTTTAACCAGTGAAATCCCTGTCAAAACAATAATAATAATAATAATAATAATAATAATAATAATAATAATAATAATAATAATAATAATAATAATAATAATAATAATAATAATAATAATAATAATAATAATAAAGTTATAATGATGATAATAATAATAATATGTAATACGATACATGTATACGTATACATATACTACCTTATAATCTACCCTACCCTTATCCACCCACCTTATCCTAACACAATCTCAACACAATCTCCACCCACACCACTCATCCTTATCTCGTTTCATTTTTCCACCACAAAACTTTAGAGAGAAAGAAGACAGAAAAGGGAGAAAGAGAGATTAGAAGAAAATGGATATTGTGTCCCTCCGCCTCGAGATCGTAAGGTAAAACCGTCTTAAATTTGTTTATATAGTATTTAATTTATACCATTGACACACCTTGATCCCGACTCACCTCTGACCATCTTAGTCCACCCTGTTGACCACCAAAAACCGGGTTTGACCGAGCCTTTATATGGGTTTCGTTGTTGTTGTGAGACCTTCTTAAGACGGATTTTTACCGAGGTTGTCGTGACTGTTTTGGGGAGGCTTTGGGGTGGTTGCCGTGGGTTGTTGGGGGCTGGCCATGAGATGGTCGTGGTGGGTGAAGTGGTGGCCGTAGTAAGGTGGCGCAAGGTGGTAAAGTGACTGGGCTTGGTGGGATTTCGAATAGTTTTAAGACGGGTTTTTATTTACTTAATTAATTACGTATTTAATGTAATTAGATTGATTAGTAATTATATTAGTTATTAATTATATTTAATTATCGTAATTAGGTGCCGACTTTATGAAGCAGCATATTTGTATCCGGTTGCTTTATTATTTAGCGGGATTTGCTAAAAGGTAGGTTTATCCTACTCAGTTTAAATATTGTGTTTATTTGCCAAATGAGTCATTTGTTATTAATTGCATTGATTGAGTCGGTATTGGCATATTGTGTGGTACCTTGTATTTATCGTGGTTGTCATGTATATTGGAGGATATGATGGTTTGTGTTGGTTACTTGTTGTTGAGGAAAGGCGGTTGGAGACCGTCTCACGCTTGGGTCACCTCTTGGAGCTTCCCACTCCAAGAGAGATGTGCACATTAATGACTTGATTTTGGAGGGACTCTTGTAGTTGAGACACGACGTCTGGCATAGGATCCGGTTGGCTACCGGACCCGGTATGTCTGGGCGTGTCCCAGTACCTATTTGTGGTTGTCGGTATGTCTGAGCGTGTTCCGGTACTGTGGTGGTTGTGGGTACGTCTGGGCGTGTCCTGGTACCGGTGTGGTTGTTGTTTGATAGCGTCTCATTCATATTATAGTCATGTTGCATACTCACACACTTTGAGTTGTGGCACACTTTATTTTTTGAAACTGACGTTTGGGTGTCTGTGCAATTGTCACTTATTTCTGGGGTGGCCTGTGTCGATGCATATGATATTTTCGATCATATGGGGAGCAGGTTGAGTACATGTTTTTCTTGTTGACGTGATCGGGATTCGGGCCGCGCTACAGACTTTGGAGTCGAGTACTGAACCATTAGGTGGATGATATAGTCATAGACTAGTTGTATTTCATTTACCATTTGTTTACGTTTATGGTTTGTAATCACTAAACTCATTTATTTATAATAAATGTTTCTTGATTGTGTCTCCGATTTACCGCCTCGGTAAACCGAGAAGTTAACATCTCCCAATTACCTTGGCCGGGTTAGAAGGAGGTGTTACAGAGGTGAAATTCGGGGACGAAGTTCTTTTTAAAGGGGAAATATTGTAATAACCCATAGTTTATAAGACCTATACTCGGTCGAGTAAACCGAGTACTCGACCGAGTAGAGCTCACTCGACCGAGCGAGGGACCGAGTGAGACATGTAACTTTATGAAACATGTTGATGCAAAGTTACTCGACCGAGTGGCGCTTCAGTCGACCGAGTGAACCGGGCTTTTGCACGAGATTGGGGTACGTGGCATATCACTTTCTAATCCCTATTTATCAGATTGATTCCCCTGAAAACACTCCCACCTATCCCTTTTATTATCTAGAAGCATCTCTAAACATCACAAACATTATCCACAAAGATCTAGCTCTCACATTTGAAGATTTGTCTTCCATTTCTTATTCTTGCTCATTTGTTAGCATTTGTAAGTTTATCCTTAACCTTTCTCTCTTACTCTTATTTAGTAGACCTTAATTTCTCTAGTAGGTTGTCTTATAATTAATTAGGGTTTTGACTATTTAAGTTAATTAAGGGTTAATTAATAGTATTAGTTGATGTACAATGTTTTATGATAGTTATTATGAAATTATGTAGGATAAGACGATTTTATGAGATGGATCCTTGGTGGTTTCGACTAGCTTTTGGAGTTTCCTAAAAAGTAGGTTAATCCTACTCGGTTTCAATAAGTATAAATGGTTGCATGTGTCATTGTTGTGTGCTTATTACATTATAACATGATTGTCGTGGATAATTATTGTTAGTCTCATAGAATTGTCGGGACTTCTTCATAACATGATAGGGAGTTGATGTGTTCAATTTATATATACTTTATCTCCCTATTTTAGCTTGGTTTTATTTGATTATTGCACTTTTATAAGTGTATTTGTGAGCTAATTCCGTGTTCTAGGTGTTTTTGCTTGTATTCATTGCGTTTTGAAGGAAATGAAGCACTCGGTAGCTTTTTTCCGACAAATTAGCAAGCACTGAAGTTCACGAGGCTAAAAGAAACGAGACTTGATCATAGAATGGCATTTTGCGAAGAATTTGAAACTCCCGAGCATGAAACTAAGTTGGGTTGATGCACAAGTAAAGAAATGAAAATGAGGCCCAAATAAACTCCAAATGATCAAGTGGACTTACAAGCTAAGGATTCCAAATTATGCTTTTAGTCGAAGAATTAAGGAGCATTAAGACATAGCTTTGGATTCCATGCACCAATTAATTAAGAATTGAAAGCATTAAACCTAGATCTCCACGACCCCAATCGGGGTGGGGTGCCCCCGATCGGGGTTGCCCCTCTTTGACTTGTTTACGTTACACCTCTTATTCCTATATAAGGGATGTTGAATCCGACCACTTACACACCTCGTACACTTTACAATTCTCATTAGAATAATCTTTAGATCTCCTTTAGTTTTCCATATTGTTCTAAACACTTCTTTTAGCAATAGGAATTAGAATACATTTCCATTTCAAGTATTTGGTTTTATCTTGTTCTACATTTCCATGTTTCATTTCTATTGTTAAGGTAATCTTATTTCCTGTACAAATTTGTTAATTCTTTTGCCATTTCCATTACTAGTTAGTTGTTATTCATCATTTACTAATCGTTATTCCGTTTATTTCGCTATTCCATTATCATCATGTTTACTACATCATTTGTCATTGGTTTATTCATTATGAAAGAGTAGCTCATTAGTCGAGGGAGTAGGAGAGCCATGCATAAATAATAATTACAATTGTTGAAATAGGATGCTATAATATCAAATAGTTGTTTCTACCACATGCTTGTATTGTATTGTTAATTTGTTAATTCTTTCTAAAAGTCGAGAGGCCTGGAATTGAATTAGACTAAGCATGTTTTAGTAGACCAATTTAGTAATAGCGAGAGCTCGCTAGAACCCGTTCTATGGTTGGCAATAATGCTGAGAGGTGGTTGTCATAAGACCTAAACAATTATCGTTATTAAGCATTTCTAGTTGGACATGACCAATTATTTATTTTCATGTGTGCCCCGACTTCCCTAGGCTCTTTTATTATTATTGATTTTCCTTATTATTTTATCACAAGTTTACCAACCAAACAAAACAATCATATGTTAACCGACCTTGATAAAATTCGCTCCATGACAACTTGTTTGGCAACTCCCGTCTCCTTGTGTTCGACCCCTACTACTACATTCATTTGTTACTAGGGTATTTATCTTTGTTAGGTGTGAGATAGCCTATCAAATTTTTGCACCATTGCCGGGAAGCACGGTTTTGTTTGCTAATTAGTTGTTGAGTTTTATCTTGTTTTATTTTGTCCAACACTTGTTCCTTGGGACCGTTCTCACGGTTTCTTTGTTGTTTTAGTGCCTATTTTGTAGGTAATAAAGCTTGGCCTTTCATAATGAATGACGGATTACGATTTCCACAACTAAAAGATGAGCCTTTTCATGACTATCTTGACCGGTTCTACTACTTTTGCAATAGTCTCATCTCCCTTGGACACATCCTTGATGGGGATTACTTGGGTCATATCGTGCTCGATGGCATGGATTTTGAGACCCGTGAATTAGCTCTAAACTTGAGTAATGAGAGTGTCTACTACATGATTGGGGTGGAACTTTGGAATTTCTTGAAATTCATGGCTTCCGAATGTCGCGAGTTAGCGCGCCAATTTAATTTATGTCGCATCCAAGAGGAGCTTAAAGTTCTTCAGCTCGTGTGGAACAACTTTCTCAAAAGGAAGCGAGACAATGTGAGCTTACTACCTCTCCTTATGCTTTCCCGCCCTCCCAATGTGAGTCTTTTCCCCCTAATGACTTTGAATTATTGGATGACGATGACGATGGTCCGAATTTCTCTATTGAAATTCCCTTTAGTGTCATTCCAATAGAAAATTTAGAGACTCATGTTGAAAAAAATGACCTTGTAGTAAATGACACACTCACCATGGATGATGTTGGACCCGTTCGTAATGAAAAGGATGAGGTTTTACCCAAGTCATTTGAAACCTTCGAGAATCCTTTCGTGGAGGATGTAGTTGATGTTAGAAATTTATAATCTCATTATACAACATATTCATATATGTTACAATTAATTTAGTCATAAAATTAATTTAGATCTTATGCATGCAAACATGAATAAGAATAAAGAAGAAATCGTTTTCCTTACTTTGAGTTTTCGGATATATGGGCACAAATGAGTTCTCCTACTCACTTGTTCTTGAACTTTCCTTACAAATGGAAGAACAAGGATTCAAAGATAGAATCCCTCCCAAAGATGAATACCCAAGATAACCTCTTAAAAGATAAATATTATTTGAACTAGAACAATATAAATCTTACTAAAATTGACCCAAAATATTGTTTTAGTCTCTTGCTTTTTCGGTCAAGAGAAGAGGGAAGAAGGCGTAATTTTCTCTCTAAAATTTCTATAAGTTTTAGATGTTAAAAATGAATGAATGAATACACACACATTATTGTAGTGTATATTAGGAAAATATAGAGAAAAACCCTTGGTCTTTTTCTATGACAAAACCGGGTAGGGGGGTGGTGACAAGGCCCAATGCATGACCAAGATGCTCTTCACAAAAGCAACTAGGTGTGCATGGCTATCAATTAGGTTAATGATTATGCTTTTAAATAAAATATAAAGCAGACTTAATACCCTAATCCACCCTATTATTTCGGTACATATTGTGTAAAATGGAAAGTCCATTTTACACATTATTTTGTCAATTTGTCACATGTAACATGTTCCATGACATTATGTGTATAAAATGTATTTTTTAACAATTAAAAATCTACATATTAATAAAATATGTCACTTATAAAATTAACCTAGTAATTCATAATTACTTGTACCAAAAAGTGTTTCCGAATTATAAACTACAACATTCTGTATTTATAATAATTTATTCATTCCGTTTTAATTGTTTCCGTAAACAAAAATTTCATCTAAGTAATAAAACAATTTTATTACTTAGACCGTGTCTTATTTAATCAAATTACAATGAGACACGTAAATATTACTTCCAAAATCGTCCGTCAATTTTAAGTAATTTAATTAACTCGTATCGTCATACGATCAATTAAATATTCAATTAAGAGTGTTACCCTTTAGGTATGACCTAAGGGGATCAAGTGATCACCACCGTTGCACGACAGTAACGTCAAACTCTAGTCAGCCAATCATTACCGATATGTGTGGACCAGTTGACTGTAAAAATATTACATCCCACATGTATTCTGAAAATGAGACTTAAACATGTGATCATCATGATCGACAGTTGTGATCGCATTATTGTCGGAGGACACATATTCCAACAATCTCCCACTCGTCCTCGACAAGTGTGCGTCACCAATTCTCTTGTCCTATTACTATCTCCCACTCAATGCAACGTGTCTTTCAGGTCGTACTTGCAAGTGATCATATCTAGAGTGGTTTCCTCGATCTGGAGAATAACTGATTGACCGGATTTTTCTACCATAGATACCTTCCGAGCGTGGCCACGCATTTCCAGTTCATTACTTCTCGAGTGGCCCTGAGATATTGTTATAACCCTGACAAGGGGTGGACAACTCCTATCGCACTTATTCCCTTCGACTAGCCACAGCCATCATAACCCAAAATATGCCCATTTGACCCCATTTACGAAGGTCGTAGTAACATAAATCAAAGTTAATCTGAAACTGTGCCACCTTAGGCGAACAGTCTTTAGTCAAAAGAATCGACTCATTAGAATACTATAGTAGCTCTCGTCACGACCAAGCTATATAAATTTGCCAGAACTTTATAAGCGGTCATTAGGCCCGACAAAATGTTCCTAACAGTCCGCCTATGCGATCAACTAGTCATCTCACATGACTCCATGGCACTTGAACTTGCCATCAATCGCATCACACTCTAGTCACTTCGAGACATCACCTCATATAAGTGACTATGGGCAAATACAATGCTAATCCGTGTTCACTTTAACGGGGTTCAATTGTCTCTACAACCCGTTTGGATGTAATAAAGTATAAGGTAAGTTAATGATAACTCAAACGACGAATGTCGACATCACATCCGGGTAGTCAATACCATATTACAACCTTGTGATGTATATCGTAAGTGTGTAAACACTAGTCGTTTGCAATAGAAGTTTAACATACCATGTGTCCATGTGTTCATACTTCTTGTATTGCACTTCCTTTATATTCATGTTATCTATCATAGCATGAACCTTAGCAAGTACACATCTAGGTTCCCAACCTAGGTTTAGGTTCTTTATCTTGAAAGAACTTTCTTGTTGTTTATCACATAACAAACGAATTGTGGTGGATAATATAACTTGCACTGGTCAAGTGTTCTACCAACTCACAATGCACTAGGTATACGTTTTGTAGGGTCTTGCAACAATTGTCAAGATGATTAGCCTAGCACTTCTCATAAGTCCTAGCATATTAGAAAATATTAGTTTTGAGTAACTTCTTACTATAACTAAGTATCTTTCCAACTTCTTATTTCTCCTTTTAGCTTGAATAGCTTAGGATTTTTATAAATCCGTACGTGTGTTCGAACTTCAATATGTGCACCTTCTTGACACATAACAGAGTGTTCTGTCCAACCCTGGAATAGCTCATTAGTTCTCCTCGAGAATTCATGACGATTCTTCTATGGCTTGCCAATGACTCATCATGCTCTTATGCATATGATTCATTATTGGGCATGTGCATGATTATTCTAATGGCGGAATCATTAGTAATTTTTAATCATGTGATCAACCATTCTTAGGTTCAATGAATGACCATGACTGCTTAAGGTAATTCCATTTTCATCGATATCAATAACCTACGTTTCTCGTTGATTTGATGTGTATATCTCAATACTTATCCAACATCCCATGATGTGATTGGATTCATCATAGTCCATTTTCATCCAGAATTGAAAACTCAAATACTTCTTTGTGAAAGATAGTACTAGCTCGTCATTCTCAATGAGTAATGAGTTATAAATTTTACAAGATGATTGCTCCCACTAAATTCCATGCCTTCACTGTGGGATTTATCTGTATGCATCCCTTTAATTTTAAGGACTATAACGAATTATAATGATGATGAAACTAGTCATAAAATAAATTGCATAAACAAAATTGTAAAGGATTAAGAAATAACCTTCGGTCCTAGCAAATTCGGCCTAAGAACAATATCAAAGTTGATATTCGCCTAACAGTTGCACCCAAGACGATATGAGAAATGCCCTTTGATTATGCTAGAATCGATCCAAAAATTAACAGATTAATTTTATGTTTTTTTGTGTTTTTCCGATGAGAGGAGGCAAGGTTGAGTTAGGGCAAAAATTAGGTTAGAATGAATTCACCCATCTATCCCTCTTAAACCGTGTATTAGGGTAGATTAGAGTGGATTTTTCATCTTCTAATTTCCGGCCCAATTACCGAAATAATAAGGAGTTTTAATTCCTTATTTTCGGTTTCCAAAAATGTAAAAATGTGTTAAATATAAATTGTCATCTAGTGAGGATCGAACCCATGACCTCTTGGTTTGAGTACCCTCACTATTACCACTATGACACATTCATCTTGTTGATATTAAATATAACCGATTACATTTAATTACGAATTAACATATTAATTCGTCCAAGCTAACATTACATACATTTAATTAAATATAACTTATTATATTCAATTTACGAATTGACAGTTAATTCGTCTCAACTAATATTATTTAATCCTCATTAAATAATTGTCTCATCAATACATTGACTAACTGTTTAGTCATATAAGGCATCAATGTGATTATATTTCTATAACCACATCTCCCAAACTCATCCTATAGGTGTGACCTTTAGGGACCAGTTGATCACCGCCATCTGTATGATAATAACGTCAAACTTTCTAGCAAGCCAACCGTTATTAGGTAATCTGTATTCACAAAGGTCGTATTTTACAAGTGATCATCATCAAGAGTGGTTTCCCCGACTAGAGAGTAACTTAACTGATAAACGAATCAACATTCGAGCATGGCCATGCATTTCAGTTACAACTCCTCGAGTGGTCCTGAGAAATAACTATACCTGATAAGGGTTGAATATTTTCCTCAACTCGAATCCTGCAGATGTAAGCACAGTATGAAATGACCCAGAAAAAAATCTACTTAGCCTCCATTTACGGCAGACCGTGAGAAAGAAACCAAAGTCACCCAAAAACTGCCTTAATCTCAAGAGACAGTCGATAGTCAAAATAATCGACTCTAGGAACACAATGGATGTCCTATCCACGACCTGGCACCGAATGTTTTTAAACATTTAGGACTCCATTACGTTGTCACAAAAATTTGTCCTATGAGGTATCGTTATAATCTCGCATCTGTGATCGATCAGTCAACCGTTTGACTTATGGCTCATTGAACCCACCATCAATCGACTGCACAATATAATATCCAGAGTTATCAGCTCTTGTAGGCGATTACGGACCAAAATAAAATATAATGTAATTCAGTTCACTTTGTGGCGTTCAAAGTTGTCAGTACAATCCACATGAAAAACAAAATATTATATTAATACGATGAAGTTATAAATAGTATATGAAAAAGATAATGTATCAAATTCATAATCAACTATTACAACTCAGGTACACGTTTAGTTCTCATGGAAATAACGTGCCCTCTATGCTTATCATATTTCAATGGTTCAGTAGTAGAATCTGCTACAACTTCCTGTTTGGAACTATTCCAGCTGACCGCAAAGACCATTAAGAGTAACAACGAATCTAGACTGAGATTTCTAATCATCTCGATCCGTTTGGAAGCTAGCATCTGCGTAACCGATTGCGCATAGCTTAGTATCTCTTCCATAAGTCAATACCCAATCCTTAGTCCTCCGTAGGTACATGGATTCTTTTGGCACCGACTCGTCATACTCAATGCATATGCCACGTCTGGACGTGTGCATATCATGGCATACATGATTGATCCTATTGCAGATGCATAAGGAACACGACTCATGCGCTCAATCCCTTCAGGCGTCGTGGGTGACTGAGATTTGCTCAACTGCATCCCAGACGTCATTGGAAGGTTCCCCTTCTTGGAGTTGGTCATGCTGAACCTCTCAAGAATCTTATCCAAGTAAGACTCCTGACAAAGTGATAACGTCTGTCGTGATCTTTATCGGTAGATACGGATTCCCAAAATGCGTTGTGCCTCACCCAGATCTTTCATCTGGAAATGGTTCTTCAACCATTCTTTAACCGATGATAGGAGAGGAATGTCATTCCCAATCAAGAGTATGTCATCGACATACAATATCAAGAATACAATCTTGCTCCCACTCGACTTGATATATAAGCATGGTTCCTCGACCGATCGAGTGAAACCATACTCTTTTATCACCTGGTCGAAATGATGATTCCAACTCCGAGAAGCTTGCTTAAGTCCATAAATGGAACGCTTAAGCTTGCATACTTTCTTAGGATGTTCAGTATCTATGAAACCTTCGGGTTGCACCATGTACAACCCTTCCTACAAATAACCGTTTAAGAAGGCGGTTTTCACATCCATTTGCCAAATTTCATAATCATGAAAAGCGGCAATCGCTAAGATTATCCGAATGGAACGTAGCATGACTACAGCTGCAAAAATCTCATCATAATGCAATCCGTGCACTTAAGTGAAACCTTTTGCCACTAGTCGTGCCTTATAGGTATCTGGTTGCGCGTCTACAGAACGCTTTATTTTGTAAAGCCATTTGCACTGTAGAGGTTTTACCTTATTAGGTAAATCAACTAGATCCCATACGTCATTCTCATACATGGAGTCCATCTCGGATTGCATGGCTTCGAGCCATAGCTTTGAGTCGGAACAGGTCATAGCACCTTTATAGGTAACGGGTTCATTACTCTCTAGGAGTAAAACGTCATTCTCCTTGACCATACCAATGTATCTGTCCGGAGGATGAGAGACTCTACCCGACCTCCTAGGTTCCTCAGGAATATTAACCGTGTCATCGGTTGGAGGAACAACTTCCTCCATCTGTTCCTCGGTTGTTGGTTTTGGAATCTCCGACAGCTCGAAGGTTCTATTACTCGTCTTGTTCTCGAGAAATTCTTTCTCTAAGAACGTCGTACTAGCCGCAACAAAAACTCGATGTTCGGTAGCCGAATAGAAGTAATGACCAAATGTTCCTTTTGGATAACCTATAAAGTATGTCTTGACTGATCGCGGGCTGAGCTTGTCCTCGTGTCTCCACTTAACATAAGCCTCGCGGCCCCAAACCCGAGTAAAGGACAAGTTAGGGACCGTTCCCTTCCACATTTCATATGGAGTCTTGTCGACAGCTTTAGTCGGACTTCGGTTAAGTATAAGAGCAGCTGACAAAAGAGCAAAACCCCATATTGAATCAAGCACTACCGTGTGACTCATCATGGATCGAACCATATCAAGTAAGGTTTGATTTCTCCGTTCGGACACACCATTTAATTGAGGTGTTCCAGGTGGAGTTAACTGTAGAACGATTCCACAGTCTTCAAGGTGTTGATCAAACTCATTTGAAAGATATTCGCCACCCCGATCTGAACGGAGTGCTTTAACCTTTCTACCCAGTTAGTTCTCAACCCTGTTCTGGTATTCCTTGAATTTTTCAAAGAACTCACTTTTATGCTTCATTAAGTAGACATATCCGTATCTACTCAAATCGTCCGTGAAAGTGATAAAATATCTATAGCCATCTCTAGCGGTAATTGACATAGGTCCACAAACATCAGTATGTATGAGTCCTGATAGGTCACTAGCGCGCATTCCAACACCTTTGAAGGAAATTCGAGTCATTTTGCCAATGAGACATGATTCACACGTGCCATATGTAGAAAATTCGAATGCGGGAATAGTCCGATTATCGACGAGTTTCTTTACGCGTTTCTCATTTATGTGTCCCATTCGACAATGTCATAGATAGGTTTGATCTTTGTCACCAACCTTTAATTTCTTATTATTCACGTGTAATACTTCCGTGGTTTGATCTAAGATGTAAATTTCATTCATGGAAACTGCTTTGCCATAAATCATTTTATTAAAAAGAAAATACAGCTATTATCCTTTATTGAAAATGCAAAACCGTCTATATCGAGTACGGAAATAGAAATAATGTTCTTAGATAAACTGGGTACATAGTAACAATTATAAAAATAACTCAAAACCACTAGGGAGTTGGATTACGTATGTTCCCTTCGAGACTGCAGCAACTCGTGCTCCATTCCCGACTCGCAGGTCCACATCACCCTTTCCGAGAGGTATGATGTTCTTTAGGCCCTGCAAATCATTACACAGATGAGAACCACAACCAGTATCAAGTACCCAAGTTCCGAAACTTGCATGGTTAATCTCAATCATATGAATATAAGATGACATACCAACAGGAACGACGCGGCCTGCTTTAATGTCCTCATGGTACACGGGACAGTTCCTCCTCCAATGTACAGTCTTGTGACAATGGTGGCACTCAATGTCACCGCCCTTGCTCTTTGCTTTGCCCTGTGAGCCACTAGTCTCACCGGGCACACTCTTACCGTTTCCTGGCTTTTTTTTACTTTGACTTATCTACAGCTAGGTCGCCATGAGCCTTGCCCTTACCTTTACCGTTGTTGGAAATAGTGAGAACATCCTGCTTCATGCTCCCACTTAATTTCATATCCTTCTCGGTCTGTACGAGAAGGGAGTGTAGCTCATGAGGACTCTTTTTCAAGTCATTCATGTAGTAGTTCGCCCTGAAAAGGGCAAAACCATCATGAAGAGAATGAAGCATTCGGTCAATGACAATGCTCTCACTGATTTTGCAATTAAGTGCCTCCAGCTTCTCGACATTCTCAATCATGTGAAGAATGTGTGGGCTAACCGGTTGGCCCTTCTGGAGTTTCCCATCAAAGAAGCGACAGGTATGCTCATAAGTAACGATTCTCGGTGCTTTTGAGAACTCGTTAGTGAGCGTGGTGAAAATCTTGTTTGCACCCTGGGCAATGAAGCGTCTCTGCAAATTGGTTTCCATTGCAAAGATGAGTATGTTCTTTATCGCACCCGCTTCCATAGCGAAGTCACTATAAGCATCAATATCGTTGATTCTTTGCATTTGGGCCTGGGTTTGGCGGTATTGGCTCAGTTAGGTACTTGAGCTTACCGTCAGCAATGGCAGCATTCCGTAGTGCTGCCTCCCAGTCCGCAAAGTTGGACCCGTCATTTTTCAGACGTGTGAACTTATTCATGCTGTCCATAAAAATTTTAAGCCAGGACTCGCGTCCAAGTGTGACACTCGGCATTGGGATTTCGTTATTTACAGCCATTTGTTGTAACAGTAATATAAACGTGTTCTACACTGCGAAAAGAAGAATAAATAATAAGCATGTGCATCGATTTTAATTTAAGTCTAATGAACTAGTGTCATAACGCGAAGACTCAAAACATTTATACAATTGACCTTCCTCAAGAATTATATAAATGATCCCAAGACTCAATAATCTGTAAATTGATAAGCTAACCTTTTAGCTAATTCTACCGTTAGAATTCTTGGTCGATAAATTTCTGTAAATTCTATCTTTAGTCCATCATAATCACGAGAAACTCTTCGGACTATAATGTTGAGATAAACTAAGTCAACACAAACTACTTACCCAACGTAGAAGGGGTCATATTATGCCTACCGACGAAGAAGGGATTCATAGTTGTTTGCCCTTATAAAGACTAGTCTCAATTTCCGTTTTAGAGAAAGATCCCATCAACTTTGTTTTAATTCATTTTAAGTGAACTAATATCTAGCATGCGTGAATGAATAAACTAAGATGATGGCTTAATAAACATGTGACATCTGTATGTCTATGAAAACTAACATACAACCTATATGTGTCAATTTTCATGCATTTTAGTAGGTGGTTTGGTTTTAGGCGGAATATGATGCATAAACTATCATGTGAATGAAAAGCAATAGGAATGAAAAACGTAAAAGCAATAATAAAGTCCTAGTGTGGCCTATCCTATCAAAATGAACATTAAATACAAGTTTGGAATCCATCCTTGGACCCGAGAAGCTTGTCTTGATGTTCCATCTTGATCCATGTAGCGGGAGTGAGCTCCAATCTCCATCTTTAGTCTTCTTTGAAAATTACAATAAATAAATTTACATAATAAACCTATTTATTACATTCTAATTTCAAAACCCAAAACTAAAGGAAAAATAAAGGAGATTCGAGATCTCATAATTACATAAAAATCATGTTTCCTTCATTACGAAAACATAATTTGACTAAGGCCACACTAAGTATTACAAATTACAACCGATTGCAAAAAATACGTAAATAAATTCATTCAACGATTCATTCAACAAAAAAATTAAAATGCATCAACTAAAAATAAATTAAACATACATGACACAATTCCTTAATTATGTGGATTAATTTATCCAAACCACCTATTTAAAAACAAATTAAATGACAATTCCTCAATTAATCACATTAATTTCAATCTTAATTCATATTAAACTTGTAATATGAATTTAATCCATCAATATTTTAAACTTCTTTAAAATAATTATGTATCTCAAAATTGTGAACCGTTTCACGACAATTAATCATACATTGTAAAGGTAATGTATAATTAATATTGGCCAAAACAAACAAAAACAAAATCCTTTTTTTTTATATATATGTCTCGGCTAAACAATGAAAAACAAAACAAGCCTTTTTGTTTTTTTTTTCGGCAAAAACAGCAAGAACAAAAAAAACAGCCCGTTTCTCATATTGTTTACGGTTTTTATCTGTAAAAAACCGAAACAAGACAATTTCTTTTTTTTTTAAACTGTCCTCTGTGAACAGTAACCACGTGAACAGTAACAGGAAAAAAAATTTCTTTTCTCGGATGCTTTTCAAATCGGCATAAACAAAAACAGCCGCAAAAAAACTTTAATCGGTTTTTCAGGAGAAACCGAAAGAAAAAAACAGAAAATTATTATTATTATTTTTTTTAATAATACTGTTCATCCGTGAACAGTAAGGGAAACGAAAAAAAAAAAATTCCACGGCTCAAAGAAAATCCAGCCGATTATATTTTTTTCTCGCAAACCCTAATTATTGTTTACAAACAATTTTATGAAAATCATCAAAATAAATTCGTGGCCTTGGCTCTGATACCACTTGTGGGATTTATCTGTATGCATCCCTTTAATTTTAAGGACTATAACGAATTATAATGATGATGAAACTAGTCATACAATAAATTGCATAAACAAAATTGTAAAGGATTAAGAAATAACCTTCGGTCCTAGCACATTCGGCCTAAGAACAATATCAAAGTTGATATTCGCCTATCAGTTGCACCCAAGACGATATGAGAAATGCCCTTTGATTATGCTAGAATCGATCCAAAAATTAACAGATTAATTTTATGTTTTTTTGTGTTTTTCCGATGAGAGGAGGCAAGGTTGAGTTAGGGCAAAAATTAGGTTAGAATGAATTCACCCATCTATCCCTCTTAAACCGTGTATTAGGGTAGATTAGAGTGGATTTTTCATCCTCTAATTTCCGGCCCAATTACCGAAATAATAAGGAGTTTTAATTCCTTATTTTCGGTTTCCAAAAATGTAAAAATGTGTTAAATATAAATTGTCATCTAGTGAGGATCGAACCCATGACCTCTTGGTTTGAGTACCCTCACTATTACTACTATGACACATTCATCTTGTTGATATTAAATATAACCGATTACATTTAATTACGAATTAACATATTAATTCGTCCAAGCTAACATTACATACATTTAATTAAATATAACTTATTATATTCAATTTACGAATTGACAGTTAATTCGTCTCAACTAATATTATTTAATCCTTATTAAATAATTGTCTCATCAACACATTGACTAACTGTTTAGTCATATAAGGCATCAATGTGATTATATTTCTATAACCACATCTCTCAAACACATCCTATAGGTGTGACCTTTAAGGACCAGTTGATCACCGCCATCTGTATGATAATAACGTCAAACTTTCTAGCAAGCCAACCGTTATTAGGTAATCGTTAATCAACTGATTAAAATACGAAGTATACCCTTGTGAACCTGTAAGAGATTTACAAATGTTATCACACTAATTTGCGGAGGACACAAGCTCCAACATTCACATGATAATTTAAACCTCCCACTCAATTCCACATGTTTCGCAATTGACTACTCAATCAAAACATTTCAAGAATTGAAATACATTTTGCTTTGCCAAGTTATAAAGATAAAACCAAATATGTTCCCAACATATCTTTTAAAAATACTTATTTAGAAAAGGTTTCAATCTTAAACTTATGTAAAGAGATTTTAATCTCTAACTCATTCATTTTATAATGATGCGTAGCAATGTCATTATTTAAATGTGAAATTCCATTTAATACACGTCCTTCTCAAAATACCCTTTTCCGGAAGGAGGTTTAACTATTTCATTTTCATAATGAGGTTAAGTAATGACACTAGCATGGTTAACAATTAACTTAGCTCTTGTAGATATCGGCATATCTTTCTTTGCAACTTTAGTCCGAAATCTCATTTATTTTCAAGGATGCAACTTTGTTTCATTTAGGCTCTTAAGTAAATATCAATATTGAAACTCTTGGTCGAATGTTGTTCATAAAATAGCCAAAACTCTTCTTAAGACTGTACTTTAGTCATTTTCATCCAAAACTTTCTTTTGGTCTCCTCGTGTAGTTATCTTAAGAACATATTCTTTTGATTACTTCATTTGGTCTCTTTTGTCATGTAGATCTCATCTATTCGAGACCATAGATCTCATCTATTCGTGTATACTATCTATTTAGGTATACAAATCATTCTTTTCTATTCGTGTATACTATCTATTTAGGTATACAAATCATTCTTTGTATTCTTTGTGTCTTCATTTTTCTCCCACTCTATCTTTAGAATAAGTACACTAGATATTCAAAGATAGCTTATGAGACACAAATAATGATTTTGAAGTATATGGAGGACTATCTCATAGATTGACTAATAGTTTTAGATTTGATGAGTATACTTGGTAATTTACATTCCTTTAGGAGAGTTCATCAACTCAACATCACTTTATAATTGATCATACACAAGCCTTAAGCTTGTGGACATATAATGAATCCCATCATTATAGTTGTCTATTGGATCACTTTAAGTAGATGATCATATGTTTCTATGTGCAAGCATATAAAGACGAATTTTTAGAACAAGGAAATACGATAAAAGGGGTGACTTGGGTTGCAAACCAAGCCACCATTATCCAAAATACAACCATTGTTTAGAAAGGATCCAAAATCCATTTCCATGTCGAACACGGAAATCAAAATAGTTCTAAAAATCCGAAACATAACTTAAAATAAGACAATAATAAAAAGCCAAGCTTCATTGGAAGCTACTCCTAGCTCCTTGATGATTTCTCAAGCTTGCTTTTCCTTTCCCTTGTCTTTGCTTGGAGGAGGCCCTATTTACAATAAAAAAGGGGATACATTATCACAACTTTGTATCAAAATACCATAGTTGAATTAGAAACATAATAGAAAGGATAGTCATTTACCTACTGGAGTGATTTTTCCAGCTTTAATGTCACCAAGGTACTTGGAACAATTCCTTTTCCAATGTCGAACACCATTACAATAATGGCATTTGTCAAGAGGACCCTTCTTGGTCTTGGAAGTGCTAGCTTCAAAAGTCTTAGCCTTGGTGGACATGGGAGCTTGCCTCTTACCCTTTTTCCCATTCTTCTTGAACTTCCCTTTGCTCTTGGTGCTTATGTTAAGCACATCCTTAGGTGGGTTAACATTTAACCCCATGTCTCTTTTGGCTTGCACAAGTAACTTGTGCAACTCTTCAAGAGACACGTCCTTGTCTTGCATGTTAAAATTCACCCGGAATTGAACATACGCTTTGACTTTGGATAAGGAGTGTATAATCCTATATACAATGAGCTCTTTGGGGATTTCAACTTTTTGAATCTTCAAAGTCTCGACTAGCTCCAACAATTTGAGCACGTGAGGGCTAACCTTTTGGCTCTCCTTGAAATCGAGATCAAAGAATGCCGAGGCCGCCTCATATTGGACGATCCTCGGAGTTTGTGAAAACATTGTCACAAGTTTGGAATAGATTTCATTAGCGGTGCCCATTTTAAAGGCTCTCCTTTGGAGATCCGCCTCCATCGCAAAAATCAACACATTTTTCATCACGGACTCTTTGTGGTAAGCCTCATATGCTTCCCTAGTGGCGGCACTCGACCTAGCATTAGGTTCGGGTGGAGAGGCCTCGGTGAGGTAACGAAGCTTGTCGTCACCTTGGGCGGCTAATTTGAGTTGGGCATCCCAATCGGAGAAATTTGACCCATTCTTTTCAAGTTTACAACGATCTATGAAGGATCGGAGCCATGAAGCATTAGTGAGAGGTGCGGCGTTGGTGTTTGGTGCGGCCATTTGTTATGAGAAATAAAAGTGGTCTACAAAACGAAGATAGAAGAAATAAAACATTTGTCGTTTTCACAATAATAATAATACTTGTAAATTTAATTTAAACAAGTTTTATTGCATTTATCTAGTGACCTCTACCCAACTTGATAAAAGATTCCAAGACCCAAATTCATATCAACTTAGGGCACGGTGTGCCGAAATACCCTTTATTAACATAACTTGGTGGATTAACCTTTTAATCGATTCTACTTTTAGAACTCTTGGTCGATAAAACTACATTAAAATATTTATCTCTAGCCCAAAACAGATCCGGAAATCGTCGTGAATACTTTCGTTGAGTTCAACCCAAATTTCGAATAAATGTGTCCATGATCCAAATTTATATTAACTTAGGGCACGATGTGCCGAAATACCCTTTACTAACATAAATTCGGTGGATAGACATTTATCACCCACTTACCCTACGTAACAAGGTTTGTACCCCGGTGTGGCCGAGTGCACTCCCTCACGAAATAGGTTTTCATGGTTTCTACTTTTTGGTAAGGCTAAGTCTCAATTGTTTATTTTAGCGAGAGGTCATGTCAATTTATTATCTATCATGTTTTAAGTGAACTAAAGCGGTGAACTACGATAATTGTAATTGACACGGTCGATAAACTCGATTAAAATGATAATGCATGTTTAGTTATGGCGATTTAGCGATGCGTGCAACATATAAATAAAATGCAAAGCCTAAATAAAATCCTAGTATGGCCTTCCTAAAATAGTAAATCTAATTAACTATTACATATTCGGAAACCAACTCCTTTGGTCCCTTGAACTTCGGTCTTGGCACGCAAATCAAGGCAACATTCTTTGAAGGATCGCCTTCTCGAGTGACACCGTCTTCAAGGTACTCCGAAATAAATAAATTACATAATTTCCTATTATACATTTGTAATTAAAATAAAAATAAATCTATTAAATTACAAAACGGTGATACGAGATCACAATAAATTACAACCGAATCGATATTCCCATACATTTCGGGTAATATCAATTAAAACTAAGGCCATACTAAGTAAAATTACATAATTTAAAATATTACATAAAATTAAAATATGACAATCATAAATAAAATGCAGCATTATAATATGTATGAACATGCCCAATTTTATGCTAAATCGCCTTTAAGGAGCCAATATCGTATATTAATCGATTTTTACAGATTTGCGTGATCTAACCTTTTAAAATCACAATAATTACATAAAATCATATTTATGTACTAGTTAATTACCCTAACCATCTTAGGACTCAAAATTAGTCTCCACTAACATTTGACAATAATTAACCTAGATTTCTTAATATTGTTCATAAATGGACCCAAAATACAAAATTATGTCATAAACTTAAAATTAAATCATAAAAATTTCAAATAAATTCAAATTTTGAAATTTTAAACTCATGAACATTCTGTAAAAATACCATGACACTCATAATGTTCAAAACTTAGGTTAAAAAGTTCGAAAATTTATCGAGAAAAACATTGTTGCGGTTTATCCGATTTATCAATTATTACCATAAAAATATGAGAAAAATTATTTTTAATAACTTTTCTCTTTTATATCTGAAATATATGATAAAATGCAACATGTGACGTTTTTCCTTAGTCATGAAGTATGTTTTAGCAATTTTATACTAATTAAAGTCACTATTTATGTGATTTTTTATCAAAAATTCATAAATCATGCATAAAGACTTCATTATAGCCAAATATTTTACACACATCTTCTAAAATAGCATGTGACAACATACTAAAGTTCTATGACCAGATTCAAAATATAACTCATATTAACCTATTTTCTCATTAAAATACGATTTTATCTTGAAAAATCCATATTTCGAGCATAACAACTCATATTATTATGAAATTTTAGAGGCCATCAGTAGATAATATATGTGAAAACATATCCAAAAACCACTGAAAAAATCGAAGTTTAGTTATTTTTAGTCCAAAAATGACATTTTTATCATAAAATCACATTTTAATGCCATTATTATATAAAATGAACAATAAAAAACATAAATAAACCAAAATATCCTAAATACATTTTAGGACCAGAAACTTTAACATGCATAATAAATTTCGTGATATTTCATAATAAACACAAATTTATAAGTTTTGTTTGTTAATCGTATAACTCGGAAAAACAATAACCGATTTGCATGCAAACAACCTGAGGCTCATGATACCGTTTGTTAGAAATTTATAATCTCATTATAAAACATATTCATATATGTTACAATTAATTTAGTCATAAAATTAATTTAGATCTTATGCATGCAAACATGAATAAGAATAAAGAAGAAATTGTTTTCCTTACTTTGAGTTTTCGGATATATGGGCACAAATGAGTTCTCCTACTCACTTGTTCTTGAGCTTTCCTTACAAATGGAAGAACAAGGATTCAAAGATAGAATCCCTCCCAAAGATGAATACCCAAGATAACCTCTTAAAAGATAAATATTATTTGAACTAGAACAATATAAATCTTACTAAAATTGACCCAAAATATTGTTTTGGTCTCTTGCTTTTTCGGTCAAGAGAAGAGGGGAGAAGGATTAATTTTCTCTCTAAAATTTCTATAAGTTTTAGATGTTAAAAATGAATGAATGAATACACACACATTATTGTAGTGTATATTAGGAAAATATAGAGAAAAACCCTTGGTCTTTTTCTATGACAAAACCGAGTAGGGGGGTGGTGATAAGGCCCAATGCATGACCAAGATGCTCTTCACAAAAGCAACTAGGTGTGCATGGCTATCAATTAGGTTAATGATTATGCTTTTAAATAAAATATAAAGCACACTTAATACCCTAATCCACCCTATTATTTCGGTACATATTGTGTAAAATGGAAAGTCCATTTTACACATTATTTTGTCAATTTGTCACATGTAACATGTTCCATGACATTATGTGTATAAAATGTATTTTTTAACAATTAAAAATCAACATATTAATAAAATATGTCACTTATAAAATTAACCTAGTAATTCATAATTACTTGTACCAAAAAGTGTTTCCGAATTATAAACTACAACATTCTGTTTTTATAATAATTTATTCATTCCGTTTTAATTGTTTCCGTAAACAAAAATTTCATCTAAGTAATAAAACAGTTCTATTACTTAGACCGTATCTTATTTAATCAAATTACAATGAGACACGTAAATATTACTTCCAAAATCGTCCGTCAATTTTAAGGAATTTAATTAACTCGTATCGTCATACGATCAATTAAATATTCAATTAAGAGTGTTACCCATTAGGCATGACTTAAGGGGATCAACTGATCACCACCGTCGCACGACAGTAATGTCAAACTCTAGTCAGCCAATCATTACCGATATGTGTGGACCAGTTGACTGTAAAAATATTACATCCCACATGTATTCTGAAAATGAGACTTAAACATGTGATCATCATGATCGACAGTTGTGATCGCATTATTGTCGGAGGACACATATTCCAACAGTTGACCCTTTTGATGTTGATGGAGGACTTAGTGATGCACACGTAGAGGATAAGTGGGACGAACTCCCCATTTTTTTATGAATCCCACCTCCTTGAGTTTTCATGCCACCAATTTGAGACCATTCATGATGATAATTTGTGCACTAACGGTTTGTTTCATGGTCTTAAGCTTGTTTCTCCATCTCTTGCTGACGAGTGGATTAGTACGATGGTTCTCTTTGAAGTATCTCATACGCCCATTGATAATATTTATCAATCCATACCTTTGATCTTTCATGCTTATATCTTATCAATTGCTTACATTTGCTTTTGTATTGCTCATGCGCAGGTATATGATAGACTTCTAAGGGCTTTAACTTGCTTTTTAAAGATAAAGACGATCGTGACATTAAGGAGAACAATAGTCTAACAAGACTTTAAATTTGCGCTTCTCGGGAGACAACCCGTGTTTAATTATGTTTTTGAGACAATTTACATTTTTTTTTGGACAAGTGCAATTTTAATTTGAGATATATTGTAATAGCTAAGACAATAAGACATTTAGTTTGCATTAGTTTGTAATAGCTTGTCTTTTGCAGGTACTTTGCTACTTGGATTGGACCTTATCCCATTTTCAAGCTAGCTTGGGGGAGGCTTCTACACTTTAGTATGCTTTCTTTCATTCCTTTGTTTTTGCGTGTGTCATCCCATCTCTCCTTGTTAGGTGTCCTTCTTTGTTTTACACAATGAGGACAATGTGTTGTTCTAGCTTGGGGGAGGGATTTAGTGTGTCTTGTTGCTTTATTGCTTTCATATATTAAAAAAAACCAAAATAAAAATTGAAAAATTGAAAAATAAAAATTTCATAAAGAGCTTCATGTTGTGTCCACCCATATGTCTTTTGCATAATGTCATTTCTCCTTGCATTTCTTATTGTAGATTTTTAAGCTAATGATTCATGCTTATTGAGGGGTTTTGCATACTTGGGGATGTCTTGACATAGTGGGTGATGGATGGATTTTGGACAAAGTAGACTTGATCTTTACATTGGTAAGCTACATATTTGGGAAGGTAAAGCCACCAATGGCCGGTGCATCTATATCCGGTCTCATCTAGGTGTGTGTTGTTTCTCCTCTTGGTGTGTGTTACATCAGAACGCACAAGTATGGCATTTATTCCTTCTTCTTAGACATGCTATGATAGTTTGCCCATGAAGCCTTATTGTTATAATTTCTCACATGAATCACCCATTTCGAGCCTTTTCTCACTAAATGCTACCCCGTATTTGTTTCTAGCTACATATCAAATTGCCTACCTTGTTGAGCTAGTAACCATCTTGGTGAGTTTAGGGTGCTCTTGTCATAGGTTGTTCTTAATCTATATTTTTGATGTGAGGTTTCTTGTTAACGGGATTACTGATTACCGTTGTGGTTTTGAAGAAAAGTGAGAAAGAAAAAAAAATGATACGAAAAATGGAGAAAAACAAAATAAGTGAAGAAAGATGAAAAGAAAAAATGATGAGAAAAGAGGAAAAAGAGATGATATTTCTGTTTCCATGCCTTATGAAGGTTTTGAGTTGGGAAGTTCATTTTTATGCAGAAAAAACTTAATTTGAGCCATATGCTGCTTTGGTTCAATGGGTTATTGTTATGAGAATGGTATTGGGTTTATTTGAGCACTCTTTGCTTGTTTGGATGGTTGTTAGCTTGACCTTTAGCTCCACATATCCAAACTTATTTGTCCACCTTCAAACCCATTACCCCTAGCCTCTTTTGTCTCTTCTCTTGGCTTCTTTGTATGCATTCTTATTTAGTATTGTCATGTGGGATTTGGAATGTTTACCATACTAGATTGGGGGCGCATTTTCTTAAGTCGTAGATAGGAGAGTGTCACATTCACATATATTTGTCTTGTTCATAATATCAGTGTAAGTGTTTTCCCGTGAGGAGTCCGATGTCAATAAGATCATGCAAGAGTTTAAATGTCCATGTGAAGTCCTTTGTGCTACGCCGTCATGTAAATCTCATCCATGTATTAAATTTTTCCCTATGGGTGTTGTTTCGGGATTGGATTCGTTGTGCTCTAATGTTACTTGATGGAAATTGCATTTGGATGAGATGATTGTTGCTCGTACCCTTGTCCTTGTCATACACTATATTGTGTGCTTTATTGAGGACAAGCAAGGGTTTAGCTTGGGGGAGTTTGATGTGTTCAACTTATATATACTTTAACTCCCTATTTTAGCTCGGTTTCATTTGATTATTGCACTTCTATAAGTGTATTTGTGAGCTAATTCCATGTTCTAGGTGTTTTTGCTTGTATTCATTGCATTTTGTAGGAAACTATACACTTGGTAGCTTTTTTCCGTCAAATTAACAAGCACTAAAGTTCACGAGGCTAAAAGAAACGAGACTTGATCATAGAAGGGCATTTTGGTAAGAATTGGAAAATCCCTAGCACGAAACTAACTTGGGTTGATGCACAAGTAAATAAATGAAAATGAAGCCCAAAAAAGTCCAAATGATCAAGTGAACATCCAAGCTTAGGATTCCAAATTATGCTTTTAGTCGAGGAATTAAGGAGTATTAAGACGTAGCTTTGGAATCCATGCACCAAGTAATCAAGAATTAAAAGCACTAAACCTGGATCACCACGACCCCGATCGGGGTGGGGTGTCCCCGATCGGGGTTTCCCATCTTTAACTTGTTTACGTTACACCCCTTATTCCTATTTAAGGGGTGATGAATCTGACCACTTACACACCCCGTACACTTTACAATTCTCATTAGAATAATCTTTATATCTCCTTTAGTTTTCCTTATTGTTCTAAACATTTCTTTTAGCATTAGGAATTAGAATACAATTTCCATTTCAAGTATTTGGTTTTATATTGTTCTACATTTCCATGTTCCATTTCTATTGTTAAGGTAATCTTATTTCCAGTAATTCTTTGTTAATTCCTTTGCCATTTCCATTACTAGTTAGTTGTTATTCATCATTTACTAATCGTTATTCTGTTTAATTCACTATTCCATTATCATCATATTTACTACATCATTTGTCATTGGTTTAGTTTTCATTATGCAAGAGTAAATCATTAGTCGAGGGAGTAGGGGAGCCATGCATAAATAATAATTACAATTGTTGAAATAGGATGCTATAATATAAAATAGTTGTTTCTATCACATGCTTGTATTGTATTGTTAATTTGTTAATTCTTTCTAAAAGTCGAGAGGCACGGAATTGAATTAGACTAAGCATGTTTTAGTATACCGATTTAGTAATAGCGAGACTTCGCTAGAACCCATTCTATGGTTGGCAATAATGTCGAGAGGTGGTTGTCATAAGACCTAAACAATTATCATCATTAAGCATTTCTAGTTGGACATGACCGATTATTTATTTGCATGTGTGCCCAGACTTCCGTAGGCTCTTTTATTATTATTGATTTACCTTATTATGTTATCACAAGTTTTCCAACCAAACCAAACAATCATACGATAACCGACCTTGATAAAATTCGCTCCATGACAAATTGTTTAGCAACTCCCGTCTCCTTGTGTTCGACCCCTACTACTACATTCATTTGTTACTAGGGTATGTATCTTTGTTAGGTGTGTGATAGCCTATCATGAGTCATTAGTTTTGGTTTCATAATGTCATTGGATTTGCATTATGACATGTGGTTGTTGATATACATGAGTATGTGGCATGATTGACATTCATGATATATGAAAAAGAGGCACAATTGGTAAGAGTTAAGCATATTCATTGTGAAATGAGCATATTGGCATAATGTGTGATATCTTGCATTTATCATTTCTGTTATGTATATCGGAGGACATGACGGATTATGGTTGACTACTTTTTGTGAGGAGACGTAAGACGGTTGGAAGACCGTCTTATGCTTGAGTCTCCTCTTGGAGCTTCCCACTCCAAGAGGGATGTAATACCTCGGATTGATGAGCTGTTGGGTACTCTATCGAGTAGGGCTTACTCTGTCGAGTAAGTTAGTTTTGTATTCTGGAGTACGTTCTGCCTGATAGGTACTCGATCGAGTAGGGGCAACCAGATCGAGTAGGCGGTACTCGATCGAGGACGTCAGTTACTCGATCGAGTAAGTCGTGTTTCACGGTTTTTCAGTCGGGTTCGAAATTAATGCGTGAAAAGATATATAAACCTATTTCGACAATTCCTTTTTACTTTTACTCTTATTCTATTAACTTTTTACAAGAGAAAACAAACAACGTTGAATCCCCTCTCGCATTGCTATCAAATCCAAGGGGCTAGAGTCGTCAGATTTCAGAATTCTTTATACTGTTGAAACTGTCTTGTTGTGGGTAAGATCCCAGTATAGTTTTTATATTATTACATTGATTTTGGTTGAAAAAATAATTGGCTAATTTGGGGGTTTTGGGAGTATTTTGATATTAGATGGTGATTGTATGATTGTGTGATTGATAGGAGGTGATTTCGTAGATGAACGTTTCTGATTCGCTGTTGTTAGGATATTGGTGATTGCATTTTCCAGGTAGGATTTCCTACTTAGTTATTGGTTACATGTATATTAGACGGTTGGTTGGTTGTTGATGGTTGATTGATGTCATTGATCTATATCTTATTGAATTGGTATTGTTGATGTTGTAATTGATTGTTATTGATTGTATGTGGTTCTCGAGGTGTGCCCTCGGCTAAGTGGAGTCACTTGCGGAAGTGGCTTCACGCCCTTGATTCGCCCTTTGTGCATCTCGTCACAAGGGGGATGTGCACATTAAGGAACATGGGTTTGCGCTCGGTATTGATGAGCGGGGCTTAGGTGGGAACGGTTGCGGTCCCCTATGTAACACCCCCATACTCCAAGTGCCTTACCAGGACCACTCAGGTATGAAGACATCACCATCTCGGTCGCCCGAGGTATAATAATCAAATAGACAAAACAGAAACAACATTTATTATAAATAGTTTAATGATAAATACAATCCTCAAAACCAAACCAAAGTACAATACATTATTCCAAACTATCTGTTCTCAACTGAAATGTAAATAAATGCTAAACTACAGCGGAAGACTCTATCGTCATGTCGTGGCCATCCCAAATATCCCGACTCATCTCTATACCTGTTCAATATCTGCTCACCATCCCCGAATGGATCACCGCAGGTTTTACAAAACAACACCGGGGTCAGTACTAATCACACAATCAATATAGATAACAATAATAAGACAAACAGACAGCTGAACCGTCACACACACACACACACACCACCGACTCCCATCATCCCAATACGATCCGTCCACCGGGACCACCACAGCCGGGGGGGACCGCAGGCCGTTCCCACCTAAGCCCCGCTCATCATACGAGCGATAACCCTGTCCCATTAATGTGCACATCCCCTTTCGTGGCGGGTTCCACGAAGGGCGAAACTAGGGCGTGAGATCACTCCCGCAAGTGACCCCACTCAGCCGAGAACGCATCTCGAGAACCATAGACAACCAATCACAGTCACAATCACAATCACAATCATTATATCAAACAACTAACTACAAAGACATCACCAATATCCCATTATGGGACTAATACGAGTAGGAAATCCTACCGAAAGCACAACACGCAGACGGTATCTACAGCTGTATCAAAACGGCTCCTCTACGAATTCTCCTCCTATCATACAACACATAGATGCTACCGTTCAAATACTACTCATAAAAACCCCCAATTCCTAAATTAGGGTTTCACCAATCTTAACAAAATATTATAAAAATTATGTTAAAAGCTTACCCTCGACGCAAGGAATCCAACGACACGAACTACGATACGAACTGACCGTCTGAACTCCGGGAATTGTCAAGAACGCGATTAGGAAGAAGAACTAGTTGCTTTCTCTCTTAAACAGGTTTTAGGTTTTGTAAAAAGTGATTTAAAACAATGACGAATATGTTTAAATACCCTAATCGCGTAATTAACAAAACCCGAGAAAACTCCCCCGTAATACCGGACACTCGATCGAGTACCCAAGGTACTCGATCGAGTACCTACTCGATCGAGTGCCCCTACTCGATCGAGTGCCCAACAGGTCAGAAACTATTTTGCTTCGCCACTTACCCTTACTCGACAGAGTAAGGCCTACTCTATAGAGTACCCCCAAGACTATAAATACGGAGTATTACAGTCTTCCCTCCTTAAAAGGAACTTTGTCCCCGAAGTTCAAACCACTACAAAAACAAAGGTTCTCCAAAACATTCCCGACTCAACAACCAAAACAAAACTCAATATAAAACACGCTACTTACCCAACTCATCCCGACAACCTACCGACGCAACATATAAAAAGGTGTATAAAACTCTTAGAAATTGCTCGCGATCATCTCCTACCCCCCTAAAAGAAACAAGGTTACGTCTCCGTAACCATACATACCTGATCAAAAAGGAAGGGGTAACGCTCTTTCATGATATCCTCTGCCTCCCATGTAGCTTCCTCGGTCTCGTGGTTAGACCAAAGGATCTTGAGCAAAAATGTCTCACCACCCCTAGTCTTTCTAACCTTTCGGTCTAGGATCTGCTTAGGTACCTCAAGATACGATAAAGACTCATCAAGCTCTAAGTTCTCGGCCTCTAACACATGTGAAGGGTCACTCACATACTTCCGCAGCTGCGATACATGAAACACATTATGCACTCTCTCTAACGCAGCTGGTAATGCCAGACGATAAGCAACTTCCCCAACTCGCTCTAAGATCTCATAAGGCCCTATAAACTTCTGGCTTAGCTTGCCTTTCTTCCCAAATCTCATAACCCAGCGCATAGGAGACACTTTCAGAAGAACCTTGTCCCCAACCTGAAACTCTATGTCCCGACGATGTAGATCTGCATAACTCTTTTGTCGATCCTGAGCTGCTCTCATCCTTTCCCTGATCATCTTAATCTGTTCCACCATCTCATGCACCATCTCTGGTCCTAAGACCACTGCCTCGGCACTATCGTCCCAACAGATTGGACTCCTACATCTCCTCCCATACAAAGCCTCAAACGGTGCCATACCAATACTGGTGTGATAGCTGTTGTTGTAAGAAAACTCTATCAAGTCCAACCTCTGCTCCCAGCTACCACCAAAATCCATCACACAAGCTCGCAACATATCCTCAAGAGTCTTGATTGTTCTCTCAGTCTGCCCGTCTGTCGCAGGATGAAAAGCTGTACTCATCTTCAGATTTGTCCCCAACGATTCCTGCAACTCCTTCCAAAACCTCGATATAAATCTCGCATCTCTGTCAGACACTATGTCCTTAGGGACTCCATGCAACTTCAGCACGTTCTTTCGATAGGCCATAGCCAGTTGTGCCTTAGTCCATGTATCTTTCATTGGAACAAAGTGAGCTGACTTGGTCAGACGATCCACTATCACCCAAATCATGTTGTTACCTTGTTGACTTTTTGGCAAACCCACAATGAAATCCATGGAAATGGATTCCCACTTCCACTTAGGCACCTCCAAAGACTGAATCTTACCTTGTGGTCTTCTTTGTTCCCCTTTAACTCTCTGGCATGTCAAACAACGGGACACAAACTCAGCTGTCTCTTTCTTCATCCCAGGCCACCAAAACGTTTTCTTCAAATCCTTGTATAACTTGTCTCCACCTGGATGAACTGAATATGGTGTGCAATGCGCTTCTGTCATGATCGTCTTTTTCAACTCCTCATCATTAGGAACACACCACCTACCTTCAAACCTCAAACTACCATCTGTATGAATAGAAAACCGGGACACTGTCCCTTTCTCTACCCCAGCTCTCCACTCCACCATCTTAGGATCCAAAGCTTGCTTACCCCGAATATCATCATAAAACTCAAGCTGTACTGTCATATCACCCATGGCATCTCCTTTCTGCATCATATGTATCCCGAACCTCGCTACCTCATCTCTCAGCCTCAACAAAGATAGAGCTGTACACAAAGAATGTACACTCTTCCTACTCAAAGCATCAGCTACAACATTGGCTTTCCCTTCATGGTAGATGATTTCCATGTCATAATCGCCAATCAACTCCACCCACCTCCTCTGTCTCATGTTCAACTCCTTCTGCGTGAAGATGTACTTAAGACTCTTGTGATCAGAAAATACCTTAAAGATTGCTCCATAAAGGTAATGTCTCCAAATCTTGAGAGCAAACACCACTGCACCCAACTCCAGATCATGAGTAGGGTAGTTCTCCTCATAAGGCTTCAACTGCCTAGAAGCATAGGCAATCACTTTACCATTCTGCATCAACACACATCCCAACCCATTCTTCGAGGCATCTGTATAAACCTCGAAATTCTCGCTCCCTTCAGTATGCTAGGACAGGGAGCGTGGTCAAACGCTCCTTTAATGTTTGGAACGCCGTCTCACAACCCTCATCCCAACGAAACCTGTTCTCTTTCCTCATCAACGCCGTCATCGGTCTAGCTATCTTGGAGAAATCTTTCACGAACCGCCCGTAGTATCCAGCTAAACCCAAGAAACTCCTAACCTCAAAGAACATTCTTCTGGTGCTTCCCACTTTGTCACAGCCTCAATCTTCGCCGGATCCACAACTACCCCATCTTTAGAGATTACATGCCCCAGAAAAGCAACTTTCTCTAACCAGAACTCACACTTGGACAGCTTAGCATACAACTCATGATCTCTCAAAGTCTGCAACACGATCCTCAGATGCTCCTCATGCTCCTCCTTAGTCTTAGAGTAGACTAAGATATCATCGATAAACACCACCACGAACTGGTCCAAGAACTGTCTGAAGATTCGGTTCATCAAATCCATAAACACTGCCGGCGCATTAGACAACCCAAACGGCATCACCACATACTCATAATGGCCATACCTTGACGTGAAAGCTGTCTTCGGTATGTCCACATCTCTAATCTTCACCTGATGGTACCCCGACCTCAAATCAATCTTGGAAAAGACTGTTGCACCACTCAACTGATCAAACAGGTCATCTATCCTTGGCAAAGGATACTTGTTCTTTATCGTCACTCGGTTCAGCTCCCTGTAATCTATGCACAGCCTCAAGCTCCCATCTTTCTTCTTCACAAACAGAACTGGTGCTCCCCAAGGCGATACACTTGGTCTAATGTACCCCTTCTCTATCAAATCATCCAACTGCTTCCTAAGTTCCTCCATCTCCTTAGGACCCATACGGTACGGTGCCTTAGAGATTGGCCCCGTCCCTGGCTTCAACTCTACGGTGAAATCTATCTCCCTCTTCGGTGGCAACCCCTAATCTCCTCGGAAAAACATCTGCAAACTCTCCCACCACTGGTATCTGATCAACCGTCGGACTCTCTATCCGGTCATCCCTCACATGGCACAAGATCGAGGACATCCCTTTCTCGATAAGACTTCAAGGTAACAAATTTGCAATCAACTTAACTTTGGGTTTGACTAGAAACCCACGATAAGACACACTTACACCCTTTGGACCCCTTAAGGACACTTTCTTTTGATGACAGTCTATCTTAGCCTTATACTTTCCTAACCAATCCATCCCAACTATCATCTCAAAACCATTAAAAGGAAACTCTAGCAAGTCTACAGGGAAATCGACTTGCCCAACTATCAAAGATACATCTCTAAACAACCTCCCACACGATACAGACTCACCAGAAGGTATGAAAACTCGCTCACTAACAGACTCATATACCCTCAAACCCAACTGTTTTACATGACTCGAAGACACAAACGACTGAGAAGCCCCCGAATCAAACAAAACAAACGTAGGAATACCATTAACAAGGAATGTACTGGGTGATAACGTGCGCATCTTCCTCACCGCCTTCTTGTCCATCATGAACAACTTGCCATCGGTCTTCTCGCCCACCTCCCTGGACAAGATCTTGGGCGATGCGGTCGGCTTAGCACCCGACCCTTGATTGTTGTTGTTGTTCATCGGTGTCTTCTGATAAGAATTACCGCCGTTGCGGTTGCCTCCACTCTGGTAGCTCTGACCTCCCCGGTTTGGCCATGACCCAGCTGGTCTGTTGCTCGCAAAGCTCTGTGCAGGTCTCTGAACAGATCCCGGTGCACTCGTGCACTCATGTCTCTTGTGGCCTACACCACCACAACCAAAGCAGGTCACTCCCCAACTATTACTCACACTCCCTCGGCCTCGCCCAAAGGAAGTCCCAGCACTAAACCCAGACCCAGAAGAAAATCCTTTAGACTGATTGTAGTTGCCTTTCTTGTAATTAGATTGGCCACCACCCTCGCTCTCCGACTTCCTCTTCTCACCACCAGACCTCTCCTGAGCCATCTCCACTAGTCTCTCGGCTCTCCCGGCCCTCTCATACGCTTCCTTTACATCGCAAAGGACTCCCACGGGTAACTTATCCATAATTTTCGTGGTTAGCCCTCTCTCAAACCTCAAAGCCGATTCTCCTCACTCAAACCCATATCCTCAAAGATATCTAGATTTCTCATTGAACTCGCTGTAGTACTCGACCACGAGACATCTCAAAGAGTCATCTTAAACTTGTCGAACTCCTCTCTCAACTTACTCCTCACATGTTCAGGTACGAACTCCTTCCTCACATCCCTACGAAACTCCTCCCAAGGTATAGCAGGTAACCCTTGGTTGGTATATATCTCCTTGGCACTCACTTTCACCGAATCCCACCACTTGCCACCGCCTCCCTCGGATAGAATGCGGCTGATCCACTCTCATCTCATCGGACGGTGAACTAAATCTAGTATGTTCTCCATCTCCCTCGACAACTATCAAGAAGGTTAGGCTCCTCAACTCCCTTGTACTCCTTCGGGTTAAACCTCGTAATATAGAGGCTGACTTTAGCATGGTCAACCTCCTTCTCCTTATCCTTATTCTTGTCCTCATTCACTTTCTTGAGGGTCTCAGTAAGAGCATCTTGGTGTTCTAACATCTTTACGATGTCATCCATGGTCATAAGCTCTGCTCTCGCGTACAAAGCATTTCTCTTTGGCGGCATCTTGAAACTATACATATATAAGAAAGGGTAGATATGAACATACGTACTAAACTTCACAACACGAAAACACGCTGCCCAAAACCTACTCGATCGAGTATCCAAACCCACTCGATCGAGTAACGGGCTACTCGATCGAGTGCCCCCATGTACTCGATCGAGTACCCAAACTCCAGAACCAAACAGACCTTCTGATCTCTAACCCACTCGATCGAGTATCTAGGCTACTCGATCGAGTGACCCCCTACTCGATCGAGTACCCCTAGTGACTCGATCGAGTGCCCCAAAACGCGATTCTGGACTCAAAATCGCCAAAAACCCACCCGATCGAGTCAGTCCCACTCGATCGAGTATCACCAATATGTAAGAGCTACCCGTATATTACGTCATATGCTAACATTCTAACCTTGTAAAATCACATGATATCATAATAAATATGCTACGCATCTATTCTACTATCAACAAGATCAATTCATCATGCTATTAAAGCCACATTGTAAACATCCAACATGTTATTCCAACATCAAGTCCGCACATATATTACTTTTCTTTCACATTCTCAACTTCCTATTTCAACACCAACCAATCAACACACTTCATCACTTTGTTGCACAAGTTAATCAAACACACAGATGACTCGACAAACACTTTCCCCATGTGACCGGTTCAAAGTTGTAGGGCGACCCCTGCGACTTTAGGACGTCTCCCAAGCCTTTGCACTAGCTCCTACAACTTTTACCCCGGGTTCATTTTAATTGACTCCATATGTTCATTAAGTTCATTGGTTACAGGTTTCAGGATCGTCGCTCTGATACCATTTGTAACACCCCCATACTCCAAGTGCCTTACCAGGACCACTCAGGTATGAAGACATCACCATCTCGGTCGCCCGAGGTATGATAATCAAATAGACAAAACAGAAACAACATTTATTATAAATAGTTTAATGATAAATACAATCCTCAAAACCAAACCAAAGTACAATACATTATTCCAAACTATCTGTTCTCAACTGAAATGTAAATAAATGCTAAACTACAAATGGAAGACTCTATCGTCATATCGTGGCCATCCCAAATATCCCAAAGTACTCATCTCTATACCTGTTCAATATCTGCTCACCATCCCCGAATGGATCACCGCAGTTTTACAAAAACAACACCGGGTCGACTAATCACACAATCAATATAGATAACAATAATAAGACAAACAGACAGCTGAACCGTCACACACACACACACACCACCGACTCCCATCATCCCAATACTGACTGTCCACTGGACCAGCCCTGCCAGTGGGGGACCGCAGCCGTTCCCACCTAAGCCCCGCTCATCATACGAGCGATAATCCTGTCCCATTAATGTGCACATCTCCTTTCGTGGCGGGTTCCACGAAGGGCGAAACTAGGGCGTGAGATCACTCCCGCAAGTGACCCCACTCAGCCGAGAACGCATCTCGAGAACCATAGACAACCAATCACAGTCACAATCACAATCACAATCATTATATCAAACAACTAACTACAGCACATCACCAATATCCCATTATGGGACTAATACTGAGTAGGAAATCCTACCTGGAAAGCACAACACGCAGACGGTATCTACAGCTGTATCAAAACGGCTCCTCTACGAATTCTCCTCCTATCATACAACACATAGATGCTACCATTCAAATACTACTCATAAAAACCCCCAATTCCTAAATTAAGGTTTCACCAATCTTAACAAAACATTATAAAAATTATGTTAAAAGCTTACCCTCGACGCAAGGAATCCAACGACACGAACTACGATACGAACTGACCGTCTGAACTCCGGGAATTGTCAAGAACGCGATTAGGAAGAAGAACTAGTTGCTTTCTCTCTTAAACAGGTTTTAGGTTTTGTAAAAAGTGATTTAAAACAATGACGAATATGTTTAAATACCTTAATCGCGTAATTAACAAAACCCGAGAAAACTCCCCCGTAAAACCGGACACTCGATCGAGTACCCAAGGAACTCGATCGAGTACCCCCCTACTCGATCGAGTGCCCCAGCTACTCGATCGAGTGCCCAACAGGTCAGAAACTATTTTGCTTCGCCACTTCCCCTTACTCGACAGAGTAAGGCCTACTCTATAGAGTACCCCCAAGACTATAAATACGGAGTATTACACCCTATTGGCGGTATGGATTACTGGTTGCGGCCGTAATCTGGTAGGACTAGACCTTCAGGCTAGTAAGGTGATTGGTGATGTGACGGTGTTAGAGGATTGTATGTATTGTTGTTGTTGTGTTATCTTATATTGTGTAATTAGTAACTAATCCCGTTTAATTATTTTTAAAAACTGTGGTGATCCATTCGAGGATGGTGAGCAGTTATTGAGCAGGTATGATATGGATGCGTGAGGATAGCTGGGCTTGAGTCATCATGAGTTGTTTAGAAGTCTTCCGGTGTGTTGTCAAACATTTTATTTACTTTAGTTTGTTTTGGATTTGGAACAGTTGTATCACGTTTATCAGTTTTGGATTTTGTTTTGTAATCACTTAAACTTATCTATTAAAGTACGTTCTTTTATTGTCTATTTGATATTCATTGCCTCGGGTAAACGAGATGGTAACACTTTCATGCATTGGGTGGTCTTGGTAAGGCACCTTAGTGTATGGGGGTGTTATAAAGTGGTATCAGAGCGACGATTTTGTAATCTATAACTAATGAGTCTAATGAACCTAGAGAGTCAAACTAAAATGAACCTGGGTAGGAGTTGTTAGGAGCTAATGCAAAGACTTGGGAGACATTTTAAAGTCGTGAACTCGCCCTACAACTTTGAACCGATCACTTTGGGGTGTCATGGGATCGCTATGTGTTTACTAATGTTCAATTGCATATGTTGGATGAATATGTCATATGAAAATGTTGGATGAATGATTGTGGTGGAATGGTGAATGTGGTGGAAAAAGGTGAAGAAGATGTATATGGTAATATATTGTGGATGATCATGTTGTATGGTGGAAGTGATTTATAATGTGGCAATCTTAGTAACGTGTGATTAGGAGATGTGATATGTTATACTAATTTGTTATTACGAAAGTTATAAAGTTAAAAGTATGCGGAGATGTCATATGTTATACTAACATCTTAGTAATATGATTTGTGGTTAAGCTACTTGTTTACTGTTATTTCATATGCATATTTTGGATAAAGTGTATGATGGATGATTTGGTGGAAAAGGTGAAGTAATGCTGCATAAGAATATGATTTCATGATTTAGGCATGTTCATATGACGGAAGTGAATTTTATAATGTTGTTATGTTAGTAACATATGAATGGGGAATTTGATGTATATTATGTTATTGTTTTTACGTAAACTTATAGAATAAAAACATGCGGGTAATACATGATTGGTAAGTTGAATATTGTATGAGTATGATGGATTTTATTGTTTGGATTTTGTAGATAGTAACATGTGGTTAGGGATACTGGTTTTATGAGTATCGGGTTGGTTTTGTTTGCTTGGTTGTTGTTTAAGTTGTTTGGAAGTAAATATCAATAGTTATGTTGTTCGATTATAGAGGAGCTGTCTTTAAACTGTTATAACTTGCGATTCATATATGATATTGATGTGATTCCACTTGGAGGTGATAAATTGTTCTCTTAAAATTCTAACGATAGGTCACACGCCAAAAATGACCAAGAAACGAGTGAGATATGACCGTTTTACGAAAATTGGACAGTGCTGAGAACTGCGTAAGGTACTCAATCGAGTAGCCCTTACTCAATCGAGTGAACCTCTTGTTACTCGATCGAGTACCCCTTTACTCGATCGAGTAGCCCTGGTAATTTATTGTGCGTGCTTCTAATCTTTACCTACTCGATCGAGTAGGTTGTACTCGATCTAGTAACCCCTGTTTTGGGTCATATGCTTATCTTTTTACCTCGTCGGATATCATATTTAATTGAAAGGTGTTTTTGATACTGTCGTTTCGTACCAAAAATAAAATACCTAAGTACTACTAATAGAAGTCAGCGGTAAGTAGGGTCGATCTCCACAGGGAGGCGGTGTACTATCTATTTGTCGATTTATCTGTCTAATGTTACTGATGGGGTTGAATTGATTGTGTTGACTAAACTAAAAAGGCTAAAGAAGAGAAATGAATAAGAGAATTAACAGTAAGAGGAAGGAAGTATGCTAGGAGTCGGTCTACCGTGGCAGCTATCAGATCTTATACTATCATGAATACTAAAGCGATTAGACTATTGATAAGAAGAGCTATGGTCGTCACCTTTCGGTCCTTAAACCGCCCTAGAGCGTAAACAGCTTAACTTTCGCCCTCACTGCAATACCCTATTGTAATTAAGCAAGCCTTCCCTTCCAATCTTTCGATCTAGGTCGGGGTTAACTAGATTTATGGTCTCCTGCATGCATTCATTCGACCGGATAACAATTAAATTGCCTAATACAATTCCTATCGCAAGACTAATCTATATAAGTCAGTTAAAACATTGCTACCACGGCTTCCCTAATCCTAACATACTAAGGGGATTTATCTAGACATGAAATTAATAAGAACAATAAATAAAGAGGGAGGGGGAATAATAAACATTAAATAAAAAGAGAGAAAAGAGGGAAGAAATTACTGATATAAATGATCCGGAAATGAAAGAACAAAAGTAACAGGGAAAGTGACAGAAGGAAGTAACGTATATTGATCCCTTGATGATAACTAATGACATCCTAACTCCTATTTATAAGAAAATAGGAGTATAATTAAACCTAATGACGGAATTAGACTAAAAAGCCCAAATTCGTAGCAAAGTCCACTCGATCGAGTAACTAAATCACTCGATCGAGCAAAGGCATAAAAGGAACTGGTCGATCGAAAGGACAAATAGTCGATCGAGTACTTATTCATCCTAAACCACTTGATCGAGAAGAAGTGTCTCTCGATCGAGCAAATGGGCTCTCGATCGAATAGAAATAGTTCTCGATCGAGCACTTCTCAGCGCGTAATTCCTGCTTCGCGCACTGAACTTCAAACGGCTGCCATTTCTTCGTTACTTGGGCAAATAGGGCGTGGTTGGTGGCGTTGGAAATCTAAGAGGATAAGCTTTCACCTCCAACTGGAATCACCTTAATAGCTGTTGTAGAACTCGAGATATGGCTCTTACAATCAGGATCTAGCAAATTGAAGCACTCTCTTGGCTCGCCTAACTTCCTTACTCCAATGCACATCTCAAAATAGTACTTTCCAAGCTCCGACTCATCTCATCTCCTAAATGCATGCGTAGGGACATGTTTTAGGCTTGAATCTACTACTTATTGGTCCATTCCTGCAATTAAGACAAAATACACCAAAGTAGCATATTCGGGGCATTTCGTAGCATAAAACCATGATAAAAGCATAGAAATACGTGCATAAAATAGGCTAAAAAGACTATATAAAATGCACGTATCAGTTTCTTTGCTCCTTTATGCATTATTTTACATATGTGTTGGTCCTAATCCGTAAGTTACTCAATCTTATGATGTAAGAGTAACACCTTATGATGGGTATGAGTTTGGTGGGAAGGACATGAGTTATATGTGGTTGTGATGGATAGTGGAAAAAGGAAAAGGAAGATTGATGAGCTTTATTGAAGCATGGATCATGTTTTGTGAGACGTGGTGAGCGATATAATTGCAATTTTGGGTAATGTAATGTAAGTATATATGGGCAAGGGGTGATGTAAGTGTAAGGAACGTGCGAATGAAAGGATTGAGATGAGGGATGCGAATAGTGGCAAATTGAGATGTGTAAGGATTTATGGGGGGAGATGGTTAGGAATGTATTGGTAAAGAATGTATGTAATGGAAGGTCGTTGTAAAGGGATGGAGAAGAATGGTATATAGTGAACTTAGATTGAGTTATGCCACGACGTGGTTTTGTAGATAGTGATTGAGTTTGGGAATTTGGATTATTAAGAGGTGAGCCTAGTGTGTAATTCTTTGGGCAATTAACGATATGAGGTGAATTTTTGGTTTTCTAGGAATACGAAAGGAATATACAACTAATTGAAGAGTAACCGTTGGTTGTGTGGACTTCATGGTGACAAGTGTGAGTGAGTAGCATGATGAGAGAGAATCAGTGATAAAAAAGAATAAGAAGATATTGATATGAATTAATGGAATTTGAGATTTTGGACAATGAGAAGGTAATTGGAACACTAAAGAGTTAGGTAGTAGGAATAAGGAGTTGAATTGTTAGTTGATTTTGTCGAATATAAAGAGAAAAGGATGAGGGGAGTAAATTAAGAGAATGTTGACCGGAGTTATGTGGTATGAAAGTAAGGAATCGTCGAGATGTACGATACTATCATGAGGGTGTGAGTTAATGGTTATATAGGAATTTCAAGACGACATGTTATCCATGAGTTTTGAGGAATTAAGGGAGTAAGAAGTTGGTAGAGTATTTGCACGATATGAAATTTTGGTGGGGAGTTAGGTGACGATACAATTAAAGATGGTATTAGAATGAATGTTGAGGTAATTTTGTTGTTGGATTTGATGTTCGTTGTTTGGGATGTTAACCGAAGATGGGAAAGAAACCGTGATATTTAGAGGTGAGTATAAGAGGTTTGATATACGAACAGTGGTAGTGTTGAGGTGTTGTCACTAGTGGTTAAGGGTGATGATAAATAGGAAAGATAGCCATTCTAAAGAGGATGATTTTGTAGAGGCCGGATTGATATGTATGGTTGTGAGAGAGTATATGGGATGTGGTTATAGGAGGCGGTTGCTAGTAGTTGAGTATTAATGGCATGGTTATATTTGTCAAGAGGTGATGGTTACGCGAATGGGAGAATGTGTTATGAGGAGTATACGACTTAAGCTCGGACGAGAGGTAACCGTTATCAGGTGGTAACTTACGTGATCAGGATTGGTTAGTTAGATTTAATTATGGGTCTATGACTGGTGTAAGTGTTTATGTGAGGTTCTGACCTCACGCGTGGTGGTATAATGCGATAGTCATAAAGCTGTTATCTGAATGTTCCGTAATATATGTTGGGTACGGTAACCTAATGGGATGATATTCAAAAGTGATAATTTGGGTGATCTGGCATGGTTAGTTATACTTGTAGGTATATTCATAATATATATAAGTGATCGTGTGACGTTCCAACCTCATGAGTAATAGTATGGATGACATTCGTAAGGTTGTTATCTGTTTATTCCGTATGACATGTTGCGTTGTGATCTTGTAAAGCGGTTTTAAGGAAGTTTTCTCGTCAAGGAAGTTAAACTGAGTCAGTGTTTATGGGATTGTATAAGTTGCGATGACTATCGATGTGGCTGTTGTGCCTCGGGTGGTGATCCGAGCACCGTACTTCGTGTTGTGATACGGGTATTTTCGCATTACGGTGCGGCTGTTGCTAGGTCTGTTGTGAAGCCGTCATCTATTGTGGTGGAGTAGACGTGATACTTATGACATGAGTTTTCGAAAGCATATACCAGTTATATAGATTGTTGTTTTTTTACTGTTGTTTCCTGTGAGTTTCGGTTTGGACATATAGACTGTTGTTTTGTTTATTGATGTTTCTTATCGGTTTCGGCTTAAGAGTGAGGGTAGAGTATGATATAGAAGAGAGTTGCGTATGTTCTCTTTGTTGTCATGGTATAGTGATATTCTGTTGATGGGACATAGTTGCGAGAGGTTGTTGGAGTACTTTTGATCTTCTTTTAGAAGAGGCATTGGTTGACATAGTTATGGCAAGTGATTTGTGGAACATGTGTTATACTGAACTGGAAGCTGTAGGTGGTTCATAATCTTTTATCGGGACAGTAGATACGGAGTGTTGGGAATTAGTATCATGTTAAGTTATGGGTGAGTTTTGCTGTAATAAAAGAAAAGAACTTGAGGATCTAGTGTGAGTGTGAGTAACTATTGTGGATCGTGAGTTATGATCGTGGAGATAAGTGCATGTATAAAGAAGAATGTCATCTTCCGGTAATGTTGAAGAGTTGGGGTAGTGGTTATGCTGAGGGTTTTATGGTATAGGTTAGATGGAGTGCAGAATGATTTGAGGTATAAGAACTGTTAGGGAAAGAGAACCCTGGATATAGGAATGGTTGTAGGTGTTGAGATTATAGGTGGTTATCATTGACATGCGGAGTTGATGAGGATAATGAGAAGATATAGCTAAGGATCTAGTATTAGTGAGTTACAAGGACGTAACATTTATCTTAAGAGGAGTAGGATGCGACAAAGAGAGTTTGATGGTTGTACATGTTGCGGTATATTTGGAAGTTTAAGTTTGGTGTAGAATAATGGATGGATTTATGTTGTGGTTGATACTATTAAAGGTAATGACAGTGCTTGTAGTAGTATGTCGTTTATGAGTATATTTATGGTGTGGTTGATACTATTAAAGGTAATGGCAGTGCGTGTAGTAGTATGTCGTTTATGAGTGTGAGAATACTTCGATAGTGTTGACAGTTGGGTGATGATGTTTATGAGTGTGAGTAAACTTCGCGGACGAAGTTCATTTTAAGGGTGGTAGAATGTAACATTCTGTTTGGTGGTTGATCTTTCTTGGTGGATTGTCTTGATATTGGATTTGCTAGTGGATAATATGTTAGTGAGACGGAGCTAGCGGCGTTTGTGAATGGTATTCGGTAGTGTATGGAGTTAGTGTCGAGAGGCTATAATGTTGTTCATACGATATCGTGAGCCATGTTGTGGAGGTAGGCATAGTTGGTGGAGTTACTGTTAGGAGTTCATATTTTATAGGTTAGGTTTGAACTTTGGGGACGAAGTTCGTTTTAAAGGAGGGAAGACTGCAATACCTCAGATTTATGAGTTGTTGGGTACTCTATCGAGTAGGACTTACTCTATCGAGTAAGTTTGTTTTGCATTCTGGAGTACGTCCTGCCGGATGGGTACTCGATCGAGTAGGGGCAACTCGATCGAGTACGCTAGTTACTCGATCGAGTAAGTCGTGTTTTACTGGTTTTCAGCCGGGTTTGATAGTAATGCGTGAAGAGATATGTAAACCGATTTCGACAATTCCTTTTTACTTTTACTCTTATTCTCTAAACGTTTTACAAGAGAAAACAAACAATGTTGAATCCTCTCTCGCATTGCTATCTAATCCAAGGGGCTAGAGTCGTCGGATTTCAGAATTAATTTATACCGTTGAGACCGTCGCGTTGTGGGTAAGATCCTAATATGGTTTTTATATCGCGGAAGTGGTAATTAGCCCTCATAACTTTAGCCAATTGTGAGATTAGGCCCCATAACTTACAAATGTAGTAATAAGGCCCCATAACTTTGGCAAAAAGTGAAATCTAACTCAATTTCTCTTTTCAACTTAATTCATATCATTTAATCATTTTATATATAAGTTCATTGTACACTAAATAATTATAACATTTTAAAAGTATTTATTTAATTTAGGGTTATTTCATAGGAATAATCTAACCTATGCCCCTCCTTCTTATATTAATCCATACTATGTTTTAACTCAGAAAAATCCGAACTATTGCACCATTTATCTTGCGTTGAACTCGTCCCAAATATGACCTGATACCGTGGGTGAGCTTCAGGTAATTAGAGTGTGGCCCCCTTTTTTTCCTATTTTATTTCTGAATCTATAACCTTCTTTCATTTCTCTTCTTCCTCCATCATTCATTCATTCCCCTTTACTGCCACTACCGTCTCCTCACAAACCACAACCATAACACTTATGAGATATGCCGGCAGAGTCACTGATCGCCGGCGACCTATTACCCTACATCGATCTCAAAGAAATTCCATAAAATAAACCCAGAAAAATCAAAACCCCTAAACTTAAAAATTGGGTTTGTTTTGAATTTATGGGGCTAATTTGGCTGGATTAGACGAAGGGTGAGGTGGCGGAAGGAGTGGTGAGGAGCGGACTGGGAGATTCGCCGGAGCGGAGGAGGAGGAAGATAGGGAAAGACGATGATTGGGGTGGAGCCGTGGACTTCGCCGGCGGCGAAATAACTAAGAGCGGCGCCGACGTGTTTCCGAGACATGGAGTAGATGGTGTATTGGTGTGTGCGGCAGATTTCATGAGGGTTTTACGGTCTTTACAACGGAATACTGCTTGTTTGTCCTCGATCTTCGACTGTGAACAACCATCTTCTCTAACTTACTGTGAATTTGGATAAGTAAAGTGCTAAAGTAATTAGAAAGTAAATAGGTAGCGTGTTTGCAGAATGGCAGGTGATATATTGGTTGGAAATTGATGGATAGAGAAGAGAGAAGAAGAATCTCGGGTGGATTTAATGAATTTTTATTTTTGTAAAAAAAAAATTGACCTGATCAATGGGTAGCCGGTTACTCAGTGTATTATGAGAATAATGTGTGCATAAATCAGATTATTCTCAGTTAAAGCATGGTGTGGATTAATATAAGAAGGGGAGACATAGGTTGGATTATTGTCATGAAATAACCCTTTAATTTATTAACATAATTTTTAGAATATTTTTAATGTTTTTTTACTAATTTTATTATAATTTACATACATATGAGAGTACGTTTACAAGTTTTCAGTTTTATTTAATTCATTCCAATATTTGTTTCCAGCAATGTGTAATAAATTCCATACACAATTTTAAATCTTAATAATTTTTATTGTATACTTATAAATTGTATTGATGAAAGAAATTTAATTTTTTGGTGCAATTTTGGTTAAAAATAAAAAATTGGGTTGAATTTCACTTTTTATCAAAGTTATGGGGCTTAATTACTACTCCCTCCGTCCCGGTCATTTGTTATCTATTTCCATTTTGGGGTGTATCAGTGAATTGTTATCTATTTCTACTTTTGGTAAGTTTTATATGTAAAAGGTAGTGTGCAAGTGGATGAAATAATAATATTATATTACTTTATTAGACATCCACTTGCATTTCCTTGGTCTTTGTGCTAAATACAATAGATAACAAATGATCGAGATGGAGGGAGTACATTTGTAAGTTATGGAGCTTAATCTCACAATTGGCTAAAGTTATGAGGGTTAATCACCACTTTCGCGATTTCTATATTGTTTCATTGATTTTGGTTGAAACCCTAATTGGGTAATTTGGGGTTTTTGAGAGTATTTTGATATTAGATGGTGATTGTATGATTGTGTGAATGATAGGAGGTGATTTCGTATAAGAATGTTTCTGATTCGATGTTGTGACGATATTTGTGATTGCATTTTCCAGGTAGGATTTCCTACTCAGTTATTGGTTACATGTATATTAGATGGTTGGTTGGTTGTTGATGGTTGATTGATGTCATTGATCTATATCGTATTAAATTGGTAATTGTTGATGTTGTAATTGGTTGTTGTTGATTGTCTGTGGTTCTCGGGGTGCGCCCTCGGCTGAGTGGAGTCACTTGCGGGAGTGGCTTCACGCCCTTGATTCGCCCCTTATGGTTCCCGTCACAAGGGGGATGTGCACATTAACGAACATGGGTTTGCGCTCGGTATTGATGAGTGGGGCTTTGGTGGGAACGGCTACGGTCCCGCACTGGCGGTGCGGATTACTGGTTGCGGCCGTAATCTGGCAGGATTAAACCTTCAGGCTAGTTAGGTGATTGGTGATGTGATGGTGTTGGAGGATTGTATGTATCGTTGTTGTTGCGTTATCTTATATTGTGTAATCAGTAACTAACCCCGTTTAATTGTTTTTAAAAACTGTGGTGATCCATTTGGGGATGGTGAGCACTTATTGAGCAGGTATGATATGGATGCGTGAGGGATAGCTGGGCTTGAGTCATCACGAGTTGTTTAGAAGTCTTCCGCTGTGTTATTGTCAAACATTTTATTTACTTTAGTTTATTTTGGATTTGGAACAATTTTATCACGTTTCTCAGTTTTGGATTTTGTTATGTAATCACTTAAACTTATCTATTAAAGTAAGTCCTTTTATGGTCTATTTGATATTCATTGCCTCGGGTAACCGAGATTGTAGCACTTTCATGCATTGGGTGGTCTTATTAAGGCACATTGGTGTATGGGGGTTTACAAGGGATGTGGACATTAATGACTTGAGTGCGGAGGGACTTGTAGGGTTGAGGCACGACGTCTAGAAGGATATCTAGATGGTTTCCGGACCCAGTACCACGGGCGTGTTTCTAGTACCTATTTGTGAGGTGTGGTGTCGTGGGCCTGTCCCTGGCACCAGTGTGGTTGTTGGTATGGCTAGGCATGTCCCGGTACCGGCGTGGTGTTGTATAGTCATGAGTTATGCATTTCTGTAACACCCCTTTCTTACCCGGCCAAGATAATTAGGGAATTTTACTGTCTCGGTTTCTCGAGGCAGTGAAATCGGAATTACAATTAAGAAACTTTATTAGATAAATAACAAGTTTAGTTATTACAAACATAAACCAATGAATAAAATAAAACTCATGACCACTATACTCATCTAACCAACTATACTCGTCTCATGACTCATCAAACTCGTCTCGTCTCCCGCGTGCTATCCAAACAAACTGTACTTAACCTGCTCCTCATATGATCGGAAATATCATATGGATCGACGCAGGCCACCCCTGAAATAGGTGACAGTTAAACAAACACATAAATGTCAGTTTCAATAACAAATGAAGTGTAACACGACTTAAGTTTGTGAATATGCAACATGACTACTAGTATGAATGACACACTACAACCAACTACCACCGCCACAGTACCGGGACATGCCCATACATACTGATAACCATACTGGTACCGAGACACGCCCAAACATACCACCAACCACAAACGGGTACCGGGACACGCCAGACGTACCGGGTCCGAATGCCAATTGGATCCCCTTCCGGACATCGTGTCTCAGCCACACGAGTGCCTCCGTGACTCAAGCCATTAGTTTACACCTCCCCCTTGGAGTAGTAAGCTCCAAGAGGTGACTCAAGCGTAAGACAGTCTACCAACCATCTTACGTCTCCTCAACAACAATACATCCTCAACATATACATAATAATAACCAATACATGAAATACAACCCAACATATCATAATCATCCTCTTAATGATGCAGTTAACCACTAAACATATTATAATTCAAATGCTCTAATTATGTGAGACTAATCACAACATCAACATAAACAACACCACATTATTGAAACCGAGTAGGATTAACCTACCTTTTAGCAATCTCCTCAAGCTAATCGAATCTGGACCGAAACCGTCTCAAGGAACCGTCTCATCCTATACAAATCACATAATAACTATCACAATACATCTTATACTAATATACACTACAAAACCCCTTAAAACCCTATTACACATATTAATTACTAATTAACTACCCATAATGAAATCCCCAAAAGTTAGGGTTTAATCGACTATAAAAGGGTAGATCTTTACTTACTAGATGAAAGAGATGAAGAGGAAGGTGGGAAATCCTCTAACCAAGTTTGAATCCCAAGCAGTAGGTGTTTGTTAGGGTTTAGAGAGTAGGGAGAGAGTTTGGAGAGATAAGGAGAAAGATAGGAATGATTTTAGGGTTAGGGAAGAAAGGGTTAATTCCGTGTTCTGAACAGCGTCGCTCGACCAAGTGTCGAGTCTACTCGGTCAAGTGGACTCACTCGATCGAGTAGATACCCTACTCGGTCGAGTAGTCTCACTCGGTCGAGTATACTCTTCACTCGACCAAGTGGACCCACTCGGTCCGCTGTAGCCCCACTTCGTCTAGTCTAGGTCTAATGTAAGGCTATCCTTCCCTCCTGAGTGATCTCTTATCGGGTCTACAGGTTCTCTTACGCGCCCCAAGGTCCAAGTACGGGTCCCATAATGACCGAGTGTTACGTCCCCGAAGTTCGCCTCACCCTCACTTTTCCTTAACACTTCCGTACGTCTCATTCGTCTCATGTCTACTCTCAAGACTCCTCCTCAAGCATTCACTCGTCTCTCTCGCTAGTGCTAATGCATAGTTCTTTACCATACATGCTCTTTTACGCTCTCATGTCCTTTCTTATTCTCAAATGTTACATTCACACCCCCAAAAAGAGAACTTCGTCCCCTAGTTCAGCACTCGATCTCTCGCGAGAAGAATTTTCATATTCTCTCCGCTCACATCCATAATCAACGATATCAAGGCCAAGATCCCAAATGATATCCCATAACCGGATGAGACCGGACTCATGGGTTAGACTACAATTCAAGCTCAACATTCATTCCCACTATCATGGTTCGGGTCTGGTCATATCATGCATAACTTATGGCTCTAGATATACATGTATAACTCGCGACTCCGTACATGATAATTGTAACACGGTCAAATTCCTCATCTAAAGTGACTCAATTTCTTCCATATTTCTTATTCCCGACTAAATCATGTTATGCATAAACCACATGATCACACATGTGTTCTTATCTGTCATCATATCGTATCATCCCACTCTAGTCGTCACAAGAATCATCATCCATAAGACTCGTAAAATTCTTACATACATTCACCAATTACCGTATCATTATTATTCTTACTAAACATGTTAGATCTCATCCATCAACTAAACATATTTCGTACCACAACACACAAAACGACACATACTAGCGTAAACAAATCATTTCAATTCATTCGTTAACGATTTCTACGCTTACACAACTATTAGGAGGCCGATGGGGTTATAAGACGAAGGCACTCAATCCATGTTGGGTCAAATTCATCGAAACAAGGTTAAAACAGTCCACTTGGTCGAGTGGAAGCTTACTCGGTCAAGTGGGAATGTCACTCGGTCGAGTGCGGGTCTTAACAGAAGGATCCCAGGATCTATTTTTGGCTCACTTGATCGACTGAAATGGGTCACTTGGTTGAGTGGACCTCCACTTGTTCCAGTAATAAGGGCACTCGGCCGAGTGTCTCAACGTAGTCTAAGATCCGGCCACTTATGGTCTTTAGCCTTACCTATGGTCGAGTATACTTGCAAAGGAGTCTCAATGGTGGTCATAGCACCATCCTACCACACAACATCTACTAGCTTGTGGCCTTATGACTGAGTTTACAACACAAGAAAATAGATTGTTCGAGATTTAACCAACACAAGGTCAAGAAAGTTCTCATATAAGTAAACAAGACTAAGAAGAAGACTTTCTCCTCTTGCCAAGCCTCTTCACCCACCGAACCAAGGCTCTTTCGTTGTTCACCGGTGACTCCTCCCCCCGCGTGTTGCGCTCCTCACTCCTTGTATCGCCCGACGTGTCCATCGTCGCATCCTCCACTATTGCATTGACATAGCGGCCATTATACTCCATAAGTCCCGGTGCCCAACTAGATGCTCCTCCTCCACTCCCGCTTCCATAGAAAACATTGCCCCCACCCTCGTGAGAGACACCTCCCACCCCCTCATGGTAGGTCCTATCACTATGCCAAATCGGACCATCAATAAGGAGCGTATCACAATGGTTTAATGCATTTAATAACGACACTTAGATTACCGTTTTCAAAATATTGGCGGAAATCTAGACCGCACTAATAAGAATAACGGTTTCCGTCGAAAACCGTTCTTATTATAATGTGACAACGGTTATTTAACAAACCATTATCAAAAACGTTTAACGGTTTCCATAAACTCGTTATATAATAACCCTTATCAACGGTTGTTAGACAACCGTTACCAGTTTAAGAAAACGGCGTTTCGAAAACCGTTACTAAATTAACACTAGCAACGGTTTTTTGTACCCGTTGTTATGTTATAGCTACGGGTTTCTTGTAACCGTTATCATTTGCTATTATGGTATAACGGTTCCTTTGTACCCGTTGTCATTTATCATTTACGGGTGAAAAATAACTGTTATATACGTTTTTCAATATAAAATATCCAACTGATGCATGTATGATAAATAATGAACCGTTGCATGCATTGTTTTGTTTGACCATTATTTACTATCCGTCCATTATTATATCCACACATGCATACATATTTTCCTATAAATATCACTTATAATGTGATTAATTAACCATATTCACCAATTCAAAGTTCAATTAATCATAGCCTATAATTTAATTAAAAATATACACTTCGATCACCATGTCATCGTCGTCTTCTACACCCGCCGAATCACAATCAAATACGCGCTATGTCCATCCTATTACGTGTATTATACACAACCTTCCAATCAAATATGATGACAATGGTAAGGCTTTTTCGAGAAGTTTTACTTGGATGAGAGATATGCTTCGTCAAGGTGGTTATATGAACGTTAAAAAGGTCCACCCAGCTTGGACTAAAGTTCATAGTTTTCTTGGTTACTATACGCAATAATCGAGTTTGAAGGTTTTGGGAAGAAGCTGGAATTTTTTCGTCAAGCGAGAAAACTCCAGGCAAGATACGAGGATCATGATGCTGAGAAGAAAAATTATTATACGGATGATGTGTTACAAGCGCAATATTTATTGATTGCAACCGATTGTGACATTAATCTATTAAGAACATATCGACACTATATTGACACTGTGCCTCGTTCATGGGAGGCAGAACAAGTGCCTCTTAATAATCCACATATTGAATTCCCAATATTTATCACAATCGCAGGGGAATTATGTAGATACCTCATTTCTGCACCTCCCGCAGGCCACCCGGTGATGATTAGGCCGCATGTTTGGTACGCGGAACGATTTATGACAGTTCGTAAGTTTATCGTCAAGTGATAGCTCAAACACTTGTGTCAACCTCATAGTTGTCATCTACGCGCCGATACGGTCGTTTTGACAGTAATTACATTTGGAGTCCGGGTCAAAAACCTTCTTCATTTTCTAATAACCGTTTTAAAATGCCGAGTCAGAATATTCTGGAATGTTCCGGATACTTCTATTCCATATTTTCAATCTTTTAATCTCTTTGGCAAATTATATCCCGGAAATATTATACAAAATATTAAGGAAATTGGGATCAAACCGCAATTCCAAAATAGAAACGCGGAAATCTTTCTTCCGCAGGAGGAAACCACTTGGGAAAGGACGCAGCAGGTGTTGCGCCTCTTCCAAGAGACGCAGTGGCTGCTGCGCCTCTTCCCCCGTTTCTTTCTGCGTATTTTCAAATCTTTTCGAGATTCACTTCCAAAGCTTCTCCGAAACCCTAATGCCCCCGTGTGATTAGTATAAATAGGGAGCTTCGTTCCTCATATTTCTCACGCGAGTGTCCGCCCTTCTATTCTCCCTTTGCATTCTAGACCACACTCTTGCTTTTTGGCGTATACGTGCTTGAACTTTCGACCACGTAAGCTCAGATCCTTCTGAGTACCAGCCTCGTTTTGCATGACCGACCAATTTGACCAACTCCACATCAATCAACTTAATCAATCTTGTTTAATTTCCTCTTAGAGGGCACTTTCGTCGTACATTCGAGTCGAGCATCACTAAACGTTAACTTAGTCAATCTCGTTTCGTCAAACATGTAAGTCTGAGGGTGTAAATCCCATCTTTTATTATTGTACTTTATTTTTGTAATCATTATTGTAAGGTTTACGTCGAAAGCACATTCAAAACCGATTTATAAAACCTTGTTTTAAACCTTTTTTACGGAATAACAGGAGACAAACGTCGAGAAAGGAAGCAACAACTGCTGCGCCTCTTCGAAGGGACGCAGCACCTGCTGCGCATCTTCCTGAGGCTGCCGCAGTTCCTGCTTCCTTTCTTCTTCCTTCGTCTTTTGTTCGTCTGTTTATTTTTGTTTTGCCTTCAATTGTTCATGTTTTATTGACACGATATTTTTAACATAATAATTTTAACATGTAAATCATTAGTAATTAATTCATCTTTTTAATTCCCGACTTAAATCCTTTATAATCAATATTTGCGGGTTTTCGTCATTAAAATCAATTCGGGTTTTTAGAGGTTCGATTCATCAATATTGAGTCTCTGGAATTCATCGTTGATATATTTGTATCTGTTATTTATCGTCATCATCATTGGTTCTTCGTTAATAACCTATTTAACCTATTTAATTTAATTCATTGTTAATCTTATTATTAATCTTATAATTCATTAATATTGTATTTAATTCGTTCCAATTAATTTTACCCGTCTTTTATTGTTTTTATGACCAATTCACATGTAAATAAAATATTAAACCACTTCTATCCGAGTCAAATATTATTAATCGAGCATTAAATTCACCAATGAACATTAACAACAAGCAATTCTGACTTCACAGCCAGAATTCAAGTCAGGAACAGACACAGCAACTGCTGCGCCTCTTCCAAAGGACGCAGCTCTGTTGCGCATGTTCCGGGTTGAGTTCTGCCTCTGAACATCCGTTGTTGCTTTGACCTAGTTATTAGCTTACGTATTAATTAACTGTTACTCGTATTATCACGAATAATCTGTTCGTTAATTTGTTTATTCTTTTTCTCAAACCATCCGTTTTAAGTGTATTTTCGACGTAGATCAATTAATTCATTGTAAGTATTGTAATTTTATTCATTGTATTTTTATTGTATTTCTTTATTATTTATTGTTTGTATGCTCTCACATGTAATTAACCTACATTTCTACCTCGACATTAATGTATGTTAAATTACGTGTTCACCGACTTAGTATTAATTCACATGCTAGGATTAATTTATTGGATGTTGTATTGCATGCATATAACCTTCAACATATCGAGTATGAATAACTTCCCTAATCATTAGTAGAGGCCGCTATCGAGGCGGGCGGGATTAGGTGTTCGATCAAAAGAGCTTCCTAATACGTACCCTCACCCCTTACTCCAGATCTCTGCGAACATCCGTGTTCATTGGCATCCACGAGAGTCATTCTAGACATAGAATGCTAAGGGTAACGAGTTCTTGGTGTTTATGTCACTACTTTGTGTCTTGACATGACGCGAAGTATTCGAACGGTTTCCAATTTTCCACAATAAATTGGTGGTGACTCCACATTGCAAAGCTTGCTCGCTTTTTCTCCCGAGCGACCCCCGTGGGCCCGCGTCCACAGTTTGGCGACTCCGCTGGGGATTAATACACTCACGTGTAGCTAGGGTGAAACTTGAACAAGGTTAGGGAATAGTTTGTACAAGACAGTTGTTGGATTTCATAACTCGGTCTTCCTAGACCGTTTATTCGGTCTTCCTAGACCGTTTATTCGGCCTTCCTAAGGCCCAACCCAACCCATTCGACCAATCGTCCCGTCTAGACGGTCCAAATTATTATTTGGGCCTAAGGATGGATAGCGATTGACGTCAACCATACCATAGTACTTACTCTTGTTTGTATCAAGGGCTTTCACTACTCGAGGAAATAGACTAGGAATCGGCCTTACTCCTATTTGGTACGAGCCTCTCCACAGACCCCGGGTTTGATTGTTCGGTATGACAACTCACCCTTTAAACCAAAACCCTTTGAAATGCACTCAGCATCCCGTTATAATGCCTGTATAAATGCTTGTACCATATGTGATCACCATTTTCTAAACGAAAACATGACGAATTTTGTAAAATCAAAGCCACTTTCAAAACGTAAAATTTTCGAAAAGTAGGCCAATATTAGCGCAAAACTAGTCGAAACTCTGTCCAATTGTCGAGTAAAAATTCCTCAAAGCCCATTGCAAAACCTCACTTCGAGTCCACTCCTACAACTACACTATAGTTGATTAGGACCAACATTTCCAAACCTTGTCATTTCTTCAAACCTCACTTGACACATGTGGCACACTCCCACTTCACAAGTCAAACCTTTTCTTTGAGTAAGTGTGCTAGAATGGTCGATCGTGTTTTGATTCGCCGTCGATCTCTTATCCAGTTTTCAAGATGCCTGGAACTAGTCACGCAAGTGTCAATGGACAACCACCGAATGGTAATGATCTAATCCTAGCCGCGCTCGCTCGTCTCCAAACTAGCCAAGACCAAGTGAACAATCGCCTCAACATGATCGTGGGCCGAATTGTTGCTGTAGAAACTAGGTTGCCTCCTGCAGAAAATGAAATACTTTATGATTTTGTGAATGACTTCGCGAATGAAAATCCTCCACCTTTTGTGGGAGCACAAGAGGTCAACCCTCCCATAGATCCGACTGCAGCTGAGAAACGACTCCTATACTTGGAGGAACAACTGATGTATCTCAAAGGGGATGATATCTATAGGGAAAACAATCGCAAGTATGAGGCCGTGAGTTCTAAATTGCCAACCAACTTCAACTTGACGGATATCCCGAAATTCAAGGGGCATGAAAACCTTTTGAACCACATCCGTGCTTTCAAGGATTACATGTCTATCAAAGGCATTAAACCCGAGATGTTCTTAAGGATCTTTCCTTTATCTCTTGACACCATTCCTAAACAATGGTTTTATTCTCTAGAGCACAATAATATTACCACTTGGGATGATGCCGCGATCGAGTTTGCTAAGCAATATGCGGGTAATGCCGAGATCCAAGTCAATATGCGCACTTTAGAGGTTCTTACCCAGAATGATAAAGAAGGCTTCACCGACTTCCTAAGTAGGTGGAGGAAGACTAGTACCCAACTTGTCGAGCGTCCAGATGAAGCTACCCTCGTGGAGAAATTCGTGGACAATTTAAAACCCATTTATGCAAATCATTTTAGGTACCAAAACATTAAGACCTTCAAAGACTTAATTGTACTAGGGACAAGGATCAAAGATGACATCCGTAAAGGACTCTTGTACAAAATGGTAGGTCATGGATATCAAGGTTCAACAAGTCGTTCTTACAGCTCTACTGGCAAGACTGATGAGGTTAACCTTCTCGAACCATCAAAGAAGAGTATCCCACAAAGAAAGTTCAGAAATATTGGGGATGCCTATTCCAATGCTCTGAAGAGATTGATGAAACAGGGTAAGCTTCAACCCATAGGCCCTACACCTGAACCAGAAAAGAAATCCAAGTCCTGGGACGAGAATTCGTACTGCGAATATTATAGAGGTAAGGGACACGATACATAAAAGTGTTACAAGCTAAAACATGTACTTCAAGACATGATTGAAGACGGTCGCCTACCAATACCGCCTGGAGGTAAGCCTAACAATACTCAGAATCCTCTTGGAGTTCTGATGATTACAAGTGAAGAATCTACCTTAGATTGTTCACACCTCATTTCTCGAGTCGAAGATGAGATCTGTGCAATAGAAGAAGAAGGGAACTACTCTACCATTTCCCCTACCATCACCGACTTTATAGCATGGGCAAAGAGTGTGAATAGGCAAGTCTCAGAATTAGAAAGTGTAGTGGCAACCCTACGTGATCCAAGTGCAACACCCAAAGAACGTGCGCCACTAAATCTCTCTCAAAATGCTACAATGCAAGAAGTAATAGCTATGGTTGATGAACTAATCGACAAAATCATCCAATTGGAGGCCGAAATCATGAGATTAAGAGAACTTGCTACTGTCAATGGAATATGGGCCGACGATGATAAGGATGAATACCTCACTGAACACTACCTAGTTAAAGTCAGTGAAGAAATAGTCCAAAACAGTGAGGACCAAGATGTAGACCACATTACTCGTTCAGGGCGTCCATACCAAAATGTTTCTCAAAATGGTCCCATAGCAAATGGTCCAATCACCAATACCAACGTTGTCACGCCAAATGATAACGAAGATACCTCTACTGACCATTTGCTAAAGCAACTACAGAAGACAAAGGCTGATCTTTCAGTCTGGCAACTAGTTGCAAGCTCGTTCCCACATCACCGAGCTTTACTACAAGCCTTGGCCAAACTAAATGTGGCACATAACTCCACACCGGATGACGTGGTCAGCTTGGTCTTCCAAGAATCACCTAAGCTAAGTAACCCTATTACTTTCTTGGATGAAGATTTACCACCCTTTGGCACTAATCACAACTTGGCTCTTTACATCACTGTCATTTGCTTGAAGAAGAATGTGCCAATGACTTTGGTAGATGATGGCTCGGTAGTCAACGTCATACCATTAAAAACGGCATACAAATTAGGCATGAAAGAGTCGGATTGGGCCCCTACCAACAAAGGTGTTCGCGCATATGATGGTACACGACGAAAAGTGGTAGGACTAGTTAACCTTACCATAGCCACAAGGCCGATTGAACGAAAGGTTAACTTCCAAATAGTGGACATTGAAGCATCCTTTAATATACTTCTGGGAAGACCTTGGATTCACGCTTCCAAAGCGGTAACATCCACCCTTCACCAGAAAATCAAGATCCCACTAGATGGTAAAGTGGTTACGATCATATCATCACCCATCAAAGCGGTAATAAAAAAAGAGGTCAAGTAACCAAGTACTCGCGGATCCAGTATATGAGCTTGGGGGCTTTGACACGTCTGCCGCGTACCTGTCAAAAATAACCAACTGGCTCTAACTAATATAGCTAGGGAAGTCGGGTCGAATCCACAGAGAGGTAGGAAAATGTCAGCTAAATCTAAGTTCGTCAAGGTAACCAAATTGGGGGTTTATAAAATGTGATTTTCTAAACTAAAGAGAACAAGGAGAAGAGAAATAAAGGGAAGAAATAACAGATAGAGAAAAACAGCTAAGACAACCGGTTCACCATAATCATCCGGTCAAGTAATCTAGGTCCCAGGTCAATGCAGTACGGTCTAAGGGGTAGCGAACGTCACCTTTCGGTCCTTAATTCACCCTAAAGTGTAAACAGCTTAACTTTCGCCCTCACTGCAATACTCTATTGTTCGCTACTAGTCTCGCCTTTTCCAACCTTTCGGTCCAGGTCAAGGATCACTAAGAATTAAAGGTCTAATTGCGTCGACTCAATTAGGCAGTTACAATTAACTGTAGCATTTAACCAACAAGGACTATACCGCATTAACCTAATAAATCGATTACTCTCCCTTCATATTATGGATCCCCTATAGCCTTAGCATAAGAAAATTAGCTACTCATAATCATTGAATTACCAATGACAACAAACAGATAGTTAAAACTAGACATAATGATAAAACTAAAGGATTAAATAGAGCGATTACGATAACAATAAAGGGAAGGAAGAATTCCAGCAATGATTAAGAATTAAGAGATTAAAAAGAATGATAATACCGATCGTATCTCAAATCCGAATAAAAAAAAGCAAAATCCAAGAACAGTGGCAAGAACTAGAGTAAAACAAACGTCCCCAGAGAAGAAGCAGAGAGCAGTCACGTAGTTTCTCCCTCAGTCTTATACTAAAATCCATCCTAAAACCTAATCTATGGACTAATTACAAAAGCTCATGAAATAATTAGGCGGAAATTGACTAAAAAACAAGAAATCATTCGATCGAGTAGAAGTAATCTACTCGATCGAGCAAGTCATCACCAAACCACTCGATCGAGTGGAAATAAACCACTCGATCGAGCACCTCTTGCAAAGACTCCTCGATTGACCCCTTGAACTGCTCGATCGATCAATCTTGAGTACATAAAGCATTCGATCGAGTAGTTAACCACTCGATCGAGCTATATAGGCACGCTAGGACTTGAATTGCTTCCCGAACTCAACTCACGCGTCTTCCAAGTGTTAGATTTCCAAGCTCCGGCTCCTTATTTTCCATGAATGCATACAATTGGGACAATTAAGGCTCGATTTAGCTCCTCTTCGGTCAATTCCTGCAAAATACAATAAACGGACCAAAGTAGAATATTCGGGGGTATTTATAGCCAGATGCTACATAAAAAATACAGAAATGCGTGTAAAAATGAGGTGAAAACCTTATATAAAAGACACGCATCAAATCTCCCCAAACCAAACCTTTGCTTGTCCCCAAGCAAATATGAATGCAACTAAGGGTGAACAATGGAACGGGACCAACGCATCAGCTATAAATCATCCACTAGAACCAATTTAATGCAATAACATGACAAAGTGGCAGTGAAAAGTGCAAACGAGTTAAATTAATGTTTCAAACTTACTGAACCGTCGACCTTGCAAGACTCAAAAGATATCGGACTCTCACGGGTCGCTCGTCACTCAAAATCAGGCACAAGGTGAGTATATATGTGAAAGATAGAAAAAAGTCAGACACTCACCTAACTCGACCTATAAGAACATGCATGCAGTTAACATGAATAAAGTCTCTACAACCGTACATATGCATTCCAACCATACTAATGACCAAGACACATGCCGAGGACTTACATTTGGGTAAGTGAGGTAATGGGTAAGAAGGGGCTAAAATGAATTTGGATATGTGGGGTTAGTAGCCAGGCTAGCAACAACGAATCCAAATATAAACTGCATCCCAACTTCGTACTCACGACAGCAAGATGAAACGGTGCAAAAATTATGCACTAAACTCACAAAACACCAAAAATCGTCAACTCCCCATAAAATATAGATAAGACATGGGAGTGTGAATCATTATACAGTTCTCATTCTTTTTTCATATGTGATTTTTCTTCTTTTTCCTTTTTCTTTTCTTTTTCGCATTTTTTCGTTCTCTTTTTTTTTTTCAATTCAACATTTTTTTTTTCTTTCTTTCTTTCCCTTCAATTCTTCCACCATCTTCTGAAATCAGATGAAACAACCATATTGCAGGAAAACATTCCAAGGACTACTCGTTACTAGCTCAGCTAGGGTAGTAAGTATTATAGAAAGTAGTTGATAGGACAAAAAGGCAATTTGGCTATGTGAGGTTCATGGGTAGAATGAAATAAAGGGGACTGCCTCTCCTAACACGTGTCACCATCCACAGACCGAATGCATACAGGTATTAAGAAGACTAGACTCATGCTTATGCAATTTGATGTTACATGTCTTAAAGAGAGTACTACTCACATCCTAAATGAAACCGGTCATGAATGTCACCAGTTTAAAAAGCTCTAACCTCAGAATGTAATGTAGCTTGCCGACAAAATGAATCAAGTCTATTCGTTCAGATAAGAAAGAAACAAAAAATCGTAGACTATGCACATAATCACGCCAACAAAATCTCAAGGATATGCCAGGCTCAAGTAAGGGTTCAAAGTAGCGTCAATGTTCAAACGTTTCGACTCAATTTAAACATGAAATTTTTGAAAATTTTTGAATTTTATGATTTTTATATGACTTTTTGAAGTTAAATAAACAACAATGCATGCGGAGATAATAAACGTGGAAGAAAAAATGCAAGAAAACATGCAGACACAGATATGGATGCATACCTCCCCAAACCAAACCGTACAATGCCCTCATTGTACCAAAAATAGGGAAAGAAATGCAAACTGAAATGAAAAGGAGAAGTGGAGTCGGAAAACTTACAAAACGTCATAAGGAGGGACCTCCCCAAACCGACCATGAACATAGGAGGTCAAAGAAAGTCAAGCAGTAGCTCCACAGACGTAAAACAACAGCTGGGAGTCAAAACCACTCGACCGAGCTCTTGAAACAGCTCGATCGAGTGAACTGGTGCATTGGAAGGGCTCGATCGAGTGAAAAACCACTCGATCGAGTAGGCATGAGTTTGGTTCTGGTCGATCGAGGACATTATCACTCGATCGAGTGAAAGCTGCCTCAAAAAGTGCTCGATCGAGCACAATATCATACGATCGAGTACTTTGACCTGCAAAACACGCACTTAAAAGCAAGAAAACAACGTAGGAAGTTCATAAAACAGCGTCTAAAGTTCAACGTAAAGCTAAAGAAAAATAAATAGTTCAACAGAAGTACAATAAAACAGTCCGGGCTGCCTCCCGGAGAGCGCTAGTTTAAGAGGTCCCGCACGACCTTTCTGGCATCAATTGACTGACGCGTCGAGCTCGTCGAAGCGCAAGACTTCAACACGATTGTCCGCTTCAGTCGCCTCGTGGTAATGCTTCACATATTGGCCATTCACCTTGAATCTACGCCCCTCGGAGTCTTCGAGCTCTACGGATCCAAATTTGGTAATAGCTGTCACCGTATAAGGACCACTCCATCTGGATTTCAGCTTTCCAGGAAATAATCTCAATCGGGCATTAAACAGCATCACCTTTTGCCCAACATGAAACTCCCGAGGTAGGATTCTCTTGTCATGCCATCTCTTCGTCTTTTCCTTGTAAATCCGCGAGCTGTCATAGGCGTTAAGCCTAAACTCCTCCAATTCATCTAGCTGCAAAAGACGATTCTGACCACATAACTTAGGATCATAATTAAGCTCACGAATTGCCCACCAGGCCTTACATTCCAATTCAACAGGTAAGTGACACGATTTCCCATAAACTAACCTATAAGGTGATGCACCAATTGGTGTCTTAAAGGCAGTTCTGTAGGCCCATAATGTGTCATCTAGCTTAAGACTCCAGTCCTTCCGTGATTTAGAAACTACCTTGGACAAGATCTCTTTCAACTCGCGATTAGAGACCACTACCTGACCACTAGTTTGGGGATGATACCCCAAACCACGCCGGTGTTGGACACCAACTCTAGACAGTATGGAAGTGAGTTTCTTTTCTTTAAAATGCATCCCCCCATCACTAATGACGACCCTAGGGACACCAAAACGGGGGAATATGATCTTTTTAAACATCTTTATCACGGTCTTAGCATCACAATGAGGTGAAGCAATTGCCTCAACCCATTTTGACACATAGTCTACAAACTACTAAGATGTACCGTTACCTTTACTGGATGGGAACGGTCCTTGGAAATCAATGCCCCAGACATCGAAAACCTCCACCTCTAGGATGCCGTTTTGTGGCATCTCATGTCTCTTTAAATGTTCCCTGATCGTTGGCACGCGTCGCAAGCTGAAACAAAAGACTTAGCGTCAGCAAACAAAGAAGGCCAAGAAAAACCTGGACTGAAGTACCTTAGCCACGGTGCGCGATGGACCGTGGTGACCACCATATGAAGAGGAGTGACAGCCTTCCAGGACTATTTTGGTCTCCTCTCGCGTAATACACCATCTCAGAGAGACCGTCTCGCACATTCCTTAAACAAGTAAGGATCATCCTGTATAAATCTTGCTAGCGTTATACGTAAAACGCTTCTTTTTCTTTGATGAGAAAGGTCGGCGGCGGCTCGCCACCGACAACGAAGTTAGCTATATCTGCATACCAAGGTTCTTGGTTAAGAATAGACGATATAACAAAGAATCAAAGTATCGTCAGAAAAGAATCATCAATGGGTAGAGAATCTTCCCCTTCTTGTCGCATCGATCGCGACAAGTGATCGCCTACAACGTTCTCAGCTCCTTTCTTATCCTTGATTTGCAAATCAAACTTCTGAAGAAGGAGTATCCATCTCGATGCCGTGGTTTGGCCTCCTTCTTAGCAAGGAGATGCCTCAAAGCTGCATGGTCGGTAAAAACAAAGGACTTCGACCCAACTAAATACGTACGAAACTTCTCTAAGGCATAAACTACGGCTAACGGCTCCTTCTCGATGGTAGTGTACTTCACTTGAGCCTCATCCAGAGTTCGGCTCGCATAGTAGATAGCATTCAAGGCTTTGTCTTTCCTCTGGCCAAGCACCGCTCCTAGTGCATAGTCACTCGCATCACACATGATCTCAAACGGCAAGTCCCGGTTGGGAGGTCAGTATGATCGGCGCAGAGACTAAAGCCTGCTTTAACCTGTTAAAAGCGAGAAAGACAAGCATCGAGAAACACAAAAGGGGCATCCTTAAGCAAAGAATCGTGTAAGTGGTTTAGCAATTTTGGAGAAATCCTTGATAAACCGGCGATAAAAGCCGGCGTGACCAAGGAAACTCCTCACCCCCTTAACATTAACAGGAGGTGGTAATTGCTGAATCACTTCAACCTTTGCTTTATCAACTTCTATTCCCCTATCAGAAACTAAGTGCCCTAAGACAACTCCCTCGTTGACCATAAAGTGGCACTTCTCCCGATTCAAAGACAAGATTGACCTCAATACTGGCGCTACAACACTTTCTCAAGGTTAGACAGACAGTTAGAAAAATCACTTCCATATACACTGAAATCGTCCATAAAAACTTCCATGATAGACTCAATATACTCTGAAAATATCCCCATCATACACCTTTGGAAGGTGGCAGGGGCATTGCACAAACCAAAAGGCATTCTCGCGATACGCAAAAACGCCCTTAGGACGGGTAAATGTAGTCTTAGCCGATCGTGCAGGTGGATAGGGATCCGAAAGAACCCGAATACCCGTCTAAATAGCAGAAAAATTTATGAGAAGCTAACCTTTCTACCATTTGATCAATAAAAGGAAGGGGAAAGTGATCTTTCTTAGTGGCGGCATTCAGCTGTCTGTAATCTATGCACATCCGCCAACCAGTCACTACTCGAGTAGGTATTAATTCATTCTTCTCATTCTTAACTACAGTTGTCCCTCCTTTCTTCGGGACCACCTGTACTGGACTCGCCCATCTAGAATTACCGACAGAATAAATAATACCAGCATCCAGCAGCTTCATTACCTCAGCCATCACGACATCCTGCATCTTCTGGTTCAGCCGGCGCTGACCTTGTCTGCAAGGTTTGTGATCCTCCTCCAGCTCTATCCTGTGCATACAAATATCGGGACTAATTCCCGTGATATCGTCCAGTGAATAGCCCATTGCCTTTCTGTTTTTCTTAAGTACAGCTAACAAAGAGGTCAGCTGATCATCACTAAGCTTGGCACTAACAATGACTGGATATTGCTCTGCATCGTCTAAGAAAGCATATTTAAGATGAGAAGGGAGAGGCTTACGTTCCGGTACCTTTACCTCAATGGAGCAAAGAGTGCTGATCATTTGTTCCACCTGCTCTCCCTCATGCTCATCTAAATCATCAACAAGCAAATCCAACGCAGCGTCATCGTCGTCTGGGCTATCTACACACTCATCAAAAAGCATAAGAGCTTCTAGTGGGTCCTTCGTAAAAGAACCCGGCCAGAAGTCATAAATAGACTCGTCAATGATATCGACCGAATAACAAGTGTCCTATATCATTGGGCGAGCTAAAGTACTCGGCAGACTGAATGTGATAGCGTCATCCCCTACTGCAAGAGTCAGACGCCCTTGTCTGACATCAATAACAGCCCCAGCTGTACAAAGGAATGGTCTTCCTAAGATAATTTGGGTCCGGGTGTCCTCAGCTATATCTAAAACAATGAAATCTACTGGGATGTAAAGCTTGCCTATTTTCACGGGCACGTCCTCTAAGACACCTAAGGGCCTCCTAACAGATCTATCAGCCATCTGTAGGGTAATGTTAGTCACTTTGAAATGACTCATCTTCAGTTTCTTGCAGACAGGAAGGGGCATGACACTAACACTGACACCTAAATCGCAAAGGGCCTTGTCAATAACCATATTGCCTATGACACAGGTAATAGAAAAGCTACCCGGGTCCTTCATTTTTGGAGGGGCCTTATTCAACAGCAAATTACTAGACTCTTCCATAAATGAAATCGTCTCAAATTCACTCAAATTTCCCTTACGCGTCACAATATCTTTCATAAACTTAGCGTAAGTGGGTACCTGAGTAACAAGTTCGGAAAAAGGGACAGTTACCTAGAGGTTTTTCACGACGTCCACAAACTTACTGTACTGCTGCTCGATCTTTGCGTCCTTCAGACGACTTGGGAAGGGTACCCTGGTAGCGATGAGTGGCCCCGCAACTTTTTCTTTACCCTTATCAATGCGTGACGTCTCCACAGCAGGGGAAGATGACACGGTGGCGGTATTAGATAGTAATTTAGGATCCCCGCCACTTAAAGTACTGGATCGAGTACTTTTATCAGTCGATCGACCAATTGCCCTTCCTGTTTCACTCGATCGACCATGTTTATCACTCGATCGAGTGGTCTCTTCAGCATAGTTACTCGATCGAGTAAGATTGTCACTCGATCGACCAACATTGGATTCTGTACTTCTCGACCGACCACTATTTTCACTCGATCGAGTGATAGGATGAGTCAAACTACTCGATCGAGTAGAAAAGTCACTCGATCGAGTGTTTACAGCACACGCAACAAGTATTTCCTTCAAAAACTCGTCTAAATCATCATCCGAGTTATCGTCAGCTATCAAAACCCCTTCTTCTTCATGAGTAAGGTCATTTTGAAGATTCATTGCACTGACTGGATCGCATATTGGGAGAAGCTTAGCTTGGTCTGTCGCGAGTGTTAACTGCGCGACTTGTTCTTTCAATTCCGATATAACCGTTTTAGATTGCCGTGACATACTCATCATGATGGATTTTAATTCGGCAATTTCTTCACTTGCAGAGGGAAGAATCGGTAGTGGAGTTGGCGTGGAGGAGGTAGAGACATTCTTTATTTCTTCATATAGCTGGGAGAAAGGAACTCCCTGCTTGTATTTCTGATAAGCAAGAACGCGCTCTATACTTTCCATGCACAAGATAGGACCGTGCCCCTCCATGCCACATCTACCACATGGCTCTGTATGCTCTGTAATCGTAGGAATCTTGGCAAATAAATTTTCAAAGCAACAAATAACCTGCAAAACTAATCAAAACTTTGCAGAAATGAGATCAGCCTCAAGGAAAAAATTCCTTGAGACGAAGGACAAACTTAATTAAAGCAACCAAATTGCGCCACCTCCCCGGCAACGGCGCCAAAATTTGACACGTCTGTCGCGTACCTGTCAAAAATAACCAACTGGCTCTAACTAATATAGCTAGGGAAGTCGGGTCGAATCCACAGAGAGGTAGGAAAATGTCAGCTAAATCTAAGTTCATCAAGGTAACCAAATTGGGGGTTTATAAAATGTGATTTTCTAAACTAAAGAGAACAAGGAGAAGAGAAATAAAGGGAAGAAATAACAGATAGAGAAAAACAGCTAAGACAACCGGTTCACCATAATCATCCGGTCAAGTAATCTAGGTCCCAGGTCAATGCAGTACGGACTAAGGGGTAGCGAACGTCACCTTTCGGTCCTTAATTCACCCTAAAGTGTAAACAGCTTAACTTTCGCCCTCACTGCAATACTCTATTGTTCGCTACTAGTCTCGCCTTTTCCAACCTTTCGGTCCAGGTCAAGGATCACTAAGAATTAAAGGTCTAATTGCGTCGACTCAATTAGGCAGTTACAATTAATTGTAGCATTTAACCAACAAGGACTATACCGCATTAACCTAATAAATCGATTACTCTCCCTTCATATTATGGATCCCCTATAGCCTTAGCATAAGAAAATTAGCTACTCATAATCATTGAATTACCAATGACAACAAACAGATAGTTAAAACTAGACATAATGATAAAACTAAAGGATTAAATAGAGCGATTACGATAACAATAAAGGGAAGGAAGAATTCCAGCAATGATTAAGAATTAAGAGATTAAAAAGAATGATAATACCAATCGTATCTCAAATCCGAATAAAAAAAAGCAAAATCCAAGAACAGTGGCAAGAACTAGAGTAAAACAAACGTCCCCAGAGAAGAAGCAGAGAGCAGTCACGTAGTTTCTCCCTCAGTCTTATACTAAAATCCATCCTAAAACCTAATCTATGGACTAATTACAAAAGCTCATGAAATAATTAGGCGGAAATTGACTAAAAAACAAGAAATCATTCGATCGAGTAGAAGTAATCTACTCGATCGAGCAAGTCATCACCAAACCACTCGATCGAGTGGAAATAAACCACTCGATCGAGCACCTCTTGCAAAGACTCCTCGATTGACCCCTTGAACTGCTCGATCGATCAATCTTGAGTACATAAAGCATTCGATCGAGTAGTTAACCACTCGATCGAGCTATATAGGCACGCTAGGACTTGAATTGCTTCCCGAACTCAACTCACGCGTCTTCCAAGTGTTAGATTTCCAAGCTCCGGCTCCTTATTTTCCATGAATGCATACAATTGGGACAATTAAGGCTCGATTTAGCTCCTCTTCGGTCAATTCCTGCAAAATACAATAAACGGACCAAAGTAGAATATTCGGGGGTATTTATAGCCAGATGCTACATAAAAAATACATCAGGCTTCTATAGCATAAACGTCATGGAAAGCGAGTTGGCACCCTTGTACTTCAATCCCTACTCTAATTTAGTGGTCAACCACATACTCAAATCTCAGGGATACTTCCCGGGAATGCCTTTGAATCCTATCCGAAGAAACACCTTTTCACCCTACAAAGAAGGCAACTCACAAAGGATACCACTAGGACTAGGATACAAACCCACCAAGGAGGAAGCCTTTGAAATGCTCACTCAATTCCAAAACCGCAAGAATGTGGGAATCCAAATGCGGCCCTACCTCCCTACCCTAAATGGATACTTCGTTAGAGAAGGGAGTCAATAACTCTTTCATGGGTTTCCCGAGCCTTGGCACTACATAGGAAAGCAACTGGCTGGAATCGAGATCTTTCACGATTGCTACTTTATTCCCACAGAAACGGTTCCTACCGTCAAAACTCGTCAAGCACCTTGTTTAGACGAACAAGCTGTTACCTTACTGTTTGGGGAAGATCGATTTGTTAGAGCCGCGCAGGATGAGATCATTACCATGATACTTCAAGACGATCACTTTAACCCTACCGCATTGATCACAGAAACCAGCTCGAATCAACAGAAAGGATGGAGAAAGTCGATCAAGTGGACAAACAACCAAGGAAGACTCTTCAAGCTCACCACTGGAGAAGCAGAGATGTTCAAAGGAGAACCAGAAGACGATGAATTCGAGTCAGAGTCGGAGTCAGAGTCGGAGTCTAGAGAAGTCCCTTGAGAGTCTCCTCCTGTCGTCACTCCCACTCCCCTTGTTTCTCCTAGCTTATCATCAAATAGTAATAGACTTTCGGGAAATGTCCCAACAGCTGTCCCTTTACCGCCACTGACTACCGAACAGATGGCTTCTTTGTTTCAACTTTTCTCAAATTTTAATATGAATAAATCACGTTCTGCTTACTCTTTGTGTTATTCTGAATGCAATTCTGTTTACGATGATAATGAGGATGACCCAGACCCAGACTCAATCGAAATACCTCCTTACATAGCCAAAAAAATACTACAAGAGGGGGAAGGGGGACCAGTTATAGAAAACACCGAACCCATCAATGTAGGAACCGAACTAGAACCCCAAGAACTTAGGATAGGGACGACATTGAGCCCCGCCGAGAGGGCCAGTTTTATAGACCTCCTACACGAGTTCAAGGACATTTTTGCTTGGTCCTACAAAAACATGCTAGGGATCGACAGGGATATCGCAGAGCACAGAATCCCAATCAAACCAGGTTTCAAGCCCGTAAAACAGAAGCTTCGTCGAATGAGGATAGAATGGGCTCTTAAGATCAAAGAAGAAGTCGATAAACAATTCAAAGCCGGGTTCATCAAAGTTTCCGAGTATTCAGACTGGGTAGCCAACATAGTACCCGTACCCAAAAAGGATGGGAGAATCCGTGTTTGCATTGATTTCAGAGACTTAAACAAAGCAAGTCCCAAGGATGACTTTCCTCTACCACATATCGACATATTGGTGGATAATACAGCGGATCACGAGTTGCTATCCTTCATGGACGGATATGTAGGGTATAACCAAATCAAGATGGCCATAGAAGATATGCACAAGACCGCCTTCGTAACTCAATGGGGTACCTATTGCTACACGGTTATGCCGTTTGGGTTAATCAATATCGGAGCTACATATCAACGCACCGCGACTACACTCTTACATAATATGATGCATAAAGAAGTTGAGGTATACGTAGATGACATGATTGTCAAGTCCAAAGATAGAGAGGGGCACATTGCGAACCTTCGCAAATTCTTCTACAGATTACGAAAGTACAACATGAGACTCACTCCTCAGAAATGTGCATTTGGGGTAACATCCGGCAAACTCCTGGGATATGTCGTCAGCCAACGAGGTATAGAAATAGACCCTTCCAAGATCAAAGCTCTAATCGAAATGCCACAACCTCAAACAGATAAGGAAGTTAGAGGATTCTTAGGCAAGGTGCAGTACATAAGTCGATTCATATCGAAACTCACCATGATCTGTGAACCTATCTTCAAAAATCTAAAGAAAACGGATCACACCATGTGGGATGATGACTGTCAAAAGGCATTCGACCGAATCAAGGAGATACTAGCCAAACCACCAGTGCTCGTGCCACCCCAACGAGATCAACCTCTTGGTTTATATCTCACGGTAACTGAAACAGCCATGGGAGCTATGCTAGCCCAAACGGTAGGAAAAGAAGAAAGGGCTATCTACTACCTTAGTAAGAAGTTCTTGGAGTATGAGTGCAAATACACACCACTCGAGAAGACATGCCTCGCTTATGTGTGGGCAACGAAGAAGCTACGCCATTACATGCTTATCTACTCCGTCAAAATATACTCCAAAATGGATCCTGTCAAATACCTCTTCGAGAAACCCGTCCTCAACGGACGCCTAGCAAGATGGACTTTGATGCTCTCAGAGTTCGATCTCAAGTATGTACCTCTGAAAGTTATAAAAGGGCGCGCCGTTGCCGAGTTTTTCGCAGAAAATCCCATCAATGATGCACAAACAATAGACACCTGGTCGGTTCCGGACGAGGATATACTCCAAACAGATGTAGACTCCTGGACCTCTATTTTGATGGAGCATCGAACTTAAGAGGATTCAGAATAGGAGTGTTGCTCATTTCTCCTGAAGGCGAGCATACACCACTCTCTGTCAAACTCGACTTCGAAGTGACAAATAATGCGGCAGAATATGAGGCTTGCCTCATTGGACTACAAGCAGCAGTATGTTTAGGCATCAAGAATCTTCGGGTACATGGAGATTCATCTTTGATCATCAACCAAATTACGGGATCTTGGAAAATTCGAAGTGAAAGCCTAGCACCGTATCAAGCCAGGATAGACTAAGTTGTCCAATTCTTCGATCAAGTAACCTACCTACACCTACCTCGAGAAGAGAATCAATTTGCAGATGCTCTTGCAAAACTTGCATCTTTGATTAATATACCGGATAATATGGTAGAAATGCCTTTATGCATCGAACGACGGTCAGAACCGGCTTATGTGCACCAAATTACAGATGAAGAAGAAAACCCAGAGGAACCTTGGTTCCAAGCGATCCTGAACTTCAAACTCAACGACACCTATCCACCGGATATGGACAAGAGGGGACAACGTGCTATACGCCTACTAGCTTCCCAATACGTCCTCATGCAAGGAGAATTATATAAAATAACGCCTCTTGGCGTAATCCTGTGTTGCCTTGATCATTCACAGGCACGGAAAGTGATGGAAGAAGTCCATGATGGAGAATGTGGCCCTCACATGAGTGGACCAATGATGGCAAAGAAAATCACGCGTTTAGGATAATATTGGACCACAATGGAATCCGATTCCATCAAGTATGTCAGACATTGTCATAACTGCCAAATCTTCGGGAATGTGCAACATGTCCCTCCTTCATTACTGATGCGACCATAATTGGCGCATATTTAGCCCCCGAATTACCATTGTTTCTATGCTTTTTAGTGCCTATTTGGGTCATTTCTTATCTTTAGATCTTTGTTTTGCATATTCTTTGAGATTTTGATCCCTTGGTAGGAAAGGAGTAAGAATCTTGCATTTTCATGGCAAAACGAGGCTAAATGGATCGTATTCAATGACCAAGCATCAAGGAGAGACAAGACTAGAAGGCCTTTGTACATAGCTAAGTAGAAGATCAATGTTGAGAAAGGATCCTTGAGTCCCCAAGGAAATCCCCAAGGATTCTATGAAGAAAAGGGAAGAAAAGAAGAAGGAATGACGCTGTAGAAGAATCCGAACGGATCATCCATGATCCGTCCGTCCGCCCAGCTCAATCCGAGCGTCCTTACCCAGGATCCGCTCGGATCCCCCAGGCCCAATCCGAGCGTCTTCTGCCTCGATCCGCTCGGATCGTCCATGCCCCATCCGTCCGTCTCGACCTCCATCCGCTCGGATCACGATCTGATGGTTTCGTCCTTCAAGTTACAAAATGGAGACGCCCTTCTCTCATTGAATACCGGAGTCTCCTTGCTCAACTTAAAAAGTGTAATTACTAGTTTAACCCTTAGTTAACCCTAATGCATCCTCCCTAATTTTCACTATAAATACCCCATTAGTCTAATTAGAGGAGCATGTTCTTCTTATCAATAATTAGTGTAGTTAATATCAATCAAATCTCTCTTCAATATTGTAATCAAATATTAATCAAGTTTTAATCCAAGTTTTAGTTCCTTAATCTCTCTCTTGTTCTTACTTTATTTTGGGTAATTGAAGATTATTTGGGTTATTATTGGGAGATTGACAACCTCTCAATCTAGGATTCAAGTACTTCTATTATTCTTGCTTTATTATTGGAATCATTAGTAGGTATAATCTCTTAATCCCTTTTTAATTATTGCTAATTACTTTCATTTATTCATCATGTTTCATTATGTTAGTATGATTGACAACCTTTCTAGCATGATCAATATGATAATGAGTGAGTAGTCTCTTAGCTAGGGTTTAATGGGTGATTAGGGGAAACCAACATGGGGATGATTCATGCTTAAATCAATATGCTTTCATATCTTATTTGCTTGCTTGTTTTGATCTTAATACATGCACATGTTATGTTTGATGAAATGCTAAGCCTATGAATCCTTGCATTTATTATCATCTACTATCTCTTCAACTTGACTTGTAAGACATAACCCAACTCGAGTCTTGTTAGACCATGCATGCATTGAGTAGGAAAGATTAAGTCGACTTGTAGGTGTTGTACAATCTATGTGATTCGGCTCCGGGACCCAAACTTTCCTAGGATCGTAAGATATAACCCAACTCGATCCATCACAACAATAATTGCTTGCTTATAATTTGAGAACATGTTTGTATGATCATATCCCATGAATCCCCTATGAACCCATGACACCCTAGTGCTTTTAATCAATTGTTTACACCCTTATTTCATTTACCTTGTTAGTTTATTTTCATTGCTATTTTAGTTTAGTAACCTTCTACATCAACCCAACTTGTGACACCCCTAGACACCCCTAGTAGCAATAGAAATCTTCGTTTTCAATACCCGTCCCTTGGGATCCGACCTTTACTTGCCCCTTTACTAATTGTAGAGTTGTTTGTGAAGTATAAATTGTGTTTTGTATCGACCATTGACCAACGACCACATATGCTTAATTGTGAACACCAAATGGCATCGATCAATTACTCTACACCATGACATCTCCTTGGCCATTTTCTGCTTGGGCAATCGACATCATCGGAAAGATCACCCCAGCCAGAACAGGAGGTCACTGTTTCATTTTGGTGGCTATCGACTATTTCACCAAATGGGTAGAAGCGGCTTCTTATACTAGTCTCACAACCAAGAACGTGGCAAAATTCATACAAACCAATATCATCTGTCGATCGGTTTCCCACATGAGATCATCAGTGATAATGGATCCCATTTCCAAGCTGAGACCGAGCAATTGCTAGCCAAGTACAAGATCAAGCATCACCATTCCTCGCCATATAGACCACAAACTAATGGTGCAGTAGAGGCAGAAAATAAAAACGTTGTCACAATCCTCAAGAAAATGATTGACAACTATCGAGATTGGCCAAGCAAGATACCATTTGCCTTATGGGGATATCGTACATCTGTTAGGATGCCCACTGGGGCCACCCCTTTCTATTTGACCTACGGCATGGAAGCCGTGCAACCAGTCGAGCTCGAAATACCATCCTTGCGTATTTTACTCGAAAGTCAAATCCCAGAAGCCGATTGGAAGAAGGATGGGTATGAAGAACTCATCCTCCTAGATGAACGTAGATTGCGCGCGTTGCATAATGTGCAAACGTATCTGGCACGTATCAAACGAACCTTCAACAAAAGGGTTAAGCCAAGGAACATCAAAGAAGGAGACTTGGTTCTCAAATCAGTTAGAGCTCTTTTACCTGTCGATCCGCGGGGAAAGTTTAAACCCAACTGGGCCGGACCATTTCTGGTCAAATTCATACTCCCGGGGGTACAGTTAGGATCACAGACTTAGACGGGAATGAATTTGCCAACCCAACAAACCTCGACCAACTAAAACGTTACTATGCCTAGAATAGGAACAAAACGCGCCTCGCCTAACCTCACGTGTCGCTCTTGTGGCACGGAATATAAACGGCCCCTGGCCAGCTGCAATAAGCTAATGTCACCTTGCTCTTGCATTTTGACAAATTGTCATCCTCATATCATCAAATAAACTGAATCGTGCTTTAAGAGTAAGTAAAGCTCATGCTTATTTTCTAGTTCATTATAAGCTCTTAAGTAGAACAATTATTCTTTTACATTTACTTGAACTACGCGCAAGGGTTTGATTTCATTTTTTTAAATGAATACGTAGGCAATCCTTCACAGGATACAACCCAATATATTTTTTTTAAAATGTAAATAGAAGGACATTTGCATATGCATTCGGAATTCGACAAGAATAATAAAAGAAAAATCACAACGGTTTCATAACCAATTTACCTTTTTATTTCATTTCTTTCCATAATAATAATAATACGCTACATAATAAAATAAATACTAAAATAAATAGGCTAGGATTCTAAAAACCCCGCCATCTTATTGCAAATAATAATAATAATAAATAATATCAAAGACTTAGGCTATTCTTCAATTTTCCCTTTGCCTTTGTCATTCTTATCATATTTCTTGTCTCGACCACGAGCCGGACGCTCCTGCGCTATCTCAGACCTAATCACCAATGGTCTCTCTCGTGGTCTAGCCTTGCCATTCTTATCTACCACCTTTTCCACGACAGGAGAAGTCTTCGGTTTCTTCGATGGATGAACAACTCGAAATCCGGCTTCTTCCTCTCCCTCGGTAAAGTGCTTCTCTTTCTCCTTCTCTACATCACGAACCTTGTAGTCAACAGGCTCGCGTTTCCTTAGTCTCTTGCGCTCTTCAGGAGTAGTAGCTTTCCTCCACTGCAAGTAGGATCTGATACCCACAGTGCACTAACAGAAGAGTTCAGGAACCACATGTTTCTTTGAGCCCATTTGATGGCCCACTCTCTTCGGCTCTCAGTTGTAAGCGACATGGCAGTCTGAGGAACAATATCAAGCTTCGGAATCGTCTGCTTCAATCCAACCTGCCTCATCAGCCTCTCTGGGAAGATGCATACCATGAATTCCAAGCCAGGAATGCGCACCGATCGGGTAGGATCAAGAGACGATACTCCAGTAACAGACTTGAGATGCCACCATGGTACGATCCATCTAATCAAGGGACCATCCTCGCTCTTCAGCTTGTTCTCCCAATAGGTGCAAACTCGAGTAAAGTCCACCATGTAAAGCCTAGTCCTCATTGCAATTGAGCGAGCATGATAAGCAGGAACATTAACTGGGGACTCGATCAATCGTAAGCGCTCCATAAGCCAAACCTACCAAAAGCAGGTATTAGTATCCAAAAAAAAACAAAGAAAAAAAACAAAGAAAAAAAACAAAGAAAAAAAAACAACGAAAAAAAAAAACGAAAACACGAAAAGAAAAGTTGCGTTCTTTTACCTGCAAAATGATGGGACCTCCCAAATAAGGAAGGTCGCGGTTGGCTTTCCTGTTATCTAACCCCAACAGGATCTCTCCTAAACCTAGGCAAGCTGGGCTCCTGCGCAGCTCCATCTGCTCAACTAGGCTCAAATAGCGAGGGTCACCTCTCATATCCTCATCAACATGCCCTTGAAGGACATAAACATGCAATAGGCAAAACCTGAATGCCCTCCGCCACGCAACATAGGAGATAGTAGGATCTGCCCTATTTATGAATCGATCAATGAAATCCAACATTCGGACTCCTTTTGACGTCACTAGATGGTCAACCTGAGCTCTTGTCAATCCAAGAAAATCCCTAAATTTGTTTTTATACCCTTGAGAAGTAGAGGGTATAGCAGGTAAATGTTCCGGGTCCCAACCACCAATTGCAGCAATTTCTTCAGGGAATAGGCAGATATCGCCTCCAGGAAAGGCAAATACGTGATAGTTCGGGTCCCAATACTCAAGACAAGCATCCAAGAACGGTTTGACAACCTTGATTAGCTTCAAGCTCAAAATTGATCCAAAGTTGTAGGCACCCATATCATGTTTCTCTATATTTGAGAACTCGTTTGTCCATTCTTTAAGACGGATTTCTAAAGTATTCATGATGTATGATTAATTAGAGAGTTTTATGTAATAAAACGGAGAAAGACGGAAGAATTATGTGAATAAAACCTCCATCGACATCTATATTTATACTAAAAGCTGTTTCCTAAAATCTGTCAGGACGGACACACTTAGGAAAGGGCGCAGCACTTGCTGCGCCTCTCCAAAGGGACGCGGCTCCTGCTGCGCCTCTTCCTCAGCTGTATTTCTGTGATTTTCCGCATTGGATATTTCCTAATTCCTTAAAGCTAATTTCTGGGTTATTATTTTTGGTAATTCCGTCGAATTACTATATTTCGAGTTTCCCAATCTTACGGGCACGCATTTCGAGGCGACGTTGACATTTTCGTCATTTCAGCACACTTATCCATTTCTTTTTAATTTTCTTTTTTGGGGAATCATTTCACCAATTTAATTACTTGTTTTCAAACTTACGCGTTTCTTTTTATTTTTTCTTTTTTGGGGAATCATTTCACTCCCGTTTCATTTTAAACTTATATGTTTCTGTTTTCATCTTTTTTTAGGGGGTAACCCTCCCTATCGCCAGGTCATTTTCGATAAATTTTTTGCATTTTCTCGAGTCTTTTTTTTCTTGCGCTAATTTAGGCCATATGTACAAATATGTGTTTTACGTGCAATTTCTGTGTAAATGTCGGCAGCATGACGGCATAAACCGTTGTCTACCAAACCTGTTCAAAGCTAACCTGCAAGTACAAACATACAACCCAACAGCAAAGGCACTCAGGCCATCATATATACAACCAAAAGGAATATGTACACCAAACTGGGGGCTCGAGCCCGAAACAAAGTGTATAAAGTGCAAAATGAAGGTCCTAAAATGTACAAAAGTGTGTGAAGTACAGCCAACAACAAAAACAACAAAAAGCAACAAACTACTGCTGGTCGCCGCCCAACTCGGTAACTCTCGCCTCGAGAGCAGCGATCTCGGCGTCGTGGACCTCTAGCTCCCTCAGCAGGCGAGCCGTCTCCTCTCGGGACTGGGCTAGCTCTCGCTCCAAGTCACGCTCCCTCTGCAAACGACAAGAATTGGCTCATGTCAATCATTTCAAATATAAAGAAAGTTAGAAAATTCAAAAATAAAGTAAACGGAAGGTTCATACCTGACGTCCTCGACCGCCAGCAAGTGCTTTGATGGCAGTAGCCCGTAGCCGGTTGCTTACCCTCCACAAAGCCACGAACCGGGATGGCGCAACCTACATTTCAATAAACAAGGATTCTCAATGATTGTATAAGTTTAAACAAGTGTATTCTTATACAAAAACTGATTAAGTTGGGGAACATACCCTCCGAATCAGATGCTGCCACTAGTCTAGGCCGGCATCTCTCACCGCCGCATCAAAGTCGCGATGCTCGGAGATCGTCGTCATCCCCGTCGCATCGGTGTACTCGAGGGTCTCGGGGTACACTGGGGGCTCGATGCCCGCCGCCTCAACCTCGTGCAAAAATTCAAATGGTTTTCATTAATTGATGATCATTCATCATGTTTTCAAGACAATCAAAAGAAGAATAAAGCACTCACCATAACTGGCCAGCACGCCAACCTCCGGTAAAGGAACGCCGAGTAGTCCTCGCCAGGAAGAAGGAGGGCATCGCCACCGACATCTGCCAAGTCTGCCTCCCTCTCAGCATCAGAAGGCTCCCTGAACATCGTCCGAGGAGGATCGATGGGGACCGTCAAGACATCACGAGAGCACTGACGAGTCAAATGCTCGCCTAAGTACCACACGGGACCCATCGACGTCCTCAGCAGAAACCGGCTCGAGCTCCTGGGTCGAAGGACCTCAGCCACAAAAGGAGGGACGCCAGTGTAGTCCGCCCAAGGCCTGGGCACCCACTATGAAAAGCAAACAAGAGGTCATTCTTATGATCAGTTCTAAAAGAAAGCAATGAAGCAAGCAAACAAAGAAGGGTGAGTCGAAGGTACTCACGCCCTCCAACTGTAGAGCGATCACGTCCCGTCGACGGACGTCGTGAAACGAACGCTGGCTCTTCATGCGACACATCACCCAATCCCTCACAACGGGATAGGCTCTCTCCACTGGCTCAGTCCTCTTGGGCGCAAGACTCGGGAAGTAGGAGTACACCCACGCCTGCAAGACAAGATAATCAATAACGATCTTTCGTGATTCGATAAGAAAAGAAAATGATCTTTCATGATACGAAATGAAGGTTCATACCTCCAGCAACAGTCCAGGGCCAACGGTGGCAGGAGAAGTCCCCTTCTCTATCAGCTCCGGATGAACCATGGCCCTCATATAGCGAATGAGGACCGCAAAACCAGCAGTGACCCAGTCCCAACGGCCTAGGCCACTCAGGTCAGAAAAGAAGGGAAGAAGCTTCGTCGACATCCTCTCTCCCTTATCTCCGAGGTAGATCGAAGACAGGAACCACCAGATCCACAAACAGGCTCTCTGCTCGGCAGTGCAAGGAGGAGGAGCCGTTTCCCTCCCATCGATCCCCACCATCGCCGGTCTCTTCCCAGCGAAGTAATCCCGGACGTAGGAACTAGGCACCAGCCCGGGAACCGCAGCAGCCTTCGGCATCAGGTTCCAACCGATCAAGCTCCTAGCCTCAGCCGAGTCCACCCTCATGGCTATCTCCGGCCACACCACAGCCTCAGTCCCGCACGGCAAACCAGAAATTATGCCGTAATCCTCCAACGTGACCCCAACCTTGCCAAAAGGCATGTGAAAGGTAGAGGTCGTGTCCCAAAACCGATCAAAGAAAGCTCGAACCAGGCTAAGGTTAGCCCGAATCTTCCTTCCCTTGATGTCCCTCCAAGCTCGTACCAAGGCACCAAACGCTCCCCGCTCGATGATGGTCCGCTCCTCCGGTGACAACCTCCCGTAAAACTCCATCATCGTCGTATAGTCCGAGAAAGACCTGATGTTCCCGGCCTCCTATTTTGATTCGAAGCAAGAGCTATCTTTAGCTCGAATGAAAGAGAAAATGAATAGCGAATAAGAATAAAAGAAGATAAATGAAAAAGTGATGAGTTCAAATTACCAAGCTCTTCACCGTCTTGTATGACAAGTGACCCTCCGCAGCCCAGATGAGGTATCTGTTGTCCCAACTCTCAGCCCACTCGGGTGCTCCCCTCAGCTGATGACCACCTCGTCCGACGTTGGCCCGCCTCGGGGCCTTCTCCTCCTTAACAACCTCCTCCTCGACGACCTCGTCCTCAGCAGCTGCCACTGCAGCAGTAAAAGCCTGCTCTAACGCCTCCTCAAGCGTACGAGAAGGGTTAAGAGCCGTGTCCACGTCCATGGGACCCCTCCCTGACGTAGAAGCTTCGTCACCTGCAAAATTAAAGTGAATTTAGGCCGCGTCAAATTACGAAGAGCCTTAGTTAGGGGATTTTCGAGTTTTCAAAAGCTCCGAAATCGCTCTTTTCTCGCCATCTTTGGCCGTTTTCCCACAAACCCGTCAACTCATGTGATAATATGGGTCAAGTCAAGTCTAAATTGAAGCCTAGTCAAGGGTTCGAATCGGAATTTCGACAGCATTTCGTTATAACGGCGATTATGTCCTAGAAAAGTGTCCTGAAAAAGCCGTCACAAATCAAAATTTCGAAATGTTAGGAAGGTTACCCATCGTACAAGGATTCTAAATATCAAGTTTCATCATAAATGGGCAATCCTAAGGCTATTTTCGAAGCAATTTACGGTTCAGTTGTGAGACCGTCTAAATTTCACTCAAATGCTCAAAACTCAATGAAAATTCGACATGAACATATGGTTATGATCCTTATATTGCCAATTATCCATCTACCAAGTCAATTTTGCAAGGCAAAAACGTTTGGGGGAAAAGCCCTAAATTTTCGACATTTTTAGGGTTGGAAACCCTAATTTGTCGATCCAAATTGATCAAATATGGAAGATTAATGCAAAGATAATACACATACCTCGATTAGTCATGGCAAATGCAGGCTTTTGATCAAATTTTGGCGAGAAATGGTTGGAATTTGAGAGAGTATTAGACGGAATTATGTTTCGAAATTATGAATAAAACACGACTTTTATCGGGTTTTTACCCAGACAAGGTCACGTCCAGGAAAAGACGCAGCAAGTGCTGCGACGCAGCAAGTGCTGCAACGCAGCAAGTGCTGCGCCTCTTCCTCAGTTTCCCTCCAAATTAATTTTCGAAGATTCGTTATAAGTTCTTTATTTGTGGGCCCATTTTTGGTGCGCCTCTTCCTCAAAACCATATACCATATATTTGGTCCGTTTGATGTTTCTTCTTCTCCCGGACCCGCATTTTCAAGCCAACTGCGGACTGTCGCGGTATTTTATGAAGACCTTGCTTGTCACAATGAGCGAGTACCCTCTAACAGGTGTTTCGACACACCTCTATTATGTTCCCCCAGCGAGAGTTCTGGACAGATAATTGTCCCTCTCAAGACGTGAAGATCAGTCGTGATTATGTTCCCCCAGCGAGAGTTCCGGACAGACAGTCGTCCCTCTCAACACGTGGATATCGTCATCAACCTCAAGTTTTGCCGAAGTTTGTTTGAAAACCGACCCAAGCAGATTTCCCCAACAGTTCCTGCCGACGTCCTGCTGCTTCTTCGATTTCCCGTTTTGCCTTCCTTTGGAGTCTCAAGGAATCTCAGGTATGGTCTCTTCTTATGGCTGGCGAGCCTCCTTCCGTAGTCTAATGGACTTTAAATGACCCTCCCCGATAGTCGACAGACTCTAAAATGTTCCCGATGATAGGTCCTTGGCTCAGACCCCTTGAGCCGCCTCGCGTCGCCATAGTCGTTAGGTTGTAATCTTCGATTGACCTGATGGCTATACTTTGACTTTTGCCTTGTCCAAGCCTTAGTTAAAGTGGTGTGCTGTGTAGTAGGCCTGAGCAGATTCAAAATGCTTTTGTGGACTACTATATTGCACTTCTGGGTACATCTCTTCCAGTTAGGCCTATTAACAGAAAGATTGTTCAGCATGGTCACTGCCTCACATCTGTTCATTGTGCTTTACTGTCTGCCCCTGTCACTGGTGCTGAAATAAAGGAGGCCATGTTCTCCATTCCTAGGAATAAGGCTCCTGGCCCAGATGGCTATAGTAGCCAGTTCTTCAAAGACAACTGGGAGATTGTTGGGGGAGATATCATTAGTCTTTGTTGAGAATGTGTTCGGTCCGCAAACTTTTGAAACAAAGGCAAGAAATACTATTCTTACTTTAATACCAAAGGTTGCTATGCCTGAGTCAGTGGTGCAGTTTAGGCCTATTGCCTGCTGCAACACTGTGTATAAATGTGTCTCTAAGGTGTTGTGTGGTAGACTGGGGAAGGTGTTGCCAGATATTATAAGTCAATCTCAAGGTGCTTTTATTAAAGGAAGAGACATTGCGGGCAACATTTTAATTTGCCAGGATTTAATCAAGTTGTATAAGAGGAAGAGTTGCTCACCCCGAGCAATGATGAAGATTGACCTTCAAAAAGCCTATGATTCAGTGGAATGGGGCTTTGTTGAGGGCATGTTAGATGCTTTGGGTTTTCCTATTCATTTCTGCAAAATTGTGAAAGAGTGCATTTCAACCACCTCTTATTCTATTTCTCTCAATGGGGAGATTTTTGGATTCTTTAAAGGTAAGAGAGGGCTTAGGCAAGGGGATCCCCTTTCCCCTCTGCTCTTTACCATTTGCCTTGAGTATCTGAGTAGAATCCTCTTGGTGGTTCAAAAGCATCACTTGTTTAGATATCACCCTTTATGCAATAGGATTCAGCTGGCTCATCTTTGCTTTGCTGATGATCTCATATTGTTTTGTAGAGGGGAGAGAGGTTCTATTGAGCTTTTGATGAAAGCTTTTTCTATGTTTTCTAAAGCTACTGGGCTTACCATGAATACCAGCAAGTCTAGTGTATATTGTAATGGAATGGAGGAACATACTCTAAGGGATGTGGAGGTGATCACTGGCATGAAAAGAGGAACAGTGCCCTTCACTTACCTTGGGGTCACTGTGTCCCCAAAGAGGCTCTCTGTTCAGGACTGTCAATGCTTAATTGATAGAGTGGTGGACAGAATTAGAGGAATGGGTTCCAGGAAGCTTTCTTATGCAGGGAGGGTGGTACTTATCAAATCAGTTCTAAGCACCCTTCATGGCTATTGGGCTAGGATTTTTATCCTTCCTAAGATGGTGATTTCTAAAATTGAAGCTATTTGCGAGAGGGTATCCGTGGCATGGAGCTGATCAAAGGAGAGCCCACTCTTGTTTCTTGGGCCAATATCTATCAACCTAGGAAGCAAGGGGGTTTGGGATTGAGGGATTTCCATGTTTGGAACCTTGCCACGGTGGGAAAGTATGCCTGGTGGGTGGCAAACAAGGAAGATCATTTATGGGTTCGATGGGTACATGCTGTATACATCAAATCTTCTTCCTGGTGGGATTATATTCCTGGGTCTGGATGCAGCTGGGCTTGGAGGAAAATCTGCCAGGTTAAGCAACTTTTGAAACCTTTTTTATCAAACTTAACTAGTGAGGAGCTTTATACTATAACAGCGGGATATCAGTGGCTTAAACCTGATATAGGGCATGTGTCCTGGTATCCTTGGATGCTGAATCAATGGCTGATTCCAAAGCAGCAGTTTATTGTGTGGTTGGTAGCTCAGAGAAGGCTATTAACTCAAGACAGACTTCTTAGAATGGGGATTATACAGGGTAACTCTTGCTTTCTGTGTGGGATGCAGGAGGAGAGTGTGGAACACTTGTTTTTTGAGTGTCCGTTTAGTAGACAATGCAGGGACCTGATTAGTGATTGGTGCAGGGTTTCCCTTCCTTTGCACAATTGCATCACCGGTGGACTGTTTAAGGCGGTGTTCTTTGCAGGAAGAAAATTATAGCTATCATTTTGTCTAGTCTGGTTTATCATGTATGGCAATGTAGGAACAAATGTCGTGTGGATGAATGTGTTGTTAGACCTTGTATTGTTCTTACAAGGGTCCAGTCTGATGTTAAATTGCGTCTAGGTCAGTGTAATGTTAGAAGTAGGAATGCTTTAGCTTTGACATGGGTAGAGTATCTTAAGGCTTAGACTGAGTTTTAAGAAGTTGTGGGAGTTGTGGCTCTAATAGCTTGTATTGTGTGGGACTTTCTTATTTTCTAATGAGAACTTACATTTTCCCAAAAAAAAAAAGCCTTAGTTAAAGTGGGCGCTCTGTAGATACCTCATTTCTGCACCTCCCCCAAGCCACCCGGTGATGATTGGGTCGCATGTTTGGTACGCGGAACGATTTATGACAGTTCGTAAGTTTATCGTCAAGTGATAGCTCAAACACTTGTGTCAACCTCATAGTTATCATCTACGCGCCGATACGGTTGTTTTGATAGTAATTAGAGTACATTTGGAGTCCGGGTCAAAAACCGTCTTCATTTTCTAATAACCGTTTTAAAATGCCGAGTCAGAATATTCTGGAATGTTCCGGATACTTCTATTCCATATTTTCAATCTTTTAATCTCTTTGGCAAATTATATCCCGGAAATATTATATAAAATATTAAGGAAATTGGGATCAAACCGCAATTCCATAATAGAAACGCGGAAATCTTTCTTCCGCAGGAGGAAACCACTTGGGAAAGGACGCAGCAGGTGCTGCGCCTCTTCCAAGAGACGCAATGGCTGTTGCGCCTCTTCCCCAGTTCCTTTCTGCGTATTTTCAAATCTTTTCGAGATTCACTTCCAAAGTTTCTCCGAAACCCTAATGCCTCCGTGTGATTAGTATAAATATGGAGCTTCGTTCCTCATATTTCTCACGCGAGTGTCCGCCCTTCTCTTCTCCCTTTGCATTCTTGACCACGCTCTTGCTTTTTGGCGTCTACGTGCTTGAAATTTCGACCACGTAAGCTCGGATCCTTCTGAGTACCAGCCTCGTTTTGCATGACCGAACAATTTGACCAACTCCACATCAATCAACTTAATCAATCTTGTTTAATTTCCTCTTAGAGGGCACTTTCGTCGTACATTCGAGTCGAGCATCACTAAATGTTAACTTAGTCAATCTCGTTTCGTCAAACATGTAAGTCTGAGGGTGTAAATCCCATCTTTTATTATTGTACTTTATTTTTGTAATCATTATTGTAAGGTTTACGTCGAAAGCACATTCAAAACCGATTTATAAAACCTTGTTTTAAACCTTTTTTACGGAATAACAGGAGACAAACGTCGAGAAAGGACGCAAAGAATCGCCACCTCTCTTCGAAGGGATGCAGGCACTGCTTTGCGCCTCTTCTTCTGAGGGCCGCCGCAGCCTCCTGCTTCCTTTTTTCTTCCTTCGTCTTTTGTTCGTCTGTTTATTTTTGTTTTGCCTTCAATTGTTCATGTTTTATTGACACGATATTTTTAACATAATAATTTTAACATGTAAATCATTAATAATTAATTCATCTTTTTAATTCCCGACTTAAATCTCTTATAATCAATATTTGCGGGTTTTCGTCATTAAAATCAATTCGGGTTTTTAGAGGTTCGATTCATCAATATTGAGTCTCTGGAATTCATCGTTGATATATTTGTATATGTTATTTATCGTCATCATCATTGGTTCTTCGTTAATAACCTGTTTAACCTATTTAATTTAATTCATTGTTAATCTTATAATTCATTAATATTGTATTTAATTCGTTCCAATTAATTTTACCCGTCTTTTATTGTTTTTATGACCAATTCACATGTAAATAAAATACTAAATCACTTCTATCCGAGTCAAATATTATTAATCGAGCATTAAATTCACCAATGAACATTAACAACACGCAATTCCGACTTCACAGCCAGAATTCAGGTCAGGAACAGACGCAACAACTGTTGCGCCTCTTCCAAAGGACGCAGCTCTGCTGCGCCTGTTCCGGGTTGAGTTCTGCCTCTGAACTTCCGTTGTTGCTTTGACCTAGTTATTAGCTTACGTATTAATTAACTGTTACTCGTATTATCACTAATAATCTGTTCGTTAATTTGTTTATTCTTTTTCTCAAACCATCCGTTTTAAGTGTATTTTCGACGTAGATCAATTAATTCATTGTAATTATTGTAATTTTCTTCATTGTATTTTTATTGTATTTCTTTATTATTTATTGTTTGTATGCTCTCACCTGTAATTAACCTAAATTTCTACCTCGACATTAATGTATGTTAAATTACGTGTTCACCGACTTAGTATTAATTCACATGCTAGGATTAATTTATTGGATGTTGCATTGCATGCATATAACCTTCAACATATCGAGTATGAATAACTTCCCTAATCATTAGTAGAGGCCGCTATCGAGGCGGGCGGGATTAGGTGTTCGATCAAAAGAGCTTTCTAATACGTACCCTCACCCCTTACTCCAGATCTCTGCGAACATCCGTGTTCATTGGCATCCACGAGAGTCATTCTAGACATAGAATGCTAAGGGTAACGAGTTCTTGGTGTTCATGTCACTACTTTGTGTCTTAACATGACGCGAAGTATCCGAACGGTTTCCAATTTTCCACAATAAATTGGTGGCGACTTCACAATTGCAAAGCTTGCTCGCTTTTCCTCCCGAGCGACCCCCGTGGGCCCGCGTCCACAAATTACAAGATGATTATGTTAATTAATTATTATTATTATTCTAATTAATGGTTTTAAAACCGCGCGTCTTTTAATTTCTTGTTATGTATGTGTTTTTCTTAAATAATATATGCGTGGTAGTGTATTTTATTTTCTAATTATTTATTGCAAATTACGTAGGTTTAAAATATTTGTTAATAAGTCAACTTTTACATTAAATTATTTACCAACGGTTTTGAAAAAACTTATAAATGTGACTATAAATGTTAAAGCATCTTTTACTAACATTCATTAATCAAATCACAATATTTCGTCCCCATTACACAAATTTGAAACAAAATGGCAATGAACCCTAATTTTATCAACAACGAAGAATGGCTTACACAAACTATTAAAGATGATGGGAAGGTTCTCGCCGGGCTTCCCGCCGATCAACACCCATTAATCAAAGCATCCCTTGTACATCAACGGAATTATTGGATTAAGAGGCGTGAAGCAGTCCGGCTTGTCAACAAAGCCCCATCATCATCATCATCTTCTTCATACCCTCGTCGGCCTGTTACTCGCAACTTGGTTGCAGCCAGAGATATGTTGAGTTGTACTTTTCCAACCTTATCTCCACATGCAAGTCGTGTCCTTGCATATATTCAATCTGTTATTGCAAAATATGAAGCCAATGACCCGGAAGTTAGCGGTATACCAGAGTGGCGTGATTGGTGGCAGGTTGAGAAGCACTTTTTACGCTTAACCGGGGTTGTTCTGGCTTATTATACATCTTTTGTTTTCTGATAAATGTTGTAATGTATTTGGTTTAAAATGAAATGAAATGATCATTTTGAAAGTGTTGAGTTATGCTTGTTTGATTTGCTTCCATTTTTTGAACTCCATAGATCAGTCATTAATCAAGATCCAGATTACTGCTACGTAATACTCATCAACAACGGTTCACCTGCAACCGTTGTCAATTGGTTCATCAACAACGGTTCACCTACAACCGTTGTAAATTGGTTCATTAACAACGGTTAACCTCTAACTACAACCGTTGTAAATTTGTTCATTAATAATGGTTCACCTACAACCGTTGTCAATCGTGACGTTCTAACTTCAACGTGCACCGTTTATTAATTGTTTGACCATACGACTCAATATATTAAAAAAATAAATAAATGTAAGATATGACCATACGACTCATTATATTAAAAAATAATTAACTGTTTGACCATACGGTATTTTTTAAGCCGCGTGCTCGTGGCTAATATTTCTCATTATTCTTGATTTGACCAATGCACAGACGGTTCAGTTATTTTTTATTGAATCAATGTTGCATTATTGGTGGGTTTGAATCAACAATGCATTATTGGTGGGTGATTCTATAATTTTAATTTTGTTCCAAAATTATGGTCGTTAACCAAGGTACAAATATTGTGAGTTCATGGGTGCAGAGGGATCGTAAGTTGTAAGAAAAAGCAGAAAATAAAAGATTAAGGGAATTGTGGCGTCAACCGAGCTATATTGAAAGCGAGAAGAAAATGGATGCGTTATGAGAAAGGTTAAAGGAACAATGTCCTTTCCATTTCATTAAGTTCCCCCCTAAACATATAATTCTTGAACGTACAGATAAGAATTCATCGGCTTTCGAAGTTGGTTCTTCTGAGGATTTGATGGTGGGGTATATATTACCCAGATGCGATTGGTATGCATCTACCATGAGTGAAGCAACAAAAGCTTAGCGTCAATGGTGGTTTAGGTCATCGAAAGTGATGTCGAATTTGGAGGAAAAGACCAGAGTTGAAATAGACTCTTACACCATCATTAATGGGAAGAGATATTGTCCATGATGTAGTGTATTTTGGGTCATTTGATTAATGTATGTTTATTAATTGCTCATTGGGTTATATTTAGGAAACTAATTGAGGAAAGAAGTTATATTGGGTTGTCTATAATTTAGCCTTGAATTTCCATTTTCCCCCACTTGCTATCCCAGTTGCCTAATTGAGGAAAGAAGTTTGTACTAACTTAATACGGATTACCAAATATGAGAGACACTTTTTTTTTTGCGGGAAAAACTTGACACAATGACAGATAAATGACAACGGTTAGGCACCAACCGATGTAATATAATGAAAACAATTACGGGTTTATAGTCAGCCGTGGTCATATTGCAAAATACAAAATACGGTTTCGCTTAACCCGTGTTTATTAGTTTCAATCAAATATTCAAACAACACACATGCAAACCTTCTCCTCGCTCACTTAAAACCCTCGAACACTGAGTTTCCCTAGAACCACTACTATTCTCCGTCGCCGTCGTCGTCGCCTCTGCCGTTGCCATCCCCATTGCCTCTGCCATCCCCTCCGTCATCGCCATACCGGGGCTGGCTTCTCCTCTTTAAAGAAGTAATAATAAACACTACTCCTTCGTCTCATTAACTTAATGTCTTTATTTTCTTAGTTGTTATATTATCCCCTAATTATCTTAGGTTTATTGTGTGTTAAACAACACCTATTATTTTAAGTATATTGTGTGTTAAACAAATATATATTTTTAGGTATACTGTGTGATCATTTATTTGAGACGGTGCTCCTGCTATGTCGTCTGAATGCTTAAAGTTAGTAGTTTGTTAATTTCTGGTTTAGATATGGGTGGAAAGCGGAAAAGAAATGATGGGAAAAGGTCAAACGAAGAAGATTCAGGTGATGAGAATAATTTGGAATCGGATACTGGGCGAAGGACCCATAGGGTTTCCTTAGAAGCAATTGATAGAGGGATACCTAATAAACTTCAATGGGATAAATCAACGGGGCTACCAGATGGTATCTTTGCTTCAAAATTCGCGACTTGGATTGGTTGTTGTGTAAGAGAGTATGTGCCTCTCGGTTTACCGCGTATCGATCAGTTGAGTAAAGACCAGGAGGAAAAGCTATGGGGGAGAATAAAGGTATGTATATACAATAATAAATGCAGTGAGATGAAATTATCTTAGTATTCGATATGTGCTATTAGCCGAAACTAACCAAATATGCTCACCATATATGTAGGCAGCTTACACTGTCCCCAAGAACATGATGGTTACCCAAAAAAAGATAGGGGATTCCTTCAGAGCATGGAAGTTAAAGGTTGCTCAGAACCACTTGTTCGACAAGAAGACCGGGGAGATAAACAAGAGACCACCAACGAAGAAGTATCGGTATGTCAGCCAGCAAGATTGGTATAACTTTATTGCTTATAGGCAGTTTGACAAGTTTAAGGTAATTTATCTACGACTCATTGGGATCACTTTATTAGTAATCACTTAATAAGTAATGAAATATGCTTACGTTACTCGATACAATTCATTTTATGAAGACTATGAGTAGGCAGAACCAAGAGAACATTTCAAAGAAAGAGAACGTCTTTCATGGCTCCAGAGGTGGTTATAGATTGATTAAGAAGAAGCTTGGAACTGCCAATCGTCACGATGCTTGGGTGGCCGGTCACACTCCTAAGAATGGAAAGTTAGAAACCATATATGATAAGGCCATCAAAGAGAAAATTGTAAGTTTGAATAAATATGTCACTCCTACCACTAGTGGTCGGTTATATAGTTGTGAGTTTAAATAAAATTTAGTTGCATAATGGTTTTATGTGTATGTAGAGGATCTGTGAGAAGGAGGTACAGGAAGGAAAATGGAAGCCTGAAGGACGCGATGACATTCTTGCTAGGGCAATCGGCAAAGCAGAGCATCCAGGTCGTGTGAGAGGGGTATCGACGCATGTTGGTATCACTAAGTATTTTGGGAAAAATACTCGAAGGACAATGAGTGGTGATGATAGAGTATATAAATACTGTATTTTATTCAACATAATTTATATATATATATATATATATATATATATATATATATATATATATTTAGGATCCGGTGAGAACGAACACTCGGTGAGAACGGTGAGAACAACTATCCACCCTTAGATTAAATAATATCCAAGGGCTTAGATTAAATCATTAAACAACTCACTCAGAGTTAAACCCAAACTTCTTTCCAGAATTCGTGCTATACCCTGCCCATCTCCGACCGACAACTGTTACCTTCGTCGGCGTAACCCACCGGCGTAGTCAACT